>NC_092588.1:8300000-9717500 GCF_047663525.1 Anas platyrhynchos
AGTGAGCATCCTTTGATCTCTGTTGAAGCCATTTAATTTTGCATAAAATGAGTACATTTTCATTGCTAAGAATGAACTTGGATATTCTTTTCCTTAAATGAATACATGAACTTTAAAGCTTTTAATCCAAAGCAATATTAATCACTTAGACATATGGAACAAGGGGCACAGGAGACGCTAAACTGTCCTGATATGATTTCTCCTTCCTACACCCATGTAGCTTGTAAAAGACTACTTGAGGTCTTCCTCCAGGGCACGAAGGTATTTATTCTGAATCTTTAGGCTCTGGATGAAGCTTGTATCTTGCTGCTTCCTTTCAGATCTGGCTTTAACCAGGTACTGAGAGTGCAGAAGCCAATCTGTTTTCCCAATATATCAGCTGGTATGTGAAGAGATAACAACTATTTAAAAAAAAAACAAAAAAAAAAAAACTTGTTTCTATGTTAAAAAAGGATAGAAATTTCGCAAATCCTGTTTTTCTTTTAGGGTAGAACTTGACCTGGCATTGATCAAACCGTCTTAATTTTCTGCACAGAGATCATGAAATAAATGTTTCCCTTTAGTATATTGCAATTTAATCCATTGAACATTTTAATTTCATTTCTTCAGAACTATCAGATAGACTCTCTGCAAAAGGATGAAAGAACAGGATTTCAGCATAACAAAATAATGGGTATTTCTGGGCAGTACAATGAAGACACAGTACTTAAAATATTGAACATAGCAAGAATGAGCTATCTCTTCTTGACATTGATTAGCTTGATTGTGAGTTGTACTCTCAAGTCAGAAATTAATAGTCCTAGTAAAAGGATCATCTATAAAAGTCATCATTTGAAGGGGCCTTCAATTTAATACAAAATAAATGAGTAGATAGCAGAAGGCCTCGCCCCCAGCCTCATCTCTGTGGCTTTGTAGTGCGGGTTTGAGCCACAAGGTGGTGCCGTGCAACCAGCTCTGTCAGCATCTTTGTCCTCAGCGTGGGCTGGTGACTGCCACAGGCAGAGGACAAATACAGGGGGGTTATAAAGTGCATAAACTATTTTGTATCTCGTAATTGCCACAGAATTTATTAGTTTTAACTCAATGATACCTTCTTACTCCTATCCCCTAAACAGCAAGTACATTAGAAAGCTACACAGTGTTCTATATTTTAATGAATTACATCCTAGGTAAATGACTTAGTAAATCAACATTTCCAATAGATTCCCATGGTCTTTTTTTATTCTTATAAAATACGTGTGAATTTTCTGGTAGTAGATGACCTTTAGGTTTGATCGAGCCTTGAAACACACAAACAACCTCCCCAAACCCTTTATGGCACGCTTCCCAGTGGAACAGGGCAGCAGCCGGAGTCTTTGGTGGAAGGGGGAATCCCCAGCCCTGTGGGTGGCAGCCCCTGGCCGTGCTGAGGGGAGCAGGGCAGGAACCTGGCAGCACCCTGGGGTGCGGGGACCACCCCTCGGGGACCCGGAGCCCCTCAGCCCAGAGCCGAGCTTAGGGGCACCCTGGCTGCCATGTCCCTCCAGGCCCCGTTGCCATGGCAGAGCAGCAGCGTCCTGTAATGGCGGCGGCGTGAAGCGGAGGGCAGCCATGGTGCGGAGTGAGTGTCACCAAGAGCCGCTTTGCTTCGCTTCCCTTCCCTCCCCAGGACCCCGTCCCTCCTCTCCACGACTTGACCCGCTCCCCAGCTCCCATATTTCCCCTCCCCATGCTTGCCACCCCTTCCCTACCCCTTCTCCATGCCCTGGCAGCCAGCCTCTCCCCCCACTTCCCTCGCTCTTATTTACCCAGCTGCATTAATTAGCTCCCTGGGAGTAACAACCCATATTATTTTACCAAGCACAGCACCTTGTCCCTCTGAGAAGCCCGGCAGCTGCACAGCCCAGGCAGGGACCCCTCCATGTTAGGGATGTCCTGCTGCAAGGGGAGATGCTTGGCGGGATGGTTTGTGTTAGGAGTTAGAGCTGTAAGCCCAGTTCTTACCCTGTAATTACGAATTTTCAATTCTGCATTGATTTTTTTTTTTTAATATTTTTTTAGGTAGAGGTAGCCAAAGCAAGTACTTTATCAAAGTTGTAAAACAAAACAAAACAGAAGTGTTGAATAAGGTTAATATCTACCATACCGTTACTTACGAATCTGTAATCTTTTAGAGGTAAAGCAGTGTGACCTAAAAGGCCGTGTGCTCGTACATATCACTCAGGAAAAAAGCTACTGAGGAATTCCGTTCCTCTGTGATTTTCCCTGTGATCTATTTTGATTGTATACCATCACAGGACCGCCAGTCCCTTGCTGGGCTAAAATAATGCTTTGGAAAGCAAATCCTTATCTCTGCATGAAGTTGGCAGATGACTGCTTTGAGCAGGCACTGCCTGAAGGAGAATGGCTTTATCTCCTCAGCAGCATGGTATGAAATGAGTCTTAAAATAATGGTTGAATACTTCACTTCTCTGAAATGCCGTTTTCCCATATTATTTCTTAATATAACTGCTTATTCTATCAATTTATTTAAAGCTTTCCTTTTTATCTGCTAAATCTTGAATAAAACAATTTCCAGAAGCCCAGCTGCAAGATCTTCAAGATCTGTTTTATCTCCTGTCTACTGATGTCCTCCCCTTAATTCCTCCTGTGTTCATGGGAATGTGAGAGTAGCTGTGATCTCTCAGGTCTCTGGTCCACTCTTCTGTTATAGCACACAGCAACATCAGATAATCTAGTTAATATAATTTTCATCAAAAACTGTTGTTGCAATGTGATTTGTCAGTGCCTGGAAAAAAATCAGATTAATTGTTTTCTCTTGCAAGTTTGTTTCCCTCATTCCTCTTAAATGCAGTAGGTAGCATACAAAATGTCAAACGTTCGCTCATTTCCCTACAGCAGCCCCAAAACAGGTCAATAAAACCCCACTGTAGCTTCTATTGGGAATTATTGTTTCTACCTTACAAACCATCTGGTAATGAAAATTAGCATCTTTGCATAATCATTGCAACAATCAGTTCAAGTTTCTTTTCATCAGCAAATGGAAATCTGACTGTAATAAAACTGTCAAGAATAGTTCATATGAATTCCTTTTGTATAAAGAAAGGGCATAAAGCATAATGCTGTCTCCAAAGTGTAAGTCTGCAGATTGTGGAATATTGTGCTCTTGCTCAGAAATACCAGTTTGCACTGGAAATACGGTCACTAAAAGATCTGTCACTAAAAACATTAGTAAGTATTCTTACTTAAGAATTCTTCTTACTTAATAATACTTACTAAACACTTACTAAGTCATTATTTCTGTTATACCAGCATATTTGCAAAGTACTTTATTAGAAATGGTGATTTATTATTTTTTTTCATATTTTCTGTGAAGACTAAATTATTTAGTCGTGGTTATTGCCATAGTTCTATTTTCTCTAATAATTTATTCAGGTTTAATCAGTAGCCTGTTGAAAAGAAGATGGTTGTTCAGATATAGGAAACCAACCCACAATGACTGAGAAATAAAAAGACACCTTTCCCAATATGCTTTGTATGCAGACAGGATCTACACTCCATCAGTATCAGTACCACTATTACACAATTCTGTTAATCAGACAAAACTTGGGTGAACAGATGGGAAATTTATTCCTGTTCATCTGAAAATAATATAACATACATATAAAGCCTGTTTCACACCTTTCCCAGAGGCTGTGGATTGACAAACTACACTGACATGCACATGTATGGACTGTATTGGTGTGTGGATTACCCAGCTTTTACCAGCCCAGACCACAAGAATACATGCAGCAATTCCAGGACCAGTAACAAAAAACAGATGATTTGAGAAAATCTCCCTGAGATAAAGGAGCAATTAAATATATCTTTCATTATTGCTTGTCAGGACCAACTTCTTTTCATAGCATCATAGAATGGCTTGGGTTGGAAGGAACCTTAAAGATCACCTAGTTCCAACCCCCCCTGCCATAGGCAGAGTTGCCACCCACTAGATCAGGTTGCTTAGGGCCCCATCCTACCTGGTCTTGAACACCTCCAGGGATGTTTTCATTGATCTCTGCATTTATTTTATTTATTTATTTTTTAATTATTTTTCTTCAGAGAATTTTTGAAAAGCTTGCTAGGCTTCTTTAGGTTTTTGCAGCCATGAAAACACCTATGCTTATTTGATAAAATACAATTTTTTAATCAGTACCTCACTGTAGTTCACTGCTTATCAAGGAGATGAGAATGCCAGTGTTTTTTTGGTGCAGTGGGCTGGAAACAAATAAAAACATCTAGCTCAAGAGTGAGTACTGGTTCTCATAGAATTTCTTTAGCTTCATTATACAGAGCCTTTTCACTGTTTGAAAGATTGCCTGGCATTAAATATTAGTACATGAAGATCTTTAACCCCAGATTCTGGTGAGTTTCAGCCACTGAAACTCTTTCACTTGCTTTTGATGAACTGTTAGTGCCTAATAAATACCCAGGATTAATTTCATCCCACCATAAACATTTATAAGCATGCATTAGTTATGGATTTGCCTCAAGCATGGAAAAAGTAGAAAATATCTGTCCACTTTCAACATTGATCCTGCATATTTCTCAGCACACTGTGCTGGCAGAAGAATATGATGAGAGTGTAGCTAGTTTACTTTTTTTTTTTTTTTTCCTGGTACCTCTGATGTGAACAAGTGTCACCAGGAAATAAAAGAGTATAAAACACTCCATTGCTTGTCTTCATGAATCACTTTGCAATCTAAGCTATGCCAAAAACAATGCATGATGGATTCATTTTTGCAAGGTTTGCATTACATTTTTACAAAAGACTCAGCAGTTTTTGTATGTATTTTTCTAAATGTTACAGGTGATGTGACTGTGTTTTACAAATCATGTTTACAGTGGCAGAGCGAGCTGATGTTACTTGGCATTTGTTGTCTTTTGTAGCAGATTCTCTTTTTGTTGCTGTTCATACTAGATATCTATTTTGTACGGTGGAACAAAAGACTTTAATGATTCTCTAAGTTGTTCATAAACCAGGTGGAGAATATCTTGAAGGTCTTTTCCAACCTTAATGATTCTATGATTCTGTGATATATTTTCCAATGACTTCAAATATTTCTTTCAGTCACCGAAGATCTTGTTCGAAGACGTGCAGAACATAATAACTGTGAAATTTTTTCACTGGAAGAAATCTCTTTACATCAGCAAGAAATAGAAAAACTAGAATATCTTGACAAATGGTGTCGAGATTTGAAAATTCTCTATCTTCAGAATAATCTAATTCCCAAAATTGGTAAGTGTTTTCTGGATATGTTTCTTATTACATGGAATTGCATGCGTAATCAGAAACAAAAATAAACAAACAAAATAAATCTTTTGTATTATACTTTTGGGGAATGTGCAGTAAGTAACCACAGAACAGTTCTTTGTGAATCTGATCCTACAAGCTTTTCTTTCCCTCTTATGGAAGTAGATTTCTAAAAAGCTCAGAAATTTGTAAGATAAATTTTAAATGAAAAACATAGATAGTGCTGAGATACAAGATGTGAGATACACTCACTAGAATATGAGTGCAGAACACCTTTTTATTAATTTAAATCTCCTGTGTCAAGATACAACTCATATATCGTATTTTCATGGTATAAGACAGTTTAACAGTTCAAACAGAGAGATAGTTTAATGCATACCATGGACTGTGACATGAGAAGACTAGCTATCCTCATGCTTGCTTTTCAATTCAATTTTTATAAGGTAGCTTTTAACAGTAGCTTTTTTAACATTGAAATAATTTTCATTCATACACAATTATTGCTTTTGTGCATAAAGACAAGTTTTTACAGAGGAATCTCAATGATCTTGTACCACAGGAGAAGATACAATTCCATATGATCTATGTTTTGTGGTGTTACGGTGTAGCTTTAAGTTTGCTAGGTACACAGAAAGACATGACATCAGGCCTTGGGCTGGAAAAGCTTAGACGCTATGGATACTGTGTAGGATAGGATAGGATAGGATAGGATAGGATAGGATAGGATAGGATAGGATAGGATAGGATAGGATAGGATAGGATAGGATAGGATAGGATAGGATAGTTTGGTTAGGACTCCTTCAAAGATCATCTAGTCCAACTACCTGACCTCTTCAGAGCTAACCAAAGGTTAAAACATATTATTAAGGGCTTTATAAAGGCTGGAAAATCAGAAATGCTCAGGAATGATATTAGCATGTTCTTTGAAGTTCCTTGAAAGGTAGAAAAAAATCTAAGGTTTTAGGATGAAATAATGTGCTTAGGATCTGTAGGCAATGGCTTTAAGTCCTTTCAACTCTGTCTTACCCTGAAGGGTCTTGTCAGGGATTTCCCAGGGAGTATTTGTATCGATAAAATCTGCATTTCTTAGAGAGGATAAATATTTTCTAAGAGAGAATACTTTTTTTTTTTTTTTTAACAAAAACAAAAACTTCTTTATGCTGATCTATTCTATCAAAATGGTACCAAAATAAGTTGTTTTTCTCACTGTTACCGTGTCCTTAAGGCAAAAGATTTCATCCCATTTTTTGTCAGCTGTCATTAAAGAAATACCTTAGGAGAAATGTACAGCCACAACTAAACTGCATGAGTCCTTGCTGAGAAATTCATTTCATCATCTGTTTGTGAATTACAAAACTCTCTCTCCAAGGTCTTAGTAAGCTAAGTGGTAGAATTCATGTCACCTAACTTTTAGACATTCATATCTTAGCCAGTTACTGTAGCCTCCCTTATGAAGAAAGAATATTTGAGCATGATTTAGTTCACTGGTTTTAGACAGCCAATTTAAGGTAAGACAAATTGCACCTTGAAGAACCTATTTCTCTTTATTGATTATAGAGGAGCCTAGAAAAGTAGCTCAGCCGTAGACATGATCTGTGTGTGTTAGATGAATGCTTGAATTTTCTTGTTTGTCTCTGCAGGGAAAGTATGTACAACAGTTAATCAGTGCAGCTTGTAAATTAGACTGTGTGGTAAACTTTTTGACTTCATCAGATAGGTTTCCCAGTCAAATCTTCAAAAAATGTGGTGAATGGGGAAAATTTGGTGAACTGTATCATGAGTTACACTGTGTATCTTGTATCATATTTGTGTCTCAGTCACATCTCAAATGACATTTGCATTTTCCAGTCACTTTTGGGACAGCTGAAGTTTGTTTACTGCCCTATTCCCTCTTCATCTCCTTTGTGTATTCAAAGGAAGAAATGCTAGCCGTTCTGACAGAACAAACCCAGTCACTGTGGACATGCACATTTCAATAGATCATGGTGAAAATAAAACATTTTAGATCCTAGATTATAGAATGCTCCTATCCTTGGCTGAGAGCTGCCTGCTATCTTTTGTTTGGCCTATACAGTCTAGTAGTGTTCTTGGCCTAGAACAGTCTAGTAGATTTAAATAAGTCATTTTAGGTATTCTGGTTACATCACGGTGATATTAAGGGTAAACTTGGATCACTGTATTTTAAAAAAGAGAATCCTCACTCATTTTTTTCTTTCAAACGGTCTTAATTGATCAGAGATTATTCCTGAAAATATTATCTACTAAATTTATTCCTACCTTGAAGCAAAACAATGTAGTTCCTCCCCTTGTGCCCTGTGTACTACTCCATTTTAACCATTCTTCTCTCTGGCACATTTTCTATGATTAAAGCAAATTTCTAATTCTGTTCTCCTCTTAGAATAAACATCAAGCAGTATTGCACTCCTTCCACGATTTACACTCTGAAAAAAAAGTGCATTAGTTAACATCAGGTGATGTTTAGATTTTACATAATGCTTTCCTGTAAAGAAAGCCCAAAACTAGTACAAAATTATATAAAAGAAAGCCTAAAATTAGTGTAAATTGATTCTTGCCTAACTAATATTTCAGAAACCAGGAAAGAAATTCTCCCATACAGCAACAGTAACAGAGCTGTGAATACTTTTGACACAAAGCGTGATCATCTCAGAGATCCCTGTGTCCTCATGGTTTGCCAGCACCATTTATCTGGGCGAGCTAGGCCTCTCTGAAGAAGTAGGCAAACATTTAGGATCTTGACCCTTCAGTGTTGCAGATGTTTTGTTCCTCTGCAAATGGCTTTACCTTCCAGCTCCCAAGCCACTAGCCATCTATACAATCGTGTGACTTTTTCATTATTTACTTACCTCTACTGTGCCTCTGTAGTATGCGAACTAATGTTACCTACTATGGCACTTCCACTCAGTACACGGACATATAACACCACAAAGCTTGAACAATGTATTATGGGAGGAAGAGCTGCAGTGAAGGACTGTGTGACTGGCACAAACACAGCACTACCAAACTTTCTAGTGCAGAAACATGAGCCCTGAGGAATGAAACTGCTAGATAAATTTTGTATCCCAGAATGCTAGTGCACGCCTCAAGGTTGTTTTTCACTTTTACAGCACAAAAACAGATTAGTTTGAAGTTGCTTATTATTGCACCATTACTTTTGTTACAATTGTGTGTTCATATATTCACTATGACACTAGTAAAAAAGAAAAAACACAAAAGGTAATAACTAACCCATAACTGTGGGCCATCCCCCTCCTGCTTTCTCAACTGATCATGTATATTTGAAAATTCTGGTTGAAAATGACATTTTCACATCTAATTTCTTAATTTCTCCTTTACTTCCTAATATTAGAAATTTAAATAAATCTTAAGGTTGGTTTGTTTTTGTTGTTGTTGTTTTTTAAAACAATTTTCAGAAAAAGTCAGTTACCACAAAAATTCCAGAAGAAAAGGAAGTTTCCTAGACCACATCTGTGCCAGAATACACCCATACCATTTTATAGACAACGCATACATTGTGTACATTGCTTACATTGTGTAAGCAAGTCTGTGTTACATAAAAGAATAGTTCTAGGCTTTATTTCAAAACAGCATAAATTCTGCCAAATGTAATACAGTATGGATTTATTGATTATTTAAGTTTCTTGTATTAACCCTGTAGATAGAATATCTTTAAAAATTGAATATATACTAAAAGTATACTAAAAATATATACCCAAAACCCACCAACGAGCTTTTCTATATAAGTGAGTGTAAAACTCAAATTTTATAAAGCTTGACAAAGTATGGTCTGAGCATTCATGACTTTCATGATGAAAGGAATATTTCACCATGCTTTTTGGCCAGTCCTCTTGCATTTTATATTTTTGTTATGGAACTTTTGATAAAATGTGTTTATAGCCTTCCCTATTTTACTATATACTATTTTCATTTCAATTTATGCTTTGCAGAGAATTTCTGTTTTAATCTTTTTATTAGTATTAAAATATTAATGTCTGATAGTCTATTACATATTCAGGTTTGTCCTTCCAATTTTTCTGCTTTATTGTTTGTTCATAGTCAAGTGAGCAAGTAAAATAATAATGCCCTTCCCATGAGGGAAACTGAAATAATGGATCTGTGTTTTGTTACAGAGAACGTGGGTAAGTTAAAGAAGCTGGAATATTTAAACTTAGCTTTGAACAACATTGAAAAAATTGAAAATCTGGAAGGTAAGGTTTTTAAATGAACGATTTTGCCTTTTCTTATTGCAACACTTGAGTTTTAAATGAATATAGATTAAGTATAAGGGTGGAAGCTATTGATTATGCCCACCAATAAATGTCGATCTGCTCGAGGGTAGGAAGGCTCTGCAGAAGGATCTGGATAGGCTGCACCGATGGGCTGAGGTCAACTGTATGAAGTTCAACAAGGCCAAGTGCCGGGTCCTGCACCTGGGGCGCAATAACTCCAAGCAGAGCTACAGGCTGGGAGATGAGTGGTTGGAGAGCTGCCAGGCAGAGAAGGACCTGGGAGTGATGGTGGACAGTCGGCTGAATATGAGCCAGCAGTGTGCTCAGGTGGCCAAGAAGGCCAACAGCATCCTGGCTTGCATAAGAAGCAGTGTGGCCAGCAGGGCTAGGGAGGTGATCGTCCCCCTGTACTCGGCTCTGGTGAGGCCGCACCTGGAGTACTGTGTTCAGTTTTGGGCCCCTCGCTACAAGAAGGACATCGAGGTGCTTGAGCGGGTCCAGAGAAGGGTGATGAAGCTGGTGAGGGGCCTGGAGAAAAAAGTCCTACGAGGAGCAGCTGAGGGAGCTGGGCTTGTTCAGCCTGGAGAAGGGGAGGCTCAGGGGCGACCTTATCGCTCTTTACAGATACCTTAAAGGAGGCTGTAGTGAGGTGGGGGTTGGCCTGTTCTCCCACGTGCCTGGTGACAGGATGAGGGGGAATGGGCTTAAGTTGCGCCAGGGGAGGTTTAGGTTGGATATTAGGAAGAACTTCTTTACCGAAAGGGTTGTTAGGCACTGGAACAGGCTGCCCAGGGAGGTGGTGGAGTCACCATCCCTGGAGGTCTTTAAAAGACATTTAGATGTAGAGCTTAAGGATATGGTTTAGTGGGGACTGTTAGTGTTAGGTCAGAGGTTGGACTTGAGGTCTCTTCCAACCTAGAAATTCTGTGATTCTGTGATTCTGTACTTTATTGATTGTCAGAAGAAGAAGCCAACTTCTGTGCAGTGTTTCAAGTGGTTCCTACTGCTGAAGTTCTGTCACTGCAGTTTCTTAAGTGCATTTTAACTTGATTTTTACATATTCTCTTACCAGTGTTGTCAGCTATGACAGCTCTATTCTTTAATATTTTGCAAAATAGGAGATCGAAATTTTCAGGAAACCCATAGAGAATTGGTATTTCCTCACTGTAAAGTTAAGATGATCTGCTAGGTAGGTTAGCTAGAGCAATGCAATATTTTTTGATGCTGATGCTATGCGGAATGTAAAGAGTGTCTCTTGTAATGGTTCAGCAGTCATCTTCAGCAATCAAAAGTCTCACAAAGAAGGCTCTACACTGTGCACAAGTTGCATTGTCAGTCTGGAGAATTTTTATAGTTTTTCAGGTGATTCTTTTTTCTGTCATTACATGAAGTCTTGTCTATCTTATCTATGTTTAACCATTTATCTTGACATGATAATTGCATGTGCAAAGATCAAATCCTAAGACTTAAAGCCATGCATAAACACATTCCATATTTTCTGAATAAAATCTGACTTTTGACTTATTTCATTATTTTTCTCGCGTAGGCAAGTTGCTGAATATATAAAATGTCCACCTTGGCAACAGAACAATAAAAAAAAGCTGATTTGTTTTGTTTAAACAGTGTGCAAGATGTTTTAGGAGGATGGTTTAAATCAAACAGAAAAATAAACAAATAGGCTAAACAGAAATTTGTAAAAGTTGAAGAAATATGTAGTACATTACCTATTTGGCAATTTGCTAAGAAACTTACATCTGTTTTCATGCCAGTAAATTTTAAGTTTCTCTATCAGGCTGCATTATTTATTACTGTGATTTGTCATTTACTTAGAAGTCAGAACCTTTGGGAATTAGCCGTGCAAAAATTGAGGTTATTTAAATCCCCTAATAAATCATTTTGTGTTGTTTATGCTCTTTCAGTTCCATTATGAATAAAATACTTGCCAAATAGACCTGCAAAGGAAAAGAAGTGATTAAAATGATGAGCACAGAAGTTGAGCTTGCTCTTATCTGAACTTTTTTACTCTTGGAATCAAGGTTATGACTCATGGACATATTATGATAAAAAGAGTGGCTAATGAATTCTGGATCCAAATTTCCCAGAGCATTTTCTTAGCAAATTTAGTGTTTCTGTTTATAATGAATTCTTCTGGTTAACATACAATTTTCTCACCAATATTAACAATTTAACCAGTAATAAAATCAATGTTAGTGAAGATTTAAGTTACAAAGAAATGAAATCCATCAGGATTCTGCTCTCCTGAAGCAATTAGACACTCTTTAGCCACATGGAGTACCCACATTGAATGATGTTTGTTTGTTTGTTTGTTTTCTTTTGTTTTATTTATTTATTTATTTATTTATTTATTTATTTATTTATTTATGTCAAACAGGCTGTGAAGATCTGAAGAAACTTGACCTGACAGCAAATTTCATTGGTGAACTTTCCAGTATTGAAACCCTAAAATATAATATACATCTGAAGGAACTGTTTCTAGTGGGTAACCCATGTACTGAATTTCAAGGTTATAGACAATTTGTAGTGGCAACACTTCATCAATTGAAAGTAAGATTTTTAATGTTAAATTAATGTCCAAATCAATAACCAGCTTTGTTGACTGAACATAGTAATTCAAAACAATTAAGTGCTTGTGGTAGGAAAATTAGGAATATTTTTCTTACTGTCCACAGAAAATTAAATTCTGTTCTGAATAGGTGACTGTATTAAGTAACGTGATAATAAATAATTATAGTAAGCCACATGCATTTGTTAACTTTTCTGTCATTTTCATTGGAGATCCTTAAACAAAGTTCTGAAAAGATAAATACATGGTGCAGTTCTGGCTTTTAGCTTTATATATGTGTGTGTATATATATACACACAGTGTATTTTTAAATTATTACTATGATTTTAGAAAGTTACCAGGTCATTGGTAATGTACCAACAATATGTACCATACCAACAACACAAGGCAGGAAAACAGTAGAAATTGATGTGAAAATGCTCTATATTGTAGATAGATACTCTGAGATGGAGGTTTTGTACAGTGACTGATCTAACGATTTTCTGTCATTGAAAGAGGCAGTCAGAATCCTGAAATATGCTCTTCCAATTTCTCTTGGAGAAGCACAGACACTTGCTTAACTTCTTAAGAGTAGATTCAACTCATTTTTGAGTTAAATGAACATATCTAAAGAAATATTTTTGTAATAGTTTTATGAGCTTAATAAAAGGCAGACAAATATCAGAAATGGCTGAAGGGACTCTTTCTACTACATAGCAATATGACTAACTAAAATCCCAGGAAAATGCAAAAGGCAGCTCTCAGACACACAAACATTTTCAGATCTGAATAGCAACTTACTGTTAATTATTTTAATGCAGTACAACTTATGTTATGCTTTAATTGATGTATTGATTTGAATATGTTTTACATTTCTCATATATTTAATTTTTTTTTTTTCTTTTTTCCTTTTGGGAAGTATTTGGATAGTAAAGAAATAGAACGTTCAGAGAGGATTCAAGCTCTTCAAAACTATCCAGAAGTGAAACAGAAAATTAAAGAACAGGAACAATCTTACCTTCTCAAAAGAGCCAAAGAAAAAGAAGAGGCTCAAAGAAGGATGCATGAAAGAAAGGATAGGAAAGAGAAACAAGTGGAAGCTAAGCTTGGATTTGATAGGTAAGAGTAGGCAGCAGCAGTTTGTAAGTAAGTATCACTCGTCTCTTTCTTCACTAAGAATTTTGTTTTTCCTTGTTCAATGTTGTTAATATAATTCCACTTAAAGTCTTCTGTTTGTCTTCATTGCTGATTCTAGCAGGATTCTAGCATTTCAGCTATGGTCTCTAATGAAAAACATACTTAATTATAAACGTTATTAACTACTAACCTGTAGTCAGTACAACAGAAGTTCTGTCCAAGAACTCCAAACTAAATTTTCTAGGTTCCAAAGTGGTGTGATTGATAGCTTCTTTCAGGACAGCTGGAAATTGTTATTTAAGGCAGTACAGTGGTTTCAGAGACAGCAGATGTTCATATATCATTTCTTTTGCTTCAGACGCAATATATATTAAGAAAGGCATAGTATTTGCAGATCTTTTGAGATGTAAATGGCTAAGGAATGTTAACTCCAACACTTCTTCTACCTAATACTACTAAGATTATTTAGTTAGCAGAAGGATTTTTCCCTTATGTCATCTTATACTGTACATGTCATTTAACAATTTTTTAGATCAATAGAGTCCAAGTTCCATGGAGAACATGGTTATGGAACTTTTTTCCACACAGATCACAGCTGTATAACAAATCTAGTTTTCATTTTATATAGCTAGAGACTTTCTGAACATTACAGAAGTTTAGGTCTAGGGGAAAATTTATTTGGGTTCTAAAATGGCACTTGAGGATATGTGTAAGTAAAAAGTTGCTATCTTAAAATTTCTAACCTGCTGCTCTCTGACTTTGGGAATACTTAAACTTAAGAGGGACTGAAGGTTTTCTTTCACCTGAAGGTTGTAAGGGCATTTGAAAATTCTGCTCCTGAAATTAAATCTGTCAGGGTTTTCAGACATCTAAGCAAAACCATAGTATAACTTCTTAGTTAAATAAATGAAAAGTATTCTGTTGAAAAATGTTTTAATGATTGATGAAAGTTGCAGAACAGACTAAATTATTCAAATCTGTAAATTATTATTCTCTGTAGGAATTACGCAACTATTGGTATTGAAGTACAAAAAATAAATTATTGCAAGAATACATTTTCAATACAGTTACTCTTCATTCATTTCATTAAAATAACATTTCTTGTGATCTTGTGTAGCCCAGGCTCCCTACAGAACAAAGAAAACCATCAGTCAGAAGGAGAAACAGAAAAAGAAACATGGAGGACAGTTGAAGATGATGAAGAAGACAGAAGATTTTGGGAGGAGCCTACACCTTATACTCCAGAATCTAGATTAGAAACTCACAGGTATATTGAAGAAAAACGGAAAGCAAAAGACAATATAAGGTATACTTAACTTCTTGCCATCTTCTTTCTTTTTTATTTTACCTATACAGCAGAAAATATGAGAATGACAAATTATAAAACATTTTTCTTTCTGTCTTGTTAAGGGAGCCAAAAAAGAGAGAGAAGCTTCTTCCAACACTGGTGACTGCAGAAGGAAAAGTTCTAAATGTCAATGTGCCAAAGTATGTAAGGAAGCAATGTTGTGGTTAACTTCTTTATAGTTGATTTGAGCCACTATTTGGATATACAGGATGATAATAAGAGAACTGACAAGTTCTCATGTGTAGTATTATATTCCTGATGGTGAAACTGACTCCTGAAATTATATTCTGATGCTGGAAAAATAATTAATTACTTTTCAGTAAGTTAAGTGTTGAAAGTTGTATAACTTAATATCTTGGTGTTTGATGATAGAAGAATTTGTTTTTCTGTAAATGACATAAGATACTTTACTCTTATTACCTTCCATGGTAAGACTCTTTCTTAGAGCATCTTGCTAATAGTGGAAAACAAATAGTGAAAGCTTGACTGCTGAAGATAAATGTGTACAAGTATCTACTTTAAATGTGGGAAAATATGTCCAAGTAGTATTTCTAGTCAAAATCATTCTGTCCTCTCATAACAGATGTAAACCTGGCAGAACTGACAAAGTGACAGAAAAGCAAAAGAATGATTTTTTAGTTCAAAGAAGACAAGCCTTAAATAGTTTAAATCTTACATTAATAGAATGTAATTATGCCTCTAAAAAGCAGAGACATTCAGAACAAAGCTCTAGCTATCTTTGTTTAAGCAGTATAGTCACCTTGAGTTCACTGTTTGTAGCAATCCTGTTCATATCACCTGAGTTTTCTGGATTAGAATTTACTGTGTGGATGTGCTCAAGTAAAGTCAGATCACTGAGCAGTTTTTGTCATTATGGCTTCAGCAAGAATATCATAGCTCTTCACTGAAAAGAGTTGCTCTTCACTGAAAGAGTTGCTAATAGACAGGTGGTGCTCTCCAAAGTTACTGTTTTATTGAAAAACTCTAGTATCTAATGCAATGTCCAAATTTATCTAAGGTTCTTTTCGAACATTGGTTATTGAGAGGAATAGCAACATACTGCTGAGAAAAGACTATTTCTGCTCCTTGATTCTGTTCAAGCTTTCACCTAGAAAATTTTACAATTCTCTTTTTTACTGTTAATGTTTTAGTGAATTCTCAAATTTTGTGGTGTAGTAAAATAAAGAAGTGTGTATAGGAAAGAAAGCTGTTTTGTATCATTTGCAGTTTACCATTCAAAAATATCCATTAACCTAAAGTTCTCTAAGCTTTCTTCCAAGTTGATGGTATCAGAAAACAAGAGAGCAAGGAGTTATAAAATGTATCTGACAGATGTTTTTATTGCTGAAAGAATGTATACAAATTTGAGCTTCTTTCTATTATATAAAATATTCTATTCTATTCTTTCTATTATATAAAATATCTAGGTGTTTTAATGTCACTGAAAGGTGACATCTAGGTGTTTTATTGTACCAGATAAATTAAATGAAGCCAAACCCTCTCATTTTAAACTTATACCTAATTTATAAAATCATCTCATTTATAGGTGGGTTTTATTTTGTCTTTTCTCTACTTTAATACTTGGGAATATTTGAGAGTATGAGTAGGGCTAGTAAGTCTAGAATAGATCTCCTTATTCAAGATTTGTTCAAAAATTTTAGAACTCAGCCACCAGATCACAAACACACAGCTAATGTACTCTCATTTTTAATAAATATTACAGAATCACAGAATCATCTAGGCTGGAAGAGTCCTCCAAGATCACTGAGTCCAACCTCAGACCTAACACTAACAAGCCCTCCACTAAACCATATCCCTAAGCTCTACATCTAAATGTCTTTTAAAGACCTCCAGGGATGGTGACTCAACCACTTCCCTGGGCAGTCCATTCCAATGCCTAACAACCCTTTCAGTAAAGAAGTTCTTCCTAATATCCAACCTAAACCTCCCCTGGCGCAACTTAAGCCCATTCTTCCTCTTCCTGTCACCAGGCACATGGGAGAATAGACCAACCCCCACCTCACTACAGCATTGAATCAAGAATATTAAGCAAATCTTTATCTTTTTTTTTTTTTTTCTTTTTTACTTTGGAAATGCACATGTAGATATTTATGCTACAGGGAACTTAATTGCTGTGAACAAGCATGCATTTTTTTTTCTTTTTTTTTTTTTTTTACAAATGATGAAGTTAGAATCACTGTTTTTCAGGCCGTCTGTGCTTTTCATGTACTGTTTTTCTTAACTGCGAAGACATCAACAGATCAGACACTTTGCCAGCAGATGTCTCTCTCTCTGCACTGACAGACTGATCTTAATTTTAACTGACCTTCAGCACTATTTTTAATTCTGTTTCTTGAGTGTTGGGTGGAGAGAATAGAAAACAAATGTTGAATGACTCTAGCTCAAACGTTAGTAATTTTTCCTGTTCATGAGGAAAAGTGCAACTGTTTCTAAAATGATCATGTGATTTTGTCTAAAGGGTATTTGTGTTAAATCTAAAATTGCTAGCAGTTGAATTTGAAATATGCCATAATGTTTGTTTTTTTTTCACCCCAATTATGTTGATCCTGGAGATGTTTCTTGTCCTTATTATTAGGCTTCATTTCTCCTTGAAAGACGATGAAGAAAACAACCAGTTCATTTTGGATCTTTCTGTTTACAGGTCAGAAATATTATTTATTTTTCCACTTCATTTTTGCCATTCAGAAGTTCTAATATGCAGAATTTCAATTGTTTTCCTCCTTGTAAATGGGGAGTTTTCAAGTGGAAGAAAAATAATGTAGGGATTGATATAATAAATCTTGAAGCCTCTGCCAAAGAAACGGAAATGTATAAAATAAAGATACTTTGGGTTGTTCTGTTACTCCTAAACAAGCAGCGTGTCTCAGTAGTCCTTTTTTGAATTGATGATTTCTGCAGTCCACAGGCAGGTTTCTTCCAGTGCTGTCCCCTTATATTTACATAAAATATTTTCCATTCTTCATTAGTTGGTTAGGATTGTAGGGAGTGGGGTTTTATGTCTATTCTCTGTCCCTAGAAGTGCTCCAGTACAATTCATATCCTTGTATAGTTAAATTCTTCTTGAAACAGAGTAGGGCAACCTTGTCCATAGTGCTTAATGGAAGGAGTCTATGGTCTGTCCTATTTCCTAAACTACAACAGAGCATTACCTGGAAGAAATGTGGATGAAACATGCCAAAAAATGACAAGAAGATTTTATAACTCTTATAAGTTAAATTATAACTTAATTTGTAACTACTAAGCACAACAGTGCCCTTGCTTATGGTTCGAAAAGGGGTTAGAAATCCACAAGCTTTTTCAGCTCTGATAGGAATTAGTTAAAGTTGGAATGCTAATAATATTTCATTTAACCTAATACCTGAAATTGAAGCTGTATTTTACAAACTGTGAAGTCGTAATAAAATAATTGAGTAGTCTTAAATGTTTATATACTGGACTGTATAATAGATTGATTCATTTGTTCATATTTTGTTTCAAAGACATCTGGACACATCTCTGCTTGATGTTGATGTTCAGACGACTTACATACGAGTACTGGTGAAGGGAAAGGTTAGTGTTTTCCTACTACATTAATTTCAAATCAAGACTAAAAGTTTACGATGGTTATTCAGTGAACACTGGAGCTTTCACAGATTATGAAATTCCATGCACCCATGCAGAAAAACCATTATTTCATACTTGCATTATTCTGAACCACATATATGCTGTTGAAGTCCTAACCAGAAGAGGTGTAAAGCCTGAAATGAAATTCCATTCTCTGTTTCACTCCTTATTTCTTCTTATTCCCTCAAAACAATGTACAATAAATCACTGAGGAAAGGAACTTGTTAGTTACCCTAGGCTAGAACTTAGTAATTTCACAATCTGGAATTCATAGTAGACAGAAACAAGTGGATGTATAGTCTTTTGAAAGGGTGTTTAAAATTCAAGTTTACTTCTTTCTCAGTGGTTATAATTTTATCATCAAATTTTTGAAAAATTCTTAGTACTTAAATGGTAAACCAAAATCTGCATTTATGACTGTAACAACTGCATAAATAAAACTTGAAAATTATGTTTAAAATAGACTAGATAATCTTTCTCATTTAATTGCTAATATAAGTCAAGCATCATTTTATAACCTTCTTTAGAAATGTCACTTCAGAAATGACAGCAATTCAGGAATATACATATAACCATACTTCTAAGTAAAAGCTGTTTAGCATGTTAATCATTTATTAGGATTAGTAATACTGTATTTATAGTGATAGGATTTAGACTCATACTGTTCTATAGATCAAAGGAAGTGATAGTTATATTTCTGCATGTGTTCTGTCTAGGTCAAATAAATAAATAAATAAATAGATAGATATTTTATCATGATATACTTCAACTCCTTATTTTGTCATAGCCATTCCAGCTTGTGCTCCCTGAGGAAGTGAAACCAGATAGCAGCTCTGCTAAAAGATCACAAACAACCGGTCATTTAGTTGTCAGCATGCCAAAGGTATGTTACATAATCTGAGGAGGCATTATAGAAAGGTATTTAAAATATTGTAAGTACTGTGAGAATATTTCTGAGTTACAGGTAACACTTGACTAGCTAGTTATTCAGGCTAGCCTTTCCCATTAGGATGTATTTCTCAAAGAAAGAAGGAACATTCCAGAATGACAATTTAATCATAGAGCCAAACCATTGGATTTAGGATTCCTTTAAAGGAACACTATGGAAAACAATATTAATGGAACTGTTTCTATTTCCTATATTTTCAATAGAAACAGCTTTTTATACATGAAAATATCCTCTGCAAAACCTGCCATATTGTGCAACAATATAAGATGTATTTTTAAAAGAACTGAAAATAAACAGTTTTTCTACCTATAACAGAAACAAATCAGTTTTTCAAAATTGGTGTGGCACACACCTGTATGAAAATTATATTATGGTTCAAGGATAGGCATTATGTACTACCACTCTCACATCTCAGGTGATCAGAACAAGAGTTGCTTAAATCACTTTCCCTTCATGCTTTCCCTATCAACTGATCAACTCTACCAAGTATGTGTAGTCACAGAGTAAGAGAGTTGTGGCAACATGGTGCTTCAACTGAGAAATGCTACACAGCAGGCCTCAGTACTTAAAGAAGCCTGGGCAGAAGTCATATTCCCCTAATATTCCTAACTCTGTGTTCTGTCTCACTTGTGCTCTGATTGCCTGCATGGAGTCATGCTGTCCTTTGTGGCACTAAGGGATGTGGTGGTTTAGTGGCAGGACTCAGTTGGTCCCTGCAGGGACAACCTCTGATTAAATCACAAGCTGTCATTTTAGCATCAAGCATACAGTTTCACCACGAGTTTGAGGAATGCTGAAAACTGTACTCATTTGATTAAGATCCATATTTAATTAATATTCAAAATTTACTGATACGAGAATTTACACTTTCCTACACTTATTTATTTGAAACTGAGGCCTTGACATTTGCCATTTTGGATAATGTTATTTTCAAATGCTTTTGAACAGAGTTTCTATTAGACTTTAATAGCATTTTTGTGGATGAGCAGCGCCCTAGAAAACATAAATATTTCAAGGAGCCTCTGTGTACATTCAAATCTGCTGGCTTCCAAGAAAGCAGTACCTACATGAGCAACATGAATATTTCCTCTTTCTATTGTGATTAAGAATTGCCTTTATTCCATGATTAAATTCATTTTTTACCCATGTTTCACCTATCTTGATATTTTACCTACACCTATATATTTTACCTAGACTGAGGGTCTTGAGCCTACCTCATCTCAGAATGTCATGGTTCAGAGATACTTGTGAGACCTGAGGAGGTCTCTACAGAATAACCAAGGTCATGTTGTTCAACCTAGAGAAGAGAAAGCTCAAAAGGGTCTTAATTGACTGGGGTGGGGTTGTGGTGGTGAAGGGGGAGTAATGATGGAGCCAAGCTCTTTCCATAGGTGCGTAATGACAGGGCAAGAGGCAATAAGTACAAAGAGAAACACCAGAATGCTCTGTCTAACATAAGGAAACATATTTTAATGGTGAGAGTGATCAAACACTGGCACAGGTTGCTCAAAGAGGTCATGGATTCTTCACCCTTGACGATCTTCAAAAGCCACCTGGATGTGGTCCTGGGCAACTGGCTCCAGGAGGCAGTGCCTGAGCAGGGGTTTGGACTAAATATCCTGCAGAGGTCCATTCCAACTTCAACTGTTTTATGATTCTGAGATATGTCAAGTTTTGTGGATTTGTTGAGCAAAGATGGATCTGTGCTACTTTGCAGCAATTCCACTTGGCAGGTGCAAAAGAATTGTTCTGTGTTACAGTCATGCAATCTCTTCCCTTCCTTCAGAACTAAATTGGAGTGCACAAGCTATATTTTGAGGGATACATATCATTTTCAGATGTCCTCTATCCATACATATTGTATTGATATTAACAGGATGTATTCTAGGAAGCTAAGTATAATGAATAAAGGTTAGCAGTAAGTGGAATGCCAATAGTTATTTTTCCTTGAGAACATTATGGCTGAAGTTATCAACAATATTTGACATTATTAATTTTATATCATCAACTTAATATAAATTCCTTTTTATAAGATGATAGGAATAACAGAATTCATGCAACTTCTTTTCAGTTTATATCAGTGATGAGACAAACGTAATGACTATATTGTGCTGTTTAACCTTTGTGTTCCTGATAAATAATTATTCTCAAAATAAAATTATTTGCAACTAGATAAATGACTTAGCACATTCTTTAAGTAACTGACATTCTAAGAATACTATTAATCAAAAAAGTAAACTTCTGCAGTAGGGTTCTTGCAATAGTGTCCTGAAAATACCTCTGTCTTCTCAGGAAGGGAACAGAAAACAAACTGAATTCAGTGTTTTTCATTTGCTTTAGGGAGTTTCTGATCAGGTTGCTAAACTTTTCAGCATATATCTTCCAGCCTGTTCATAGTTCCCTAGCCTTTAAAATGAAAAGTAAAACCTCTTCAGTTGCATCTCTGATAGCCTTGCCATACCACAGATGTTAGAGATAGTAAATTCCACATAAAGGAAAGAAAGTAAATCATTTTCACCATCTTTTCAGATTTTTTTTTTAAATGTACTGTTTATTGCACAGCAAATCATTGTAAAAAGGGTGTCTTTCTAAGGCTCTGTCTACCAACAGATTTGGAAGGTCATCAAAACAAATTTGAAGGACACAACATTCAGTGAATTGTGACACTTTTCAAGTGTGGTGTTTATACTGTAATAACCTTAATCGTCTGTACAGAGATTCTGTATGAGTAAGGGGTTGATAGCAAGTACATTGTAATGCTTCATTTTCTGGGAAAAATATTTGTGACATGAAGCTTTTCAACCTTTCAGCCTCTATGCTCTGGCAGTGTCATCTTTGCAGATGATGCAGGAAAGTAAAAAACTGAATGTTTCTTTATTGGCTTTGACCAAAATTGGCATATTAAATCAGTGATCTTGCAAAATGCCATCCATAGATTACACCAGCAGCATGTTAATTACTGTCTGAGAAACAGCATCAAAACCAGTGTTATTACCAAACAGTTTTTATTTAGGGTTCTGAGACATTCTGTGTCATGTTTTAATAGTTGACTTTCCTTATTTTAGTGAATCAGAGAAGAAAATTTTGACTTTTTGATTAATCCTTTATTATATAAGCAGTAAAAAATTAATTCTGACAGCTTTTTATAGCCTGAGTCTTCGAAATCATTTAGAAACTTAAAGATCAATGAGAGTTAGATTCCTTAATTAATTTAAAAATAGAGGGGTATATATTATGCATGTCAGTGTAAGGGTTATTTGATGGAATTTCATTATAAAATTCTCACTTTTCTAGGTGTGGCAAATGCAGTAATATTTCATTACTGTCAAAGGCATATGGAGACATACAGCTGTGAAACCTCAGAAATCTTTTTTTCCTTCAAAATAAATGTGTTTCAGGGAAACTCTGTTACTCAGTGGAATTCATGTTGCAGAAGAAGAAAGACATGGCAGGAATAAATTGTAGGCTGAAAAGATGACTCAGCTTAAAAATATTGTTTTCACAAATTCCATCTGTTTTCTCAAATATATTCCAGATTCTATTTAACACATCAATTTCTAGACTTCTCTGCTGTCTGTGCTTCTCTGTTCCTTTCTTTTCTGATTTCTGATTACACTAATTACTAGCAATAGGTTCATAGAATTACTTGCAGAAAGCTTTGTTATATTCAATTAGTCCCTCTTCCTGTATATTATAGAGTTTAAATTTCATTCAATGAACTTGCTACTGAGCCCAAAGTCTTATATTTGTCCACAGCTGAAGCAGTGGCTGTTCCATTTTCCAGATCATTTGTCCTAACTTGATTGGCATCTCTGAGAGATCAATATGCGATCACTGTCCTGGTGAAGTTCATGTGTCATTGTTACACATTGTTTCAAAAAAAAAGAAAAAAGAGAATATCACTTAAGATTTTTCTTGAACAGAGGTAGGAGGATGTCTTTTGAGTAAAGGATCTTTTGAGTCAAATGATATTTGACAATAATAGATGCTCCGGTACGCAATTCCTAACCCTTCCCTAATTTGAAAGCCCCTTGACAGAATCACAACCCATCAAGGAGACATTTCTGTTGATTGCAGAATCAGCAATTTTCCTCACCATCCTTGATGATGTGCCCTGAGGGCAAAGCAAGGAACCTTAGCTTCAGATGGATCAACAGAATGAATTACTGAAGAACAGAACACCGTACAGCCTACTGAGAAGAGGGAAAGTTCAAAGAAAAAGAATTTTCTTCACTAGAGGATATATAGAGTCAGAAAGGATCAGCCCTTTGACAATGCATTTCAGAAATGAATGATAGAAGCCACGAGATCTGTCTTATTTCTTGAACATTTTAGAGCAGGTCTGGAACAGCATGTTTTCAAACCAATGTCAATAGAAAATACTTGATACTCTTTGTCATAGCTCCTGTTTATCTCCTTCCTTTCAAACTTTAAGGGGTCCCTCTCCCTTGATGTCACTAAGTAGGGAATGAGGAATTCCTTTTGCCATAAGAAATAACATACATGTCCTCCAAAAAATGGTATTTTCCTTGAGAAAGGGAATTTACCTTGTCTTCAATCTTGAGATTCTGTTTTCAGCAAAGTTGCTGAGGGAGTTTGTGGACATTTGTCCCTTTTAAAAAGAATGAGAAGTCCAGAGGGCAGCAGATTCTTTAATAAAAATATCTGAACTAGCACATGGACACTAAGACTGAAATATAAGGAGACACATCATGAACAGCTACAGAGAATATCAGTAATGTGCATTATTAGCATTGTACCAAAAAAATACAGCACATACATATATATATGTATATATTTAAATATTTAAAGATATATAAACTCATATATATAATTGAATATAATTCCATTCAGATCATTTGGTTAAAAGGGCTTTATGCATGTTTCACACTGAGTGAAGAGTGTTAAAATCTAACATAAAAGTCACATGAGAAAATTTATTTACACCTTCTTAATTTTTTTTTGATAGATTATTTAGATGCTTTTTAGCATAAATAACTTTTGTGGGACTTATTTTTCTGTATATTTGTATTTTAGGCTAAAGAAATAATCCTGGCTAAGAAAAAATTATCAACTTCAATCAAACCTTCTGACACAATGCAAAAAAATGCAAGAAGGTAATTCCTTTTTTATTTCACATTAGTGTTATTTATTTATTTATTTATTTGATACATTAGTTATTCACTTGTCAGAATATATGTTTTTTATTGAGTATCTTATTGTGGAAAGTATGAAAATATTGATTTGTATAGAGTAAAACTATGTATGAAAGCTTTAGACTAATGGCCTGTCTGGTGCTGTTTATAAAGTGATCTGCTCCAATGGCAGAGCCAAAAAAGCACTTATTTCCGCAGATCGGTTCTGTTTCATCAGCTCATTCAGATATTGATCTAGTATACACTAAAACCAAATCACCTACTGAGAATTGCCTCTGCAGAGCTCCTTGCTACATAGTCTAGGTCTCAAAACCATTTAGAAAGCAATGATTTTGAACATCTCATGAATGTATTTGCACAGTGATACAGTATACGTATTGAGCTACTGCACTAATAAGTAGTTTCAAAAAGCAGTTCTTCAAGGTTTTATAACATAGCTCCATCCTGTTACATGTGATGTAAACTCCAGCTCTTAAACTCTTTCAGTTAGTGACTGCCAGTAAGAAGTAAATACCAGGGCTGCACTATTTTTTGCTTTTCCTCTTACCAAGTGTTACTAGCCATTATGATAGGCAGACAGTAGGGCTCATAGCCACTTGGACTTACTAAGTGATGCCACAATATGTATTAAACTATTTTGCTTTTCCTCTTGTTATAGGCAGCAATGTTCACAGCATTATGAGATATGGTAACAGCAAAGTTTGTTAAGCATCTTACCTGTTTGTATTTTAATTGTTATATTTGTTTCCTTGTGTGTTTTCATTGTGATAACATGTTGATGGAAACACTAAGCAGTTAGTAAAAATTAGCATTATTGATCACAACTGTTCTTCTTGCTCTCGATATTTAGGACATTGTTCAAATGGCACCACAAGAGTTACTGATGTCATTATTTCTGCTTTTTATTTTGTAATTTTAATAAGGATTGGTTGTGTCTTTTCTTGAGTGGCCTGCCTAATGAGAAGACAATGGGGTGACTGCAAAACTTTGTTAAGATTCCTAATGAGCCACAACCACTGCACCCTTACTTTAGGCAGCAGTGCATCTTCTTAATTACTGAGTATTTCCATAATTTTTCTTTAAAAGGTCCAAGCCAAATGGCGCAAAAGCGATGGTTCTTGTCAGCAGAAGCACAGCTAAAGCCTTAGAAACATTAAAAGAAATCAGTTAAAAGAAATGTCTGAACTTTTCTCCGGGATAAAACTAGATCTTCCTTCTGTGGATACCTGATGTTATCTCTCATCTTGATTCTGCCAAACAGCAAAAGAGCTAGCAACTATGGGGTTAATAATACATACGTACTTAGAGCTCTCTGTGTGTATTTAGTTTTGGCTACACACTAAGTGATTAAATAGCCATAATGGGGAGTTGTCCCCTTCCCTGCCAATTGATGAACTAAAGGTGCCCCATGGCATAACAAAAGTTTAAGAAGTTGTGTTTGATTTCGTACAGCTTTAAGTAATTATGAAAATGCTTACTGAATATTTTGAAGGAAAAATACAAATTTTACTGTTAATATATTACCGGAATATGTATTGCAAAAACAGAAGTAGGAAAGAAGTGTTCTGAATTACAGCTCTTACTACAAATAGTAAATTTTGACCTCTTTGGTTGAAAAATTGCTGACTAGCCAGATGTTAAAAATTTGCTGAATAGTTCTCTTAGATTACAGAAGAACATTCATTACAGTGATTACACTTGACAGCTACAGATGTCTTAGCTAAATTCTGTCAGACAATCTTCTACACTGTGGTATAGTGCTTTAAATCTCTTAACTTGTTAGCTAGATTGCATGATGATACTATTATTACTTCTGCCACATAGGAGAAATTTCTTCTGTGACTGTATACAAAACTATACTTCAAACCTTCAAAGAGATAAGTTTCCACAGCAGGAATTTGACATATTTATTTATTATGCATCCAAAATATCTATTAATATAGTAGCTGAGTATGTCAGTCTTTACTGTGACTGACCTCATTCATCTATGAGAAACAGAAGTTGCGTTTTTCGCAATTGCATAAATGAAGTATATATATAGGTAGAAATAAAGTCATACGATAATTTTTAAGAGTAACAGTTACAAAAGTAACATACGCTCAGCTTGAGACTGTTCCTCCTATGTCATTGTAAAAGAGAAAAAAAAAAAAAATAATAAAATAAAAGAAAACTCAAAATGTCTCTAGATGTTAATATACACATACCTGAAATCTTCCAGTAAAGGATGGAGGAATACATGGAAGATTCCCTATTCTTTGATTTGTACTGTAGTTCTTTATGTACAGAAGTAGAGAAATACAGCCAGAGAATAGGTCCATTTAAAGAGGCGAAGGAACGGAGCATCAAATTCTATAATACTTCACAACATAGAATTAAAAACAAAACAACAAATTCAAACATTAAAATATCAATTACATTGTTCACAATGAAATAAGGAATGTAAAGTAAAGGTTACCTTTTCTACCTAACTAGTTCAAACATTGCAAATCCTACTACCTTTTAGCTGAGTACAATTGCACTATTGCACTGGTTAACTAAGTATTATTTGTTTTTCTCATCTGGATTCTTGAGAGGAAAAACAAAAGAAAAGCATATGCTGCTGGAGTATCCACCACTATTTGCTAGTGCACTCATAAATGCTTTTGAACAGGTTATCTAATGCCAGCCAAATTTGACTTGTTGGCAGATACATCAGATGCATAAAATGTTTGTAAGTTTTGTTGAACTATAGGCCAAGAGATCTTGGATATTTTAAATCACTGCATTGTATTTTAATTCCACCCTTTTTCTAGCAAACGTTATCATAAGTAAGGAGTCCTAATCTGAATCCTTGAAAGAATCCTTGCAACACCCTCTCCTTTCCATAGACTTAATGGCTGAAGATCTCACACAATAAATTTCTAAAGTTCACAGAGAGACATAGAGGTGTGACAACTTGGAAAGGAAAGAAATTCATGTTGTAAAGAGAAATACAGTAGAACAAAATTAATTTCCAGTCTGGGAATGTGAGGTAAGATGAGGCCTGAAGTTGAATGGATCCATAGACAAACTAACCTGAAGGAATTGCAAGAGGATTTATGCGTTTTTTCAAAACCCAGATTCACTATCATTTCTGCTCCTAAACCAAGAACAAATATTTTAGCTAAGAGATAGGTAAGTGCAGCTCTGGTCTGGCTTGCATAAGAGATGAATATATGTATGAAAAGATCAAACATAGCAAATCAGGTATCAGTTCTACCAAGATGTCATGTGTGCCATCTACAGAGACCTAGGAGTAGATCACAAATTTAGAGTTAAATAGATTTGCAGAAATAATATTTTCAGGCAACATAGTTTGATAGCTTTTATGTAGATATTGAGAATTCTTGCTCTCACTTCAAGTTATGTTGTCTGGAATAGGAAGAATTACAGGAGTTCAATTGACTTTTTAAACAGAATATAGATCAGGTATAACTAAGCAATATTAAAAACAAAACAAAACAAAACAAACAAACAAAATAAAACAAAACAAAACAACAACAACAACAACAAACACAAAAACAAACAAACAAACAAACAAACAAAAAAAAACCACTTTTTATCCCAGATAAGGTTAAAGTATGGATTGAATTGCGTTCTCATGAAGACCTGGAGCTAGAAGACTGGAAAAAGTGGCTCCTCAAAGCTGTTGCTCATACCTTGTAAATATCTTTGGACATGTTGATGCCAAAAAGGAAACTTTCAACCATGTCAGAATGTCAGAGAGTGCATTTTCTGGATAAGAAGTATGAGAAATGTTTGGCAATCTAAACTTTTATTGAAATTCAAAAGTTGAAACAAGGAAATGTAACTGTCATACCATTAAAATATCAAATATGGGGATTAAGAACTGTGTGAACAAAAGTGTAAATTACAAAAAAATATCAAATTATCAGATAAGTGTTCTGTCACACACCAGATTGTTCAGCAGGCTGCTATAGTTATGTAAAATTGAAGGACTGACTATCATTTTTTTTTATAATGAACTCTTTATTTTCTTTTTTTTTAAAACATTGTTGAACTATGTAGAGATAGAAGTAGCCTTTCTAAGGGAAAGGAATGTCAGAAAAAAATAATAGTTTTTTTTAAAAACAAACAAACAAACAACAAAACAAAACAAAACAAAACAAAACAAACAAACAAAAAACATTTAATTCAATATTATCTATTTTGTATAGTCATCTAATCTTTACACCATAATTTTCCCCTGAGTAGAGACTGCTCAGCAGCAGGTAGCAGTGCCCAAAACAGTGAACTTATTTATTTATTTATTTTACCTGAATTTGAAATCATTTGCAATTATTGGGGTTTACAGATGTGCTGTAGTTGGTCCTGCAATTGTCTTCATCACTATTGTTTTACTATTGCTCGTGGAACTGCATTAGCAACAAGATTATTTTTATTCCTCTAAGTAGATTTACAGGGAAAAAAATCTTTAGGTGACCTAAAACTCTAATTTTCTTCTTATTATTTCTTCTCTAATTTTCTTCCAAAACTCTAATTTTTCTTCCAAAAATTTTTAGGTAGTTAGTCTTGACATCATCAATACTCAGCTCTTTTTGCACAGATTACATGATCAGAAGAGCATATTCCCATGAGATTAATGCATGATAGCTACACTGACTATCACAACTGTCTTGTCACCGGTCAAATACATGTATCATAATAGTTGAGATAGTATCATGAGGTTTACTGAACAAATATAGAATATTGCACCATGCATATTTAAGTACATAAAAATCTACTTCCTTTTTGGAAAGAAAAAAATCATCTGTACTTGATTCTATTTTCCCTATTGTTCATTGCTAATAGATACTTGTAGATAGCATGTGCTGATTAATTTTTGAGAATGACTGATGTTTATAATCCCTTCATAGCTTGCTGATGTGGACAGTTAATTATGACACTCACTGTTAATTAGTTAGTGTATTGAAGTTTATTCTGCTACTAAGCAATAAATTATTCAAACTCCGTAGAATTTACTATATTTTCATGACTAGTAATTTGTACAATTTTAGAGCTGTTGAACAAATGTAAATTACCACTACTAATTAAAATACATCAAATCAAGGAAAATCTTTTCTACTATGTGAACAAAGCACATGCTGAGGTTAATTAATTTTCATACTTATGATTTTTAGCTTTTTCTGAGGTACTTCAAATCAGTGATTAGTCATTAGCAATTAGATTAGGATTCTGGACAGGTGGTGCTCTTTTTGGAATCTCCCCAGTGGCTACAAATAGAATCACTCAAGGTCACAGCACATTTCACAAATCACAAAAGAGATAAAAATGTTTCTTACCTCTTGGGGTTGAACATTTTCTGAAGTGTTGCCACACAGCACACCACTTTTGTTTCAAAAAAATGTGTAATATCATTAAAAATCTAGCCTTATAAAGTGAAGAACATTAAAGGTGAAGAAATAAAAGTTTTCTTGTATGATCCCTCATTATCCATAAAATTCTCTTCTGAGTAGTTTTTGATTGTGCCACTTGCAGGGAAAGTTTTTTTTGGATTCTTAAGGCAGCAGAAAATGAGCTCAGGTAAATGAGCAAATAATTCCTAAGAAACTCCCAAGAAAAACCTAGAGGCATAAGGCTGAAAGAAGTGGGTAAGCTGACTAACACCTCTTCTGTTATTGCTTTCCTCGGCAGAGGAGAGGAAGAAACCTGCCATGAATCCCTCTGCACTTCTCCTTTACACGTACAGAGATCTTACACAAAGAAGTGAGCTGGGAATGTCTGCTCAGGCCCCTCAGGAGCCTTGATGGCGAAACAGGCTTTGGCAGCTCATTGGCAAAATGAGCTGTATTTTTAACAAGTAAAAATGGTGTATTTTCAGTTTAAAATCATCTAATGTACTTTATTTACATATTTTCATTACCTACATTGTCATCAAAACAATGCATTCTTTCATCCAGTGGCTTTATTACTTTTTCCTTTGTTCTAGTCCTAATAAGTCTTTCTGATCTCCTGGGTAAGCAGGTAGTTTTCTCACATCTTTGAAGACTGATGTACTGTCATCTGTAATGCTGAGCTTGGAACTTAGACCCAAAGTGCCATTCAGTTTAAAAGGAAAATTTGTTCAAAGATGTAAAAATCATGTTGGAATATGCAGAAATTAGAACATCATTGAACAATTACCTTTCCGTTTTGCCTTTTTTTTTTGCTGTAAACTGTTACAAATTACTTGAAAACAAGCTAGATTTTTTCCAGTTAAATATTTAGTTTCTTTAGTAGAAAAACAAACAAACAAACAAAAATCAACAAAATGCCTTCCAATGCTGCAAGACAGAAATTATAGGAGTATTTCAAATCTTTGATCATCATGTCATTGCTTGGTTGCCTTAATGCATGGATTGTACACATTTCTAAGCGTGATCTAAAAGAATTACCTTAATAGTGAATGAATCTGGAAATTCTGTTATACCCCAGACATTTCTTGTATATCTTTTTTTTTTTTTTCTTTTCATAATACAAATATGGTTAGGATTCATATTGACAAAACATGAGTTAGGTGATATAAGCTGATATAAGCAAATATGTTATTACAAATAACAAGAACTCAATCTTCATTTAATTGTAAATTGTAAATGAATTTTAAAAAAAATGAAATAAATAAATAAATTTAGTACCGAGTCTCACTTAGAAGTCATCAGGTTTATAAACAGTGTCCCTGAATTGTGGTATTTGACACTGAAATGATTTTTTTTTTTTTTTCATTTGCTTTCTTCTTGTTTCAGGAGTGGACAAGTTGAGAAGTTAGAAGTGGATCCTAGTAAATATTCATTCCCTGATGTGACAAAAATAATCCAAGAAAAGGAACGAATTGGACAGGGACCTATTAGGCTACAAGCAGAGAAGATTACAGAGACTAAGAAGAATTATATTGATTTTGAAGATAATGAAGACGTTCCTCCCTTAATTTGAAATGTTCTTAAGTAGTCCCTCTATATGTGGCTTGTATATCTGAGTGGTTTTCATGAACCTATGTGTAAAGTAAATATAATATAGCTGAAGTTGGAAATATTATTTACAGTTCTTATCATAAACTTTGTTATGCCTCTGTTTTCTGCTGTGTTTTCTGTTAGAATATTGCTTCTATAAATTCTTTCTTTTTCTGGATTTTTTATGCAGTAAATCCCAAATCAGAATGGGAGCCATATAAGTGAAATACTGTCATTTCTTCAAATGATGTATTGTTTAGCTTAAAAGATGTCATATTACTGAAAAAAAAAAAAAAAAGAGAAGGAAGGAGAAAAAGCATTTGTACAAGATTTGTGATTATTCTAACTGTCCTAAAGATAACAGAAATCTCTATGTATTATTGCAATGTTTTCTTTTTCATGAAGGACAACAGTAAAAGAAAGCAATGCATTCTGGAGATGAGAGACATTGCTGTAATCTACCATAAGTGACTGAATTTTTAAGCATAAGGCAGAGCTCCAGGATTCTGGAGCTGGTATAGCAATACCACTCCTTGAAAATGTTGTGAGAGGATATCACTGAACAAGTTATCTCATACATGTGGCACTGTGGGGCAGCTGAGAGAAATCACTAAGGCCATTCTTGGTCCTCTAAATGCAGCTGATCTAGACAGTTCCAAGTTTTTCAGAGTCCCTTACAAATACCAAGGTTAATTTTTAGCTGTGATTAGCCTTGGGATCAAAGAAGCGTGGACAGGAGGAATAGGATGAGCTATTCCTTCCCTATGTTTTAGCCCGTTTTTAGCAACCAGAGACTCCATTATCTTATTTTCCCTCAGCTTTTCAATTGCCCTAGAAGTGCAACAGGCAGCATCAAAGAACAAATGTATGCTAGGTTACCATTTCATTATTGAAAATTATTGCAATTTGGTAAGACCAAATTTGCTTTCCTCCCCCTTGTTTCATAGGAAAACAAGGCTCATGTTATTGTTATCTCAGTTCTGCTTTCAAAAGTCATTTTGGTTATTATTACCCTATTTGACAGCAGAAAAAGGTCACAGAAATATTCAGATCCTCTAAATTTAGTAAAAATCATCACTGACTAGTAAAAAGGGATTCTCTGGACACCTCCACTGCTGGGAAGACAACTCAGCCACTACTTATTTGGACAGTAGCTACTCAGTTAATCAATATGTCAGTAACTCTGTGTGCATGTTATCATTCTTGCTTAGGCAGTAGTTAAAGTAGGAGTCATGATGTAGGGGCTCTGGGAACCTGGGGGAAAGTCAAGGGAAGTGTGGGAAGTATTCAGGAAATATGCTTAGACCTTGAGTAACTATGGAAAGAAATAGTATTGAGAAGGCAACGAAATTTTGTAGAGGGAAGATCACAGAAAATGTTTTTAGGTTGGGGGATTGCTGAAGTGAGGAATACACAGGGGACATTTGACAAAATCACAGGAAACCAAGCCTCATTAGCTCCATTGTCTACCAAATGATTTAAGAATGTATGTGCCTGAACGCCTCGTTTGTCTTTTAGTTGGGGAATTAGCATCTGATTCTATACTGAAAATTAATACTTTTTTTTTTTTTTGTACACTGATTTTAAAGACATTTTTATTAAAACAAATGAACAAACAAACAAAGAAGGGAAACTCCAGACAAATAAATAAACAAATAAGAAAATAAAAACCTAGTGTTCTAGAAGATTACCTTGCTAATGAATCCAAAACTTTCTCTGTAAAGGAAGGCTTCATTTAGACCTGCAAAAAGAAAATGCTTCTGTTTCAAAACAGCTTTTTCTTCCAGACAAATTGGATATAAGGAACAAAAGCAACTCTGAAAGTATCAGAGGGTATTTTGTGGTTGGATCTTGTTTTCATTTTTAACATAGAAAACTAAAAAGCTGCACTTATAACTGAAACATTAAAACTGCACTTAAAATGTTTATTTAAGTAGCAATATAGGTTCAGATAATGCCTATCTATGATATTGGTCAGTACATCATAAACTTCCTGATACATTCTTTGAAAGTGCTACATCCCTAATTGTGAAAAACAGAATGTAAAAATAAAATAAAATAAAATAAAATAAAATAAAATAAAATAAAATAAAATAAAATAAAATAAATCAGTGATTAAAAAGAAAACATTGCTATTGAATTCCACCTTTTTTAGCCTCTCTAAAATGCTTTATGGTTCTCCATAGATGTTAATGTAAGATAAGGATAGTCTTTTTTTAAAGAGTTCTGGAAAGAAGCAGAATAAATCCATCAGTTTAGGCTGATGGGTTGAATTGATGCTTTTTCTTCAGTTGCAATCTAAAATGGATATAAAATAAAATAAAAAAAGGAGTTTCATACTAATGCTACATACACAGAGAGATGAAAAGAAAATGTATGTAATCACAAAGGCATTAGCTAAGGTTGAATTTGCACATATTTATCTATTATAGTATCATCTTGAATAGTTTTTTCCTGTCTTGGATATTGACTTGATTTTTCTAGTTCCTGAGTAAATTATTCCATGATCCAAGCCTCTCAGCCCTGAAATCTACTTAATCAGCTCTACCCTGGTAGCTGGGATATATAAAAACATTAACTTGTTTTGCAATATATCCTCATTGTCTTTGAATTCTAAATCATGCCTACTGACTGAACTATGAAAAAGAATTATGTTTTACTTCTTGGTGTCACAGAATTGATATGTCCATACAGATGAGAATGGATCACTTCCTGGTTTGCACATAAAACCAGCTACACTTGAGACTGTACAGGGTGCCCATGCCCAGGTGCTGGCCAGAGGCTGCAGGGCCTCTGTGGTGGCTCCAATGGCCCCATGGCAGGGCCCAGCTGAGCCCAGCCCCAAGCTGGTGGCACCTCAGGGAAAACAGATTTCCAAAAGGGCAGAGCGGGCACAGGCCGAGGAGGAGGCCCAGGGTGAGGGAGAAGCGGCAGAGGGCCCAGGCCCCAGGATGGGGAGGGCAAGAGAGGCTAAAAGGAAACATAGAAATTGGAAATGGAAATAAAAACACCTGTGCAATAAGGATCAGAAGTATTTTGCCTGCAGGGCTGATGCAGACATAACATCCATATACTGCTTTGAACTTATTGAAAAGCAGCTTTTCACACAGAGATGTAATTCTGCTTTTGTGGTTGAAAACTAATCATAACGGCTGATATCTAGCCACCAATCTAATTATATGTACTCCCTTTGTAAGGCATGGAGCTTTGGCATGAGTGCTGACCATCCATTGACTTGGATTTAGAAGAGTCTCATTTCCAAAAGCTGCTTGTGTTAGTGGGCTAGATGGAGTGTAGGGCCTGAATGCCAAATCTCTGGGCCCAAAAGACAAGGTAGATGAATAGCAGTAAATGTCTGGAGTTGTACAATCCTTTCCCTTACCCTTCAGCACTTAGATCCTGTTAGTCGTCATTTAGCCGTAAATGATTTGGTAACAGATGTATTTCTTCTGGTATAAAATCATTAGCAGCAGGTTGAAACTTATTGTTCTCATTCACATGTTGCTGACTTGGTATACTGCTGTCTCCTTCCACCTCTGATACACTCAAAATATCAATAAAATATCACTAAAAGCCCGGGAAAACTGAAAGACAAGAAAGCATCTTAAAATGCTTGTAGATGAAAGGTAAGACACCATTTTAGAAAATAGAGCCTTCTGTGAGAGCGACAGTTTGTTTTGCATTTTAAAAAGCAGAAATGACTATTAATAGCTGTAGCGCTGCTATTAGTTGACATTAATGTGCTGAAACTATCCAATAGCTAGGACTTTGGGAACTATCTAACTGGGATGTCTCTGGGATGGGTTTTGTGCAACCCATTCTTGCACCAAACATCTTACAGTCAGAGAATTTTAATAACCATGTAGTACATACCTCAAAACTCTTTATTGTATTGGTTTCAGAATCGCCATGAATTAGCTGAGCTGGTTTTAAAATTTATTAAAATTAGATGATGATGCAACCATTGGACGTGCTACTTCTGTTCCTTGTTTCTTTTAACATGAAGTCAAGTAGACAGATTGGACTTCATCTCTTCTGCTTTTTTGCCTTACAAGTCCTTTCTTGTAGACAGCAGCAATCACATAATTCCACACAGAAGAATGTCTCATCAGAAGCCTTCAATGTGAGCCACATGGTCAGTTACAAAGACTTTACCCCTGCTAATCCTGTATAAAAATAGTACTGACTAGGTGGGAACTGGCCAGGGATCAAGAATCAAAAATCTGCTCATTCAAAGAGGGGATATAGTACAGGACGAGCCGTACTTTGTCTAGATGTTGGTACAATAACTTGCCTTTGGATGAGCTCAGATCTGCACATAGTAGCAGTTTTTTGCATGCATGGAGGTATCTCAACCTGTAAGAGACTTTTTTACTATTTGACAACACCTTTTCTAGCATGAAGCACAGGAATACTGTAATAAGCAAGTTACACTGGACTTTTACTACTGTTACTGGGAATACAACGTTTGGTGCAGTACTGCCTTAGCATCTAGGGAAAAAAAAAAAAATTCTCTGAAGTTACAAAGTAGAAACACTTAAAAGCTCCATGGTTATAAACATCATTCTCCCCAAAAACTTCACAGAAAATATGTGTATAGAAGACGAGACTGGTGAACATTTGGTTAGAAAGATGTGAGCTGTGGCTATGCTTTGACCCCTGCTTTTGTGCTCTCAGTGCTAACCATCTGTAAGTCTACTGGCAGCATAATTATGCCTGTTTTACAGTGTACATAAATTAGTGTTGGCTCCTCTGGTGTTGCAACCAGGCAGGCAGCCATCTGACTTTTTAATTAAAGATTTCACTGAGATTGATAATAAATTTCCAATATGCTTCCAGATTTAAATGAAAGTGCACCAGCACTATAAAAAAAAATCAAAGGGAAAAACATCCACAGAGATTTTTCAGTCACCTGTGAAGTATAGCTAAAGTGAAGCAAGCCATCAGCTCTGAAAGAAATCCAGGCTTACCGGATCTGCACAGAACTTCATTCTGCAGTGGAAATCATCTAAGGGAATCTTTTTTTATTATTATTATTATTATTATTTTTTGTTTTTATTTTTAACTCATTCTATTTTAATTTCAATGAACCTGAGACTTTCTATTAGTCTTTTGAACACATAAATATACTGATATCCTACAGAATTCTCAGAACTTCCTGTGTGTTTATCCTCAGCATTGAATTACATCTTCAGATGTATGAGTACCCTCCCTTATGTCTACAGGAAAAGATGCATTTATTCCACTAAAATTATTCTAAATAAACACATGTTTGTTTCAATTTATGCTTACAGTTTTGCTCAATCTGGTAATTCACGTATAAAATTATGTCATTTTCAAACATTAATAAAATTTTCTTCAAATCTGTCTCCAGTACAGGTCTATAATATTTTAGGTCAATCAATTAAACTTCCTCAATTTCCTTCCCACAAATCTTGAGATTTGGTTTGAACATTCTCAAAGTGGTAGTGAAGTGTCAAAGGCTCCTGAGATGTGTTAGTGTGTCCCTTTTAGATATGAATATATAGGCAGATTACTCTGTGCTAACTGTGTTGGGGTGATTTCTGTGGGGCTGAAGGTAATTTTTCACTCTTTATCAGCTGTGATGAGACACATAATTACATGTCTGTGATCCCTAAAGCAAATTTTCTCCCCTTATCACTGTTTGACAGTGGACATTTAACAACCTGGCTAATCAAAACCAGATTATACTGTTAGAATTAATGAGGCAGTGAAAGGGTTTAATGACTAATGGAAGCTTTTTAAAGCTTGTTCCAAAGGGATTACTTAGCTTAATATTTTCTTCCAAGTAGTAGAGAAATATTTGGCATGGAAGTTGTACTTATTCTGTCAAATTATTTTCCCTGGGTCAACTAAACTCGGATATCTCATCATTGAAATCTTAGATCTACTTCACATTCTTTTGATAGATAAAAATACTCTTTCTTCTTACCCATTGCATCAGTTCAGGATTCAAAGTCAGGTGGCAAAAATGATCGTTTAAATCAGGGACATTACTGTTAAGAATAAGCTGGCTATAATATCTGAAACTCAAGATTAAAGCAAATTACTACATACTATTAGAGACAGAGAAGTCTGTCTTTTATATAAGGCACTGAATTAATTTCAGCACCTGTTAACGCCCGAATTACCAGACCTTAAATTTGTAACTTGTCCCTTGAATCAAGAAAGAAGCACATACTTTGACCAGATAGATTGAGATTCCAGATTTCCCTACTTGGCTCTAAAGATTTTATGTAGTGTTCTTGACCTGGAGCTTTTCTCAGAATGGAAGAAAGAACCCAAGACTTTGTTTAGTCTGTTCAGATGGTTCTATGAATCTGTTGCATTAAATAAATAAAAATAAATAAATAAAAATAAATAAATCCTTGCCATCTATTTTATTTTTAAAAAGAAAGTGACAAAAATTCGTAACGATACCTCTAATTTCACTTCAAAGCAGGTGGTTCCTGCTGAGCTAAATACAGCTTAGGCTTTGAGAATATTAAGAACATGAATAAGACGCAAAACACATCAAACCTAGATCACCCAGGAAGACTGCTAGCAGACTGCTGCTCTACCTTGCTTTTTTAGAGATGATGCTTGTAGCTATTTTCACCATGTTCCTTAGACTGAGCAGGGCTCAAGTAGACCTGCAGTCACACCCAGATGCTTCATCACCATTTGATTTCTGTCTCATACAGAGTCATTAATGACCCTCATCCCACCTCACCCTGTGCATGGACTATGGTGATGTTTGCTGATGTCTGGTTCACTGATTCAAACCCTTGTTTCACCACTAGCAGTAAATGGCATTAGATCCACTCCACAGTCTTGTTTTCATCCCAAAGGAGTCACTTTGCATACCCCAAGGTTGCTGGCAATGCAAGCAAGGGCACAGCAAATGGAAACCAACAGGAGACCCACTTCAAAATTACCATCCATTTCTGGACTAAAACTCTGATGTAGACAGATTTGACCAGTTCATTTCCAATTGTCTGTTGCTTGTGTATGTGGTGACATTTTATAACTTTCATGCTGATTTTGGAGTTCTTGTTTTATGCTCACAGGAGCTTGCCATTTGCTTTTGAAAAAGGAATTTGAATAAACAGCCTCATGTATAAAGTAACTCTAAAATTCTGCAGAGAGTATGGCATAAAGTCAAGATCAGACTCACTTAAGGTAAAATTCCTTTGCAATAAGAAATCCTCAGCCCTCAGATGCACAGGTCTTTTGCTCCCATATGTCAAATTTGAGAGATTCCCAGAAAGATCCGAGATTTACTGTTTTATCTAACCCCTGCTAGCTTCCTGAGGAGTCCTAGAAGCTTTCCACATGTAGCTGAGCTTCACTGACTTTGAAATTAATGGTGAACCAAGAGTAAAAGGTGGGAAAAGATCTTTATCCTCATCTCACAGGTGAACACATGAAGGATCTGATATAAAGTAATGCTTAGCCACTCAATTCCAGCAGTGGCAGAGCTGAGGATATAGCTCAGAAGCCTATTATTTGAGCACAAGAAGAACAAACACACTGATAAATTTCTTAGCCCAAGATGTGACTTGATACCAAAGAGGATGTGTTGAAGGCCTGCAAAATGTAGGGAATGGCACCATACCCACAGATCTGATGGGCTGTGTGACTACCCCTCCACACCTCGTAGCCCTCCAGGTTGGCAGGACCGATGCAGAGGCTATTTTGGACACTCTAGCCCAGCCTAGTCTCTTCTCACTCCTTCTATGGGAAGCAAAATTCAATTTTACATACCCTGCTGGGAAGCACTGAATATTGAGAGTAGTGATCCTTGCCTGATAAAATCCCAGATAGTCAGCAATTGTAGGATATCCTGACCTAAGGGCTAACAGGCAATTATCTTCAATGGCACACTGCTCCATGTATCCATGTAGTCATTTTTTTTCATACTAGCTATTCTTATAACCCTCTATTCTGTATCCTGTGGCTACAGGTTTTGTGCTTTAATTATGTGTTTTGTAAATATTGGGCTTTGTTTATTTTAAGCCTATCAACATATCTCTGGGGATTTCTAGTTCCTCTGATCTTCGCTGCCATCTTTCTCTGAAGTTTTTCTACTTTACATCCAGGAATGACTAGGACAATATACAAGAAACGAGTACTCTGTGGTTTTCCAAAGGGAAAACTTACATCTTGCTTTTCTATAGGTTCTTAACGGTATTTTATCTTCTGAACACTGTCAAACACTGATCCCACATATTTCTAAAACTCTCTACAGGGATCTCAAATTTTGTTTCCTGATTTTCGATAGCTAGACAAGCACCTGCCACTATGTACTGATAGATCGAGCTGTTTTAGGAAGAGTTATTTTTCCTTTTGCATTTAGAAACATCGAAATATGGTTTCATTCAATCACCTGTCCACTTAGGATTTTCACTTTTTTTTTGTACTCTTCTCAGTCAGTTTGAGATGTGACTACTCCAAGTCATTTTATCACTTCAAATTTATCTCAGCAAATGCTATCATCTCACTATCCATCTCTTTTTCTTTACCATTTTGGACGATGTTGAGCAGCTCAACTTTGAGCACAGGTCTCTCTGGGGATCTACAGATAATCCCCTTAGATTGTGAAAACTGACCATTTATCCTACTCTATTTGCTGTCATTAAGCAATTCTTAAACCTTGAGATGACCTTCCTTCTTATCCTATGACAGCTGAGTTCCCTTCATAATCTTTCAACCTTGTCAAAAGCTTTTTGAAACAAAACAAAACAAAACAAAACATTCTTTGAGTGCATTATATCAACTAGGACATCCTTTCCACATGCTCACTAAAATATTTTAATTTTAATTGAAATGTTGACACTAAAGTTTTCAAGTGACTAGTGATTTCAGTTGTTTCCATTGTTAATATCTAATCCGAGATGCCATAAGTGGGCAGTAATTTTCCTCTTTTTTTGAAAAGCACTGAGTTTAACATATGGGATGATCAGTTCCTGCTTAAAAACTTTATTTGGCTACGTGGAAATACATGAACAAATAGAATATAGCAGCATTTCAGATTATGCTCAGGACATAAGATGGTCACAAGACAAAACAGCAAGGAATTTTTAAAAAAGGTGTCATCTAAAAATTGACACTTCTTTCTTCCCATCTGATTTTATTGGTTTAACAAAAAATAAATGAACAAGCGAGTTTTTGTTTTTTTTTTCTTCCTCATGCTGGCAGGTAGGATGTGGAAAGGTGCTGCCAGTTCCAGAGAAAGCAGGTACAAGAGCTAGGGTGCTCTCATGTTTTGGAGGGGAGATGAGGGGGAGGCAGAACATACTGAAACATAATGAGATACCCTGAAGCAACAAAGTGCAAAAAACCTTCTAGCACTTTTGTCCATGTCACTGCCTGACAGTAAATTCCTGGGACCTTTGCCAGTAGGTACCATACAACTGCCATCTTTGTTTTCAATAAGAACTGGCAGTAATATGTTTTTCAAAATTGACATTTTCAACTGGAAAGTCATTCCAGAAAAAAAGTTCTCCAACAGATGGTAGTGCAAATTTTTAATTTTACTTTTAGGAACCCATTTTCAAGTTGTTCCCCCCTCCTCCCCCCGCCCTCCCTCCCTCCACACCCTTTTTTTCCCCAAACTTAATGAACTCTTATTCTGCACTGGAGCTGGAAATAACTGAATGTTCTCTTGATCCTTTTCGACTTGAAAGAACATATGATTTGCATGTCAATAGTCTTTAGTTGATCCACTTTGTACATCATTTGCATGCATTTGACTGCATGACAATTAACAAATGAATATCTGCATATGACGTATCTTTCTTGGAAATGATAAGACGTCGGTGAGAAGTTTTATTCATCATATTCATTGCCATTTCAGAGAGAAGCAATTACAGTAGCTCCACTAAATTTATTGCTGCATTCTGTCGGGTGTGCAGAATTTGACAATTTCCCCTTAGATACTCTGATAGTTTAATATAGAGATATGGTAGACTATAAAAATGCAAAAGTTTTTTAAATGTTAGTTAAGAAACTCACTGTGAATTTCATTGTAAATAATTCTGGAGTGAAGTCTGTCTCTGGAGTCTAAACATAATCTTTCAAGTGGCAGTAGTGAATACATCAGTGAGAACATCAGTCAGGAGAAAGAGTTGTGGTCTGCATACAGGATCTGCAAACAGTTGCCAACCCTTCTTTCACTATGAGCTTGGGCAGTTTTCATTTGTCTCTTCCTCCATTCTGTCATTTCAAATTAAGAAATTCTGTGCATTCAAAAATCCAACTGTATCATCATGCATAGGTTTTGCATCCTTGGAAATAAGATCTAATACAAATATGTGCAGTGCTTATGCATGCCACTGACGCACCACAAATTAGTGCTAAGTGTGCATGTGTTTAACCCATCATTAATAGGACATTGGGCCTTAATCCTGTCCCATGACATAAAGCAAAATTTCTCAGCTGGTGATTCAGAATTCTGCAAAAAGTATTGAGAAGACTAGAACTTGCAGCCCTGGCAAAACAAATTCTCCGTCTGTCCTCTCTGCTTGCCTATGGACCATGAAGGTAGGAAACTCTCCTGTCTATGTTTCAAAGCACACCCCATCCACAGTGTTGCAGTCAGGCTTGGCTCTTGATGGCATCTTAGTTGAGAGCTCACCCATTTAAATCAATCTGAGGAAAACAAGAGGCCCAGATGGAACGGGAGGTGAAGCCATAGCAGGAGCAGATGAGGAAAAACAAAACAACCTTCCTCATCTGAAGAGTAGTTTCATTCTTTCTCATAGATTCGTTTTGAGTTTAACTGAGGACAGCAGCTTTACCCTGTGCCAGATTAAAGAAATAAAATCCAGCCTGCAGAAGTGAATTCAATCTTTCTGTGATAGATGGGGCCCTGCCATCTTGGCCTGCTTTTGCTCTCATATCTCAAAAGTTGAGCAAGCCAAGAGAGGCAACGCCAGCAAGCCTCCTCCTCCAGTCTGCAGCTGCAGTCCTTCCTAGCCATGACTTGGTGACAAATGTGTTTTTTTTGTTGCCTTTTTTTTTTTTTTTTTCCATCATGCTTGAGACAAACAACATCTTAATAACAAGTATTGCTGTTGCTGTCTCAGATTTATTGCCTTATTCATCACATTGCCCATCAAGTGATTAATTTGACCCTTAATGAGGCCTGGAAAGGAGAGGACTGCTGACTTTCTCCAACAGGACACTCTTCCCTTCTCCTGACTTGTCCACCCAACCAGCAGAGCTGCTTGAGGCCCTGTCACCTGCATCTCAAATCTCATCCGCATCCCTCAGGTCTGTGCAGAATGGTGGTGCTTGCAGAACCCTAGGCATTGCAGAGGAAGGCACCCATGCAGAGCTGACTGATTCTGTAACATCTTCAATCTGCTCTTTGTTCTGGTATTCTGGTAGCATAGCCTTTGCCTTGTCCACAAGTCAAAGTAAAACTCTAATTGTATGGTTTTATCTCAAACTTTTCTGGTCTTGGGAGATTTCACTTGCTGAAAATTATGGGTTTCACTTCAAAACTGAGGAGGGTGTGCACAACCTCACCAAAATGCCTTGCTGGAAGGCTGGTGATGTTTTGGAGCTGTGCACCAAAAGCAGTAGTAAGGACACAGTGGCTCAGGAGTTACCAGCCTGCTGCCAGGAAACCTGAATTCCTGCAGCCTGGCTCCCATTCACAGCCCTTAGCCATGGCAAAGCTGGCAAAGCTTTGTTGTGCAAAGCACCAAATTTGGACCTTTCTGCATGATTTCAGAATTGACTTATTGCCCGAACCACTCTCCCTGTGCAAGACAGTAAGTGCTTTCTTTTTCAAAGAACTCGACAGGTGAAAATGTGAAGTGTTATCATGTACTTAAGCAGCTTCATGTGAAAATGCATGCCTTTTAAAAAATTGTCAGAGCCCTCTCTTCTCCATCACAAGCTTTGCTACTTCTGTGATTCTGTGACTGCATGATAGGGTCTCAGCTCTCTGCCTTGCCCTTGCTCCAATCTGATTTCTGGCATTGTTTTCAGACTCTGACAATGTGGCCTTGCTGAAAGGGTTGTCCTCACTACCACTGTTTCATTTTTCCTTATTTTATTTTATTTTACATGTATTTAGCTTGACATGTACCCTGCAGCTTCCAGAGTTCACTTACACCTGCCTGTTTCTCCACAAGGATTTATATAATCCTCCTAGGATTGATGGGGTTACCTGATCACAATCCTCACTCTCTCTGATTCCCATTTCAGAACAGGGACATGTGGGTTGTCAGGCAGCAAAATCACCTGGTGGTAGTAAGGAGCACTGTAGTACTCATAGTGTCTGACAAATTCACCATTTCCACTGGAAGGTTTCCCCAGTTTGTTTTTAAATTAAATTTGGTCCCTGAAACTGAATTTGCAAAATTACAACAAAGCAAAAGGGTTTGCATAGAATGAATATTGTCTCAACAGTTAGGCTGCTTTTGAAAATGTGGCTCATTTATTTGCTAATTCTGTGTTTCTTGTATAAACACAGCTCTCTTGTGACTATGATCTTGCTCCGCTTTTTCCTAGTCATAGGATTTTGTTTCATTGGCAGAAGGACTTGTTTTGTACATTTGTTTTCTCTTTCTCGCTCTCTCTCTCTTTATTTTTATTTTTGTATTATTTATTATTTTTATTATTTTTTCCCATTCTCTTTCTGGGATTAAGCTCGTGTTCTTTACAGATAGTGGTCAGTCTGCGACCAAGACAAGGTGTTTTATGTGCTAAGAGAATAAGAGAAAAAAATGACACCAAATGTGTCAGCACCGTGCCAAAGAACATAAAAGTAATGGTCCAGGAAGCTCTGTCTCCTGCCCTGGATATCTTGCAATCTGAAGACTTGGCTAGGTGGGAAAAATGACTGCACATAATCTGTGAATTGATGTCTTCCTGGTTACTCAAGCTAAATGTCATCTAGGGAGTTGAACTCAGGCTATGTGTGAGATGCATTGCACGAAAACCAGCACAGAGTAGTTACAGAACTAGCTGCATAAATTACTAGAAAGTTAATTTTCTGTGACTTTTTAAAAATTTATTTATTTATTTATTTATTTATTTACTTATTTACTTATTTATCTATTAATAAGCAAGGCAGGGAAATGTAGATGTAAAAAATAAAATATGGTGAGAATGTCACTTTCTAAAGCGAGTCACCTTCAATTCCTGTAACAAGTCTGGCTTTGGAACAAATAAGGGCTTTTTTTCAGAAAACAAATGAGCGTGGCTTATCTCACCTAAATTTAAATGACAAATCTAGGTTCCTTCTATCAATGGAAAAAGAAAGGAACTTCCAGAAAGTTTTTCTGTGGGCTGGACATGCTCCTAACCTAGACACTCTCAAGTGATTATACGCCTAAAGACTTATGCCAACAAACTCTAATATCGTGTAATGATTTTTTTTTCCAGTATCTTCACATCATTTCCAGTATCTTCACATCATTTTTCCCATCTTTTTTCACATCATTTTCCCAAGTTTGCTATGAAAATCTCTGGAGATGTGCATGCTGCACCCTATGGCCAAGGATGAAAGAATTAAAAATTAAAGATTAAAAATAAAAATAAAAATTGAAGACTTTATTACAACTCCAAAATGAGTTGAAACTTATTAACATTCTGCATCACCTTTTGACATTTCCGTGTTAGCAAGGTGAGTTCTAATATGGAAAAATGCTGATTGTTATTCTCCACCTCCAATCTTACAACCTCGTACCAGGAGAAAAAAGAAGAGGCAATAGTGGAACATGACCTAGAAAATATTTATTTTGTGTTTATTGATCCAGAAAAAGAAAGTTTTATAATCAATACAATGGTATTTCTCCTCATTCAGCTATTTTTCAGCCATTAAATCAAATCCTTTACCATGGAATCTTTGCTGTTTGAGACATGGCAAAGTGGTTCATGGAAAAAACATAAAAAGAAATACCTCCATTGTTCTGATATTACCTTGTTTTGATGTTAGCTTGTGAGTTTGAAGAACAGACTGCGCCTCAGTTGAAGGACTGGATTGGTCATCAGTGGAGGGAAAATTAGTATCTTCTTCAACAGTGGAGTGCACATGATTGAGGAGAATCTTGCTAACAGTGATCCTGGCAGACTGAAGGACAACTGAACAGCCATAAGGACACCCTTTTAGAGATGGAGAGGATGAGGATGTATGGCAATGTTGAAGAAAAGGAGGTGGGAGGGACTTGTGGGCAGTTGGGTGTGTGAACATTCTCCACGTAGTGCATGGTGGCATTTATAAGCAGCTTTGATCGTTCATGGCTGGTCACAAGCCTCCTACTGCAATGTCCACAGCATCGCACTCTGATGATGACACCCAGCCCTCTGGTTTGGGCCTGGAATGAGATTTTCTACAGGAGAGGTGAGGAAGGTCTGTAGCATCCCAGGCACTTGTTCGAAGCCTGCTGGCAGGTAGTAATGGGGGGAGTCCTGGCTAGTAGGTGGCTTGTCCTGAGCTCCTCGGGCAGGGGGAATTGGCTGGTGAGTGATGCTGGAAGGCTGAAGGCAGGGCATGCACAGCATGCAGTATGCAGCTGTTCTTGGTATTCATTGCTCTTTGATGAAAAGGGAGGTTCTGCAGGGCTTCTTGGTTAAATTAACTCATAGAAAACAAGCCTCTGATTATAAAACACATGCCACATCTCTGCTTGCACATGCATTTAGTTAGCGTGGGATTTCAGGATATGTCCAGGGGGAGCCAGTGGGTAGGGGAAACATCACATTCTGCATGTTTGTCATTTTTTCTTTGTCAGAACTGTGTCATCTATGTTAAACACCTTATTAGCCGGAGCCTGGCTTTCTGACATATGAAAATACATCCCTTTGAAACTGAGCTCTCTGGATTATGTAAGACCCAAGAGACATTTCTTCCAGCCTTACAAAGGATTAGTCTCTGTTACCAGCTCAGTGAACAGTGACATCCTTTTTTCTTTGATAGCTCTGCATATTTAGTTGCTGAGTAAACTGAGGTCCCAATTTCTTTTGCCCTCCGAGTGCAGAGCCAAGGTGAGGCCTAAGTTTTGCTTCCTTTCGATCAGGCTCACAATATTGTAGGAAGTAAAAGAGCAGGAAAAACAGAAAAGAAGAAAAAGAAAAGAAAAGGAAAGAAAAGGAAAGAAAAGGAAAGAAAAGGAAAGAAAAGGAAAGAAAAGAAAAGAAAAGAAAAGAAAAGAAAAGAAAAGAAAAGAAAAGAAAAGAAAAGAAAAGAAAAGAAAAGAAAAGAAAAGAAAAGAAAAGAAAAGAAAAGAAAAGAAAAGAAAAGAAAAGAAAAGAAAAGAAAAGAAAAGAAAAGAAAAAAAGAAAAGAAAAGAAAAGAAAAGAAAAGAAAAGAAAAGAAAAGAAAAGAAAAGAAAAGAAAAGAAAAGAAAAGAAAAGAAAAGAAAAGAAAAGAAAAGAAAAGAAAAGAAAAGAAAAGAAAAAAAGAAAAAAGAAAAGAAAAGAAAAGAAAAGAAAAGAAAAGAAAAGAAAAGAAAAGAAAAGAAAAGAAAAGAAAAGAAAAGAAAAGAAAAGAAAAGAAAAGAAAAGAAAAGAAAAGAAAAGGCAAACCTGAAGGAGCTCAGGAACAGTGTGGTTATGGCTGATGCCATGTAGAGCAGGCACAGGGTTTGAGTAGTGTAACAGTGACATCCCAGCTACTGAAATCAGTAAAAATTTTCAATAACTTCAGTTCAGTTTCATTGACTCCAACTCACTACAAATATTATGGTACCTCCAGATGTCTGGTTAGCTCCAAATGGCTCAGCAAATAAAAAAACATGAAATATAAAGAGAAATGAATGGAACATTAAGCTTGAAATATCAAGTATTCCAGAGACAAAGAGTGACAGAAGACATGGCTCTTCTCAGAAAATCAGCTCTCCTCTAGTGCACTCACCTGGCAATATTTATTCAGTCTCTCTTCTCTTATATAGAAAGAGAGACAGAATGAATATATGTATAATTAAAAGGCAGGGCTGAATTTGTGCTGAAATGAACCATCACAACTATAGGAATTCCTGATTTTTATGTGCCTAAAATATCTTCTTTGAACTAAGACTTGTGTTAATCTTACTTTTATTTTTGATTTATTTAATTCTGAAAAATTATTTAAACTCTGGAGATGCCTGAAAAAAGTATAAGAGAACTATATACCCCTCCTTAATATTCAGAAGAAAGAGAAAAGAAGCTGTTAAAACTATCCATGGTCTATGCCAGAGCTCCAAATGTCTACTCTGAAATCTAATTACATCTTGGCATATGGAGTCCTGGCAAAACTGTTGCAATAAAAATAGAGGACAAGAAAAGAACTAATTCTCTCCATTTAAAAAATAAATAAATAAAAGTAATTCATAGAGCAAATCTCCTTGGTCTCCTGCTGCTTGCAAGCTGTTAATATAGAGCAGTGAGGAACGTTTCCTAATTTAGTCTTAGGACTTTCTTCTAAGAATTGCCAAGTCTTCAGATGCTGGAGGAGAGCTACACCAGAAGAGCTGTCCAGAATATCAGAATTATAATTGTTTTTGTCAGTCTCCACTGCCCATCACCAGAACCACTGGCAAGTAATCCAAATAAAACAGGCATCTCTTATTTGGAGATTTGAATCCTAACAATGGAGTCCAAGCTCCAGTGAAAGAGGTGGGAGTTTGCCATCAACTTCAGTGAAACCAGAATTAAAAGAGTTGGCCTTGATTTCAGAAATCACCCATAAGTAAGAAGGACATTTGAAGTATATACTTAGAACTAAGCTATTAATTAAGTTCTGTTGAATCTAATTTGGGACATCATATTGCAAATGTAACTGTAAGACACTTCAGGGAGATTCATCTCATCTACCCTTAGATGTCTACCACGTAGATGTTTCTCTCCTAGTCACTTTTCACACTTTTTTAGTCATGGAGAGAAATAAGCACTTTGAAGATGTGAGTTATCTATTTTTAGTGTTTATGACAAGGTGCCTAACCCTCCAGACTAGCTGAAAGAGTATTTTCAGGCTACATCTGATGCATCTGTGCAAAAATGGTATTGATTTTCCATAGGTTGCAAAAGCTGTTTCTGGTGCATTTTTTCCTGGGGCCGGCTAACTTTCCCAGGTGGTTCCAAATGCAACCCAGGGACATTCCCCATGGGCAGTATGGATGCAGCTGTTTTATTTCACAAGGAAAATAACTTGTTCTTAGAGGCATGGACAGTTTTGCTTTGTGTTAGATAGCAGGCATCTCATAACCTAAGAATCTTGCTCCAGTGTACTAGGTTTGGCTGGGATGGAGTTAACTTTCCCTGCAGCAGCCCATACAGCGCTGTGCTCTGCACTTGTAGCTAGAACAGCAGTGGTATCACACCAGTGTTGTGTCTACTGCTGAGCAGTGCTGGCACAGCATCAGGACTCCCTCCAATCCACCCCGCCAAGAGCCAGCAGGCTGGGGGTAGGCAAGAGGTGGGGAGGGGACATCACCAGGGCAGCTGGCCTAAATCGACCAAAGGGATATTCCATGCCATGTGGTGTCACACGCAGCAATAAAATGTGGGAAAGGGAAAGGAAAGGGGTCTCAAAATGAAGATGTCAGTCCTCTCAAACAACCAGTATGCTTGTTGAAGCCCTGCTTCCCAGGAAGTTGCCAAACATCACTAATTGATGGGAAGTAGAGTATGTATTTTTTTCTCTCTCTGTGTTTCTGTGTGGTCTTTGCTGTGTTTGTTTGTTTGTTGGTTTTCCCTCTTCATTTTCCCTTCAATTAAATTATTGTTATATCAACCCATGAGCCTTTTTTTTTTCTTTCCATTATACTTTCTTCTCCCTTCTTCTGAGGAGAGGGAGGTGACAGTGCATTCCTGAACATTTCTCAAATCTCATACACTTTGTGCTTTTTATTTTAAATATATTTTTCTTCCAAATTCCACACAGAAGAAAGCTAATCTTTAGGCATGTGTTTGTGAAGTTCACTTTGAGGTACAGTAGACATATATCAGTTTACCTAAGGCCATTGAAAAAAGTCAGCTTCAGTTATTCTAATCACAGATCAGTTTAAGAGAGTGTGATTTTTCTAAAATCTGAGTAGATTCACTATATAAAAGATAAGGTGAATATCTTGACCATCCAAACACAATTTTATTGGAGGTATTTTAAGAATCAGCCAAGAAATTGTAAACTCAGTGTCACTGAAATTAAAAATAACAGGACTTCAAATCACTGGGACCATTTAAGAATTTTAATCATGTTGAGATTTTCTACCTAGGTCAGTTTTCACCAGGAGAAAACTGGGAAAGATATTCTTGCATCTTTAAACTAATTTCATGACATATAATGGAAGTTTATAATACCAGTATGTTGCTTTTCATTTTGAAGCAAAACAAAATGTACATTCAAGAAACTATTATTGACTGTGCTCTTGGGAATTAAATGAGGCTCTGTTAATCCTTGCTACCTTTGCTGGTTCATGTTTCTATTACACAGAATTATAGCATAAGGTACTGGATTCATTTAGCCTAAAATGAAGAGATAGAGTCATACCTGTTAAGCTTAAAATTAAGGAGGTGTGTATCTCATTTAGCTTAACAATTCCTGCATTAATGAGGATGGCATGATGTCTAGGAACCCTGCCTCAGGGAAAACAGCAAGAAATTAGTCCCTTGAACTGACTACACACACACACACACACACAGGTTATTCAAGTTTACTAGAATTTTATCAAGATCATAGTATTTCTATAACTTCACCTTGTATTTCATTACCAAGGACACTTGTGACAAATAGTCTCATTTGTACAAATGTATTCTTTTAATTTTACTTTTCATTCAGCAAACAAGTTTGTACTAATCTTCCTCAGCAACAGGAACATTTGGTCTGCTAATAGATCTAGAAAGCAATTGAGTGTTGTTAAACATTTTTCTAAATTCTAGTATTAAACAGTAATAAAAGAGAATAAGGTAAAACTTAATAAAAATAGTTTTTCAGTAACACAATGAATGAAAATGATGAGTGTTGTGAACATTTCATAGATACCTAGTGCTTTCTCCCTTATTTTCAAGTAGCAGATAAAAAGACACCCATCAAAGTCAGAGAATGAAAAGCATAAGCTATATTCACAAGTAAGTGAATGAGTTGTTTTTTTAATGAGATCTGCACATGGCCACTCAGGGACGAGAAGGGCTGCCAGCAATGCTCCAGTGAGAGCTGGCAGCACAGACTGAGAGCGGCTCGAGGTCTGAAAATTGCACACTGCAGTGAGAGTCCCAGCCCCAGCCTCCACACGGGGAGCCCACAGGCACTGCTGGAACATTGCTGACAGTCTGTGAGCACCTCCTTGTAGAGCTGACACAGAACCACAGGCCCTCTAATCCAGCAGGTAAAAATACACTGAGACCCAGCGACTATAAACTGAAACTACACTGCCAGGAATGGAAAAATTGAGCTGAGATTTAACCAAAAGGGTAATTTAATATTCTATCTTCATGATGAATCAGATAAATTCTTCATCATTTCAGGCTTTTAAACCATCGCTGAATGCCTTCCATTATAAAAATTACAGGCCAACTCAAAGTTATGTTATAAAACATGTTGTGCCTCATGATATGACACTACCTGTCTACTGCAGAAGTCCCTTCCTTGGGAAGAGCCGGGGAAGAAATCAGTCCTGTTTTTAAACAGGGAGAATTGGGTCAGTGAGTGGAGGTCAGGTCATTCACATTATGATTCTCTGAGAGCTGAGTCTTCCTACCCGAGCCCTCTTGGATTATTTAATTTCAGGACAGGGGTGAGGGAGATCTAATGGGAGAAAGAAACAGGACCAGTGCCCAGAGACATGATCACAGACCAGGGCTTTGTGTCACTTATGAGTTAAAGCTTAAGACTGTCAGCGAAGCGCAAAGGCATCTCACCTCAAGAGCGAAATTAGGGTTGTTGTGCAGGGCGTTCGGAAATAGCACAGTATGTAAATGCAATTAAACCAGCATTGCTGATGACTCTGAGAGACTATGCCAGCAGAATAAACCTCAGCAAAGCTGCAGCTGACTCTGAGGCCCCCTTTCCATTTCTCTTGTGGAACACTTCTCTACTCCCTAGAGAATGAGAGGTGAGCAGCCTGTGGTTATAATTGCTCAGGCAGCCCTTAGTCCTCTGCCCCTCATTGCTGATGTATTTCTTGTCCCACCTCAGTGTGGCCCCACTGTCAAGTACTTTCTGTGGCCACCCACTCACTGTGGAACCAGCTGAGCTTCTGGTTCCCTGAACTGTTGCAGGGCCTTGGGAATTAGAATGCCAAGAGCATGCAGAGACCATCTTGGTTTCTCAAGGTCGGAACAGATAGACCAAACATTTCTCAGACCCTTGCCCAACCTGCCTTTAAAACCGGTATATATTGCTGCCTGATTTTCTTTTTATAGGTTAAAGCATCACTATTTATTCTGTCCTTAGTGAGCTGAGAGTACTGATTTTTCCTTGCACAGCAACCTCACTTGTTTTCCACAAATCCTAAAAGGCTGCAGCACCCTCTCCTACTGCTTCTCTGCTGATGCTGTCTCCAAAACACTCTCCTCCTTTGGACATCTTCATGTATCTACCCTCTTTCCAAAAGCTGGTATCAGAATTAAGTCAGATTTTAATCTGAGATATTATTTTCCCTAAAGCCTATGCAAATGTTTGTGGAAGGTAATCTCACCTCAGCAGCCAAATGTGATCCTACCTGTGATTTTGTCCTGCCTGGTACTAGGTCTTCATTTGCAATGGTGCCAGGAAGATGAGTAAAGGTTTGTCCTATTGAAGAAGATGAAATCAAAGAGTAGGGTGGTTTATTATCGCTGCTGGTATTCAGTAACTGTGTAGGAAACGGAGACTTGCAAAACCACTTGTAGACATCCTAACTGTTTGACAGCCAGTACAGAGAAAAGGGCAACATGTGAATAGGGCAGTGGTGTTTTAAAAGTCAACCTTACCAAGGATACAGGTCCAGACTGAAGAGAAGTGTCCTACTTCAGAAATGACTTTTTAGTACACAGAAGGAATGCAAGGAAAAGAATTTCAATTAGGATGCTCTATTTTCATTACACTCAGTTTGGAAAATGCACTGATGGCAATTGCAAGTCCTGATGAGATTACAGAGAGCTGGTGACTGGGAGGCACTTAGAGCCTTGTTGATCCCAGTAATGACAGCTGATAGGCAGACAGAAGGACAAGACCTTTACTGGTTAAAGCCCTCTTAGAGGTTAAAAGTAAGAGCAGAAAATAGCAAAATGAGACTCAGGGATAACGTAAGTGCCTATATCTGGGGAGAGAGAAATCAGCTGAAACACTCAATAGGAGAAAGACACTGAGAAAGCAATAATGATGAAGGAGGAATAAGGGAACTGCAAGCAGTGAATTACATATGAGCTTGCAAAGCTGTAGGGAACTTTCTAAAAGAAGCCAGTATAATTTTGGACTGGATACCCAGGTTTGTCCCACTCCAGGCTGCACGGGATGCAGTCGCTAAACAGCAGCTCCTGACTTTTAGTGTTTGCACAATTTGCTGTCTGTAATGTAGTCCTCCTGCTGCTCACCCTCTTCTGAGCTCATGACCCTGTTTACACCATCAGATTTAAGTTTACACTCCTCCATTTAAAGCTAGCGATACATTGATTGCACTTTAATTTCTCGTTTCTTTGGGCATTCGTATTCAAATCATTTGTGTATAAATGTTTTTTTCCATGTTTTGTTTGCATGCAAACCATATTCTTATAAAGTCAATATAGTTCATATTTAGAAACTTTAGCTGAAATCTGAAAGATTTTCATGTTCGCAAACTATTTTGAGAAAGGTGATTTTCTTTGGTGCTAACCCTAATGTAGTTCTTATGGGTGTACTAACAGGAACATCTGCAATTGTAAACTGAGCTTTATCTAGTCTGACTTCTGCAGCAGGCAATACATCGAGTGATGGATAGTATTGTTTTGTCTGGCTTATTGGTTATGCACTTGTATTGCTTTAATTCACAAACTGAGCTGCATCCAGATAAACTTAAAAACTTTTAGGCATGTTGGAAACAAGTAATAATATAATGCTAGAAAGATTTTGGCAGAGAGAAGTGAGTTTTGGAGGAGAAAGCAATCAAAGTGTGAATAGATTGAAGTTGGTGACTTAAAGACAAAAACTGTGAAACAGTGAGGCAAATGCTAAGTGAGTCTAGTCAGTCCTTAGCATGGCAGAAAAACGTTCAGTGATTTTCTAGGCAGCTGTTATTTCAGTGGACATTAAAAGCATTCAGAAACTTAGTTTGCTTTGATTTTGGTAACATCAGACACCTAAACTGTTTTTAGAAAGTTGGGTTTAAGTAAAAGTTTTGATCCAAGGCTGAGTGGTAAAAACAAATAATAATTATAATAATAATAAAGTGGTACAAAAAAATAAAATAAAAAAAAAAAGAAAGAAAATTTAAGCCTGGAATCAGAATTTATCCAGACTGACATCTTCGTGCTACCTGTATGTTCGACAATTGTTCTGCAGAGTATGAACAACCAAGTACATACTTATATAAGCATATAAATGTACTCTAAGCATAAATATGCATTTTGAAACACCAGCATGTCTGCCAATGTAGCTTCCCAAATCCAAACACTATTGCAGCATTCTCTTTCTTCTTCAGGCACCACAAAACACTTTCTCTGAATGATGTCTCTACCTGCTATTCATCATTATCCTTGTTGACAGAAGCAGCAGCATTTTTCTCCATCAGACTCACTATGATATGACCTACTGCCATTCACTGTGCCTTGTACACACACAGAAAAATAGTGATCCCTGCCCTAAAAAGAATCAAATGAGTAATCATAAATGATTCCCATTGGAGTCCTGAAGCTAACCAATAATTGTAATGCCTAACTGTATAACTAGAATATAGTATTAATAAATGCTCTCCTATTTGCTGCATTACCAGGTGAAGCAGGCAGGGACAGTCTGTGAAAGTGGGGCAGAGGTGAGGAAGTCCAGGTCAGATTACAAAGAAGGAAAAATTCGGATGATGTATTGCAAGAGATATTCTCCTTTGCTGCAAGTGGAGCATGCTAGGAATCACAGGTATTTCCAGAGTTTACTCACTACAGGAATGCTGTATTCTGCCCTCAATCTCTATGAAAACTTTTGTTGACATCAGCGGGAGATCCCCTTGCTGCATTTTTCAACTTGAGAACCATCAGCAAAAAGGACTTTGACAATCATCTCCTACCATCAGTCACTAGCCAAACCAGCACCACTCTATTTAGAAAGTGAAATCCTATCCATCCTCATTTTCCTCCTTTTTGATACATTATCTTACAGATAGCAAAAGTTGCCAGACATGCCTTGTAGGCTCCAGCTCTTCTCTTTTAACCCAGAAAGACCATGGGCAGCAGCGGGGAAGATTGTCTTTGCTCTAATGCTGTTATTCCTTACTCCCCAATGCCATAGACATGCAGAAGGAACTGAATTTCTGCCTTCTCTACATTTATGTTGCTAATGAAAGAGGCTTATGAACACATCATATCTGGGATACAGACACCTATTTCTGAGAAATGGGACTGTTGGCAGAGCTCTTTTCATCTGGGTAGCTCATCAGTGAAGACAATGATACTTGTGATCAAACCTCCAGCTTGCATGCAGCCTTACTCTGGGAGATGTGTTGGGAGGGAGGGGAAAAACTGTGATAACAGTAATGAATGCAGGAGCCTGAGCATAACTTCATCTCTGGTAAGGGGGTCAGGCATAACCAGAAGGTGTTGAGACAGATGAGCATGCACTGCGGAGGTCACCACCATACAGTGTATGTAGTACATACCGTGCAGCCAGTGGTCTTTTATCTAGGTCTTTGAGTGACAATGGGCAGGTTAGATGGGTTGCCATTCCACACCAGTGGGTTCCATCAGCCATGCTAGTAGGAAAGTACAGGGGAGAAACCTAATCCCCCTGAATCCCAATTCTCCCCTTTACGTGGTAAATCCTTACCTGGATCCCTATTTTACCCCATTAACATTTCTTTTGCCTTGCTTCATCACTGTGCTCCTGATGCAAGTCTCCACCTCTGCTGCATTCAGGGAAATCCAAAGCCTACAGTTCCTTCAAAGGTCTTCGGGTTTCCACAGCGGAGGGTGTACACAAAGGCTCTTCCTAACAGCATAGAGGGAGCTGTGACCATGAATTCAAAAAGGACCTGATCTTGTTTTCTACAAAGAATATAAAGAATAAAAATTCTACATCAAAAATGTGCATAAAAAATAAAACATTGGTTAGTATGAATGTGATGGGAGGGCAGGAGTGCTTTACTGTTGCTGGAAATGTGAAGATGATCTTGTACCCCAAATGGCAAAGCAGTCTGTTGTGAACAGCCTCTGCCAACAGCATCTAAGAACAAACTTTTCAGAAAAGTGCTGGAAACACATACCTGTGATAACCTAACCAGCCACTGAGTGTCATCTTTGCTCCACAAACCCAGCTGAAAAAGTACTTGTGTGACAGAAAGGAAAAAGGATGCTTGACCTTTGCGGAGAGCTCAGATACATCAACTGTTAGGAATGAGACACAATCCTTGTTGTAAACCAGATAGCTTTAATTAACTCACCTGCTTTAATAACACAGCAGTCAACCTCTGTGATCTGCAGCTTCTCTCTGATAAAAAGTGGTTGCTTGAACCTAGGGATCACTGCTTGCTTCTAGAGAAGGGAAAAACTAAATTTCTCTTTACTTTTGACTATGCTGACATCAACTGTGCTAAACCAAAGATGCGTTTGACCCAGTGAGTCATAAGGCTGAACTAGTGGGCAGAAAAGCAATGCTTTTGTATCTTCCTCTTCATAATTAGTAGCTGGATTTCACAATGCAGCAATAGCTCTATGTCCTTCCTCACTAATTAATTACAGTATATGGTTCTCCTCATTTGGCCTGTGTCTGTTTTGTATTGCAACAAATATCCTCTTAGATTTTTCGCTGAAGTCTGGCCAAGGTTTTCTGTCCAGGGATCAACTCCTACATCATTTGAACCAAGTCTCCCTGCTCAATGACTGTAATTCTCCTAATGGACTCGGCCTCCTTCTCAGCTCATGCTGGAAGGGCTTTTGGGTGGTCCCAGGTCTGCTCCCTGCCAATGCAGAGAATGCTGCCAAGACTTCAGGGACCTGCCACATATCTCACGGCTTGCCAGGAGACTTGTTATCCCAGTTTAAGTTACAACAAGATGACCTGGGACTCTGGGCAACCCCCAGCATGTCTTTCCCAGGCTGTAGTTATGGTTCTCACATGGGGAAGGTTATGCACTAAACCATTTCCAGCATCTCTGAGATATTCATTTTCATCAGTCATGCTGATTGAAAAAATGTTTTGCCTTTGCTAAGCCACAGGGCTCTCAGAACTTTGCTTCTTGCTTCCTAATCCCTCTCCTTTAGGAGATCAGCCCCCCTGCTGGGGCTGATCAGGAAATCATTAGGCTGAAGTAGAATAAAATTAAATTCCAGAGGATACCGTTCTCTTTAACTGTACCATAAGTATGCAGAAAAATATGGAGATTCATGCAAAAGGAGGGCCCTGGATACCAGAGGAAATTCTTCCCCAGGAGCTTTTGATGGAAAAAGAAACAGAAGCATGGCAATGTCTGAGGGTATATTTGCCATTTCAATTTGATCTGTGTTTCTTCCATGCTGACATATAAAGAGTTACCATGTTGAGATGGCAAACGAATAGTGTCTGCTTTCCCCCAGCAATTTATCCTTGGCTAATTAAAACTGTAAACTCAGAACATCCAGTGGGACTACTGTTCTGCAAGAGAACAAATCTTGCTCAAAGTCAAACAATGGCACCTGAAGATTTCTGAGCAATGGGGTTTTAATTTTGTTTGATGGATAACAGACTAATTGCACAAACATATTTCAGTGTCAGATGCATTGGTCACATCTCATAGCTGGAGTTCCGAACATAAACTTAAAGGCTGGCTATTTCTAGGTCAGCTATTGGCACACTGTCTCTCTTGTCTTGCCCACTACCTGAGTAAAATAGATTAAGAGTTTTGTGTTAAAGAATTAAGTAACACTATTAAGGGTACTAAAGATTTGAGCATGTCAGATTTGTAGTACAAGTCCTCAGAACTTAGCTGGGCTGGAGGCAGTGTTCTTTAAGTATGACTTAAGAGAATTTGTTCTATTAAATTCATTATATTGAAGCACCAAACAAAAACTTCCTGTCACACTTTTATGTATCTTTAGAATGTAAGTTACACATTTATTTACTCAACCAAAGAATATGTCAATGCCTTTTTGCATCCAGTCACCAGGTGGGTTGAGCTGTCTGTATTTCACAGAATCACTTAATAGTTGGGGTTGGGAGGCAGCTCTGCAGCTCACCAAGTCCCCTGCTCAAAACAGAGTGGTCTAGAGCAGGTTGCCCAAGGCAATCTCCAGCTGGGTTTTGAATACCTCCAAGAATGGAGACTCCACAGCCTGTCTGTGAAACATACTCCATGTTCAAGTGCCCACACAGTACAAAAGCTTTTTAAAAATCTTTTATTTCAATTGTGTCTATTGCCTTTGTCCTGTCACTGGGCACCACTGAGGAGAATCTGAGTCTTTCCTCTTTCCATCAGGTATTTACACACATGGAGAAGATCCCCTTGATTCTTTTCTGCTCCAGGCTGAACATTGCCAACTCTCTCAATATCTCCTTATAAGACAGATGCTCAAGTCTCTTCATCATCTTTGTGGCCTTTTATTGGACTTGCTCCTGTATGTCCATGTTTCTCTTGTACATGTCCCCAGCACTGGACAGATATCCCAGCAGTGCTGAATGGAGGAGAAGGATCACCTCCCTTGACCGGCCAGCAATGTTCTGCCTAATGTAACCCAGGAGTCTGTTGTTTGTTTGCTTTTTTTTTTTTTTTTTTTTTTTTTGGCTGCAAGAATACACTTCTGTCTTGTTGTCACTTTGGTGTCCACCAGGAGGACCCCCAGGTCTTTCTCTGCAAAGTTGCTTTTCATATGGTCAGGATAGTGTTCCTCCTTAGATGCAGGACTCTTCATTTCCATTTGTTCAATTTGAGGTTACTTTCTGTTGATGATCCTTTGAAAGGCAGCACATCCTTTAACACATCCTGTTTCTGCCACTCCTCTGAGTTTTTTATCACATGGGAAGCTTTTGAGGCTTCACTCTCTTCATCTAGGTCAGCAGAGCAAATGTTAAACAATATTTGTCCCAGTTTCAACCACAGAGGTACACCAGTAGTGACATTGTGCCACTGATAACAAACCTTTGCATCTGGCAGTGGATTGCTTGTGACCTGCTGTGTTGGACCTCCAGACAATACCTGGGTGACTCAAATCCCCTGTAAAGACCAGAGTCAGTGAATCCACGTTTCTCTGACCACTAATCCTAACCTGTAAACTCATCATCCATCCCTAGGCAGAGCTTTATGCCTTTCTGCTGCTCCCACATACAGGGCAACTTGCTTGCCTTTCCAGCCTGTCCTTCCTGAAGAGCTTCTGTCCATCTGCAGCACTTCAGTCACCTAAACTATCCCATCACAGCTCTGTGATCCCAATGATATTGTCTGACAAGTTTTCTACTAAAAAGCAAGTATATTTGTTGCATTAAAGTAAAATGGCCAGGGTTAGCAGCCTTCAAATATGTATCTCCCTGTTCATATCAGTGCTTAATGAATAAACCTAAAAAATAAAAAAATAAAAAATAACACCTTAAAAAAAAAAAAGAGCTATATTGATAAAATAGAACAATGTGAGGAAGATGGAGAGACAGTATCTTACAAAACCAATAGTCTTCAATAAAGTATTAACAGAATGGGAAAGACTTTAGTCTAAAATTAGACCTCATTAAACCCAGTGGGATCTCAAAAGCCCTGTCAAATCAGAATAAAAAGTATAGTAGAAAACAAAGGCAGAGGAAGGTTGTTAGCACCTCAGGAGGCAGCCCTCATGCTTTAGTTTGGGAACCAAAAGTGGCTGTGGTGTTTACCAGCAGAAGTTGTAGAGTTTTTGTTTTGCTAGGTGAGATACTTCAGAACCAGGGACTGTCTTAAAAAATATGCCAAATAGAGCTATGTAGCTATTACTATATATTTTTTTCCTGTTCTTGGTCAAGATAGCTGGTAAAACCTTGATGAACTTGTTGCCTTGTTATGGTGCTCACCTACAAGTCTTGCCACAATTTTTTCTTCTTCCAATACTGAGACAACGGAAAGTAGCTCATATGCAAGGATGTTTTGTGGTTCTTTCATGTTGTTTGTCTTTCTGCTTTATAGCCATGCGTCTGTTTTTGTACAAATTATAATGCACCTCCTTTTTCTTAATCTTTCTGTCCATATTTTCACATTCTCCCTGTGTATCTTAATGAATGTTCTTTTTTGAAACAATAATAATCTGGGGAGGTTTCTATTAATTATGGTTGTGTCAGTTTGTACCCAGGAACCCAAGAAGAATGATCCCTTTCAACACGCAGGCAAAACAGGTCCTTTGCTAAAAATCTTCGGTAGAAGAGTGATCCCCCAGGCAGAGAGAGTGTATGGCATATTGGACAATACCATCATCACACAAATATATGTATTTGTACATATAGATTCCACTCACATCAGGCAGTTCTTGGAAGTAGTCATTGTCTTTAGGAATCCTTCTTTCATGAATGTCAGGAGCTGATGAAGCATAATTAGATCCTTTTTTTAAGGGAAGACACAGAGTCATGTCACTGATCAACAGCTATAAGACAGAACGACCCAGTGCAGAGTTAAACACTGCTTGTCTTTACACCCAAGCTGTTTTGCCTGGAGCATTTTTTCATTGTCTCTGATTACTTAGTCATAAAGATTTAAGGAATGAGGACAAAAATCCTGTCTTCGTGGTGTGCCTTAAAATTGGTACAGAGCTTGCAAAGTCGATATTAATAAAGGGTTGCAACAGTTCAGCTATTAATACATTTTCTTTGGCAGAGCTTAGCAGAATATGATGAATTCTGGGTAGAGTATGTTATGCTAATTAGCATAAATATAGGAAAGACCTTTTCCCTTCTGAATATGAGAATATTCAAAATGAATACTGTAGTTAGCATATGCACACAGGAACATAAGATTATATGTATCACTGGCAACATCATCTTATTAGCTATGAACATATGGTTTGCATGAGGAAGGACTTTGTTAAAGGAAGGGCAGAATACTGGCATATGAGGTGAGGAGAAAAGCAGAAGACAGAACACTTTGGGTACTGTTTACAGAGGCAACCTGGGAGGCTTCTGCAATAGAAAACTGTTTTTCTATACAGTATGGGGAACAATGTCTTCAGGATCTTTTGGAAAAAATAAAAAATAAAAATAAATAAAAAACAAACAAACCCAAACCCTTTCCCCATACATTTATGTCAGACAATTAATGCAGACTGTTCCTCCCCACCCCCACTTTAATGAGATATCCTGCAAAGAAAAGGGGAAAAACAAGCCACCAAATATATACCTCTTCTGTGAATATTCCAAGCATTCAGTTCTATGGATATGAACTGTCTTGTTCGAAATGCGTCCGTATATCATCCTCAAGAATACAATAAGTGCTTAAGAATAAATGGTTGGTTTTTTATTTCTTTCTGTCTTGATATAAGAAATGGAGAAACTTCCAAAGCTTTTGTGATCAACCAATAGAATTGGATACTGTGTATGAAATATTTCTTTCAGAAAGATAACTGGGACCATGTCACAGCAAGAGCTACAGTAGGATAATGAAACACAATCCTTCTAATTACAAGACTGAAACAAAACAAAATGCTAATGCTTCTCAAATCACATGTAGTGCACAGACATAGATGTTGTTAAAGTTGAGTTCCTTATATCTTCCCCCTTGCTTTTAGTGTCCCTCTAAGCCAACAGAATTTATCTTCTATTGTTTATTCACGTAAAGCAGAATTTGGCTCATGCTTAATGACACTGACACTTAACCCAAAGTAGGAATTTAATAAGAGGTGTGAGTTTTGGATCTGAAGGCATGAAGGACATAATGTTGGGGAAAGGGTGTCTGTCAAAAGTCCAGGGGTCTTCACTACACACTGATAAAATTTTCTCCGCTTGAAACTGCACAGAGCTTGCTGTAGGTTTCAGCAAAACTTGTGGAAGTATCTGAAAGAAAAGTCCATTAGGTATGGTGGAATTATTAGGTCGACTTTGGTCAGGCATAAGGAAAAGATCTTTCTTGTTACTTGAGGTCAAATAGTAATTTTTTTGTGAATGATTATGCGCAGTTTAATATATGAGTGTAACAAGAGGAGGTAGAAACAAATGGCCAGCAGATGTTCCTTTAATTTTTTTCATTCAGAAGCTGCCAGAAAAGTTCTTAATCTTAAATTTAAAAAATGGCAGCAGATGCCATTTTCAAAGCATTTTGAGCAAATTTTGATGTTATAAAAAACCTGATTTAGCAAAGTACACAGAAGTCAAAGCAAAAATCCCCACTCTGACTTCCTAGAGTTGTCTGTGGTGTTTTAAGAGCAAATGTTTCTGTTTGACCTGTATTGTGGTGCTGTATCATAAAAAATTAAGATGATACACAATATCTTCTATTATTCAGCATTACTCTGAAGATGCATCAAATGGAGTGTTTTCCAAACACAGGATGGTCTGTCTGCTGTTATGTTGCAGTAAATTCTCCGGGGGATACATTATATGACTCAGAATCACTTTGAAATAGCACAGTCCCACTTGGTTCCTGGTAATCACATTGGGGATGCACTTTGCACCATGCTATGCACAGAACACTCCTCATTCAGATCCATCTTTTTAGTCTCTGCTTTCTTTCAAATACGCAAAACACGGGGGCAGGTCAACAGAAGGTCAGGTTTTGGTGAGACAGCATTTGTGATTATGGGTCTAGCCTGTGTGTTTGTTTATAGTAAAAGAAATGGAAACATATGTAGCTACACTACAAACTCAGAAACTCCAGAATTATCCTTTCTCTTCCAGGTTGTTGGAGGATGGACAAGGGAGGCAGAATTTAATGCAGATATTCAGATACAGAATGCTAAAACTATTTATTTATTTATTTATTTAATTATTTTTCTTGTGGCCCTACATACCTTTACCTACAAAATGCCTCTATCATCTATTCTTAATTCCATCAGTACAGACTTCCACTTTTGATACCGTATACATATGATAAAGGCCAAAATCTTGAAATTGTTGTGTGAATTAAAAATCTCTTGTTTAGAAACATATAATACTGTCCCTTGCAAATGGCTATTAAGACATACTTTAGAGAACATTTCTCCTGTCCCAGAAATAAGTTATTGAAGGTCTCTCTTTAGAAACAGATAGTGAACATCTTGAAGAGGTCCAGAGAAGTCTCACTGCTCCAGCCATATTCTGTAAAATTTTGATTGCCAGGATCCAAGCATAGGACATACAGTGCATGGATGCACTTCTCTGAGCTGCAAGGGGGACTCCTGCAGTCTTAAAATTAAGTAGTCTGAGCTGCCTAACAGCTCTTTTGAATGTAATTGCTCAGAAGCCCGAGGTTTTACACACATTATCGAGATGTTCTGAACATTGTACAAATTTTTCCTTTACATTTGTTCTCTGTCAACCAGATAAAGTTAAGATTTCCTGTGTCTCACTGGTGCACTGTAAACATTGGTTAAGTGAAGAGTTGGAAGTATTTAATTATTGTGATAGTATGAGGCCATTATATCCCATTGATTGTAGGTAGCTGGCTCTAGGGAATGCTCTGTACAAGCTTCTGAAGTGCTTTGCAGATAGTAATTATTGCCACAGGACTATTATTCCTATTAGAAAGTAGGGAAATGAAGGCATGGATCAGTAAGCACTGGGGCTTTCAAACAGTAACTCCCAGCCTGGACACTAAAACCTGTATGGAAAATGTCCAACTGATTGCAGTGTTCTGGGCTTTCCAAGCTTGCTGGAAATCTGTCAGGGAAATATAGAGGTATTCAAAAGACCTGACTGAGGCCTTTTGGTTTGGCTAAGTCATCCTTACCCTTAGCTTTTGATAACTTGCATTAATGCAGAACTTCTGGTGGTTAATGCACCTTATACCCAAGTGATTTATGGGCAAGTGTTGGAAACCATCAGCCAAGTGGCTTGTCCCTTGCTGTGCTTTGAGCTGGTGAGATGAGACCTGGGAATTCTAGATGCAACCTCCCAGGTCTCCTGCCCCTCTAGCTTTCATCCTTTGGTAGGAGCAAGTGACACTTCTGGTCCAGCAGAACTATGTGATAGACAGAAACACCAAAAAGCAGCTGAGGTCATTAGGAGGAATGCAGGCTTCTCTCTGATGTGCACAAGTGTGTAATGCCTTGCTAATGCATTTAAATTAATGCTCTTGTAGTTTCCTGGTATGAACAAAAATATCTTGTGGTGCGAGCACTTTCCCTTTTAGTGAAGAGTGATGCTTCTGAAGAATGGAGTCCTGACAGTCAGAAAGAATTAAGTCTCTTTTCAAGCAGAAAGGTCAGCTACAGGCGAAGGATCTGCACCAAGAATACCTTTAAACTGCTCTGTCACTTACCTCAATGACGAATTGCTGGGAGCAATTTTTCCAGGGTTAGATACATTTAGATTTTCTTTCATAGAACATTCTTTAATGACAGAATGATTGGTCCAAGGTAGGAGCAAAACAGGTCTAATATGGCCTGAAAGTAGGTGGTGATATGGCAAAACAGCTCCTCATGTACAGCTCTTCCCTTTAGCTCTTTTTCCTGTAGTAAATCTGTCCCCATTCACTAACTGGCACCTATGCTGTACTCTGCTACATTTAAAAGTGCCAGCAGGACTCAAACGAACAAGATAATGCCTGAGAAGACATTTTAACGCATGAAGAGCTCTTGGTGAGATTCAACCATGGGATGCAAGAGTCTGCTGAACTAGAGGCTGCAGAATGATCCTCTGCAAGTGATAGCAAAGTCTGGGATGTGCTCTGGCTTTTGAAATGTCCAAGGCTTCAGTCCTGCAGGAGACTGCAATTTCCGTATCTTCACACTGTGTCATTAAGAGAAAGTGATCCTTTCTGAAACAAACTTAAGGAATATCCCTCTACATGGACCAAACCTATAATTATTATTTTTTAATTCACTTCCCCCCCACTGGCCCATGAAATCAGAAGAGTGTATTTAAGTGATCACCTGAAGCTACAGAAAAGTTATCAGCCCTTGTTCCCAGGAAATGTCCCCACATCATGGGGATTACCCTTCTGGAATGGTAAATCCACATGACAGAAAAGAGAGGCCATCAGATCCCCCAAGCTCTAATTTCTCTTAAATATTTTACTACCAAAAAAGGATGTCTTTACCTTAACAAATTACTTTTTTACCCACAAATGACATTTTTACTAACAAATGACATTTTAACCTAGAGCAATGACCAGATTAGGTAGCCAAAAACTATTGCTACAGCAGAGTCAAAAGTCATTTCTCTGTGGGCAGAATTAAGTTTCCTTGTGCACTAGTTAAAAATCAACAGCATCCTGAACTCCAGCTTCTCCAGGAATGCCTCACGGTTATCAGCTTAGGTGGGTGGTGTTTTCGGTATCTGAGCCTATTAGGATGTTACAGTCACACTGATGGATTATGTTATAAGCCAGGAGAGAGAACTACCACACCAGAAAGGGAAAAAAAAAATGGTTTCTGGCTGCTGTTGGTTGCTAGATGCAGAACGACACCATTAAAGAACATTGTGCAACTTCAACGCAAGAACAAGCAACCTCAAGGCATGGAAGGAGATGTTAGAAAGGGCAGTGGGAGTCATTTTTTTTCTGTCTGTTTGAAAATATTTATTTATTTATTTATTTATTTACTTATTTTTCCCAACTTTCTAATTATACTACTTCTGGTTTGAACCTCTAAAAGAGAACTTTGCAATGGTAAAACATACAAATATACTCCTCCAGTGAACCTTAAAATGAGAAAATTTGACTCTGTCTAAACTTTTGGAGAAATAGGTAGAAAAAAAATTCCACACAATTCTATCTATATAGTAGTTTTCCCAGTAATATGTTTTGAGTTTGACCAAAAAAATAAAAATAATTAAAAAAAAAAATCCCTCAGTTCTGCTTAAGTCCTATCATGAACTCAAGAGACTCAATCTATTCATCTGATTATGATTTTGTTCTTTTAACCTTCTAGGAGCAACTATCAAAGTCTTCAGCAAAAGGATTTGTAATGAATCTAGATATCACAAATGATCTTCTGCGTATCATAGAGGATCAAGCTGGAATTAACTTTGAGTGCTCCTCAGTTTGGCTTCAAACTCCTTTTACAAACTAATTTCCAGACTCATTCAAAGCTCGGGTATGCTGCTGTGAAAATGAAATAGGGCAGATAGATGAACAGATATACGTGCAAGGAAGATTTTATTTATTTTTTTAATCAGAAAGCCAGAGAATAAAACTGACGTTTAGCTTGGGGGCCCGGAATTTTATAACATTGTCTTTAAAAGGTGAAACTTTACAAGATGGAATGTGATTTCAGGCTGTCTAAAGATTCAAGCAGGCATATGGATATGTGGCCTTGCTACTGAACCTCAGCTAAAATTGCAGCAAGTCTTCCCAGTTCACAGGGCCCACAGATCAACAAACAGACATTTGACTGACTGAGAACGTCCTATTCGGTCCCTGCTGCTCAGTGGTGCTGCCATGGCCAGCCATGCATGTCCTCAGAGTCCTCCCCAAGGAAAAAAATAGTACCCTGGTATAAACCTCCCCAAAATCCTGGGCATTAAGAACTGCTCAGACACTTAAACTTTGAATTATTGTTTGCTTAGCCTTAGTTTTAACAACTTACTATGAAATTTACCTTTCTTTCTTTCTTTCTTTATTTATTTATTTAAAACTGAAAAAGAACCAGCTTTACAAACCATTTTTTGTAGTGAAAAAAGTGATTTGTCTTCTTCTAGAACTTGTTTCCAATAAAGTAAATAAATAAATAAATAAGGGTTTAACTCAAAATTCATATATTTATTAAAAAGAGATATTTCGCTTCTTTAATCTGTTCAAAACCATTCAAAGGGAAGAAAACCCTGACAGAGGCTTAAACTTATTGCTGAAGAATTCCTACAGATTTGTGCTCCTGGCAAATTTTTCAGGTATCAGACCACTGCCCACTCCTCAGCAGCCCCTGAACAAAATTAGTGATGAAATAAATGACAGCAACTTCGGGCGCTGAAAGGAACCATCTGGTGGAGATGAGACTAACAGATGTGCTTTCACTGCCAGAGCCTCAATACACATACTTAAGAACTGCACAGTGATATAAGTTCTTGTTCACCTGCTTATTAATAATGTAGCACTTCTGTTCTTGCAGCACTGAGGGATCCCATTCCTCATTCTAGGCCTTGTGCAGTGCCAGACATTGCAGTCTCAAAGCACTAAGGCCCCGGTGTTCCCAAGAACTTTCTGCTCTGGCCTTGGAAGGAAGTCAAGCACAAGACTGAGTCCCAAGGAACTGAGACAAACAGCTGCTGCCTTGGTGGGGCATGGGGTTGTGTTGAGCACAGCCACATGGAGAAAAAGTAATAGAAGGAAGAAACAACAAGATCTTTAAAGTGCTACATCTCCTCAAATGCCAAATCAACTCTCCTTCTGAACTGATGAGAGCAAATCTTATTCCTTCCTCCTGTATCCACTAGACACACTGTCTTTTTTTACAGTATTTATTTATTTATTTATTTATTTTTGATATTCCATTCTGCAATCAAACTTAGCAATAATATGATTTAAGGAGTATGCAATACTTAGCAATAACATGATTTAAGGAGTATGCCCATATCGTCACTGGAAAGCTGTGAACTCACCCAGGCCCCTCTTTACCAGGTGAAGACATTTCCTCTCCAGAAAAGTTGGGTAGTCGTTCAGTATGGCAGACTCCCAGTGCAGCCATCCCTTGCACAACAAGCCTTGTGCTATGGCTGGGCCTGCAAGAAGAACAAAGTCATGCTGTGCTTCCTTACCTAAAGCTGGCTTTAGTGATGTGCAGGCTGATCAGTTTTTATCTCTATGCACCAAAATACAGGTTTCTACAACCAATGACAATCTGTTCTACGGAAAACAAACAGTCAGAAGATGCAAATTATGAAGTGGAAAGGGGACATTTTAGAATAACAGAAACCATATATTTTAGGCTATAATTCAAAGGGGATATCACTTCTGGGGAGGGTGTCCAGCTGGAAACCAAGTAGAAAAAAAAAAAAAAAAAAAGTGTTCTTGTGGCATTGTGCAGCTCTCTGTTGTCTTCAGCATGAAGAGACTGCATAGGTATGAGGGCTGCGCTTGCCCTAAGGGAAACCATCTGAAAACTAGGATATGTGTGTGGTGGTGCCTTCAAGGCTTTTGCTGAGCCTTCACAGCTGCCGTGTTTTGGAAGCCCTCATGAAGCTGTTTGTCAGTAGATGGCTGCTGATGAGAGGGGGAATTTGGCTGTGGTTTTGTGTCATCTTATAGATAACTGGGCAGGGAAAGGGAGGCTGGAAATAGATTTTTACTTCTACACTTGTGAAATCAGAGGGTGTCTTAACACAGGGCATCTTCTTCCTGTGCTTGGGGAAGGTGGTAAGTGGCATCTTTGGAGGACTATAATTTACCAAAGATGCTGAACACAAACTTTGCCCATAGGATCATTGCCAGCCCACAGCCTCTTTCAAAGAATGTTCTTCTCTCAAGGGCTGAATGTGAAGTAGGAGTGGGATAGCCTTGCAAATCAGAGTTGGATTCCACATATAAAAGGCTGACATCTGTGAATTATAGTGCACTTCTGGGTAAAGTTCCTTGAAATTAAAATATATGCCAGGTCCTTCCACCAGTCCTGTCCAGCTGGGTGTTCAGAAGTCAGACACAGCATTGAGATAATGTCTGAAGACCCCTTCCTACTCATCAGAGCTCTCACTGAAACTATTAGGAGTCTACTGGCATAAGGCTATTGAGTATTGCAAAGTAGACTGTACCATGATGGCTTGGCAGCCATCATCTCCATGTCAGTTTGTGTGGTGCTTCATACAACCAAGTTATGTTATGATCCTACCCAAAGCTGGTACTAATTTTGTACCAGTATTCAAACATTTCATTTTACCAATACTGATGAAGCCCGTGTCACAGAGAAGCATGCTTCTGGCATTCGAGACACTCAAAGCACTCTACTAGAAGAAACTGCGATGGGTCAATTTATATCAAATATTAACTGATATTCAATGGTTCTTCCTATATGTGGCCGCCCTTTCTCCCTCTTTTATTATTTCAATTATGTCATGTGAATATTTATATTCTGTATAAGTTTAGAATAAGTTTTTGGATATTTGTTTTTCCCCCAGAAAACACCCAGAAGAGTTACTGTTGGCTAAACAGAGTTACTTGAGTAAGCCAGGCTACTCCCTTGTTTGAAAGTAGAAAGTGTAAAGGAAATCACTGGGTAGGTTCCCTGTGAGGCACATCTTTGAAAACACAATTTCTTCAGGTCTAAAGGCCTGAATCTAGAGTGTCCTCATCTGTTGTTGAATCCCCAACATGATCAGACTTCCAGTACTGGCATTTCAATTCATTATTTTGATGGTAGGAGAAAGTGTCAGATTGATAGACTTGCTTTAACAGACACTGCATTATATTAGGCACAATCTGCAAGCCTAACAATTATCTGAAAAGAAATAGAAAAATCATTTCAGCCAGTAATGAGTCCACTACATATTCCTTGGAGTTGTCAGCTGTAGCAGTGAGAGTTCAGACGTCAGGATTTCAGGTTGATCCTGTGATGTCCCCACACGTGGAAGTGAGATTCTCACCTTACTTGCCTTCACTTACAGTCAGCAGGGGGAGTGAGAAATTCCAAGCAGCTGATGGAAAGTCATAAAACACGAGACTAGATGAGAGAAAAAGCCACGAAGAACCATCTTTATTTGTTTGCTTTCCCTCTCTGAAGAACTTTGTCATTTTTTCAAGTCAGCTTTTTAACTTTTAATGTCACAGTTCTGCCCTGCCACCTGTGCTCAAGGGGCATGCCTGAAATTGAACTGTGGTAAGGCAATCCAACAGCCTGGAAAGTTTAAACCTGCTCTGCTCAGTGGGTTGAGAAATAAAGAAGTTTGAGACTTTTTTTTTTTTCACTCCCCCCCCCCTCCCCCCCCCCCAGGAAATCCAAGGACTGAGATAGTCAGAGCTCAGAAGGACCCCAGTAGTCCGAGGTTTGGAGCTGCTGATGGACAAGACCTCTACAATGCATTAACATTGCTGGAGGAAATCCTTCCTCCTGTCTCACTATATGAAATGATTGGACAAGATTACAGGTGCACATGTGCTTTCTGCACTGTGCCATGGGCTCAGAAAGGTGTGCATGAGTGAATTATGAATGCTCTTTTGATTGGTTTAAGATGCTCTTTTAATGGCATTGAGACAGTGTGAAGATACAGTTTATTGATCTTCTTTTGTCTGTGCCATAATTTATAGAGGTGAAGATTTATTTTTCTTTTCTTTTTTTTTTTTTTTCGTGAAGCTTGTAGGCAGTGAGGCCAATGAAATCTAGCAGTTGTGGCCTACCATTGTTAAGGGTGCCACAGAAACAGGTGACATGCTATTTATGTGTTGTTGCGCAGTTGCAGTACAGGAAACATTTGTCCTGCTTTCTCCCAGACCAAGGAATCTGGCCCTCAAGTGAGCATCTTTCCTATGGAGAAAGTAAATAAATATATATATATATATTTTTTTTTTTTTTTTAAAATGTGTTTTGTCTATTCCCTGCAGTTTCACCAAGGTAAATGTCATGCCCAAAGGCTGAACTCTTGCCAGCTATAGAGCCTCAGCAATTTCCAAGACAGTGAAACCACCCTACACAATTCACAAAGAAGGAGAAGAGGATAGGTCTACAGGCACTGATGTTTTGGGACCCCAGCCACAGTTCCTCAGCCACAGAGGTGCTAATATAGGCTCTGGTTTTCAGCTGCATCTTGTTGCTGCAGAGGAAAGGAAAACAGCTTGAGGCAGCAACTACTTTTCATCAGGCTTATCTGTAGTCTAGGGAAGGAAGAGCTGGCTGTCATAACTACCTTTTATTTTTCTGCACAGCTTTGAGATTTCCTAAGCTTCTCCCCCCCTTTTTCCACTGGCAGTTTCAAGGAGCAGACACTGATGTCACTCTCCCCAGTAACACTTTTTTGTGCCCTTTTCCTTGGCCTGATTTCATGGAGGTCATGCAATGATCTGGAAGCCAGAAGGTGACATTTTGATCACTTGGACCATCTGCAGATCACAGACTGTAACTTTGGGTTAAACTAGGTCACAGCTTTTAAAAATAAAGATCAAACCTGCAACTCTGACTTAAGACCAAGTCTGAGAGTGTTTTGTGCATGACTGTAGGCTGTTCCACGTGGTAGCTGCTAAGCTTCATTTTGTGTTAGCTTAGCAGGCAGTAGCCATAGCCATAGCTTAGATTCCCCCAGTGCTAAGCCTTAAAACACAAGCCCTGAAAATAAGTTTCACATATAACTGAAGGGAAGGATGAGGAGATGGATGTGTAGAGATGAGAGAGAAAATACCTGAACATCTCTCTGCTGCTGAACACTGAAATTGCAGTATGAAGCTAGGTGGGTGTTTGAACAGTGTAGCTGCTGCAGCACAGTGATGTGACTGGGACAGCAATCCTGGAAATCAGTCCCGTGGAGCTTCAGTCTCTTTTATGAGCGGACTGCTCCTACTGCTGGAATTAGCTGGGGTATTGGTGCTGTCTCATTCATGAGGAGTGGGTACTTCCAGACTGTGGGCAAGCACTTTGGTTGATTTCGTGGACATCCCCGTATTGAAGTTTAAAAAAAAAATAATACTTTAAATGGATCATGAGGTAGGTTTGTATGTGACTGGAGACCTCCTTGAAGCCGTTGGAGATGAGAGCATGAGGGTGCTTGATGTAGCTTCTATCAAGGTTGAGCGGAGGTTGGTGCTAGAGACCAGACAGAAATAAAATTAATTGGGAAATGAGAAAAAAAGAGACCATGAAGCACTGCAAACATTGTGCTTGATAAGATAGGGGAGCCAGCAGAAGGACAGAAAGAGAAGGGCAAAAATATTCAACACCTTCTACACAGCACTGACACTGAGATCCCACTTACCTCTATAGATAGATAGAGGTCTAGTTATAGATAGAGGTCCAGCTTCATCCTCCGCAGTGGGTCTTGCTGTATCTAGAACATCTAGGTCAAGAGGTCCTCGAGCTCCAGATCTTTCATTCCAGGAGATGATCCCTATGGTTCTGCTCTCCAGCACCTTTCTCAAAGCATGTCCTACTAAAATAGGACATGGCATTTTAAGGACTGTTTCACTCATGATATAGATAGCATTGCTTTCTCTTCCTGACTCCTAGATATTCCTCTGCACTTTTTTCAGGTACCAGATCTCTGCGCCCTGCCACTGAAGCTCATGAGCAGCTGGTTGTCCATTCCACTCCCAAATTTTGTTTGCTGGTTGTTCATTCCACTCCCATTTATATATATATATATATATATTTTTTTTCAGCGTAACTGAATCTTCCTGAATTTCCATTTGCATTTTTCCTTCTTGTAAGCGTGATTCAGATGCTCCAGTTGAATCCATCAGATCTGTTAATAAGCCAAAACAAACCATGCTGTCTTGACCAGCAGATACAATCCCTTCCTGTTTTCCTATGATTTTAGAGTGTAAATTGTCTGACCAAACCTTTTTTTTTTTTTTTTTTTGACAAAGGCCAGCATAACCCACTGGAGATGTTTACCACCAGTCCCTCTGCACTCCCCCAGCAGAGCCTGTTGCAGCCTCCTGGCTGCAAACTCCAGCTCGGCAAGAAGCACTTGCTTTTGATTACCAAGACCTCCAGTGTCAGCCAAGGAGGTGGATATCAAACTTGTGCACATTGGGTGCTGCCAGCAACACATCATAAATAATAGTAATGGAGCGTAATTGCTCATCAAGCCAAATCATAGCCTGGAGTGCTCCATCTGTCCAAGCTCCCTTGGAAGTTGCTGGGAGCTTTTTGCCAGCAGGTGTGCAATAGGGCTGGGGACCCAAGGAGCAGCGAGGTTATCTGGGGCAGAAATAGGGGCTGATTCAGAGCCCCTCAAAACTACTGGCTGTCTGTGCACTGATTTATAAGGTTTTAGCTAACTCCCCCTGTGTTAAACTGCTTCCCAGATAGTGCAGATACATCTTCACAATAGTTATCCCAGATGGAGCATGGAGGAGGAGAATTCCTGACACTGAGCAATGGGATTTTAAATTTGGAGAGGAGATGGAAACTCATATCCTCTTTGGTCCTAATGGCTAGTTTGTATGGGGGTAATTTGGAACATGAAAATGTCTGAGGGACTGCCTTTTGGAGGATGCAACTGAAAAAAAAACAACAACAACAGCAACAACAACAACAAAAAACGGCTTGTAATTGATACTGAAAAGTGTTGTGTAAAGGCCAAACAAGCTCGTGTGCCGGCCTATCAATCACTGATTGCTATTTGACATTGGTACAACCCTTGGTTAATGGAAATAATTTACATCCTCCCCCCCAAAAAAAAAAGTAATTTACCATTCCCATTTCTTGTTGAACATTCACTGTTGTGGTTCAAAATTGTGATGAATTGGTTAGCTATAAATTTTCTCTCCTTCTTCCTTCTCCTCCTGCCTCTTCCCATGCAGTGCTGGGATGAAGGTTAAGGCACAGGGGGTTATCTGGATAAGCACTCTCTTCTCAGTGCCCCATACATCCTCGCTAATGCTTACGGCTCCCCTGTGGTATTGGAAAGCATCATCGCTATTGTACTGAGGTAGAACAGGAGCTGGAGAGAGATAAATGGCCTAGTTATCCAAACTTCCTAGCCTCCCACAGCCCTCATTGGGAATATAGCCTACAAATGCCATTCGGATGATGCTGATAGATGTCAGCAGAGCAGGGAGCAGAACTTGCATGTTCCTGGTGCCACGCCAGGGTAGCGATTTCGGGAATGGTCTTGGGGCCATGGGGATTTTGGGAAGCCTGCCCCTGGCTGCTGATGCCACAGGTGTGCAGGTGAGACCCCATGGTGCCTGTTCACATCTGCCCTTGGACAAACCCCTCAGGGATGTGAAGGCTGGAAAAAGGCTGGTGTCCGAGGTGGTGTTAACACTGGAGCTCGCTGGTGAGTGGAGGGCAGAGGTGGTGGCTGCAGGCTGGGAGGGGAATGGTAGCAAAGGGGAGCTGTGGACTCTCAGAGCCTTTTTTCTTTGACACAGAAGCTGCTCGATTCTTCAGAAGGTCCAAATACCCAAGGGAATAAAGTCCTTCCTCCCCAGCATCTTCTTGCAGTGACAGACATGCCTGTGACATCTCCGACAGGGTGCTGTGAAATGGCCCCTGCAAGCCTCCTGTGGGTCCACCTCCAGGAGCTCCCTTTTCATTTTTTTATCTTTTCCTGGTATGCGAAAGAGAAGGGACCGCTCGGATCCTAAATCCTTTGGGGGAGCAGGAGCTGCTCGAGTAGGTGGCAAATCTGCTTCCCTTATAAATCTGGAAGGGCTTTTGGGTGTCTTGGCATCTCTTCAGGAGATACCAGGAAAACTCCCCCATCTGGAGGAGGGGGACTTCTCAGGAAAACAACCAGCAATCTGTAGGGCTTTGTCTTGTGTGTTTTTTTTTTTTTTTTTTTTTTTTTTTTTTTTTTTTCCCTCTCCCTCTTTCTATTCTTTTTTTTTTTTTTTTTTTTCAGATATTATCTGACAAGAAAGATTCGATCAGACCCTTGGTATCCTCCCAAGCTATGTGAATGCTCAGCCCCGCAGAGAGTTTTTTCACGGAAAAACACCTCTAGGAGGAAAGGGGATCCTCCTGCTGCGCTGTGGCGGAAATCCCAGGGCATGCGGGCTGCAGAGCACACAAAAGCTGTCTCCTCCCGGCTTTTCAGCCACCAAACTGAGTGGGAAAGGAGAGTGACCATCAAACCCCCTCTGGATTTAGGGTCGGGGCAGGACCCGGGGGCTGATACACATTTGGGGGAAGGTTGTGGGGTGTTGTGGGGCAGGTTGTGGGGTGTTGTGGGGCAGGTTGTGGGGTGTTGTGAAGCTGCTGGATCCCAGCCCCAGAGCCCTGGGGCAGAAGCAGCATCCCCTCCCCGAGAGAACCGTGCCCAAACCTGAGCCCTGGGGGGCTGGGGGCTGCCCGGGCGTGCTGCCCCCCCCCCACCTCCGTGCTTAGGGGCTCGGCTCGGCTCGGCTCGGCTCCGAGCGAGCCCTGCTCGGCGGGCAGCGCCTCCAGCCGCCTCTCCCGGCATCCTTCATCCTCCTCCTCCTCCTCCTTCCTGCTCCGCGGGGGGCCGGGGATGCCCTCCCCCTCCCTCCCCTCCCCTCGGGGGGGTGGTGTGTGTGCGGATGGGGGGGGTGTGGGTGGGCTGTGATGCTGCGGGGGGATCCCCCGGTGTCGAGAGGGGTCTCCCCCTCCCGCCGCCTGCCGGGATCTCCCCGCTCGGATCCTCCGGCGGCTGATGGGGGGATGCAGGAGGGGAGCGGGGGGCTGACAGCCGGTGTTTTTTTTTATTTGGGGGGGGTGATGGACGGGTTTGGGGGGACAGGGGGCTGAAAAGCTCCCCCCCCAGGGCTGGGAGAGAGGGGGGGGCAGGCGGCTATTTGCTGGTGCATACAATGGGCCACTCCCTAACGTGAAGGCTGGGGGGGGTGGGGGGGGGGAAGGGGGGAGGCAGGCAGGAGCTGGGAGGAGGAGGAGGAAGAGGAGGAGGGGTAGAAGGGGGGAGGAAGGGGCTCGGGCATCGGGCTGGTAAATAAACTCCGCGATGCTTCCCCTCCCAGGTGCCTACCGCGCTGCTCCAGCCTCCCCTCCGCCCGCCGGCGGGGATGACCTGAGGGGGATGTGACCGCCTCCCCCCCCTCCATCCCCCCTTCCCCTTATTTTATATATATACGTATATATATACCCCTATCCACGTATATATATATACATATATATATATATATATATACAAACACACCACCCAACCATCCGGGGGGGGAGCTGGGGGGGGTGGGGGGGAGGGCGGGGAGCTCGGATCATGGCCTTGGGGCTCCCGGGGCTGCCGCCGAGCCGCAGCTCGCCTCCGGGGCCCGGCCATGGGGCTGAAGGCTCGGCGCGGCGCTAGCGGGGCGGCGGCGACATCGGGCGGCCGGGCGGCGACTGGAGGTGGCGGCGGTGGCGGCGGAGGTGGCGGCGGTGGAGACCCCGAGCAGGGCTCGCTGGCCCTGGGGTCCGGAGCCGATCGCGACGGGACTCTGCTGCTGGAGGGCGGCGGGAAAGAAGAGGGGGGCAAGCGGAGCCCGCCGGGCTTGGGGCTGCTGGCCAAGACCCCCCTGAGCCGCCCGGTGAAGAGGAACCACGCCAAGTACCGACGGGTCCAAACTTTGATCTACGACGCCCTGGAGCGACCCCGAGGCTGGGCGCTGCTCTACCACGGCTTCGTGTGAGTACAGGCAGCGGGAGCGGGACCCCCGGCCCCCGGGGATCCCCGGGAGGATGCGCCTGGGGGCTCCTTTTTGCTTCATCATCCCCGGCCGGGGGATTCGCTCCCAGCGCCGGGGGAACGGCAGGGACCTCACTAAGGGATGTGCTGGCTGAGTGGTTTTCTTATTATTACTCTGACTCCTTATTCTTATTCTTTTTTTCTTATTCTTTTATTCTTATTCTTATTCAATTTTCTTATTATTTCCTTCTTACTATTTTTTTCTTACTATTTTCTACTTATTATTATTTTTCTTATTTTTATTATCTTCTTATTATTCTTTTCTTATTCTTATTCTTCTTATTATTATTTTTTCTTATTATTATTTTTTTTCTCTCTGGTTTCCCAAAACAAACGGTTTCTTTCGAGCCCGTGGCTCCCTCTGGCCGTGCCCCCGCGACGCCTCAGGGCGCTGTGCCCAAACCTGCGCGCCTCAACCCCTGGAAGCGGGATAGGGGAGCGGGAGCCAGCTCTGAGCGGGTTTAAGGCTCGAAGTGCTTAAGGGGACACTGCCGGCTTCAGTTCAGCGCAGAGCATTACATGTGGCTAAACGAGCTTTTGTAAACCCCGGGTGAGCCAGCTCCTACAGTAGCTGAAGGTGGCAAACGAAAGCCACCAGGTTTCAGTCCACCGAGTGTTACCCTGCAGGGCATGAAGCCCAGGCACTGCAGCCCTTTCCACCAGAAAGTTGAACCAGCCACAGGCAGAGTCGAAACAAACTCGTTTTCTGGCCCAAAGGTGCCAAGGTAAATTAATGACCACTGGCATTCCTAAAAATTCAGATCCCTTAAGCTTTCGTAAGAAAATAGAAAAAAATAAGGCTGCTTACAGCATACAATGAAGTTGGCAGAGTCCTATTAAAATAAATGTGCGCGTTTTTAGTGTTATGAATGTGTTTGAAAACCCCAGGGATTATCAGTGATCGTGGTGTACTATTTCTCTTGAAAGCTGTAACGTATACAGAGCTCTGTGTGATAGAGGCTTTAAGCAGTGATTTCTGAAATTGCTTCATTTGCCAAAGACAAAGTGCTCTGGGCTGCATGGGCTGCGAGCCTGGAGCTGGATTTTGGGAAGCCCTGATCACCAGTGTAGTTCTTGCACTTGCAGATAAACACCTTGAGTGTAGGGCTGTGATTCTACCTTCCGGCAAATTTCTCGTGGATGTTTGCAGGGATTTAGCCCTGGGCGAGAAGTAGAAGGCAGCGTTATGTGCCATTCACCTATCGCTACCCCCCTCTGCTCAGTGTTTTCGTGAAGTGTGTCTTGGGACAAAGGCTCCTGTTTTCCAGCTTGTTTTTTGTGACAATGTGGACACCAGCTACCATCATGTGTTTTTTTTTTTCTTTTTTGTTTTCTTTTTTTTTTTTTCCTTTGGAATAAATTGTGGTAGCAGGCAGGGAGAGACAGCATTTGGGGCTGGGGGAAGATGCTGTGCTGGGGGAGGCTTTTTGCACAGAGCTCGCTGTTGGGTTGTGCTCGGTATTGCATAACACGGTTCCTGCCTGGGGAGAGCTGTGTCTGGACGGAGGTGCACCTCTCGCTCCTCCCGCCTTGCTCAGCCCACGCAGGCTGCATAAAAGAAGCTTTGGCACACGACAGAACCTTACAAGAGCATGGCATCTCTCTGTGGACAGCCATGGCAGCTGGGTCAAATCCATGCCCAGGCTCCTGCCTGGGAGCAAGCAATGGGGTGGTGGATGGGGCTAGAGAGGCTAAGGTGGGCTAAGTCACATTTGTGTGCAGTGGGTATAAAAATTTCCACATTACAACATTAATTTTAATTAGCTGCCTAGGTGTGTGGCTACCCTTCAAATCCCTATGTAACCTGGACTGTAGAATGGGCAAAAATGTAATTTTGTAGGGTTTGATCCTTCTTAGGAGTGGCCCCAATGTTCTGTGTGGCCAACAGCTCCTTGGTGACTGCAGTCCTGCAAAACGCTGAGATGTGATCCTGATGTGCTCCCACACAAATCAGTAAGAGTATTGGCCAGTCAATCAACATTAATGAAAAAACACCTCTAGGAGTCTTTATCCTTAAGGGAAGTAAAACACACAACTCCTACCATGGTTCCACTTCTTTCGGTGAAGGTTCTGCTGTGCCCTTTTGAACATCAGTGGGGAAGACACTGTCCTCTAGGCAGGAACCCAAAAGTGCTTTCTGGGCCAGATCCTCCCCAAACTTTATCGAACTTGATGGGGAGATGAGAGAATGCTGCTCTGTGGGGTTTTTATGGCATTAAGGTTGAGGAGAACAGGCTTCCAGATGAGCAATGCTGGCTCAGCAGAGAGCACGGCAGTGCCTCTAGTTGGAATATGTGTCCTGTCCCCTAGGAGGTATGAGCACGGAACACCTTGAGCAGCCACCCAGTGCTCTGCCTGGGCTCTGCCAGCCCATCCCCTCCTGAGTCACCCAGGGGTGCTCTGCAGCCCAAGTTTCTGCTCAGTCTCAGCATCTTTTTGAACTCAGCAGAAGCTGTGGGCTCCTACCTCGCTACACAATGAGGCCCTACAAAAGAAACCCTCTGAAAGTGATGGAGCAGCATGCTGAGATCTTGCTGCCAGCTTTCTGAGCTTGTTCCTGTATCTGGAGAGCAATGACCTGCTCGAGAGCAGGAGCAGTGCAGCAGGGAAGCCGCACTCTGAGTTGATGTCTGAAGTCTTTGTTCTTGCTTTCAGATGAAATGCCTTTTAGCCTTTTTCTTTCTGAAAAGGAGTCCCTCTCAGGCTGGAGGTGCTGCTGTGATGCCGTGCAGTGCTGTCCTGGCAGCTCCCCACTGCTGCTTTTCACACGAGAACGCTTTACACTCTCTTTTGGGTTGCTGAGAGATTGATCGCCAACCTTTCCATAAAGTCTACAAATTTGCCATTTTACTTAGGAAGGAAAGTCCCATTTATCCTAATAAAACATCATACTTCATCTCACTCAGAGTCACCTTTCAGCAGATATCAATATTTTTGCAATACAACCAAATTAAGAGTAAGACGGTTGCTCTCATGTCTGTAGGACTGAGAGAATAAACAACTGAGGAACAAAAGGGGTTGCAGCATGGGTGGATGTGATGGATTCCTCATAAGGTGCTTAAGGAAGGACTGATGCAAAGGACTTTGGTGCTGCCTATCCCAGGATTTCAGAGGTGGGAAGAGGCTTGCATTTTTCAGACACTCTGAGGATGTTGTGTGAGGGCAGGAAGGGGTTTTGCAAAGGTTTTTGCAAAATTTGGATGCCAGAAAAAAAAACCTACCTTTTAAAAGGGTAGTGCAGATGGGAACTCATTAAATTGTACAGTGATGCCCATATGGCTGCAAAGGGGTCATGATCCTTCATGCAGCTCCCTGTTCTAATGTGCACATAAATAAGGCTTGACACGGTTCCTGGTGTAAACAGTTCCTTTGTTTTAGGTGCAGTTGGATCTACTGAAATGATTCAATCCCTTGAAATAACTGAATGAGAATGCAAAAATATGATCAGGCCCAACCAGGCCATAGGGACAAGATGAAGGGGAATTTCTGGTGTCAGTTTTGGCGTTCAGCCTTCAGTGGCAGTGATTTGCAGAAAGAGATAGGAGAGAGATTTCTTGTGATTCTTCCCCCTCCCTAGTCCTGCACATCTGAGTTTGCCCTAGGCTTCTGCTTATAGCACAGAGAAAGGTGATTTGGTTCCAAAGAAGCTGACTCCATTTCCTTCCCTTGAAAACATCTGTTCCCTGTACGTACTGCTGGGCAGATTTACCTAATACCTTTAAAGTTTGCTCTGCCAGAACACCAGTGGTCTCAGACCTGGTGGCAATATGGCAATATCTTGTTGGGGTGGTTGGTAAGAGAAAATATTGACTTTCCCCATGAAAAAATTCACCTACTCAAAGCTGAACACCTACTGCACATTTGCAGGAATATATATATATATATATATATGCACATGTGTGTGTATATATATATTATTATATATATAATATAAAAACAAAACACACAACTGTTGAAATCTTTGAGATTTTTGATTTGGAAATGGTTTGTGGGGGTGGCAGGTCAGGCTACAAGCTATCCCTGCTCTTTTCTCCCTGTAGGTGTAACTACAGCTCCCGTGGTGCACTGAGCTTTCCTTTGTGCCGAGCATCACGCTGTATAGCAGGAATCCCCTGATGCTGAGCCTTGTGGGATGAGTGGTTTGGCCAGGATGGCTGACTTGAGCTTTATTTATGCACAAAAACACAAATTAATTTAATGGAAAAAAAAAAAAAAGAAATAAAGTAAGATTTTGATTTTTCTGTTTATTTTTAATTATAAATAGAAAGAATTTGGTGGATGATGGACAGACTCCAGAAAGGTAACAGAATTCAGATCAACTTTGCAATGGCAATTTGTGGAAAATTTTCAGCCTGACTTAATGAAAAGAGAGGCTGAAGGAGAGGTAGCTAGGAGATATTCTTATTTTCATACCATCCCCCGAGACAACTGCAGCCGTTACTTTCACAGAAAAATAAGACTAGGAAAAGGCTCAGGACTGGATTTTCCTTTTTTATTTTTTTTTTGAAGAGTGTGCGATATTGGCTGATCTCTGCTGCTGTGGATCACCACAGAATACCTCCTGATGGGAAAGGGGAAACCGTGGGGAACACGTGAACGCCCTTCCCTATTTCTCATCTAATCATATTTCAATACCACCTGGAACAAACAGAGGAGGCAGAGGGATACGATCATTGGTGTTTCTGGGAACCTCTTGGATGACTGATCCTGGGTGGGCTGTTTGTGGGAAAGGGTGTTGAGGGACTTGAGGAACAGGTTGGGTGTCTGGGGACTTTCCATTATTTTCCTCTTGGCCCTTCAGGAGATGCTCCATAAGATGCACTGAGCCATCACCCTAAGGTGAGCTGGGAACAGGCTGGGGGGAAGAAGGAGGATAAATCAGATCCCTTCCTTGGCCTGTCTGGCATGGACTGGTCTCTGAATCCCTGGAGCAGCCTGGTCCATTAGCAAGCTCCCTTTGTGAATGCGTTCGCCAGTGCAAGCCCTGTTTTAATTATTTATCCTAATCCATCGTAATGCACGGATAAATATTCTGCTCTGTACTTTGTAAAAAATAACGGAGTCTTACTCATTGGAGACCTTACCGCACACCTCTGCTGCCAAGGCTTGCAGGGGCTGCCCAGGGCTGGCATGAGGATGTGACTGTTTCCTCCACCAGGATCAGCAGTGCTGTGAGCTGATGTTTGTTTGTGGTGGTGGGGAAGGGGAGGCAGAGCCTGGGGAAATCTTGTCTGTCTGTGGAGCACCAGAGGGTTACGGTCCTGATTTGGAGTCACTTTGGCAGGTGCAACAAAACTCATGGGTTCCCAGCGCTTCCTTAAGAGCCCAAACTGGCTCTGAGACTACAGACCTGGCCCTCTGGTAGGCAGGGGTCTGGGTGAAGATGTGTGTTTTCAGCTTGCCATCACCTACAGCCCCAGAACTCCTCACCAGGGCTTTGGTGTTGACAGCGAGACCTGCTCGGGGATCGGTGCCGGGTCGGTCAGCCTGCAGTGCTCAGTGTTTCCATGGCTACGCCGCTAACTTGCCGAATTTTGGTGCTGCAAACGCCTGCCTGGGAGGGCTGGCAGGAGCTGCGGACACACAGATGTCTGTAGTGCAGATGTGCTCCTCTGAGGGCCCTAAATCCCCAGGGGTGTGGGTCATGGCCAGGTAAAGCAGCGGCTGGGCTCGTTCAGGTGGGCAGAGAGCTCAGTGCTGGGGAGCATCAGCACCACCAGTGACAGCAAACCCTCAGCAGCTCCTCAGGCCATCAACTCCACCAGCAATGAGCCCCTCAGAAAGATGCCAGAGTCCCTACTGTAATTTCTATAAAACCAAACTGTCCCAAATTTCATCATCCTGTCCAGAGGGGGTGCAGCAGAACCCCTCCAGCAGCCACCAACCTGGGTTTTTCTCCTCTTCTGAGAAACTCAGAAGTGAGGAGTAGCACTGTCGCAGTGCTGTCCTGCCAGTCCTGGAGGCACCATTTCCAGAAAAACCCTGTGCTAGACATGTTGTGGTGTCCCCAGCACAACAGCTGGGCTCAGGTTGGAGGCAGTGCACAGTTCAGTCCCTTCTCATGCCTTGCTTCGCTCCTTGCACCTCGCAGGTCTGGACACCTGTGGGTCGGCTGCCTGGTGGAGAGGTCACACAGGTTTTATTTCTTAATTTTGTCTGAGATGTTTTAAAACTGAGCTGGGAGAGCCTCCCCACATATGTTTTGCTTCATTTGGTACAGAACACAGGAACCTACAAGACAAATCCAATGGAAAAAATAGTAACTGAAGCTGATGTATATTAACTGCTGGATAAAAAAAAAACCTCACATATCTACCTTGTTATATACCACTGTGTTTCAGTGTGTAAGTGAACATGAAGGTGCCTTGGCAGTGCCTGCTGCTCCCAAACATCCCACCAAAGGCTACTCACCTGGCATCTTCCTGTTCTTTCTTTGGGGCTCCCCATCCTCAAACATTACTTGACTAAATCCTCTTTATTCATCTTTATTCACAGTGTAGCCAAGATACAAACCTGTGCATGTGCGTACATGGATAGTAAGAAGTCCTTTCCAGCACTGATGTGTGTGCAAGGTCAGGTGATAATAATGCACATTCAAGGTCAAGGTCTGGACTTAAGTGATTTGGTCATAACTTAACAGCTCAAAGAAAATTTCCAATCAAAATCAGTAACATGAGTGTTACAGATTATTTATATGTTGTTTTGAAGCATGATAGAGCGGTAACCTTAGATATATCCAGGCAGCTGGGTGGTAGGACACTATTGTGATCAGTCTTGTATGGTATAAAAAAATGATTATGTTTATTTTTGTATTTAATAATGCAAGATTCCCTTCTTGTGTGTGAAGCTTTACAGAAGGAATGGAGCCATGGAGCCAGTGCTTCCTCTACTGCTTCAGGCAGATCCTGTATTAAAAGAGATAACTTAAATATTAATAGCATTACAAGGAATATGGGCCACAAGAGCTGTTACGTGTATGCCTCCTCCTGTCTTAGGGTGATAGCGGGGAAACCTAGCATTTTCTGTGGAGAAAGGGACATGCCCAGGGATATTTAGTTTCATGGCAACCTACTTAGAAAAAGGCGCATTGGGAGAATTTTCAGGCTGGAAATAAGTAAATTGCCTTCCCCAGCCTCAAGCATGCAAACTACTTAAGAGCCTGGTTAACTTGGAGCCAGTGAAAGGTGCCACTGAAGTCAGGAGAAACCTACCCAAGGTGACACTGAGGTCAGCCTCAGTGAAGGAGTATGATTGAGGTGTGGTGGAAGGCAGCGCTAGGTGTCATCATCTTCCTCTGCACAACCAACCTGGCGCTGACTTTTTCTGGTTCGTGGGTGGGTCTTAAAAACCATGCAGAAGTGGAGATGTGTTTCTCCAGCCCTGCTGAGTCTCCGTTTGGGAGATGCTGAGACCCTGATTTCAGAAGCATCCTATATCTCTTGAGGTGGCGTGCACGTCCTTCTGCATACATCAGCCTTGCCAAAATCTTTCCTAATTTCCTTTTTCTAGGTTGCTGGTACACAGTAGTCCATTTTATGGCAGCAACAGTGCAGGAACCCTAATCCTGTCCATGTTAGGTGTTATCTTTTGCTTCCTTTGACTTTCTAGACTTTCTAGACCTTATGTCATTTTCTGGATATTTGCATTTCATTTGTCCTCCTTGTTTTCAGAGTTGCTGCTGAGAGCTGTATGGTTGTGTTTTGCATTCCCTTGCCAAGCTGTATTTGGTTGTGTTGACTCTCCAGTGTTGTTTTCTAATCTCAGATGTTTTTCATATTTACTTTCTTCTGTCCTCACTGGTGTTTTGATCACCTTCCAGATTAGTGTCTGGTAATTTTGTTAACGTTCAATTTAATTATTTTTATAGATCATTAAGGAAGCATTTAATAAAACCAGAACTAAGAAAATCCATTCAGCATTTCACTAAATAACAACTTCTCCCCCTCCTGGTTAATATGATATCATTTGTTATGGCTTTATTTATATCTCTGAAGCCAGTTTTTAATTGCATCTAGTTTCTGCTAGTCAACTGAATTAATACAAGAACTAGGACTTCATGAGACACTGCACCTATGTTTAAACAGCAATTATTTCCTCATTTCCTTTTGTTTAGACCTGATTGTTGGGCTACTTTTATCTGTTCAGTTCAATGTATGAATTTGTTTACCTTCCCATCTCAGATTTCTGACCTTTTGATATATTAAGTTTGCAACTCATATAACAATTTGGTGTTTCTAGTGCTGTCCTCCACCAAAGCAGAGCTAAAGCAACGCTGAAAGCTTAAATGCCCCAATCCATCCAAGTCACAATTCTTATACATTTTATAGGAACCATTCGGTTTAGGCTATACCTTACTTCAGATGAAGGACAGAGATGTTCATCCTAAAACATAAGACTCTTTACAGGGCATTTCCCACTGACTGTAAATGCAAAAAATCAAAAAATTTCTGTTTTCAATGGGGATGAAGGAGAAGTAGGTACAGGTGTTGAGGGTCTGATAGTAAAATCCCCAAAGTGCATGGTGGGGAGCTGCCCACCAGGTGCTCAGCAGTGCAGCATCAGCTCTGCTTATCTTTGCTCCACTCATGCCTCTCCATGCAGTTCTCAGAGCATTTACAAGGAGGGATTACACCCTGAGGAGGGAATGTCAAGAGCAGCTGATTGAAATTACAGGGGAATTAATTTATGAAGGTAATTACAAGAACTGGAATTTGCTCTTCTACCTTTGCTAATACTGCTGCTTGTGAGATGCTGCTGGGAGAATTTCAATGCACACAACTGGCAAGGCTCCTTGATCAGATATTGTTTACACAGTGGCATCAGATGTGTAGGACCATGGCTCTGGACCAGCCTTGCACTGTGGCAACATCTTCACCCATGCCTACCACAGCCATTAAGTACGTCTAGACTAATTGGCAAAGCCATGCTGGCGATTTTCCCGAGCAGTGGCACACACAGGCAAGTAACAGCATGGCTAGATGACCTGTGCCATGGCTGTAGTCCTAGACAACTAAATGGACACCTTGAGGGTACCCTCCTGGGTCTATGCAAATGGCTGCTTTTCTTTGGGATAAGACTCAGGAAATCCTACCCCAATGAAATAATTTGGGTTTTGCCCTCTGTGTATGTCTAATGACACTTTGTATTTTCTATAGTTTTTCATTTTCCTACTCATGAAACTTTGTCAAGGCTTTTACCTTTTCTGTTTCAACACTTCTTGTGCTGATCAAACTCCCATGGAGGTTCAGATACTTCAAGCTCCACATCTTGGCATGTCAACAAAGCCCAATATTTTTTTGTGGTATTAATCCAGGAGATAGAGACCACTGATCATTCAGTACCAAACTTATGATTTCTGTACAACACAGAAGATATTGCTAAGTTGCATTGTTGCTGCTATTTGGATATTTTTCCCAGTTTTGTCTAACTCATTGTAGGAGATGTTGCTCCATTATCTTGTCAGGTCCTGCGTGCAGTGACACTGTGCAGAGGTCTGCCAGCTGAAGCTCATGGCAGTTTCTGCTCCCAGAATATAGCATTATCACACCGTACATTCACAAACATGCTACTCTATTTAGTGCTAAATTACTTAAAACAACTTGTTTTCCCTGCTTTCCCTCAGGGCTTGAGAGGCTGTTTATCAACATTCACAATGGGATCCATCCATCTAGTGCCTTATCTGAGGTAGCTGTCTGGACTCTTTTTGTATTTGCAGAAGAAAAATAGGAAATAGAAGTTTCTGGAGTGCAGTTAATCTAATCCTGAAGATGGTTCTTAAAATAAGTGAGATTGATCACTTCTTGCAGTGCCTGAAACTTCTCACTGACTACAGAAGATGCATTGGGTAATGAACATGAATTTAGGTGTCTATGATGAAAACACTTGAAGGATGGGAAACTTTTCACCTGACCTGAGAGATGGGACTCAGAGCCACATTAAGATAACTAAATTTAGATATGTACATGTAATGTTCTGTGCCTGCAATAGGTATTTCAGTTCTCTTTATAGTCACTGGAGATCTAGTCAATACAGTCAATACATTTTATGGTGCAATTCGTCCAACCAGTTGTAGGGGTCTGTTTTACATGGGGATAAATCACAGCTTCAGCTCCATTCCGTTGTCTATAGTATGAGCCAAGGTGGCTCGATATCTAGCAAAAGTCTGCAGTAAAAGCCACTTTCAGACAGATGAGTCTTGTCTATAAAGGCAGGAGAAATTTTAGTCTTATTAGATGGGCTTTTATTAATATTAGGCTCTATATAAAATTCTGATTCCCTTTCCTGAAGGGCTGTGTACATGTATATGTGGCTGCTTATTATTGCAGGCCATGAGGGGCCCACAGTCATCCCTGACATTATGCCAAAGAAAAAAATGATGGTGTAGCTGTTCTCAGTTCTGGTATCCCACTTACGGTGCTCATTTCAGTAGCTTTAAGATCTTTCCCTAGTTGGGAATCTAGAGTTTATCCCTTCATGTTCCCTCTGGTCTCTGTTTTGCTATGGTGTCTATCTCCCTGAGCTCTCCCATACGTTGCTCTTGATGCTGCTTGGAGTTTATTTTATAATCACAATTGCAGTTGAGATCATGCTCAAACCCACACTTAACTACCTTTTGAACTAAGCTTTAAAACCGAGGGCTGTGATCGACTTGGTTTTCCTGGGACCTTCTTGTGGCTATTTGGGCACAGGAGTTACTGGTGTGGAGTAGGAGATTCACTTGGGCACAGGAATTACTGGGGTGGGAGTTTGCAAGCAGCGGTCCTAATTCTTCCTGTTCCTGAATTTTTGTCCACTGGCATTGCTTCTCTCTACTTCTCCTCCTCTCCTTCTGCTCTGCCACTCAGCCCCCCATACCAATGAACAGATAGCACTGCTTTCTAGAAGGTGTCTTTTTAGCAACACCAATTTTTATGTGCTATAGTTTCCTCCGTGAAGCTGGAAACTCTGTAGGTATGCAAGCACCACTCAGTAGTTTTAGAGGGCATACTCACCTTCATACACCGGCTGAATCAGTAGTAAGAATTGAACGTAACATTGAAATCATCAGAGAGCTACTCCGTATTTGAATGCATGAAAATGCCTCTGACATAAGGAACGGTTTTTAGGTGGTGGTGTATTCCTTTAACAGCTGCTAGTTTGTATTTTGCTTGTTTTCACAGAAATACTGAGCCAGCAACCTCTTTTAGTCATGTCAGTACAAATGTAGAGTAAATCTATTAAAGCTAGAAGAACAATTGGATTTGGCTGCTGCAACGTGAGCATGTTCTGGATCCACTACAAAAGTTTTTTGTTTTTTTTTTTACTGATTTTTCTGTTAGTGACAGAGGCCAAGGTTAAGGGCCTGCACCTCTGGTGAGGAGCTTCAGCTTCTCTGCTCAAAACAAACTCCCTGTAAGGCAAGAGAGCTTGAGGGCAAACAGGAGAGGTAGAGATGCAGGGTAGTGAGGGAGCACTGACTTGTCGCAGGGACTTGCCAGGGACTCAGATGTACTCACACAGCAGTGTTTGTGGCTTCTTTCCTTTGCCTCAGGAGTTGGCTTATGCAGACGTGGAGTGTTCCTTCTCTCCCTGCTCCCCAGTGTTGAGAGAGGATATTCCCCAGATAGAGCCTGGGGAAGTTGAGCAAGCAAAGCATCATCTCTCTGTTTGTTTTTTTGGTGTAGATCCTGATGGGGCTGTCGGAAGGAGCAGCCATAAAACCATTTAGTATATCAAGGATCTTCAGAGGTCTCCAGTCCAATCTACAGAGCAGGGCTCACTTCAAAGTCAAACCAAATTGCTCCACAGGGTTGTGTCGTGTTAAATTTTGTGCATCTTGAAGATTGAAATATTTTATATTGTGAGGGCTGATAGATTTTATTTTTATTTATTTAGGTATTTATCTGGTTTTCCCACAGTATGTCAGTTTATATATTTCTTAAAACAGAATGACTTCTGGGCCAGAATTACGGTATGTCTTCTTCCCTTCCCACTCCGTTCAATCCTGAATATGCATAGACAGAAATGAACTGTAACATCTGGCCAGAGATGCTGGGCAGGTCAACCCACCATGGAGGCAACAACCCTCATATTAACCACAAACAAAGCTGCTTGCTGCTAGGCTAACTAGCACCAATGTCGTCTATATTTGGAGTGCTGACACTGGGAAATGCTAGGGATGATCTTTAGGGTAATCAACTAAGTTCATTGAAAATAGTCCTTTCTCAAGGACTTTTTTTTTTTTTTTTTTTTACTGATGCTGTTGTAATTTGACATTTCCACCAATTCTTCATCAAATTCTCCAAGTACAGGAGGCAGAATCATTCAGTTTTCAATAATTTATCCCCACTCTACAGCTCCTCCTGACTTTCTCATCTCCTTGTCCCTGTCCCTTCCTCACCTGCTCCCATCTTTTTCCTTTGGTGGCATTTAACACCTGCTGAAGAGCAGCACCGAGAACTGTTTGCTGGATTATCACTTGAGGAAGCCATCAGGCTGTGCTTTTTGAGAGACCCCTCAGCCTGTCATGCTCTATGCCACTACAAGAGTAGAGTCCAGCCATAACTGTCTGACTCAAATTCAGGTAGCCTAAGTGCTCTGATAGCAGGTTGGCAGGGCTGACATGACAATTTTATCTCCTATCCAGACTTGCATAAATAGTTGTATTTACTTTTTGGTCTTTTTAATACTGGACTTTGGCTTTGAGCTCACTTTAGATAGCAAACGCTCGATTCTGCTACTTGCTTTGGTAGTGCCAACACACCCAAGAGACTTATGTCAGCATTAAGAGCAGGCCTCTCATTCCCGCAGAATAGGGACTAAATAGGAATTATTTTGTCCATATCATGCAAGGCAGTCTAGGTGCTGGAATTCTGAGTCACCTTGTGTTTCATCATCATTAGTGCTTCTTTTTTGGTTGCACAGCTCCCTGATGCAGAATTCAGCATCCGGTGGTGAGGTACTCCCTCTGGACCAGCGTGTGGCTGGGCACAGCCCTAAGTTAGCGTCACCGTACAAGCAACATCACTGTAGGAGGAGCTCTTAGAGCTGTGATTCAGACCCACACACTTCTGACTCATTGTTCGTGATCACTCTTTGCTCTAGGGGTGATGGCGGTGTTAGGGAACGAGCGATTTATTGGTGTCTGAGCCAATATCTGTCCCTTGAGTGTAACCAGGCACAGAGGAAGATTTTTAGGTGCACCACTTACAGACTAACCCAAGATCTGCATAATATTTCATACCCAGCTTGAACCACACCTGCATCCATTGCTCCCAGAGACCCAGTAACAATGCAAAGTCTTGGTTTGCAGAGCCATTTGTTGCCAGAGCTGGTATCTCCCAAAAAATAAATGATAGCAGCTCCTGCTGCAACAACACCTGGACAACAACATTCTCTAGTGAACGAGCATATACCCAGGACTGAAGGTCGTGTCTTGCTGCCCAAATTATCACATTCCCCAGCAAGTGGGATGAGAACACATCATTGCTCCCAGAGACCAAAGCAGGGCATTATCACCTCGTAAGCAACATTTTGCTGGAGACCATAAAACAGTTTTTCTGTTATAGAGTTATGTCTTATGGTTTTCTGGAAACAGCAGCTCTAAAGGAAACATTATTAGGATGAATGATGAAAAGAGATTTGGGGCAGATGGAAATGTGTCAGTGCTCATCTTCATTGGCAGGGCTTGTTTTCACATATTCTACCATGAGTTAATTTCCAAGCAACTTGAAATAGATAATGTACTTATAAGCATTAATCTGAGTGCTGCATCAGTATTTGTTTGAGGCTATGAAGACTAATAGTTTTTGTTATTAGAAGACTTTTTAACTGCATAAACGATGACACAGTAATGTTTGGAAGATGGTGCAAGATAGATTCAGTCTAGAGATAAGATTTAACAGCAGGAAAGATTGCTGCTGGAAGAATTTGCAAATTACCAATTTTCCACTTATCATTTTTAAACCAACCTTGGCAAATTCCTCAAACAAAGGCTGTAGGCTGTAGCATAGCTGCAAAAGACGGGCTTAAATCAATAATTCGGGGTATCCTTGGCTGCCATTAAGCAGGACTCAGTTATAACTAGGAATATGTGTGTGTGTGCATTTTAATTTATCAACAGATAAACAAACAAATGGGTGATGAAGTAACTCAGGAAGAAGAGATTCACTTGTTTCCTAACCAAATTGTTAATATTAAAATGTAACATAGCATAAGTAATAAGTAATAACTGTAATAGAAACAGCAGTACAATAGGGCTGGGATTCCTAGAAGCCTAGGTGGGCTTCTTCCCGGTGGGTGTCTATACCAGGTCATTTCTATCTCCTCAGCTGTTGGTATAAATAATGGATATGGGCATATTGGTGATTGCTCAACTTCTCCTGAAGCAAATAATGACATCGATAAATCACACCCTGATAACTAAAGATGATACCAAATAAATAGATCTCCTTTGTCTATAATAGGAGCATTAAAACATGGCTTAGACATAGACGACTGCATTATCAATAGTAAATTTAAATGAATCAACTTCATCCTAATCACATTGCTGAAAGTCTTATGGGGATAATAACTTCACAAAGTTCTCTGGACAATAGGTGAAAAGAATCCATCCTTTTTGCCCTTAAGATGGCTGCCAAATATTAAGATCTCTAACTGTCTTGAGTCTGGGACACCTTTCTCCCTCCAGAGAAGGTAAATAGAGGAACCAACATCTCCGAATTTTTGCAGCTTTGGATCCTGGTTCAGTCTTGTACCTAAATCTTGTAGGTTGAGCTTGTGTTCCTGTGGGACTCTGATGATGTCTCCCAAGCTCCATGTGCATGCAGAAATCAAAGATCATGTCATACAGCTTTGCAGGACAGGGGTTAGAAATTGTTGCTTTAGGCCTTACTGATAGTTAGATAATAACTGTAAAAATGTTTATTTTATTTTTACTTTTTTTCTTCTTTTTTTTTTTTTTCTTCTGCCTGGAAAGGGTCCCAACTCAATGTTATCCTCCCCAGAGCACAAATATCTAGCTATATCTCTGAGTTATGTAAAAAGTAATTACAATATGGTCAGTCTTTCAGAGCTGTCAGCTCTATTGAAGAGTGGGATGTAATTTTTGGGTGTCCATGCAGTTCTTTGCCACTGATCCTGCAAGGAGAACAGATGGACCTGTCAGTTTTCTGCTTTGTCCGGAGGGAAAAAAAGAATGGTTTTCAACCCACTCCATTTAAAAAACACACACACACACACACCTAACCAAAACCATAAAGTCAGAGCTTTATTAGAGTGAGGTAAGAGCAGCAATGTTACAGGGAAGGAGCTGGCAGCTGTGAAGGCAGCTTCAGTGATGATGACAAAACAGCAGCCTAGCTGGAGGAGGAGGTGAGGGGACTGTTGGAAATAAAGCTGCAAAACGGAGGAGGATGAAGAGTAACGGGGTTGCAAGAGGTGAAATGCAAAGAGGAGGGGAATTAAGGTTATTCTGGTAGGTGAACAAGTTAGGAGCTATGTAACAAAGATGCTGCTTCATTGCCCTACAGGCACTTTGTTGCCTGTGTCAGGTGAGTTGCACAACTTCTGTAAATGTGAAGCATCTTTAGTCTAAAACCTACTGTTTCTGTTGGCCTACATGGTGGACTTTGTACACTCTGGGTGGACTGAGAACAACCGTAAAACCCGGTCAGCAGTGGGACATCTTGGCCAGAATTGAAATCAGAGGGCAGTGTGCTTTGTGGCAATTTGTTTGGGACAGTGAGCCTTCCTCTTTCTCCTAGACACATGGTTTAGATACAAATCCTGAAGAAGGTCTAAAGAATAAAGAGGAAGACTAAAGGAACACCATTTCAAGGCATATTGAATGTAACTTCAGGGGGAAATGAGAGGAATAGCTTCATCTGCTCTTGAGCTATAAAAAGGGATGTCAATGAGATAGAAGTCAGATTGCACTTGTTCTTAAATGCTCTCAGGAGTAGTCTGCCTGTTACCTCAAATAACAACCACAAACGCTTATCTAGAAAGAGAAAACAAGGTTAGAGCTTTGACTCCTTGACCCAGAAAGAAGCCAATGATGGCATCCCATTTAGTCCTTGCTGTGCAGCAGTGTGATGGCTCAGAAAAGGTTCACAAGTGATTCCTTGTTCCTCTTCCTTCTCCCTGATGCTAGAGCTTTAGTGGCTTTGGAGGCATGGTCCTGGAGAAACATCTTCCATGGTCCCTGCACCTTTGCAAGGGGAAAGCAGCCCCATGCCACATCAGGCCTAAAACTATATCTGTCTTAAACACTGCTTGTTGAAATGACTATCTTGGTGTGGATTTTTTCTAATGGCTGGGTTGTGGTTCCTCAGGATGGTACCACCTGGTCAGGTTTTTCAGCTTTTCTTTGCAACAATGAAGTGAGACTTCTACTTCTTCCTTTCTTTAAGGAAAGCTGTGACTGCGGTGGGTTATTCACAAGCTGGGGGACTCAGGGAAACAATGGTAAGCCTGAGGGTTTGTAGGACTGGGAAAGGAACAAAAGAGGGGTGATGATTTTAGTAAGAGCACATCTCTCTGTTCACATGGCTTGATAGCGCATTTTTCAATAAGTTTATTCACTTCTGCAACTCATGTAATGCACTGCTCTGAAACACGGTAGTGAGGTACAAGACAAATTATAATTCCCTCTTTCTGGTTTGTATATCATGTACAGGACATTCCTTGCAGTTTTTTCTTTTTATTATTATTTAAAGATTAGGTAGAGGAAAATCACTGGCCTTGTCCTGGTTCAGCAAATCTAGTTTAAAATCAGGCTTTTAGTTGGAGATTAATCTTGATGTCATGGCACCCTTTTTCAGCCCCAGAATCATTTTTAGTGGAGATAAGAAAATTATTAGCAGTGTGCAGTCATGTGATAAGCCAAAATGAATGGGATGGCAAAGGTTACATTTGACATACCTGTGAATGTGTGTTTGAAATAGCAGAGGACCACAGTCACTGCAGCTCATATTCTATTTGGATTAAGGAAGTGCCTTTTTATGAATTCAGAAATTATTATTTATAATGTATTTATACACTCTATAGAAGTACTTTCAGGGCCAAGCAGAGATGAAGGCTTTTTGGGTTATGCAGAACCACCAGGAGACATCCTCGTACCACCCAGAGAGCCCCAGGCTCCTGCCAACATTTTAGGTTCCTTTCTGTTGCTTCCATAAATCTTCCAACCTTCTTCCTGGTGAGACTCAGACATACCTGACCTCCTCAGAGACATTGCCAGCTGAGGCAGGCATAATTTAACAAGAAAATAGTTATCATTACAGTAATAAACATTGGTCTCAGTATGATTAGTGGTTTGCATGTGTGGCACAGAGACAAGCTTCTTGCAAGGGAAGACTGGAAGGAGCATGGTGCTGATTCTCACAGACTGCTCCTTCCTGGCTTGAGGGACAGACAGCCCTGGATAGAAAAGAAGAGTGTGAAAAATGTGTATTAGTAAGTAGGGGAAGTTGGCATCACTGGTGGAAAAGAGAGTGCTGCCACTCTAGGCATAGCAATGGGTTCAACATTAGTAAATATTCTTTGAGTACTGGGGTTTCAGCCATTTGGGGGGTAATCTGGGAAGACACTGAGAACGAAAAGTCAGGTACTAATGGGAAGTCTGTTCCCTCTAACTGGCCATGAAACAACAGTCAAAAGCCACCCCTATAACAACTACGCTGCTAGTGTCTTCAGTTAGGCCACAGATTAGGAGATTTTCTTAGGGCACCTCTGCTTTGTCACTCCTCTTTAGAGAGTGGACTCCAAGCCTAGGTGGGACTCACGGATAGCAAAAGGTGTCCCCTCATGTTTCTGTGGGCCTACAGACACTTGGGGACTTAAAAAGGTAGGAGATAAATGCTGTGTGCTTAGTCTGTTCCCCCTCTGTGATCTGTCTCATCTCTGCCCTTCCTGGACTGCTGAGTTTCCATTTTTGATGGAAATGCAGAGGATCTAGGGAGGTGGCTGCGAACACAGAATTGTGCAACATAGAGAGTTTCACCCTCTTCTGGGCCACCACAAGCTGGTGAAAAATAGCAGCTGCTGCTGCATTTTGGGAGATGTATGGGCTGAATCCTATGCACAGATCTCAAGGTGGGTTTGTGATCCTCCAGCTGGCAAGTGCTCAGCTCATGTGTGTTGTTTATGTTGTTGATTTGCGCAGATAGGTTGCGGTTGGCTTTGTTTCTAGCATCTCTGGAAAGCAAAGCCAGTTTTGCATATGTCTGGATCTGTTATGTGGTGCCGCTGCGTGCAGGCGACGTGGGCAGTGTTCGTGCAGGTGCTGGGTTACACCTGCCCGTCTAGCTCTCACAAGCAGCAATCTGTCTTCTCAGCAAGGGGCTTGGGGTGCGAGGTGTCTGCTTCAACTGGGAAGGAAAGTTACGGTGAGGAGAGATGGGCCAGAAGGGCTGGCAAGATAGTGCAGGGGGTTGATTTTGTAATTTCAATGTCCGAAACTTGTTACAGTGGGATGACAGTGATAATTAGAAGACAAAGGGCCAATTTCTGAACTTTGCTATTTTTTTTCAATAATTAGGGGAGAGAGGAGAAAGCAAAGAAAATGGAAGACCAGTTCCTCAGAAGTAGGACTTTAATTAAAGATGTTTTTGTGGCGGTAGCAGCAAGGACACAGTTTCAATCTATGATCTCAACAGGCGAAAATCTGTATGAACTCAGAATAACTGATCTTTGCCCCCAAAACCTTACAATTTCAGTGTGAGAGAGGAATTAAGGGTCAGATCCAGGGGAAGAGGGGTGAAACACAAAAATCATTGCCAGTGCTCCCAGTTTGCTGTCAGTATATACTGTTATTAATGCTGCAGATGCCACAGGAGAGGAAAGTTTGAAGAAAGATAGCTACCTCAGTAGTCACTGAGGTAGCTTCATCCACCTTTGCATCTTCCAGCTTATGCCAGTGCCACTGATGCACAGTAAAGATTTGGCACGTGATCAATTGGGGCTGACACAGATCTGGGACAAACTGATATTCCCAGCCAGAAGCAAAAGAAAGCGCAGGAGGAACCGTGACTCAGAGGTACATTTCTGAGTCAAGATGGTCTCCTAGTGTCTGGGCTGTGCTCCGCTTTCAGAGCTGTGCTGAAGCCCAGCCCTCAATGGCAAAGCTTTCCTAACAACAACATCGTGCTGTGCTTTGCAAAAGGTAATGAAACGCTCCAAAAAGGGCACCTCTGCTCGGTGTCTGCTCCTCAGTCTCAGCTGGCAAATATTGAGAGATCCTAGGGGGTACCTTGCAGGACTCTGAAGAGCTCACTTCAGCATTGTACAAATTAGCACTTTCTGCTGCAAGATTCTTGTTGTGTCTCAGTTAAAAAAAACAAACAAACAAAAAAAAAAAACAAGCCCCAGGCCCCAGTACCTCTCTCAATTCATCTGCAGATGTTTTTTTCTAGAAGGATCCTTGTCTAGCCTGCTAGTGAATTGGAAATTATCACTGACAACATGAATGGAAGGAAAACTGAGTTAGCAACTCCGAGCAGCACACTGAGGAGCTTGCCCTCAGAAGAAACAGTGGCATCTCCATGTATCATGAGCTGAGCTGGAAGCTAGCTGCATCTTCTGGTGAAGATCAAGTGAACTAAGAACTTGCTGCGCAGAGGCCTATAATGCAAAAATACAGCCCCCCCCAAAATACTTCTGGCAAAGCCATGAGACATTCTGCCTATCAGCAGCTTTCAGTATCATGTCCTTTGGCTCTGTTGCAGCAAGGAGCAGAGGTTGGAAATCAGAATTATCAGTGTGCAGCTAATTTTAGAAATGCCAATATGGCACATCGCTGCTCACTGCTTTATTTAAATCTCTGGCTAGAAAAGTAGTGGTCGTGCAGGAATTAATAGAGAGGGTTCATTCTGGTGACAACAGTTGAAAACATCAAAAGGAAGCAGAATAAAGCTTCTTTCAGATTTCCATGAGTTCTTGTAATAATCATTTAAAATTAGAATAAAATAAAATAAATCAACAAATGACCTCCTCCAAAAAAAAACAACGTCTTCCAAGACATTGAAAGTTTTGAAGCTACACTTGAGCCTTGGCAAGCTGAGAAGGCAGCAGGAGAATCTGCTCAGTGTACCTGCATGCAGCTTAGCTTGAAGTATAAGTATTTTAAATGCCACCACATTGTACAAATGACTCTATTGGTGTCAAACAGTGTGGCTACACATATTGTAGGCAAGAAAAATCTCCAAGTCATCTTGCACTGATTTTTTTTCCCCATTTTGTGTGTGTTAATGTCATTAAAACAGCTGCTAGCCTCCACTACTAAATGTGATGTAAGGAAATGTTTCCAAGACTAGCCCAATGCCACCGTCTCACCACAGATATTATCTATGAGTCCTATTCCCTGGTGTGTATGGTATTTGTGCAAGCACTGTCACTACCAGGAACACTCAGGTAACCTCGCAGCCCTGCACAGCACAGACTCAGCCCCTTACATCTCAGACTGAAGAAGCATTTCCAAGTTGCCATCTCCTTTTACACACTTTTAATCACCTCTCAGGGCCCTTTATGGCTGTTGGGTGCAGGGGCATGGTCCCCCTGAGCAGGACATGTCCTTGTTGCAGTTCCCCGTGCCATACCACCCTACCTGCCTGCTGTGGGCTTCTGATGCAACCCAGGGCAGTTCTTCCTCACCAGCCTCTTCTGTTTGACAGGATGCTTAATTTAATGACATTGTTGCCATGGCATGAAGAGCTGAATGGGTGATTATGTGAATGGTGAGGATTTGCCTGCTTTTTCATCGTAGGAGACTTAAAGCTTCCATAGCAAAGAATATTTCACCCAGAATTTCTGCTGTCTGCTTAAAGTTGTCATTGGTGTTTCAAAGATAATATTTTCTACAAATTGTCTTTTTTTTTCTTTTTTTTTTTTCTGGGTATAATGCTTAAGCTGCTTTGTTTCAAAATGATCTTTCGTTGTTTTTAGATGCCCTAAATCCTTTGATATCTGAGCCCCTGAATTCAATGTAAAGTAGACTATTGTTAGCAAAAGAGGTTGATGATCCAAATTTGCTAAACTACCTGGGGAACAGCAGTCAATAAAAAATTGCGGTTACCAGAGAGAGGGAGAGGAGAGCACGTAATGGAGCACATATCTTTCACTATTGTGAACTGAGTGATTACTAGGTAGGTAGAGGCTGGAAACAATTGACTATAATGGGTCTGCTGGGATTTTAATAAAACCTTTAAAGCAATTAAAATGCTTTTATTGAAAACAGGTTTGGGCATCTTTTACAAGCAGGGACTTAACTGTAGCTGCTGTTTTAAACGTTAATTATGGTTTTGCAACACGTGATACTGGTGTGGCATGCTCTGCAGTCAGGACCAGATCCTACAGCAGAGGAGATTGTGCCTGTGGGACAACTGCCCTTTGGAGCACATGGCTTCTCTGTGGCTTCTCCTGATTCATGCCCATTCCCGTGTCCATGTTCTTCTTGAAATATGGCCAGCTCAGGAAGCTTCTAAAAAAGCAATCAGGGCCCCTTGCACACTTTGGGTGTCTATGTGAGTGAAGGCACAAGGGATCTGTGGGTGCGCTGGGTCATGTGAGGGAGGATTATTTATAGCCGGAAAAAATGAAAAGGTAGGTACTGAAAATGAGCAGATTATAAAGATCAGTCAAATCTTCCTATTTTCCTCTAGGTTATAAAACGGCATTTATTTTTATTTATTTTTTTTAAGCAGAAAGGCACAGTGTTTAACATATATCTATTATTTTCTAGCATTGTCTGTACCTAGGTGTTTGCAGGAAGCACATTCATCCTTCTAAAAGAATTAGATACATGGTGGTTGTCACTAACACCTATTCAAGAGTTAAAAGTTGCAAAGCCATTTCCAAATAAATGCCTCTTTTCTATGTGCTCATAAACAGGAAAAAAAAAAACAAAAAAAAAAACAACTTTAAACCTGCAGTGTCTTTATTGCATCACTGGAAAACACCATTTGAAATAAATTTGAACACATTCCTTTGTTGAATTTTCAGTTAGAGATGACCCATCTATCTTTTCAAAAAGTGGTCCTGAATCTCACTTTCAGTACAGATCCCAAGATACTCGCAGTGTTTCTTGCAGTTCTAACCACAAGACTCTTTTTGTGCTAATTATAGCAGCTTTTTACATATATGTTAATCTTCTTTATTTATTCTTTTTGCCTTTGGAAGGTTTACGTTTCCAAGCAGTCACAGAGATGTGTGCATAAGCCCTCCAAGATACAAAACTGGAAAGTAAATACGTCTAGCTCTCTCTAATATGCATTTTCTTTTTATTATTATTATTATTATTATTATTATTACTTTGATAAAAAAAGGAATCATAATCTTCTCATTTCTCCCAGGGACTTGGTTCAGATTTTGCCTGCAAAGGGCTGCTGCTATTGTGTCTTTCCAGAAAAGCAAAAATGCAGAAGAAGTTTTTTGAAACATAACAGGTTCATCGTCTAAAAAAAATGGTGTGGGTGAGATTTTGAGGACAGAAGGAGAAATAGCTGATGTAGTTAAGAGGAAAAAATGACAAGTCTGTTCAGTAGATATTGTGTGAGACAATATCCCATTTACTTCTCTGACATTACAAGAGCACCTGGTGAGTGCCCACAGGGTAAAATTGGATCCTCCCTTGATGTGCTCAGGAAGCTCTGCTTTCATTTGGACATCAGGAGGACTTTGTTACTCTCAGACTCCCTTGGCAAGCTCATGACTGAACTATAGAGATGAGGAGAGTTTAATTTGTTTCTCTGAAAAGAAGCAGCCGGCGAAGTGAGAATCCAGGACAGGAAGGAAATTTTGCAGTGACTGAGCTCTGTCCTCTTCCATCCAAGGCAATCACATAATGTGATCTTTTCCTTAAATGAATAAAGTCTTTGTGAAAGCTAATTAGAGGCTGTCCATACTGGACTTGGAAGAGGACTGCAGTGCAGTACTGGGCTGGCACTAGCTTCGAATGATTAGCTCAGGTGTCTGTAGCAGCTACAGAATGGAGCTCTACAGGGGTCATGAAGGAGGCTGAGAAGGAGGCAAAAAGGCTGCAATACTCTGTAAATTAACCTGAACTGAGGTCCACACTTCTGTAGCCAGGCAGTTCCCAAGAGTGAAGAGTGTGCCGAGAGCCTGGGCACATCCGCACATCTCTGCCGGGTACATGGATCCCGCTGGTTTGCTCCCACAGCTGCTATTTGAAGGCTCTTCAAGGCTTTCACTATTTTAGTGGCTCAGAACCTTTCAATTCCATATCTATATTTATGCACAGCCTGTGTATATTCATTTCTGTCTTTTGCCAGTACTGGTTTTCAGTTCAAACAGCTCTTCTGCTTCCCCCATTCCTCACTTTCCCAGCATAATTAAAGGAAACAGTCATATTCTATTTTAACTGTTCAGCTTACTGAACAGATAACATTTGTGGATCTAAGAGGAAAAGACCAAAAGCCAACCTTGTGACTTTTTGGGGGGACCTCTTCACAATTTTTACTGTCTTCTTCTGTAACATATGAACGAGAAGTTAACTAAGACAAACCCTTACTGTCTTGTGATTTATTAGCATTAATGTATTTAAGTCCCCAGTCAAGATCAAACTTCTAATTTTCCAAGGCACTGCATACGCACACAGGATAAGAACACTCCTCCCACCTGCCCAGTTTATGATTATAACAAATGAGAGAGATTCCAGAAATAGGGGGCATGAGAGACCTTCTTAATGGATGTACTTTATCCTCCTAAAGGTTGCTTGAAAATAGCTAGTGAAATTTGAACTTGGCTTCTTTTTATTCCCTCATGATTTATTATAGGAAGAGTAATATAGGCAGGAAGAGTGCCTAAAAATATACAAACTGCTTTTTTTTTTTTTTTTTTTTTTAATCTTACTTTATACCTTAGAATACTGGAAATGTAAAAACATGGATACTCTGGCATGAGTTGGATCTTGACCACTGGAGACTCTTGAGGTCTCCATCCAGTTCTGTGGTATGAGTGCTGGGAAGCAGAGGCAGTGGCACCAAGGGAGTGTGAAACACAGCAGCCTGTGTTTCACTGGCACCTTACCTATGTCTCCAATGAAGCCTACAAGTTTTAGCTCACCTGCTTTACAAAAGCAGGCTACAACATTTGTTACAGCCCAGCTCCTTGAGATGGTGCCAAGGAGATTTTGCCTCTCTGATTAGCAGTTCCCATATGATATCCTTATGAATTCCCATAATTTCCCTTATGAACTCTTCCAAACTGCTTGAAGTTGTTCTGGGTATAATTCTATTGCTGTTTTGCTCTTCACTTAATACATTTCTTCTTACATCTCCTCTTTGGACACCTCTAACCCTAATTTCCACTTCTCTGTATTATTGAGAACAGATCAGTATTTCCTCTAAGTGATAACCTTAACAACCTTAATGGAACAATTTACTTTTTTTTTTTTTTTGGGGGGGGGGGTTGGGGGTGGTGGTGGTCGTGGAAGGGTTTGCTCTGATATATAATATCACATCTTGAGGATTAAATGTGTGGAGTTGTTCAGTGACGTTAAGCTCCAGCTCTGGGAAGGGATCAGTCAAACAGATTATCTTTGCACAGATATCAGATTTATAGTCTTCCTTTACGATAAACTGTGGAATTAATCCCAGACATGGACTAAGGTGTGACTGGGATTCACTGATGAGTCACGGCCGGAGCAATCCGTGTTTGTAGCTGCACTGCTCTGTCAGTAGAGACAAAATCACTGTATGTTTGTGACAAGGCTGGGCACTGATTTTGTGGCATTAATTTCAGACGGTGGAAATGCATTAATTACAGCCTCCTCCTTGATTTCTTCTTGTTCTTGTCACAAGGTAGTTGCAGAGGTGGGAAGAATGCATAAATTATTTTGCAGGAGTGCTGAAGATTCCTATCAAAGAGATTTAACAAGAAAAGTGGGACAGGTGATGAGAGCATGCACAAAGGGGAAGCATCTGACGCTGCCACGTACAGCTTTTGTTTTTAAAGCTGTGCAGATAAATGATGACAAAGAGATCAGATAAAAATGACTGTGATTGACTAGCCCCTTTGTGTTAAGTTTGGGGCCAATGATTTGATGGAGAAGGAGGAGGAAGAAACTCCAAGTAACTAATAGACATCAGGATATTTTAATCTTTTTTTTTTTTTTTTAATAGCTTCTAAAATTTCATTAGAATCCAGTGGATGATTATCCTGTGTTATTAACAAGCTTCACTAGACGTCATGTGGAGTTTAGGAACATTAAAAAATCACTGTAGTGGTGTAGGGCTGAAAAAAAAAAAAAGAAAAACAACATGAAAAGTAACCTTTTCTTGCCTCTGGAGTCCAGTTTCATTAAATGAGCTTAGAGGACATTTTCTCCAATTTAGAGGGAAATGGAATTTGAGAGTAAGACTGTGTGAAACCCCCAAGTACATTATCTTTCTATAACACTTCCTTGAGCTCCCCCCAATCTTTTGATGTTCTTCCAAACACCCAGACTAAAGGTATTCTAGAGACTACAAAGTCTTACATTTTGAGGTTATAGTGAGTGTAGGTAAGACTGGATAGCACTTAAGCTGGTCATGTTGTCCATCCTTAGATCAAAAGTGAAAGGAGGTCATATTACTTGTGTCATTTCTGAAAAGTGTTTGCCTGACCTGTTCTTAAAAATCTTAAATAACGGTGAGCAAAAAATATCTTAGACAATCTACATCCATTTCCTTACCTCTCCTGTGGGACAGTATCCATCTATGTCTATTTGAATTTGCTGTAAATTAAACCCATTTCTTCTTTTGTTTTTCTCTATATACCATCACTTTTGTTTGACATTACTTTCATAAATAAGATTCCTCTGCTCCTTTTTATTATTGCAGCAGGAGTTCGTAGTGTGACCATAATCTAGGAAGAATTTCCATCTGAATCACCTTATTTGGGATCATGGTTGGCTTTCTAGATAGGGCGGTTGATATGTTTTGTAATAGTTCTTTCATTGTCATTTCATTGTAATGTTCTTGCTTACTGCCTACTGACTGCAAACGTTACTGGTAAAGGCATTCTGTCAGTGGCCATTGGAATAAAAATGAAAACAGTGCTGGATCACAGACCAGTTCTTGAGATCTTATACTAACTATCTACCATTAGTATGTGTCTTTTGAGATCTGTCAGTAAGCCAGTTGTAATCCATTTATTGTATGTTACTGCAATTTTAAATTCAGAATGCTGTGTGGTACTACTAAGTCACATGCTTTTAAATCCAAACACTATAATTAATTGATCAATTGTTCTTTAATCCAAAAAAGGGATGGTTTGGCAAAACCCACTTGCCATGAGATCATGCTGAAGGGTTTAATTACAATTTTGCTTCATAATTTTTGTTGATATTGTCTAGGATTCAGCATCAAAATCTTTATTCAGGATCAACATCAGCTTGGTTGGTTTGTAATTGCTTAGGTTCTCATCTTTTGCACTTTTTAAATATTCAAACGATGTTGGCAGTCCTGCAGCCATTTGAAATTTTCCTTGTTTCTCGAGACTTGTTGAAACTAACATTAGCTTTACTGAGACTTTTCCATCCCTTAAAGTCTCTTGGTGCAAGATGTGTCTGTTGTTTTTTAAAAAATGTTTAATTTTAGCAAATGCTACCTCACATCCTCTTTTCATCACAGATGGCAAACTTTCTGTTCCACCCTCGGTATAAAATTCCTGCTCAGTTTGAAATACAGACAGAAATATCTATCCTTTGCAAAAATCTGCTTTTTCTACTTGCCTAAGAACAGTTTTGCTGTATGCATCAAGCAATATTCACACTGGAAAATGTATTGTAATTATTTCCAGCTGTATTGGTCATTTCTTTGCTCCCTTCACTTCCCCATTATCAATCATGTGTTTTTAAATTTATATCAATTGCTACTTCCTTTTTGCTTTCTGACTGATTCTATAAATGTGTTTTATAAAAAAAAAAATATATATATATATATATAAATAAATGCTATCCTGTCACTTCCATATCCCCTTTTAACATTTACTCTATATATATTTCCAGCAGAGCACAAGGATTCTGGCTTTTGGAGCCTTAAGCAGGAAATTTGAGGACAAATTCCACTACTGTCCCCTATTAGAATTTCTCACTTTAAATTTGAGTTCCTGACAGTCATGTTGACAATTTCAGTAGATCGGCAAAAAATAGCCCTTTTAGAAATTCTTAGATGACTGGTCACTGGCATGTTCTATTTGCACACAACAAAAGTAATCAGGTCATTCTAATAATCATCAGTATCTAAGCAACCACACATTTTTAGGTTATCAGTTGACTTTTCTTTGCCAACAAAGTGAGGTCCAGTATTAAGTTACACCGTGCTGCATGGAAGATTTCATTTTTCAAGAAATTAACTATTATTTTTAGAATATCTGGGGAGTTTGCACTGATTGCACTCATCAAAGCGTGCTCTCAAGTGAGGTACCTATAATGAATTTTTCTGTACTTTACAGGCTAATGCCTATGCATAAAATCACTAACTTCTCCAGTGAGATTTAAGAATTGATAACAGATATCCAGTCTTCCTTCTTCATGTGGAAGTATGAACCAAAGAAATGAAATGTCTTGTTTGCTGACATTCAGTGAGTTGATAGCAGGTATAGGAGGAGAGCTTATTCCTATCCTTTAACCATGTTACAGCTAAGAAATATCAAAACACTGAAGACTGAGGATGTGGAAAGTGTAAGATTTCTTTTTTTGCAGAGAGGTAACCATCATCCTTGTCCCTGAGGAGGGCTTACCAGGCTGACAGATTTCATCAGATTTTAAGGGCCCACTCCTTATTGCAGCACAAAGCCCTTTAGAAATTTCTTGGCACCTGGAAGGCATGGAAAATCCTAAGGTGAACCCCATAAGCTTCCATGCTGGAAGTCCTCTTTTCAGCCTTCTGAATATCAAATACCTCTTTCAGGGAGCACAGTGGCATTGTGGTGGTGATTGTTTTCCTTTCAGAGTGCTCCTGCAGCAGCAAATTAAAACCACCTGCAAGCTCTTGAGGGCCTGCTGAGATATTTCATTCTTAGCCTGGTTGCCTCTTCACATTTTATGCAATTTTTCAGGTGTTCAATAAGTATTCACCTAGGATATGAGTTAGGAGAACACACTTTTCCTTGTGAGGCAACAGGAAATCACCAAAGTACTGTACACCATGAGTTTCTGAGGCCTGAAGTCCACAGACAAGAGACAGTATAGCCATGATAAAAGCTGATACAGGACTTGTGAAAAAGCTCCAGAACTCTTTTCTGATACATCCTGAGACTGGGTCTGAGGAGGGGGCTGCAATTTGGTGAGGTGACTGATACATCCAACCTGAAGGTCATGAGACAATACGAAGGTGGTACAGAAAGTCACCTCAGAGCTGCTGGCTCCTGGTCCTGGCTAGCGTAAGTCTGGAGGGCCTCTTCTCTCCTAGATCTTTTACTTCACCGTCTGTGGTACCTGGCTTGTACAGCTGTATTTGTACATGTACTTGAATATGCTACTCTGTCTTATCTGTACACTTTGGGGATGGAAAACTAGTTCTGCTCCTGAAACTCCAAATGAATATTTAAACCCATATATTTTTATTAGATGCTAATTAATATTATGGATAAGAGATTCTAGGGGATTTTGGGAAGGGAAATGATTTTAAATAGCCAAATTATTTCATTTAAAAATACATTTACTGTACATAATAATGGATAGCTTTCTTATGGTGCTTTGCAACTTCAAAGTGCTTTGAAACTATTAATTAATTAACATGTGTGCTCTTTTGGAGGTAGGAAACTAATTATTAACAGCCCTGTCTTGCACACAGGGAACTGAATGATAAACATTCATGTTATTTAAACAATTTAGCCATTGTATTGCATGCCTAATTTGTCTCTGCGAGTACCACTTGTTCATACATAATGTGGATTAATACATATGCAAATGAATAATTAAAATAGCTGCAATCATACAATGCATGGTGAACAGCATGCATACTTATGTGCCCAGTGCCTTATACCTTAGGACTCCTTAAAATGACAGTCTATTATCTTTCCCTGTGCTCCCTGAAAGTCTTTTGAGATTATTTGTCCCCAAATGGGAGATGAGGAATGAAGTCATGAGCCTCCAGAGAGCTGGTCCAAGGTAGGTTCCAAGATGAATCCTAATGTTGTGGAGGAACAAGCTTGGACTGTCTGAATCTAGTGGTGCACATAGTTATATACATTCTTACACTGAAAATAACAAAATAACAACAAAAATTACACAAACAGTCCCAATTAACACAAAGGGAGAAGATCAGTAAAAATCCCAGCCTTCTTTTATTGGTGGCGGACCAGAGATGCAGTAGCTCAGTTGATGTGCTGTACCCGAGCTCCTATCACCCATGCCTTGTGCTCCTATTTCTATAGGTAGCTGGAGCTAACCCTTATATGAGCCTGTGCCCAAATTCTAGCAATCTTGTGGCAGACAATCTCAGAGTAATTTTAAGGAGCCCTTGTCTCTGCCAAACATCAGTTGGGACTATTACAATGAAGACATCCGGGACAGATGGTTCTGCTGGAGCAAGAGGTGAGCACTGGTCTTGTGCCCCCACCAGGGAACTGTGCTCCCATGGATTGTTTGAAGAGGGTGCTCTTCTATTTCATCCCCCAACACCAGGTGATCACCCTGGAGCATGTGCAAAGTGTGGACAGGTGGCAAATCCAGATTCAGGTTGCTCTTGAGGAGAAGTGTTTGCAAGAAAGAAAAAATAGGTGGCCTGTTCAGGGGCTGGCACTGAAACACACAGGCTCTTTCAGGTGGGTTCCTGATTTTCACTCCAAACTGTTGTCTACATGGGGCTTCAGATGCCGTTGACAGGGTGGGACTTGCATCACAGACAAGAGCAGATACACGTCCCTACTTGTGTAGTTCAAACATCGTCCTGCTGCTGGGAGCAGAAGGCAATGTGTGTGACTTGTGGTGCACTTCCCACCTCCCAGTGATGAGAAGAGAAGCAGCGCTGTGAGATTTAGGACTCGCTGAACAGATCAGCAAGGACATAAAGAAAGCTGAGGAAAGCACCCTTGGGAGGGCACGAAAGGAATGCGACAGCTGAGGGAGGAAAAGCGACTGCTAAGTAAGCAGAAGCGTTACCAGGCTCAGAGACTTGCAGATCTTAAAAAAAGGCAATGGGAACAAAGCAGCTGGGAGCCTGTGAGAGCCTGTGGGATCCTAACAGAAGTGAATCCATGCTGGACCCCCCACAGGCTCCCAGGACACTCAGTCTGTGGGCTGGTGAGAAGGTGCCAACATGTTCTGCTCTCTGTGTGCTCCTGTAAGGTGGGCCATGCTTATCTTGGCTGCTTACTTTTTGACTGACCATCCATTTATCACTTCACCAGAAATCCTACCTCCTTCATCATGGCCTTTCCAGCATTGCCCCACTACCCATTGGTCTCCCCTTCACCTTCCCAGCAATGTCCACACTGCTCTCCTCACCTCTGCATTTTACCTACCCCATAGAGAAAGCTGGGGTTAGACAACTCATGGCAGTTGCATTACCCTTGCAGATCTGCTGCTGCTTGCATGCTGCCCTTCTTCAGCCTTTTCTCTGCCTCTTCCGTTCTTCTCAGCCCATCTGGGTGTACATTGTCCTGCCTTTTTCTTACACGGTTCCTGGTGCACTTGTTCCTGATCCCAGCTATGTCTCCAGGCATTGCCTTCATGCTGGTATTATTAACTGTAACAACCACATAGCTTTTTAATTTCTCAATGCATTTTTAAGAAATCCTGTGTTTAGCTCTTAATCCTGGTGTAGATGGTGTGTTCTTATCAATAATTGGCCTATTAAGTTACGGGTACAGCTGAGTAAATTTCATGCTTATAAAAACGTTTGAGCAGGCGATGCATTTAGCTGGCTGCAGACTGGTATTTATGTAGTTCCAGGAGAGTAAATAAAGCCTGTTCGGCGTTTGTCATTATAGCATTATTTTCTCTCCCTCCTTCCTTTGCTCTCTATTTGATACAAAGACCCAACCTCGTGCACAGAGTCGTGACTCCCAGAGAGTATTAAATTTCTTCAGCTGCTACTGAAATGAATGGCACTGGGGACCTTCCCTGCCCTCCAAGACTGGGCTCCAGTTCCCAAAGTGTAAGACTGAGAGGCTGTGAGGCTGTTTCTAATATTCATTCCCATCGCAGCTGATGGTGTTCAATGCAGAACTGATACTGCCTTTGCCTTTCCAGCCCCTTTTGTGAACTGCACTGATGAGACTCATTATCTGATTAACAAACTAATGTACACACCACGTAGGGGAGCATTTTGGTATGCTTGGCAAAGTCAAGATTTCACATTTTTTTCTTCTAACCTTTATGCTTGGAATATTTTTTTATTTTTTTATTTTTTTCCCTTGTACTTCATTTACAAAATAGCTGTCTGCAAGGAATGCTTGTTTGGAAGTCATTAAAAAAGGCAGCTGCACACTGCTGTAACCAATAGAACAAGATTACATGTTTGCTGATATTAGTGTTTGCACATCCCTGCAATCAGTATCTTCTAGGATTTGGTCTCTGAAAAGTGGTCCCAGGCAAAAAGTGTGCACGTGGTGGTGCACATAGTGGTGCACATGGTTCCTGAGAAAACACTGTCTTTGTATCACTTTGGAAAGAAAGCTTTCATTATTTAGAATTTTGTTTGTCTTGATGCTCAAAATAAAATGATATAGGCAGAGATGAAAGCATATGCGTATGCTTTATGAAGCATATATATATATATATATGCATATATGCATATGAAAGCATATGCATATACTGAAATTAATTAAAATAAGATCAGTAACAACGCAAAATAAAGTAATTATAAGAGCCCAACCCTGAGACACAGAGGGTTTGCAGAGCTGATGGAACCCTGGCAGTTGCTTACACTTTGCAATAACCCTTTGCAATTTCCCAGTGGGGATCAATAACGCACTGGCTTATACCAAAGCAGTTGCTTGGTTTAGATTCACCTAGCACCAGACTGCAGACATGCCACACTTTGCTCAGAAAAATAAACTGAAATTAGGATGTTGTGTCACGTAAGGTGCTTGTGAAAGAGTATGTAGGGCCTGAGGAAAAATGAGAGAATTTATTAATCCCTCTGGAAAGAGGAAGTCAGCTGGAAGGATAGCAAGCCTACACAAATAGCCAACAAACCACGCAAATACATTACAGCACGAATAGCATCTCTGCTGCAGATTACATGCAATTGATTTTATGGCACCAGAGTTTCCCAGCCTAGCACATCTTGTGATGAGGATTCCCTCTGCCTTTCGCCACGTTGCACTGGTACTGACTTCAAACTTTTTGGCTTCCATCAGTGCTCAAATCTTGTTTTCCTGTTTTATTTGCTTTATTTTTTTTTCTTTCTCTGCCTTTCAACACCTGGCAGGCCGTCTCCACCAGTGAATACTGTGCTTCAGTCAAACTGAAATAACTGTGAGGAGAGAGGCCCCTGTACACAAGGACGGGCAAAGTCAAGTCAATGACATTTGAGTGGTGAAGAATTAAGGTCTGTGTATGAAGAAAGAAGGGTCTATGTGTTGAAAGTGTGAGTGATTCACTGCAAACACTGTCTGCCAGCAGTTTTTTCACTGAGGATAGCTCTCTTTCTATTTCGTCTAACTAAAAATAACTGAATTGAATTCCAGAAAATTTGTGTGTTAATTCCTGGTCTGTATTACCCTACAAAAAACAGTCCAGATGATCCTAGTAGTCTCCCAGAGCTTTTCCTGCACTCCCCCCACCCCAGTCAATCAGTCTGACCTCTCGCCTAGCGCAGACCAGGGAGATTTCACTGTGGAGAGATTTTTCTAGCATCAACCCAGTCCCTTCTGCTCTCCGAATCGATGCCTCCGACTCTCCCGGGCTGACACACGGAGACAGTTGGCAGCTCTTGGAACAGAGTCATCCAGATCCCCGACTCCCACAGCCCTGCTGTGGTGCCGCGCTCGCTGTCCCTCCCGCAGAGCCGAGCGAGAGGCGGCAGAGCAGATGCACAGCTCAGCTCTTCTGGCTCCAGGGAGCTGGTGGTTCCTCTCTGGCTGCGCAGTCTTCGAAAAAGCCAGGGCACATTTTTCACGATGAATAATTTAAAGCGAGCCTTTTTTGACCTCATTTTCTATATGCGTCTCCTCGCAGAAAGTTGAAGCCGGAGTCATTTGTCATGGCTGAGCGTAAATCCAAGGGGAGCAGATGGGGGTTTCCCTGCCTCGTAGCTGTGCAGGAGCTGTGTGCCTGAAAATGGACTGTCTGGGATGAGGCAGGCGAAGCCTTCACAAAGGAAAAAAAGGAGCTGCAGCTAGTTTTTTTTCAAAATCAACCCCCTCAGTTTATTGGTGGGGACCTGTTCCGAGTCTAGTCTAAATCTCAGTTAGCCAGGAGGCAGCGTCTTCCTCACTTTATTCAACTTGCTTGTTTATTTTGTTCACTTTGAATGTTTATCTCCATTCAGTAAACTGTATTTCCTTCTGGGATACGCTGTTGATGGCTTTGGGACACACCATGCGAGCTGAGGACACTGCCCAGGATTTTATTAACCAGCTTAACATTCCCTCATCTGCATTACTAAAACACTGAAGAGATCTAGATGGTTTTTAAGAGGGCTGAGGCTGGAGTGTCACAAGCAGAATCGTGGGACACATTTGACTCAGTCTTGGGTCTTGGTTAGAAACAGGATCAAGGTGGAGAACATCTTCTTTCTGCTACCACATGTTCTGTGTGACCTTCAGAAGTCACTTCAGCATTGGCTCTGAACTTAGTCCTTTGTGAAATGGGTGCAATGCAGCTGGTCTGGCTGAAAGTGTCAGGGCTTAGTAAGAGAACAGAAGATTTGCAGTCATTTGAGACCTTTACATCCAGCCTAGCATCTTCTTGAAAGATGTGCTGTAGCTGCATTTGTGGACTGGATGAAGAAATTATTAGAATATTGTTAACAACCCTTTACCAGTGGGGTCCTAGTGGTGATAAAATAGTTTTCTGTTTACCTGGGAAGCCCCAATTATCTTCTTTTAGCTTTCATTGCTGCACATAATTGCATAGCCTGCCAAACAGCAATATTGATTCCAGCGTATCGAGCAGATCAGGGCTGTGTTTGTTGTGCAAATAGCAAAACAGCAGCAGTACTGCAGACAGTGGGAGCAAAATAAGACAGCGGTCGGTCTCAGGCATGTGAATTTATTCATTATGCCTGGCTTTTGCAATGCAGTACGATGAGCTGCCTTTGTCTCATTGCATGTTTTCCATATGAGCCGAAGGCTGCTTTATGCACGGTGGGGACTTTGGGCTGTTAGCTGCAGGAAGCAGCTCCCGCTGGAGCGTGGCTTTGGAAAGGCTGACATCAGCTCTGAAAGATGAATTATTTAGACAACCTCACAAGCGTCTTCTAGCCAGAGCTAAAGATACATCTGCTTGTCACGGGCAGCCATAAATCTGTGACGAGAGCAGAGGGGTTTCCCTGTGACACAGCTCAGCCTGTTGCTGACTGCTGCAGTGCTGCACAGCGTGAATTAGGGGAGCCATGAGAAAGGGAAGGCTCTTCCCATCCAAGTGATTTGCTTTTGATCATTGTGCTGCAGGTCGAATAAATCGCTCCACAAGCTTCAGCTGGATCAAAATCTCACACTATTGGACTGGGATTTTGCTCAAGTTCTGTTGATTGAGTGCAGGACTGAGGTTTAGTGTGGGTTTGAGCTAGAGGGGATGGTGCTGGGAGAGGTCATTAAGGGCAGCTTGTACATGCAGGTGGCATATTTTAATCTGAAAGCAGAGTTCAGCGGGGCTTGCAGCTCTCTAAGCCCTGAGCCAGTGCAGACGACTGCATTACAGAATTTCCACTGATGTGGTCGCATTGTAGGGAGTTTCCTCCATACAAACATGGCCCAAATGCCTTCAGCAAATCATTTAGCATCCCTGTCTCTTTTAGCTGTCAGACTGACAAGGTGCTACCTGCCTGCCTTGCACAAGGAACAATGCCTCTTCCATTCAGCTGTAGCTTCCAAATGGCATGAAGTTACAAAGAGAATTGCCTTGGGGTTAGATTCCTCTGTTCTGGGTGGCTGTGTGGCTTCTTATGCTGTCCTCTCAACATCTTTGTTGAGGGAGGTGAGGTGTTGTAACTGGGGAGACCTAAAGGCTGATTTGAACTGACATTTCTTCCCCTTCTGCTGGTGTGAGGATTAATTCATATTTTTTTTTGTGCTGCATAGAATGGTACAACAAAATGTGACACTTAGGTGTTTCATCACTAAGCTTGTCTAAAAGATATTTCTTGGGGTAAAACCTCTTTTTTTGACTGCTCAATGTTGCATTGTGCTGTGCTATCTGGAGAGTTTCTAGCAACTGCAAAACCACCACCAATAATAATAACAATAATAGTAACAGTAATAATAATAATTTATAGCTGTTATATAACCCTTCTTTGCAAGGCTTCCCAAAGTGCTTTCCAAAGGAGGTTGATGTGTAAGAAAAAGAGAAAATGATTTTCCCTGTCTCCCTCTAAATTCATGCGATGCAGGTAGGTGTAGAAGCAATTCTTTTTTTTTTTTTTTTTTTTTTTAATTTAATTAATTAATTTATTTTTAATCCTAGCAGGCAGCAGCTCTCGGGACACCAGTTAATGCAGGTCAGCTCCAGAAATTGAGACTAGGTGTCTGGACTGCTTGTACAGATGGTTCAGGTAGTTTGTGTAGGCTACACTTTTGAGAGGGGAAAGTGGTTATAGATGTCTCACCTGCACCAAATGAGACTTTTGGGAACAGGGCAACAGACTTCCTTAGGTCTCCTCGTACATCTCGGCCTCTCCATTTTAGGTTGGATATTAGGAGAAATTGCTTCACTGAAAGGGTTGTGCAGCACTGGAACAGGCTGCCCAGGAAAGTGCTTGAGTCACCATCCCTGGAGGTTTTCAAGAAATGTATAGATGTAGACCTAAGTAGCATTGTATAATGGTTGGCTTGTCAGTAGTAGGTTGGACTAGATGATCTTAGAGGTCTTTTCCATCCTGAATGATTTGTGCTTCTATTCCGTGCCCCGGTGCCCTTCCTTGTTGCATAGGCACTTCCATAGCTTGACTCATTAGCATCCTGGGTGGGAGGTATGAAGCAGGGCAATATTACTCTGGTGCCTGACTCAGTTTGATGCTGAGTGTCAGGAAATTATGTATTTACATTGGGAAATGATATATTCTCAGTCAAAGTTAGTCCTCAGTGGGATTAAGTATGAGACTGTGCCACATCAGTACAACTCAGTGAAAAACAGGCAGAGGGCTCAGCCTTCCAGTATTCCAGGAGTGAACAGGCCAGCACTTTTCAGGAATAATGACAGAATAAATGAATATCAGAGATAGGATCAGGCCTAATCCTCATCACAGGGATACAAGGATTATCCCATAGTAATGTACCATCAAAGCAGAGACCACCAGTGGAAGGACTCCATTCCTTTAGGTCCAAAAAGGGACTTCGCAAAAAACTGTTGGGAGCCTTGAAGGGAGGTGGCAAAGTTCTCTGCACTATGCCCCCTTTCAAGGGCTTGGATGCCCAACTGTGAGCTGTCAAAGTGCCTTCTCCCTTAAATTTTAAAAAGTGAGAAATTGTCAATCTGATCAGTGGAGATGGTGTTTTTTCATTCATTATTAGCCAACAGGGATAGGTGTGGATTACTGGAAAAGAAGGATCTCTGTGGGTGAGAAGAGTGGCAGCAGGCATGAGAAGAGGTGGGACATAAGGGCAAGCCCAAGACTTGGACCCACACCTGACATGGACAGCTATTATGCCCTAGTGTTTGGCCCAAAGAAGGGATACCTGAGCTGATGACTCTCTGGAGGGCAATTGGGAACTTCTGGACATGAATACGAATAAAGAAGTTTAGTCTCTTGGTGAAATGTATTGCTGTAAAGAAACAAGACTGAATTCCCCATGCTTGAGCTGAGGTACAGATTTTATTTATTTATTTATTTTCTTTTCAGGGAATTTTTTGATGGGTACATTTTGAAAAGAACATCTGAATTCAGCTCTCTGACAGACTTTCTATTTTTCCCTTTTATTCAATCCACATATTGGTACTTTAAATGTTGCATATTAAATGCTGTGAATATGGCTTTTGTATACATCATGAGTCAGCATTACCAGCAGATATATGTTGCAGAATTCATATGGAGTGAGTCTCTGGTTTTGTAAGAGCTGTTGCTTCTTCCTCAAGAAGCACATTGTGGTGAAATACATTTCCTGACTGTTCACAGAGGAAAGGAAGAGGAATAAATTTAAGAATTTTAATTTATTGGGAAGATAAACCGTTTATGGCTAGTATCTTAGAATTTCTGTCCCCGTTCAATTGCAAAACACATATGCTAGCTCTTGCTGTTTAGAACAAAAGATGAAATGCTTTCTGGAAATATTTTATATATATTAAAAAATAAAACAAACAAACAACAACAAAAAAAAAAAAAACAAAAAAACCCACAAACATCTGTTTTTGATCTTTTGAGGAACAGGGAATGTATATCTGAGAAGGTTTTAATTTTGTTAAAGAAAATTTTTGTTTGTTTGGTCTTGCTTTTTGTCTTAGGATATTGCCAATCCCTTGTTATGCATTATTAAAATAGATAATGAGATACAATTCTTGCTCTAGGGAATTTTCAGCCCTTGCAACCAAAGACTTTACAGCCAAATAAATTGCAATTAAAAAGATAGACAAATGATGGAAGGAAGGAAAACATTATTGTCTCCAGTCTGGAGGTGGGGTGTGATTTACAAGGAGATTAAAGCTTTATGTTAGCAAAACTCTTAAATGCTTACAACATGTGCATAGATCCATCACACAAAGAAAATGAGAATATCTTTAAGTCATGCTGACCTTGGGTGGCTTCCCAAAAATTGCCTAAAAGGGACATGATATCCAAATAACACAAACAGTCAGACATGCTCTTAGTTTAGAGATGATTTTAGACATCTGATATTTAATGCTCTAATTTTAAACCTGTTTTAAACACCTGCTAAGCTGGGATTGGGTCAAACACATTTGGACAGGCATCAGAAGGAGGTCCATGGGGGATTTTAAGTTCTGATGCTGTTTCAAATTGTGACCTTTTGTATTGGTACAGCTCTTGTTAGTGCTTCTGTTGGTACCTCTTCTTTTCCAGTTTCATTTGCCAATAAAAGTAAGAAGTGTTCATCTCCTTAAAGTTTTATCCTGTCCTAACACTTCCTGATGCTCCTTTGTCCATGGAAGGATATAGTTTCATAATTCTGAGATTTGATTCATCATGACTTTATAATTCAGATGGTCTGAGATACCTGTCTCAGGCATGCAAGAAAAATGACTGTCCTCATCGGAAAGTCCCCTTCTCAGAACAAAGTAATCAGTGTCAGTCTCTTTTCAAAACTGTAGGTCCAGCTTATTCATCTTTTCAGTTTGTCAGTCCTGGATATGCATTTTGGCTACTCCCTGTTTCCAAAGCTTTTAAATCTCCCTGGAAATGGATCTAAAATGGGTGAATCTTTATTTTATTTTATTTTATTTTATTTTATTTTATTTTATTTTATTTTATTTTATTTTATTTATTTTTTCCCTCTTCCTTCAAGTTACAAAATTTCCTCTGGATGTTTTCTGCTCTTGCAGTCAGTGCCTACATCAGATTTTTCCTTTGTTATTGGGTCTGTTGGCTTTTTTGTTAATCTTTTATCTTCTATGTAAAGGATATATCAGCTGCATGGTCTCTGCAGCAGGACTGGCTGAGTCATTCCTGCATTCACGAATAGTCTCAGACCTGCTGTGCATTGATAATATCTGTACTCATTGATGATCGTAGCTGGAGCCCCTTTATCTCACTCCATCTGGTTCTAACTCTTCCCTTTCAGGTGATGCATATTATGTCCAAACTTTTCTCTCCCTCTGCATTTGGATGTCTGACCTCTGAATGATTTTCTTCTTCAGGGGATGGGACTGCACTGTGCGGGACCCATGTCTAGCTGGATGATGGGAGAGTGGCTGCAGCACTAAGCTGTCACTGGGAGGTGAGGTTGAAGTGGGGGAAATGATCCATTTATGAGGGTTCTTCTGAGCATGCCATGCTCCTCTCCTGCCACAAGCACCACTTGTACTGAGGTCTTTTCCCTTACTTGTTGGGGACAGGTGGCACGCAATTGGCGAAGCAGTTTGGTTTATTCTGTGGTATCTGGGGACAAAAGATCAGTCATAACTGCACTTCCATGTATGTAAGACACAGGCATTGACTGGAAAGTAGTCTAGTGTAGATGCCGTGCGTCACCACCATTTTCTTTTTCTCCTTGGCTCCAGAGGCATAGAACAAATGATGCAATGAGACCTGCTGCAGCATGGTAATGACCTGCTGGTGCACATAGCAGAATTTTCAGCTCAGTTTGAGCACCTGAGCCTTATAAATGCAACTCTTAGATGAGATTTCTACTGGAGTTCCATTGCTGTTGCTAGATCTGCTGCTCCTGTTGCCAGTGACAGTTCCCAAATACCCTTGCTAGCTTGGATGATTCTACTACTCAGCATATCCCCCAAGATACTGGATCAGGAGCAATGGTACAACAATCTTTCTAGCTTTGCCATTTCTTTAGCTAATCTTTCACCTTGTTTTTTCACCCTATCATGCAACTTGACAGCTTCTATCAGAGTACATGGCTTTGGCTTGTGGCCATTTTGTTAAGATCTTCTGTAGTTTTAACAGACTTTTATGTCTTGCTTTCTAGACCCAAAATTAATTCCTAAAAATGGAGTAAGTAAATGAAGAAAGTTGATTTCAGTGTGTCCTTCACAATAACCTCGTTTGCAAGAAAATAGCTCAAATATTGTCATTAATCATTATTTTATGCAATCAGTTAGCCAGCTGACTTTTTTCTATTTTCCCAGTCAATAATTTTATAACAGTTCACTGAAGAGCTATTTTACTGCAGACTGCAGTCCGGATGGTGAGAGTTGTCTTGTCATTGTATCACAAGCAGGAACAAAAAGTCCTGATGACCAAACCAGAGGATGGTGGAGGGGATGGTAAAGGACCAAAGGGCAACGCCATTCTGTAATACCCCAGGGAACACTGCTCACTTAGTAATGAGCATTTCCTACATGTGGATCAGGGACCTGTGAAATATGTGGTAATCAGGCATGGAGAATTTGCCTCTCCTCTTGGAGTGACACCATAACAATCAATGATATGAAGCTTGGTTAAACTGGGTGTAAAGTTTGAAGTGATTTGGGCCTGCAGCCTGTGGAGGTGCTTTTAGTTTTTTGTTGGTTTGTTTGTTTGTTTTTAAGTATCTCACTCCTCTAGCTTGTTAGTGATAAGTAATCAATTACATTAATCTCCCTATACTGAGTCTGTTTTGCCTATGATAATTGTAGGGTGAACTCCTTGTTCTTGTCTGAACCCTTGAGCCCTTTCCATTGTATTTTCTCCCCCTTTCCCTTTCAGGAGGGGGAGTGAGTGAGTGGTGTGGTGGAGCTCAGCTGCCCAACTGGGTAAAACCACCAGAAACTCCACCACCATATTCTGAGAAATGTCCTCTATTCTAATTAGTTTGTTGGTGGGAACTGCATAAGGCTTCCCAGTCTGTTGTCACTTGACATATGAAAACAATAACCTCTGTATCTCTGTTCTTCTGTTTGCACTAGAAGCTGCTTGCAGGTTTCCATTCAGCCACGGATGTAATTAATTCTTAGCATCTGGCTGTAAACAGAGCTATGTTTTGCTGTGGCAAAGAGACAGGGAGCCCAATTAATGCAGCCCTGAATGTCTGCTGGTTTGCTTTCAGACCCATTTCTGTTTTGTGGCAAAAGGCATAAAGCATAGAGAAGGAAAAAAAAAAAAAAAAAAGAGGAGCAAAGAATATTTTAGTTGTAGTGTTGTCTTATTTACTTTTAATTTGGCAAATACGGATGACAAATGCTGTTGAATTCATGAAACAACTCTTTCCCTTCCTATATGTGAAGAATGTAGTAAAATACTTATAGAACATCCTCTAGTGAATTATTTTCAAAATAATTTGCTGGGGAACCTTAGTTACATGGAAAATGGGACCCTTACTGTGGGAGTAGAAGAATATCAAGGAGGCTGCTTAATTTGGTACATGGAGTTAACCGTCTATTAAGCTGCCCAAGCTTAATAGATGTTGTTGAGAAAAAGTCAAAAGGTTTCCAAGAAATGTAGCAAGAGTTATCAAATGGAATTGTGTGCTTGAGGGAAGGTCTGTCGAGAGGAACTGTGGCCTGTGTGATGCAGGAGGTCAAGAATACCCTACATGAACTCAAAGCTTAAAAGATCCACATATCTAAAATAAGATACTGTTTCTCCCAAAACATACGGTATAACAGACTAAGGAAGGCTATCAGGACTTTTCACTTATGCCCTCAGGAGAACATCTGTGGAAACAGAAATTTCCCTCTTTTTCCCTTTCTGTTTTTATGAATGAATAACACATTTTTTGACTATAGTATATCTACTTCAACCACTCAAAAAACAACGCCATATGAGAAAAAGAACAACTTGCATGGTACCCTTGTTTTTGGCTATTTAAGTTGTTTTTTCTCCCATTTTCAAAACAGATGCACAAATATTAAGAGTCAAAATTATGATGGCATTCAGTTGAAATTTAAAACACCTACAGGGAGATGCTTTGTAGTCTCAGCTTGCATTTTAGTCAGTGTTGACCTGGGGCTTGGTTCAGATGCCTGTATGTAGGCATCTGAGCATAAGAGACATCACCATGGAGTGGGCAGCTGCAGGCTTTGAGATTGATATGGGACTTGCAGAAAACCCAAAGCTTTCTGAACTGGTCAGCTAGAGGCCAGGTGGGATGCCAAGGGGACAGCTCAAAGGGCACTGAACAATTTCGGTGTGAGCACAGCACAACCAATGAATTCCAGAGAGTGACTCAGCTGACCCCACAGCAGAAACCTACTGACCCTGAAAAAGGAGAGAGGGTGAGTCTGCTCAGCCTGAGACTGTGCTTCTCTATGTGACTATATGTTATATGATTCATGGATCTGCATCATTCATATTGATGTAGGTGGACGGGCATATGGGGTTGATAGGTCCAGTGCAGAGGGGGTAGTGGATCCCAGAAACTTGTGGGATCCCTTTCAGCTGGGGGTCATCAAGATAAAAGACTGCAGTTGGAAAAGACATTGATTACTTCTGATTACTCTGGCTTTTGTTTCAACAAAAAGAGCTTCAGGTAGGTTCCTGCCACTCAAAACAAAGTCCCAGCACAGTGAGATATGTCAGGGCCATCATGAGGCCTCAGAAGGAAACTCTCAGGCTTTGAAAAGTCAAGACCCAAATGAATAAACATCACAAGACTTCTAAAAGTCAGGAACCTACCAGTCTTTGAGCTGTTAGGCTGCATTGGCTTTCTGTTTTCCAGAAGCTGTGACATAAGCAGCACAGTGCAAATCTGAGGACAAAGTTTATCCCCACATGTTTTCCTTGCAATCAGAAATGTAATGAAAGGTCCCAATGTCACCTCTTTGGCACAAGTAAGAAAATGCATGTGCTGCAGGATCAGGCACTTCAATTACAATTCTAAGTCACAGAGATGTTTTTCCATTTTGGATGTGTATTGCATTTGTAAGTTGACCCTGACTATTCTCTGTTGAAGTTTTCTGACACTGATAGACCTAGTGGGGATATTTCTGAAATGAGCAATTTCATGCAGCAAAAGGAACGTTTCACAGAGTGTTTCATCTCAAAGAGGACAGAACTCAATATTCAAGCCTGACATCATTCTAGGAATCAAATCTATTTTGAACCTTTCCCAGCTGTAGGTGAAAACAGCAGCTTCTGCAAGTTGGTTGCACAGAAGTGTTCCTTGTAGGAGTAAAACAGACTTACTGTAACATCTGTCCCATTTCCTCTTCTCTGTTTGAAAGCTTCTCATCAGAGACTAGGATATGAATCTTTTCTTGGTGACACTTGCTGGGAAAGAGGGTAAATTTATCCTTAATCACAACTGAGTGTCAGCGGTAACATTATGAGAAAAAAAAATGAAAGTACAAATGGTTTTGTGTGTTCTGATGTTCACCATCATCCTCTTCTTTGCTAATAGTTTCTTTGCTATTTTTTCCTAGTCTTGTTAAGTGTTCCTCAATCAATAAATAAAGTTCATTTACCTGAGCAAGAAAACTGCATAGTCCTCACTGGTCTTACACCAGCAGCTGAGCTGAAAGGAAAACAAAGCTTCTTCACTATGACAAATTTCAATGTTTTCAGGTACTTATCTGTAACTGGAAATTAAAGTTAAAATTACAAATTTTTCATTTTAGAAAGTGTTCAGGAATATTTTCTTCTTGGAAACAGCAAAACAAGAAGTATCAAGTTCTATGACCAAACTGAAAAGGATTGTTGACTCATCATTGAGAATTTCAGATACTTCTTTGAAAATGACTTTTAGTCAAAACTGACATTCCTGAATTAAAATTTCTTTGGATAACTTAAGGGAAGGACCATTTGAGGGAAGAATAAACTACTACCATATCAATCTTCATTTGTGTCAGTGTTCCCAAAGGTTGTGTATTAAATTTCCTCTTAAGATATTCAAAAGAGGTCATTCAGAGTCCCACCAATACCCAGCTGAGATGTTCCAGAGTTAACCAAACCACAGCTGAAGCTAAAGATACCATCTGATACATCACCAAGGTTATTGGATTTCAAGCTACAGTCAAGAGCTGTAAAATCTGATCTTGGGCTGAAAAAGCAAATCACAGAAAATAGCTGAAACACATCAACATTTCAGCTATTTTCTGTGAGTTTCAGCTATTTTCTGTGATTTGCTGACAGGAGGGAAACCTTCCCAATGTGAACCAGTAGCCTGATGTACTGTTTCCATGTGGCTTAAGAGAGACTGATGGAAATGTGTAAGGTGGAATCACTGTACTTATGTTTGTGGGTTTTTACTCACATACACTGTCATATCGATTGCTGATGTCAACAAACATAATATACAGCATTTAATATCTCATTTTGGCATCCTCAACTGACTGCAGCTGAGACAGCAGTGCAGATTTTTTTTTTTTTTTTTTTCTGAGTGCTGAAGGAGCCCACAGACAGGATGTTGAAATCCTGCTTTGGAGAAGCAGTGCCCAAAAGGCTCATCAGAGACCACAGCTGAGCCAACCTGTAGGGCTACATCTACACTGCTGTTCCAGGCAGTGGTCACCTGGGCATGAGCTGTGATACTAAGCTGTCTGACAGTGTAAATGTGCCAGGAGGGGCCAAAAGAACAAGAACACATAATTTTCTGCAAGTACAAGATGTTTTTTGCACATCAGTTGGGTGAAAGCAATCCCCACTTCCCCTGCCAGTGCTGAACTTCTCTCTCCTTTCAGCCATGAATAGGACATTGTGCAGATGCAAACAACTGACTACACACATCCTGTTCAAGGTTTACAAGATCAAGTGATAACATGTTTTAACAGATCAACAGATTAGGCTTCCCTTCCCTCCTCTTCCCAATGACTGATTCTTAGATCTAACAGCTTAAAGGTGATGGAGTTTATAAAATGGAGGATGAAGTTCAGGATGTTACACAGGCATGTCTTTTCCCTTTCTGTTTGGGTACCCTACTCTCTTCACTGCCTGTGAAAAAGTCCAACTCAATACAAATAGAGATGAGAAAGGTAAACAGAAGTTTCTTGTTGTTAACCTGCCAGAGTACATTGGAAGCACAGTGTAATCAGAAAAATAAACCATCCCCTTTTAAATGAGCCTCTTTCCATCATATTTTTTATTGTATATTTAATCTAGGTGGTGACATTTCTCTGAATATTTATCCCACCGTTCCCAAGAGCTGGTCTTTGAGCACATAAACAAAACAAAACACAACAAAGCCACAGTTAAAAGCATTGCCAGCCGAGCGCTGTGGCTTTACAGAACACTTCAGTACTCTTGATTTCAGCCTGGAAGAGCAGTTTTCAATGCTCAGCTTTGACAGTGCCCTGCTGGCTAGCCCAGAGCATGGCATGACGTCCCCAGCGTAGGTGGGATGTTGAGCCTTCTTTTCCTGAATGCTTCAGATGTGCTGATGAAAAGTGCAGTGCGCGAGCCCATTTAGGAAGGCTGGGCCTGCTGCAGGAAGGTGGGAGTTGTTTGCTCAGCCTCTGCCAATGCACCCATCCCAACAGGCTCCTAATCTTAGGCTTGGTGCTGTCCTACCTGGCTTTTGCTTGCCTCAGGGTGAGCAAAACATTATTATACCTGTGTGGAGAATGTTATTGACCATCCCATACCTGCTTTGGTTTGCAGACCATGCCATGGTATGTTTGGACAGCATATTATGAACACACAACATCCTGCAAAACACCAAATGCATGCTCGGAACAGACAACTTCCATGCAGAGTAACTCAAACCTATAACCATATATTTTGGTGTGATACTATTTTCATGTCTGTTACTGTCAGCACTTTGCAGCCCCCTTTCCTGCTGTTTTTAATGTAGTTCTGGGCATGCCTTTCCTGACCCCAGCCCTGATTTCTTGCAAAAGTGAGGAGAGAATTGCCTTCAACTGAAGTGGCAGCTGGAAGCAGTGCCGTAACTGTTAATTAATGAGCTGATTGTTGACTGCCTGAAGAAAAAGTCGCACACTATATTTTGGGGCAATTGCATCAGCAGTAGCAGTAGGAGCTGGCAGAGGCAAGAGCAGGCTATGGGAATGTGGAGCTCATCCAGCTGTTCCAGTCAGGATGCAAAATCCCCCTTAACTCATGGTGTCTTGGAGCTTCAAAGTCCCATCTTCCTCCTGCCTTTTAAAATTTAGGTACTAGCTAAAATAAGAGACTTAATGGCTAGAGTAGGAATCTGATTTTTTTTTTTTTTTTCTCCCCAAAACTGCTGCATTTCTGTATTCTCTAGTGGCATTAAGTAGACAGGTCCAGGTGTTTTGAGCTCATTCTGTGTCAGATATAGGCAGGACTGCTTCTGATGTCTGTCATTAATGCTAGTTAGACAGTACTGCCAAAGTGTTGATAATTGGGTTGTATTTCCCCAGGTGGAAGTCTGCTGCTACCAGAACTTCTTACATTTTCAGAAAAAAAAAAAAAAAAAAAAAAAAAAGCTATTTCAGGAAATTCAGTTAGAATCACCCCCTCCCACACCCCCTCCCACCCACTCTTTCCCTTGGTGTTAAAGAAGGATGCTACATAGGAATTTATAGCATCTTTATTATTATGGGCTCAGAACTGGTAAGAAACACTGTCTTTATCTTAAATGTTCTGTTTGCTGCCCCAGTAGGAGAGTCCATAAATGGAGAAACTGTGACTTTTGGAGAATCCTGGTTAAAAAAAATGATCATTGAAATTAGGCAGCTAACTTGTTCCCAGATTCTGGCAGCTCTGTTTTTTTTTTTCATTTTTTTTCTTTTTTTTTTTTTCTTGAGCTGCAGGGTCTCAGCTGGACTCTCTGGGACACAATTTCTTCCAGAAAGAGTGGCAGGAGGCTTGAAGAGGAGAACAGATTTTCCTTCTTGATGCCCTGGAGAGGAGGAGGGCTGGGTGTGTGCGTGGGAGGAAGCGGGACAGCACATCTAACTTGCAGAAGTGCTTATCGCTTCTAGCTGCAGCCAAAGTCAATGAGAGCTGTGCTGTGGATTGATGAAAAGTCTGAGAAAAATGAAATTCCATGTCCTTATTCTAAGATGTCAAAAATGAAATTGTTTTGTTGATCCAGTCCTCTGGGTCTCAGCTCCCCCTTCAATAAAATAAATCCACGACCACTCATGTGGCAGCAGAGTTATGAGGAGACATTTTTTTGTGTGTATCTGAAGCTTGCAGAGGTGTGTAGCACTGGATGTGAGGAAACCAATAATTGTGCTTTCCTAGCAGGGTTTTGAAGTGTGCAGCAAGGTTATACCTGGTGCAGATGTAAGGAAATGTTACACAGAGTTTTGTCTACTGTGCCCCATTCTCTCTGTGCATTGAGTTGTGAACATTGTGAAAATAATAATATATGTTCATTTGTAATTAAGGGCTTCATTGCAATGCATGAGCACAGGGGAGTCAAATGAAGGTTTATGTGTGTGCAATTATTGAATAACTTTCTAAATTATAGCATGTTGCTAACGCAGCTAGAGAATCAGGCTAATTTAGTGAGTGATGGAAAAGGTCTATAATACCATTCTGTGCATAGGTATTCTTCCTTCCTACAACATGATTTTATTATGTTTACCAAATCTCAGGATATTTACTTCATTTTATCTGTTCTAGATTCAAGAAAAGAAAAGTGAAAATAATCTTTAGTCCTTTCTATAGGGTAGATACCAGTTGCTGCTTTGCATTTTTATATTACTGGACACCAGTGGCCTTTTGGTCTTACCCTATCAATTATAATAAGCAATATTCTGAGCTTCAAATTGCAGTGTAATTGTATGTTTATGTGTATGTAAGAACATCTCTGTTTTAAAGAGGCCTGTATTACAGTTTATTATGTTAGGCTTGGTCATAGTTAAAGGAAAAATATCCTTTTTTTTTTTTCCTATGGAAATTTTCAACATCAGTTTTCTCAGGATGTGTGTACACAATTTAACAGTGAGTCCTTTTGAAAGCCTCAGAAGGTGAAAATATGTCTCTACATCAAATATGGACTATTTGGATTTAATTTCTACTTCTCCATGAAGACATTGTACTGGAGGAAGGAAACTGGGGTGAAATCTTGGCTCCATGTAAACTAAATTTCTTCATAGCTTTAAACAAAACTGGATTTTTGCCTTCAGTGTGGGAAAGAGCATTTAGCTGTAAACATGATGCCTTTTTCTGCTACATTTCATTCTCTCGTGAAGGTTCATACAGATATTTTTAGCCTCACCTGTATATTCTTATCTTTGGTTTCTGAAATTGGTGCTGTTATGCAAAAGCAGTACCTGCCTTCCATTTCCATAGGAAATATGCCAGAAAGCCTAAGTTAGAAGGTTTGTCTAAATACAGTAGAGGGATCTGGGCAGTTAATACCCTCTGACTGTGTGTAAAACCCATCCATAAAGAGCACACCATAAAATGGGTTATGCCTACCTGGGCAACCTGCTCTAGGGAACCTGCTTTGGCAGGGGGGTTGGACCTGATGATCTCTTGAGGTCCCTTCCAACTCCTACAATTCTGTGATTCTGTTACTGCATTCCCCTTCTCTCAGACATTGGAGAAGTCAGTCTTTACCCTGAATATCAGCATGAAACTACATTTATTCTGACCCATTTAAGAGCCCTAAGCAAGGTTATGTCAGCATGGATAGTCCTTGTGTTCTCATCTGCAGTGACCTTTGCTGGGCTCAGAGACGAGATCACTGTGCTGAAGTTCAGGTGAATTGGGTCTGAGTGCCCTAGCCACATAAAGTTTCTCTTCTCTGCTGTGGCAACCCAAGTCCAACATGGAAAAACTTGCTACAGTGCTTTTAGCCTCTGGCATCTACCTGTCAAGTTCTTTTCCAAAACATTTAGAAAGAAACCTAAGAAAACCCTACTAGGAAAGGATAAGCATATCTACAAGTTCTGGTGCACCGTGTAGATCGTTAGCAAGTCCCAGTATGGCCACCAGGTTCATGTGTTCTCTGTGCAAGAATATGGGCATTTGGGATCATCTTTCCTTAGTCCTTGTCATACACATAAGATCCATCATACTAAAAATTGTATTACATTACCCTCTCTTCCTATTGTCAAATGAGCGAAGAAGGAGCAGCATATGGTGAAGAGGAAAATAAGATTTATATGCTTGGCAAGGCTGCTTAGATTCATTGTCATAGTGCCTAATAACATCTCTCTAGTATAAAGACCTTATCTAATGGGTACTCTGCAAGCAATGCAAAATATCCAATGCAGTCCCTTTCCCAGGGATCTTAACAGTTAAACAAAACTAATAAGCAAAGCAGGTGCCTGGAAGGTGAAGAGGATGTGAGAAGGCAAGTTAAGCAGGGTTTTTTGACTGCCATCCTAGCCTAAGGAAGCAGGCAGTAGTTTTAAGAGTCTTTATGTTATAGTGTTAGATGCTGAGTCTTTTCTTAGGTGCAGTGTGTGTCAAAGCATTGACAAGTTTGTTCCTAAGTATTGCTTTGCTAGTCTTAATAAACCACTAGTAAAACATGAAATGTAATAGTGGCATAATTCTATTTTTTGAGTTCCAGAGGTCCAAAGTCTAATAAGGGAGTAATACTGCATTGCATGTTATTTATCTGTGTTGGGTGTTTAATCCCAAGTAGCTCCAACAAAGACCAATTCATAATAAAATAAACAGAACAGCATAAAAGAAGAAGAAACACTTCACGGGAAAACAAATTCCTGATCTGGGCTCAAATTATATTTATTAGAATTATTAGGGTTATGGATGTTGAGAAAATACAATATCAAAAACAAGCTTTCAGTCTGTGCAACTGTGGATGGTGGACTAATCAGAGAGAATCTACTCTTAAATCATGCAAATGGGCTTGCTACTGATAAGACTAATTTCTTTAAAGCTGGTTAAAAGTATTCATGTTCCAATTGTGAATGACAATTTAGACAGCAGGAGCTTCAGCTGTCCACACATTCACAGCACTGCTGTGTGTATTAGGGGATTGTCCAGCAGGTTATCAGGATGTAAGTAACTGCATATTCTCACTCTAATAAAGAATGCACTGAACTGGAATCAGAAGTCTGGTTTCTGTCATTGAGTCTTTCATTGATTTATTGAGTATTAGAGCTTACTCATTATCTGTCTGGGCCCCAGTCAGTGTGTAGAGACTTGTGGCAGAAGTGTGGTCCAGACAAGATGACACTGTCCCCAAAAGCTCCTGACTGGAGTGGCTCAGAGCACCCTGCATTGTGTGGGCACAGGTAGGATGCTGTCTTCTACCAAGTAAAAGGAGCATTTTCCTCCAAACCTGAAAATCATTCAGCTCCAAAGTGCTGGAACTTTATGGGGAAGAGCTCTTTAGGAAACATGAGTTTACAGATGAAAAATCAGATTTTTCTTCATCTCTTTTGCATGGTAGAAAACTCAGAGTGACATCAAAAGGAGTTGTTGAGAGAGTACTTTTTACCATCTGTACCTCGGTCTTATTGGAAAGGACAGGTAGTTCCTGTGAACAGATGCAGAGGCAGAAGACAGCAGCCAGGAGATAATCATCTGTGGACTTCGTGGGCTGTGCTGCCTTCAGGAGTTCCAGCTAGCTGTGTGTTCCCCTCCTTCTCCTGGAGTACCCTGTGGCGTGTGTATGCATGCCAAGACTGGAAAGATGAATGACTTCTGAGGTATCAAACTTTGGCAAATTCCTCTGAGCTCTCTCTCTCTTTGGTTTTGAAAAAATAAAATAAAATAAATCTGATGAAAGTGAAGCATGATTTGTATTATGATGATATTATACTTCCTTAATATATTTCATTAATACATTCACAGACTTCTCAGGTTGTGTTCATGGCTGAGAATGTTTTATTGGTTATTTCTATGAATAAGATCCATTTTAATGGGAGCAGAATATTTATTTTCTTACAGAGGGATTAATATGGCATAATATAGTACAGGTTTTGTCACATAACTATATTCAAGGCCACTATAATCTGATTTGGGATAAAATATAGAAGTACATCAGGGAACATCTGGGTTTATAGCTTTTAAATTTAGTATAATATAAACTTAGCTTTCTCACTGAGAATTAAAGTCAGGACAGAAGATTTTTGAACAAAGAACAAATCCATTATTCAAAATGAAGTGCTCCAGACACAGTGTTTTTCTCAGATGCATTGCCTTTTCATGATGTTGCTTTTGTTTGAGAAAAACTTTTGTTTTTTTTCCCCAATAATATGAAAATAACTTCTCTGCAATTGTGTTCTTTATTCTGTTTTTTAACTTCAGGACTAATGTTTTAAAGACATTTAATGTCTATGTAATGTGATACTGAGAAGTCCAAAGAAGGAACAAGAGATCTGAGTCACAAAATCTTTGTACATTTGAGACAAATGACATGTTATGGATGGCACTGTAACCTACAAAGTAAATACGAAAAACTTGTTAACACATTCCCAAAAGAACTGAATATCGAACACATTTTAGACCTGGTTAAAGGCTGATTTTTAAAAACACATCAGAAGAACTAAGGATTCAGGAGTCACTCCAAAATGCACTAAAGCTTGCAACAATGCTTGTTATCTGTGAGATGAAGGCTATAGGGCTCACTGACAGAAGTGAGCTCCAGCTTCTGAAAACTTCAGCGTATATTCGGTAAAAATTGTTTCTGCAAATGTTTCTGCAATTGTTTCTGCTTGGTTTCCTGTGAATGTGGACAAACAGTTTTAGTTACTGCGGCCCCAGTTTTGATTTCCTCTCTGGACCAAGACTATGCCAAATACCAAGGAGAAGCCACGGGCCTTGTTTCCCATACCTTAGCCTAGTGATAGCCCTATCAGCCAAAAAAAAGTCAATTTCTCCTCCAGTTCACCTAACCTAAACTTAAATCCCAACTGCTTGCCTTTTAATTGAACACTATGGTTTTCAGTCTGTCTCATCACCCCTTGTGTTACAAAGGGAGAAAGAACTTCTCTGAGGCAAAATCTTTGCAAAATAATGGTACGTGAAAAGTTTTTTTGTTTGTTTGTATGTTTGTTTTTAACTAACAAATGGCCATCAACTTCCTTTTTGTTTTACCAGGATACTTTTACATTACCCTTCCAGTCTGGAACAAGAATGCTCTATTAGAGCTAATGTCCCAATCACCTCCATTTACTGTCTTCTGTTTGCATAGGGGAGCAGTGATGCATAAACTGCATTGCTTTAAAAAAAACACATACCCCAAGCACACGTAACACACTCCACACACTAACAAGCATCTAGTTGCATGGATTAGACTGGGGACAATCTAATGTAAAACCTCCTGATGCACAATGCAGCAACATCAGGTTCCTGGCATGAGCCTGCAAGTCTGATCTTTGTGGGCTTGCTTTACTTGTTAACGTGGACATAGCCTCAGAGTTTGTCTCACAATTTTCTAGTAGATAGCCTACCACATTCATTTTATATTAGAGTCCTTGTGCATATTGTACCTTTTATATTTCAGTATATGTTCACATATTTTTCCAATTTAAGTGAATAATGAAGAGCCTAATGGCCTCTGAACTCTTGCATTTATAGAGGGGCTGAAGCAGAGATCAAACCTTGAGATGCCAGGTTCTGTTATCAGAGGTCACTGAGAAGCCACAGGACATGTCACTGGGGTCTGTAACCTCTGGCACACCCATGTTTGTTTAGGTCATGAAGCAGACAGTTTGCAATATGCAATGCAACATGCATGTGCAATATCAAGACATCAGAATGTGGAAGTTTAAATGAACTAAACTAGAAGAAAACAGTTTGTAATAAAGACATGAATATACTTTCTTTGGTTGTCTAATCTGTACAGTAGACTTGACACTATTTTAGGACTTGACACTTCATAGAAAGCTTGAGCAATGGTTTTAAAGTATATTTTGTCAGCAACTAGTATGTATTTTAGACAAAAGTGCAGCTTACAGCTATATATGTGGTGTATCCAGAGACATGTTTTCCCCTGCATATGCCAAAAGGAAGGAGACAAATCATGATACTAGGATGGACAGGTAAACCTGAAACAGCCCATTGTACTGCAAAGTCAGGTGTGCTTTGTGGACCAGCAGCAGAGCACTGGTAAATGGCATCTGAGTTGCATGAATGTGAAGCTTCTTGTTTGGGAACTACCTCTATAGTGGCCAGTCTCTGTCTGGCTTGTTTTAATGTCCATAAATACTTATAGTGACATGAAGGGCTTCTAAAGCAAACGGAGGAACTGCCTTTCACATCGGAAATCACATTTGGTTCGTTAGTGCAGATCAGCTTGTCTGAATGCTGTTTTAGTTCAGTCTGAAAGTAGCTGAAAATTCATTTAAAAGTTCTTTTCAGAAAACAAGCAGACAGCTGAAATAACCGCTGTTCAGTGGGCTCCAGAAAGAAACTTTTGTTGTTGTGATTGAACTGAAAAGCTCAGAAAAGCATTTGCTTTCTGCTGTTTTCTCCTTCATTTTGTTGGGGGCTCTATGTTTTCTCCTGTGATCCCAGCTTCTGTTTTCTCTTCTTTTTGGTTATATTTCATGACTGAAAAAGAAAGTGTGAGACAATGAGAAAAGACATAAAGAGGGAAAAAAGATGTCATTAATTTAACATTTTGTTGGAAACCTTTTCATTTTTAATGCAGGGTTTTTTTTGACAACCAAAGGAAATATTTCATTTTTAACAATCTGTACTGCACAGACTACTGCTTTCAACTTTTCCTATGGAAAATAAATGAAGCGAGGCTAAAGTCCTTCCTTAATATGCAAATATGCATAACTAAACTAATAATGCTTAAGATTAAAAGATTAAAAGACAAAAATCTCCCAAACAAAAAACATAGTGAAAGTTCTGCAACTGGCCTCAGTGCTGACTCACTGACCAAAGATGATAAAGACACTCACTCTTTAGCCCTTTGAAACATTTGAGCTGCCCTGGGCTATCCAGACCAGCCTCCAGCAGCCTGTCCAGAAGGATTTAGCTCTCTCAAAGGTCCTCAGATGCTCCTGAGCTGAGTCCCAGGGGTATGACTCACCTTCAGGTTCAGACATTTGAATGTCTACAACGTGCTCTAGGTGTTTACACTCTCATATCAGATGGAGGTCTAGGTCTGAATTTATCTACACACGTAGTTCATGTTATCTAATGTTAGATAACATCAAATACCCAAGAATATTTGAGGAATCTCTGTGGGGCTGGCAGATACCAGTCTGGGTTTGCAGGATTTCTCTGTGAATGTCTGTGATGGGTTTCCACAGGCTGCTCCCAGATGGACACCTCCACTGAAGGCACTGAGATGGAGTCTCATCATGGGGCTGGCATTCCCCCAGGTGGCATCTCGTATGCTCAAACAGGGCCAGATGGGGAAAACACTCACTGTGCATTTACAACAAACCAGACCCTGACCTTTGTCAGTCTTGTCCTCTCATTTAACAACCATTCTTGATAGATCATGAAGGAAGAGAGCCAGGCAGCACAATGATGCAAGAAGGAAGGGATATCACTATTCCCCTGAACCTGAAAGCCATTGATAATCGAGTTTAGGTGACTCCCACTAGCTTTGCTTTTTAGCCCTGCTTCTGCTCTGAGTTTGGCAGGCAATAGTTCATAAAATTGATCTCTGAGGGAGTAAGTCGCAGGAAATCCATCTTATACAAAACACTTCACCTTGAATCTAACTGGGATGCCAGGGCAACTTTTTGGCACCCTTTCACAGCCTGCTTTTTGGAATAGTGAGTGTGTAAATCTGCATCATTCTCTGAGTTGCATTGAAAGAAGATTGCACTGAGCTATCGTCTACTTGTAGAGACACTTGCCTGACTCCCTGAGGTGCATCAAGGCTATTAGTTTCATGGATGTAAAACACCCTCTAGTCAAAGACTGGATAAAAGTTGGTCTTTAATTATCTCAGAAGAATTTTCCCTAGAAAGAAAACTTATTCCTTTTTTTTCCAGGAGAAGAGGTGATCATGTGGATATCCAGGGCAGGAAAACCTTGAGAATTCGTGGAATCCAAGTATCCTTATCCAAGTAAATCCTTATCCAAGTAAACCTCCTTACTAAGAATGCAGGAACACTCCAGATTAGGAACCCTAATGAAAATGCATATATTTCCTTCTTTACTCAGTGAATGAAATAGGGTGGAAATCAGTTCTTGTTCTCCCCAAAAATCATGATGAGGAATAATAACGTGCAACCTCAAGACTTATTTTCTAAATTTGAAACCATTAAATATTGTACAATTAATATTTTTATAACACTGTAACTCTCCCACACAGGGGAGAAAAATATTCTGAGCCTTCCACACTATTCTTGATTTATACCAGTGTGAGATTAGAAGCTTTAGAGGTTCACCATAAAAGTGCTGACCCAGTCACTTGTGGGGTTGTGATAAATATTGCAGGAGATATCCATACATGCAGAAATCTTTTATGGAACATTAATCACAGCTAACTTAATAATGTGGGATGTTTTACTATTTTGTAAGTACTAAATGATTCATTAAAAAAGCTGATTTACTCTGAACTTCAAACTAAACTTGGTAGGGTGAGAATACAGACATGCAAGAGCAGCAGAACTTCATGTTGACCATGATTTTTTTAAGGAAAAGAAGTGGGTAGAGATTAGGTCCCTCTGATTTTTTTTTATTTTTTTTTTTGTCTCTTTTGCATATTTTTTCTCTGGAGTTCTTAAACTAAATAAGGCCTTATGGACGACATAGAGCTACAGGGGGGTGAATGCTTACCCCTTTAATATATAAGGTTGGACTTCAGACAGTGGTAGCACATTTTATTTTCCCTCAGTTGTGTATCTTTACTCTTCTCAGCACTCTTTTCCAGCCCCAGGCTTAGACCAATCCTCAGGTGATGTTCATCTGGGTGAATGCATAAATGATCTCAGCAAAGGCAAGCATCTACTTCGGGATGAATGGTTCTAAACTTTCTGCCTATACACAAGCCTTTCTTCAAGAAGGGGGGGGGATGTAGGCATGAGCTTTCAGCTTTTGTAGCCATCAGTAGCAAATGATGCTCAGATGTTACATGCCTGCAGGTTAGATATCCCACTTCCAGTTAGACCACACCACATCAGAGCTCCCAGTCTCATCAATGAGGAGAGACAGGTCTTTGGGGAAAGATTTCTCTTACCCTAGAACAGGGCAGAGAAACTGTGAAAACTCTGATCTAACTGCACCTCCTTCTCTTCATTGAACGTAAAAACAAGCCAAGGCCAATTGCTCAGATACAGCATCTATAGATAGGAGTGGTCTCATCCTTTAGCATCAGGTTCAGCCACATGGACCACGTGAGATGCCCTAGGGCATCTTAGCTGCCCTTATTTTCCCCACTTAGAAGGCTCTGATCCTGTGCCAAATAAGCTAGCCCTGCAGATGTGCCAGGGGCCCTGGCCATCTCCAGTGGCATCAGTGGCATCCATACGTGGATATGGGTAAATTTATTGAGTCATTCATTTGTACTGCTCTGCACACATTGCAGTGTTTCTATTAAAAGTAGAAAAATAATCCCTCTTCTTGACATTTTAAGAGAGAAAGGAGCCTCTTTTTATAAAAGTTTATTGCAAATACAGGAAATTAGAATCAAAGCTGATCTTCTGAACTGTGATCTCCAAAAGAACAACAACAACAAAAACAAACAAACAAACAAAATCAATCAAACAAACCAACAAACAAAACCCAAACAACCAGTGTCAAGTGATAAGAACCTTGGCTGTTTTTCTTGTTTGTTTGTTTGTTTGTTTGTTTGTTTTTTCTTTTGTTTTCTGGCATTCTGATTGTGCAGAATCACATTTTCAGCATCCTGTGGACCATGGCTGACCTTCACATGATTGTTTCATTCATTGGCTGATTCTGCTTACTTGCCTCCCACATTTCATTGGGAATTGCAGGAACTTTCTCCTCCCTGTTACTACTGCCCCAGCAAGCAACATCCGATGAGCTGCATGCATCTGCCAGCCAGAGCTGCTGGCACAGATCTCTACTGAGCAGGTGTCTTAATTACAGTTCCATGTAACAGCTGAGCACCTGTGTGTCATAAGTCATTCAAGGATGAAAGGAAAGCAGGACTATTTTTATATAGAAATATGCCTCTGGATTCAGGCTCTTTCTTCCCTATTTCTTTAGGGAAGAAATTTGTATTTCTTCCCTTACTTGTTTAGGGAAGAATTTTTTATTTCTTCCCTTACTTTTGATGGAAAAAGTAGAAGCAGAGAATTTGGGTGTCACATGTAGAGTTCTTCATTTCTCAGACGGGCTTTTCTTTGGTTCCATAAAGCCCTTACTAATGAACTATTTGTATATCCAAAACAACAGGAGTTTGTGACTTCAGATCAGGAAACATACAGACCATCAGGATGATCAGAGCTGATGGAATTTCTTATTTTGTTTTGTTTTGTAAAATGTTCAGTATTTATCACGATTTAAACTTGATACTCTGTATTAGGAGTAACCTGACCACAGAAAATCTGTAACAGAAAATAACAAATGCATGCCTTCTTATTTGTCCTAATATTCTCTAATGCCCTAAACAAGAGTTTAGAGATAGCAATGAAATGAGCTAATTGAGAGATAAAATAGAGAAAAATTAGGCTACATTTTAGCATTGTTGGAAACGCTTTCTGTTCCTTTTGTTATGCCTTCCATTTTCCTGTCAATTCCTGTATTTTTGAATTCCCTTAACGTGTAACTGCATAGAAAAACTCATACATTAGGTTAGCTTAGAAGAAAAGTAACCTTGTAAACATTTAGCTGGAGGTTTTAAATGTTAATGAGCCAGAGTGAAGTTCTTGCTGTGGGCAACCCACGCATCTCTGAAAAGTGTAAACAGCAAGGAGGAAGGGGAATTACAGAGGATGGTACAAGGTGGTATAATTGTATATAACAGGCTGGAATTACTGAAATGAAGATGTAGGCAGGTTGTAGGGGAATGATTGGGAGCACTGACATGGTGAAACTGTGGAAGAGTCCCCTAGATTGCTTGGAGTAGTGCTATTGCAATGGTAGAAATTGTCCTTTAAGAAAAAGTTGTGCAGCAACAAGGTAGTGTATGATGTTTACAGAGTGGGTTTATACCTCTAGCCTTCTCTCTTTGGTACCTTTCCTGTCGTGTTATAGGTTTGTGCCTGATAGCCAGCAAATAGGGAGTTAGGAGTTGGTTACCACCATTGGAGCAGTGTTAATTTCACCTACTGTTCTCTGCTTCATTCCAAAATGCTTTGAAGATTAAGGCTGACTGTTGGCTGTTGCTGTTGAGGTCAGTACAAATCTACTGTTTTCATGTCCAATGAATATGGTGTCCATTGAATGTCCAGTAAATTCAACTCTTCTATGGAAACCTGAATTTACTCCACTGATTTGCTGTGCTGCCCATACACCATAGATGTAAATAACCTGTTAGAGCAGGAGCTATAGCTTAGAGTCCTTTCATGCCAAGGCAACTTCATGAACAACCCAGCCAAAAAAGAAAAAAAAGTGAAGCATCATTGGTTAATGCTAACATTTTTATTTTTAGTTTTTGAGAACGCCCTTATTCCCTTGGATATTTCTCTCACAGAGAGAAAAAAAAAATCAATCAATCAATCAATCAAACAAACAAACAAAAAACACATCAAAAACTTGAATTGAATTTCATGTAAATTAGTTAAATAGAGAGAAATCGCATACTCGTTTAGAGTAAATACTCATTTAGAGTAAAACAAATGCTTTTGCTTGTATGTAGTTATAAATATTAGAAAGGACATCCTGATTCTGGAATTAGATAGACTGGAATCTAATTGCTAATACATCTCTAGAAGAAACTAAAGATGTTACAGAAGTGGTTTCCCACTTGGCAAAGTCTGTAGGAAGCAAGACTTCCCTGTTTTCCATCATAACTAGCACAAGCCTTTCAAAGAGGGATTCTTCTCAGATGATGGTGTAATGATAGGAGATGGGGTCAGAGATTCTGCTTCCTGATATGTGGGATTCAAATCATGGACCCTATGGACCTCACCTCCAAGCTATAATTTCTCAGCTAAAGCTGAAGTACCACAAAATAACCCTACATTAAGCACGGGAATCATGTCACACATGACAGGTGTATGTAACAGTGCCTGAGATGTTGATGAAGAACAAAAGAGGCCATGGTAATAACTGCACAACATCTCTTATATAAGCAAAGTAGAGCAACTCCCACAGGAAACTGAAGACACCAGGGAGAGTCTGGCTTATCAACCAATTTCTTTGTGACATTTCTCTTTTCCTTTTTCATTATAATCAAATATTTTGTTTCTGTTTAAATTGGTACAGGCATCCCTAAAAAAAAAAAAAAAAGCTTTATTGTGAATGATTCTTATTTTCCTGCCAACCTGCCAAAACTCATATTAGTGGTAAATGCTAGAAAATCCTCCATTTTTTTTTTTTTTCCTGGCAATCCCTGCTTGTGGAAGACCAGCTGCTCATTTCTGTTAACAGAGCAGGTCTTGATTCCTCAAGGGAAATACACTGTACTGGCAAAGCCTGCCAGGATGCAAGAACAAAAACATTAGGAAAGACACTGGGGAGGAAGATGAAGATTCAAAGATGAAGATGTGTGTTGGCTGCAAGAATGTCTGTCTTTGCCTGGGCAATGATTCAGAGCCTCGTGACAATGTGCACAACAATGCCTCTTCCTTCTGTTATGAGCATTTATGACCCATCTGGGTCCCATCACATTAACTGTGTGATTCTTTTGACTTTTGGTATTTCTTCTTTAAATTCAGGACTGACACTCAATTCACCCATTTCTCTGGAAGGGGCTGTGAGAAACACACCTGGATAGACTGGTCTCATGGGGAGAGACAGACTTGACTTATGCCATCTGTATAGGAAATCAGTCAGTAATATACAAAACTGTGAGTGCTGTAAGCTTATCAGCAAAAGTTTTGAATGCAAGCATCATACAGTCACCAATAAACCTAATGAGGAGATTTTCTCACCAGGAACACCTTTATTCCTTTCATCTAGTGTCTGCATTTCTGTTCCTGCCTGCTCTTCACTTTCCTCTTCCCTCCCCTCTTTTTAGTCAAAACTAAACAGAACCGGTTTCTTTGCTTTAATGCAGATATTGCTTGTCTTGGGAAAAAACTTTTTATTCTAGGTAATGAACCCTCAGTTAAGATCTGTGGTTTCTAGGAGTCACTTGTGTATATAATTGTGCTTTGCATTGCCAGGTATTTTATAGCACACCAGATCTTCCAATTTTGTCAGACTCTTCTTGTTTCTTTCCTGACAAATAGGCACATATCACATCTTCAGCAATGATAAGCTTAGCTACAGGAGCTAGAAGAGTGGAAATATGAGACCAAATGGTACTGGCAATCCTATTCTCTGTTTTCCCGCTAAAGTTGGTAGAGAGGCTCTAGACTTACTTAGGGGAATTTGAAGAAACATATTCCCAGGGGTCTGAAATGTCACTGGCAGTGGCAGCAGCTACTCTACACTTAACTCAGTGAATGCTGGACTGCTTTGTTTCTTAGAGGAAATAGCTGAATAAATAAATAGCTGTATGCCCCTACAAAAATCAAGTCTAATTTGCAATTGAAAGATTTTCCTTCTGAGGGTGTGGGGAGCTGTTAGATAAAATTATAGGAAGACCAGATGTGAAAGTACTGTTGTTTCACATATTTTAAAATAAGGGTAATTAAAAGAAGTGAAACATATAGTCTGTCTTTAAAGAGGAATGCATTTGTAAGCCCCCATGCTAGGATGCATGTCATTAGGGAGAATGTAAGGACTAGTTATGGTATGCGGCAGATAGAAGACTAATTACAGAACACACACTTGGATTTCCATAATATAATAATGAGAGTTCATTAACCAGTGGCAGGGAACAGCAAGATCAGTACTGCAATCTTAGTATTATTTATTTCTATTACAGTGTTGCATGTATGAATCAAGTGAAATGGGAACCCCTACTGTGCTAGGTGCTACATAAGCACAAATTAGGCGATTGACTCCCACAGTTTAAACACCACTCTCTCATTGCCATTTCCTGTAAGGATTAAAGTCCAGTTCTGATGGTGCTGAAGCATTTTTTATTTTTTTTATTTTTTTTTTTTTCACTTGAATTTGTGGGAATTAACCGTCTGTTAAGAATGCCAAACCTTGCAGGGCTGAGCACTAGCAGTGGGACAATGCACAGCTGTGGTGTACATGAAAAGGCAGAATTGGAAGCTGCTTTGGGTAAATAAGATAGTAAATAAGATAGTAGCACAGGCATATAAATAAAACTTTTCAGAATCACTGGATGAAAAGGTAAGATTATTGCAAGAACCACTTTTTTTTTTTTTCAGAAGAAAAAGGGAAAACTGCTAAGTTCAAATTTCATAAACCTTCTTATGCATCCCAGAGTCCATGACCCAACATAATATTTGCAGGGTCTAACCAGTTCCCAAATCTCTTTCCCCAGCTTCTGGCACTGTACCTCTGTCCACTGCCTGGGATTAGCACCTATTAGTACCTACTAATTAGCACCCTGTGATGTGGATAAACTACAGCAATAAAGATAAAGGGAAATCAAGACTCATTTTGGTTATTTTTGTCAATATCGTTTCTTTCTTTCCAGTGTACATTTGCAGCATTTATTACACATGCATTTTTATAATTTAAGAGTGTTCATTATCAGGAAAATTGACCAGCTCATCTTCCCAATACTCACCTGAACTGGATGCAGGGAAAGAGATATAGCAACAATATCCTGATATTTTCTGAGGATACTTTCTCAGTTTCCTGAGGCTTCTGGCTCAGAAATTTCTGGAGGCAAAGGATACTTCTGGATTCTTGTTTTTGCAGTGCCTATCTGGTTTCACTTCCATTAATGTCTAGATGAGTTTTGAAATTAAATGGTTTCTAGTATTGCAGTCTCTTGTAAAGATTGTTTGTAAAAAATTATTTTTTTTCTTTGTTTTTCAACTGGTAGTTGATGGTTTTATGCTATTCCTTGTATTTTGTTGGAAAAGATGGGTTGCAGTTGTCTGGCTTTTCACTGTCTCTGCTACTTATGAAATCAGAAACCTTTTTCATATAAATTGTTTCATCTCCAGGCAAAAAAAAAAAGAAATAATTCCTGCTTCTCAGGCTATAACTGTACTTCGAGAGATATAATCGTATGGTGGAATGGACCATGTTAGTGATGTTACAGCTTTCTCCTGGGAGTAGTTGGAGTATATAAAAATTTTAATTTGCTTTGTAAAGTTTGTCTGAAGTAATCAGTTTCTTCAATCGGGAACCAATATTGGCTTTCCAAAAGTCTTGAATTACCAGCACTGCCTGATGGAAATGTTCGATGGAATGAGTCAGTTGCCTAAACATAAGTCTACAATGAGAAGTCCTAGGTTATCTGAAATAACTACATAGGGTAGTAGAAAAGAGATGAGATATGAAAGGGACTGAAGCCTTCTTCAATAGTTCCTCAAGGACAGATTGGACACCAGAGGATATGCCATGTGATATTTACTGCCTTCTTTCGGCAAGAGATTCTTCTCTTGTAATTTACGAAGTAAAGGGAAAGCAAGGAACTGGCTACAGACATACAGAGCCCAGCACTTCCAGGGAATGACATGGATTTGCTTTGTACACTTCACCTCTTTATGCTTCATGGTGAACATGAAACTGAATCTAACATCAGGTTGGTTCAATCTTACCAGTATTGTCCACTTCAAAATTAGGAGTCTAGCCTGATTTCCAGAAAGCTACTGGGAAGCCAAGGACGGCCAGAGAAGCACCATGGTATAATAAAAAACAACCCCTCGTGCTTGCAAGTCATTCTCTTGAAACATTAAAAAAGCGTTGCTTATCAAATCAGTGAAAACAGCAATATAATATTTTTCTTCAATTCTCTCCAAGTGGCAACATGTTTTAAAGTAATAATGAAACTATCATTACTAGGATTTGCATATAACCTAGAGGTCAAAAGCTATGATGTAAAAAAAAAAAAAAGACAAACACCAAACCTAAATATAGTATGAAAATCTTAATATTTGTAGCTATATAGTACTTGTTCCAAATCTTGTGAAGTCATTGATACCTCAAACACCCTACAGCACTGGAAATTAGCATTTTTTAATGAAGGTACCCAAATAAGGAATCAGGTGCTGGCTTTCAGGTATTTCAGTTTAAGAACTGAAGCAATTTGAGCAATCTGGTCTGAATTTGAGCAACCCGGTCTAGTTGAAGGTGTCCCTGCCTGTGGTGGGGGGAGTGGAACTAGATCTTTAAGGTTCCTTCAAACCCAGCCTATTCTATGATTCTGATTCTAAGAAAGTTGTATCCGTGTTTTTCACTTACACACAACCATCTTTTTAATCCTAATCTATATGAATAAAAGGGAGCTCCAGCTGTGCTGTAAACAACTGTTTAATGAATCCACATTTGGTAAACATTACTGTTATTTCTCTGGGTAATCTTATGTGAGTTTATTTGTATGTTTTCATTAAAAGAACCTACAAGCTCTTGGATATCTTCTTTATTTATGCATTTTTAATTAGAAAATACAATGGTTAAGAACTGGGGCATGTGAAGACAGCCATTTCATCTCCTGTTGTGATCTTGTTATATCTCTCGAATTAATTGATATAAAGCCAAGTTAGAACTTGGATAAAATGCCTTTAGAAATTAATCCTGGGAGTATTGGCAGGTTGATGATTTAATATGTATCAGCTATACAAGACAGCTGAGTGTTACATTTGTTCTTCTCAGGCAATGCAGGACGTTGTCCTGGAGATACACAATCACTAAACAACCTGTGATACATTTTTCTGAAAGAGGAGGTTTCAATTCAAATGGACTAGTCCATTTCCAAAGTCCTTGTAACCTCCAGAGTTAAAATCATACCTGCATCCATGGTTCATGCTCACATTCTTCACTTACAAGGCCAAATCCTCTGGGCTAAAAAGGAACTTTTGCAGCCAAAGTGGCCACAGAACTGTTCAGGCTAGTTGGGTGTTACAGGTAGCTTCATGAGGGTCCTATTCAGCTCCCTACCACAAACAATTTTTGTTCCTTACTAATGGTGCTTTTTAAAAGCAAACATGTAATGACTTTCTCTTACAGAAGGTGCTGTTCCCCATCTTTGTGGCTGTAGGTATCATAAAATGCTCACAGCAGTGATATGGAGACTTTTATTTTTTGATTGCCACAGAAGAGTGAACCTTATGAATGGTTCTCTCAGCTGCTATTATTTATCCATAAAGAACAAAGGTTTGGACAAAAGATTTTGCTGGTTGAATATCCATTTATTTCTTCAGGAGTAAAGAAAGGCAAAGGGTTGGGGACTCGCATAGGCTCCCTGAAAACTGTATTTCTCAATCTCCTCCTTTATTTGCAGTAAATGAAAAGAAAACACACTGATAAATAGGATAAAAGACAGACTAACTTCACAGTAGTTTTCCTCCAAAGAGCTGAAATGAAAAATTTCTCCTTTTCTCTTATGCTACATCAGAAAACAAATACAAAAGACCTATTGTTTTTGGTGAAGCCAAGATTTTCAACTGTATTCTTCTGATAGAAATTCTGTGTCAAACAGGATGCAGACAAACAAGAAGTTCTGCAGGAACAAAACCCTGATGGTATGAGATATATATATATACATATATATGTAAGGCCAAATGAATAAGAAGCTATATCTAGATAATTATAACATGTCAGCTCTTAAGAACTGATAGAAGTAAATGATACCCTTGTTCACAGACACAATGCACAGGCAAGAGCTTGAACATGCAAAAGGTGGGGTCCTCATTCTCTCATAAGAAGTTTAGGTTCAGGACAAAATTCATGGAGGCAAATCTTAAATCATGATTGTGACTGCTGTCTCTGTTGTACGGCAGTGTATTTATATGGAGGAGGTCTTGATTGCAAAATCTATTTCTTGTCTAATCCTTTTCCCTGATAAAAATCTGTTCACCATATACTTCTTAATGCTATTAAATAAACAGTAAATGCAAGTAACCTCCCTCCTGCTGTCATGCAAATACATGTAAAAATGACAAATGATACTTATAAAAAAATCAGGTACTCTTGGTTAAATTCTCGGCAACATCACACTGTCCTTTGCACCAGCTGAGAATATGCCCCCAGCATTGTTTTGTCACCTAGATTTGATTAGAAATCCCTTTCTTAAAGCTGCTGTGAACATGCATTCTTCAATTATATTTTAAATTCTCAGTGGAAGAAGAATGTGTCTAATTTACCCATGCGGAACATGGCTAGAAAATGCTCTTCAGTGCTGAAACACTTTACAGAACATCTTTAAAACACTTTATGGAGGCACTAATGGAATTTTCCTCCTTTCTACCCAGCATTCCCATTTCTAAAACTTCAGAAATATACCAGCCAGCATAATGCAGAGCATGAATTGCTTAAATTCAGTCATCTTTTTGTTCCTTCCCTTCCCCCATGCAAAGCAATTTTCTTTTTAAATGTTTCAAAATTTGCAGCTGTGCTACTGTAACAGGATGTTCTTAGCTATAGGAAACATAGGAGCATCTGTATGCTTTCTGACTCAGATTGTTTTAATTCAATTTTAGTGTACACTTGACGTGATGAATTCAAGTCATGTAACTATTGAATAAGCATTGGGGAAGATGGATTAAGATGGAGAAAAGTAATGTGTCATCAAATGACACATTTTCTTCCATTCTGTCCCACTGTCAAGGACACAAAAGAAAGGGGTTGAATTAGTTTGGACAAATATACTTAGAGACTCGTATTCCAGCTTACCTGCATTGCTCCCAGTTGCAATTCAGCATTTGGGTACTGAAGATTTACTGGGAAGAGGTAGCAGCACTAGGGGACAGGTGTGAAAAATTGAGCTCTTGTTGACCTCTTTGTAATGTTTTATGCTCACTGGCATTCTCTGTGTTGCATCTGTCCAGGTTTCCTTGGAAGCGATTACAGATGAAGGACGATCCAGCAACAAGAGCGCTTTCACTAGCCAGGGAACTCCTGCAGCCCATTCATTTTTCTGCCACAATATTTCTACGTGACCTTGGGCTACTCACACAGCGTGGCTTGGGCCATGGTCACAGGAGAACTGAGAAGTGAATTAGTGCAGTTTAACGAGTGCTGTGATGGCCTGGCGGTGGTTGGTCATGTTTGCACTTTTTGCTGTCCCCCCTTTATATGAAGTATAAGCTGTCAGCTTCAGCCCTTGGGAAGTGGTTGGTAGAAGCAAGGAACACATTTTGTGTACAAGCACCACTTATGATGCTGTGGTAAACTATGGCTGTGAGTAACATGGCATACAGATTATAATATGTTGTCAAAAGAGTTATCCATTGCTTTTAAAGTGAAACTGTCAGAATTATATTTAAATTTATCTTGATTCATTAGTTACTTCATAACACACTTCAGTTCCAGTAAGTGAGGAGGCAGACAACCACATATTTCATCCTTTGAGGGACTGGGGTCTAAATTCTAAATCAAGGAAGGCCATAGTTATTTAATATTCCTCTTTAGTACCTAGGGTTGCTATAAATCCTTCTTATGTTGGTTAGTTAAATGGTATTTTATATTCCTGATATATTGATTAAGAGACTAAATTAAATAGCTTCTGTTAGATTAGCATTTTTTTCTGGGACCAGTTGAGCAGTGTAGGCTGCATGACCTCTTTTGGAGATGCTGGGGGGACTCCATCGGTCCACACAACCAGACTCATGCCTGTGATGGATAGTCAGGAAATAAAAGAGCCCACCATGTGTGCCATAGGCAAAGTTTGTACTGAGAAGCTTTGTAAGAGGGAAAATGTAGCAGCGAAAGAGCATAAATCTGCACACAGTTTCTGCTGTCAGGGGGTTCAGTAAATTAGTCACTATACAGTAGAAAACTACTAACTGAGGAGTTAGAGGAGATAGCAGTGTATGACTACTGTCAAGAAACTTCATCTCTCAACAGCTTTTTTCTTGCTGAATTACACTGATTGCCTTTCTGAGCATGATGAGGCTTTGTCCATGTTTTGCAAAATGTTTTGCAATACTTCACTGAGATGTATTTGCAGGACAAACTGTTGCTTAAGAAAAACTTGTCCCTTTTCTAGCAATTGCTTTCAATCATGGCCGCTATTCAGCTTCAGAAACGGTCTGATTAAAATGCACGTGTCTCAGATCATACCTTCACAATGATTTTTTTTTCTGTCCAGGTCCAGCAATTGTTTTGAATGGTACTCCCCATGCCCTTCTTAACCTGCTGGGCTTTTTATTTTGCCCTGTTTTGTTTCATTATCAGCGACTGACAGGGGTTTTGAATGAAGGTGTTCATGGGAAACATCTCCACTTTTCGTTTGCTTGTTGCTGCATCTCAACGTACAGCCAGGAGTCATTGGGAAAGTACCTGTGCAAAGACAAACCAGTACTTGTTTTGTTTGTTTGTTTGTTTTTTCAGCATCTATTGTTTTTTTTGTTTGTTTGTTTGTTTGTTTGTTGTTTTTGTCTAGATAAAACATATGATACTTCTGCAGCAACTCGGTGCTCTAAAGAAGTTCACAGCACTGTCTCGGATTCTCCCCACCACACACTGCTTCAGAAGCAGCTGTGAAGTACAAAGGATGAATTTGCTGGTGTAAGGGAAACAGCTCAAGCACACAGCTGGGTTTGGGTCGTTGCTGCCGAAAGAGGGCGGTCAGATTCCCCAGCCTCAGCCTCCTGCCTGCATTTTGCACCCAGACACCTGCTCTTTCTGCTTCTTGGAGCACCCCTCAGACCTCTATCTGACCTACTTAACCTATTACATCCACGATAAAATATTCCTTTTTTTTTTTTTCGTTTTTGTTCATTTCTTGTGCAGATCACTCAACGTTTACAAATGTGCAGTTTTTATCATAACCAATTGCCCCATGTGTTTCTTGTCATCTGTTATGCTAGATCAACTCCCTGAGGACTTTGCTGTTCCTATTAGTGGCAAATGTTGAAAAGTTGCCTCAGTGACATAACTTGATTTGCTGAGGAAGCTGGTAAGAATCGAATTCATGTTTATTACCAAGACCATCCATCCTCTTTAATTTTATGAAACAGTAGCTTTTTTTTTTGTTATTAGCCTGTTTTATGGAAGTGTGCATGCCAAGGACACTGGCTTGGTAGAGGGTGCACTAGCTGATTTAAATGTCTCTTGACTTTTATTTAAATAGAAAACAGACTTCTGGGAAGGTATATAACTTCAAAAAGGAATTTCAGAGGTTTTAGCTTTTCAGGACCCTCTTTTACCTGAAGGAAGATTTTGTTATTCTCCTACTAAGTAACAAAGGCGTTTAAGCATAAAGAATACCAGGAAATGATTGGAAAGACCACTTTCATGCCATAGCACTAATAGGCATGAAGGTCCTTCTCAGCAATGAGGTAGAAACCCCTCCAGGGTGAAATTTTACTCCTAAAGTAAAAAAGTTAAACAGAAAATTAAAGGTACCATCTGAATTGAACAGTGGAGCATACCCAAGCAGTCACAACAAAATGCCTACCAGATAAAATGTTTTCAAAGGCTACAGCTGGTTCCACTCCTGTCTGTAAGGAGCTTCATTTTTGGATTTACTGATCCTATCTTTCATCAGTAGTTTTTGGCACCTGCAATCAGTATTATGGCTGAGAACCATCGTACTTGAGCTTTTTGGCACCTTAATCTTAAAACTGTCATGAGGATTTTGTTCTGGTGGCAAATATCAAATAAATATCTGACAAAATCATTCCAGTGTAACTAAAAACCTAAATTTTGAGAACATGGATTTTTATTTTTATTTTTTCCCCACAGGAGCCCTCTCTCTCTCTGAACCCAGCAACGCTTGCATACACCAAGATTTCCATTCTAGACACATAATATTTCAACCCATCTCCCATGTTTCGTTCAGCCCATCTCCCATGCTTTCTCATTGCTGGCTGGGCATGTGGCAGCTAATGCAGCAGGCATGCCCAAGACAGGGACACTGCATTTGCTGGATGGTTGGCTTGTATTCATTCTGCATGGCCAGCTTGTGGGTACATGACTGTGTAACATGACTTTGGTAGGTTAATTCCCAGAGCAGCTTTTCTTTCACTGCAGAAACTCATTCAGGTCCCCTTCCTCTTTATGGATACTGACTGAGGAAGATTGTGGGAATTTCTGTCTTTAAATTTATCTCTTTCATCTTTAAATTCATCACAAATTGGAAGAGGGTAGAAATGCATTGGGAGAAAAGGATGGAGGAATGTGTGGCAGACAGATTGTATAATCTCTGGTTTCAAATGAAGCCAGGCTAAGAACTGGAACTGTTTTAATGACTTCAAAAAGTATGTTTTCTTTGGATAAAATTTAAATATTGTTTAAAAAAAATAAAAATCTTAGCATCAGTATGGATGTCACATAAATATATATTTTCTTTCTTATCAGTCTTGTACCATGTTTGTAATTGTCACAAATTTTATATATAGAATACATTTTGTGTTGTTCCTTGCAAACATATTATTTTGTTTTTAAGCAGACCAAGCTTTGTAACAGTTGCATTCCTCATTTATTTTAGCAGAAAACAGACACACAAATGCACAAGATGCCTCAGATGGACAGCACTGGACTTTGCTGTAGACACGAGTACTGTTGCTTCAGTAGTTGGAAACTACAAGTCAGACTTGCAAATACTGCAAAAGGAGGATGCATTGTGAAGGGAGGAATGAAAAAAAATGCATTCATAACACTTTTCAATGCAAAAATCTCCTTTAACACCTTGAGAACCAAAGTTAACAGCATTAATATGCTCCATCCTATGGCTTGTCTTCATAACCTGTTCAGTGCCACACCAGAGAATTGTTTCTCTGCTGCACAGGTGAAAGTGAAGCTGAATGTCACCTTCTGAATCCCAAAGATTGCTCTTGCCTCACCTTCCTGATAGCTCTCTTTTCACAGCAGACCTAATTCAATTTTGCTTAGTTTGTAAGGCTTGACAAGATCACCACACAGGGTGCTAAGTTTTTAAGGTGTATTCATTTTTCATTTCAAATTCTGCCTCTCAAGCTATCTATAGTGCAGCATTTAGGCTGCAAATAAAGCTGTAGCTTGTGAGCTGAGCAGAAGAAAAAAAAAAAAAAAGAGAGAGAGAGAAGATGATAAATGAGTTAATACTGAGTTTCTCACAAGGCTATTTGCTGCATGAATTAAAACACAAATTGTCCTATGGCTTTTGGGTTCACCAGTCTTGCTACAAAATATGTTACTGCACAAATCTGCTGATAGTGTGTTTGAAGGTCTACTTTTCTTAAAGCTAGACAACTTGGCTGGCTATTTTCTCTCTCATTCTGGTGCAAAGTCAAAAGAATAGAGAAAAACAGTGTTCTAGTATGAGTGATACTTTAAAAGGGGAATGCTATGCATACATCAGATTAATCTCTTCAGGTCAGTGGAGCTGTCTGCTTAGCAGTGTCTGTCCATAAAGTATTATGTACTTGTGGTCCCATTTCCTGAGATCTAATTTATTTTAATGTTAAATGGTGCTTTAAGCTGGCCTTCAGTCCTTTTGGTAGTCACTACTGCCATTGCTGTTAATTAAAATAATACCCAAATCCATGCTAGACATCAGGACCACATGCTGTAGGATCAGTACATTCCCACAATGCAAAACAGGCTCAGTCATAAAAAAAATGAGGAAAACCCAGACCTGTAGGAGAAATGATTTAAAATGGAAAAAGAAGAGGTCAAGTAGCAAATGCCACATTAGTCCATTTTAATTTTAATTTTCCATGGTGTGTGGATGTTGCTTTTAGCTAAGAGGACTAACTGCAGCCTACCTTTAGTCCTGCTCATGCAGTCCATAAACATCAGGTTTGGGTTCATGACGTTTCCTCTCCATCACAGTGTCCCTCTCTCTCAGAGACTAAGTCTCCATAGGGACACATTTCTCAGCCATGTTTTTTTGGCACTTGGTGCCTAAATGTCCTTTTCTTCCTTTGACAGCTTCTTCATAGCAAAACATTATCTTTTCACCCAAAGTTTCATGGCAAACTGAGTAATGGGGAAAGGAGCACAGGCCTGTGTGCATATTTGGCTAATGCAAACCATGAAAGTCCTACTGTACTCTCATAAATCCCAGTCAGCCAAGCAACCCTTGTCCCTGTTCAGGAGACAGTACATCATGAAACATTCTCACATCTTCTTCTGCATGTGCACTGGGCTCCATGTGTCTGCACAACTTCTACCAACACTAAAGCCTTTTAATCACAAGCCAGGTGTGGTAAAGTGTTCCCTACCAATCTTGCTGTAAGCATGGGAAAAATGAACTATGTGGACAGCAGCAAGCAGCTTTCCATAAACCATACAACCCATTTATTTCCCAAAGAATTCATTGTTGTTCATTTAATGTTGACATGTTGTATTTGTTTTGTTTAGGTTTACATTTCCCCAGCCATCCAGCGCAGTGTGCATACAGGTAAATTAAAATGCTTGTAGTAATGACAAAAAAGTGTGCAGAACTTCCTCAGTCTCCTGGTTAACTTGGTTTGGCAAGCATGTTACCAGTCGTGGTTCATTTATCTTCATTATTGTGCCATAAGGCCAGGGAATACCACTGTTATTTTAGAGATGGGGAGCTGAAACAGTGTGGGTGAGGCCTTGATCTTCAAAGGTATCTAAGTGAAATGATATCCAGACTAAAGTAGGCATTTAAAATGTAAGCAGATTCTTAAGTAACTTTAAAGCCCTGGGACTGTGGGATTTCTCAAAGATATAAAAGGAAGGCTGAGGATGAGCAGGGGCTTGAGCTGAAATTTCTCCATGCTCAGACTAAGACTTTGTAATGATCCCAGCTTTCACTCCACCCAGATATGTATAGGCAAAGGTAAGGAGACATTCAAGTGCTAAATCTTCTTTCCTCTTGAGTGAGCTCATGAGGAGTTTTGCCCTTGTCAGCTGCAAATCTGAAGATTAAGCCCACAGAAAGAAATGGAACTTTTTTTATGTATCACTCTGAGAAGTTTCAGAAGTAGTAGAGGGATCACCTACCTTGAAACACAGGTTTCAGCTGTGGCTTTAACCTCTTGTTTGGATGTTTCAATGCTGTGAAAATTTGCCTGAATCTGTCAAGGATTATCGATTTTTCTGTGGTTTTCCTGGAGACTGTGGGCATGAATTCTTCTACATTTCTGAATATGCTAGACTTACTCCATCCTCTTCTTCTACTGCATTGTAAGGCTCTGCATTCAGCCTGTTTGCTACTGGGCAAGCATCAAGTCAGAGGTCTAGAAAGATTTGTCCCTTTTTTTCTGATCCTTGACACTAGGATTAGTTTGTAAGCACTCAAGAACAGGAAGACAATGGGTAATGTTCACAGAACCTCTTATTTTTTTACTTAGGTTATGTGGAAGATGAGAGAAAAGATCTCTGTTTCACTCTTGAAGGGGATGGATATTTTTATGTGAAGTGAAGATCTTCTGAAGGTTTCTAGTTGTATGATGAGTAATGCAGGGGACAAGATGACATGGTTAACCAGACAACTGCACATGCACACACCAGATTCTTATTCAGCCTTAAAATGTGTCTTAATTTAAGACTAATAAGTTATACTTAACTCAAAGTGATTTTTTATTTTATTTTATTTTTATTTTTTTTTAATGGGGTGTGCAACATATGTGGTTTGGGGTTTGTCTGAAGAAAGGTCAAGCAGTGGTAGCTTTAGATGAAGTCAGTGGGAACTGGTGGCAAGATTTATAGAGCTGAAGTTACTGGTGAGTTAAATGTGTGAAAATCAAGTTGTTCTTTAACTGCAGTTGTGGTGTAGCTTGTGTGTTCACACCCACTTTACATAAGTGATTTGTTTTCTGGGCAGTCCAAGAGCTTGGCTAGTTGTATTGGGTCTGGCTGGGATGTTAACTTTCCCTGCAGCAGCCCATACAGTGCTGTGCTCTGCACTTGTAGCTAGAACAGCAGTAGTATCACACTAGTGTTGTGTCTACTGCTGAGCAGTGCTGGCACAGCATCAGGACTCTCTCTAACCCTCCTAGGGAATGGGCAAAAAAGTGAGAAAAGAAACATCACCAGGGCAGCTGACCTAAACCAAGCAAAGTGATATTCCATACCATATGATGTCACACTCAGCAATAAAAGGTGGAAACAGGAAGAAGAGGGGAGGCGTGGGCTCTCATTGTGAAAACGTCAGTCCTCCTCCCAAGCACTGGCTACGTGCGTTGAGGCCCTGCTTCAAGGATGTGGTCAAACATTGCTCATTTATGGGAAGCAGAGAGTAATTTCTTTCCTCTGCACTTCCACATAGCATTTTTATTTCCCTTTCCCTCTCCCTTGTTCCCTTTCCCCGTTCCCCCCCCCCTCCCTTTTTTTTTCCATTTAGGTACATTGTTTAGTTAATAATAATCTTTCAATAATAATAATAATAATAATTATTATTATTATTATTATTATTTTTCCCTTTAATTAAATTATTTTTATCTCAACCCGTGAGTTGCTCTTTACTTTACTTCTCCACCTCCTCATCTAAGGAGGGGGACTGAGAGATCGATTGTGGTGTTTAGCTGCCTAGCACGGTAAAACCACCACACTAGTCATCTGTGAAGATGAGATTATGAGCTGATTTTGGACAGTGGACTGACTTGAAAGTAGGCGTTAACTGAACCTTCAGAATTAAGAACTGACTGAGGGCTATAGGAGCCATCCATCTGGAAATTTCAGACAGTTATAGAGATCTCCCCTGGTGACTCCTGCTCTGACTAGACACAGTTTATACACTTACATATGTTGTTTAGCATCCTGTGTGGAATGACCAGACAGGAGATCAAAAAAGTATATATTCCTGCAGTGATAAAGTTGTGCTTAGATAAGACATTTGTAAACAGTCAATAAAAGTTATTCCTGCAGCTGCAGACTTGGTTATATGGAGCAGTCTTTTTAGTGTAGTTATGATATATGAGAAATATTTTATATGCATTTATGACATAATGATATTGGTGAATTATGTGCATGCTGGGGTGGTCACGTAGGACTACAGGCCAGCTGGGATAAAGGAACTGAGCAGAACAGCATTACCAATCCAGGACAAAGATGTTGCTGCAAGGCTATTTGCAAAGGAGATTCCCTCCCTCATTATCAGTGGACAACAAGTAACTATCCTTGTTTGGGAGATCTGATTCCTCATACGAGCAATTTCTATGCCAAGATCTCAGTAAATTAGTTTTTCTTTTTGATAAATATTTTGTCCACAAGTGTCTGTGAAACAAATTGTGGATAGAAGCGCTACAAAAATGTCAGTTATTCAGAAATATCAAGCCATAGGCACAACAAACTGGGCCCAGCATGCCATATTTAAAATGGGGATAATAATATTCTTGAAGTCTTATGAAGATAACTTCCTCTTCAAGCAGATAAGGACAATCATGATGCACTCAGAAAAAAAAAAAAAAGTGAATAAAGAATAGAAACTATGCAGAGATTAAATGAATCATGACAAAAATTGTACAATGACAATAAATTGGAGTATTGAATAGCTACCTGGTTGGTGCACATCATGTTTTATATGCAAAGAATGAGGTTGAGGCCCAGAGGGAAAAGTAGTGTGTTGTTATGTAGTTAAAGACTATCATAGTACCCATGAAGAAGGGGTATAGAATAAGAAAGAACAGAGGATAAAATGGCTATTCCATTTTTGGTAATTTCTTGACTTTTGAATGCTTTGACCTTAAAACTTGCTATTGTGTAACATACATTTCTGAATATGAGTGGTAATAAACATTAATTCATTAGGGCTAGAAAACTAATTTACAGTATTCTCTTAAAGCTTCTTGATGGAATGGCTTACTTCCCATGAGACCAGTTTTATAAGAAGTGGAACATTTCATTTTCTTTTCATAAAGCTTTACCATGACACGTGCAATAACAAACACTGTGCTACACAGTATGTGTTTGTGTTTACTCTGCTTGAGATTCTCCATCAGCCCTCACCACTGTTAATAATTCTGTCATCAAAGTGGAGATTGCCATGGGAAGCATATAGACAAAGTTAAACAAACAGAGAAGGACTAAGGAAAAATAAGCAACTTGCATCATGGAAATTTGTGTCCCTGCAGTGTGCTAGCAGCATACCAGTGTATGGAAGAATTGCCAAGAAAGGAATTAGGGAACTTTAGAGTTCTTTACAGCAGAACCCAGAAAGGCAGACCTCACTAAAATGGAGACTTTTTCCTTGTGGATCCAGATCGTTCCTTTCTCTGAGGTCATCTCTAGCTTTCTACCTTCAGTATGACTCTTCTCAGTCCTAATGTATTTCCATTCAGGCTTCTCCATGCTTTTAGAGTTACTTTGGCATCGTTTTATCTGAGCTGCTGTCTCTGTAGTAGCTGAGAAAAAAACACTACGAAAAGAAAATGGTGGTAATGTCAAACCAGATTTTAGAATCAAATGGAGATAACAATCCTGAGCAGACAAGAATCAGACCCATAGTCTGTATGCTGCTGTTACTGTGAGAAAAGAAATAAATGTTCTAGACATACTAAGGAACATCATGGCATTGCACAGTTCAGGATTAACACAGATATTTGTAGGTATCACTGGAACAGTGTTGAGTTACAGCTTGCCTGTGTTTTACAATTAATCCTGAAAGACAGGAAGGGATGTATTGTCATTACTGTGTAATTATGGTTTCAAAGTTCTTTCATGTACTCTGTACAATGGCAGCTGAGCCCTCTTTTTGTCATTCAGTAAATGCTGTTTAAAAACAGATGTGAACCTGCTTTTCAACTAAAGAACAGGGGACCAGAACTAACATGCTTTCCTGCATGTCCAACACAGCAAGAGAAGTGAGGAACATCTCTTAGAGAGAAACCTCTGTGCCTCATGCCATTTCTCACTCTATGTTATTCTCTGGTTTACCCCAAAGAAGGTTATGGAGGAAGTAAAGAAAGCCAAAGGAGTTACAAAAAGTGACTTGGTAGTGCTAGGTTAAAGGTTGGACCATGTGATCTTAGACATCTTTTCCAACCCAAATGATTCTATAATTCAATGTGTCTTTAAGTAAGATATCTCTGTGACTGGTGATGTTCCTTGCCCACCACCAATCTCATCCTGGGAGCCAGAGCTTGCTGGGCACAGCCCTTGTTCCAGCTGCTGCAGGTAGACCTGGCAGCTGGGTGCATTGTATGTGCAGTCCTCTTGGCTTTTGGAGAGGCCTGGCTGGGGGTGTGTCAGTCTTTTTAAGTCTCTTGTCATCAGCACACTGGAGACAGTCTTCAGAACAATTTATGCTGCAATGCCAGCCAACTCATAAAAGAACCCGCCCATGAGGCAGGTGACTCGTGGACTTTCCACCTGTCCCCTGAGAATGCCAATGGATTTGATGTCATTGCATCATGCTTATCAAGTCTCTCAAATATGACATAATAAAAATTGATTTGCACTTATCTGAACTAGGCTTGCTTGTTAGGATGAGAGCTGAGGAACTGGAGAGAGTGTGCAAGATGAGAAGAGAAAGACTGGGTAGCTACAGACTTCTGACCCTTTGCAGGTTGGCCTCTGGTGAGTGCAAGCAAAGGAACAAAGCCGAAGAGAGAACTGTCTGACATTACATTACTTTTTCCCCATCATCCTTTATCTAAGCAGGCTGAAGCCTGCCAGTTATAGCAAGAAGTCAGAACAAGCTTCCTAGCTGGAGCTGTGCATTTTAATTAGCTGCTGCACGCTTGGTGGCTGAGCTGGTATGTGACACAAAGCAGCTTGCTTAGGTGTATTTTGAAAAGCTGATACATTACAAAGGGGAATCTCCCATTTTAGTCGTCATCATTATCTGAGTGCAGGTGCAGACTGTCTTTAGGTAAACATTTCTTACAATGGGAATGTTCAATTTTGTATGTGCCATATCTTGAGAGTCAGCATACTAATACTACTCAGCTGAAGGAGAGAGGGAGCGATAAAATAGGGAGAACAAGGAAAGTGTAAAATAAAGGCAAAAGACTGGCAGTTTGTTGCTTTAATTATGTTCTATTTTACTCTGCAAAATCTTATTTTGGCCCTGTTTACACTGGCATAACTGGACTATGATGGTTTATGGGGATTAATTATTAGAAAATCTTCGGCTAAGCTTCGTGAAGCTGATGAGAAGGTTTGTTTTATTTTAAGTGAGCCTGACGTTAGACATAGCATCACTGTGTGGTTTCTAAGAAATAGAGACCCTTATGAATATTTCCTTCCTGCTGTGCAGGGGAGATGTCTCAGGGCTGTTGTTGTCTTTGTTCCATCACAACGCTCCTCTGCCAGCCTCAGCACCGTCACAGCCTTCTTGCAGGGGAGGATTCCAGCTCCACCAAGTGATTCCCGTTTCTTTTATTTTTAGCATGAAGATGTCTTTTATTCTGGCTGAAGGACAAAATCCCTTTTCACAGGGGCTGCTTGAACAGCAGAAATGACTGGCTATTAAAAGAAGTCTTACTGTAAAATAGGATAATAACCTAGTTATTTTGCATTTCTAAGTCATTCTTGAATTGATATTTCCTTTCCCACAATATACACCAATTAGAAACCACTGAACAATAAAAAAGCAATCTGTGCAATAATCTGACAAAGAATCATGAGCTGTGAAATGAAAGAATTATTTTGTTGCATTAATGGGAAGATCCATAGCAAATTCTTAAAAAACAGACTTTGTCTTTGACTATTGCTACAAATGCCCTTTAAGTCTTTGAAATATCTTGTGTATTTTAATGCCTTTCTTGTACAAATAAATATAGGTGACACCTTACATTTCAAGGACAGCTATTCTTGTCTAAACTCTCCTTCAATGTCCTCCATATTTCTACTTGTGCACAAGTAAAAGGGTTGTGCACGACTCATGTTAGATGAGGTTGTTGATGGTACGTGAATATTCAGAAAGGTAGGGGTTGTCATCTAGAGGGCAATGCATTAACTAGGAGTGAGAGTAGCAGGAATATCCCTTGCAGTGCCTAAGTCGCTATGTGGGTGCATTTCCCCTAAGGTTAATGGGAAGGTTGGGACAACCCTCAATCAAGCTGCTTAGCATGTATCATTAAAAAACAGCCATAGCTGCACTGCAGATTTAAATGCAAGAATGGAAGAGGACAGATGAAGCTGGTAAACAGAGAAGGCACTTATTATGCTAACTTGATTGTAGCTAATTAAAAAGGGATATTAGCTGATTGGATTACAGGGGATGGAGCAGAATGACCCTTTGTTCATGCCTGTGCATCAGTAGGATTCTCTGGCTTGTCCAAGAGTGCTTCTGCATTATCCTCACTCTTGTTTCTTCTCTTTTGCTTCCAGGGGCAGATGCTCCCAAACAGTCTGCTCATCAGAGTAGCATGCCAAACTCCCCTATAGCTGTTGTACCAGGCTAGCTAGAGCTCTTGTCACTCTGTTGTCAGGCTGTGGTAGGGAGAAGAAGCCACAGTGTGCTGTTGTGTTTTCTGATGGTTCTCAGCGGGTATGCAGTCTGTTGGCTGCTTGAACTGGAGCTCGGGCTAGAGAATTAAGGAACCAGATCCAGCACCTCTCAACACCATGCTAAACGGGGCGTATTTCATCCATGTTGTTACCATAAACACAATCTCTGCAGTTTCTTGTGCAAACTTTAAAGAATAACTAGATAGAAATGCCATGTACCTACCATGTGAGAAAATACATGCACTTATTATCATGCAAATAAGAACAGCAGGAATATTGGAGTGTGGATTTGAAAACCAAACCTCAGAAAGGCTGAAACAAATCCTCATAGTCCTTTGCATAAAACAGTGGGATGCCATTGCATGGTCTTTTTAGTGCTCAGCCTGTGAAACCACATCTCTTAGAAAGGCAGTCTCAGGTGTGTGCTAATTCTTCTTTTGCCTTTAGTAGGACTGAGGTTGTTATGATTTGTCATGGTTGCCTCATGTTTTAATTTTAGAGCACAGTGGCAGACAGACAAGATTTGCAGAGCAGGCAGCAATATTAGGAAGCCTGGATAGTTACATATATATTGGGCAAGTCAAGAAGACTGTGAAGCCTTTTTTTTTCAAAGAGATGAGCTAAGTGAGTCCATTTGCAGATTTCCTAACTAGTCATGCCCCCTCCCCCCCCTCCCCCATTCTGTTAAACAGATAAACGTTGTATCACAGTGTTGACACTGGAAGCTGTTCGGTTCAATTATTTTTTAAAAACAGGGTGACCACCAAACTTTCAAGGAAGGAAAGAGGAATTCTGTGAAAGAAAAACATGGCATAGCTTACTTACTGAGGAACCATCTCTTAGCACTTCCTGGTGCAGAACTATGGCTGATCCACTGTGCACAATCATTCCTAAAAGCATTATTTTTATCCAATTTAATGTCCCTGCCCATTAAGGTCATAGAACATAAGTGCAGATCTCACTTCACCTGGCATTAGCTTTTTGATAGGTAGGTCCCCTGCACTAGTCATCCATGCTCCAGTTATAATCCTAAAGAGAGATAAGCACTTCTGAAAGGCAATGATCCCAGGGAGAGTGTCTCACAACAATAGGACATATTGTCTTATGGAGGTGTCTCTCTCCACGAGCTGCAATTTTTGTTGTACAGGGAGAATACCTTAAACTTTTAACTACCTGGGGTGAAATTCCCCTAATAAAATAGGTATCATAGCTATGAAGCGGGTTCAGATTTAATCACGACTGCCATTGTAGTCAGTGTAGATAAGGTATATCATTAATTTTATCTCTTCTTGAGTTCATCTTGTCATGTATGAAGAGAATTCATATAACTCATAGATTTTATGAATAGTAAGAATCTTTTAAGATGAATTTCACCCCAAATTCCATTGAACACCCTAGTTTGATCTCTGTTGACTACATGGGAGCCTCTGTTGATTTGTGCAGAAACATATAGATCTGCCCGTGGAATAGATCTGCCCATGAAATAAGATGAATCCTTTGTCACCAGTCAACGAGAAGTTCCTTATCAAGCAAGCCAGTGATCAACCATCTCATAGAGAAAGAGGTTGTATTACCATATTCTCATTGACGGGAAGAGTGCTTGGCAGAATACATGCAAAAATCAGGATTTTAGGATTAAAAATATTTCTTTTCATTTTTAGATCATGAATTTAACATTCATTACCCTTTGATTTTAAAACTACAAGTTATCTAAATCTTCCTATGAAGTTCACTTTAGTCAGGGGTCTAGAAATTCAGAAAAATATATCCTTTTTAAACACATAGGATAAGAATAAGTGACAAAAGGAAGACCTTCAATACAAAAATAATTAAAAATACAGTTCCAAGGATTGGCTGCAATCTATAGATTAATTTAGTACTGTTAAGGGAATCTCAGTCAATCTTGAGAACATACTGGTATAGTGTTTAGACATGCAGGATGGCTAACAACATTGTTCCTTTGAAATCATGGTAGATTAGACAGATAATAGCATATCCTGGTATCACAAAGTAGGGCACACACGGTAGGAGCTAAGACTATTTAGTAAGTAGATTTTTGGCTGCCCTAGGACAAATGGAAAGTAGCAGATTTTCTTGTTGGAAAATAGGGCATTCATACTGCAGGGAGTCATATGTCCTACCAACAGCCATTTTGTTTGAAAGTAAACATGGTCATTGATATCGAGCCAAACAGCAACACAGATAAAGTTAGACTACGATAATCTGGACTGAAAATAAAGAAATTTAATTTTGGAAGTTTGTGTTCTTTTTTGTTTGTTTGTTTGTTTTCAAATTTTATTCTTCAGTTGTTTTTTGAAGAAGACAGCCTCAAGCTTTTTTTTTTTTTTTTTCCACACAGGTGACTGTTTCAGATTAAAAGTACCATTTAGTTGCAAACTCAGTGAGTGAATACTCCTTGCTTTGGTGCTTGAAGACTTTTTCACTTGGTCTGCAAGGTCATACTGAGAATAATTTTAGAAATCTTTGTCTCTGCTTTCAGTGGGAAAGTGAAGATAGCAATGAAAGGGTAAATGTGCAAAGCCTTCGTTCACTGTTTTCTATTCTGCCCCATCTCTCATGGTCAGTAGTACCTATAATGATGTATGCTTTAGATTGTGTTAGGTCTTCACCAAGTTTGTTATTGTATAGAGACTTTGCAGACTGTCTAGAAGTGCATAAGGTTAATGCCTTCTGTTCTGAAATGAAGAGAAATGAACATGGAAAGACATTTCAGTAAGAAGTTTTAAATTCAGTAAATGTGTGGATTTCATATTTTAAAGTTCAGCTGAAAACGAGGACCTTAGGAAGATTACATTAGAAAAATAAAATAGCCTAACATGAGCAGAATGCTAAAGGAGTCGATTGCAAACCCTAACGCGGAGGAAAGATTACTCTTTTTTTCACTTGCTTACATTTTGCCAAGACGCTGACACATCCAAATAGTATATTTCAGCAGTGGTGAATGCTGTAATTGGAAGAAGTTTAGATAAGAGTAGATTTAGGTGCATGAGTGTATACTAGATGGCCCCTCAAAGACTTTTCATGTCCTCTTTTTTTTTTTTTTTTTTTATGTTTCTACCTGTAGAATGAATTGGGAAGTATGTAATCATTTTAACTGGAGAATTATAAAAAACACAGCTTTCTGAAGTTCATTTTTCTAACTATAACAAAGAGAAATAAATTTGGATTGAGTCTAGAATCAGTTTCCCCTGAAGTTGGCAATGAACTGGAACAGGTATACACTAGTTTAACTACCTAAATCCCATTGCCTGTTTTCAACAACTCAGAAAATCATCAAATGTGTTTCCTGTTATCAATCTCAAATTTGAACAACAAATTTCCTACAGTTGACTGCTGAGTGGAAAACAGTAATTGGTAACATTATTTACTCATATTCAACCTGGGATTCTTTATTTAGCTTTCCTTCCTTCCTTCCTTCCTTCCTTCCTTCCTTCCTTCCTTCCTTCCTTCCTTCCTTCCTTCCTTCCTTCCTTCCTTCCTTCCTTCCTTCCTTATCTCCTTCTCTTCTTTTCTTTCTTTCTTTCTTTCTTTCTTTCTTTCTTTCTTTCTTTCTTTCTTTCTTTCTTTCTTTCTTTCTTTCTTTCTTATTCCCTTTTCTTTTTTAATTTATATATATATATATATTAGTTAATACCAATTTACGCATTTTATTTTATCCTACTAGCTATGGCAATCAACCTTTTTATTCTTATGTACTTCTCATCCAAACCTTATGGTTTATTACTTTTGAAAAATATTCTGTGGATTTTCCTGGGAGTTGCATTATCGTCAAACCAAACTGACAGGCCAGACATTTGATGACTCTCAGAATTCAGTCTTTAGGGTGCTATGGCCTATGAGTAAGTGCTAGAAATATCTTTTTTGGTGGTGTAATTAACCATTGCAGGAAGATCTAGAGCCTTCCACCTTCACTGCAGACATTGTCTCACAGAGGAGTCAATGACTGTATTTTCCTTTAACTTCTTGTGAGTTATGTGCCATGCTTCCAATGACAGAAAAATAATGTCTGTGAATGTCTTTAACCATAAATCAAGTATGGCTTGTCTACATTAATGGATTATTGACTAAAGAGCCTAGAGTTCTCATATGATTCATTTCACTCTTCTGAATGCTGAGCTTCAGTGTATCAGTTGACCTATATACTAACCTAGGAAACTGCTCTGTGAAAGATGTTGAAAGTCAGATTTTGCCTCGTTTATGTTAACAGCTTTCCCTATGGATTTTTATCACACAGATGATTAATTTATTATTAGAACACATTATATTCAGCACTGAGATCATTCTTATACTTCTTTTGGCCCATTTTGCCCTCCTTTTATTTCATTTTTTTCTTTCTTTCTCTCTGACTAGTAGTTTCATCTTAGATTCATAGAGTCTGCATTTGACAACTATGCATTAGGTCATCTAGGACAGTTTTTGTCATTATTTAAGCTTCTGTGTAGGTAATAGATGGAGACATCACCATAGGTGTTTCTATAGCAAAGCTATGTTGGTGCATTCAGCTGTGAATTCGTATAACAGAGCAAGGTTAATCAGACATCTGTCCATCTTCTGCAATTTGCTAGATGATTTGAATCAGTCGCAGGGTGAAAATTCATCTGAGTCTCTAATTTGACCTATATTGCCTTTCTGAGCTATCTTGTAATGCAGCTGAACACAAATCATACAAAAAGTGGCTGTAAAGAAATAAAAGAAGAACCCATGGATCTGTGTAAAAATAGCATGTAGTGAGTCATTAAATCTAACTTTTCTGTGTGGTTCAGGCACGTTTCTTGTCTGCCACACACAAAATCTGATTCATAGAGTGAACATATCTCTAGGTGAGGGAGGTGATGATATTCTGCTTCAAGTATTACTACAAAAAAAAAAAAAAAATCAGCTAAATTCTGGTCACAAATATCACAAATATCGTTATTCCTGGTGAAGGGAAAGAAGACATAAAGGTCACAATTTGACTTTCAGATCTCCAATTACATCTGCAAGGCTGGCACTTGCTGTGGGTATGTGGGGATAATTTCACTTGCAAATTAAACATATTTATTGACGTGTCTCCTTATGTCTGCCTCTCTCATACATCTTCTTGTCCATCTCATTCAGACATTCTCAGAACAAGGACCATGTTTAAGGATGCAGGACTGGATGAGCCTAAGGGAGTCATCCAAGACTGGTTTTGGATTGGCTGCTGCTAAAGCTTGAACACACCTAGGAATAGGGACATTATATTACATTTCTTTTCCCTTTCTACTGTTACTTTTTCCCATGTCTTCTTTTTATGTGTTTATAAATGGATTGTTTTCAGTGAACACTTGGCTGTAAACTCATCACTGAAAAGGCAGCTGAATAGCATTGCTCTAAAAAGCAACATAATGACATAAGTTTGCCAGGTCTCCAGGTGGCCTGAAAGTATGTTGTGTCTATCTTTCTTCTACAGTGAACATGTTTACAAGAGTTAGCACCAAAATCAGAAATTACAGTTTTTATCTTTACTGTTCTTTTCTCTCTCCTATGTGTATTCTGTGTTACTCTGTCCAAAGAAACCAGCTAGGATCCTAGTAAGAGCAACAGAGTTCATTCCTATCTCTTTCTTCTTCCCCAGAAGCAGTTGTATCCAGTATAAAAGACTCTGTAGGAATCATCTCCCGGAGAAAGAAATGAGAGATGTTGTTTACAAGAGAAATTTCAAAACATGGCAAAATTTTACTATCAAATGTTTGCATTGATGGATTTTTGTTTGGTTTGTTTGCTTTTTCCTCTTTCTCCTGGAAACCATCATATCTCTGCCCCAAACTATCAGTGCCAGGACAGCACACATTTGCAAATCAAGTCAGGTGCTAGCCACATACCTTGTCTGGTGACAAGAGAGAGGCTGAGGCAGCGGCAGTGTGGAGGAGTGGGCATTTCTGCAAAATTCCCTTCCTCATTGCAGCCCACAAAGCACCAACAGCTCTAGTCAATGAGAAACTTTTCTTTTGTTTTTCATCCCTCTATGCCAGCACCAGGAAATCATTCTGTCACAGTTGTGGCTTGCCAACTGCATGTGGCACACATACATGTATTCTGTGAGTCTGTAAGGTTACTTGTTGCCTCTCTCCTACTCTCTCCAGTTTGAACAGTAGTGACATAGGAGTCAAGAATATCTCTAAAATGTTTAGTTTTAGGACTAAATGGGTTGACTTCCCACCACCTCACCTCTTTATTTCTTCAGTGTTGTGTGCTGGTGTTCTTGTCCTTCAGATCCATTGACATAGACCTTCCCAAACTTGAGATTTTCCAGCTTCAATCATAGAACCATATACAATCATATTTCACAAGAAAACAAGATGTAAACAGAAGCTAAGACATGCATTAAAAAGAGAGATTCACAATGAGAAAGACTTCTGCTTTCTTAGAACCAATGTTTGCTGTTGCTTCTGTTCTATCCCCTACTTTTTGGTCTGATGGAGACTATGCGTTACTGCCCACAGCTTGCATGCCCTACTTGGGCTGTATACAAGTGTGACTGTGTCTCCCAGTTTCTAGGGTGAAAACATGATTTCAGATTGAAAGAATAGGTTCAACTACACCTAAAAACAGAAAGGTAAAAGAAACGTATTTTGTGTCCTAAGGTAATCACTCGTGCAGCTTGTTCTTTCTCGTTGTAAGTCTGAGTTTCTCAAAACCAACCCAACACTACAGGAAGGAAAGAAAAGCCTGTCATTGACTTCACTGCACTGTGCATCAGGGCTTATGTAGGTCAGATGTAAATAGTTTCTGACATTACATACATCCACAGTCTCCATCTGGCCAATATCTTCTGGAGAAGATCAGAATCAATAGCCATAAAGCACAAACCCAGGAAGGGGTACAAAGATGTTGAAAAATAAGAGCCTTTTACAGGGTTGTTTTTAACATTTAGGTTTACCTATTGCATAAATCTGAGAGGCTCAAGGTGCTGGTTGTTCCCAAACAGTGAATCACAGTGGTTTTCTGGGAGCAGCGTGGGCCAGATGCACCTGTCTGCTTGCTCTCTTCTGACTCAAAGTGGGAATAAAATGCTGATCTGACATTGGAGCTGAGGCTGGAGCATTTTCCCTGGATGAGCTAGAGGGAACCTTTTTTCTATTGCTTTCACTCATCTTTTTATGATGTTGTGTATTTTGGTTGTCTTGAGCATTTTTCAGAACTGCGTGCTGGAAATCTTATCTTATGACATGAATAAGCCCTTAGTAAATTGACTTTAGACTAACATATTGACTCAGTCCTTCTCACTCTTTATCATTTTTGAGTCATGAATGTAGTCCCTCTTCTCATTACTTGCATATGGCCATATGATTTTCCCTCTGCCCTTACCAAATGCAAGTACAATATAAAACTCTTTTCTATTTGCCCACATGCTCTGAGCCAGCATGGCTAGTCTCTTATTACATATTAAATGAAGAAATTGTTTGGCAATATTGGCCTGACAGAAGCTGTCTGCATTTGTGTGCTTGACAGTCGACCCTCATGAAAGTTGATGTTATTTTGAATGGACTCAGTGCTTCAGTAGCATTTACAGCAAGGGGAATTTTCATGAAAATATGTTTCTGGACAAACCATTGTAGATCTGAGAAATGTTCTGTCAGGGATGGGAAATCTTTCTCTTCCACAAAATTTTCTTCTATTGACAAAGCACTTATTAGTAATATGCATATCTTTACAGTATGGAAAGAATAGAAAAGGGCAGTGAATCTGGGATATATAGAAAGTACTGTATGCTTCCTGTGGATTTTATTCTGGAGCAAGGAAGAAATAAATTTATTGATGTTACTGACACACAGGATGAAGTTTTCAAATACTGATGTGTCAATTTAGCCCCCTAAAAAATCCATTGCAAGACATTTCTTTTAAAACAGAAATGTAAGGGCATATTTCACATTTATCCTACGTTCGTTTGCAAGTCATGTAACTTATATTTTCTGATCATAACTGCAAATCTACATGCAGAATTATATTTTATGCAGAAAATATAAGAATATATAGACATATTTAAGGCTATTTTCTATTTTTTTAAGTAACTTTTTTTTTTTTTTTTAAAGTAGAAATGTGTTTAAACCACATTCTAGACATTAAAATCTTTTATTACCTTTAATAGTTTAATAGTGGATGGTCCCTAATACCCAACCTGAACCTCCCCTCAGCTCCATGCCATTCCCTCTGGTCCTGGCACTATCACCAGAGAGAAGAGGTTGGTGCCTGCCACATTTCTCCCCACATGTAGGACACCATGAGGCCTCTCTGCAGCATCTCTGAACTTCTACTAATGAAAACCCTGAAAGAGCATCCAAAGTACAAAGCAGAAGAGGACAGCCAAACCCAGAACACAGAAATGACCTGTATAAACAATTCCCGCAGAGCTAGAGTTGCTAATTAATGTCTCCTGGGTCTTAAAGGGGCTCATCTCTGTGACTGGCAGATAAAATAGGACCAACAAAAAAAAAACACAAGTTTGCTGCTTCATTCCCTTGACCAGTGAGGAATGTTTGTTTTATCAGCTATTCTTAATACAGAATGACAGAATCATCTAGGTTGGAAGAGACTTCCAAGATCATCTAGTGCAACTTCTGAACTAACACTATCAAGTCCTCCACTAAACAATATCCCTAAGCTCTACATCTAAATGTATTTTAAAAACCTCCAGGGATGGTGACTCAACCACTTCCCTGGGCAGCCCATTCCAATGCCTAACAACCCTTTCAGTAAAGAAGTTCTTCCTAAGATCCAACCTAATATCCAATCTGATATCCAACCTAAACCTCCCCTCGTGCAACTTTAGCCCATTCCCCCTCATCCCGTCACCAGGCACATTCTTATTGGCCATATCTTGTTTCAGAGCAGCTTTGCAACTCTCTGCTAGAGTTAAGCTGCAGTGAGATGACTTGGAGATCAGTTCCCAAGACTCAGAAGCCAAGTGTCTCAGCCTTACACCAACACCACAGCAGGAGCTGGCTGGTGGGAGGACTGGAAGTCATGGTACCCTGTGCTGGCAATTTGGCAGATGGTTTCAGAAGTCTTGCTGCTACCAGTGGGCAGTGTGGAGGGAGGTTTCAAATACTGCAGTGACTACTGCTTGGCAGGCTGGACTATGCTTAGACTGATACCTCTTATTAAGGTGTTGAGTAGCAGAATAAAGTCTAAGGTGCTGGAAAGCTGGGAGCACTGAGGCTGCCATTGCTCAGAATCAGGAATTAAGAATCAGGAATTAAGAATCAAGAGTTAAGAGAGGGTTTATCTGTGAGCAGATTTCTGGCAATATCTGCAGATGAAATTATTTCTGCTGGACAAGGGAGGTAACTGTGGTGAGAGATATTTGTGGTGTGGATTTTGTAGTCTGTTTTATGGTGTCCTTCACTTACCAAATTTTTAGAAGTACAGATTATGTTTTCAGTTGCAATTGGTGAGCTAATCTCATGATCCCTGGAGTGGTGAAATCAGATGCCGGGTATATTTCTGGTTAAATATAGCTTATGGCTTCTGTAAGAGTGGGTGTATACAACAGATAAAAAATAAATACACACACACACACACAAAAAAAATGCACCTGAAAGTCCTGGTCAAGCAAGAGTCAGAGATATGCCCTGATGGGAAGAAAAGTTTGCAGCATATAGTGAGGGCTGTGTTAACATGAGCATAGCAGGTAGACTGGTTATTCCCTTTTACTTTGCACTCATTAGATACTGTCTTTTGTACTGTGTCCAGTGTCCAAGCTTGGGATCCAGATGTCCAGAAAGACACTGGAATAAGCCCTGTTAAGAATCACCACAATGACAGAGGTTTCAAGCACTTGCCTATTGAGGAGAGGCTGAGGGAATAGGACATGTTCAGTCTGGAGAAGGGATAGCTTTGTGGCAGCCTTCCACTATGTATGGGGTTAGCAAGCAGATGAAGAAAGGCTCTTCACTGAGTTCCAGTGGGAGAGAGACAGTGATCATAAAATTGGAACAACTGAAGTTCAGACATTTTTTATCCTTTTTCCTATGAAAATAATTAAACACTGGAACAGGTTGTACAGAAAACTTGTGTGATCTCCAGTGCTTGCTTGGAGGTTTCCAAGATTCAACTAGACAATGCACTTGCCCTGATTTCAGTTCTTTGAGCAGGAACTTGATTTAGAGATCTCCTGATGTCCCTTCCAGCTGGAGCAGTTCCATACCACCATGGTTCTGCTGAGGTCACCATTTTAGCCTGTGATTTAGCCAGGTCATATGTCTTTAACTGGGTCAGATAGCTGTTTCCCATGTTACTGCTCTGCTGCATTTCCAGTTTTCCAGTTTATTTTTGCCTGCATCTGCACTTGTAAGAGAAAGTAAATTCTTTTAATTGTTTTATTTTTGTTTTTTAAGTGATAATTGGTTAGAATCAGACAACATACATCAGTTCCATCCACTTGTTCCGAGTCTGTCCAAGCTTTTCTGTCTGCATGTAGAGTCACATGGATAAACATTCAACCACTCCCCCTCACCACATTCATCATGTCTAAACCGGTGTTGCTTTCCTATCACCTCCCAGTGTCCTGCGTTCCCTGGAATCACCCAACCTGCTCCCTTTGTCCTTCCCTCTCTGACAATGCTGAAATAAAGGCTGGGACCTGGAAGCCCCAGGAAAACAAAACAGTGTCAAGAAACACCCCTAATCAAAGAGAACAGGGCTCGGCATTTCCTAATTCACTGTGCCCTGTTCTTCCCTTTCAGGGAACTGAAACAGCATGAAGGAAGGCAATTGCTAAGGAAGTTTAAAACCTTAGGGGTTCCAGTTTGCAGTACAATGAAGTTCCTCCATGAAGGCTGGCTGCAGTTGCTGTTCGGAGACTGCTGTTCTGCAGCTACCAGCAGAATTGTTTTTATTTTGCTCCTGGGCAGATGGCTTTAGATGGCCCTGCTTGAGCAGGGGTCTGGACCAGATGACCTCATTCCAACCTCAACCATTCTGTGGTTCTGTGATTTTGAAATGCTTTTGCTAAAGATAACCAACTTTATTTTCCCTCAGCTGGACTGATAATGAGGATAGTGGCATTAGTCTCCATATTGTTTCCGTATGTTGTCTTTTTTTTTTTTTTTTTTTTTTTTACCCATCTTTATGTTAACAGTTCTGATATGCTCAGAGAAACCAAGTGGATAGACTTTCAGCACCTTATTTTTGGGAAAGGCGTTATCCACATGTCATCTGTGTTTTTGTGTTGAGATGTGGATGGCAGTGTGGCTGTCTTTCTGAGCTGAGGGCAAGGCTCTGCTGTCCCCATTGCTGCAGAGGTGAGATGGCATACCATCTGGGCAGGGAGGCTGAATCAGCAGAGAGAAACACCAACCAGACAGTATTGAATAGTGCACAAGAAAGACAAGGAAGTCAAACAAGACAAAGAACAAACTTCAAATATCTTTCCTCTGGCTTAGTTTGTCTTCCTTCCTCAAACCAAGATATTCTTAGGCACACGTGCACACTGGAGACCTCAGAATTAACCCCATTTTAAATGTGAGCAATTTCAGGATTTTTTATTATTTATTTATTTATTTTTCTGTCCAGACTTTGTTGCATTGGCAGTGGACAGCAGCACACTTATCCAGCCTCTTGGCTTAGGACTTGGTTTGCATTTCTCGTACACAGGCATTAATTCTTAGCCACCACTGCATCCCTCGAGAACCTCTTATTTTTCTATTTATTCAGAAAACAGAAACCACTAGCACTTCCCCAGTACAAATGTTACTCAGTCTAAATCTCTGCTAATCCCACAAGACACCGGTTTTACTAATAATACCACCTTGATTAATTAAGGTGGAAATAATTCAAGATGCTGTTTGCTTCTGAATAGGAAGGTCATTTTAATTTGTTTGCTAACTGAATTTGAAAGGTAAAACATGGTCATTCTCTTTCTATTAATCAAGCTTACATTGTGTATTATCAGTGTCCCTTCCTGATTACCTTTTCAGTATCATTGTGTGATTGTTTCTGATTTCAGTAATGATGGAGACTGTTGTCTAAGGCCCATCTTTTTTTTTGTAATGGACTCAGAATTCTCATATTGTGCCACCTATTAGTGCTGGCTTTCAAAAGTCTTCAGTTCCCAGTTCAGCTCCAATGCACTTAACTCTAAAAAAAATAAAAAAATCTGAAATAAGTGTTTACTTGGGGAGACAAGAAGGACTGTCACCATCACATTGTGTATATATGTATGCTCAGTAATGGGATCAACAGTTTAAGAGTCTTTTGCAGCTCATCTATCCTGCAACTCATGTCTGAAAAAATGCCATTAGTCTCTGGGAATGCTGGTACAGCTTGTCACTGTTGTCAACAAGTTCTGACTGCTCTGGACATGTCTGTATACACATCACCACACTTAATAGCCAAGATTAAACTGTTCTTATCAATGGGACTGGTTACACATTCTGTCCTACTAAAAACATAACATTAATGGTCCAGTCAGGCCATTAGCAATCTGATCCAAAGCCTCTTAAAATCAACTGGTCAGACATCCACTGATATTTATGGGGTTTGGGTCTCACTGGTGTGCTTTATGATGAGAAGTTGGTGTTTTAAAAAGAGAAAATGCTTCAGTAGTCTCTCCAGTGGTGCACTATGAATGCATTAGGGTAGCATCAGAATTTTGACAGCAACAGCAATTCTGCTGAAGTGTCTCTTATGCACTTTGATCACTGTGCTCAAAGGATATGTTGGCTTTGGTCTTATCTCTTACTCTCCTCCACATAGGCCTTAAGTGAAGGATTTAAAGCAGCTACTAGTGTGTGTTTAGCAGGAATAATTTCTGAATTGACTTTTACAGGATTTTAAAAATTATTATTAAACACTGGGAATATCTTATTTGACAGGTCAACAGATTATTGGGTTTTGGCTTAAATATCAAAAGCCACAATCCTTGGCACATTTCAGCACACTGGGGAAATGTTTGAAATTCACAGCAAATAAAATATTTAAAAGCCGATTACCTAACGTTCTGCAGGGGAACTGATGGGGAGCCATGCTATAACCCAGCACTGAGTTTTAGCAGAATTCTTAGCTTCTCATTTGCTGATCCATTTATATAGAGTTTCTGTGGGAATATTTCAATAATACCTTGTAGACGTCAGCAAACATGAATGTATCTCAGATCGCTCTGTTTCTCCATCCTCCTTGGAAAAGTCCTCTGATGGAGAAGGTGTGCAAAGTCTGCTCCACCAGGCTCTGCCTGTCTCACTCTTCCCACAGCCTAGCAGGACTCTAGTGCAGCCCCTGCTAGCAGCCTTGTGTTAGACAATATCTGAGCACTGGCATAGGTTGCCTAGAGAAGCTGTGGGTGCCTCATCCCTGGAGGTGTTGAAGGCCAGGCTGGATGGGGCTTTGGGCAACCTGGTCTAGTGGGAGGTGTCCCTGCCCATGGCAGGGGGCTTAGAACTAAATATCTTCAGTAATCCATTCCAACCCTAACCGTATTATGATTCTGTGATTCTAAGTGGGAAAATTCAGTGCAAGCATTGATTATTCAGGGCCCACTGTCTTCTACAAGACTGGGACACTCTACTTCAACTGAGGATCTGCCTTAATACTAGGCTTTAACAACAAACTGGATCTTGAAGCTTGTTCCGCTGATCCTTATGGGAAGTTTGCCATTGCCTCCAGTCCTTGGAGCTGTGTTGGAGTGCAGGCACATTGGCCAAGATCCACAAAAACACTCTTTTCTTTGGGCTCCCAAGTGTGACCCAAGCAGGGAAATATCTCTATGGATCTGGGCGTTCTTTCCAAAAATCTTGAAAATTTAAGGAAGTTTATTTAGTATACACAGTCCTTGGAGACTGTGGTTCATCTGTTTTTCAAATCTAATCATTCTTTCACACTGATAATATACAAATTAATAGCATTAATGGGCATATAACTTCCTGCTGATGTCAGTGGAAAGGGTTCATAGCTACCATTGCTGACTGTTCTGTTAAGAGCACAGAACTTGGCTTTTGGCATAAACAATGGCTCAAACCTCAGAAACAGAAGGGCAGAGACAGGCAAGGTAACAAATGAAGAGCCATACCTGGGAAAGACCTGATCAGAAACCCCAACAACAAATGCACTTCTGGAGGATGGTTTTTAAAGATTATCTACCCTGCATGCCTCTCCCCATGCTTGCATTATGTCATTTAGAAGAACTGATTGACAGTATGAGGGTGAAATCCAGGGCTCTTCAAATACCTACACAACGTTGTCAATTACCCTTAGGCTAATGAGACCCATGTCTTTCAAACAGGGCAGCTTGCCACATAGTGGGAGAGAAGGTTCTGTGTGTCAGATATGCTTCTCAGGCACACATTCCTATTGTATTCGATAATCTCTGCTGATTCATGACATATATGGAAGGTTTCTTTATACAGTGTAGTGAAGCAAGACCAATGTACAGCAGTGTGATATCCAAAGGAATTCATAAAAGAAAAAGAGTGGGTTTATAGGTAAACTGCTGGTGTAGTAGTCCAGTACCTCTGGGCATTATCCCAGACTTGTTACAGACACCTTTACAAGGAGAGGAACAAAGTGAACCCTCGGTTTGCTACACTTATGATTCTGTTAACTCTTCCTGGTTTTGTATCCCTGAGTCACATATAGAAATGTCACATATACCCTAGAGCAGGGCTACAAAAACCACAAGTTTATTTTCCTGGTTCAGCTAGCCCAGCTTAGGTCTTTTAGTCTAAAGGAAGAGAAGAAAACATTTATTTTTTATAGGACTTCATGCAGAGGTGTGATGCAGTCGTTTAGTGCTGTATGAGGCACCCCAAGCAGAAGTAAATGAAGGATATCCTGAATCATCTCAAATGGCACTGGGTAAAGGTGCAAATGGACAATTAAAATGAGCCCATTGTGTCTAAGGATCTCATTGTTTTCCATGGATATGTGGTCAGTAATGTTGATGCAGCCTAGGGAGTAATTCAGTGTACTCTAGAATAGACAGCTTGTGTTTGGTTGACTGAATCACTGTTCAGGCCCCATTGCTTATATTGACTAAATGTCTTGGCTGTAATAAGAGCTTAAAACACCTGGCATGCAGGCATGCACCTATGTGGATATATATGTGTCTTATTCTTGAATTGATTTCCACCCAAAGCAATATTGGCTTTTTCATGGGGTAGAAGGTTGGGTTCAAACCACAGGCAGATTTTCAGCTATGGGTCCCAGTCAAAATAAATCCATGCCAAGAACTTACCTGTTTCCGAAGAACAAGTGTTTATAGTGTAGTATTCTATCTGTAATGTAAGTAATAATAATAATAATAATAATAATAATAATAATAATAATAATAAAGAACAAAAGCTCTCTCAATCAACAATTTTTAGCTGGATTCTCATTTGACTTATTTGACTTTAATGCAAACAGTTTATTTGGGTGCACAGTTTCTCTTTTGGCAGTGGAAATTCAAGGAATAAGGACTTTCTGGTGGACTCAATGAGACAGTTACACACACAAAAATAAGCATTCAAAAGGCCTTACAGACCACATCACAGACAAATGACAGAAGGAATGGAAAGTTGGTGCTGGGAAGAGAGGATGGCAAAACAGAAAGTTAGAGGCATCATTCAAGAAGAATCTAGGCAACAGAGAAAGAAAGAAGAGAGCTTTAAATGAACATGTAAGGAAAGAAATGTTAAGGTTTTGGTCTTCGAGATAAGACTAGGCACCCCACTAAAACTACTGTTGCAATATTATAATAAACCCTCTAGAGATACCAGGCTTGAGCAAAACCTCTTGAACACAATTGTATAATAGGCTGGAAAACCATTCAAAGAGTTTTATTATGAATGATGGGATGGTGTGTACTAAATAAGATTAGATAGGTATCTGGCCTGGGACCATGCCTAGTTATTAACATTTTTACTAATTAACTTAAAGATGGAATAGAGAAACAGCTTAGGAAATTGGCAGGTGCCACCAAGTGGGAACTGACCAAACACAATGGTGGATGGAAGTCATTTTCAGAAGAAGTTACCTGTAAACTTTATAAAAGTTCATGGAAGCTGAGCAACATTAAACAACTCATGCTCTTACAGCAAAGGCAATCTTACAGCAATCATCCCATGTGGTTCAGTATTAGAAAGGTCTCAATTTGAAGTCTTCCTTACAGTCCGTGAAGTTTTAATAAACTTGCATTTTTCCTTTATTTTCTTTTGTTTTCCTTTATTTATTTTTATTTATTTATTTATTTTATTTTATTTTTTATTTTTGGATGGTATATTTGTAAGCACAATGCTCCACTTGGACTAATTCTGTTGTGGCCCAAAGGCTGCAATCCCACCAGTGAATTGCCTGTTAATTGGTTAAGATGTTTACTTCAATCCTTTCTAAGGGGGCTGAAGGTAGATGACTACAAGCATTGTTTGCAATTTGCCACAACTAAGGAGGATCTTGTTATCTGCAGGAGAGAAACAGGGACTGAATGAGGCTGAACTGGGCAGCCATCTGTACTAGCCTTTTCTTTGTCTCATACAGGGTTAGCTCTGCTGACCATTGTAGTAAGATGGCAGACAGCGGTAGTCAGGCACTTACTCCCCAGCCACGTTTTGCTAGTCTGCATAAAAGAGAGAGCAGTGAGTTTCTCTGAGGGCCTCCACCATATGGTGACCCATGATATGAGGACAGGGCACAGAAACGTGTGTATCACATTTTCTCCTTAGGATATTACAGCCTTGTTTGTGGCTGTGTAGTGACAGCGAGAGTTAGGATTGTTACCTATTTCCCTCACAAGGCTCATAACTCTAACAAGCTGGAGGGTCTCAGCTTGCCCTCTGGAGAGCAAAATTAGAGCTGATGAACAATTTGGCTCTGGGCTGGGCTGGCTTTCCTCCCTTTCATGCAGTGAAGGTCTGTTTCCTCAAGGCATGGAAGACCATAGCCATTCTGTCCTGCCACCACTGTGATGTTCAGAGGAAACAGGTGAATCCACACTCAACTCATGTTCACTTACCACCTTTTATCTCTTGGCTTCTGTCAGTAGGTGTCTATAGCACTTCAGTTGCTGGGGGTGCCATCTTTCACATGTGCTTGCCTCTTTTACTTCGGAATGGAAAACGGTAACAGAGATTACTTTCTTTGAACCGCTTCCTAATAGAAAGTTCTCCAAAGTTGAACTTGCCTTTGTTTAATGCCAGTTAGCAACCTTATAGCAAGTCCCAACAGAGACCAAGGCTGTCTTGGACATGCTGAAGACATTCTCTTTCATTCAGAAAGTTTTCCCTTGAAGGTCATGAAGGAGTACAGCCAGGACATAATGTAGGTAAATACAGGGCAGTGCCTGAGTTGTATCACTTCTATGGATAGGCACATCTTCATTCTAAAATGTCGTTCCAGAACCTTGTCTATCCTCTATTTTCTCTGTCTCAGCAAAGATAACTGTGGGTGTTCAATGCTGCATAAAACAAAGCCAAATAGCAGTGGCACTTACCTAAACTTCAGAATCTACATTTGTATTTAGCAAATTGATAGGTGTTTTGAGCATATATGTACCTTATAACAGCTGTGCTATTTTAGGCAGTAAATTGCAAAGGCATTTTAATAACCATTCAGCATGTAAAAACGTTATATATTTATTTGAGTTAAAGATAGCCTGAAATACACAGGTTTTGGTGTCTTGGCTTAAAATCTTGAAATGTTAAAAATAAAATGTTTTAAATTCTTTTGTGTCTTTTTATTTGGTCAGCATACATCTCTGTGCCTCTGTGTGTGTGAATTTTAATGACAAACAATGGAAGTATGCAGGAGCAATACTAACCATTCCAATGTGGCAATGAGTGATAGTGCTACTGTTATGCCAAACATGAGGAAAAGAAAGCCAGTACAAACAGAAGTCCGCATTTTGAGAAGTACTTGTTTAATTATTTTTTTTTTTCAATGACAGGATAATGGTTTTCTCTAGCTGTCACTTTGCACCTGATTCTACCCAATATATGCCATTTTAACTTAGAAATATGTTTAATATATGTTTAACTAATGTAACTCCAGGACAGTCAAGTGTAGGCTCAAACATTTAAAGGCAGAGTTAAGGTTAAATAACTACAAAAGGACATTGCTGAATTATAGGAAAGAACACCACCAACAACAACAAATGGAGAAATGGATGCTATGAAGAGCAAAGCACTTCCATCTAAAAATTGATTATGCTTTATAACGAACTCCACAGCTCTTCTTTCGTAGGCATTTTCCGGTCTTCACATCCTAATGGTGTAATTTTATGAGATGTAGTTATTTTTCAATACAGAATTAGTGTAAATAAATATAATTTGTCAGATGAAGTATAAGAGGGAGCATCATGATGGAGGAACAAAACAAAAGACTAAATAGAAAATAGAAATGTGCCTTTGTTGAGAGGCCTTTGTAATTTACCTAGAACTAACAAGCTTCTGTGTTCTGGTATTGGTCGGTTTAACAAGCTCAGAAGCATGAAAAGTTTCTGTTTTAGCTCTAGTGTGGGGTGGAATTTAATTATTTTGTTATCACTAGTAGCTCCAGCAGTGTCCTGAGAAGCTGTGGTTCTGCCTTTGATTCACTTTCTAATGAGATAAGACAGAAAGGCTGGAAAACCAAATAATTTGTTCCTGATTTGTACCTGAATCTGAAATAACATATGAATAATTTCCCTTGACCACTTCTGAACACCTCTATCCTCAATTATAATTGTGCTGGGCAGACAGCACCTGACTGGGAAGGATAATATGCATCTAATCTTGATCTCAGGCTAGAGATAGAGCTTTTTAATAATAAAGCTTTGTTTAGTTTCTTCTAGCTGTATGCATTACCTTGGTTTCAGTGGTCCTTGCCACATTCAGTGCTCCTTGTTTAAAAAGCAGTGGGTGACCAAGATAATCCCAGGTTGGGAACTTTATCTTGGACAGGTTTCTCTGAACTTCTGCCTATGTGTCTTGGGCATAAACCACACCAACTGAAGCACTTTGGAGGTACCTTCGAGTACATCCATGTTATCTTTGTAGTTCTCAACAAAACATGAAGGATGCTTTTGGTATTAAAACCAAACCAAATTGATGGCACTGTCATACAAGAGCCTACAGTGACACTATGCTTAGTTTAGGCTCTGTAAATAAGTACTTTAAGCCACTTGGAGTGAATCTTGGTCCAGTGCTTATTATTCATAATTATTCATATGAGACTTTCTTTCTCCAGTGTCCTGCATCTGCCACTGATGTTTAGGATGTCTAACATTGCTGGGAATGCCACTCAAGATTTGTGCCTCTCAAGACAGACCAAGTGGGATTCCAAGTCATCCCAAGTGGGGTCCTTTGGGAAATCTAGTCCTTGAGGGGGAACTGAGAACTTTATATAACCCCTGGTACAGAGATTTTCTCCACAGCAAGGAGATGGAGTTATTGAATATCTATCAAACAGCACGCCCTACATTCTAGGCATCTAAGTAAAAAGGTTAGCAACTTCATGATTTACTGATTGATTTTTGTCAATACACTTGTTCACTCCTGTGCAAAAAATTGAATCTTACTGACAATAGCTTGGCTTTTCTCAACTTTTCTTATGAAAAGCAGCTCTGTTGCAGAGCAAACAATCAAACAAACAAAACCTACTGTGAAATACTGTGAGAAGTTTTTGCCTCACTGTTTAATGCAGGACTGTAAAGGGGGATGAAACCCCAGAATTTGACATGGCCTTTATATGCAGACTGAAACTGCAGTGGGAAATCTCTTTTCCCTTCCATTGACTGTTATTAAACAGAGTGAAATTCACTTAAGTAACACTGTGATCTACAAAATAAACACTCATAACTGAGCAAATGTCCCTGTCTTCCTGTTCTGTTTGAGGAAAGAGTTGGCCAGTAAGATCACTGGAGTTTAGGATGCAATTTGCCTTATCCTAGTCCTACATTTTGGTCCCTGTTGATCTTCTATTTGATTCAGTAGTGAAAGTCTGGGAAATATCTCAGGTGTAGCAGAGCCAGGACACCTTAGTTATGTCAACTACATTTTTATTTCCCACACATGGTAATAGGTACTTGGTGTATATTATGTAGAGAGATGGCATTTGCATCTATCTGTCCTCAGAAATAAACTTGGCATTGTCAGCCTGCTCTTTTTGCATGGTTTGTAGCATTCCTGTGTTTGGGGAGGAGCTCTTGCATGTGTCATCTCCATTGTACCATGACCTCCCAAGATTTGCTGGAAGTGCAAAGGCATTTCAGATATAATTAGAGAGCCCTGAAATGGGCTTAGGCAGGTTTATTTCCCTTCGCTTTAAGAGTTTATTGGCTTCAGGGTGAGCTGTGGGTGTAATTCTGAAAAGGTCAGCAATGTAGCAGGAAGAGTGAATCACTTTTATAGCCAAATAAAGACTGACAGTGTCCATGGAATGATGCTTCCCATCCATGAAGGTGGGTAGTAGCCCTAGATGTGTTGCTTTGGTAGGGATTGATCCCGAATCCATCTTTGCAATAGTGGAGGGTAGCTGCAACTTTGCATTACAAGCAAGAAAGCTTGAATATGCAGGGTGGAGAAAGTAGACAAGAGAGAGGTCTGTAATGCTGCAGAAGCTGATAGAAACCTCTCTTGGTCTAAACTGAAGGGAAAACACATGTAAATATGGAGAGGCAAGCTGAAAAAGTCCTCAGACAATAGATAACATGCGTGTTCTGCAACTGCCCTTCTCACTGACACACCAGATGTTGGGCTCGATCCTGGCCTGACTTTATGGCTTAAAATGAATGACAAGAGTTCAAAATCCTTGTATCTTTACAGTAGATCCAACAAAATTCAATTTTTTTTATTATTAATATTTTGTTCATCTTTATATATAATTAAAAAAATGTTAAGTAAAAATAAAGAGGTGATAAAAGCATGCTACAAAGAGGAATAGCATGTACTTTGTATGCAGTACAGTCCCATCACTTTAGCAAATTTGTTGACCTCTTAGACTCATAACTATCATAACCACTGACCAACCACTTATTGATAGTCATTAATCATTTATTATCTCTGCCTCAATTGTTTCTAAATGTTCCAGTAATATAAATTGCTCTTTCTTTCAAAATTCAATAATGCAGCTGAGCTTTACCTGCAGTGCTCCCATAGCCTAGCATTTAATATGTTTAAAATCCCCTCTGCGTAAAAATTCCTGTAGAAAGTCATTAGAAGGAGAGTGTTCTTACCACAGTAATCCCCCATGCATGTATCTCTGTTAATTGAGCTACTTTTCTAGACAGCACAGTAATTATAGTTCATTCAAGAGAACTAAGGAACTTCGCCGTTATTTCACCATGATGTTTTCTCAATCAGTGTGCAGTCTCACCAGTATAATAGAGGGGTATCCTTGAACCACAGGCATGAGGATGAATTGGGTTGTCATGTCAGTACTGGGAATCCATTCTATGGGCATCAGCATTTTTTGCAAGATCAAATCACTCCATGTAGTCACAGCCAAGCATGCAGAGTAATGGCAGTGCCATGCTGGAAGCATGCTCAGGGGTTGGGTGGTAACATGGGGGCTGAACTCCTGCCCTGGCCAGCATCACAGTGTGCCAAAATAATAAAATAAGTGCAAAAAAAAATAGCCCCTACTTTTATCATCTTGTTCTTTTCATGATCTGAGATGTGTAACTCTTCCTACAGGCTGTGACCGGTTATGTTTTCAGGCTGACTGCATGGTTTGGGTTTGCTTTTCATGGAAGAGAAATACAGACAGTGGGGCTTCATTTCTGCCAAACTCAGCATCTGGACCCGTACTGTTTGGATCAGTGACTGGGCAGGGAATCAGATTCAGCAAGAGCAGTGTGTAGGCCTTCCTGAGCAGGGAGGTGTTTGGTTCCATAGCTCAAGGATATCACAGATGAACATTAACAAAGCATGAAAATCAGCGTAATTGGAGTGCAGAAATAGGATGTGGGAACAAGGGTTTATGTTGTGAGCTTTCTGAAATGTTAAACAAATGAATGGTCTTTTGCAGTGATTTGTTTTCCAGGTCTGATACTTTACTTGATCATTAAAGCTGCTTCTCCTCCTAAGTTATACAACTCTGGATGTGACTTCTTCTGGAGAAAAGCCATCTGTTTACTTATGAATATATATATTCAGCTCTTAACCTATTAATCCTGAACACTTGCTAAAACACTTATCTGAGCAATGTACATGGATGGTTGGGGGGTGGGGGGGGGGGGGAGGGAGGACTTTTATCAGTAGACAAGTGCATATTGGATGAGATTTTTAGGGAGAGAATAAATTCAAATGGTAAAAAAATATTTTGAAGATGAATTTGGTAGGTGCCACAAGAGTCATTGCTATTTTCCAGCATCATTTTAAGACTCATCTCCAGTATCTAGTATCTATCTGATGCCTCTCTCATTAACACAAAAGTAAGAGTCCAAAGAGGAACTCCCATCTTTGGGAGCTGAAGCCTGGCTGATGACAGTGATGGCTAAAGTTTATTGTCTTCTAATGGCCTATGTGAAACATGATGTGCTGGATCCAAAATGCTAAAGTTAAGCACATGGCACAGCTGGCAGTTGACAAGTCTTAACCATAGGCACAAGTAGGGAGGAATATTTGGATCTGGATGTTTGGCTTGGATCATTATGAATGTCCAGGAAAATTGTCCACAACTTAGTCTCCTCAGAAATGAACTGAGCAAGATATCCATTAGTGTTGATCTACCATGATTATGCCAAGTGTGAGGAAGCTTTGCTGTGGCTGCCCTTGCTCCTTACCTGCTAGCTCTCTGTCTGCACCTTCCACTGGCATTCACCTCAGTAGCATAAACTGCTGCCTACTTGTCCTTGGAGAAATGTCGATTCCTCAGGGGAAAAGAAGGCAGAGACACAGCTGGGCGTTAGAACCTGTGGAGCCTCAATGAATTGTTTTCAAGTGGGTAAGCTATTTGCTTGCAAAGGAGGCTGGAGAAGCTGGCTACCATCCTGCTAGATGGGCCAAATCTCACACAGCTGTTATTTCTTTGTAAGCTGGGAGCTTTCACTCTCCTGTTGATTGCTTGAAATTACTTTGGAGTGGCTCTCAAGATATTGCCATCAAGGTTGTCTGTCATCTTAAGGGACGAGTTGAGACACAAGGGAAAGAACCTAAAGTGAATCAAGCTACAGTGGAAGTTTATTTCACTGAGCCTTTATACTCATTCTGACCTCCATACAAATTCTCCATTTCAAACTCCTGTCTCATGAAGAAAAAGCTATAGCCTTCCCCTTTTGAACTTGTTTAAGTGGATGGAAAGTTGGAAAGGTTCTGTTTTTTGTTTGTTTGCTTGTTAGGTAGAAAAAAGCCAAGACCATCAATGCTTTGATGATAAAACCACATTTAGTAATCATTGTTGCTGTCAGCTGCTAGGTCATGAAACATCTCTATACTTGTCAGTCATTTCATCAGAGAGCTGCCAGTTTTTACCCACTCCACTGTAATTCATGCAAAAGGCACTGGAGAGAAGATCTGAAATTCACCGCTAAAATCTTTAAGGTACAAGTAGGCATGGATTGCTTAGGCTACTGCACTTCTAAGCTGCATGTTAACCAGGATGCTATTGAGCTACCTTTCTGGATCCCACTTTGCAGCTCTTAACCCTTTACCTGTAAACACTAATGTGCTTGAAAGGGAGATCTGTCAGTAAAGTTGTAATGGTGCACAGCAATTTTAAGCAGCCTTTAAAAAACTATTTTGTAATCAGATACAAGGCAAAGGAGCAAAAACAGCAGTCAGAATCTATAGCAGTCTTGTAATTGTAATGTTTTAGCTTAGAAAAGAAAAAAAAAATGACTCTAATGAAATCATTTTGTTTTATTATACTTTTTAATTTGACCTTTGTAATAATAATTTAAAAAAATGGAGTGATATGATTTGTACCTTTTTGGTATGAAAGATTAAAGGCTTCATGTATGTATGTAGCGTTATACCGAGCGTCTGTTGATGAAAGTCTCCCCATGTTCCATCTGACAACTGGAAATATAATGGGCTCTGAAGCTGCCGTTATGTTCCATCATGTCAATGATCCGTAGATTAAGAACTGGCACAAGCACGCAGAAGAGCCCTAAAGGAGCTGTAACAGTCTATCTTGTCAGCAGTCAGGCGCTGTGGATTAAAGTAGGAGAGTGCTGAACCATACACACTCCCTTTCACCTTTATCAAGCTGGAAGGGTTGTCAACTTCTGGAAATAGGATGCTCAGCAACAGTTGGTGAAATTTGGAGGTCTCTGCATCATAGCAACTTCTTCTGTGGGCCAGTAAGGTGGAAAACTGTTGCTAAAATATGGTGGTGGCTTTCCATTGGCAAATGTGTTGGGCTGTGATAATTAAATTGTTCCGGTGGCATAATACAGGCAACTCATCCTTCCTTTTTTTGATCTGTTGACTAAAGGTCTTGCCAATGCCAGACCCTGCTTGCTAGGTCTAATATTCAACCTGCCCAAGTATAGCTATGCTCCTTGCAGGGTTTACTGGAGGCACCTGTGTGTGGAATGAAGCACAAAGTGATCACCTGAGCTAGGTCTGTATAGAGCCAGCTCAAGTGTTTCTGCGTGGAGCTGCTGTGATAGAAACCCTGGCAAACACTAAGCAAGAGAGGTCCTCCTAAATGTAAGCTCTCTGCACTTCTGCACTGTGCTGGCAGTGGTTTGTCATTAGCAGCAGGCACCTCAAGGGAGCAGGCTCTGTGTATTCACACAGGGGTGCACATTCACCTTCAGGACTGCAGGGCACTGGAATGGGCAGTGGCTCGACAGGAGCTAATCCAAATCATGGAGGACTGGAGCTGGAAGCTAATGAACACTGCTGGACCCAGGCTGACTCCATTCAGTAGCCAGAGCTTTGCTACTTGTATGTGCATCACCAATTCTTTCTGTTAACCCAGTTATTTGAACCCACCATTATCCTGGATAACTGAGAATTGGTCTTTAAACTAATAACCTCCATGTCATGGCATTTGCAAGACATTTTTAGACCTAACATAAGGAACCAGGTAAAATAGCCATCACCCATCTAAAGTTTTTAATGGGATCTGCTGTAAGCTTTTGTAATGAGGTAACATTTACCTTTGGCTGCTACTGACTTGGAGCAGATCCAGTCCAATGACCTACATGGGAAAGCATCTATATCAGTTGCTGAGCATCTGAGCCAGACATTCCCCAGTGAGATGGATTTACAATCCTTAATCCTGCAAATAAATCCAGAGGAGCAGAGTTTTATGACTAGGCTGGTACTCACAGAAGTCTGTGAGTTTTCTATAAGGGGCTGAGACCACACTCAGGGCTTTCAGGCAGAATAGTTTATACATGTCAGGTAAATTCAGAATACTGCAGAACTTTCTATGATCCAGATCTCAGGGTTTTCGGGGCAAAAATTCAGGACTGTGTACTGCAGTATCAAAGTTTGATCTTTGCCATTTTTATCTTAGCAAAAGCTGAAATATGTCCTGTCTGGCCTAGTTCACAAGTTAATTTTGGTCTCTAGTCACATCTTCTACTTGCTCCTTTTGCTGTTATGGATCAAGTAACTGAGTCACAACCTCTCCTCTCCTCTTCACAACCTCTCCTCTCCTCTTCTTTTTTCTCAAGTTCAGTGGGAAAATAATTTCATTCTAGATTCACAGTAGTTTTGCTCCTAATCTTTTTTTTTTCTTTTCCCTAATTTATGAGGCAAGATTAAATTAATATTACCTTCATTAATCTGGTATAACTCATACTATCTGTATTTCTTGGACAAGACAAGAAAAAGATTTAATAAGTCATTCTATCATTAATATATTTTTCTTCATATTCATAGGCATCAAATTCAGAGTCTGAAAGGATCTTCTAAAGGCTATTACAGAGAGAGAGAGAAAGAGAAAGAGATCTTTCTGCAGTAGGAAATCCAGTCCATTCCTTTTAGACATTTGTCCTACTCCTTCATCTTAAGACACTTCAATGTTATTTCCAGTCAGATATTTCTGATTAGCCTTTGATTTTGTTTTGCATTTTTCTAATAGATGAATATTTCCTACATCTCTTTCTTTTCTTATTTATGGTCCTCAGTTATTTCCAGTATACCTCAGAAACCTATGTGTGTTTGCTCCTCTTCATTTCTCTTCACTTCTCAATCAAAATTATGTAGGAATTACATAAGAGAAGTAACTATGGTTATAAAGAGTCTTTCACTCTGAAAGGAATTTCACATGGTTTTCAGCACAATAGGATTGAAAGAGATCTTGCTTTTTATATCCAACTGTTTGCTGCTGCACCTTGTAGACTCCACATCATAAATATGCTACATGTTTTTGATCCTATTGCTCCTTCAGAAATTCCTTCTCACAGCCTCTGCAATTTAAACAATACCAAACAATAGCAATTTTGTTGCCTAAAATGTTCTTAGCCATTTTTTTTTTAAATCCTTGGGACAGGATGGTTTCTTAACCTAAACATCTTTTTCTTCTCAGCATTTCTACAAGAATCATTATTTTCCTCTCTCTTGTTCAGGGGATTGATGCCCTCTTCTATTAAATAGCACAGGTTCTGTCATATTGATTTATACAGCTTTCTGCAATAAGACAAATATGTAGAAAATGCCAGGACTGTAGTGTCAGTGCAAGGAAATGATTCTGAAATAACATGGACTTCTGTAGTAGATACCCACCCCTGTCTCTGTGCAGGCTAAAAATTCAGCATCTTTAATGTCTTCTTCCCCACACAACCCACAGGTCTCTGTATTGGGAGACAAAATGTGTTGTCCCCACTGCAGATGACAAACTGAGGTTACCCATAAAATCACAGAGGGAGCCCCTGATGGACCAGACAGCTGCAGCACACAGATGCCCTGGCTGCTGGACTCTCCCTCCCTTCTGAAGTTTTCGTAGTTTCTTAAGGGATTTGATTCTCAGTCCTCATTAAATTAAATGGGATGAGGACATCCAGACATCTGAAGTTGCTCTGAAAATCTCAGCTGTAAAAGACAGCTTATTACACCAGTTCTCCCGTATCTTGCAAGCAGAAAAGGAGAGACATTGTGAGTGAATGAGAGAGACCAGTACATCATAATAAATAAGAGAAATGACTGCTACTTTGTAATTCAATTGTAATTTCGTATTAAATTTAATAATGCATACACTTTAACTTCATTTTGCTCTTATTAAGAGAAAAGAAATTGGCCCAGGCAAGCAAGCAAATAATTAAATAGAAATATTAAAAAATGCATGAACAGTATGGAGCTTAAATGTGTATCACTTTTATAGCAACAGACATGATTTAGAAGCTGAGTCCCTAAAAATGAAGCATTCTTCAAGCTTATGAAGGCTCTCTAGGAATTCCAGCATCAGAAATGAGTTTTCATAGTGCCAGTATCTCTAGAGACATGAGGTTGCTTACTATTTTATGGTCCCCAGTGTGGGCTATATTAAACACAGGAACACTGATGGAAATTCTACACTAAGTGATAGAAAAGGCTGCAGCATCACACTGGGGGGACCTAAGATGCCTTTAAATCAGCTACCTGAGGTATCAGCACCTTACTTCTTAGCCGGCGGATGGAAGACATGCTGATTTCCAACAAGTACGGGTAGCTGAAGTAACAACTTTGAAACACAAAAGAAATCACTATAGTGTGCTGCAGTTACTGCCAATGGACCAGCCCTACCCAAGCAGATGAGGCCCAACATTTAGTTTCTGAAAATAGAGATGTCACAAAAACTACTGAGCCAGATTCCAGGGCTCTCTAAGGGCCTCCATGCTACGAGAAATTTGCATGAAGAGCTTGAAGTGGAGCCAGTTGAGTTGATTTCAGCCAGTTTCATCTTTATAAATACATCCAAACTTGACCTCTTTGAGGTCTCCTCACTTTCACTGCCAAAAGATTTTCCAAACTCCACCAATCTCTTTTTCCACAAATATATTCCCCCTTCAGCCAGCAAGCTTTCTGTACCCACACTGGATAGAGAAAACAGACGAGAAAAAGACAGGGAATATACACAGAGCAAAATACCTACTGAATTTGTCTGACCTCTCACTTACATGCCTGTTTAAAGCTTTCATATTGTTTTAGTGAAATCCTTTTGCAGTATATAAACATTATCTGGATGTTCCTGATTAAATCACTGGATTTAATTTAATTTTTTTTTTTTTTTTTAAGGAAAAAAAAATCTTGACATTGAAATGTAGAATTATCTGTGTTCTGTGTAGAATTATCCTTCTACACAGAACTAAACATTATTTCTTTAATAGGCCTACTCCATCCTTTATGTCTGTAGCATGAGTGCTATTGCAAGGCCAGGCAGATAGGCAAGCAACAGAAGAGGAAACCTTTGTTTCTTCAGTGTTACGTAGGTGCTCCACAAAAACTGTTCACTTTGATGGCTGAAATAATCTTTACAGTATCACTATTCTTCTCTATTTTCTTTCCTCTGCTGGGGAATATTACATTACATACCCTGTATGACTTTCCCTCCTTGCTATTCATGCCCCATTCTGCCTGCTGATTTCAAGCCCATGTAGGAAAGAACATCCTTTTGAGACTTCCCAAAAACTCTGACCCTTTCTGCTTTAGAATAATGTCAGTTATCCCACATGGAACAGAAGTACTTGGGCATAAGCTGTGTAAGCTTCGCCTTTGAGTCTTGTTTTCCTAGGCATCAGTATTTGTAGACATGTCTGTGCTCAGTTGTTGCTGCAGGCATTCCTTTGCAACCTAGAAAGGCTAAGGTTTTTGCTTTAAATGCCAGGAAACAGGAGCACCAGAAATAGTAACTACTATTGGCTTTTCACGTTGTTGCTAAATTGGGTAAGATGAAGTGGTTAAAGGCAGCCAATAAAAATACCAAAAGGAGGCCAGGCAAAACAAACATGCAGAAAAGCCAAATTTACTTGATTCTGTTAGGGAATCTCCATAGAGGACAGGAAAGAGCGAGATTATCGATCAAAATGAATGCTATACACAGGAGGAGAAAAACAGCGTGAGGTCAGAACATCACAGGTGAAATCTGTGGCTGTGGGAAAGACTTGCTTGGCAGGTGGAGACACGGGGTTAGCAGAGGCATGGAGGTCTTTTACCGAGGAGGTAGCTGAGAAGCCGCAGTGCTGTGCAGGCTGATGCCAGAGCTGGGCTGTTCTGAACATTGCCCAGTGCAGTGGGAAGATGGATTAGGTTTCAGAAGCGAATATGTGCTATATTTGCTAATGACAGAGCCGAGCAGCAGGCTAGCCATTGACAAAGGAGCGAGTCTAGATCTGAAGAGTCAAGGCAAAAGTGACAGCATGAGCCAGACAAATGATTTGTGAGATTGTTGTAACAATCATGCATAGGTGAAGTTAAAAGACTTCTTACCGCTTTGTGCTGCTGCATAGGATGTTATTTCCCTTAGCAGCATTGTGTTTTATTGCTTTAACATACCTAGCTTTGACTGACTATTTGTTACTGAGTGCAGAGGGTCTGGGAATAAAATACAGTCCTTGGTTAAATGCCAATCTCTATGGACAGCTTCAGATTTCCAAACGGGTGACCATTACCCATGACAATACATGGCCTGAACCTGAAAGAAAGCATGACATGGCTTCGTTTCTGACTCAGACTCACAGGGGGGACAGACCATTAGAGAGTGACACAAATGAAGCTGAAAGAGAAAAAAAAAAAAAAAAAAAAAAAAAAAAAAGGAGCCATGGCTCCTTTACTTCACAGCCCAGCAAGAAAAGCACAGGGAAATCCTTTTTAGCATCCACAGCAGGAACAATATTTTCTTGTACTTTATCACTCCCCTATCAGAACATCAGGACAAGCACTTTGTTGGCAGCATGCACTGCTACCACCTAGGCCTGAGGTTGGCTCAAAATGTCAGTGTGTTGGAAATGTTGTGCAGAAAAGTCAATATTTATACGGACATAGGGTCAGATTCATACCTGCCTGGAACAAATGGGACTCTTTTTATTTATCTGAGTGGGTTTTGGATCAAGACATCGGGAACTAACTTATCTCAGTGCTTTTGTAAATTTCCATTTAAAGGTTTATGGACATTCATTGATAAAAACTACCTGGAGAACTGGAACGTTGCTTCTTAAGTGATGCTTCCTTGACACTGACTAGAAGAGTTGAATCTTCAGCTGTTGCTGATCTTTGTTGCTATTTCTGGCACTGGAATTTTCAGAATTTATTAAAAGTAGATTTTTATGCCCAATATGAATACTGTGCACTTTTCCAAATGCCCATAACTGTTCAAACTGTTACCTACAGGGATCTACATAAACATTTTTTTTTATTATTTTATTTTTTGTGGGGTGGGGAGGGGTGAGGAAGGAACCCTGCTACTTCTGCTTTCAAAGTGAAGCAGATGGGAATTAGGTAGTTATGGAAACATCTATAGTTAGCAGAAGTCAGCTAGGTGCATGGAAACATAAGTATGAAAACTGTGGGATTGAAATGGTTCCCATCATTGCAGTCTCACCACCACAGATCCAAAGATGTGGTAATTTAGTAAGGTTTGTCTGGTCTGTTGATTGAATATAGTTCTTTTTATATTGTGAGGCAGCCGGTACATGCTCATGCTGATACATGGCAGACAGAAGCACTTCCAGACAGATCTCTTGAGTCTACCTGCAGATATTTATTTACTGGGAACTGGTGGTCTTACTAATAAGGATTTATTTTCCTTTAGTTGTTGTCATTATGAATCTAAACATTCCTCTGAAAGTTGCAACATAAAATTTTAAATAGGGTGCTGTTTGAAAAGATTGGCGTTTATTACAATTAAGTACTATATTGAGAGACATACAGATGTCTTCACATGGAGCATTAATGTTATAATTTTGTATTATTTATTGCTGTATATTCTGGAGTAAGAATGAAGGACAGAAATATTCTGGATTCACCTGTAAAACTCATATGCCAGCATATAAATTCCAGTGCCTTGCAAAAACTGCACTTATGTTCAAAAATAATGAAATTGAAAGTTTCTTGGAAAAAAGTAACAATAATCATCTCAGATGACTTAAAAAAAATAAAAAATAAAGTTTTTTTCTTTTTATTCATCTCCTTTCTATAATGCATAATGAAACCTCTGATGATGTTTATTGCCTCTGCAGTCCTGGAAGTAGCAAGACCTGAAATCACTATGTTTTGTGAGATTTGCTGGCTCACAGTGACATAAATTAAAAGCTTGCTGAAGCCAAAATGGTGTATCATTTAGCTCTTTCTAAGCACTTCAGAAATTTATTCCTTACCATATTTTGTCTGGCCTAGACTAAATCAACCTGTTCTGAATGCAGTGGTTAAATGTGAGTCTACTTCACAACCCAGCAGATCTTGTTTCATGATGTTTTCCTGACTTTTATACAGAATTTTTTCTCTCATGTTTTGTTTTCTGTGGCATTTTACTCATTCCCCACGCTGTTTGTTTTCACTGGTAACAAGAAGATAGATGCATTTTTGTAAGATGGAGCTTTACATTTAAATCCTGTCTGGATTTACATGGGGTTTTTTTTGTTTGTTTGTTTGTTTTTTCCTTTTCTTTTTTTCTATTTTTTTGGCCACAACAAGCCAGAAGCAGGACTGGGAGTCTGACCTACACAGATATTTAATGCTTTGTCCCACTGAGTCTCTGCCTCTCTGCTCACTGGAGTAAGACAGTCAACAAGTGCTTTAATAGTGAGCCTTGATAATCCTTCTCTCTTTGCAGTTTGTGCTTACCCAACAACCACAGTCTCTGATTTCCTGAGTAAAATGATGGGGAACAGCCCCCTTTGTTCCCATAGACATGTGAGTGTATCCTAGTCCTCTTCCTGCTTCTCTGCAATGAATTCTGCAGGTGGCTGGGTTAGTAATTCCTTTTTTTTTTTTTCCAGCTCTTTTAGTTACTCCCTTAAGACCTACTTTATGCTGAAGAAGCATGAAGAAGATCTGTGGGTCTTTGTCTCTGCTATAACTTACCTCCTTCTTTCCTTAAGAAGGGGTGAAAAAAGACAGCAGGCAGCCTGTGCAGATAGCAAAGTCTCTAAATAGCTCAAGGAATTATTATAATTTCTGATCTAAATGTTAAAGGGAAATAGGGAAACTAACTGTGATTTTGAAATAACAACTTGGTTTAGCAGTTAAAGGAAGACTGAGACTGCAGCATTTGCACTTGTGATTTTCAGATAAACACCCTGTCTTCCTCCTCACTTGATCTCCAGCCCTTTTCACTCCCATAATACTGTGTAAGTTTTATTATTCCTCATCATTGCCTCCAAAGAAGATTCCATTAGAAGCTTTGTGCTATTTTAGCATTAGGAAAATCAATCCAAGAACAAATTCTATATCAAATATCAGTATTTTTGGTATTTAAATTGAGGGATTTTGTAGGGACAAACCTGGAGATCATAGAAATTCCATTCCATACCCAGAAGTCATTAAATCATTGTTTTGCTCTATTTGAGGTACACTTGGTCAGGGAATTATACTAAGTAGCTGGATACTGCCTCATCCTTTCTATCAGAGTGGGGATACCTAGACAAAGAAATTCACAGAGCTCCTGCTGGGGATCAGCAATGATGAGCATTAGCACCTGTGCAGTTTTAGGGAGGTGAAAAGTAATTCAGGTCCAAACATGAGAGGGGTGAGGGTGGAGGGGGCTGATCTAAAATTGTAAATGTCAGTGCTATATTCTTTGTCTTCTGTAAAACGGGAAAACATTTAGAAATGTTTTGCATTCAGATGCATGAAATAAGCTGCAACACCTTCAGCTCTTGACAAATTAAAATTCAAAATGTAATATAATTTAGAAATCTAAGAAAAGAAAAAAAAAATGTTTGATAGGTTCATTTCAGTATTTGGCTGTACAGTGAAAGGTCACTTATGCCATACTCATTTCTTAGCATGTGGTGGGGTTTGAAGATACTGCATGTACAGGAAACCATTGAAACTAGAAATATCTATATTAAACTGGTAAATGAAATAAGGCTTGGACACTTATCCAAAAGCCATTGACACAAAAGGCAACTTTCTTGGACTTCACTTCTGTTACATGGATACATTTCACTGTAGAAACTGGAGTAATATCCTGGATTAATCTCTTGCCTTACATTCAAACCAGATTCAAATCCTACATCTCCACTGAGAATCAGGTTAGCAAACTGAAATACCAGTGGATTACTGTGGGTTGCATCAGGGATGAAGGATCTGGTCTGACTATCTGTGTATTTTTCACTGCTTAAATATAGAGCACTGAGTGGTTAAAGCAAGGTGCCAATTTAAATAGGACATTTTATGGGCTTTGGGGAAAATTTAGGCTGCAAATGAATACAAAAACAAAATACACATCAATAGTGGCAAAAATTGACCTCTGCACCAATGGAATCAAGGCACTTAGAGTGAGCACCAGGGTCTTTTATGGAGATATGATGTGAAATCCCAACTGCTCTCATGAAGAGCTTTCTAAGACACGTTACAGTTCTAGCTCCTTAATAAGTGTGTCTGGAGTTACCAGTTGAAGGACAACTGATTTGAAATTTAAAAAACACTATTAGGTTGACCTAACTAAAAAGTAAAGGCATTTCCTTTTAAAACGTATTTAATATAAAAAGAAAATATATATATATACATATATAGAAAGAAGGGATTGTGGAAATCCCATGTAATTGCATAAACGTATTGCAGTAGGCAGCGAACTTGAGGTAAATCTTACAGTCTTGAGTCTGTAATTTAAATGACCTCACTGTCAGAAATGGCACCTGCCAGTTTAGTTCTGAAACTAAAATAGCAAAATAGACATTAAGTAAAAGAAGATGAATTCTTGGTCATTGACTCACTGGTTTATTTATAATTGTGCTCAGTTTTTGAAAACCATTGCAAATAATTGCTCTTACCCCAAATGACTTCCCGCCCGGACATCCTAAATGAACACTTTTCTTACACTTCTCAGTTTGTTTCTACTTTCACCAGTTTTCATAGAAACGTCTTTCCACCTGGAAAGTGCTAACATTTGGTTTGCAAACTCAAAGATCACAGCAAGGATATTTTTCAAGGTAGAGCAGCATTTGAATACAAATTGCTCACAGTGCTTAGAGTTAATAGCCTTATTCATCCTGGAACCATTTTGGCTGTGATATCAGAGACATTACAATATGATGTATAATGTTCAGTCTGTGATACTAATGGGCACCAATATATTCCCCAAGTAATATTTCTGTTCAGTAACAGTGTTCATAAAGGAACTATGGAAGGTATAAACTGCAAAGGTGGAAGTTACACCCACGCAATGTTCCATGGAGGAATTTGAGAGGACCGTTAGGGGTTCACAACCACCTGTCCTTTCTATAATCAGGATAAAAAAAATAAAAATAATAAAAAAGAAATCATGGTTATATATATTGAAGATAAAATAAAAAGTCAGTCTTGGAACTGGCTGTTAACCACTGAATTACTGCTAATAAAGAGTTACAGATTTTTAGGGGAAAAAAAAAAAAGGAAAATGTAACACATTATGAAAGTTCATTGTTGTATTGACAGAAACACCTTGTATTTCTAGGGCTGGGAAAGGGACAAGGCTGAGGTTCGGTTTGTGTATCAGGGACTGCTGGGCTCTGTCTGGCGTGGGCTCTGGGTTCGCCCCCGCAAGAGAGCATCCTGCTGACCAGGAGCTCCAGCCTTCCTCCGCTTGGAGTTGCTAGGCAGTTGCTAAGGCTGCTTTTGCTTCATGCTAGGAGACGAGCTAGCTGTTTTCTATTCACTCTTCAGCATGAAGTTTTGGGCTTTCATTGGAGATTAGCTGAAACAGTCCACTGGTAGCATGAAAGCAGGAAGGATTGCTCAGCCTGAGTTTTCCTGGGGGTTATGGCTGATTTTATTGCTCTTATGATTTATCTGATTTTCCTACTCATACCCAAAGGAGCTTTCCCTTAAGTAGAGGCATTCTTTTTAACATCACAAATAGTAGCTAATAATTTTTATGATATTAACAGTGTTTTCTGCACAGAATTTAAAGCAGAGCCAAAGTGGACAGATCTGTATTCAGCCACTGAGGACAGTACTTCCTTTTTCTATTGCCAAGCCATCGCCCTGAACTTGCATCTACCTTCATATGGAAACAAATGAAATGTGCAGACACATCTCTAAGTCCTGAAGTCCCAGTAACAGTTTTGATAAAATTTAATCTGGTAAATTGGATTCAAGAGATCTGGGATTAATTCTCAGTTCAGCTGTTGCCGGTTCTTTTGCTGGATATGTCCCAAGTGAGCCTATCATGAGCCAGCAGTTCTGCAAACTCTCGGGTAGCTCACTTAATCCACTTTATGGTTTCGTTCCTCCTCAGCAAAATAAGGCTAATACCTTATTACCTACCTTAGCGGAGGAGTCAAAACGATTATTGAATATGAACTATTCAGATGTTAGGTGAGCTGTGGTACACAGAGGACTGTACCATAGCTTTTTTTCCCCCTTATTGAGTGCAGTGATATTTTCTAAGGGAGTGTTCAGTTATCAAATTTTATTCTGGAAGAAATATTTCACATAGCCAAATCATTCTTTATCACATCAGTTCTTTATAGTCCCTTTCTAGGAAATCTTATTTTATATAGTTTTCTCCGTTCCATCTCCTAATGCAGTTGATGTCCTGCTGGGTGTTTCATCACTTCTCCCCACTCCAAGTTCTCGGAATGACTTTCATTTCCCTGGTGAATTATCTTTATCTCTGGCAATAGCTGAGAAGATGCAACAAAGCAGAGATGCTTCCTCTGCACCTCCAGCTTCAAATGTGTAGTTTTTCCTTTCTCTGTGATTGCTACAGAAGTTGATTCACTTAAAGTGCATAAAGGGTAAGATCAAGCACCCATGTGAATGAAAGTGAAATGAGGTGTTACAAAATTAGTATGGGGACTTTTGACAGACTCAGGCAGGCTCTTTGTATCTCAGCATTGTCCATTTTAGTTTCGAAGTGTTTCCTTTACTGAACTCATTTCATTACTTTGCTGAGCATCTTCAGGCTTTTGAAAAGACCTGTCTGACAGAACTCCAGTTTGCAGCTTCCTATCTCCAAAACAGGTATAAGATCAGGATGGAAAGGACCTGGAGAAGTTGCTTTGGCAGGTTTTTTTTGCCTAAAGGAAAGTTTAACATAAAGTATTTTGATCTCTGTCCTTACAGTTTTCTAGTGGTGGAGGTGGTCACTGCCTGTGAAACAGAGCACTACAAGTATGTCCCTGTTATTGGACATCCTCGTTGATGTGCAGGTTTTGTCTGTTGTTATTCTCTCTGTCATAAAACCATCCACAGGACTCCACCAAAATCATTTGTCCTTTAGTGTTATGCAGGCAATAAATGAGAAAGATTTGGGTATTAGATTAGTGTCCTACGTGTCATGACCACTAGGAAAAACTGGTTAGATTGAGTGAGGATGACACCAGCATTTTTACAGGGCCATTAGGCAGTAACAGCTTTTTAGCAATTGCTTTGAAGGATAAAGTTATAATCAAGTACTCAACAAGGAAATCTTTAGGAGACATATTTTTGGGATATATTGTATTGCTGGAAACATACCACGTAAACCTAAGGTAGAACTAGAATTGCTGCTTCTGTTGGACCATGGATCACCAGATGTGACAGAAGAAAAAGTTTTTTTGATCTCACGATTCATTCCATCTGCCAACTCTCTTTCCTCTCAAAAAATACACATAGACTTTACAAAGCCTTTTTTTTTTTTTTTCAAATGGATTTTTTTTTTTGTTCCCAGTTTTGTCTCCCTATCTGTCAAATCTCTTATTGAAGGTATACAACGTGTGTCTGTACCAGATTCCATGCTCAGGCTTACAGATGTATTCTTTGTTAATGGTTACTTAGTGGAGGCTGGGTCTTTGGAGTAAATTAGTTGCATTGGGATTGCTTTGGAAAATATAGGCTTATTACAGAAATTGCTCTGAAAAAGTGTTCCTATCTTAGTTTCACTCGGTTGTGAAATTTTGTAAAACTGTAGAGAAAGTTATAAAAACATACATATGTATGTAGATTAGTGGGTAATCAAGTGCCACTGAAAAATAAGAAATTTAAACTGACTATTGATTACACCAGAGTAGCTCAACCAAAGAGGAAGACAAAGCCTATTAATCACAAGCATATCAGGATTGACAAAAAGTGAACTAGTAAATAACATTGTGCCTTTCCTTGCCAATTAAACCAGAATTTATTCTGCCTAGTTTACAGCATGACAGGTGTTTATGGTGAGAAGTCTCTTGTGTTAGGATCTTTATGTTCATTGGAAGAGATTTAGGCACCTCCAGAGTTGCTTGTGAAAAGGGGCTGGAAGTGGTCAGGTTTCTCTAAAAATGGGCAGAATTATCCCCACAAGAAGTGTCTTTCTCTTCATCTACTACTAGAAGACCCTGGGAAAAGTAGCCATTTTGGAGGCAACCTAAGATAACAGGGCCAGCTTACTAGAGTGACGTGCTGCTGTTGTACCTCAACCCCCACACATGAAACGTGCCTCTTCCCCATGGGAGAGGAAAGTTTTGTTAAAGCTCTTTTCCATCTAGGCGATCTATGCATGTTAAGTATGATTCAGCAAAACACTTAATTACGTGTCTCAGCCTATCCTTAATTAGCAGAGATCTTAAATTCTTGTATAATACTAAGCAAATCCTTGAAGTTAACTCAGGTGCATACTTAAAATAATGAGTATGCATGGTGGAAAGCAGATAAATTAGCAAGTGTTTCAATAGCAGGCAATCTGACTTGCCAAAAGACACACTCAGTATGTCTGGTAAAACCAACTGCAGAACCTACAGCAGGAGAATTTCTTCTTTATACAATAATCACAAAACAACCTTTCCTGACAAAGCATGCTTCACCCCCTTTGCTCTTCTATTGTATGGATGTGACTTTTCTCCATCTCCCTGATAGTGGAGTATTGTTCTCTGCCTATTACTGGGTGCTTTGTGATAAAGAATGTTTTGAAATGTAGAAGTTTGAAATATCTTTGGGAATCTGTTTCTTTTCACTGAACTTTATTGAACTTGTCTGCCTGGTGTTTCACTCTGAGAATGGCTAGCTCTCTTTTTCCCAGGCTTTTGGAGTTCACTTTTCAAGTGTGAGGGGCTCAGTGTCATTGGCTTTTTTCCACCTTTGAGTGCCTGAGTTTCTGCAAGACAGAACACAAATTGTTAATAGTGAAAATTGCTCAGTACCCTCTGCTGTTCTGATGGATGGCACTATCCTTGCTCCGCATCTTTCAGTACAGCAAAACACTTCAGCTGAATAGGTTTATAAAAAGCTATTTTGTACACTTGAATACACAAGTTTTGTGGTAATGAACAGCCTTCATACCAAGGTCATATGAGAATAATTGTCACTAAGCAGATTTGTTAGTGAAAGGAGGACTTTATTTATTTATTTATTTATTTATTTATTTATTTATTTATTTATTTATTTTATGTGGAATAAGACTTGGGGTCATCCTACACTATTGCTAGTTTTGCTCTTTACATAGAGCATGAAGGAATCTTGGATGAATCTCCCAAGGGAGATTTACTGATTGTCCTTCCTTTTCCATTCAGATTACCCGGCATAGGGACCACACTTCAGATCTGGTTATGAATAAAGTCCTGCCATCACAGTTACCCAGATACAAAAACCATAGTTGGATCCAGCTCTGTGCTGTGTTTCTCCTCGGCTGAGCCTTGATCGGCTTTTATTTTATTTATAACATTTATTTTGGGAGGATATTCTCCACCCTTGGCGCATCACTTGGTTGCCAAGAAAACAGTGATTGACAGCTTTTAGTGAAACAGGAAGGATCAGCTATGTCATGAGATGGGATGATGGCCAAAACATGCCGGTGTTCCTACAGGTGGTAGATGACTTGTTGCAGAGTTTTATTTATACAACCTGGATTAAACTGACTATCAGATATATGGTTTGGAGAAAATGCTCTCCATTTTGGATGGTCAAAACTGTTTTTTTTTTTTGTTTGTTTGTTTGTTTCTTTGTTTCCCCCTTTTTTTGTCATTTGGTGTATTATCCATTACCCACATAGAACAGGCCATGTTCACCTAAAAGCTTTTGCAATTAAGGAACAAAATCCTCAACCTCTCCTGTCCTTTTCTGCTGTATTGTGTAGCTCTGGTGACTCTTGATCCTTTGTACTACTACATCGTTACAGTATGCGAAGATGCCTTGTGAAACAGTTTTTGTGGGTGCTTGTAGATGAAATGTCACCATAGTTACCTGCATTTGCAAAGACTGAGGAGAGGCCCAGCTGGTCTCACCCAGTCCTGTCTTCCTGGTATACTTATATATACACCCCTACGAGTGAACAACCATACAGTTATTTTCAGAAGTTCTTCTGAACGTATATGCTTAGACTCTGCCAATCTAGCCACAACCTGCATTTCAGAGTGGAAACATCATTCCCGTGTCCTGTTTTATATAACTCTGTAGCATTGCTCTCATTGTCCTCTGTGTTGTATAAGGGAATTCTTTACAGATTTTCAAACAGTAAAGTCCTTTGACATGGACAGAAAACTGAGCAGCTCTCATCTGAACACTGTACAGGCTAACCCTTGCAGTATTTTGCACTAAGTCACTGCATGGTGCTCATTGTCACTGAAAGCATTAGTTACCCAGCTGAGCCATCCAAGACAAGTTCTTTTAATAACAAGGTTTTAAGGCCAGAGACGTTTCCCAAATCATGTTATTATAATGTTTAATGAAATGAGACAATCTGCTAGGAAAACAAACAGCCCTGCACCACTGCTCCAGAGATCTGTGTAGCATGACTGAGCTCGCATTTGAAATAGATCCTAATCAGTTGGCATGACAGGAAAATGTTTATAACATTTCTGTTATAAACCTTCTGCTTTTGGGGGGTAGTAAGCGTGCTAGAGTTTACCTAGTGACTTTACAGGCTGCTCCCTCTTCTTGCCCTGTATGGACAGATCCTTTCCAAGTCTGTGCAGGAGGAGGGGCCACAGACAGGGTGGGCTTTTTCTTTGAAGCATTCCTCATCAATTGCAAGATGTGCAAAGCCCCATTTTCCTGGGAGTGGCAGCGGTCATACAGCTGAAAGGCACTTGTCCAAGCCCCAGTGCTCAAGCCAGTAGCTCCCTGCTTGGGAGGTGTTAACTTGAGGGTTTTGGCTTGGTGTCATGCTGCCAGCATTTCTCTCCTGGGTCACTGCTTTTCATCTGCATGTTGTTCTGTCCCTGTGGTCAGAAGCTGTGCATTGGGATGTGGCTTTTCATGGGTAAGGCTCCATGTGTTTGCACCTCTGTGCACATCTGATGTGGTGTAACACACCGGTGCTAAACTGTTGGGTTTTCTTCCTTTGAACTAGCTTTGAACTAGCTTTTGAACTATCTTTGAAATATTGAGATAAGCACAGTTATATTTTCAGTATACTTCCATAACCTCTTTTCCTGCTCTTCGTCTTGGTTCTGAAGGTGATTTTTCCAAGAGGAAAGATGTCCATCTCACAGAAACCTGTGCTGCAGTCCTGTTCTCCTCCCCTCTTAGTTTTCCTCTTTTAGTTTGCTTTTTTTGTTTGTTTTTGTTTTTGTTTGGTTTGGTTTGGTTGTGAGATTCCTTTCCTTTCCTTTCCTTTCCTTTCCTTTCCTTTCCTTTCCTTTCCTTTCCTTTCCTTTCCTTTCCTTTCCTTTCCTTTCCTTTCCTTTCCTTTCCTTTCCTTTCCTTTCCTTTCCTTTCCTTTCCTTTCCTTTCCTTTCCTTTCCTTTCCTTTCCTTTCCTTTCCTTTCCTTTCCTTTCCTATAAAGTTAATTCATAATTGATTCAAAGCAGAACCAAACTGATAGTGAAAAGCAGCAGACTTCAGTGTCTACATTAAATTAAGTAAAGGGACCTTAGAAATACTGTGAAATGAAATTATTATAAAATTCCTTCAGGTTTAATCATTAAAGGTCTAATTAGAATGACATTATTTGGCAGTGTACTCTTCCGGTTCCCTGTAAAATACATTAGTCTGGGACTTCTTCAGCCTCAATGCCTGCTGTCCTTCCTGCCTCCTTTCCTCCCTTCCCTCCTCTTCTCCTTCCCTTTCTCCCCTCCTGTCTTGTTTTTTCTCAGCAGCCTGTGCAGAAAACATATTTGCTTCATTTCAAACATTACCGTAGTTTCCAGCTTGGGGTCTGCAGGACCTCAGGGATGTTTCTAAGAGGTTAAAATTAATTTGGAAAAGCAAATTGATATAATACATCCCTGCATGATAGTGATGCCTCTGAAAAAATGGCTATTCACAAAGAAAAAAGGTTGGAAGTCACTGAGAAAGCAGGAATTATAACAATAGAACAAAATATCAGGAGATTTTTAAGGTCATTATGTGCAAATACGGGAGGCAAACTTCTAAGGAAATTTGTTCAGCATTAATATGACTTTAGATCAAAGGAACAATGTAGTACCTGAGCTGTAGACAATTATTTTGAACCTCTTTAGGATTTTTCTGTTACTTTCTATAACTATTTAAAAGAGTTCAAACTCCTCGCTGGAGTAAGCTGAGCAAAGTCCATTTATAAACTTGAACTTGAACATTGAGAATCTGAACCACTATGTCTTTTCTTATATAGGATCTTTCATTCTGGTGGGTCTCCAAATGATTTATAGACATTTATTTCATAGGACACTGGTGACACCAGAAGTTGCATTTCATACAGCTGTATCTGGCACAGCAATAAATAACTTAGCAAAAGCATTTATATTGAATTTTTTAAGAGCTTTACAAACAACTGAGAGATTTGTTTACAAACACAGCAACACTGTGTGACTATGCCTAGGAGTGAACAATTTTCCATCAAATAAAGGCACAAAGATTTAAACTATCTGTAGTTCAAACATGTATACATTTCAAAAGTAAAGCACACAGGTTTAAGTCAGGGGAACTGCTTATGCTTACAAAACTGTTCATTGCTTCTTGGATCAGGCCCTAAATGAGTGAATCATTTGTACAAGGCACTGGTATTTAATAGCATCTGTTCTAGAGAACAGGTCTCAGACTCTTGCATAGACCGGTTGAAAGAACCACTTGTCTATTCCAAGTCATAAAAAACAAAACAAACAAACAACACCCAAACAGATTGCTTCAATGCAAATTTCGGCTAAGCCAAGTGATGAAAGAATCATTGTTTACTGCCTTCTGGGTCCTTCCATAGCAATGGGTTAAGTACTGGATAGGTTTTAGGAATACAGATTCCAAATTGAGCATAACAAGAGTGCACTCTTTGTAGACTGAAGAAGGAAATTTTATCTGCCATAACTGTTTCATGTCATTGCATTGAATGAACTGGTTTGTATCGATATAATCCTGTTTATGGAGTCACTTTTGTATAGAGACACCACACACTGCATGTCAATTAGCCTTGTTCCCACCCCAGTGAAGAGTGCTGCTACTTCTGGTTATGATCAAACCTGTGTTCTTAAAATGAAGGACACAGTGACCAAACTCATGAACAATTTTAACAAGTCTCTGACAAGTTTTTCATCTTAGAAATGAGTTTAGAGTGCTTATATCTCTTGGAATCTTAGCAAGTGGAATTAAATACTGGGAGGGGGTGGTGGGAAGATGAGGAGGAGCTGAGCAGTGCTTTCCTGGTGCCTGGGAGCCATGGGAGTGGGCTGATCCACCAGGGAGGAGGTGGTGGGAGCATGTGGGAATGGTGATTGTGCAGACAAGGAGCACAGTCACATTCTTCTATTCACTGAGGTATGGCAGGGGGCTATTCCAATGTCTTACAAACGTGAAGCCTATTAGAGTTCTTGGTGCTCCTAGGGCCAATTTTAGGCCTCATGCAGTGGCTGTGAATTACATAGCCATGGCACAAGCCACACTGCTTTTTGCAGTTTTTTATTCTCGTGAGCAGAATGCCAAACACGGAGCTGCTTCAGTCTCGAAGGCATGCCTTAGTGTTCTCTATCACAGAGGTTAATGTGTTTTTCAGTTTTTCTTGTATTTAGGCAAGCATATTTTATGGCTTAGAGACTGGTCTTCAGTTTCTGGGATACTGCATGGAGATCTGCTTTGCTCCAGATATTTTGTGTTTCTTCTAACAATACTGATACATAAAGAGGAGATGGTTCAGCACAGATGCAGCAATGTGAACAATTATCTGCTATCTTCTTGCCATTATTTGTCTACTACCCCAGTGGTGTTAATGAGGTGATGAGTACAGACCCCAAAATACAAAAAAATTAAGAAGTCATAAAATTTTAAACTAATGAATGTTACCAGCTTTCTGAATTTGGAGCTTCCACATCTGATATACCCAGTTTTCTGTATAGCTGTCACATCAACCGATTTTTTTTCCCTTTATTTTGCAAAAACAGAAATTCTTCTGTAATCATATAACTCAAGGAGCTGGGGCTTAAGAAAAATGCTGAATACGATGTTATATTGTTACAATTTGTCAGAAGAACTGCTTCTCTGTGCAATTGATGTCTACAGGGGGTTCAGTTTAGATTATTCAGAATAAATTCTCATCCTTACACTGGGAATACAATAGAATAGTTCCATGATTATTATTTTGGGACAACCTTAAAGGAGGAATTTCCTTTCTTCACCCTTGCTCCCCTATGCAGAAAGCACTCAGCTCTCTCTGGCATTCAGTTCACTTCTTTACAGGGATTCCCCCCAGCCATGAACTCAGTTTCACAGCTCCCATGGGCTGCATATGCTCAGCTTTCTGCAGCAATTGAAATGTGAGCAATAAAACAAGTATTGCACATTCTGGAGCAGATTCTCAGTAGGTGTGCAGAGTGATCAACACCTTGGGCTGTTTTCTATACCCTCAATATCTGTGTTAGGCAGAGGCTAAATTTGGAACCGGGGAGCAGTTGCAGGGGGGTGTATTGCAGCCACACTTCCAACACTGCAGCAGCCTGTGCCAGGGGATATTATGCAGGACCATTTCCATGCCATGTTGACAAACTTTTATTCTGCCAGAGCAGAATAAGAGCCCTTCATGAAATGGAGAATCAGCCTCTCATCATGCACTTCCAGCACTGTTCCCAGGTGCAGAGCTGCAGACTCTGCCCACCCTCACCACACAGATCCCCAGTGACCACCCAGAGAGGAAACAGTGGGTCCATGCTGCCAAAGTGGGACCTCATCAATCTGCAGACACTCATTTAATTCCCTGCCATAGCCCTCTGTGTTTCCAAAGGGGCAGGCTTTAGGATCCAAAGAGATCTCATATCAGCTGATTAGAGACTGCAGTGTGGAGCCAGGACTTGTCACTTCAGTTGCCAGCTGCTGCTGATTCACTAGATGCCCAAGACAAGCAGCTTAACTTTCTTTTTTCCTCTGTTTCTATTTTCAAAGAAACCACAACTCTGCAGCACACCAGGGGGATGTTGCGAGTTTGAATTAATTTGAGACTTCCAAATTAAAATTGCTGCAATACAGCAATTCATTTCACCCTGTGAGGAATATCTAAGATCCGCTGGCTCTTCCTGTGGAGGCACCTGTTTCTCTCTAAGGAGGACCTCAGCTAACTAGCTTAGACATTTCACTGAATTAGGCACTAATTCTGATGAACACTATACAAGTGTTAACTCCTCTGTTAGCAGGTCTTGGAAGCCCAAGGGCAGAAAACAGCACCCTAACTTATGTCACAAAGGAAGTGAACTAAATACTGTGAACATATCCAATTTCCAGCAAGCACAGGCATGCTGCTGTTATATTTGTGCTCTAGGTTAAAAAAAATTCACTTGAGGATGTCATTAGGGGGTTAATGGAAGCACTGTATTCAGAAAGCTTCTCTGTAAGCTAGGCTAGCCTCCTTACCTTACTGTGTGATCAAATTCATTATTTCCCAGCTCCCGCTGTGATTGCCAACAGTCAGATGTGAGCAAATGAGCTGAGGATGTATTTATATCAGGACAATAACATGAGGGGGTTTGTGGAATGGCATGCTATGACAAGCTCAAGAAATAATGTAATTAAATTATTGTTTACTGAAAGAAGACTGGCACTTCTGGGTAGATGGTATTTTTAAGCTTTCTTGAGAATAAATTAGTGTATGGAACATCCTTTACAATCAGAAATTAGAGGTCAAACAATGGATGAGAAAGTAAGAATAGAGGAGATTCAACTCCAGAACTTCATTAACAACACACACACGTGCACACAAATACACATACATGATGACACTTCATGTTCACGCAGATCTCAGGCAAGACAAGAGCATCAGTACATTCAAGGCATCTCTCACTTAAGGTTGTGTGAGCAAATGGTAAAACTCACCATTTCCAGGCTTTCAGAAGATTGGCTTGACCTGAAATTGACATTAAAAATGGGTATAAGGTGTCATAGAATCAAAGAATCATTAAGGTCAGAAAAGATCTCCAAGATATCTGATCCAACCGTCCCTCAATCATCAATATTACCCACTGAACCCAGTCTTCACACTATAAATAAGGGAACATGTTAATGAGGAGTTTGGGTTTGTTTTTATTGGTTTGTTATGTTTGGTTTTGTTTGTTTGTGTCTGCTGGTGTTTTTTGTTTGTTTGTTTGTTTGTTTTGGGGGGGGGGGGTGGCAGAGAAAAGAAGAGCTGTCATTTTGGACTCTGTTGTATACATGCAAGCATCTAGTGCCATTTAAAATGACCCAAAATATCAGTATGAGATGGTAGATAGGATACAAAGAAAAGCCTTCATGGCAGCTCAAATGGTAACCATGTCTGTGCAAATAAACAAATCCCTAGATCTCCACTCATCTTAATGGGAACTTTAGACATCTAGCAGACACGTGGATTGAGCACGCAGGTAGACATCTGTGTTTAGTCTTAGAAGTAACCCTGCCCTGATATTTGGATAGACAGGTTACCCTGTCTCTAGATAGAAAGTAGAGAGCCACCTTCACCACCATACCCCAGCTGCATCCTCTTCCTATTTCAGGAGAAACTTGGAGGCCACAAATTTACGCTGTCTGCCATACAAACATTACCCTATAGCTTATGCAGCCTAGACTCATGAGTTCTGCTGTGCCTGTAGCCACTGGGATCCCACGTTCCTGCCTCTTTTTCAGAGTTCACCAGATCTATGGCCCAAAACATTAGCTTTTACGGTAAGTCAGTCACCATCATTCAAGTTTTTATGTCCAAATTGCATTTTACAAAGGTATGATAAAGTCAGCTTGTCTGAGCCAGATAGAAGCAAGATAAACTTTTAGGGAGAGTTCCTTTTTACAGTTGGATTTTAGCAACATTGCTAATACAACAGTTGTGTATATTGGAAGAATTCAGGGAGTAGACTACAAAATATTTTCCACACTCAGTACTGTTCCTACAGAGCATTTTGTACTGCTGTTTCTGGAAACAAAACACCTAGGTGGACCACTGGTCTGAGCTAAGAGGGCATTTCTTTGACAATGCATATTCAGGTAAGCCACACAACTCACCTGAAGAATGGCAAGGGAGAAATTTTATGTCTTCTCAAACTGTAGACACCATGCCTTGTAAGCATATATATAGGAGAAGGAGGTTACTGCCTTTTCACCCACCTCAACTGAATTCTCACTTCCCACCTTGACCTGGAAATCACCACCCTGTCAGGTCCACTATAAAAGATGTGGTATAAACTCTCCCTATCCTGCTTTTTGTCAAAATGACCCACAAATACAATTAGGTCTTCCTGAGCAATCTATCACCTTTCAGCTTTCCTTCTAAAAAGGGAGGTAAGTAAGTGCCCTCAATTGGATAAAGATTGCTGGGCAGGTTCAGAGCTGTGGTTTGAGTCTCAGATCTGCACAAAGATGTGTTGCCATTAAAGAAAGAGAGGAGAAGACGTCTGTGATATATAAAAGGCAGATACAAAACAGCTCAAGAATCACCTGATGAAATTCTCCTACCTGTGGAAGGTTTGCAACTGCACTTCAAGGAAAAGTGATCAAGTATAAAGCACTTAGGTTAAGCAGAAAGCCATTTCATTCTTAAAGTAAAAGAGAGCAGATGTCCTTTACATACGAGGGAAGATGTATAAAAATCGACTTTCAGATTTAGCATATTCTGCTCTTTTTGGACATTAAGGAGAATTTACAGAAGACGCCAAAATATTCCTTTTATTATTAACCCTCCAAATGGAAACTCAAATATTCTCATAGTTTAAGTCCATCATTTTTAAGTCAAGAAAGGATCTTTCTGACAAAAAAAAGCTCACAATGTTGTTCTATATCCCTGAAATGATTGTATGAATTCTGGCATTTGCTTTGTTTTTCAGAGAAGCATTCTTTTTTTTTTTCTTTTTTTTTTCTTCTCTTTTCTCTTTTCTTCTTTATTTTATTTTTATTTTTAAGGAATCCAATTTTATTTTTTACAGTCCTGGGAAACAAAGTTAAGCACAGTTCCCTCTATGTAAAAGAAGCAAGTCGGAAATAGAGCTGTCTATCCTTTATAACCCAAATGCAGTTCATCATCTGAAAACTTTAGATAATTTATTTTGCTTCTATGTTGATACTTTGGCCTCAGTAACTTGTCTGAGAACAACATTTGATTCACTGTCAGAAATTGAACAGAATCCACAAGTCCTGACTCTCATCCCCGTATTAAATCCAAGGGAACCGGAACTGTCCCTAAGGAAGACTTAAATTAAGATTAATTTCTAATGTACTCTAAAGGCCACAGTCCTGTGGCTCTCTTCATTACTGGATTCTTACTGATGATCTGTTCCAATTTGGAACAGAGACAAAATGACAATTATGCTTCCTAACAAGTCCTGAAACAACCTGCCAGCTTTGAGGTGCTACAACAAAATTCTCTTTCCAGATATTGTTATTGACTGGGACCCCCAGGTTCTGGTATCATTTCTCTACAAATATTCCTCTGGGCCAAATTCTGAGTGGACCAGATGACCTCCAGAAATCCCTTACAACCTTAACCATTCTGTGATTCTTTAACTCTGTGACTGACATTTTTAATTAATTTGTGGGTACAGAAAGACCAACACAGAAATTTAAACATAGCTTTGGAATATACTCTTTGTCACCTATAAAACCATCTGAATTCACAGCTTAGGTGATACCCCATAGCCACCGTCTGATATGTGAAGACAGTTAGGTGCCCAAGGGCAAGGTTTGCTAGTCTGCTGTTGCAAAGAGATGAACATGTGACTTAGTCAAGAAAAAGTCATGAGAAGATCAGAAAAGGCCAACTTTTGACTTGCTTTGGGAGTGTTTGTTTGTTTGTTTGTTTGTTAACACCAGGCCAGAGATACTCCTTTTATTTGCAACTAGGCTATGAAGCCTGGCTGGGGAGAGTTACATAAAATCAGTCCTGCTTTTTCCACAATACAAGAGGTCTCCCATGGCCACTGCTCCTTTCACTCAGAAGCCAGTGGTTAAAGTTCATACTTAGATCTGGAAGAGTTAAAGAAAAATCATCAGGTCCTTCAAAAAGTCACCACTGAATAGCTCAGAGCTCTGCAAACCTGTTTGGTCTGCGTTAATGCTGAACAAGGAGCGGCACTAGTAGTGCAATGAAGTAAGAGAACACTATGGAGGAAAGAGTGGAAAAGTTAAAAAACAAATTGAAACTCCATGGAAATACAGATTAACAGATGGAAAGATTTTACACAGTAACTTCTGAAAGGTACAGGAACTAGTAAATAGGAATCAAATGTAGTTCTGAAACTCAGTACTTAACTAGTTTCCATTTATTGCTCTGCTGGAATAAGCAGCATATGAAATGCTGTCATAGAAACCTACACTCTCAGTGGAAATGAAACACATGAGCAAGTAGATTCCAAACAGATCACACAAAAAGATGAACCTACAAAGGAGTAGAGCTCCTCTAATCTTGAAGATCCAAGTTTGCATGGTGGGGAAAAAAAGGTAAGAGATGCTAATCTTTTCAGAGAGACGATATTGGACTGATACAAGGATCTGGTGCATAATGGTCAGCAGAAATTGTCCTTGAAAAAGCAAGCAGAATTTACCAAGCAAAGAAGATCTTTTAGTCCTTGAAGCTTACTTAAGAAAAAACTCTAAAAACATAGCTACAGAAATAATAATAATAATAATAATAATAATAATAATAATAATAATAATAATAATAATAATAATACAAAAACAACAACAATAGTAATAATATCAAACTAAGGACAAAGACCAAAGACCTAATTTCACATTTGAAATTTTAAGTCAGAAGTTTTTGAAACATGTGAAAATATAGATTGTATCAACCAAAACTTGAACAAATAAATTGGTGTAACTTATCGAGTGCTTACTCATGAAGTGAATTATCAATAGAGGTGAAGCACATTGAACAGCACAGAAGACAAAGCTAATCCTATTAACACATACACACAGATACATAGGCCCTGAAGAGAAAGGATGCAACAGCTCAGTCTTGATTATTTACCGGAAAACAAATGGGTGTATCAAATTGGTCATAAATGCTTTAGGTAAAACAGTGTTATTGATAGGTTGATCCAGGTAGGGTAAGAAGCTCCTAAGATGTTTGTCCATTAAATCTGGCAGTAGAAGGAGGGCATGAGAACCACTGATGTGGAAGAGAAAATCAACAATTATGGGAATAAAAATGTACTGGAGTTGCTGTAATGATTGACATACAGGCATTGAAGTCAATCACCTGTTCAGGGATGGCAGGCATAAAAATAACGGTAGTGAGTATGTCTATAAAGTGATGACTCATTAAACCATGGACTTATGCTTCTGATTAATATCTTTCATCTCTGTTCCTTGCATACCATTTGGCTACATGTCTACTCCTGGTATATCTAGGATCTTCAATGTAATCCTGCAGCTAGTGCCACTATATATATTTTCAACAAAATCACTTGATTTTGTTATTCTGTTCTATGCACTCCTTTTTGTATCTCCTCCTGTTTTGAACACAATTGCCTTTGTGTAATATCATGTTGGATGACTTTATATGACTTCTCTATGGTGGTGCTAAGAATGTGTCACAAGCTCCCTTGGGTAGGTCCTTCTTGATTATATACACAGAGCTCTGTAAAGTTATCAAAGGGGCAAAAGCTCCTAAGGACAATCAATAAAGAAGATTTTAATATCTTCAGTACAGTTTGGAGAAGAGCTGCAGATAAAAACAGAAAGTTCAGGCTACTCTTGATTGTGTTGTTGACATTTTTTCATCACATTGTCACTAAACTAGTAGAAGAAAGTGCCACTTTAGATTTTATTTTGTAAACAGTGAGGTCATTATTGAAGGGTGTTTTTTGTCTTTTTCAAATACTACCAAGTCAAGTGACTGGCAATGAGTAAATTTAGAATAAATGAAAATAGACCTGTCCCTACTGAGCTGTGATTTCAACAGATCTTTCCTTGAGAAGAGAGGGAGTATAGTTAGAGAAGCCATTGGGACTGGAAACCTCAGTGAACTGAAGGTGGTGTAAACTTGACATTTCTTTTGCCAAGGGTATAAACAACTATCAAGATATAGAACCACAAGAAATAAAAATAATAAAAAAAAAAAAAAAAAGAAAAAGAAAAAGAAGAAAAAATCAATAAATCAATATTATTTGAACTAAGCATGGGGTTAGCTCAATCAAGGGGTATTTAGATTAAGAGTTAGAAAAGGAATTGAGTAAGAAAAGAAGTGTCTTTACAGGAAATAAAGATATGATGTGACAATTGCAAAACAAACTGACGCTTAAACCTTGTGAAAGAAATTGAAAGTAATCACAGTAGGTTTTCTAGCAATATAAATAAAGAGAGTGAGAACAGAAATGCAGGCAAAGTGAGGTCAAGAGTAAAGCTTATTTGGGTACAAGCCAAAAAATACAAAGTATATATGAAAGGAACTTATCATATCCGGTATGGAAACAAATCTCAAGGAAAATAAGGCTTTCACAGTAGGAGAACATCACACTCTTTGTCCAGAATCCGGAAAAATTGGCATATTGATTGTCATAAGAGTGTTTTTAGTAGATCTTAGTTTTTAGTAGACCTTTAGTAGATGTGGAGTCTCTCTGGAGATATTTAAGGCCTGTCTGGATGCCTACGTGGGCAGCCTGCTCTAAGGAACCTGCTTTGGCAGGGGGTTTGGACACGATGATCTTTCAACGTCCCTTCCAGCCCCTTCAGTTCTGTGATTCTGTTCTGTGATTCTGTGATCTGTCAAAATGAGGGACAGCACATTCATGAGGAATAGTCAGCAGGCTACTTGTAGTCAAATTTTGAGAAGGTGATCTGTGGAGGTACTGCCTAGCAGCCTGGCCTCAGCAGCATACATGTCTGTAAGAGTTTCTTTCTTAAAAAAAAGAAAGAGATAAGCAGAAAATGTAAGGTGACTGAAAGGTCAAATGTACTTACAGGGTGCATCAGACATGTTTTTGCCACTGGAAAGGGAGAAATATTGAAGCAAGCTATTGCTAAGATATCATCTAAAATACTGCAGGTCTGTATTTCATTTGTGGTCCAGGGACTTCTTGCAGGTAGTGAACAAAAAGGCAATTCAGAAAATCAGCTTTGTTTTCCATAGGCCTTTGGTCACTTAGAAAGGATCCCAAACTCCATTCAGAAATGTCCAGAGGTCCAAACACTAAGAAAGCCACTACTCATGCCTATATACCATTCTGACTGTCCTTATTCAGAGTGCAGAAGTTCAAACTAGGTCAGCCACAGAGGTGGGCTATACAACAATGAAGCAAACAGAAAGATTATTTCATTATGAGGAAAGAGAAACTGAATCAGCTTGTTTAACTGCAGCAAAGTGGGGGCTGAAAAAATATATGCTGTCTGTCAGTACATCAATGTGTGATCACTGGGGAGGCAAGAAACAATTATTAAGCTAACAGGACAATGCTGACAGAATCAAATGTGAATATATTGCTCATAAATATTTTAAGATGATAACAAGAAAGGTTATAGCTAGTTAGGGAGTGAGACTCTGTGATACTCTCCTATTAGAAGTACCTGAGGGAAAGCAAAAACAACAACCAAGATAGTCTGCCTTGTTTTTTTGCCTAGGATTATGTGGTGTGCTATGACATCAGGGATGTAAAGACTCAAGGGGTCAGTTTCCCTCAGATGATTTATATTCCTGTAATCTGCCTAACTGCACACTGGTCCTTTAATCCCATAGCCTGTCAGGTTGAAAAATCTTCCTACCAACGTTAAGGCAGATATTTTGCTACTACAGGATAAAAAATGTTGCCTGTGTTATCACACAGACTTTATGTTTCCCTCAAAGCAGCAAAGGCTACTTTTGCATCTCCACAGATCATTGCATCTCTGTGGGGCCCAAGAGAGAGTAAAGTTCAACCAGTGCAGTTGGGCGGGTGCTGGTAGTTACGATAATGGGTGACTGTAGCCTTTCATGGAATTCTTTAGCCAAATGAGATCAACTGTGAAATAGATGTGTCAGAATTCAGTTCTGAAAAAAAGGGAGTGTGAGCAGCATCTGTAGATGTGAATCCAACCTATCACAACCAAAATGTGAGCACACGGGGAATGAAATGTGCCATTACTACTCCACTGGGAGAAGTTTAAAGTGGGTGACCTATAATAAGGTTCATGATAAGACAACAGAATGAGCAAAGCATGCTCTTCCTGGCTGCTGACTGATCACAGCTGATGAGGACGTGATCTTTAGCAAAATGCAACGTGTGCAACCGAAAAGTGTGCTAGGGAGTTGCTTCACGACCAGGTCAGAAAGAGCAAGAAAGAACAAATCCATGCCTTGAAGATTCACAGATGTCACATGCTGACACCTCCCACACCCACTAGATCTGTTGTACATGTATATTCATACCTCCAGGAAACTTGAAAATATGTAGTTATTCAGCCAGATCCACAAGACCTGGCTCCCAACCCAGTAAAGAACATATGCTTGGTGTAAGGAGAACAAAAAACAGAGTAGATGGTGGCCAGTTCAACCTTCCTCACTGCATTTCTTTGTATTGATGACAATATCAAAGCTCCACTGTCATGGATATGGCACGATCGTAATAGAAAACTAATCTCCAGACCTAGAATTTATTATTGAGATAGGGCAACAACTTAATGCTAGAAAGGTAGCAGCATCAATAACAGAAAAATACAACTTCATCGAGTACATGCTTTTTGGAGCCTTTTCCATTCACTTGAAAGATGAATTCATTAGAGCTGTCAAATTTTGAAACATTAGTGAAAATCAGCAGGAACTTTACAAGCTAGCAGGAGACAAACGACAAGCTTTTCTGTGCCAGATTTTGACCAGGTCTGTTAATGAATCAAAAAGTACTTCTGTGTGGCTACGTGTAATAAATGAAAGAACATACTGCAGTCCCTCACAACCTTCCTTCACATGGGGTGCTTGTTTTTAGGGTTCTGATTTGCAGTACAGACATATGGTAACGTGTCACTTTGTTCATAAGATGCACTTCTTACTTATTACCCTAAATTATACTGTTACAGGAATTTTTCTTGGGGGAAAAAAGAAAAAAAGACAAAAAGAAAATTGATGTGCTTTGCTATTTCAACACTTACAGAGGCAGGTAACTGTGGGTGAATAGCTTGCAGCTTTCTCATTTCTCAGGGTCAGCAGTAGAATTTATAACTAGGTTTTAATTTGAAGCCATTCATTATTTCATCTCTCGTTTTCAATTGCCCCCTTTTATATTTTGTTACCTTGCACTTTCCTAATGCAGACTAACATTATCCTTGTGGTTTTGCCCAGCACAGAGCACTGAACAGATGTTTTCTTTGAGCTGTGCTCAGTCATATCTAGGCCCTCTCCCTCAGTAATTACAGTTAATTTTAGGAATCCTCAGTGAATATTAATAGTGGAAATTGTTCCATCAAATATACATAACATTACACTGAATGCTCTTTGACAATGCACTGCTCAATTACGCAGATGCATTACATCATCCTGAAGTTGCATGTAATTTTCTTTATGCTTAATTAGTTGAAGTAGAGTGCCAGGAGGAGTGGGGGAATGGAAAATAGGTTCCTATAAATCCCTCAAGTGCATTACACCCTACACTCAGAAATGTGTCTCTTCTCAATAATCTCCTCTAATCTGGGGTAATTTCTACGTGCTTTATCATCTAGCATGATGAGAAGGAGCTACTTTCCTTAAAAATATTAAAGGTTTTATCTCACCCACTCAGTTTCTCCTGTTTGACCCTGCAATAAAAACACAGATCTATTCCTCACCAAAACACGGCGTATAACTATGTCATTGACAGTCATCATCACAAATTTAGCCTGTGACTTCATCCCTGGGCCAGACAGGGGAGGGAAATGGGCAGCAAAGGAGAATGGTCTTGATTAAGTACAAATCACCAGAGAAATTAGAGAACGTGATCAGACTATGAAAAACATGGGGAGTCATCTCTCAGCCCAGTGGACACACATTTATTTTTTTTCCTAGATGTAAAAGCCTGTTTTTTGATTTTTTCCTGCCTTCTTTGCTCCTACCGTATTTAAGGAAGTTTGGTGAGGCATAAAGAAGAGCTACAGAAGCAAATAATCTGGTCTTTGTTAGACAGGCCATGTACCTAGCATCTGTAGCACTAGGTACTAGCACTATAGCAACTCATGTTGGAGGGTTGAGAGATAATTCTTCAAGGCATCTGGTGCTCACTAAATCCAACAGGACAATCCTAAATCCTCTCTGCCCTGACTTGGGCAAGCAGCTCTAACTTACACGTCTCTCTTTATTGGCTGACTTACTGAAAGAAATCCCTGTTTCAATTGGCTTCAGTTACTAAATCAGGCTCTCAACAAGATGTGGTTTTCTAGTAATAATAAAGAAATTTACTCTATAAAGCTTGAATCATAATGTACAACAATTAGCCCTCCAGGTAACTCACTGCAGACCATGCAGTCAGTCATTAAGCAGATCTGAATTCTGCACAAAGTCTTATGGAACTGGAGCATGTGGTTAGTTTTATAAAAAATAGACTAATGGTGTTTCAGATCAAACAAGAAAAGACTGACTGCAAATGATGAGAGAGAAGCTGAGGAATTATATAGTGTAGGTGTGTCTGTGAAACAGATCCAGACCATATTACCATCACCTGCTGTCATGTTTTTCAAGGTCAGTGTCCTAGAAGTGAACTACAGACCACAGAAATTGTCCTACCAATGCAGTCCCTGATGTTGTCATTCCCAAGAGCTAGGCAGACTATATGACTGGTATCTAAGAAATCAGCTAACCTTAGGTCCAATGTCCTCTGTCACAGAAGTGCAATCAAGTGTGTTGTAAAGTGATAGGAGCACCTTTGTGTACTGTGAGACATGGTAGGTGCCTGGAAGTCATATTTTGTAACTGAACCAAGTGTTCAGCATATGTCAGAGAAAGCTCACATTGGGGTCATGGACCAGACCACCCCTATCAAATGAATGAACATATACCCACGTGTAACCAAACTGAAGGTACCTTACCAGGATGTTATCACTTGACAGGAGATATCACCTCTTTTGATATGTATGGATATAAATTATCTGACATTGGAGAGTTTGAAATTCAAGATCTCCATGTGCTTCTGCAAGAGGTTGCATGCATCAGTTTTGGCAAAATTTGGGGTACCATGTGTATCAGATTGTTATTTCTTTTTGTGAAACATGCAATTAGTGTTAACTATAGTCCTTGTTAAATGATCTAACAGCAAAGGATGCTATTGCAATCATGCTTGTCTCAAAAGAGAAGAGAAATAAAATCGTTAACCCAATGCTGTTAAGATCTGTACTTAACAAAGGACACAGCTGCTTTCAAGTTGTTTGCGTTATGCTTTGCTTTCTTATATTGGTATTAATAATGATCCTTTAACACCTTTCATCTAAGGATTCTGAAGCACTTAACAAGTATAAATTACCAAAACTTCACAACACCCAGAAAGGGAACATAAGTGCTTCATACATTTAACTCAGGCATAAAAAGGCAAAAGGAGGTTAAATGACTTGTCCAGTGTCAGGCAGTGCATGAAAATGGAAGCTGGAAAGTTATTCTTCCTGTTCTTCTGTTGAATATACACAAGAAGAATCAGCCAGGGAGTTGTCTGAACAATGTTTTCTACAGCTGGCGCTAAATCTCATGGCCCTTTACCTCTGTGCAGTGCCCTCAAGATCTCAAACACAAGCACACTCACAGCCCATATGTTCAGGTATTGGGCATATCCCAGGGAGGTTCTGCAAATGCTGTTGACAGCATTGTTCTGGGCTGATAAATGCATAGAATAATTTTAAACAGTGTATGGGTTCAATATGAAAGAAGGATGGGCCAATGGCAGACTCCTTTTTCTGCATTTTCAGAAACATCAGAGAGTTTTTCTGTTGCCGTGGACCTTCCAGATAGGATGCAGTGATAGCATTTATTCAAAGATATCCTGCATGAGTAAAAAACAAAACAAAACAACAACAACAACAAAACCTGTAACAAGAAGAATAAAATTCTAACATTTCTTGATTTCATCTTACATTGCTGAAATTGCAAACGTAATTGGTATGAAATGTGAATAAATCATAGGGTTTCCATTTCACAAATGAGTAAAGTAAGAGTAAGGAAGTCCATTTGTAGCAGAACTAAGAACATTAAATACTTCATTGTCACTGGACACCAAAGCCCTTCTTTGGTGGCTACAGGGAAGTTTTATCTGATAAAACGTTGAAATACTCTTCACATCCACCCAGAAAAAGGTTGTCACTGTGCCATTTCCCTACATTACGAACAATTATAAATTAATCTGCTCAGACATTACGCTGGAGACTGACACTAAAATCACTGCCTAAAAAGCATCACAATAAAGATTATTACCATAATTGCCAACCTAGCCAAAGCTATTACCAAAGCTGAAGCCGTGGCTGAAATCATTGATGGCTCCATCATTCAGAAGTCCTTGCTCTAAGCTATCATGTTTTATTTCACAGCTGTAGAGGGCTACAGATGTATTCATGGCCAGTTACCATAACCAGATGATAGCAACCTATTAAGATAATGATGCATTAATTACTTTAGTTTAAGAACTCATTCAGACTTCTGGCCTAAATTTTGGCTATAGTAAAATACCCTTCATCTATCCCTTTTATACTTGTCATAATTGGAGTTTGTGCATGCCCCATATATACACCAGGCAGTGGCAGCTCTCCTCCTGCTGCCAAATGTGGTCTTCCTCTTTCTGTGTCATCCCAAAATAAATTCTGCCTGAGTCAGACATAAATTGGTAGATGATTTCTGTGGCCCTGTGGCTCCGTGGTGCTCACCCTACACTCATACAGTATAGGGCACAGTGCCACAACCCAGCTGCTTAGATATGAATAAACTACCAGGAATAATTTACAGAGAAATTTAAATATTGCTGACATAGGGGAAATAAAATCACTGAAGCACTGAATGATGCTGGCAGGCTTGAAGCCAAAATCACATTTGCTTTTGTTCTGCTCTGACATGGGGTATAATTGGGTTACAGCTACAACTTTGAAATATTTTTTTTCCTCCTTTTTTCAAGGCAAAGAACACAAAGACATTTATAACAATGTCTAGTAGAGCGTGAACAGCACTAATTGTTCATCAAGTAGCTTCTGGACACTTAGATAGGTGAAGATCATCTAGAATGAGTGTCCCAGTAATATCTTCTTCCTTTTTACTTTGGATTAAGTAATAATGAAAACATTAAAATATTCAAAATAAACTTATACTTGGCCCACTTAGGGTAATGGGACTTACCAGTGATGTCTGCCTCAAGTTTTGAGAGGGAAGCGGGTGGACTGAAAGCATTATTTGCAAGCAGCCATGCACACCTGGGCCTTGCATGTTCCCCTCTCTTCATGAGATTGCAGAATCCAAGTAAGAATGAACAGAAAAATACTGAATAGTGGGGTGGGACAGGCTTGGTTAAGGGCTGAAATCCCACCCACTGGCTCTCTCACTACCCTTCCCCAACAGGACAGGGGAAGAAAAAAGTGTGGACAAGCCCATGGGTCAAGATGAAGAGATCACTTACTGGTTACCATTGTGGGCAAAACAGAGACAACTTGGGGAAAGCTAATTTAATTAAGTTCCACTTAAAATAAATTCAGATAGTGAAAGACAAACATTTTAAAAACACCTTCTCCTACCCTCCCTTTCCATGCTCAATGTCCCCCCTTCATCCCAACCCCTCTTCCCCCAGTGGCACAGGGGATGGGATGGGATGGGATGGGATGGGATGGGATGGGATGGGATGGGATGGGATGGGATGGGATGGGATGGGATGGGATGGGATGGGATGGGGGCTGCACTCAGCCCCCCCCCAGCCCCTCTCCGCCACCCATTCCTCCTCACCCGTGGTCCTGTTGCAGCGGGGGCCCTGCTCCGGGCTGCAGCCCTTCAGGAACACCCTGCTCCTGCACGGGCTCCCCACTGCCGCAGCTCCCTCAGGAAATGTCCCCCTGCTGTGGCATGGGTGCTCCACGGGCTGCAGAGTAGAGATCTGCTCCAGTGGGGGCTCTGCAGGGCTGCCGGGGAATCCCTGCTGCCTGTGGGCCTGGAGCCCCTCCTGCCCTCCTCCTGCTGGGGCCTGGGCCCTCTGCTGCTTCTCCCTCGCCCTGAGCCTCCTCCTTAGTCTGTGCCTGCTCTGCCCTTTTGGAAATTTCTTTTCCCTGAGGTGCCTTCTGCATTGAAAGTGCCCAGAAGTTACCTGCAGTACTTCTAGCCTCTCTTCTAGCTTATTCTATCTGAATATCTGTGTTTGGCTTCCATAAGAGACAGCTCCTAAGTGAGAACTGGGACCACCATCTACTATGAAAGTCTGTTTATTACTGTGTCAGTGGGCCAATCTTGCAGGAAAGTCTACTGGGGCACTCAGCAAGATGCAGCGTGTTGTCTCTGTCATGCCACATTACACAAGAGCCAGAAGTGTGCTGCTGCAGTCTGGGAGAGCTGAACTCTCCCTGGTGAAACCAGGAGAGCAACAGATGGCTGAAACAGAAAATAGAGGTGAGACTGGGAAACACATTTCTGCATTTAAGAGCCCTCGGCCTCTGCCGTTTTAGGGGATAGCTTGGAACGGATTTTGAGCGCGTTCACAGATATATTTTGGGTTGGCTGGTTTGGGGACTCCTGGCTTTGCCAAGTATCATGTATCACCATGCTCTGTCTGAAGGAGCCAAGTCAGATTCAGCTGTATCACCTCTTGGAGCCTATCCATCATAGCAAGTGACAACTTCAGAGGATTTCATTGTGACATTTACTTGGCTCCTACTGTCTTGCCATTAAAACACTTCTGGTACCTCCCAGAGAGAAACACAGGTCATTGAAAATGCATTTAAATCACCTGAGTCCTAAAATTTCATTAACAAAGAATGACTTTTTGTCATAAGGGAACACTACTCATTTCTTCAAGCCTATACTGTGCCCTTGGTCCTCCTGTCTGACAGACTGAGCTGCTCATCATGGGCTGCCTGATTGCACTTCTGATAACCTTGGAAGCACTTGCAAAAGGTGTTGAATTCCTACCTTCCCCTGCACAGCCATTATTTATTAATCAATTAGACCTTCCCTGACTATATATTCTTGGGTTTAACTTGAAATGAGATATACAGACATACAGCTCATACATCTAGTGGCTGAAAGTCGATAAAATACTGTAACCTGAAGACAGAAAGAAGTTGCACTTTATAGGGTCTGAATTTTAGTCCACCCAAGACTGCAGATAGCATATCTTTCGTAGTAGCATCAGAGCAGGGATTAACCAAGAGCGCTGGAAGGTGATGGCAGACTTCACCCCTTTAAATGTTAATATCTAAGAGCCAGAAGGATGTATTTTAAAATGAAAGTTGAATATTTAAATTATTTCAGGAAGGATTCATTTTGGTGCTTTGAAGGTAGTAGCACTGTTTGGTTAAGGTGAGAAAAGAGTTGCTTTGTCTCTCAAAGCAACTCTTTTTTTTTTTTTCAGTAAAAAATGGTGTTGTTTTTCTTTTGTTTGTTTGTTTGTTTGTTTTTCTGGGACAAGCTTTGTATCTCTTTGTAGTGTAAAGTACCATGTGTCCTCAGGCTGGTAAGGAGGAAGCAGCAAGATGGGAAAAAAAAATTAAAATAAAATAAATCAACAGAACACCCAACCAGTGGGCAGTTACAGGATAAATTTCAAAATCTTTTGGCATTGGCAAACCCTAGAGGAAATAAATAAATAAATTGCCTTTTGTGTATATCCCAGGAGAATGTTTTCTCCTTTGGTGTGTTGAATCTTTGTGTTTGCTCATGTATTAAAATTACTACTGGGCCTGCAGTGTAAAGATAACATAAAATGAATCCTAAATACTAGATATAGGTTTACAGCCTGAGATGCTCTCTGGAGCTGTCATCAGTTCTGGGTTGTGGTTGTGATGGGATGTAATGTTTTATGCTTTGCAGCTTCTGGACAAAGCCATGGCTAAAGGGATTTAGAGAAACTGACCAACAGATGTAGGCTAGGAGTCTGCTGGAGAAAATACACAGCAAGTAATGAGGAATTGCCAAGGAAGAGAGAAAATCTGAAAAGAGACAAGACTAAAATTGTGGGTTAAGATCCCCTTGCAAAATCTATTCCATCTTGTTGTTTCAAAAGCAGTACAGACTGGTGAAGATGTGGGGACCAAAGCAACCAGGTGCTAGGCTCTCATGGAGAAGAAGAGGGATACCAAATGACACTTCTGAGGCAGATAGAAAGTATTCTTACTCCTTCACCAAGGTCAAAGCAGCCCCTCTACACCAGATGGTGTTGTGGTCTTAAGTGCCATATTGCATGTACTAGAGATGTTTTTTGCCCCATTCCACAGGAAGATTCCACTCCTGGAAGTGGGACGGGTGTGCCACCAACAGCTCTGGCCATCAAAATAGTCTGTGCTAGCAGACAGTGCTTGGATCCCGTGGTGGTATAATCTAAGTCAGGTATGATTTCTACAGTCTTGCATGTATGACAGAAGAAAGGAAGAACAATAAAAAAGAATGACATGTCTGCGTTCAGAACAAGACACCATTTTCTACATCATGGTGACAAACTGAAACAATTACATTTACTCTGCACATCCGTGTTCAAAGCATTTTAAATCATACTGTTGATGAAGTCCTACAAAACCTCTCTATGGTGCATGTTCTTTTGCTTTCCACAGACAGACAAATGTGAGACAAAAGGTTAACTTGTTCAACATTAAAAAGTTTGACTACTGGTGAAAAGGAAAAAATCTAAAGGAGGAACTGAAATTGTGGGGATGTGTCGTACTTGTGTATACATTGGGAAGGGAACTGGGACGGGAGGCATTGCTCTCACCATCAGAGCACCTCGTCCTTACACTGTGATCCACTGTCTCTTTTGCAAGGTTTCCTTTGTGATTAGTGATTTATTACCAGCACCATTAGAAAATCCAGAGAGTTGTTAATTGGCAGATAACCTTCATCTCCTACTCAGTACCTCCTTTTGGCCATGGGATTTTTCCTGAAATCAGACATTGAGGTGATAAGCACTGAAAAGCAATGGAAGGTTTTAGTTTAAGCTGTATAAAGACACCAGTTACTATTGAAAAGCACTTGTGGGTGTTTGGTATTGATAGGATTACCACAAGGTAATTCATATTCCAAGACTGCATCCTGGCTTCAGATTAAATAATGTCATACAAAGGAAATTACTGAGCTAGTGTGTGTTAATAACACTGAAAATGTATCTATCTATCTATCTATCTATTTATTTATTTATTTTGGTATTAGTTTTGTGTACCAGCCTCATGTCTCATGCTTCAGGACTGTCTTGACAAGCTATTATGCCTCCTTTAATTAAAGTTTTTTTAGCCTACCCATTCCTTGAATTTTACAGGAGGTACTGGCCCTGTGTAAATATGCTCTTCCCAGAGTCTGTCTCTTTTAGCTGAACTCCAGTTTTGTGCTGCATGCTGGGTTACTTGTACAACTCAGGGAAGGCAGCATTAGGTACCATCTGACGTCACCTAGGAGAATTATGAAGACATCAGATTGAATTTCTTGCATTATTAATCAATTTCCAATAGAAACCTCCTGATAGAAATGTTCACTGTAAGGGAAGCACAAATATTACTCTGCAGTTTTGGGTCTTACCTCTGTGGAGCATCTCAGAGTTATGGGAATCTCAGGCACGCTGTGAGACTGCTGAGAAGCTGTTCATGTGGATATATCTCAGCTCTACATCTGCAAATTTATACTGAGATCTAGTGCTTTAAGAATACTTACAAACAGACATCAAACTGATACCAGAAAGATAAAAACATCATTTTAAACAACGTGATTAGAGTCAAGCAGATTACATGAATTATTGTACCTTGAATTGTGTGGCCAGTCTTATAAGGCAGAAAAGTGTAACTGGAAGGCTTTTAGCATGTATTTGTGTGGAATGACACTTCCCCACAATTTCAGTTCCTCCTTTAGATTTTTCCCTTTTCATCAGTGGTCAAACTTTTTAATGTTGAACAAGTTAACTTTTTGTCTCTCATTTGTCAGTCAGTGGAAGGCAATGGAACATGCACCATAAAGAGGTTTTGTAGGACTTCATCAGCAGTATGATTTAAAATGCTTTGAATATGGCTGTGCAGAGTAAATGTAATTGTTTCAGTTTGTCACCATGATGTAGAAAACGGTGTCTTGTTCTGAACGTAGACATGTCTGCTGACCATATATCATTCTTTTTTATTGTTCTTCCTTTCTTCTGTCATACATGCAAGACTGTAGAAATCACACCTGACTTAGATTATACCTCTCACCACAAATATTTGCATTAAGTTTAATAGGTTTGCAGAGAGACACCATAACACAAACGCCTGCCATGTTCTAGCTTTAACTAGTTCTTAGGTCCCCTTAGCAACTGGGTTTTGCATGTTTTTAGCGAGTGATAATCATCAGGCATTGATGCCCGGCATGAAGAGTTAACACTAATGCCCTCTTTGTGCTGCAGCTGTTATTCAGAGTTTTGCTCACATTATATAATTAGATCAAGCAATCCTCTTACATGTTTCTCTTCGACATTTCCTTGAGGGTGAATGGAAGGATTTACTGCAGAAATCATTTGTTATTTATTTTTCCCTCAGAATGGTTCGACTTTGAAAACAGCATTGTTTCAAGTCAGTGAATTGATGGAAAACTTTACTCCATTACTTTGCTCTGGTGTGCCATCTACAAACCCATGAGATGATCTCCACTTTTCATATTTATTGAATCACTGCATTCTAAATGAAAATAAAGCCTTTTCCAGTCCCAAGAAGCTTTTTCCAATGGCCAGTGGCCTGATTTATTCTTGCACCTTGGCAAAGAACTCCATTCCATAGTCAATTAATTTGATCCAGAATTTGATTTAGCCAAAAGCTCCCCATTTTTCTATCACTTTTCTTTCTCCAGTTTAAGGTTAAACATTGTCCTTATTCTTTAACTGTCAGTTTCTTCCTAAACAACAATTACAGTGTTTTGTTGTTTTTGTTGTGTTTTTTGTTTGTTTGTTTGTTTGTTTTATTTTGTTTTGTTTGTTTGTTTGTTTTTAAGGAATAGTTTATGATGGCAGAGCTGAAAGAGGTGGATGCAATTTAGTCTCCTGCAATGTGGCAATGAATATCTGTGATTTTTAACCTGGTCTTTGAAGTGGCGTGGTAATTTTTCCTTCTTAAGACAATATGTTTGAAAGTCTGCTCATCACTGGTTGAGTGGGAGAAGGAATCTTGTCATTCATGATGGTTGATAACTCATTTGCCAGATCAAAATTAAGAATAACCTTTCACCACCAGCTGTAGCACAGCCATCATCCTTCCTGCCTTTTCAGTGGGTACCAATGAGATTACAATCAGCTATCACATGACAAACCGAAAATAACCCCAGCAGTCTGTTAAAATTTAACTCCCCCAAAAGGATTACATCCTAACAAGCTCTGCAGCATAGTATAGTTCAGCTGATCAATGAGAGCTGAATCATGTGCTTTTTTTTTTTTTCTTTTTGCTTTTTTTTTTTTTTTTTCAGAAATCTCAATCAGAAAAGAATTCTCTCGTGAACAGGGAATGGTTGTATAGTGTTGCAATATCCAGTACAGATTGAATGTTTAAAGTCTTTGTAGGATTAAAGCCCCAGGCCTTCACAACTGCTACAGTAAAATTCAGAACTAATTCTTTTTCCTAAAACAACCTTAGCTAAATCCTGTCTGCTTCCAAGCCTTTCATTGCTCCAGCAGGTTTCTCCTATTCTGTACATATCTGTCTGTTGGAAAGCACATGAAACTACAGCGTTAGCTAAAGGGCATCTCAATTTGCCATCTGTATTCCAAGCAACTACAATATGAAGGTTTTCTTACAATCGTAAGATCTGTCTTTAAATCATTCTTTAAGACTTCTCTCATTCATCAGAGAAATGGCTATTCAGAATTGGTAGGGTAAAAAATCTTGAGCTGACACCAGATGGACTGGGGGTGAAATAAGAGAAAGAGGAAAATAAAAATGTCAAAGAAAAATGATCATCAGCTTTGAATGCCTGTAGTTCAGTGCATAGCAACAGTATATTTGTGGCCATCTACCCCAAAGAGGGAATGCACTGGACATCAGATTTGCGTAGGTCATTGAAGCATGAAGCTTTTTACATGAAAGTGGCTACAGGCTTTTCTGTGTGACTATCACCATTTCTCTGTGCCTGCTGTTTTTCATCATAGATCCTGTTTCTTTTCTTCCTCTCTTGGGCTCATGCTTTGAGTTTTGATCCTTCAGTTACAGGCACTGAGAACTTTGCCAGCAATTTCCATAAGCATAAGATCAAGCTCTTACTTTTTTTCATGCTCTTTCTTAAGTTTCCCAAATGTTTCTGTCTAGGCTTCATTCCCCAATGCACAGATGTCACTTCTGTCTTTCTCTCTTTTTATTTTTATTTTTTTGGCTAAAGAGTAGGAAGACTTTAGAAAAGCAGTGAATAATTTGATTTGTCTGATTTCTTCAAGCATTTTGGAAAATCCTATTTAGGGTAGAGGTGATGATCAAGTTAGTTCAGATTTTTCAGCTCTCCCAAAGGATGTTTAGTTACCACAAAATAAATTCAGATGTGCACACATATGCACAAACCTGCCTGTAGTAATTGGGTATTCATATTAAAAATAATTAAATCACTTCTGGTTGCTCACATCTAACCATGTCAACAACTCATGCAGTTAAAGCTGCTAAATTAAACCTTTCTGACGCTTTAGAGCCTTTATACCAAGCAGATGTATTCTGGAGTACTACCCACTGGCATGCTGTCTACTGACTAGTTGCATGTAAAGAGGGAAGAACACTTCTGTAACACCATCTATAAATATAGCAACCGACATACACTCTGGCTCCGAAGTTACATTTGCTGTGAGGTTTTGAGCTTAAATCAGAACCAAATCTGACATAAAAGATGTTACAATGATTGAATATACTTTCTCGATTTAACATCTTCACAGCCCTATTTAATTTCCTGTAATATTTTTAGTTCTCGTAAAAAAGATACTCTCTCTATTCATCAGAAGATATTTTAATCCTTATGAAGAGGGTGAAGGGAGGGGAGGATAAAGCTACCAATGTCTGCTTCCTTTATTTAGCACTTTACATTTGACACTTTGTGCTCCCTCATCTGCTTCTTACCAATGTCCTGAGAACCAAGGATAGATGCCGGGGCAGTGAAAGTGGAGGAAGTGCAAGAAGATGGAGCAAGGAGACAGATGTGCTTCTTTCTGTATTCATTTCAATGGCATGGCCACTGCATATGCTGGAGTTAAAACCACTGGAGTCAGGTTTCTGGCTTTGAAGATGGGGTCCTCCATTTCATTGGAAAAGGCTACAATGACAAACAACTTCAGACATAAGCAATCACAGAAAATTAGGTGTTTTCTCTAGGCAATATCTGAAACTATCAACTTATGCATTGCACAATGACAACAACACCTCTGTGATGAGCCTGAAGCTGTTTTCTTCAGTCTATATTAAAGACCAGCACTCTCAACTGTAATGTACATGAGGAAGAATGAGCCCTTTATCATTTTCTGCTATAACAAAATAATTTTCAGATGAGCCTAAGAAATGGGCAGTGCCTTATGTTCCAGGGGAAAGAAAACATCCAGGCCTAAGCCAACGCTCATTGCTAGTGTGGTGTGAAAGAGATAATCCTTCCTGATGCCAACTCTGTTCCTTGGCTTAATTTAGAAGAGGAAGATAAAATACTTGAAGTATGTCATCCTGTACATCAAAAACTTCCTGGATTTTGTGACACTTCTGTTCAAGCTGTCATTACTTTAATGGTGGCCTTTGTATATGTACTGCATTTAAGAAACAAAAATAAATAAATAAATATGTGACTATGAGACAGGTTTCAGTGGGATGTAGAAATACCTGAACTAGCTTCAGCCAGGATACGATGGTACTGGAAGCAGATTGTTGTCTGATTAATTCACCAACCTGGATGTTCAGAATGATATTTCAAGTTTTCTCAGTTGCTACTAGGCAACAAGGAATGAAAAACTTTTCTAAAGGCTTCATTGACTGTTCTCCAGCTAGAATTTCTTTGGGAGCAGCACTGTTAACCTGGAGCAACAGTAGACAGTCAGATAACCCAGGAAAACTTCGTCATGCTTTCACTTAATGCTAGTTCTCCTGAATGCTGGTAGCTGGATGTGGTGATTTCACACCAGTAGGTATCTCAACACAAGTGGTTGCACACTGGAACAGGCTCCCCAGGGAAGTGGTCACTGCACCGAGCCTGTCTGAATTTAAGAAGAGATTGGACTGTGCACTTAGTCACATGGTCTGAACTTGGGTAGACCTGTGCGGTGTCAAGAGTTGGACTTGATGATCCTTAAGGGTCCCTTCCAACTCAGGATATTCTATGATTCTATGATTCTATGATAAGTACACAGCTCTCACACTCCACATCTTCAAAAGGATGGGGGGGAAGATGTAATGAAAACAAAAACTCATGGGTTGAGCTAAGGACAGGGAGATCACTCAGCAATTACCACCACAGGCAAAACAGACTCAGCATAGGGAGATTGTCTTTTGATAACAGACTAGAACAGTAAAAACTAAAAGCAAACTAGAAACACTGGAAACATACCATATTGATGCATGTTGACTCTAGAGGTTCATTAAGATATAATAATTGGTCACTCCCAAAAATACTACATATTCTACTGAAAAGGCTATATACATGTGAAATAAAATGTAACTTGGATTTTAATGAGTAAATCCCAGAAAATATATCTATCCTCAATTTGTTCCTAGCTGGAAGTAGAAAATAAAGGAAACTCACATATGCAAAAAATGTCTGACACAATGCACTGATATCAATTAGGAAAATTAGCTGAAGCAATTGTTTGTGTGAACCCAATCTATTTAGCTTGCTGTACCGTGAAAGCAAATGCAGAGCAGCTAATAACCCCTGAATCCAATCTGTTTTTAGCTGTTGCTTCTTTTTTCTTCTTTTATCTATCTCATGAAGTTTGGGTCTGTGAGACATCAACTGATTGATAGGAATTGCTACCAAATCAGCTTATAAAGTCACTGCTGGACCTGTTGTTTGTAATATAGACTCTGCTTTTGAGGTACGTTTTTGGATAATGGAAAGGTTAATGCAGTAATAAAGATCAAATGAACATACATGTGCTTTGTAAACTAATGAATGAATAAAAGCCATTCCAGAAATGCCAAGCAGACACTTTCAGGAACTAAGGAAAAATGTGTATGTGACAGCATCCTCCAGCATAAAATTTTCCACATACTAAAATGTGACAGAAAAAATAAAGCTGATATTATGAATTTAAGCACTGGAGCAAAGTAGAAAGATGTAACTGAATGTACAAGGTAATTGCTGCATTATTTACTTTAGTTGCCCAGATCCTAGAGAAAGGCTGTTCACGCACAGCGTGGCACAAACAGAGAAGGAACTGTGCCTCATATAAGGAGAATGATTTGAAATTCTTGGAAAAAAAAATACTTAGGTTTGAAAGATTTCACATGCTTTTGTATCCTTTTGACCTTCTGCGAAAGAAGGAACGCAGTGATCCATGCAGGAGGAAGGAGGGAGCAAAAGTTCCCTCAAGAGGCTAAAGCATGAGATATTCTCAGGCTGCCCCATAACTCCAACAATGGTGCATACAGAACTTATATGCTTTCTATTACAGGCATATTGAATCATTTGTGTTAGATAAAATCTACAGCTGCATTACATCTGTTTAGAATACACTTAATGTGGGGTCATTGAGATGCATCTAATAACTTTACAAGAAAGCTGTCTGTAACTGTGTTTATTTTTAAAATGTCACAATGGCTGAAATGGTGCTGAGAATTTAATGTGAAGTATATACCACCAAAACCTTTTGAGCATTGTCCTTGTGAGTAATTCACTTTATCATCAAACTTACCAAAGCACTCTCTGAATTCAAATAATTTGTAGACTAATAGTTACCAGCTCTCATAATTTTATTGGGTGAAGTGGGGATTGCAATACCTGGTTCTTCAACTTTCCTCTAACATTACTTTCATAGGAGAAAACAAACTTTCATTCTTTAGAAAGAATTGCTTTAATAGTTGTCTTAGCTATGGAAAAACACTAGAATGTTTACACATAAAGGGGCAAAAATAAGGGAGAGAGAAAAGTATATTTAAGAATATCTCATAATTAATTTTGATTTCATCTAATGAGTTTTCATTTTTCAGTCTGGCAAACATTTGAGTGTCAAACATGCTATATGTGGTTACACTGGGAAGATAGAGTAAGAAAATACGACACTTTTTTCTTCCTGCTGTTAAAGGTTGTATTTAGACATTTGTGCCCTGAGACCCAATGGAAAAATTTCTTCCCTTTTACCTCTTTTTTATCATTCCCTACATTGTGATAGAATCTGGAGTTTGATCAATGGCTTGTTATCTGACATTGTGAGTGAGATTCATCTGACCTAGTCACCTGGGGCTTTTTCTAGATTGGCAAGTAGACACATCTAATACATAGTTAATCTAATCCAAAAGTAGATACCTAAAATAGAGGAAATGAATCATGCTTTTAAGGTCCCCAGTTTTCCGTACTACTTTAAAGGGAGCCAAGCACACTGAGATTGCACTGGCAATGTCTGCAACAAGCTGAGGTAAATCCTGGACTGTACTTCATGTGCATCTGGCTTGATATTTATCGAACCAAAATGCAAGCAAACAGGTAAAACTGCACTCTGACACTCAAACAAACAAACAAACAAACAAACAAAACAAATAAACAAACAAACAACAACAACAAAAAAAAGGCACGTATCCCTAAACCTTTATTTCTTGCTTAAACAAAATATAGACTGTTTGGAGTATAGAGCAGTCTTCTGAGCCTTTGCATGACTACTACTGCTGGCAAGCAGTATATCTACATGTATATATAATCAGTGCTTTGAGATACTGGACATATTGTCTGTTTTGTTCAGTTCATCCAAGGAAGAGTTACTGCCTAGTGCTCACTTACTAATGTTTTATCTAGTCACATGGCAAGTGTGTCACCCCATCCTTGGAGATGTCCTGGTGGGAGAAAATTTGCCTTTCTAAACCCTTTGGAAGTCTATTTCAACCATCACTGTTATTTGGAATGCTGATTAAAAAGCCTAAACCTGACATTCATCCCCTGCCACACTTGATTAGGCTTGGCAAAAGGGAAATGCTCTGTATGTCTGATGCAAACCCCCTCTGTCATCCTGGTATTTGGGACTGGCAGAGGCATTGCAAACTGTGAGCATAACATCAGAGTTGTTGCTTTCTGCTTCAGGCTTTCTGCTTCTGTTCACCTAAATCAGAGGAGATTCAACTTGTGATTAAGAAATTAAATTCATGCATCCAAATATTTTTGTGTGCCTACTTGTGAGTTAAGTATCTGCAATTCCAGTAAAGATAAATAGTTGGTACAGTCGATGAGCTCAGAGCTCAGAGGGCACTTCAGCTCACTGAATGAGCTTTATTGGCTAGCTGCTGGTCAGATCTGTTATGCTGTACCTGAAAATGGATTTAACTCTCTAGTCTTACAGATTCATTATAACATTGAGATTCCAGACCCTCTCTGCACTGATGCCAAAACAGAAGGAAGTGGAAAAGCTCAAATTAGGAACAGGAAGTCCTGTTCTCGTGGATGTTGATTAAGAATAGGCAAGTCTTGTCAAGGCTATGTCCCACTGTGCCCATTACTTCTTTGTTACAGAGAACTCTCCTTCAGTCAAGCTAGCTGTTCCATTTAGGAAAGAACTGAAGATTCATCTTCTTTGAGGATATAAACATGCAAGTCTCAATAGAGCTGCTTAGTGCAGACTTAACTGCTTTGCTAGATTGTATTCTGCATGCAGAATTTCCCATTACTGCAAATTGGGTTTTATTTTTCTGAATATACTTACGTATGCTGAATTCTGTTCTATTTCAAATGACTTGACTAAACAGAGGTCTTTCTTCAAAGAAAAACAAATAAAAATATTCCCTTCCATATTGCCATTTTTTTTCTGAAGATTTTATAGGATTGTCTTTATTTGAAACTGTCAGGTTAAACAAGGATAATGTAATCTGAGATATTAACAAGTCAGTTGAGCAAAAGGGCCATCATACATTACATTTAACAACATTGTTAAAGATGCTGGTGAAACACTACAGAAATAAAATTGGGCAGATCTGGAAAAGGCTGATAACCTTCTCCAAAGACTTCAACTTCAGACTTCAAATGAAATATCACATGCTTATAGATGATTGTTCTGAATTTTGAATGCTGATTAATTGCTTATGGTAATGCAAAGCAGCAGAAATACTTTAAAATGGCATCAAATTTACATAGGTACAAATACCACATGCTAATGTTTGGTTGTGCAAACAGAGTTTTGGTGGCACAATGACTTCTAAAGTGCTTATCTGCAGTTCACCTTCAGGGAGGATGTGATTCATTTGCCATGCTAACGGAACTCATAATTCACTAATGAATGGGAACTAGAGGTGAAAGTGGAGCACATACAACTTATTAATTCTATATGCTTCAGCTGTTCTTCTGTTGACCTCAGTGGCTGTGTTAACACCATAGGTTTTTAACCCACTGGGAGCTGCAGACACTCTTGCTCTTTCCCGTGGAGGTGCAGATCATATAGAAATTCCCCATGGCAAGGCCTCTATGGATCCCCTTACTGAATCACTTTAAAGTTTTTGACATACTTTACTGACATGCTTTCGTTAGTTTAAAGATGAAACATTGAAAAAACACTTTTATAAATATACATATATTATATAAAACATATTATTCATATAATATATTATATATTTAATTATACATTATCCCATTTTCAGGGGATGCAGTTCATGTGTGGCCATGCATCTTTTTCATACCTAGTGACAAATCTCTGACCATACAAAAAAGTCAATTGGAAATGCCACCATGAAAACATTTCTTCTGAATATTCTACTCCATGTAAAAACTGAGATCGTTGTCTTAAGTACCAGTGTGTACACATAGAGCTGAGTGTATGGTGGATGTTGAGATGGCATAGTCCAAACTGGAAATTACTTTTTCATGTGGTGATCCCACCTATCCAAAAAGTTAGATTATGTTTGAAGTATTAGCTTTGCTTAAAAAGCATGTTATTTTGCAATGCTTTTTCCAAAATAGAAAAAAATGATATGTCATCAGAACTCCAAAACGGTTAGAAGTAAATGGTAAATAGTAAAGATTCTCTTTTCATCCCACTCTAGGGATCTGGCCAGCTGTCAAATTAATGTTATCACTCTAGAAACCTTATTTTAGGGACCACAGAGGCTATTGAGGATGGAGCTGTATTGCTGATGATAGAAATTCACTCCCAACAATATTGCTGGTGGACAACATAATATATTTTATGTGCATGCCTGTCAGAAAAGGGAATTTTGTCAGGTAGAAGAAAGGGTAGGTAAGTTGCTTGACTGTTCTTTTTATTTTCTCCCCTACAGTTTTTGATTTTCAGATATTTCAAATGGGGAGGCAGAAAATATCACAACAGTGTGTGCAGTGAAGGCAAATGATAGGACAATGGGTTCAGATGTTTCGCCATTGTTGCATTATTTGGAGCTTCCTAAAAATTAACTGGGAGTGCATAAAGCATTTCTTTCCCCTTTTTAAAAGAAATGGGAAGAGTTTGATACCAGTGCATGTCTGTGTGAGAGATGTATCTCAGAGATTTTGTTGCATTTGGAAGTGGACTTTTTGATCTTTCATCTCCCTGAACACAACAGTGTTGGTGATGTTTAGAAAGACAGCTTCCTGGAAATTCCTACTCAGGATGTTTAACTATTGATGTGGATGATTAATACTCTTACCTTAGACTCATTATATACTCTAAATTCACTTTACTTCTTTACAGGGTTTTCAGGCATTTGACTGCTGAATTATAGGTTGACTTTCAAATGTCCTATATGTGTATTTCACAAAATTTAGCTGAAATCAATGTATGAATCTTAAAGTTTACTTTCAAGTGGTTTCACACAAATTTGCTAAAGTCCTTTGGAGAATGTCCTGTTAGAGCCATTTCTGAATCCCATTTGATTTGCAGTTACTGTAGCTAGGGCTGCTGGGTAAAGCAGTTTGTCTCTTTGTTGTTCCTGCTGTTTTGTGTTGCATCGCCCACCGTGTTTCATAGTCTATGTGTCTCAACTCAATTAGCAGCATGCTGCTAGAGAGAGATAAGGCCATGGACAGGCATACTAGTCATGGCAGATAAAAGCCCCAAACAATAGTTCAGTCCAATGTCATTCACTTAATATAAAAATAGAATTTAAAGCCACTAACAGAGCAATTCAGAGTATTTAGTTGCAACAATCAGTCTTTTCCAACCTTGTTCAGGCCACAGGAGGACACAACACATCTAACTCCTTGATAACTAATTCTGTTATTACCTACCCTTTGCTTCTGCAACCTGTCCCTAATCACCCATGTGTTAAGACATCTGGGCCTCTTCTTGGAACGTATGAATGCTAGGACCCTCAGAGCATCTTCAAGACTTTTCTCAAAGACAAGATGGAAATGGTGTTTTGGTGGATGACACTTGCCTTCCAAGCTGAGAACTATCAGGCAGACATTTCTCAGGGTTTATATTTTTCACTTTTATATGCTAAGTATGACATTCCATTGTTCTGCAATATCTCCTAAAACAGAAAATTCATGATGGTGGTATTCATGATATCTGATGTTGCTAACCCAAACTATTTTGTATGAGCATTCTAGACTCTTTAAGAAAGCTGTCAATGGTAAATTAAAAGGGTATCAAAGTAAAATGTTTTTAGCAATGGACAAGAAGAAAAGGCAACAAAAAGAGGAGGCCTTAAGCAGGCTCTTGGCTTGGAGGAAAGAAGGAACCATCTGACTTAAAAGCTGTTTTTTAGTGCCTTAAATTCCTTTGTGTGAAGCACAGCTTTCCTTTCCCAGATTTTGCTTTTTAAAAGCTTTCCAAAGTTAGGAAACCGGCAATGAAACCCATTCACAGGAATTCCTGCCAATACAGAACCCAGGGACATAAAAGACTGCTTAGGTGTGAATAAAGTTTTCCTAACTCAGTTTTCTACTGATAATGGTCCTCCCTTCTGTTACCAGTAGACTGATGTCATTCTGGGCTACCAGTTATTGTCTCCTGAATCTGGTAGTGTCCCATTGAGACCAGGAACCCTTTGCGGATTTCTTCTTGCTTCTCAGGGTTTCCTCCTGATATATGTGGAGAATCTTTCCTTCTTTCTGCCATTACAGTATAGCAAGAGTGCAATTTAGCCCATTGAATGTGTAATTTTTACCCTGTTCTTGCTCTCTGATGGCATTGGACCAGGGGTTCCTGCACAGAGCTGTGCATATGCATGCAGCAAAATTGATAGATGCAGTGAAAGAGAAATGGAAGAGATGCAAGAACTGAAAAATTAAATAGTGAGTTCAGCTCTGTGAAAGTCTGATGTGCATTCCCTTCCCTCTAAAGATTTTTTCTCAAATATTTGATATATATTTTTTTTTCTTTAGCATTGAACATCCCAACTCAAGCCTCTCATTAACAACCATAAAACAATCAGTGCAGGATACTGCAGATGTTCTGTGAAAGCTGAAATTTGGATACAGAGAAAAAGACGGTGGGTGGAAATAAGGAGAAAATTAAAGAAGTGTGAGATCCAATTTTAATCCTTATGGGCCAAAGCCAATAACTGAAGGAAAAAAGACCCTTCCAATATGAAATTTAGGAAAGCTTGTAGGAACCCTGTTTTTAGGACCATATTGTATCAGGAATCATAAAAAAAATTAAAAAAATAAAAATAAAAAAGTGCAAAGCTCTTCCGGGTTTTCCTGATGCAATCTTAGAGAAATCCATTAGCATTTACCAGGTGGCAGAACATAATGAAACTAGTTCACAAGTTTTAAGGGAAAACAAGAAAGGACCAAATGGAGCAAAGCAGAACCATCTCAGATTCAACTGAACATTTGGAGACTGGAAATTCCAATGGGTTTGCAATAAATGGTACTGAAGATGTGAAAGCAAATACAAGTCTATGCACTGTTCCACTGAAGGGGATATCTTAGTAGTATTTGTTCAAGAAGCTGTCCTTCCCAGAGCCTGGATTATTATCTTGCAAGTGGGATTCTGGACCACATGTAAGTATAATATCTAAAGTTGCAACAAGGGGTTTCAGAGGTATCTGATTGTGTAAGAAGTGGATTGGTAAAGCAAGTAGGCTAATTCCTTCAGTACTAAAACCATATAAACTTTATTAAAATATAGGATTTGTAATTAAATCCAAAATAGTGCTGAACATCAAGTGTGGCATTCAGCTAATTTACACAGTAAACATTTCCATAGAATAGAATCATAGAATATTTTGGGTTGGTAGGGACCTTAAAGATCAACTGCCATGGGCAGGGCTGCTACCCACTAGATCAGGTTGCCCAGAATCCTGTTCAATTTGGCCTTGAGCACCTCCAGGGATGGGGCATTCACAGCTTCTCTGAGCAACATGTTCCAGGTCCTCACCACCCTCAGTGTAAATAATTTCTTCCTTATATCTAATATAAATCTCCGTCTTAGTTTAAAGCCATTACACCTTGTCCTATCACTACAGTCCCTGATAAAGAGCCCCTCCCCAGCTTTTCTGTAAGCCCACATTAGGTACTGAAAGAATTAAAATAGAATGGAGTAGAGTAGAGTAGAGTAGAGTAGAGTAGAGTAGAGTAGAGTAGAGTAGAGTAGAGTAGAGTAGAGTAGAATAGAATAGAATAGAATAGAATAGAATAGAATAGAATAGAATAGAATAGAATAGAATAGAATAGAATAGAATAGTTCAGTTGGAGAGGACCTTCAGAGACCATCTTAGTCCAACTGCCTGGCCTCTTCAGGGCTAACCAAAAGTTAAAGCACATTAGTGAGGACAGGCATGGGGCATCAACCACCTCTCTAGGACACCTCTTCCAGTGTTTGACCACCCTCACATTGGAATGAGTCACTAGAGGGTTTTCTTACAGATCTAGAGAAGAAATAATCTCTGTAGGTACATCTGACCAGTTTGAACTGTCTACTTCAAAATAAGATGAGTTGTATATTAGAAGCATATGTTTCTCTCTGTTAATTGTAAGTCTGCTTGAGGAATTTGATTGCTGATGTCCACAGATAGTCCTATTATATATGTCACTATAGGTGATGATACTATAGAAGATCAAGACTCCATCAATACAACTGTTAGCTTAAGTAACATGTATAATAGCAAAGAGCTATAAAAAATCAAATTAATATTGCATGTAAGTATATACTCAAGAAAATTCTTGCAGACAGATTGTGATGTAATGGCAAGGATCTTCACATAGGACAAAAAATTGCTAAAATGATGGCAGATGCAAATACTGTTTGACCTGCCTATGATGTATCTAGTCCTCATGACAGCTTCAAAAGAACTGCTAAGTATTGGAATAAATTATAAGCAAATTACTATGTGATCTGTTAAAATTTGAAGGAAGATATTCTGAACAGGATACATGACAAGAACCTATATATGGTGAAAATATAAAAGTTCTCAGTTAGATCTGCATTATGTTGACTTCATATAAAAACAGTTATGGAAGAAACATTCAAAGAATATGAAACATTAAAAGAAATCAAAATTTATCAACAAAACAATCTGTGATGTTCATCCAAGAAGGATTAGTTTAATGATCTAGCATGGTCATAAATTACTTGTTCTTTCCTGGAAGAAATATGTATTGTTTTTGGAATACTCTTTTTAATAACTCAAAATAGTGTGATTTGAAAATATGAGTGTTAAATGTGATTCCCAATAGCAAGAACATTTATTACCTAGAATAGCATATTACTTGTGACAGTGACAAAAGAGCACTGCCATTTGGTGGTCTATAACTTACACATACAACAAAATAATCAAGATTTTAGGAATAATCCTGCAAATAGGTATAATTTAATGGTCTGTGAAAAATTATGTAAAATGATAGCCAGGTTAATTTTAAATCTGAAGAAGTAAATTAAGACCCTCATTTAGCATATCTAAATTACAATCTAGAGGTGCAGACTGCCACCTGCTGAAACTCTGTTATTAGAAAGTTTAGGTTTAATAGGACTCAATTTTCATTGCTAAACCTTGACTTTTAACCCATTTATTTCTTCTAACCCTTAGTGCAATATGTCTCTTGGATGGTTTCATTATAACTGTAAATTTCAGATTCCCTTTCTGGAAAATGATTTCCCAGGTCACTGTTAGCCTCTCCTCTGCACATCCCCTGTGATTTCAGCACTGTTTCTTTTGCTGTGATTTGCCCCTTATGATTTTAGAGTCAGACTTAACAACTAGGCCCATGGTGTTGCCTCTAAAATATGAGATTAGACAGTACAGACTCAGCTATTTTCCTATTTCCATGGGACTGTATAGGCTCAGCGATGGTCAAGCAAGTCTGAGTTTTTCTGATTACTAGGCCATCAACATGAGTAAAAAAAAAAAAAAAAAAAAAAAAAAAAGAAAGAAAAAAAGGTATAGTTGGCAGTTGGTGAAGGTGAGCCTTGTTGCCATCTTTGCTGAGCAACAGAGAGTGGAAAAAAAAAAAAAAAAAAAAAAAAAAAAAGCCCATGTAACATCTTCTATAAAAAGGACTTAAGAATAGTTCTGGACTTTGTAAACACCAAGATCAGAAAGAAACAGGACAGGCTGCAGGGAAGGAATGGGTTTCATAGCATCAATGGAGATTAAAATTCACAATGTGCTCTGAACATGATCATCATTTCAGATGGTAAATGAGGACTGCTGAGATGTGATTTGATTAACTTGCAGTGGGTGTTTATCCTTCGGAAGCAGTGAGGTAGGAGGATATCTAATGCTTCCAAGATGGATTACATTTACGTGTCCCAGCACAGCCTTTTCATCACTGCACCCCAGATTACTGCAGGAAGGAGCAGCATCTTGGCTTTGTGGGCTGAGAGTTTTGGGGGGATAGTGGTTCCTGCTCAGAAGTTGCATCTCAGCAGGAACACTTCTGGGCTGCATTCAGAAAATTTTTACAGACGGGGGGTTAAACCATGTCCCCTGCTGGGATTCACCTTTGAAATCACTCATGGTGACTTGTGATCTCCAGTCTCACCCTCCCACCCTCGTTTTCCTTTTTTATCTTCCACGATCTGTTGTTTTTGAAGGTGGGCTCTCACTTGGAACAGCAGAACCTGCAGTGTGGGCTGTGCTGCACAGAGTGATTAAGCAAGAAGTGCCTCTGGCCCATTCAGGCCAATATTTGTGGTTTGTTATTGTTATCTTTTAGTGAACACGAACAAGCTTTTTCACGACTGCGAGATTCATTTTCTTGCACATCAAATACAGGGGTGCGATCACCTGAACGTCACCTGCAATGTGTTTGTTTCATGGGGAAGTAAAACTGGAATGAGCAGGATCTGTCTAGTATATGGAGCACCGATACCCTCTAGTGGTAAAACCACAGACATTTTTTGGCAGACGATTATTTAATTGAATAGAATCACAGAATGGTTTGGGTTGGAAGAGACGTTAAAGATCATCTAGTTCCAACCCCCCTGCCATTGGCAGTGACGCCACCCACTAGATCAGGTTCACTACTGAATTATCTTCTGTCTTGCTTTTGAACAAAAATCTGCACATCATCTTTATGTTACAGTGCTGTTCTGTTTCATGATACCATAAATTCATGTCTTAAGTAGCTGATGATGTAATTTCCTTGGACTGTTTTCAGTGTTATTTGCCTTTCATTAAATCATTTAAGTGATACTTATGAGCTGATGGGTGACTGAATTTCCACACGGTGCAAAGAAATGTCTGTAATGGAAAGCATCATGTAGCTCAAGCTCAAGCTTTCAAAGGGAGGATCAGTGATGGTGCCACTGTAATGGCTGTAATTTGGCAAATCATAGCTGATTTATAGCTGATTGAAGGAATCACATTTTTTTTGGTTAAGTTCTCACCATTTTGCTCAGGGAGGTGTAGGGTATCTGGCTTGTGGGTCTTGATTAATTTCAAGATGAGGGCAGCAAGTTATGGTGTGACAAAGCAAGTGTGATCACAGAATTGCTAAGTTAACTGGTTAAAGCCTTGGTTGTGGCATGAGCGTGGCTGTAGGTTAATGGCAAAATACACATTCTGCACTGTCTTCTACCAAAAACATAAGCCTTGCTCTAGAACATGGCTGGTGAATGGGAGAAGGTGAAACTTGTCAATGAAATCCAGAATCAGTTACCACAAGCAAATCCAGTTAGATCTGTTCTAACCTTGCTCAAAATGGCTGATCTGAAAATTTCCAGGTGATTATCCTGGCATAGGAAACCTGAGGCTGAACAAGGCTCGGAAAGCGGCAGCAATGTAATCTTTCAGGGTTTGCTGTGAGGTGTTTCACTGCTGCCCATTCCTTGCATGAAGGTACTAATTAATGGTGTTTAGAGGAAATGCCTCCCCAAAAGGCAGGGAGAGATACCTGGAGCTTGCCTCTCCCCTTCTGTTCCAGCTGCAGAAACTCTGTAAAATGTCAGAATATGCTCTCTTAGCCCTAGGTTTCCCCATACACAAAGGAAACAAATCCCCAGGACAGGTTAGAGGATGTGCATCTCTGAGCTAAGCCTTCTTTCCTTACCACCATCATTCCCTCTGCCTCCAAGCCCCAGACTTTGGGCTCTGGACATTTCACCCAGTGAAAGAAAGCAGGGATTTATTCAGCAAGAAATGAAATGACACTTTAGGTATCAGGCTGAATTTCAGAACAGGAATTACACACTAAATACGGTTCAAGTCTTAACAAGTTGTTTGTTGTTGTTTTGTTTTTGTTTTTCCACCCCTTGGCTGATTTCAATGCCTAATGCCTATCATTTCTCTGATGATTCCTAGTCAAGGATCCAGAGCTTTTACAGAGACATCCTTCCAATTTATTCACTAAGCTCTGAAATATTTCCAGGGCCACCTGCCCCTCTGTTCCTGATCGGGCTTTGGAACACGTTCAAATGCCCATGATCTGGGTACATAAAGTACTAGAATATGAGCTTCTCCCACTCTACTTCACAGCAATCACTTACGAGACTCCCTTGATTTTTCTTACTTCTTTATGTATAAAAGATTTTGAATAGCTTGAACCTGGGAATAGTTTTATAAAGCAGATCAACGTGAATTTAGATTGGACTAGATTGGATTTACCAGCTGTGGGAGTTAAATTTTCTGACAGATCTCTGTGTTCTAGGGCCTCACAGACAATAGCGCAAGGGCAGTGATTTATCACGTACTAGGTTTACTGGAGAGCAGAATTTTACCCTCTCTATTGTTTCTTTTTCAAGCCTTTTCATCTCTTCATCTACATAAAAAGGAGTGCAAAAAGAGAAGAAAAAAGAAAAGCAGTGTTATTTTCAAGGGAAGGTTTGTCCCAGTGCTGCATTTTATTGAAGCATTTACTGTTTCTCAGGTCTCAGCATGTGCCAAGTAGATTTATTTCTCTGTAACTGCAGTGCCATTTTATGAAGCACACAGCACATCAGCTTGGAATAGACCTCCTGAGTATTACATATCATATAATCCTGTCCTAAAATGCAATATTATCTATTTTCTTTGTGAAGAATGCAACAGAGCTAATTCGTGTGTGTTTTTAGAGGGCTATTCTGATTTAGGAATTTCTCATTATTTTTCCATGACTTCGAAGTTCCCTTTGATCTTCATGAGAGCTCACCCCACTGCTCATGCAAGTTGAAGGAGTCACCTCCTGAAGACCTTTATCTAGGACTTTGTAGGCAAAATGTCCCATGCAAATACAGAGCAATAACAATGCCCTGATTTCTTCTTTTTTCACTCCAGGTTTCTGATTGTCTTGGGGTGTTTGATCTTAGCTGTCCTGACAACTTTCAAGGAATATGAAACTGTTTCAGGAGACTGGCTCCTCTTGCTGGTAAGTAGTCTGTGGCCAGTGCATCACCCTGCTAATGTCCTTCAGTGCAAATCTGTTCCTTCAGCAGCGATGAAAAATTGGTCTGCATGCAGTAAAATGTCTTCCATTGGTCCTGGGGCCAATATATACTATAGCCTTGCATACTAGAGAATCTATAAGGGTACAGAGAATATGTAAGTGTACAGTTTACACCAAATGAGTAAAAATGAAGAAAGGCAGGAGGAAAAACACAAGCCCAAAACTTTTAAATAATGAATTTTCAGCAGGTACCCAACAGTTCTCTCACTGAAGGACCAATAAGTTTCCCATTGACCAGGCCAGAACTAAGCATTTTTGAAAAATAAATAAATAAATAAAAATTGGGAGGATCTCTGAATAATTTTGATTTATTCTATAATATTCTGTAAATCACAGCATCTCTTTGGAGGAGTTTGTCAGCATTGGACTTAAACTCATGCCTGATAGTAGCATAACTGAAATTGTTGCCAGCAGTGTCTCTGTTTAGTATCCATGAAAGAGAGAAAATGGATTTGAAGAAAATTTATTCCTTTCTCTTGAGTTTCCAGTGTGCTTATTTTATAAATGCTAGAATCCCCAGTCAACATCATTTTTATATGCCTCCCACTTGGCAAAAGGAGAAAAAAAAATAGGAAAAGCCCACTAAGTATAAAAATTACATGTTAATCATTTTATAAAAATTACCTTAACAAACTTCCTCTGGTCCCATAGATATCATGAAATTGAGAGCAGTCTGCCTCACTTAGCCTGGTCTTGTGGAAAAGCATCCCTAGGTGAACTGCCCAGCGGCAGTAGTTCTGGGATCTCAGTTTCTATTTTCTCCTTGTACCCCAGAGACATGTAGGTGTAGATAAGAATTAAACACGAAGAGGCTTAGAGGGTGATTTCCACTTGCATGTTCCTTCTCAAAAAGTACCTGTATGAAAACACCTTCATCCCCTAGGGTATGTGAATCTTGCTCTTGGTCCCTCTTACCCTGCTCTGACCTAACCTTTCACATTTGAGAAAGCCTGAAACAATTTTTCTTCTTCTCTGCCTGCTTTCACATGGCTTTCAGTGATTTTTCAGAAGCACTCAGCAAGTGTGGGTATGAGTATCAGGGAAAATCCCCCTTTCTTCCTTGTCAGCTATTCAGAGGCACAAACAATGCCCTTGGGCCATCTCCACTGAGCACCTCAGAGAAGTTCTCTCATTCCCAGTTTCTCCTGACACTTAAAAGAATTGAAAATATCCCCATCCCTAAAGCAGCCCATAAGAAAATCCTATTTTTCTGTGCATGATAAACTTAAAGGGGTAATATATGCCTTAAATTTGTCTTATATATACCTTTATTATTGCCTTAAATATGACCATGTGAATACACTTGCTCCTGTCCCTATCTCTCTACCCATAGCTGCATGAGGGAGCAGCTGGTGGGTAACTGGGTGTAGGTGTGCAGTGCACAGGGAGCTTTGCAGTCACATGTATTCTTATTTCATAGGGAATGGGAAGGTTTTTTGTTTTTTTTTTTTTGTTTGTTGGTTTGTTTTTATTTCATTTGGTTGGTTGGTAGTTTTTTTTGAAGTAATGGTCCTTCTGTCAGGGCAGGGTATGCACTTCAACACATACCCAACAGCAGAGGCGCGTCCTTTACACAGATAATTTATCAGGTTGTAAAGCTATGTCCCACTTTGCCTTGACCCTCATCAATCTATATTCTCTTTCCTACTTGCTTCCTTCCTCTCTCTCTCTCAACACTTGCACCTCCTCTTCTTGCTTCAGCTATCTCCATGTGTCTAGGGTTACTGCAAATTTGTTGTATAATGATCTCATTTGCATCTTTAATACAGGAAACTTTTGCCATTTTCATCTTTGGAGCAGAGTTTGCCTTAAGAATCTGGGCTGCTGGGTGTTGCTGTCGCTACAAAGGATGGAGGGGGAGACTCAAATTTGCCAGAAAGCCTCTGTGCATGCTGGGTAGGCATACACGCTCTACTGTTGTTTTCCTCATTATGTCCTTCTACTTCTGAGCCACGTTGGGAGGGTGTCCAGGAAATGGTGAATGTCAATAATAATAATAATTAAAAAAAAAAAAAAAAAGCACTGAAATCACCCCAGCCCTTTGTGCTAGGAACTGTGTCCAGCATGGAGTACTTGTTTGAAGTACCTGACAATACCAATCCATTCAAGAGACTCTTGGGTGGCAGGCCAATGTGAGCAAATGGATACTACTACCCTTCAAATCCATGTTCCTTGTCCTAAGCCCAATGGCTTTTTTCTTAAGTTCGTCCCAAAATATACATTATCTGCCTTCAGTTTCAAAGCTCATCAGATCTGTGCCATCTTTCCCAGCCCCCTTTCATACTCACTTTTTGTGTTTTACCTTTGTAATATTGGTCTACATTTGCAAAAATGTTTCTTTGTGATTTCCCCCATGTTATCCTTCAAGCTTGGAAGGCACCACATACAGCTATCCATAAAACTACTCATTATTCACCTTTTAATCTCCTAAAACTCCCCATTGGGTCCACAAACCAACTAGCCAATATGCAGGATCTCACCCTGCCCTGAGCACCTGTCATGCACACCCACATTCATTCATTTTTTCTCAGGACTCCCTTTTTTTTTTTTTTTTGATGCTATTTGGGCCAACTAACTTATTGGTTGCTATTTGTGCATCACATATCACTCTCAGGACCTGTGGTGCTGCAGTTATACAAATACATACCACCCTCTTACCCTTTCCCTTTTGTTCATCTTATAGGTCTAGATGATAGAGAAAATTGGAACAAATTTTATTTGTGCATCCGTGATAGCTTGAAATGGATGGTGCATAAAAATGGCACCTTTTGTATAAATACTTATATTTCTAAGAGCATTGTGAGAGCAGCAGAGCTTGTGTGAGCAAGTGGGATTGACATTACCTCGTGCCTTCTTAATAAAAGTGCCATCTCACTCTGAGAATGAATCTGCATTGAGATCTGAGTAAAGAAAAGAATAGACCCCACTGGATTTATTAATGTCATCTCTTCTTTTTGTTATTGGCACAAGTTTGTTTTGAGAGTAATTGAAAGTGAATAAATCTGAAATCCATCTGGTGCCACTTTTTTGGCTGGAAATAAAATATGAAGACAATTTAAAGAATGAGTGCCTAGAGAACGTTTGAAGTCTTTTGATACCACTTTTTACTTGTACATGTGTAAGATCAAAAATTGGGAGGAAACAAGGGGAAAATAGGAAAGAGAAAAAAAAAAAAAAAACAGCAACAACAACCACCAACAAGAATCAATGTGATTTGCATTTCAGACCTCTTCATTTGATCAGTGAATCGGCACTGTGAGTGCTTACAAAGATTTTAATAGGAAAACTCAGCCAAGAGAATACTAGATGCACCATCAAAAACTGAATTTCTTGTCTGCTGACCTATAAATCTGTGTTCACTATGGCCTTCCTGAGGGACATAAGATATTTTTTTTTTCCTGTCAGCATTACAACACTGTTTTCGTGCATCCCTAAGCTAGCTCAACCAGTGTCTCAAGTCCAGTTCATTGATCTGTAAATAGATTACAAGGCTCTCTGGTGGGTTTTGTGCATGACTCTGACTGCTGCAGGTGCAGATATCTGTTTAATTGGCATGAGGAGGCATTTTGAGGCAGCTTTAAGATTCGCCTAGGGAAATTTGCAGCACAACCAGATGGGATTAAGAAGTGGGTGATGGGGCCACTTTTATTGGCAGGCTTTGTTGTTCTTTTCACCTTGCAGATATCTTTGTGCTGATTGCTTCAGTGCCAGTGGTTGCTGTTGGGAACCAGGGCAATGTTCTGGCCACATCTCTCAGAAGCCTCCGCTTCCTTCAGATCTTAAGGATGCTCCGAATGGACAGGCGGGGTGGCACATGGAAACTTTTGGGATCGGCCATTTGTGCACATAGCAAAGTAAGTGAGGAGCTTGAAGGACTTACCTGTGTCTTGGGGGAGAGATTTTAAAGTGGAAGAGAGGGGAAGCACAGGTGCAGCAATTCCTTAGGATTATTTCTAGCGCAGGCTTTTGTTTCACCTTTTCAGCTTTATTCCCTCTTCCGTTCTATGAACCATTTCTGTCTTCCTCTACTCAATAGTGGTGTTGGGAAGTGACAAAACTGAGTGTTCATTCCCATGTTCATTACAACAGGAATTTTGTCATGACACAGAATATGAGGAAGGACATCCTTTTAATGGTAAAATATATTGAAATCTTTGGCAGAAATGCCTCTGTAGTTGCAACGTATTTTTAGTGGCTTCACAGGCTTGCCTGATTAACAGATGGAGCAGGACTCCAGAAGGTTGGAAAGAGGCTGGCTAGCAGAAATGTGGTTTCAGAAGGAGCTACTGGTATAATTTCTCTTTGGAAACATGGGTCAGACAATACAAAGATGCACACAGTGTGAATCCAGACAGACAGGATTTCTAAAATCATCTTTCCTCAGTCTAACTTGATGCTATAGTCAGACATTCTGTCTCACACCCGACAGATACATTGTGATCTTGCATTTTCACCAAACACTATTACAAGTTAAAAACTATCTGCATAAAAACCCTGTAGATGAGATTTCTCATCTGCACTGGGTGTAGAAAAACTGCATATAATCTGTGCTACTTACTTTTTTTATTATTTTTTTTTGTATCCATAAATGACATTCCTGACATTTTAGTTTTTTTGTTTTGTTTTGTTTTGTTTTTTGTTTTTTTGGCTTGTTTTGTTTAAATTAAAATGCCAGCTGGCACAGCATAATTAGGCTTTGCGTCTTTGTAGTGGCTGATAGGGATACCCTGCTTCATTTCAAACCAACTTCTGTTTCTTCCTTGTACAAACTTGCTACAAGGCAGGTGGCACATAAACACTTATGTCAAAAATGTTTCTCAGGAAACTGAGATCATAGAAGAAATATACATGCCAAAGACATTGTCTAGAAATGTCTAAGGCTTCACAGTGTGAGATTTTTTTCCAATTGTTCCTCGTTTATTCCCCATCACTACCCTTTGGGTCTCAGCTGAATGAGAGAGATAAGAAAAGGTTGAGAGAAATTTGCTTCACTGGAAGACAGTAAAGAAACAATTTTGATAACAAGGATAGACAACAAATTACATTTTGTGGTAGCACAGCAGAAATCAGAAAAGAAGTTGACTTATCTCAAGACTCAATTATGAAATTCTCAGCTACAACACTTTCTTTGGTAAGAGCCATTCTCAGAAGGTGAAAGAAAGTGGAATATTGATTTTTAGCTGCTTGTGAACACTTTCTGCTCTGTTTCAGACATTTCTGGGATTGTAATTTGGTTCACTGAGTCTCCCACCTTAATGAGATTAGCCACACACTCCACTGTAGTCAGTCCCTCCAAAACAAGGTCAGGTTTTGTTTTAACACCAACATTTTTAAAGGTGTGTTTTTATTGCATCATTCCAGGCTGAAAACATACCTTGAAATCTGCTTTAATATGCCTAAAGAGAAGGAACTGCATTCTACAGCCTTGGCACTCTGGAGGTGGAACTTGGGCAGAACTGTTGATTTGCCAGACAAGACAAATCCAGCCTGGGGGCAGTAGGAATGGGCATGACTGTTAAAAGCAAAGAAGACTCAAGGTCAGGGACAGAGCCCTGTGTCATAGTGCAGCTAAACTTTTAACCCAGCTTTACGCAGAACTGCAACTTTGCCAGTAAGTGCTGAGCCAGGCTGATCATGGACTGTGACTAAGCCAGCAGTGACAGCTCTGCTGCTATCTCCAGTGCTTCTTTCCTCTTCTGACGTTTACTCTGCCAGTGTGGGGTACTGAGTCTGTTTTCAGCCCCTCCATTGTCCATCTGTTTCATTTGCAGGAACTCATCACTGCTTGGTACATCGGGTTCCTGACGCTCATCCTATCCTCGTTTCTTGTTTATCTGGTTGAAAAAGATGTGCCTGAAAAGGATGCTAATGGTGTGGAGATGAAGGAAGAGTTTGAAACCTATGCAGATGCATTGTGGTGGGGACTGGTAAGTGACTCCAAAAATACCTTATGATCTTAAAAACTGTATATAATCAGAGATGATGTTAAGGGCCACAGTATAAGTGCTGCTGAATTTGGGTGAATGTTTTTGGTATAACATTACCAATAGTAAGGATACCCCTAAAGCCAGTTGTCAGAATTGATATCCCTGTTGATATTCAGTCAGACAAAGGCTCTTAGGTGCTTAAAGCCTCTTCAGAAATCAGTCTGTGTTCCTAGCTTCTGAGAAGTCTCTCAGAGGAGGAGGGTCTGTATAACTGCACTGGCAGAGCCTATCCCTATGGGAGACCTGGTTTTCACAACAGCAGTATCCTGCTTGTGAGAGCTACATCCTTCAGCAAACGGCTAAAGCAGATCTGGCCAAAGGATTGTTTTGTAGGTCTAGCAAACTACAGCATAGGTTTGGCCACTGTAGGTAGATATTCATGGAAGTTAGGTCTATAAAGAGACAGCAAGACCCTTCCACGGAGGGGTTCTCTGGATTCAAGCGTGGAAAGGTAGAAAGATGTCTCTGCGAAGGATAATGAACACTTTGTTTATGTCTTATATGCATTTCTCAAGAATATGTGAGGGATTTCCATGGGGGGTAGGATACTGAGCAAGAGGGACCCTTAATACATCTGATCTTGTTGCTTCTCATGAAGAGTGGAGTATTGGTTTGTGCCTCTGCTTATTTGATCACATAAGATTTCTGCCACCTGGTGTATAGAATTTATATTTCTTTTCTACCAATAGTTATGGAAGTTGTCTGTATCATTTTGTGACTAAGATTCAACATTTTTTTATTATTATTATTTAATGCACTTCACTTATAAGTGGCAAGTTGTGGGTTTGTTTTGTTTTTCCCCCCTTTCCATCATTAACCAAAAAGGTGATGCACAGAACAGTTGGATATTTTCATATCCTTGTCTAGTAGGAATTTCAGGTAAAGTGTTAGTGGTAAGAAAATGTACATGTCTGAAAAACAAGGATTAGCACACGTACAAGAAAGGAATAAGTTCTCAGAAAATCATATTTGCTTTGTAGGGACTGGGGCTTCAAAAGAGGTAGCTCTGACTGGTTGTTAAAGCTCTGCAAAATGTTAATAGAAAAGTCCTATTCCTAACTGTGCATTGACAGTGGGCTCACTGTTTGTGCCACATCAATTCCCTTTCAGCAAATGTATCCTAGAGAGGCAGCTGATTTAAAACTAAATCCATTCTCCCAGGTGCAGTGCCTCTGGACTAGGATACCATGAAAAAAATTGGCTGGTCCATCATAAAGATCCCGTTTTAAGAAGTTGTGTGTGAGCACCCGTAGAGCTAAGTGAGTTACACAGGTTTGATGGTGATGTTTAAAGACAATTTGTTGGCTTTGTTTTGCTTATGGGAAGGCCTGGTCATTTTGCCCACAGATCACCCTTGCTACGATTGGGTATGGTGACAAGACCCCCAAGACATGGGAGGGCCGGCTGATTGCAGCTACGTTCTCTCTCATTGGAGTGTCTTTCTTTGCTCTTCCTGCAGTAAGTACCTTCCTCCTACCCTCTTAGCTACAGCCCAGATCTGTATGCTTGCAAAAAGGTGAAGTGATCAAAACTGCCAGTTAAAATAAAATTCCCTTTAAAGGAGGACTCAGACACGAGCTGGTCTATGTTAGTAAATAACTGATTCGTGCTCTGCTTTCTGGTGGCAAGTAGCACACTGCTATAAAACAATCTTCTTCCCAACTTCGCATACAGACTATTGGGAATAATATGTCATCCTGATACTTCCTGAATGTGTGGGCTTTCTCTGAGACAGGGCTAGCTGGCACAGGACAAAATCAATCCAGCAAGTGAACAGTCTGGGTGATTACAGGATAGTTCAGAAGCCTGTATCCTGGCCCAGGTTAGTTTACTGGTATTGACATAGCCACACAAGACAACTTTTTAAAGGATTTGAGGCCCATTGATTTCATAATTAGTGATGGGACCATATTACCTAGCTCTAAATATTTACAAGCTAGAGATCTACATCTGAGTAGATGAGCAGTGATCATCCTTTAACCCATGCATCTCTGCAGAACAATTAATCTCATATGTTCCCTTTCCTTCCTCCCTACACTTTTCCTGAGTAAGAAATGCCTGAAATCTTGCATCACTCTATGCTTTCAGGGCATTCTGGGATCAGGGCTGGCACTGAAGGTCCAGGAACAACATCGTCAAAAACATTTTGAGAAAAGAAGAAAGCCAGCAGCTGAACTCATTCAGGTTTGCAACCACTTCTCTCATTGAAAAGATGTTGGTTATGAAGACTGTTACATCATGTAACAAGGACTACCCCTTTCCCCCACCCAAATTCTCATTTCCCATTGCTGGAGTCGAGAAGTATCTGTAAAGGAGTAGCTTTTTGTTTTGTTTTGGTTTTTTGCATTGAGTTAGACAATCCAGTGGTCCTTGCAGTTTTTGAGGAATCTTTCAACTGCCAGAATATCTTTTAGAAGAAAGGTGTCTTTAGAAGAAAGGCACTCATCTGCTAGTTTCTGGAAAACAACCAACTTCTCTGTCAATGCCACAAAATCACAGAAAACAAGCTGTTAAAAACAAATTCTTTGCAAAATCCAGGTTTTGCCAGTTCCTTTGAGAGAGTGTTTTATGTGTAAACAAAGTTATGCTGTTATTGATGTGAAAACATCAATGGAAGTAACACAATAGACAGTGACTGGTTCAATCAAGTCAAATTACATAAATAGTATGTGTGGTTTGTAAAAGCTGAAACATTCTGTTGGATCTTCCATTACATTATTGGAAGAACAAATGAATCAATGGGAAGAGTCTTCTTAGCTCACTTGGACTTTTGTTCTGGCCTTTTCTATGAGTTCAAAAATTCAAGCATAAAATGATTCATCTGGGGGCTGATGAATTTGACAGGAGTTGCTCAGTGTAGGTGTGGAGCACACCCTGAGGGCAGTGAAGCAAATGGTAGCATTTTCATAGAAGGAGAGAGAAACTTCTTGTAATATCAGAGTGAAGTGATGACGCTCAGAACTGCTTATGATCAAACCAGTACTCAGGAGAAAAAGGTCAAATGGCATATTACACAGCTTTCATTAAAAACACTGCTTAGAAAACAGAAGAGACTGTAAGAATGAGTACTGAGTGGAATCCACCTTCTAAATTAAAGTATATCCACTTAGAAGCTAGCTAATTTAGCCACAATATTTGTAGTTTTGTGCTTAGAGAATTTTGGATGAAGCTAAGTGCTGAAGTAGTAAGTTGCTCAACAAAATTTCCTTTGATGTTACATTAGATAGTAAATTAGCTTAAGCACTTCTGGAAGTACTGGACACATATAGCAGTGTTTAGGGTTACAAGAGAAGAAAGAAGTCAGTTTAGTCAGGTATGCTGTGTTGTTTGTCTTGGTGATTCTCCCTCATGTCCTGTCTCCTTTAGGAGGCTTCCCAGATCATAAACCTGTGTTAATAATTTTGCCATATAGTGACACTCATTTGGTATGGCTGATTAGTAATTAATTTACAGATAGTAACTCAGGTGAATCATTACATTCTTTGAAACAATATGGCTGTTTTCAGTCTGAGGAATTTTTTTACCTAATACTAATTATTGTCTCTCCCTTGCTGTCTCCAGGCTGCCTGGAGATACTATGCTACTAACCCCAACAGGATTGATCTAGTTGCTACCTGGAGGTTTTATGAATCAATTGTATCATTTCCATTTTTTAGGTAAGTGCATTGTCCACCTCTCCATCACCATTTTCTGTGAAGTATTAGTCATGACAGGAAACATGGAATTTTTGTATATAATGAGGCTTTTGTACGTATCAGAGAGTTGCCAATTAATGTATTCCTGTTTGAGAGTGAAAAACACGCTTTTGGTTTCTGGATCCATTTCTTCTCCATTCCCTTAGTGGGATGTAGCGGGAGCACATGGATATCTCCCTTGGTGTTTAGCCTCTCATGAGGCTAAACAACGGAGATGGTTGCCTCACAGTCAGCTTTATTTTGTAAGACTTTGGAGTTTATTGACCTGGATATCTCAATTTCTTCCTCCATAATTTTGATCCCAAGAAAGTTTGAGTCCTCAGTTTCACAGGCACCTGTACTCACACCCTCTAGGATGCAGTTCTGTATTTTAAGATATGGGCTATAGTGAAAATTATTTCCCCTCCAATTCAACCAGACTGAGAATTATGTTGCCATGGAGGTGGCCATGACACAAGAAAAAAATCAGTTCTTATTAAATCCTTGCCTTTTGACAATACCAATTACTTACAGGTATAATTCAATGGAGGACAGCCAGAGAATGTCTAAAACTGTCTCCCACTGAAGCCATTCATTGACAGTACACAATAAAACTTTTCTGGATAGTCGAGAGTTCTTTTTTTTTTTTTTTTAATACTAATTTTAATCACCACTCCAGAGTTCAGTGAAAGCATTGCATGCATCAAACATTCATACTTAATCTATGTTCACATACTAATGGATGGATCTGTCTGATCCTCACTTTTCTGGCCTGTCAAACAGGCCCCTTCCTCACTTTGAGGTATTAAAACTGGCCCTATGAGAGCCAAAACTTTTAGCTATAGACTGTCAGCTGCTAATGATGGGCATTAACAAACTAAAGATATGTTTTAGACTTTCCTTCTGGGCTTGCTGTTATATATCATTCTTAAAAAAAGGTGCTCTTAAACCGCTGCTCAGGTGAGAGATCTGAGCACAGGTAAGCTGTACTCACTGAGCTAATACTGCAGCACCAGCTGTTGCTCAAAACTGACTTGAAGAAACTTTTCAGGCTTCTGCCTTCATAAAGGGAAAATCATAAATATTATCCCTTTCTTTGTTTTATCTACAATATGTTTCTTTAGGACTAATCTCACATTGGTCACAAAGGAAATCTCTAAGAAAAAACAAGTGTTTAATTAAGGCTCAGTACATTTCTTTTTGTTATCCCTCCTCACTCTGTATCTATTCCCACATTATCTACTACAGACTGATTTCTAGAGGGTTTCTTGACCTCAGGTTTTGCTCAGAGAGTAATTTTCAGGTTCACCTGGCATCTAGACTCATTACTGTGATTTCAAGCTTGTTCATTGTATGTAGGTTCTTCTGTGATTCAAATGCAACCTGAAATTTAATAGGTGTTTTGCAAATAAGGTCCTGGGAGAGAGGGCAAGGGAGCTGAGTTCTCATGAAAGACTCGATTGCCATTCTAAGTAGCACAGATTAGTTTCAAGAAGCTATTTCACTTTCTTTGCTTTATGGGTACTTTACAATGAAGTGTCAAGACTTTTATTTTTGCTGTCAGTAATGGTCACAGAACAGAAAAAGTATAAGTGATTAGCAATAGATTAACAATTTCTATAAAAAGAATCTGCTGAATTTGTTATGTAATTCTTCTCCCCTTGCTTTCTTGTCATGCTTCTGCTCTTGTATAAAAGGAAAGAGCAATTGGATGGTACTGCCAGGTATGTAGCTGTCATTATTATAGCCTTGTTTTAATCCAGTTACTGGGGAATGTTAAATGGTTCTTTGTGGATTTATGAGCTGTTAACCAAAACATGCTACTAACACCACAGATAGTCATTAAAAATGATTAACCAATCCATTTTCTAATTGCTTGCTTTTTTTCCAATTTAACAGCACAGCTAAAATGCTAATTGTACAAATGCAAAGTGTTGCTTGCTGATTGTCTGTAAACAGCTTTATTGTTCATTATGATTAATCATGGTCTATATAGATTTCTCCTGGTCCATGCTTTAGAGCTAGGGATTAGCATCTAGGTTGTTCTGGTGTGAATTTAAAGTTCTGCTTCATGTGTGCTTCTGTGCAGAGCAATGTTGTGGTGTAAGGGATCAGCTCTGTGTTATTTCACCACATTCACATATTTCTTGATGATAAATGGTAAGATAGAAGGCTAAGATGGATCAGCAGGATAGTCAAGCTCTCTGGCAGTACTAAAAAGGCTACATGGAGACTGACGGCTTGTTCCCACCTCTGCTTAAATAGATGGGGAAGTTCCCAGTAACTTTGGGAATTTATGAGCAAAGAGAATGAAAGAATCACCAGTCCTAATACTGATCAGTCACTGAGCACTACAACAGGTCAGTCACCGTGAGAGAACCTGCAAGGTCTCAAATATATTTGGAAATGAAGTTTTCATAACCCTCCAGCTAAGTTACAGATTCAAAAGCGCATCAAATATTTCAACTTTTTTAGGTCAAGATCCTGAAGGACTTAAATGCTAAACTACTAGCAATGGATCACCCACAATGAAAGTCAATAGATATTAAAGGATATATAGTTCCACAAAGAGTCATGATGTCACTATTTCCATTTCCATCCCCATTTAAAACACAGAGAAGAAAAACAAGAATTGTAGTAGACTTTGTAAACTGCCAGAGAAGAGGCTTGGGTTTCAGTCCCAGACTTGATGAAAAGTTATTTATATTTTTTAATATATTTTTAATAATTTATTTAAACTTTTTATATAACACAGCATAGCTTCAACAAAGGAAGCTGAAAAAAAAAACAGGTTCATATTTGGTGTTCTCCTATGAATGATGAGGGTACAAATCTCCTTTAACAGAGCAGAGAAACCCAGTTTTCCTTACAATTCAACAAGTGCTGTAGTCATTAATTATTGGGAAAAGGATGGCTTCCCAATAATCCTATCACCATCATCATGGGCTAACCTTCTCCTCTTCAAAAACTACCTGGATGGAGCTTCTTAGTTTCTGGATCTTTCTGAATCTTATTACATACCCATGACACTGCCCAGGCTAGGCAGGCTTGAGAAAACTCAGCTTCATTAATGCAGAAGTCTGGAGATTTTAGGCATTTCCAGTGTTGGCCTTTAATATCTAGGAGAGGTTTTAGGATGTGAAATCCTTTTAAATATGTAACTTTATACTTTGAGCCAACCCATGCTCTGACTCAGATGCAAGAGCAGATTAAAATGGTGTAACTGAATGATTACTGAAGTTTACTGTCAATCACAGCCCTTCTAGAAAAGTTCCTGCACCTGCAATGACAGAACAGTTCATGAAGTAGCTTCTGAGTTGCTCTAACTTGCATGTTAGTGGAAGCCATTTAACACTGATGCAGTGGATTAAAACATGAAAATTATGACTCTCAACACAGAATCTTTAAAACTGTAATCCCGGGGCCCCTCATTCTAGCACTTTATGCATTACTTTTATGTTGTTATATAAGAATGACCTTCACCAAAACTATCATTAATCCTGCATTGGAGCTTTAGCAAGACTTTTTTAATGGAAATAATCATTCACTAAAAGGGATTGAAAGCTCTCCAGGTAAACTGGCAAATGGTGGTACTTCTGGGAGCATCCATGGACTTGAGTAGACATAGGACTGAGACCTAAAATCTGGTTATTTTGACATTCCCACCTCCCATCTCTCATAAAGCTCTTATTTACAGACCATGTAATTAAATAAATAAATAAATAAAGTCTTCCTACAGTGATTTAGTGTGGAAAGTATTACTTGTATTCCACTGGAGTTTGTATTGGAGGCTGTACTGGAATAAAAGGTCAATAAGGAAATGTGGTCCTAGTGGAGAGAGCAGCCCATCAGTACACTCTGTCTCCAAGATCTTGCATCAGTGGAGTACTTAATGGACAAGCTGTAGTAATAAAGTTCATTTTCTAAATGGTGTTTGATAATGGAGAAAGAAGAATTGGTCCAAATCTTTCCCAGAAGAGTTAAAACGTAACTAGTTAATAAAAATGAGGCTGTGAGGATGGATAGTGCTCTGAGCATCAAGTTTTCTATTCTGTAGTTCAAAAGCTCTTTAGGAACCCCACAGAGCCAGCTCCATGGCAGATCCTTTGAGGACCTCTCCTCTAAGCAGGATGACAAACTGTCAGGGAGATGCAACTCCATGTTCTTAGACCATTTGGAAGAAACACAGGGGAGACAACAGTGTGGAAGAGTCCATTTCAAAACTTGTAACCCAAAGCAAGGCCTTGAGAAAGCACTTGTGGTAGCAGAAAGCCAATGAAAGTGTGGCAACAGCCCATGGTTTTACTGAAGCTTACTTGAAACTAAAACTGAAGAAGTGAGACATGATGACGAGCACGTTGACCCAGACAGTAGGGTGGATTGTATAAGCAGTGAAGGGACGTGGTATATATCATGCTGCTCTGTTAAGAACAGCGCTTTCACTAGGTGTCCCTACACAGGCTCCCAAACCAGGAGGAACAGGGGCTGTGCTTTTCACTGCTTACTGGTGGGGAGTCTGCTGACTTCGTGCTACAGGTGCCACTGTTTTTTTTAATCCTTGATCAATGCCTTAAACTATGAGCACGTGGAATTACTACAGGTAGTAATTGTACCTGGAGAGAAAGGAGGACCTCCTGTTCCCACTTGGTCTGAAGACTCCTGTGCTGTTGCACTTCTGTATGTATTCATTTACTTTACAAGAAGGAAGATTTATGAAAAAATACATGAATGTTCATATCTGTTGGAGTGCTCTCATTCAGGAAATATTTGGGTGCCTGACCTATGTTTCCCAACATTTAGGGCAGGCCTTTACAGGATGGACATGTTGTTTACATTGAACCAAGTTTTTTACATATGTGTTTGGAATTGTGGCCTTGTTTTTTCAGCACAGTTACCAGCTATTAGCAATGATTTGGACTAGTGTATGAATTTTGAATCATTTGTATATACAGGCACTTTAGTGAAGGATTTTAAACTTTCTCCTAGGGCCTTGTTCCTAATCAGGTTTTTAATTTCTGCACAGAGCATTTCCCATACATAGAACTAGACATCAGGAGAACATGTTTATTCCTAGATGCATCATTACGTGGTTGCAGAAAAGTCATTGATCCCTGTTTCCTTATGTCTACAAGATAAATAATATCTCTGTCTTTGGAAAGATGTTTTGAGATCTTTAAGTGGCAGAACCTGTACTAGTCCTGCCTATTCTGTGAGTATAAAAGAATGCATATAATGTGGTGCATTTTTATATTGCCAGAAGTAACAATATAATGCAACTAAATCATTCTTTTCAAGGCTGGAAAATTTCACTGTCAGCATTTCCTTTTAATGCAACTTCCTGAAACAGAAAGGGGAAAAAAGCCAATCTGATCTGTACACTACACTAACTACAAACAAAAGGATGTTCCCATTCTTTTTCATAGAGCTTTTCATGGGTAATCATTAACGTCTCATCTTAATAACTTTTCTTCACTTTACAGTAATGTCATGTTTAGTAGGGAGTCATTCTTTGGATCAAGCCTCACAAGAAAACTTAGGTATATACATTCAAGTAACAATCAAGTCTCACTCTTCATATTTTTTGCATGCCATTCTCTGCCTGCACTTTCTGTTTTGACTACAGTAGTTCATCTAACTACCATGAAAAGTAATGATAGATAAGACTGAAACATTATTTAAACATAAAAAGAAACTTGCATGACTTTGCAGGTAGTTCATCGTTCTTCTGTTCAGAAAACATTGGGTCTAGTCCTGGCTCTGCCAATGAACTGCTTAGAAACAACTGCTTTTCACTGTTTTCATAGAATGGAAATGATACTAACCTACTCTGCTAAGCATTCAGAAATCTATGGGTGAAAAACATTCTGTAATAGATGAAAACTGTTTATTTTGCAGTCCCAACCCTGTCAATACAAATACATAGAAGTAACATAGCATTTGATTTTAATGGATCAACATCCCTGCATGTTTATTTACAGGTACTGGTTCAGCAAATGGAAAACAAGTGGAGGATTTTTATCATCTCAGTAATGTTAATGACATGCTTAAACATCTTGCTGAACCGTGACCTGAAATGTGGGGCAAGAACTTTATCTTCCTGCAATGGGACATAGAAGTAATTGGTAGCAATTCAGAAATCTGAAGGACACACCATTGGAAATACTAAGATTTTGACTAAAATGTCAAACATTCTATTTTATCCTGCACAAACATCTTCCTACCATTCAACTTTAGCTTGTTCTTCTCATTTCTGCTTCATTCCACAAACATGAAATCATCAGCACACAACACAGCTTTCCTAGCCTAAGCCCTTCAACTTTTGGAGAGCTGCTAGTGAAGCACTCCGTTTTTCATTGAATGATTGGCCCATGCAAAACATTTGAGAGACATTGATTTTTTCAGTTTGGTTTGCTTCTAGTGGTTGATACATGAAGAAATGTTCACTGCAAAGTAAAGAGTGAGTCAACATCCACATGGTTTCTATTTACATTTCTGGCTGCAGCCTTTGGTGAAAAATATCCATCCTGTTTTCACAAAGAATTGAATTTGGATTATTTTCTCCATGGATTGCCATGATACTGCTTATTTTTGCCCATTTCCATTCACTTTAGTGAATGCATATGAGAAAAAGGACTCAGCAAAAGCCTCTAGTGTGGACAACAGCTCTTTCTCTTCCTGAGGGGCATCAAAGATGAGCCTAAGTAAGGACTTGTGCTCATGTTTCTGACCAAATAATTTGAATGGTAGGTGAGTTTGGATTTAGAGTTATGCCTACACTTAAATACCAATAAGAACATAAAACACAAGAGGGTGAGGAAAAGTTGCTTAAAATGGGGTGTTTTCCTATTATAAATCAGACACTTGTAAATTTAGACCATGGTGCAAAGTGGCTTTTAAAGAAGGCATTAGTTTTCAGGAAGTTAGAGTCAACTATTTTAAGGTTGAACATTTTTGTGAGTTCTTCTCTATAGAAATTAATGTTATTTGATTTCCTTAAAAGGAAAAACTGATTGGCTAAAGTTTTCAAGTACTTTGGAAATGCAAAATGTTCTTTGTTGGGAAAAGACATAGACTCTTAGAGATCAGTTCAATGTATTTACTGAGGGTTAGATTTTCAGCAGGACTCATTGTTGTCCTCATAATATTAGTTTCGTGCTAATTTCCACTGGGAGAAGTTCAAAGGAGAATATTTCTGAAAACTTCATTTAGAATGCTTGATTTCCCAAAGCTATGTTCACCCAGATAAGGACAGCAGATAATGTAGAAAAATATTGAAGTAAACATGACTTGTTTTTGCTTCCAGTTGCTTGAGACCAGGAATAAATAAACCTACAGATTAGCTAAACTGCAAAAATATGGAAAGATTTTCTGAATATTATTACTCCATGTGAGCTGAAAGTGTTTAATACATGGAAGAGGGCTGTGTTTGATTCATTTTTATTATTAATTCATTATTTTTCTTCTCATACATGTACCATTTGCTTATGAAACTCCAATACTAGGCAAAGAACAGAGAGGAGAGTATCTGGCTTGCATGATGGGATGTAACTGCATTATTTCCTTGCATGACTGTTTCTGAAACAGTATTTCTAGTTCAGTGGTTCCCACTCTTTATTCTGAGCAGGGGTAAAACATCTTCTGCAGAAGCCATCCATCTCTTGTATATTCAGCAAGCAAATTCTTCTCTCAGATGTTCCAAAATAATTCCCACTGCTCTTGAAGAGCAAGAATCTGAGAGCTGAATTGTTCTTTAGTTGTGAAGATTTCAAGCCAAACTGTTTGCAATGCATGTCTTTTCCCCTTTGTGGTGGTTTGTATCTTCCATAGTTATGAAGTTCTCATCCTTGAACTCTACCTTAAAGGCGAAGTTTTGGGGAAAACTTTTATTCCAACACAAGGGAGCAGATGCAGTGACATGCAAGGCAAGCAATCACAAGATAGAAAAAATACTCTGCATTTATATCAGCATATTTTGAGATGTGTTATTCCCCACAACTTCTGGAATTACACTGGAAGTCACAATCATATTTTCCTGAATGTGAGGAAGCCAAATGAAGTGAGACCACTGCCCCAAGGACAGGAAGAGCAGCTCATATCAGTAAGAGGAGTCTGAAAGATAAGCAGCAGTATGTAAACCTGTAGGTGGGAACCACTGTCCTAGCCACTCTCATTGAAGGATGATGTGATCTGCGCATGCTTCATACTCTGAGACTGAGCCATGCGCATGCTGATTTATTGAAGGAGATTGTGTCATGAAAACAAATGTTTCTTAAATGTTTTTAAAAAGCACAATGTAAACAAAAACCCCAGCAGACCCAGATTTCATCCCCTGGAAATGAGAATAAAGTCCATTGTTTCCGTGATGACAGCTATCCATTTATTTGGAAAGAAGCTTGGGTTTTGTTTTATATACAACATATTGTTGTATTTTTTTCATGTGAAGCTGATTAATGATTTTCTGAGTATTCTACTGCTCTGGCTGCCTGGATATGAACACAATTGTCTATATTATTGTGTAAACATACTGTCTGAATGTTACTTTAAGGGTTAATTATCAGCATTAAATTATTGATAAAAGCTTCAGCTTACGTAACTTTAGCTGAGACTAGAAATCTGCTTTTAAAATGAATTCTCTTCTAGATCTATCTGTAATCAGAATTAACAGACAAGTTCCCCCAGTTAAAAAGTCTCCCCAAAATGAAACATATCTCAGTAGGTTAATAAAGTCCCACTCAGCATAAAAAGGTCTCTAAAGGTCAATCTTAGACAAAAAATTCAACTTTTTAAACTTTAGGAGTTCTAACTGCTAAACCTAAGATGCCTGAGCAACAGTCTTGGGACAATGGTTTCTTCTTGAAATGACACTTATTAATGGGGAAAGTTACCTTAGAAAGAGAATTTAGGAACGCTTTCTGTTCAAATTATCTACCTCCATTAATAAATAAATAAATTGTTACTAGATTAGTAGATATGCAATAAAGAACACCAAGACAAATAAGTAGTCTTTTGTGCTGAATGCAATGGAATATTTTGGTCTGTTTTGATCTGTGAGGAAGATATTAAATCTTAATCACTCCTATTCTGAGGTCAGTTCATGGCAGATATTTTGAGCCTTACATTGGGGAAAAAAATAAAAAATAAATAAAATTCAAGATGAATCTGTTGGATTCTTTGCATTGTCCACTGACCCTTTTCCTGCTGATCTGATCTGTGTGAAACCTTGTAACACATTATGTGCCTCCTTGTCTTTTGGTAAAGAAGACAGTTGATAAAGGAATTTTAAGTGACAAACTTTGAGAGATCTGGACATGTATTTTGAAGGACTGAGCAAATTTCTGAGACTCAAAGACCACATGTAATGAAAATTATCTTTTCATACAACATTTAACAGCTTTTTATAAACAATAGAAACCCTCTGTCTCACCTATCTTTCTGCTTCTTTGGCTTTGAAGTTCTCTGCTGTAAACATATTTTTCCATTTAGAACTTTTATATAGTGTTACCAAATCAAATCTTGTGAAGTTTGGTAGGTTGCTCCAAGGCAATGTGTTGTGTGTGGCCAATTTTGACAAAATTATCTCATCATCTGAAATCATCTGAGTTTCACTTTTAGCTTTCATCCTTCTAGGAGTTTCTTTCACATCGTTGAATGTCTTTGCAGAAGCCCTTGAACTAAAATGCTCAACTTTGAAATCCTAAGTATAAGTGCAATATAGTCCCCACCTTCATTTGAGGTTCATGTGTCATTCATTGGTAATCTGTTAATCTTCCCAACAGAAAAAACTGATATTCACAACAACCCTACTGTACATATAATTGTTTCCTACCTAGATGAAAATTCTTCATTCTAGATGTTCTCATCCTAAAAATTCTTGAGTTTCTTCCTCTTTGTAATGTACATTACAGTCTCCTTCATCCTACAAAGATCACTGCCTTGCCAAGCATGCTTAACAGCTCTATCTTTCTTCACATTGATGACCTCACAAGCTCACTCCTTCTAATTCTCATGCCCATCAGTTTATATTTCCCATCTGACTCTTTGTTATCACTCAACTAGATTTTTTGTGCCTTCCTTTGCAGTAAAATCTGTTTTAGCGTTTTTTCTACTCTGCCCTCCAAAACCCACTCAAGTCATTCAGTTGGCCTTTATTGTTCCCAACTTTATTTGTCATGCCCTTTCAAAACTTGCTCAAGCTAGCTGTATTCTTTTCCTGTAAATATTTTTTCCTAAGTATGATATATGAGTGCTTGAAGAATCCAAATTTCACAGCAGTGCCACGTAGTTAAGATATCTGTCTTGCAAAGCAGTGTTGTTCTCAAACACTGCCTCTGAGAGAGTAGATAAATGGCAGTAATGCAGAAAAGACATCACAGGATTCTCTGTCTGAATGGAAAGCAAATCACTTGTTGGGATCTTGCACTCATCATAAGTTTAGCCTTTTAGAACACTGTAGCAGATCAGCCAGATCAAAAGTCCAGGCCAAAAAGAAACACTATGGAAACTACTTTTTAAATAAGTGCTTAGGGCCTAACATTAAACTACCCTACATATTCTATGGTGACTAATTTGTCACAGGTATCAAGAAGTAGCATCTTTAATTTTTACTCCAAAGAAGGAAGCAATTGTTGCTGTGTGCATTTGTCTGCACTTTGTGCATCTTCCCCATAGCCATTAATTTCTCAGGAAACTACACTACGATAAACTTTTGGTAACATTAATACCATTCACTTAGACTGCTCTATTTCTTCACTCAAATACATTATTTTCTCTTCTCACGTCATTGACTTCAGTCCTGGCACTGCTGATATATCAGGACTAGTTGTGTCTCCATACTTACACAATTCTTTCTTAACTGCCACTTCCATACTTTCACACACCTGCACACTTCATGCAGACAATGACAGTGCAAGTGTCTGAATTTACTAGGCTGCAGAAATTGTATTCACAACTGTTGTGATGTCAGCAACAAGATTTGGAAAGCCCCAAAAAACAGTCTGCAGTAATCTTTAGTGCTTCAGTCTTCTAAAGCAGGAATACCCATATTTTCTTACGTCCTAGGTCAAAGATTTATTAATAAGAATCTGACAGTAAAGATGACAGTACCACTAATTCATATTAAAACAAACAAAAACAGCAACAACAATAACAACAATACCCTGCAATAATTGTGATCTGCAATGCTCAAATGAAGGAGGAACTTTGTATGCTGTAAATTGCAGTATTCCTACTACAGTCAGTACTGTTATGAAAACAGCAAAGACATCATATGTTTTTAAATGCCTCTCACCTTTGCCATTTTAAGAGGAATATTCCAAGAACTTCCACTGTGGTGGGATACTGCATCAGGATACTGCCTCTCTGAGGTAGAAACAACTCCTGGCAAAGAGGTGCACCAGTAGCACCAGAGACCCCTAGCTTACAAAGACATCAGTAGAACACAAAAGTAACCCATCTGATCAAGGTAACCCCTTAAAAAAGAATAAAACATTCTGTGAGACCCTTCACTTGCATTGTCTGCACACAAGTCTCTGTCTTCGACCACTATGTCCTTGCAGGGTGCACCCTCCCCATCCTTGCTCTTTCATGCCAGTCAAGTTTAGTGGCTTCAGCTGAACAAACCATACAAAAACCTCTCTGCATACCTATGAAATCTCTTTCTTCTGGCCACCATTGCAACTCTTCCTTCAGCTCTTCTCCCAGTCGTGACTCTCAGAAATCTGCCAGGTGCTGTGGCTTCTTCTCTCCCCCTGCTCAACCCTTCTGACCTGCTCTCCCACAGAGAAGTGCCTCTTTACTATGTGTGCACAAGACATCTCTTCCCAAAGCTGTCCCACACTGAAGTGCCCAAGACTGGGTTTAGAAGTAGGCTTTCTTCCCAAACCTTAGCCCCTCATTTATATTTTTTAACAAATGGTCAATAAACAGATATTTTTAGTAGTAAAATGAACAAGCAAATAAACCATTTATATCATCTCTCAGAGTGTATTTAAGCTGATGCACTAACTAGGAAATTCTTTTGTGCTGCTGTTTCCAGTGACATTGGTAATTGCCTTTAAGACTGTTATGGTCATTGGGCTGTGAGAAGGGTTAATGATGCTGGTAAGATGACAGGCAGATGCAATTGCAATTCAGTGCAGTTGTCACTGAAGGGCAAAGATCTTTGGTCCATAAATCCATAAGAGGACAGTGTAAGGAATCATCAGAGGAACAAAATATGTCACTTTACCACTATTTGTCTACAACACCTCAATTCCTATAATAGTGAGAGATGACTGAAATTGAATAATGGAGAGAACTAGGTGGATTGCCCTACCATGTACCTAGTAATTGCTTGGCAATGCCTTTCCAGTGTTTTGCTGATAATTTATTTGGTTCACAGCACATCTGACTTTTCTTCTGCTCCTGGTAGTCACATTTAATAGCCTGCCATGGACCCAGTAGAAAAAGGAAGCACTGAACAGGAAAGGCCAAGCATCCTTGTCATTAGATAATAGAACTGCCTAAGTAGTAGTGTTTCTCTTCTTAATAATAAATCTCATGCTTCAGACATAGTACTGGAGCTGAAGCACTGTGATACATTACGTAGAGAGGACAGCAAAACCCTCTGGTAACATTTTCAACATTGATACAAAAAAATGCTCATAAAAAGCAGTTAATTACATGTGGAGCTTAGCTGTTGCTTACAAAGACATTGATGTATTACGGTAGCCCCAGCAGTGTCCTTGTGTACAAAACATTTATTTAGCCTCTTATATATTTAAAGCATCATGAAAACAAGTTAAAAGTGTACAAAGGAGGAAAATGATTACTTTTGCTTATTTTGTAGCCAAAAGCTGGGTCTCTTGGATCGGGTTCGTGGTACCAATACTAAAGGAAAGCTATTTACCCCTCTGAATGTAGATGCCATTGAAGAAAGTCCTTCAAAAGAGCCTAAGAATGTTGTCTTGAATAATAAGGAGCGTTTTCGCACTGCATTCCGAATGAAAGCGTACGCTTTTTGGCAAAGCTCAGAAGGTAGCCCATCTGTGTTGATTTCTTTCTATCCCTCCCCTTTTCTCTTCATTTTACTTTCTTCCTCTGCATCTTCTGTTGAAGGTTTGTGACTTTCTGGGCCAAGCATTGCCACCTCCTGGTTTCATGTGGCACATTTGGGGAAGCTCCAGGAAATGAATGCTGGTGTACAGACAACACAGTACATGAAATAAGGCAGTGGCCCTCCAAAAAAGAGCTATTGATATTGGATTTGGCCATAAATGGAGTCAACCCATTTGAACTTGAACAAAAGGGCACACCAGTCAGTGAACTGATGTCCCCACAAAAGCACATGACATCATGGGTCTGTTAATTATCAGGGATGCTATGCTAAGGCAGCTCCCTGCTAAACTGTATCCAGGCATGCATTAGCCTGTGTCTAGGCATCTCAAATACCTCCTCACTGAAATCCCTTAAAACCACATTTTATAGACTGAACTGCTGTTCCCTTTCCACTTTCCCTAAGACTGCTGCCCCTCGGCAGGTTTATATTTAGTGGTGTCCATACCACAAGAGAGGATATTTTTTCCTCTCAGTCTCTCTCAACACATTTTTCTGTTATTGTCTATTGTGTCTAAATGGTGTCTAAAGAACAGTTTCTCCTTTATTGTGCCAGCTGGCTTCTGTGCATCTATCCATACTACCATGGCTGTAGCTTGGGTGTCCATGCTGGGGACTTGAGTATCCTCCTCCATGAAGTAACATGAGCTCAGAGTAGTGCAAGTAGGAGAACTTGGCCTGTAGCTTCTACAGCTGTTCTAGCCCTAAGTAAAATAAGATTGGTAAAGACTTTTCACCATATACATTCATAAAAGTGGGAACTTCTAAATTTATTTGAAAGGAAGAAAAGTTCTCAATGTTTTCAAAATGCTGGAATCTGAGAGGAGATGCCTCAAATGATCTACTACTATCCCAGCAGAATTAAGAAAATCATTTCAAAAGTTGACTAGAGAAAGAGGAAGCCACAATAAATGTTTCCTTATTAAATTACACTTATTTTATCCCTTTGTATATTGTGCAGTCAGATGTTCACGCCTTTTTTTTTTTTTTTTTTTTTTTTTTTTTTTGACCTGCCTTGCAGATGCAGGTACAGGGGAACCCATGGGAGAAGAGAGAGGCGACAGTAGTGACTTCCTCATGGAAGATATGATCCCCACATTCAAGACAGCCATCCGAGCTGTCAGGTAAATGTCTTTGACTTCTTCTTGGTGCTTGGCTTTGATTTTGAATGTTTGTGCTTCAGGAAAACACACCACTGTATTGCTGCATGTTGATTCGTTGTTATTCATAGTTTAATACTTGAACTATAAATGCTATAGACTGGATAATTCTAGATAACTGAAAGGCAAAAAAAAAAAAAAAAAAAGTCCTATACAAGTCCTCTTTCAAAATATGCGGAAAGGAAAATGTTTTTCAGTAACACTGATTATGCCATTTTTTGCAAGACACTATAAACATATTTGTTATAAAACAATGTAGTATACAGCTTATCTTTAAAATATGCTGTAAATATAGTATCTTGCCCAAGTTACTGAGTGTAACATTTATGTACAGCTGGAATTCTAGCTTAGTAGCAAATCCTTAGCTGACTCAATTCTTCTTTATTTACAATTGTATGAGTCTGCAATATATTTTTTGTCTGTCATGCTTTAATAGATGCTGAAGTCTCCATTTCATCGGTCTTCAGCCTGTCACATATGTCACCTCTAGTTTTGCATCACAAGATATTATCCCTGGGGTTAAAAAACTCCTGGTAAGGCTTGGTAATGTGCTTAGAACATCAAAAACATGAAATTTGTTCACTTATGCTCTGTTACTTCTCCACTGTGAATTTTCTACTCTACACATAAAAAGGAAAAAAAAAAAAAAAAAGCCCCCAGAGGAAAAATATTCTATTTTCATTGCAGTCACTTTTTTTATTCTACCAGTTGTTTTAGACCGGTGAGTTCAGTGAGTTACCACCTTCCAGTAGAAGAATTTCAAGTCTAGAGTGTCCCAAACTATCTTCTTCAAAAAGGTTCAGGGAACATGATTGTGTATTCTACATTTAGAAATGTTTGTAAATCAGCTGCAGGTGTATGAGATGAATGTCCCATTGTCACTGGTTATGACTGTATGTTTTTCCAATCCATGCAAGGGCTCTTAGCCAACCTGCCCTCCTCCCCATTTCAGTGTGGATTATTTCCGCCCATAATAACTTCCAATCAACTACTAAGTGATGAAAGGTATTATTTCAAATTTTCAGTTGATGGTAACACAGAGTAAGTCCTGTATTACCAGAGAATATACGTTTGCAGGAGCTGAATTAACAGCTTCTGAAGAGCTTTTTTTTTTTTTTTTTCCCCCATTTATGGATGCTATATTATACTAACAGGTTGTGTTACTGGATTATAACTGAAAACCAATGTCAGATTCTTCCTCTTCTCCTCGACAGTAGACGTCTGTAATAACTGGGCAATGGCTGAGAAAGAAAAACACTGTATACATGGTATTTCTTTCACAACATATAATTATCTGTAACTCCATTTTGCTCTCATCTGAGCTTCCATAACTGATGAGTGGTCTGAATCTAAGTACTTATTTTATTCTGTATAACTATAGTGTCTGTTTGTTTTCATTTTATTTTTACCAATAATCCAAGACTGCATTATATTATATTTACAGATAAAATTAAAATTAGCAGTATTTTCTCCTTGTTGCTTTCCAGCTCAGTGCAGAAAAACTAGATATTAAAATTTCAAATTTTCTCAAGCATGCCAAAAGCCATATGCCACAGGCTTTGCTTTTGTTATCCATGACTGCTTCCCTCCTGCTGAAAGTTCCTTCATCCTTGATTCCTCCACAATCTTCCCCTTTTTCCTTCCCTGATATCTCCTTGTTTTCAAAGAATACACCACTGCCTTTTATTTACAGTCCCCACCTGCATAAGACTAAGACTCCATAAGACTCTGTATTACTTTTGCAAAACTTCCTCTCTCACACTCTGTGTAAACTTAATTGATTCATGTAATTTCCTCTTAAACTCAATTATGACTCAAGATGCCAAGCTTTTTTATGTATTTATTTATTTATTTCTTCTTTTCTTTTTCCCTGTACAGTTTATCCAGACCCAGAATGTTAATAGGAAGTAATTATTTCAGACAAAACCTCTTAACGAGTTTCCAGTGCCATAATCAAGAAGATTTTAAATTTAAATCACTAACAGTGTGGTTCCTATTTTAAGTATAGTTTTGGTGTAATCATATATATCTTGGCTGGAATAGGCATAGGTAAAATTTTGAAATCTTGGACATTTAAAGACTTATTTGCAACAAATTTAAGTAGTCCAAAAAGATTTTAAAAGTCATGCTAGAATTATTTTTGCTAAATGAAAGTCCTTATATATATATTTATCATATAACTTGAATAAAAGACAGGTCAGAACCATAACTGATGAAAGTAATTCCACAATTTAGACCAAGAAAAACATGAAGATTACACTGAGGAAGAAAATCCGTGAATTCCAAGTCAAAAACATATTAAAAAAAAAATACTTTCCTTCTTTACATATATATTTTTTCTCTTTGTTTAATTTTCCAAGACACACATGAACAATGTATAAACAGAAAGTAAGTAAAAAAAAAAAAAAAAAAAAAAAAAAAGGTTGCAAAAGTATTGCAAAACAGTTTTCAAGTAATCTTGCCGTCATGCTTCCTTATTATATCCATGATTTTGTTATTACTTACTAGGACATTTAATAATAATTTATATCATCATCATTGTTACTACTACTACTATTACCACCACCACTACTACCACTACTACAATAGTGTTATACTGCTACTTTTTCAAGGGCACTTCAAGTAGTTCTAACATTTTTTTCTTTTTCTTCACAACTTGATCTGCTGACTACTTAACTTCCACGTTTATAACAAGTTAACATTTCCCATCAAAAACTTTCCTAGGTGCTAAATGAAAAACAAGCTGAAAATGATTCAACACTATATATACACTCTAAATTAGCTTTACAATATGCTGAACCTTGCCTTCAGCTTCAACATCTCCTGTGACCTGTGCTGTTCAAAAACAAGTTCCATATCATAAGTTGCTTTGAACAATTTCTAGTTATGAAGATGGTACTGAAAAAGATACATCATGTGTATATAATTATTTTTAGGAAAATCTAGCCTATTAGCTATGAAAAGCCACCTATTGTATGTTTAAAACATAGTATGATATTGGAGATTCTCTGCTTATGTTTTATTTTCTAGTATTTGTCTAGTGAGCAACTTCACTTTTCAGACATCCAGAGTATTCACCAATTATTTGATAAAGCTGCAAATGGTCATTATGGAATTTATATAAGAACTTAGTATTATTTTTTTTCCTGTTTATTTCACAGAATACTACAGTTTCGTCTTTATAAAAAAAAATTCAAGGAGACATTGAGGCCTTATGATGTAAAGGATGTGATAGAGCAATACTCAGCAGGGCATCTTGATATGCTTTCCAGAATAAAGTATCTTCAGGCAAGGTAAGAATCCTCTGTGAAGTGGGGAAAATGTATAGTGCTGGCAAAAGCATAGTTGGTCTATTTGTGTACAAGGCCATCCAGAAGCTACATCTTTACACTTTCCTCTTCCCCAAAGAGTAAAGGTGAGTGAGCAGCTAGCTGGCATAGCTGTAGAAAAGAGCACTGGCTCATAGTTAGAAGAAGGAAATCAAAAATCATGAGAATTTTCTTGACCATTGGTTAATTTGATTATGGGGAAGTTTTCCCCCTTCTCTCCTTTGCACAGATAATCAGTAAAAGCAGTAATTACACTACATAGAGCTTTCCTTTGTGATGGATTCTCTGCTGACCTGTGCCTGGTGAAAGACCTTATATGAGTGAAAAAACAAATTAGCCTGGAAGGTTTCACATCCCCTTTGCTCAGATGTAAATTAACATATACAAAAATATTTTTTGAGCTCAGAAATTTGAAGAGAGCTCATGATGTTAGAAATCTGTGTCTACAACATGTCCCTGCAATGCTTGGGTGCCTAGGAAATACCTAGTTAGCTTTGCAAGTTTTGCCTTGATCTTTTTTAAGCTCTACTTCCAAAACTCCCTTTTGAGTCTTTGTTACTGTTTTCTGCAGAGATCCATAGTTGTTTCTATCATGTGCTAGCATTTAGAGGTGGACTTATGCAGTTGCACTTTTCTTTTTTTTCAGAGTAGATATGATTTTTACACCTGGACCTCCATCTACTCCCAAGCATAAGAAATCCCAAAAGGGAGGAGCTTTTTCTTACCCTTCACAACAGTCTCCCAGGTGAAATTATTCTGCTTAGTATTTTGCACAGACCATAACAGATATAAATGTTTGCTCATACCAAAAAGCATGCACTTAATTAATCCAGAAAGAACACTGTTATAGTAACAATACTAAGCGGATATGATGCTATAAGATACATATGTGTAAATGTTGATTAGAATGAGACTAGCTTTCCTAAGAATTATGTATAATGGAAATATAAACTTAATGGCTTCTTAACTGTCTAGCTTAGATTCTCTGTGGTTTGCAGATGTGATTTTATACAGAATATGTATTTATGATTGCTGAAGTGCTGAATTTCTAACACCCAACTAGTGAAAACAGTTAAAAACTCAATAAAAATTGCCAACAGTTTTAAGGTAAAATTAAAACTTAAAATTTCCTGAAGTGAAAAAAGTTTCATTATAGCCCCCACCGACAACAAACATGGAGTTTCAATGATGCAGCTTTAAAATCAATGATTAGAGGGAACTGCTGAAAATAAATTGCAACAACAGGTTTCTGGGTATGAATGTTACAGCATGTTATTGTATTCTTGAAATCCTGGTAGCAAAAATTCAATAATAAATGACTTTTTTTTTCTTCTGTTATTTACAACTATCAATCTGTCAATAAATACCCATGAAGAACCACACAAAGCCATCAACAATCTGTCCCCAAAGCTGTTACGGTTTCTCAGGACAAAAGTAATCTTACAAAAAATAAATTAACTTGGCTCTATCTGGTTTATCCCACCCAGTGAAAAATCTGAAAACATGAAAATATGAAGACAGAGCCCTACTTATATGGAAAGAGGCAATGATGATTTTGGAAACAAAGCAGATTGCAAAATTTGCATGAGCCATATCAGTGATAACCCAACCTGCAAAATCTGACATGTTTTAGTTATAGTTTCTGCTTTAAGATATATCCACAGCTGTGATTTTTGAATTTTGTCAAAAAGAGAGGACAAGAACTGGACCTGTTAAAACAAAAGTTTTAGGACATATTTTTTCTAAGTCATCTTAAGAACAGGAGCCTATAAATTAGTTTTCTAGACTTTGACACAGTTTGCGGAAAGACATAGTTTCCTTTGAAGTTGATTTGGAACCGTTTAGATAAAGATTTAGCTTGACAATGACCATCTCAGATCCCATGATGTTATAAATCAAGGTTCTTTAGTTAAGCAGAGGTTATCTTCCTACCTCTTGAGCTTACTTCATCTGACAGATGAGCAGTAGGAAATTACGTAGAAGAAAATGTATTCAGTAATCTACTTTAAATATCCAGGCGAGACTCTCTTTTCAGCTTTTCCAGTCTCTGCCACTTTCTATTTGGTTTAATGAAATGGAGAAAAAAAACACTCAACCATGAAACTCATACTCAAAGTCTTCACACAAACTAATTAGAAAGAATTAGATTTCAAAACATATGTCCATCTGTAAACCTACTATCAGAATAGACTGCAACATTTTTCACAAATCTGAAATTTTTCCACCAACTCTGAGATCAATTTCATTGACTGCCATTTTGAGCTTTTTTGTTTGCTTTTATTTTGCCTTAATCTTAGTCTCGATTTTGAACACACACACAAAAAAAAAAATTAAACACAAAATCAGTAATCTATTCTTTAGAAATGCATTGAAATTGCACAGAGCAATATTTTTATTCCATTTGTATTGCAAATAACCAGATCCAATCCTTTCTTAAATGGGGTTCCAATGAGCTATGTTAGTATACCACTAACATGGCATTTCTGTTTTCTGATATAAACTACTCACTGTGATGCAAAGAAAAATGGAACACTAATAGATATATTAATTCTTTATAGAAATGATCCATATGTAGCCAAAGCATCTACAGCAGATACTGAAGACCAAAGTATGATGGGAAAATTTGTTAAAGTTGAACGACAGGTATGTAATTTCATGACAACAAAGGACACTGAAGTGCTTGTACAGAAACAATAAACTGATATCAATTATATGTCATTCTTTGTCTGACCCAGGCAGATTTGTATTGCTGGCGATCAAGCATCACAAAGATCTTGTACTAATGATCAAAAAACTATCTGATTATTTTTCCATGAAGTAATGTAATTACCTGGGAAGAGTAAATTTTGAGACCTGTTGAATGGTTGTAATTATGTATGGCAGCAAGACCCATACCAGCATGTTTAAGTGAGACTTTTTCACTCCGTGCTTATCATGGCTGGTGTTTTGCTGTGAGTACAATGTTCTCTTGCAGGGTCTGGCACTCAAAATTATTGCCTCCACAGGATATTCTGTGTCTTCTTTATGCATTTTAACCCTATGCTTAGAAAAACATGACACTCTCATTTTTAAATACATAACTAAGATGGAGGCAAGTTGCATTAATTCACAACAGATCTTATCGTGGAATGTAGATGTTCAGGTGCAATATACTATCAAAAGAGAAAGGAAAATTAGTGCTGATATTTAACCCTTATGTTGTAGAACTATTAAGTTAGAGAGGAGGTCTGTGTGCAAAGGTAATTCCTTCTGTTGCATTTTGGTAATAGCTATTTACAGTATGCTATCACAACTTTGATCATAATGTTGCATTGGATAGTGGATTGACAAATATCCAACAATACAGAAAAAATGCTGGTACAATTCATAAGCAATTAATCTGAGGCAATTAGTATATAAACTGACATCCACTGCAGTCCAGCTTCCAAGAAAAAGTCATGATTATCTTGCAATTGTCTCATGATTATCTTTTAATTGCCTTCATGACCAGTAAAGATGGCAACACATAATTGTGGGGGAAGCATACCTATGAAAGCATTGATTATTTTATTAAATAACAATACTGAGACAATATGATAAAATTGGTATTTTTCAGGTTAATGACATGGGGAAGAAACTGGATTTTCTTGTCGATATGCATATGCATCATATGGAACAGCTGCAAATACAAGTCGCTGAGATAAGTCCATTGAAAGAAACTGCTTCTCCTGCGAAGGAGAAGAGAGAAGAAAATAAGTATTCTGAATTAAAAACAATAATATACAAATACACTGAGCAGTGTGCTCATGAAACTCCATACAGCTTCCAGCAGGTTCCAGTCAACAAAGTCAGTCCTTATGGTTTCTCAGCACATGGTCATATGACTCATTCACAACATTTATCAACGGGTGGGCAAAACTCTGGCAAACTGCAAGCCACACCTTCCTCAACTTCATATGCAGAAAGGCCAACAGTTTTGCCTATATTTACGTTGATGGACTCGCAGGTTAGCTACCACTCCCAAGGAGACCTGCAAAGCCCTTACTCAGACAAAGTGTCTCCAAGGCAGAGAAGGAGCTTAACAAGAGACAGCGATACGCCATTGTCCCTTCTCTCTGTCAACCATGAGGAACTTGAGCGCTCCCCAAGTGGCTTCAGTATCTCCCAAGACAGAGATGACTTTCCATTTGGCCCCAATGGGGGATCTGCATGGATGAGAGAGAAACGCTACCTAGCAGAGGGAGAAACAGACACAGACACCGATCCTTTTACACCAAGTGGCTCCATGCCTTTGTCTTCAACAGGGGATGGGATTTCAGATTCAATATGGACCCCTTCAAATAAGCCAGTTTAAAAGTCGGGGAGGGTTAGTCACTGGTTGACTTCTCCATGTAATGTAAGCATACTTTGTATATCTCTCTTACTCTACACCCAAAGCTTACTAGTTCAAAACACCAATGGCTGCATAAGATGCATGTGTAATTAGTGGTAGTCATTCTGCACCATTTCATACAATTTACTAATGCAGTTTTTTTCATGCTACCAAAACTAAGGAGCTTAGTTTTGAGCACGATTTGCATGACTTTACCCTATATAAATGGTACAGCTGATTTCTTCTATGATACATATCTATTTGATACTCTTCAATACAAGGTGGATTGATAACAGCCAAGATATGATGGTCCTTGCTACGCTTTGTAAAATGAGCAGCAAAGTCAAAACAGTTCCAGAAGCAATATCCTTTTGTGGAAATAAAAAGTCTGAATCCATTTTCCAATATAAGTAAATCAATTCTATCCAACCTAGCCAAAAGGATCTAATAGTCAAAGGGAAAAAGCTGAGTCAAAGTAAATAACATTACTGAAACAGTTTTGTAAACTAAATGTTTCTCATGTGTTCTATTATACAACTACCCATGAAATACAATGCCAAATGAAACTAGGGGTAGGTTAGTCACTGATATTTATTTACTGTATAAATTCCTCAAGATACTTTGAAAATCTCCACTAGTGGTTATAAAATTACTGGAAGTGCGACTACAATACTGTTTTGTAGAAAAAACTTTTGCCAAGCCCATTGGTTTCTTATGGGGACAAGGTTTCTTTCTGTTAAAAAAAAAAAAAAAAAAGGTATTCAAAAGGTATTCAATGTAGGGAACCCCAGGTTTCTACTCTCCACTCTTTTATTGTCTTACATGATGTTAAGTAAGCTGCATAATGCAAGTGTGCTTCAGTTTCCCATCTGTTAATTCAGAGTTATACTTACATATATACAAGTTGTGAGACTCAATTCTCTAATATTTGTCAGGTGCTTTGAGCAGAGTCTCTCTGTTTTGTTCCCTGGGGGTTCCACAGTGCAGGAAGATGCCAGGGTTTGGCTTACAGTTTCTCTTCAAAATGGACTGCTCCAAATCCATGTATGTGTATCATATTTAACATCAATGTACAAATAAATAAATATAATTCTTGTGTCCTGTCCCTGAGCAACAGAGGTATAAATATACTCATTAGGCCTCAGCCAAACATTTTGCATGGGAACTGGAAAACGTGTTGAGGGAGAGCAAGGAAACCATCCAGCCCACTGGGCACAAGGCAAAAATGAAACTGAGATCTCACCACCACAATGGGAATGTAGTATCTGCACAGCTAGTGCAAACAATCTGTCCAAATATCCTATGCAGGATTCACCTGATCTCAGTTCAGGAGTCCATGAAATAGTGTCCATCTGATGTCAAATTTTATTGCTATGCACTTTACAGCTGTGGAAAAATCATCAATACAGTCAGTGAGCGCAGGGTACAAGAACCAAAGCATACATCATCTTTAGGATAGGATTAATCAGACCTTTAACTCCATTATCTACAATTGCCAATTGACTTCAAAGGGAGCTGAGGGTGATTTCCTTAGAAGTAGGCATGTCACAAACACCCACAGTCAGTGGATGAGGCTCTCACCTCCACCCCTTTGATCCATGGTGCAGCCTCTCTACCATGGCTCCTGTCCACTTTCTGTTAAGAATCATCCCTGCCACTCCAAATGTCTAATGAGTACTACCATGGCTAGAGCACCGACCAGCAAAGAAATAAGTATTTGACCAAAAAAAGACATTAGAAAGTGATTTTTCTGTAGTGACTGCTTGTTATACTGCAGCTATACAACTGAGCATCATTGATACATACAATTAAAACACAAGAAAGAGATGCACCCTACTGGGATTCCCATGTGTATCTGTAACTGGATAAGGCACAGGCCTGGATAGAGTTTGCTTTGGTGAAAGACACCTTGTTGGGTTTTTACCACTATAGTAAACTTTGTGTTTGTTGATTCTTTCATATTTTTGACATCTCATCCAGGCATCTTCTCTTCTTTTCCAGATGTAGGCATTGCCTTCATCTCTATTATTTATTCTCTATTTAAGAGACATCTAAAGGATTAGGATTTTTGTACTCTTAAGACTGGATCTGCTTTTTAGCTAAAATCATGATACACCCTTCTGGGCCAAATCTTTAAGGAGAAGAAATTGCTGTAGTTACTTGAGTAAACAAAGCACACCAATTACAGCCTTTGAAGACTGAGCTGAGTCCATGGGCTATTCTGAGGTCAGTAACTATGATAATACAAGATACAATTTTGGTAATTACTTAATTGACAAATAGTCTGTGTTTGCTGCAGTTTCATGGCTAAACTCAAAGAGAATAAAACTAGCTGATGAAAGTGTAATTCACTGTAATCTGACATGTTGAGAAAAAAACTTTTGGCCACCAATGATTCTAGGAAATACCTATACTGTAGTTGCTGCAATCTTTTTAATGTAATAATATATATCAATGGTGAGTCATAAAACTTAACCCTCATGTGATGAATGAAAAGTAATGAAAACTTATATTAACATTGCTAGACTTCTTCTGAAGTTGTGTGTAAGTATATGGTAGACAAGCTTGTTTCATATTTCTAGTATGCCAAGTGCCTGACATTCCTACTGATTTCAGTGGAGTTTGGCCCTTCTTAAGATTCTTTCTAGAGATGAGAAATCAAAAATCAAGACAGCCCAAAGCCAAGTGCAATTTGAGAAATTTGTTTGTGAAGACCTTTGACAGTGGCTACGCCATGCAGTTCTCTGCTCAATTCTCCCTCCAGTTCTTCAGTTCAGGTTTCTAATCTCTCCTATGCCAGGTCATATAAAAGGAATATTTTCTCAGTATTAATCCTGGCTGAAAAGTTGTAAATCAACTCATTATAAAGGTACATTAATTTTAAGAAAAAATCCAAGCAGAGGCAGGGATTGGGATCAGTCTTATCTGCACACAAAAGTGCACCCCTAGGGAAATCAGGATTTGGGCTACCCTAAAATCTGTGCACTGCAGCAGCTGAACTACCTTCAAATTTGCATTTGCAATGCACTGTCAGTATCAATTTACATAAGTAGGTTAAAAACACAGGGCCAGGTGTCTGTAGTTACATCATGAAATATTTAACGACCTGCTAAGTGACCAGTTAGGGCCTGCTTCATCCTAAAGGTGCTGGTGGCAAGTTCACAAAGGCTGTGTACAGTGGGCATCCCTGGGTCCTCTGGAAAATACACTAGGTGAGGGTCAAGTATGGTCTTACTAGCTTATTTTATTATTTATTTTACCCAACACACTTATTTCCATTGAAACCAGTCACTGGTCACTTCAGAAAGGCAATGTGCTCAGCAACACTGTCTTTCTAGATCATCTGGATTAAAAAACAAAACAAAACAAAAAACAGAGTGCATTCATTCTGTTCTTTGTGGTGGCAATGTAAATGTGTCTAGATATCACCAGTAAGGTGAGACCTGGAAATCTTCCCAGATCTGAGATGTGCACCAAAACTTCATAAAACTCCAGCTTAGGTTGAGTCCAAGAAGCGTGTCAACCGAGGAGTTGCAGTTTGTGTGTCTGCCAGAGATACTGGGCAAAACAAACAAAATAAAGTATCTGTGGCTGTTAACCCTGGAAACATTTAAAAGGTTAAGACTGTTTCTCAGAGTAGGTTTTCCACAAATAAAGAAAAAATTATTAACAATTTCAGGTGGGAGAGTCATCCAGGTCCATTATTACTCTTCATACCCGTCTTTCATCAGTGTGTGGCATTCCAGTCTTCAGCTATTAGTCTTCTTGGAGTTAAATCTTTCTGGAATCTTTGTTTATATATAGTTAACATAAGAAAACAATTAATTGTTGGGATCTGCTCTTTGCTGACTCCTATGAGTAACCAAGAATACATTTCAGACCTTGAAATGATTTTTATAATTAGCAAGTGTGGGGTTTTCTCTGCTCTCCTTTAAGTCAGTAAGAAGCCTCAAACAAATGCACTGGGTCAGAATTAGGTCCTAATCTGCCTTTATTTATGAATTTCAATGATTTTGAGATATTTTTACACTGATTTTTCTGTCACTGTAAATGAAGCTTATCTGTAAGTTTTTGGAAAAGTGAATATGTGTTTACATTCTGTACCTCTCTTTGCAACATTATCATCAGTCAGGCTTCCACAATTTAAATTTAAACCAAGAATATTTCATTAATGCAGAAGTGAATGTCTAGGCTAAGCACACTGTTGTAGAAAATGTGGTTTATGCTCCATTTAGCAAATTGCTCCTTTAAGAAAAAAACTAGTCAGGTAATGGCTGTTGTCCTTACCTTGGCTTTTCCCTGTGCTAAATTAGTTGGTTTGGCTCCTGTTAAAATAACTGGGGACTACACATATAGAGGTATTGATAGTATCTTTCCCTGAGCTGACTTTGGGTATATTTATTTGATTCTTATCTCTAACTTTGCTGCATTGTTATGGTTCAGAGTGGAAATAGTTATATATTTTTCTGTTTCAAATTGTGGCCCAGAAATTCCACAAACTAATTCCTGCCTGAACCCTTGTGTAGCAGGACGGCTGACTCATGGCCTTCAGGTGAGCACCGTGGTCCGATCAGTTTGCAGGATCAGCAATCAGAAAATGTAAATTAAAGCAATCAGAAAATGTAGATTAGGAAGCAAATTCATCCCTGCTGGGAGTCCAGTTTTTGCAGGAACTAGATTTGTCCCACTTAGTGCAAAGCATGTGAGAAAGAGACAGATCTTAGATCCTTGCACCCCTCCACTAAGCTTTAGGTGCCAAGAGCAAATGAAAATTTTCTACAGCACCTCATGAATTTGAAGTGGTATCACTTTTTCAGAAGGCCAACTGAACACAGGTATTGCCTTTAAAAGACCATTTCCAGAGGTGCAGAGGAAGAAGGGGCCATTTTGAAGTGTCTTTAGCTGGGCACCATGAGAATGAACACACTGGATATCACTATTACTTCTGATTATTTAGGCTGTAAGATTTGATCCTTCCCTGTTCAGCTTTCGGCAGCTTCCCTCTGAAGTAAAGTGAAGCAAAAAGCAGGATCCTATCTCCATCCTTCAGAATATGCTGAGATTGAAGGTTACATAGACAACTGCATTTTGTTTTCTAGTTATGGCATCTTATTATTACTAGTATTTGTGCCTTGCTCACTGAAATTTTCTCCATGCTACAAAGATGCTTTTCAGATTCTGGCTGACAAGGGAACACAACTTTTTTACAAGTGGCCTTTAGTGCTCTTTATATTATTTATTGTAATTTTTAAACTGTATGTGTAATTTATATTCTGGCACTGTCCAATATTTGAACAACTTTAATATGTTTATTTCAATATATTATGCAAACAATACTTCTTAACTGATTTTTTATGTTCTGTCTTTAAAAACTGCACCACTTATTAATAAATAGAAATTTCAATTATGACGTGGAGGAATTTCTTTCAATTTAAAGCGTGATATATTCACACACATTCAGGGAACATGATATCAAATGTCCTTCCAGCAGATACTGGCAAAGATCATCCATGCAGGAGTGAGTAAGCTATCGATAAGTAAAGCATAAAGTGTATATGAAGTTTATAAGTAAAAGTCTATATAAAGTCTATAAGTAAATTTTACTATGAGTAAGCTTTATCCTTCTTCCGTACTTAGTCCATTATAATACAATGCATAGTAGATTGAATTATTAATTACTTCCTTTCATTTAGTAGCCATGCAACTTATACATATTTGGTCATAAATGTGTGGGAAAATGAAAACTAGTGGAAAATACATTCAGCTGGAAATATTTCCTGAAAGCACTATGATTGGAAGGAAAAGGAACTGCAATATCATACACATCTGTATCAGAAATATCAGGTGCAGCAGGTCTGATTTTTCTCAGTGACAACAGTCATGTAACAGTTCAACGCACAAAGATACAAGTTTTTATTCTTGTTAGACAGTTTTTGCAATGAATAGATGGAAAATAGTGCTTTTCAGAGGACGGTTCAGTCTGTCATATTGCAAATGAACCAGATTCAGGTGGTGCCTCTCTCGGGCGGTGCCTGTCTTTAACCAGCGTTTTTCTTAACCACAGAATTCAATATGACCCACTTAGACACAAATATAATTTAGATAGCTAGGTGAGGTGAGATGAATCATATCTTTTCACAGAATCATAGAATCACAGAATCATTCAGGTTGGAAAAGACCTCTAAGATCATCTAGTCCAACCTTTAACCTACTACTGACAAGTCCACCACCATACCACAAATGCTACTTAGGTCTACATCTACACATTTCTTGAAGACCTTCAGGGATGGTGACTCAACCACTTCCCTTGGCAGCCTGTTACAATGCTGCACGACCCTGTCAGTAAAGAAATTTATCCTAATATACAACCTAAAATGGAGAGATTGAGATGTGCAAAGAATCAGTTCAGAGAGAAGGCTGAAAGGCAACTGTCCTGAACAAGACAAAAGGAGAGCACATGGCACATAAACTTTTTCCAAAATATGGCTGGACCCAATGGCATAATTTTAAGGCATTCCCTGTGTCATCAGCATCATGATTTTCACCAACCTCTGCTTAAAAATTGAAATTTAACTAAAATTTTTTCTTTAATTTTTGTGGTAGGTAAAAATGTATTCAGCAATTAATCCAGTTTGTGATCTAAGTTCTACACCTCTGTAAATCAGGAGTAATTCAAAAAATCTTAAAGTAACACAAGATCCAATTGTTTCCAAGTGTTTATGTTTTATTTTGTTTCTTTGGTTTTAAAATGGTTAAATTTAAATAGGATCATTGCCAGGCTCTTACAAACAAATTTTATCAATTTTTCCAGAGATTGACAATATTAAATATATATATATTAAAAAAAAAAAAAAAATCAACTAAAGCATGGAATTATGAATATCTTGGCTTCAGTTTTCCTCAAAGAATGACACAAGCATTTTCTTTATTCTCTGCATTTCTCTCCAGGCAAATACAAAGCTATTTTAAATGTATTCACACCATTTTATAGGCAGTATTACCATGCATTAACATTACTTAGCAATGAACAGCTGACTGAATAGCTACCTATGCAGTAGAATTCTTTTGCAAAGCAAAACAGACAGCCACAGTAATGACATTTAAATGAGTACTTCACAGACACAATAGGTGAACCACTCAGCTTTTGTTCACCTGAACTGAAATATATTGCATTAAAATTTCCCTTTGGCAGCCACCCAAATATGCACACATGCCAAATCACTGGATTTCACTAAGGCACTGGTTCTGCTCTAAGAATCGTAGTCATAAAGTGGTTTGGGTTGGAAGGGACCTTAAAAATGATCTAATTCCAACCCTCTGCCATGGGCAGGGACACCTCCCACTAGACCAGGATGCTCAGAGAAATCTTCTAAGAAACAATTTTCTAAAATGGGAACAAAATATGATGTCTATATTCAGACAAGAGCCCAGCTTGTATCCAGGGAGATTTCCACTTTTTCAGACTCTTCTTATGTTTATATGGGACTGCTGAGACGATATATAGTTGTTCTCTGCCTGAGCAGAGCATGGCTGAGGCTTCTGAATGTTTTATAATGGGTTAGTATTGATGCCTTCAGTATAGCCAAGCAATGCTGTCAGGGGTACTGGCTTATTCACTTCTGCAAGTGCATTCTTCTCCAAGTGCATCCTTCCCCTACTTCTCAGGGTACTTATCAGACTTATCAGAGACTTTTGATTTTTAGCACTCTTTCCACAGTCTTGAAAATTAGCTCAGAAAAAAAAATATATAATAATAATAAAAAAAAAAAATGCCCTTTAACGTCAAGCATTCTGTTGGACCACAGAGCAGAGAAGGAGTCAAGACAGCCAAGTAGCATGGCACAGACCAGCAGGTCAGCTAGACTGCCATTAAAGAAATTGCACTCCAAGAAGGTTTTTCAGGCATATGGCCCTGATGGCTGTTAGCCCAGTGGACTCAGGACAGCACTGCAGCTTCTCTCCTTTTCCTTGTGTCAGACACAGATGGTCATCAGAACACAGACCAGGGCTTATGAAAAGAGAATATGATGTAAGACATGCTGTGAATATTTTGGTACGTTTGCAGGGAACAGCTGTGTGTCTGACACGTATATCAGAAATAAAAACACTGGATAAATCATTAAATATTTTCTAAGTTCTGAACTGCTGAAACTTCTTTTTATCTAATCAAGATCTACAAATGTGAAGTGTTCGATCTCTGACTGTTGTTTTTAGAAGCCCCAAAGGAGCAATGCAAGACATTGCATGGGTCTGTAAAAATCTCGTGGGATCTCTATACTATGCAGAGAAGAAAACAAAATCATCAGAAGCCCACCAAAAATGAACTTTGTTTTGAGATTCAGTACATTCCCTGTAGTTTCCATGTTGCTTTATAGACTGGGAAACACAATTTATGCAGTCAATGCAACAGCCGTTGTGCTCACTACGTTTTCTGGAGAAACATTTATGCTATGAATGAACATTTGGTGACAGAGCTCTGAAGAAAGATGCTTGTTGCAGGAAGAACAGCCGAAAACATGACAGACACTAGTATGGTCAGATCATGCTCTCCCTTTATTAACTGAATAGCCTGACTTTGATAGCAAACTTAACAGGGGCGGATAGTGTCTCACACAAGCACTCAGACAAACAACTGCAAGAAAACAATGCCACCTGCAAGAAAACAACCCTCTTGTGATTAGCAGTCACGTAGATCCCATCCTTGAAGCCAGCTGCTGGCAACAATATTTTTTAAATTCCTCAATCGTGGGATGTGGGAACACTGTCATGGGAACTTCTCATAGTCATCCTGGTAGCTTGGTTTGCTCAGCTGCAGCAAGTCATGGCCTCCTTGCTGTTTCAAAAATCCCTCAACAAATACTTGCAATAACTTTGTTCTTTTAATGAGAGTGCAATGAGTATAACTCAGTAAATATGTTTTGCTCTACCCACTGAGGCAGCTCATCTGACTCTCCTATATTTTTTTCTTGTCACAATATGCCAATAACTCCATTGAGAAATTGAGTTACTACTCAGCTACTCAGCTCTCACAGCTACTCAGTTCTTACGCATTTAATTCTTCTTCTGTTGGACAAGCAATAGCAGTCTTCAGCTGACAAAATTCTGGGTGGCTAAATCTTGGCCTGCTTAACCAAGTGAACCAGAGTACAGGTGGAAAAAAAAAATGTGTTCAAGAAACAACATCTTTCTAATCTTCCAGCTGAGGTCATTTTCTGCCTTGTAATATGGCAAAAACAACTCCTAGACCTTTTCCACATCAGCTGTGATAACTACTTGCTATTGTCATTATATAATTTTCAGTTTCCACACCTTCTTTTTCTTCCTGTTTCTCTCCCTTTCCTCCTTTCCTTAATAATATGCTTAAATTCACAAAATTTTTACAATATCTGACAATTTAAAGAAATGTTTTAGCTACTTTAGACATACAAATAGATAAAACTTTCTTACTGGAAGCATTCAAGTTAAATGGCTGTAGAGTTTGGTATTCATTCTTTTCAGGGACTTTTGTGTTCTTAGTACCAATCTTAGCAAAATCTTAATGAAAAAGATTAAAAAGATACTATTATAAAGAATGGGATTCATTTGCAATTCTAAATAAATGTCCCCAAATGGGAAAGACATTTTAAGGACAGGAATAAATAGAAGTTAATATATATACATAATTTCCCTTTAAGAGATTAAATTTATTTTACTCTTCCGAAAGAAGAGTAACAAAGAAACATGATTACATTTGAGAATTGTACTTAATGAAATTTGTGCAAAAATAAATAACATATAATTAGAAAAACAGTGCTAAGATTTTCTAAAAAGTAGAAGTGGGAGGGGATGCTGGGTGCTAACTCTGGCTCAGGTCACAAGAACATGATGCTGGAGCCCTTGCCATCACTCATACACATTGCAACTGCTTACGTAGCATGGTGTTTTGAAACCATTTAACAAAAATGGTTCAATGCTTTTAACAAGAAAAAAGTAGTGCATCATCTCCATGCTGTGTTCCCAGCCCAGGGAGATAAAGCACCAACATTCGGACTTTGCTTTCTCCCTCCTTCCCAGTCTTCTTTCTTACAGGTAAATCAAAGGCTTGTGGCATGAAACTGTGTTTATTTAACTTGTATTAAGGGAGGACTTCTGTGTAGCTTTCAGTAAATGAATGCTTTTACGTGGTAATTTATATGAATTACGCGTATATATTATGTTGCTGAGAACACACTAAAAATGACTTTACTTGTTCTGGATTTTGAGATGCCAGTTATGGACACAGCTCTGCCACACAAAGAGGCACTGAAAAAAGAAGGCACGTAAAGACTATACTCCTGAGAAAGCTGCTTGCTCAGAGTGATGCTCTGAGTGAGAACACCACATTGTCCTGAAGAGTCAAAGTTGGGGCTGAACAATAGCACCTTCCCCGGTCACCTGAGCATCGCTCTGCAGCTGAGCAAAGTTAAAATTACAGGGTCCCAGGGCAAAACACAGCATGAGGGAAAACCTGCTGAAAGTCAAATTATCCTCATAGCCAAACATCAAACGGTTGGAACAGATCCCAGCACACACATTTTCTTGGCTATACCTGGTTTTGTGAGCCGCTACAGAGAGAACTTTCATCCCAGTCTTGTTGATGAGGTACTGAGCAACTGGTAATTAAGTCAGTAAAAGCAAAGTAAGTCTTGTCAAAGAAAAGATGTTTCCAAGTTCCTCAAGCTGCAGCATTTAGTCACGATTCACAAAAATTTTCCTGTATATCATATCAGTAACTTCCAGATAGAATTAGATAATTCTAGATGCAATAACACCACACTGAATATTTTTTTTCTTATTTTTTTTTTAATTTTTTATGAAAAGCAAAGTAAAAGAAGATAAAGGTAAGAATGTGCATGTGTGTGTACACGTTTAAGTTTAATGTTTGCCAGATATAATTGTTACACGTTGTGTTCCAGCTTTGGAAGTTCTTGGGCTTGTAGGACAGATGGAGACACCACCCTAACACACACATAACATGACCCATAAATTTCTTTTCTGTAGGAAACCAAGAACTGAAAGTATATGACTGAAATCAGAACCCAGCAAAATCATTTTCTTTTATCTGACACTCTGGAGGACTACAGTGTTTTAGCCATTGCAGTAAGTGTCTTTGGGTAACAGCACAGCTCTTTCTGATATAATTAGTGGAAGTGAAAAAGTGAGACAATGCAATTAAAGGAAGAGAGTTAAATAAAGTACAAACAAAACAAGTCTGATGACACACCAGTTACTCAGGCAATATCAACAATAATCAATTAAGTAGTGCTGGGGAACAGACCTACAACCCAAATGCCTTTGTCATTAATAAGACCATGACATTGATAGGAAGTCTTGGAGTACTCCTGATCCAGGCCAGCCAGCAGCCTCAACATTTCCCAGGACGAATATGGGAGGTGAGGAGAGGCCAGGGACCATCCTGTACAGCCACCTTGTCATACATGATATCTGCCAGGTCTTCTTTGTCCTCTAGCAGGGGTCAGAGTACTCCTCGGCTGAGGTTTTAAACTGGTTCTTAAAGCACCTTTTAGTCCATTGACTGACTGCTTGCAAATTCCTTTTAATTTCCTCTCTTTCCTTTAATTATCATAAGGTTTTGAATGACAGAATTCCTCACATGTTGCAGTGGCTTATGGTAAAGTATCTGCTTTTAACCAAGCTGGGCTTAAATCCACTGATTTCAGAGGGATCACTTGCCATTGGAGCAAATGGAACAGAATTTTACTCACAGCTTCCAGTGACGATCATCTCTTGGCTTATGCTAAATATCACTCAACACCACCAAAATTGCTCTACATCATTGTTGTGACCAGCTTGCTCTTCCTTCCCCGCCACTTCAACACAATGCCAGACAATTTTCTGATTTAATCTGTCATTTTGTTCCTTTTGATTTTCTACAGTTAAGACACACACTAGTTTCTTCCATATTCTCTCAACAACACCCCTTGTTTAAATTGCTATCCCAAGCATGGATAAAACTTTATCAAAGGGGTTTCATCTGGCCTACCTCTCCCTGTAAAGGTGTCATTGGCCTAATTGCAGTAAAATGAGCTGTCCCTTTAAAAGGGGGGAAAAAAAAAAATCCTTTCTACTTTGCAGTTCAAATCATTACTGCCAAAAGGAGCTTCTAGTCCTAACCTGGTGTGCCACAGAGTCATTCCATGAGGGATTCCAGTGGGTATTGTGTTTGCTTATGATTGTGTTACCTTTAGTTAGTATTTCTGGGATTAGGATGACAATTTTCACTGGATTTTAAAGCAAGATTATCAAGCCTATCTACTCAAAGTCTTTCACTAAATGGTTATTAAGACCTGGTGATAGCCTCCAGTATTATATAGGCTTTGAAGATAATCATCTTTGTCAAGAGAAGTCGGGTAAGTTGATATTAATTATTCCAGATCTGTCATTTCAAATGTACTTAGAGGGAACCATATTGTACAATATCTGTGCTATTATTACTGAATGAGAATATAGAAAATAAAATGTAATTTCATTAGAGGATTGCTTAAATTCTGGTACAAATAAACCTTAACTTAAAAAGTGGTTGTAGCAATCTAATGAAGTGTGTAATTGTAACAGAGGCTTATTTTCATATTAACATGGAATATTTCTTTAGACCGGGTGTATCATGGTGTGTTTAAAATGAGAGGTGACCTTTAGATGGTGAGACTGAACAAAGGTAAGGAAATTAATACTCGGGGAGTTTTATTATTATTGGTCTATTAAATTCTGTCCCACTCTTTTTAAAGTGAAGATATGGAAAAATTACTTGACAGCTGTTTATACAGGGGAAAAAAAATAAATAAATGAAAACAATTCAAACTTCATGGTTACCTGCTGCATTAAAATGATTTCAATGAAGCATAGCTAATAACCGTGTTAATTAATCCCAAAATCTAGAATAGCACAGGGGCATTTAATAAGAGTTCTTCATGAGTGCATAAAGGTAGTCTGAACTGGATTAAACCCCCAGTTCAGCAGGTCAGGGAACTCTGGAGGATCAACAGTTCTGAGTAAAATGGATTTTAGTAATATTGTTCAGCTTAAAACCAACACAAAAGTTGTATTAATGTATCCAGTATCCAGTAGTGGCAAAAGGGAATTTGTACCTAAAGGCCTGATCTACATCTTGTATCAGATACATTTTTGGAACAAAAATATTAACTGAAAGTCAGTTTATGGAATTTATCTGTCTGCTCATGGTTGTGTGGCCCCTGTTCCTTTAACACCTGCAAATCTCGCTATCTTTTGCAATAGAAATTTTTAGTGATTGGGAGTGATTGGGAGGGTTTCATATTTGCAATCTGGACATGTATTTTAGTCATCACAGTAGTGTCGCTTATGTTGGCAAACAAAAGAGATACAGTTACAGAGTAATAAAGACTTGTCCCTGGTAGATTAAAAATTAGAAATCAGATAACCAGAATAACACAAACATGACGTGTATCATAAGAGTTAATATTACTAATATGCACACTGTTGAGAGATAAGATGTTTCAGGTAGAAATTCTAGGAATATTTGTCATAGATGGCTTTAAAATTTAATTGGACAGCACAAATGTTCAGAGAGGTAATGCTCGGAAAAGATCTTGGAAAGCAGCTAAAACCTAATGCTTCAAATTTAAACCACTGGCTAACTGTTGAGCACTAGTGGCAGTCTTTCCAAGATACTGTTTTAGTACTAAAGTTTCTCTGCAATTTCTTTTTAAGAAGCTTGTAATGGGCAGAAAATTAAAGCAGACATCCAGTCGAAACAAGCCTTCACATGAATGGAGAAATTTCCATTAATTCCATAGCAATATTGTTTAATATTTTCATGTTAGAAGTAGACAGGATTTGGTTTATGATCCATCCTTTAAGGTTATGTTTGCATTTTGTCCCAATCACCAAATATTTTACTTGATTGAGTCCGTAGCCTATAGAATGTAATCTCGGCTATGTGTAGGCGCAATGGCCACACTAACACTTGCTCTGAATTCCTGCTGCAAAGCAGCGTTGTACGTGGAGAAGCTTGGCTGTGGTGGTAAGCCTGGAGGAGCACCTCAGCTAGGAGGACAACTGTGAGCTGCACATTTAGATGAGCAGGAAAATGTCTCTCAGTGTCCACGAGATACTTCTAAGCACACCTTTGTACTTCATTCTCTATTTTGTTTCTCTTTTTACAGCTTCTTGTTTTCTTCCCTCTCTTCCAATGTGTTTGTTAGCCCCTGCCCAGTCTCTTGGAAACATGTTCTTCATATAGGCCCTGCTCTCTCACATGCTGCATTGAGTCCTCTGCCAGATGTTTTCCCTGTTCTACCAGCATGAACAGCTCTGGGACAATTTAAATAAATTAGTAATGAAGGAAAATCCTTGATATGAAGTTATCTACAGCCTATCACCCCTTTTACTTGTGAATCTTCGTAGAAAACATCTGCTCTTGCACATCATTTTGCAAAATACTCTTACGAACAACAAGGACTTTGGGGTTAGCTCCATGGTGACCCAGGAGAACCCACTCTCCTCAAAGTAGGTCCTGAAAATGAAGTCTTCCCACTTCGGTGAAAGCATTGATTGGTAACTGTAGGGGGAGATGAAGTGGAGCAGAGGGAGTCCTTTTTTCTCACCTCCTAGCTTTGGGTCTCTCTCTTGCCACACAGCCAAAATCCCCATGAAGGGCAGAAGTTTGGGCTTTTCTCCCAGTCAGCAACAAAGACCCTCTAGCCAAGGCTAGCCTTATGTTGCAGGAGCAATGCAGTGGCAGCACGGCTGTTGGTTGTGTTTTGTGTCCCTTGGACCATCATGCATAGAGCCAGCATGGGAAGTGCAGCCTGGTCATACACCATGTGCAGGGAATGGGTCATTAGGAGCACGCTCAGGGGGAGGTGTATGGCCCATAAACACTGAACTGTCCTTGTGAAGCTTGATTCATCCTAAAGGAGATCTCGCAGAGCTAAAGTGTCAGTTACTTCTCATAGTACAGGAATAAAAATTTTTGAATTTCTCTTAAAAACAAACAAAAATCCAGCAAAACATACTGCTGCTGGCCTCCGTCAAACACACAGCCCAACAACACACCCTTGACGAGAGCTCTCAGGCCACTTCCATTGACTACATGCACCTGCCACCGTAGCCCTCCAGCTCCAAAAGCTGTGTAGTGACAAACCTCCCCATGACATGGTCACCCAGCTCTCCATTCCACAAACTCACCTGAACTCCAGAGCCTGCTCTCCCCAGCAGCCACTTTGCAAAGCACCAATTCTTCACCTTTAGCACAACTATTGAGTATCTCTTGCTAACTCGTTTCCATTTCATATGGTCAAATCAAAAGGGGAGGAATGGGAGACACACAAATGAGCAGAATCCAGAAGTCTGAATTAGTTTTATACCTATTTCAATGCAGACTACATTAGCATTGCTTTCATCATGTCAGCATGTTAGCAGACTTGAGCAAACCTGCTAGTCTTCCCTATTAAAGAGTCCATAGATTCAGAGAAAAATCTCTTAGAAGTCCCATTAAGCTTCGTAGTCTGGACAGTGGAAGGACAGCTAAACTTCCCTGGGTGTCAGGCCAGCATTACAATCATGGTCTATAGTCTACCTGTTGCTCAGATCCTGAACATCGTTACATGGAGAACCAAGTTTAGGATTGTTGATGTTAAATCTGTCCACTGGACACTGGACTCTGCCTATGAATAACTTTTTGAGCCCACATAAAGAAGATGGGTTATGAAATCTGGGGAATGAGACTTGACCAAGGCTTTCTCTCATCCTCAGCCTCACTCTTCAGTACATGGTATGCAGAAACTGGATGAGCTTAGGTTTGGGGCCAAACAGAAAGTATCACCCAGATAGACCTAATAGATAAGGATTACCTGAATAGCTTCTCAGAGCTTTGTTTGAATTTGCAGAGCTAGTGCTTAAACACTTTAGAGTCATCAGACAAGCAAACACAGATGTTTCAGACACAGAAAAGCTTTGTATCATTTCATCCTCCCAAGGCAGGTTTTCTTTACCATTGCTAAGTACAAAACTATTTTCAGACTGTGTTAATCCTCCAGTGAATTAAATATGAGAAAGATTTTAAACATGATGGCAATAGATTGTTAATCAAGAAGTGCTGTCTTCAATATAATGGTTCACTGTGTGCTACTAAGAGAGGAGATGGCTGATATATTAATAAAAAAAAAAAGTGTTTTTTTGTTGTTGTTTTTAATTTTCATACACTCCCTACTTTTCTGACAGCTAGTTATTTATTTTGTATTTTCCAATATTCTAAATAATAATAATAATGGAGGAAAGCAAGGACCTTCCTTCTGTTTTTTTCTAGCCATCTCTAAGGTAGCACAGGACACAGCTGGGTGAGAATAATTAACTGTAGAAATACAAGATTAAGAATGCCTGGGAAAGCAACAGTTCTTCAGAAAAGGAGCTTGATTGATAACTGATTGAACCTAAATAAATGTCATCTCATTTCAACAGCAATAAAAAAGTGGGTACTTGGTGTGTCATTGTGCTTTAGGTACAGTTCATCCTGCCAGAGAAGAAGACTCTGTAGACAGCCTCACCAAGTTCCAGTAAAGAGACAGTTAATTGGTACTCACAGAGCAAGAGATTGTATACTCATACAAACACAAAAAAAAAATACTGATTGTGTGATTTCTGATTCTTTGCCATTTATGCCACCAATCTTTTCTTTGCATCCATATTACTCTCATGGTCACATCATTCTGGGACAAGGTCTAGACAAAACTGCACAACACTACAAACACTACCAATACCAAAACAGCATTTCTTTCTCCTAGAGCTGCCAAAGCCACTGGGAGTCAGACTTCATAATGCGGTGGTTCTGTTGGCATGTGCCAGCAAAGATGAGCCTGGGATTTCTGTGTCTCTTTCTGGTTTGGAACACAGGTAAGGACGTGGTTTGGTGCTCCGCAGGGAATCACCAAGATATCTCTTTTCCAGTTGTTCCCATAGCCTGAAGTATTTCCCCACTCCCATATCCATAGCAGACTTGGTTCTGTATTCTTTCTCCCTCCGTAGGCAAGACTGATGGGCTGGGGCTCCAGGACTGGTGCCATACAGCAGGACAAGGCAGGTGATGGCAAAGGTTTATTCGTGACTTATGAGCCATGAATATGGAGTCAGAAGGTTTTATAGAGAAAGACAAAGAAGACTTAGAAGACTTCTTACCAGCTAGATTGACAGTCTAAATAAATTTGTCTCATAAGTCTCATAAATTTGGCTCATCTGATTAGCACCATATCAGGAGGCGTGACTTACAGTCCTTGTAACATCGATTATCCACAGGTTGTTTTTCTTTTTTATGCATTCATACATAAAGAAGGAATGATAAGAAGTGTATCATGAGATTCCATCCTGCAGAAGGCATGAATTTTTGAAAAAATTAGGATAAGCATCCAAGTTTCACCAATTTGGGTAAAAATGACCAGATTATGTAGTCTCAACAACCCTTTCTTCTGCTGTTTCCAGTCCTCCAGCTTTACTCTTGCTGAAGAGGAAACTGACCCCAAGTCTCCTACCCTCTGGTGACAGCTCTGCCCATTAGTCTATAACGCAGAGAGGGGCATCACCAGCTTCACCAGGCGAGCCCCCCTCAGCACCAGATTACAGGAGAGGACTTCTCTCTGGTGATCTTGGATGGACTGAGATACTGAAGATTCAGAGAGATGTGAGAGCTTAGTGTTAGCAAGTGCTGGCTCATTTGAGGAGCCTTCTGGATTACCCTTTGGGGGCTCTCAAATCTCCAGTGGTGGGACAGGGAGCTTAAGTACAAAAGTCCTGCTATTCAACCTGTCCTGCGATGGCTAAATCACTGCTTTGTATCATCTCTTTGTTGGTCACTGAAGTGAGTCCAAACTCCTGAGCCCCACCCCAGTCTGTTTCCCAGATCACGTCTCTTTAGAGTGGCCCTCAGTTGAACACCTGCTCTGAATTACAAACATGCACGCAGCCTACGTAGATCCCTTTTGGTTAAGCTTCATTACGTACATTGCAATGTATTGCTTGCAAGTCCAGTTTCAGACTGCAAAAACAGTATTTTGTTTTGATTTTTGAGTTAAAGGGACAAGCTCTGATATTTAATCTGTTCTCCTCCTTTAGCTGGCAGCTAGGGGACCTGACAGATTTTTTGGGACATCCTTATTCTTAGGCAACTGATCAGCTGCTGTTACACATATTCAGTGTCCTGCTTTGCAGTGCTTATGTCCATGGGTGCCTGGGTTATAATGAATAACAGCAGCAAAGTAATGTTTATGGAGAGCTCAATTGAGGGCCACTTGCTAGCACAACGGGGAAAACAGTTCCTCAAGTCTCTTTCTTCACTTCACAGCTTCATGCATAAGAAGAGAACATAAGAGAGAGAAGCAAGCGGCGGTGCTGGCTACTGCAGGTAACAAGCAACCCCTGAGGATTCCCCTCGAGCCTGTGTGTGGGTGTTAATGGGGTGGGAGATATTGTACCAAGCGGGGAGGTGTTGGCGGGTGGGCCTTTCTCCTGTGGAGTCTGTGAATACAAAGCCACCACTACTGCATGGGCTCCTAACCCCAACACAGGCAGCTCCTCAGGACTATGAAAATCCCTGCTTAATCCATTTTAACCTCTGTCCTTCCAGCAATGTGAGGTGGAGTTGTCTCTTTCTTCTTCCCATGGTCTGTAGGACAGGGCTGTCATCTCCAGTCTCATTTGCCTTAACACACTCAGTTTGGAACAGGTTAAAAACGATACTGATGTCATTAGAAAATCATATTTCTCCACAAATTTGATTTTGTTCTCGTCCTGGCTTTCTGTGCTTCTTTTTCCATCCTGCTCTGTTTTTTCTCTCTCTGCCATGCAGACACAGACCTTCCTCCTTGCACACACAGAGGCACCACAGCACTCTACGTTTATATGACTTCATGGGAGGGAGGCAAAATATCATATTTGAAAGTTCAGCTTGGGAAAAACAGACAAGCAACATCAACAGGAAGAAAATGTCTTTTTAAATAAAAAATGTGTTTCAGCTGCAGTCAGTTGAATCTATGGTAGTGGTGTAGCCATCAAGGTAGCTGGAAAAAAATATATATATATATCTGTGTTTTCATCACCGTTCTATATTGCACTGGGGATTTCCCAGGTACTTTTACCTCCATTTGTGATCTGCACAGAGAGACCCGCTTTTATTTCTGAAGAAAATGCACATTGGCCATCACGAGGGGGCACCAAAACGCAAGGACTGGTTGCTGCTCCTGGCAGCCTGCTCCAGGGCATGCTCAAGGGAGCAGGGGACACAGAGCCCTGCCTGAATTTTGGCCTGCTATTGCACTGCCTGCTCTATCTTGTTATTTTCTCAACTTCTCTCTGCACTCCCGGAATATTCCTTTCCTAACCACAGTTTCTTTCCGTGTGCCTCAATACATAAACCGCTTATTTCATTTTCCCGTTTTGGCAGCTTTCTGCTGTACACAATCAGGGGATTAGCAGCCATTTCCAGCTGCTCAGAGACCCTTTCTTTTCCAGAGCTGCCTGCAAAGTCTGTGGATCTGGCTGCTCTTAACCTGACCGAGCTGGTGAACGGCATGCTGAGCACGGCACTCAGAGGTAATGCTGCAGAGGCTGGGCAGGTCACGCAGGCAGTCAGCCCCACGGTGAATGAGATAAAGGGCTGATGGTGTTAGCAGGGGAAGTCATAAATGCATGCTCTCTGCCTCCAGAATTAACTCTCAGAGCAAGCTACACTTGCATATTTATAGTGCAGATAGCTGTCTACCCCAAAAGAATTTAGAAATTAGAGTGTTTATATATAGGCATAGCATAATTACTTATGGGATGCCTTTAGAAAGCACTGTATAACCCAGTGCGGATTTGCCTGCCTGACTTAAAAAAAAAAAAAAAAATGTAATACCAATGATCCTTCCCCCAGTGGAAATGAAAAGGAATTGAGTCTCAGGCAGCTGTAGAGCATCAGCACCTCAGGAGTCTTTTAGAAACCAAATGAGCAGAGCCGAAACATTCTGTTCGCATAATTTGTTCCAAATGCTAATAGCATGGGCATGTATTTCTGCAGGTACCAAAAAACTCTTCTCTTTGCTGAGTGTCACGTCTTACAGCTCGTTTGCCTTCCACAAAGTGTCAGTCACCGTTTATAACAGTGAGTGCCTCAGCGCTTTGCTCCGCACAGGAGCGGTTCCTCTCACGTGGCACGTGCATCAAGATACCCATTTTCTCCTTCTCTCTCCACAGTTTCTAGCCTGAAAAATGTTGACCCTGGCAAGTTTCCTATGCATTACTGCTACTGTTTAAACAATGTGACAAATGACTTGGCAGGTAGGTACACAAAAGAGGTTGGCAATTGAATGTGCTTAAGGTAAATTATTTCCTTAGGAGCTGAAGGCTGCAGCCTGAGCTCTGCAGGCTTTTTATTTTTGTACAAATAGCATCACCATACTGAAGTCAGCAGCCATTACTCATAAGGAGTGTTGCTATGAACCTCTGGGGAAACTTGATGAAAATCTCAGGTGGTTGCACCCAACCGGCCACTCTGCGATGGAGCCATCAGTCAAGTGAGCAGTGTGGCTTGCCTGGTGGAAGGACCTTGCTTTCCTTCTCTGAGTACAAAAAGCAGTGCAGGACAGACAACTTAGCATTTTTTAATACATTATCTTGGCCACTTTCGCTCTCCTGAGTTGACTCACAGAAGACAAACAAGGGTTTCTTTATACCAACAGAATCCAGTAACCTCAATAAGCCAAACAGGAGTGAAAAGTAAGGATTAATGCCTGCATAGAGCTGTTTAATTAAGTGTCAAATGCTATTGACCCTTCAACAGAGAAACAGTGAGTTTTGTGGTTATTTTTCTGGGCACACACAGCTCACAAGCCTTGTAGCATAATGACCCAGTCTGCACTGGAAGACGGTGCAGACACTTAAATCTTCCTGTCCCAAATCCAAAATATGATTGTTAGAGCACCCTCCCAGGCAGTGGAAATTGTGGGCCCAACACAGGTTGCAAGAGCTAGTGTCTGTCACTCCCTAAATTAGAATGTTGACCTGTTACTGCTAGAACCTGTTAGTTTAAAAATAAATAAATAAATAAATAAATAAATAAATAAATAAATAAATAAATAAATAAAAACTCCACCACTAACCATTTTTTGAGCTAACAGTATCTGTTTTTCTGAAGCAGACTTCAGAGTAGATGGACAATCACATGTCCCCACATGGTCCCATGTGGCAGATAGGCAATCACTGCCACAGAGCCTACAGGCTTGGGCTCTTCTTCTATATTTAAGCAGCCTTAATAGAGTGTTACTTTAAATAGCTCTCTTGAACAGATAGATTCTATTTAAGTTTTCATTTACGTACATTGGTGCTATTTTGCATACAAACTTTGACACGTATTTCCACAGAGTAATCCAATGGCTTCCTAAGTCTACTCCTATACAGCAGAAAAGTTCTGAACTTTTACATATTTCAATCATTTTCATGTACAAGCACATATCCAAATATGATCACTTATAAAAATGATTTCTGATAATGTGGATAGTTGAATATGTTTTCAAATATAAATTTTCTGAATTTTGTTGTCTAGATTTTACAGCTTTACTTGTTGATATAATTGGAAACTCCACCAGTTATCTCACCGAAATTTTCAAATCTACTTCTATTCTCTCAGGTTTGCATTTCCTCTTAAACATTTGTCATTGTCTTATTTGTGTGATTTAGTTCTGACATGGAAACAAGCATAGAAATGCATATAAAAGTTTATTGCTCTTATTTGGCAGCATTTATGCTCTAAAGCATGACTGCAGCTGTAAAACAAAGTCTCCTTAGGGGAACAATCTATACATATATATAAAATTTAAAATATGTAGTATAGAGATGTATGTTTCTATGAACATATATGTTTTACTTGATAGTTTGATGAATTGTTATTGAACACTGATATTTTAGGAAATTATGACCCTACGTGCTATATTTTTTGATTTTTTTTTTTCTTGTAAAAATGCTTGTATTAAGAATTTTAATTAAATTAAAAATTTATACTAGGAGAAACATTTCTCCTAGAAATGTTAGCATTTGGATTTGGTGCTGGATTAAGATTAAGATTTTGTCAAAGTCAAATCTGAATTAAAATATTTGACTAATTGTAGTAGCCACATAGCATTCTGGGTTTGTGTTTCACTGTTTAAGATAATATCATATAATGAAAACTGGTAACAATGACCTGGTTTACATTTTTTTTGCCTTTTAGTGCGTCAGAGCAATGATTCAGATTGTATCTACATTTGTGTGATGACAGGCCAAACAGGTAAATGACAAAATCATTCTAGTTCAAAATATTGTCCTATTTACTTTCAATGATGACTTATACTAGAAACAAGTCTGTCTTCATATTTTTAATCATTTATATTTGCAGGGAGAAATCTGTCTGACTTTTGGGAAATATTGGAGAAGCCCCCTGTTATTAATTACACATTTTCCAGTAACACATCATCTGACCTGGGTAAGTACATCCTGGGGAATAAAAAGAAACAGCAACAACAGTGAAAACAATGCCCAGGTAGCACTTGCAATGAACGCTCCTTTTTCATCTTGTAAAAATAAGTAAAATTTAAAAACATTTAAATTATTGAATATGACATCTTCTACTGGAAGAGCAAACAAAAGCTCCTGGGATCAGAACTTTCATCGGATTCAGCACTGGGATGGGAAGGCTCTGTAATATTCTTGAACTAAATGGTTATCTCCCTTAGCTCTCAGCACAAGTAATCTGAATTTATGTGAGTATCCTTTGGAAAGGAGTCAGATATACTCAGACAGCGTGCTGCATGGCTTCTCCACCTGTAACTTCTTTGCCAGGTTGAGCTGACTGTAGATACTGACCTCTTATTGCTGCCAGTATTTCTCATTTTTAACAGTGGATTAAAACAGGAAGACATGGAAATCAGTGGCAGGTTCACCTGTGCTGAAAGCTGTAGGAAGCCTCTCAACTGTTTAAAAATAAATTTAAAATAAATAATAAATAAATAAATAAATACAAGACACTTTGCCAATAACTTTATTTTAAAAATACATCAATTCCTTTTGCACCAGAACCTGATTTATTTACTTTTTATTGTATGATATTCTATGAATGCTGAGTGCACTAACATTATCTTCTCTTACCTCTAAGATCTGGATTCAATGTTTTCAAGCTTCATGAAATTACAGGAAGACTCAAACAAAACCATGGATCCATCAGTAGAACACAAGTGGACATTTAAAAGTGAGTGAATATTGCCAGACCTTTATATTCTCCTTTATTAATGTCTCAACTAGTGATCTAGGAGTTCTCTAGGAGACAGAGAAGTAAAGAAAAAAATAACTGTCTATTTTAAACCAATAAAAAGTTTTGTTGTTTTGTTTCTTCTTATTGGCATTTTTATGTACTTTATTTAATTAAAATCACTGAAATTAAAACAAAACAAAAAAAAAATGGTTTTGATTTTAAATTGATAACATCTTTGATTTTATATGGCCCTCACTTATGAGTTACTGGTTGTTATTCCTGCCACAAAAATGTAATCAGTTCTCCAATTCCACTATCTGTGCTCTAGTACCTGCCTGCTTCCCTTCACATAGACAAGAGCTTTCATCTTTTCCTCTACAGTAAAAAAGCCTAGGAAATAAAAAATAATTTATGTGAAGAAAGGAAAAAAAACAAACAAACAAACAAAACAAACAAAAAAAAAACACTCTGAAGGAACACTGGAACACCACACCACCACACTTTCTTTTTTGTTTATGAACACTCGGACATTGAAATGTGAGGCGGGAATTAGATGATTTTTTAAGGTCCCTTCCAATCCAAATCATTCTATAATTCTATGTCCTCAGTTAAAGGTTCCAACTTTATTGCTACTCCTCATGAACATATATTTCCTCCTGGAAATAAAAAAAAAATAAAAACCATAATTTTTAAAATGAAGTGAAAAATTGAATCTCAGCTGCCAGTGGAAGCACTTGAAGCATTTTAGGTAGTATTTTCCCCCAGCATGTTACGTTCTCTGCTGCCATGGGGCACCAGAAGGCACTTTTATGGTGCCTTCCCTCTGTCTCTCCTGCTTCTCCAGCTACCAGCACCCCTCTTGCCCTGAAAGGGGAGGACATTCCCACCACGAGGTCCCGACCATGGCCAAAAACAGTTGGTGCGAAGGGATCAGGGTTTCCATCGCTGCACTTGGATGCTTCAGGACCAAGAGGCACAGTTGGAACCCCTCCTGCTGCTGAGGAGATCTTGGCCTCATCATCAGCCTTTCAGACCAGCCCTGGTGAGCTCTGTACAGAGGACCAAAACCTACTTTACCCCATTAGCTCTGGAGTTTAGCCAAAAGCCCAACCCAAACCATGTTTCAGAGGTGGATGTTAGGAGGCCCTTCAGGGAGACCCACTCTTGGTCACTAGTGAGTAGATTTCTTTACTGTAGAGTTGCAAACATAGCGTAGAGGGACCATCCCGTAGTTCCTACTGTTTGGGGAAAAACACAGGTCCTGCTTCTCGTGGACAGATCTGCCACTCAATTCTTTGCTCACATTTTGCTCCAAATCCACTGAATAGACCTGGGCAGGGGTGGGGTAGGGAACACCAAAACTAAAACCGACCATAAAATAGAGCTGATTCTCTAGGTCTCTACTAAAAATATCTTCTTTAAATCCTCTTTCTTTAGCCCGTGTGCTTTCCAAGTTCTAATAAATACAGCTTCTGACCTTTCTTTTTCATCATGACATTTTTATAAGCCACTGCAAGTATTGGGTAAGGACCCTTGTCCGTTGAGCAGTCTCATACATAGCAGGATATTCTTCTCAATTGACAAATAACAAATTTCCTGAATGATGTGGTGTGTCTTTCTGTTCCCACAGGTGATATATATGCATATTGGATGCAGACCATGCCTCCTCAAGAAGCCAGCAAACAGATGCAAACAGAGCCAGGTGAGATTGATCTGGGAAAATAACAGTGTGTTGGTCAGCACATGCATGAAAATTAAAATAATAATAAATAAATAAATAATAATAATAATAATAATATGTATAGAAACAGGAGAGTGTGAATGTATTTATGCATCAACATCTACAGAAGTGTGTATTAGTGGTCTGCAACTTCAGTATTTTTTTTTACTCTTCATCAAGCTTCCTTTTCTCCTTTTTTTTTTCGTTAGCATGTCACAGCATTTTATATTCTTCTTCCTCCTTCAGATTTGCTTTCCTCTGTACTGTCTACTCCACCCTACCGGCCTGGTGTGACAGTGAAACTTCACTCAATTACCCGTAAGTAGTAGTTGAGCATACAGCAAAAATAGTAGCCTGTTTGAAAGTATAACCATGTACACTTTTTCACATGCCGAAACAATGTGTATGTTTAATGTACTATATAGTATATTATATAGTATATTTTATGAATGTAAAACACACAAAACATCAAAGGGATTGCTTCCATATTTCTGAATCATACATGGTCTTACACTGAAAATACAAATTATATTATATTTAAATTGTGTAGTCTACATGTCAATTTTAATATGGATTGGCTATTGGGAAATCTTAAAATTCCTTTATTCCAAAAGAAATTGTCATGCTTTAAATCCTCCTGTTGGTACAAATAAAATGATTAAGTCAATCCCTTCCACATGCAATCTTCAGAATTACCTCAAATTTTTAATTCTGCAAAGTTCCTCTTTGGCTAAAGAAGGACAGTTATCAGTTAGATTTTCAGGAGAACTCAGTTCTTCCTTTTACGGAAGAACTTTTCCTTTTTCCTAAATTCCAAAACAATTGGAATTTAGGAGCTCAGTGTAGTAAATATATGATGATATGCCACTATACTTATAAGTGTCATCTAGTCATGTAGGCGATAAAAGTACATTTCTATGAAGGTATTTAGTAAGACGTTACATGTTTTGAAAAAGTGGCCCTGATACAATTCCAGAAAGGGAATCTGCATTCTGGGAGAATCCATCCCCAACTTTGGATTCTGAGTATGTGAATGAGTCCAGGCTGCTCACTCCCAAATTTGCAAAGTAGAAGCATAGTACAGAAGTACAATGGGAATAAATCTTGGCTGCAAATCCCAATCAAAGTCAAAATCAGCAGTCACCTGAAGAAAATTTCTGCTTGCTCCAACAATGCCAGGAGTGGTAGAATGGTAGAATATAAATTCTGAATTGGGTTTTCACGGGCTTATCACAGGGAAGAAATAATAACTCTTCCAGTGGACTAATGCCAACACCTTAGGGCAGGATTCTCCTGACAAGAGAAGTTGCGTGTATTTCAGCTCCTGATTAAGCACTGCACTCCCTGCTACCCTGCTAATTAATCATAGAATCATAGAATGCTAATGGCATTAAGGAATTAAATTAATGGAGTTTAGGAAGTAAATTAATAGAATTAAAGTAAATTTGAGGGATATGCTGGGGTACACGGTCCAGCTTTGGTATTCGCATAGAAAAGCACTTGAGCATTATTATGATTTCATATTGCTGCTGTATTTGGAGGGAAAATCCACACTGCCTGCACTTGGATCCAGACAAAATCTTCATACCTATATTCCAGACTGGGATTGTGATTATCTGCTATTCAGTTTAACATGATCTTTTTAGAGAAACTTGGTAGCTACCACTGAGGTCAGTTTGTAGCACATAATTCAGGATCAGTGTCTGCAGCTGAAAAGAAGACTAGAAAGGGAAGAAATGGTCCCCACTTTACCAGAATAAACATATGGCTCATTTCCAAGGTTTTCTGGCATTAGGATTGTATTCTCAGCCTCTTGCACCCTAAATCCACCTATTTGGCTGCTCCGAGCTGTGATAGAGATACAAACAGATGGGATGCTCTGGGAAGAGGCTGTCTTTGGTCCCCACGGTGAAGTTGACTGTGTTGCTACCAGAGATGTGATTGTTCCTGGGAGAGGATGAGCAGGAACACGAGTCTTGCTTGGTTGTGAGGACTGCCAGAGGGGATTTTGGAAATCTCTTCCTTGCCCGCTCATGTTTCTGTGCAGTGACTGTCTAATGCCAAAAGCATAGATGCTGGGCTGTGCAATGGTAATATATCAGACTAAATTACAGGGGCTCTTCAGTATCATTTAGTCTTGATATTATAGATAAAAACAGAAGAATTTTCTATTTGTCCAAAGGACAAAAATGCCAATCAAATAATACTTTTAAGATGGTGTGTATGAACACAGAGGAAATAGAAGAAGAAAAAAAAAAATGATCTGAGCAAATTAGGGCCAGCAAATTCAGAAGGTCAGTAGGCAAGGATGGAAAAAAAAAAGAAGTGCTGATTATATGGCTTGTGATATTTTGATGGGGATGATGGAAAAATAAGCTGCACTGTCTGATATTGTTAAACAAAAATGTATGTCTTTGATATGAATTCCTAATAAGTCTGACCAAGAAAGCTGCTGCTGTCCTGTCAAAACAGAACAGGCAAAGTGAAAAACTGAGCATCAGCAGCAGGTGAAGGGACACTCTGCAGCCTTGTGGTCTCCTTCTGTGCTACTGGAACCAACCCAGAACATCAGAGATGCAGCTGGTTCTCCAGCTCCATGCAGGCAACCCTCAGGTCTTTGTTTGGGATTGCTTTGAGGCTTAAAGCCAAAGACTTTCATTGGATTGTCTGTTAATCTCACAGTTTGTAATGGTATTTTAAATACTGACTTCTGTCTGCTCATTGTTGTATTCTAACCCACCTTTATTTGTTTGCAAAGGATTATTGTGAGGGGATAAGCACAATTGTGTCAGACAAGAAAAGTCCTGTTGTAGCTCTTCAGTTTGCTGTTACTGGGAATAATCACATAATAGGAGAGAAGTAACATATCTTTGGTGTTGTCTGCTTTTTACCTTGGTTTTGATGTCATTGCTTGTTGCAGCAACCCAAGAATAGCATCCTCTGCTGTTAATTTTTGTAGCTTTTACTGATTCTGATCAGGTTTTTCATAGTTTTGGTTGTCTGAATTTACTAGCAGAAGTTGGTTTGTTTGTTTTTTCTTTTTCTTTCTTTTTTTTTCTTCTTTTTTTTTTCTTTTTTTTTTTCCTTCTTTTTTTTTTTTTCTTTTCAATCATGCTATTAGGAAAAGAAAGCATTTGAGAGCGTAGGACTCAGTGGGGCATCCATTCTTGGAGGAAATAATGTTATTGATGTTATTGTAGTTAATTAAAAATAATGATTATGAATACAAAGGATTTTGAGAACAGCATCAAATGACCAAACACAGTGGGGGAAGACCTGCAAGAAAGGCAGTGGCAAAGAGGATGGAGAGGAATCTGTTGCCTGGGAGGCTTGGAAAAACTTCAGTAAAACACTGTCTACTGAGATTTATTTCTAAGGAGAGGACTTGGTGGTGGTGAGACAAGAAACAGTTCTTGATGTTAAGAGGCCTTTCAAACCATTCTGTTAAGGAGCTAGTTATCCTTTCAACTTTTTATTTTTTTTTAATTATTGATATTTCTTTCTTTTCACTTCTGTTTAAAGAGTTTTTGTTTAAAGCATCCTCATCTTAACCCCCATGAAATACATTGTATGAAGAAAGTGAACCAGTATAATATCATGAATATAATTTGATTTCTTTACACTCTTGATGGTGTAAAGGGAAGAATTTAAGATGAACTATGTCTTCTTATCTTAATAGGGATCAGATGAATATGCTATGGTAATTCTTGTCCACCGAGACATAACTCTGCACACACACACAGAAAACAGCGTTGCTGGAGTCTGTGAGTGGATTTGTGGTGTGTGCTGTCCAGAAGTTAATCTGCAATGTACTGTCTAGTGGGCAGCACTATAAACCCTATAAAACCTTAAACTGGGAACCAGACCTTTTTGAAAAGGTTGCAATCAGTGAATGGAGAGTCACAAAACTGCTGTCTGTCAGAAACCGTGGCAGAGGCTATATAGCTGCATATATAAATCATGGCATTTTGAGAAGAAAAAAAAATAAAATCAAACAGTGGGGTCACACAGCAGTGAAGAGCAGCCACAGTACTCTGAAGACGAAGACATTATTCCATGAAGCCATTTCTTAAATCACAAAAGTGGATCTATTCATTTACTTGTTTATTTATTGCATGCCAACTGATAAAATATGTGAGTGTGTATTATAGCATGCAGAGAGGGATATTGTAAGCCTGAATTATTCACGGTAACCACGATATTGCTTTTCACTGACGGCAAAATTTAATCTCAGTGTCAAAGAGAGGTGATATTTGGTTCCTAGTGGAAAAGGCTCTTTAGTGCAGCAAGAACTGGTCACTTATCTACCTGCAACAGTAGTGTAGTAATTTCAAAAGGGCAAGAGCAAAGCTCTGCATAGGAAACTGGTTTTTGTGCTTTCTTGTCTGTATTGACTAACCCATTATCTTAGAAAATAAAAATATTAGAAAGGAAACTTTTAAGATAAATTCCTGCATATAAATCTTTTTGCTTCAATCTGAATTTTTAGGAATTAAAAAAAAAAAAAATTAGAAATTTATTACAGTGAGATAAAAAATGACTATGAAGCACTGAAAATATTGATTTCAATGCTGTCATGTAAGTGTAGTATCCAATACACGTAAAATTAAATCTAATATTAATTGAAAAAGAATTTCAACTTTAAATGCAATACTATGTAAATACATCATTTTAAAATGAAATTATTGTTAGAAATGAAAACCAGAGCAATTTGTTTAACTTTCAACTTTTTTATTTGACTTCTTTTCCCTACATAAATGAGTCCACATTGAAATTGCAGTCATTCAATTTACATTTAGATAGAGCTGAATTTCTGCTGGCAAAATGCACAGCTTGAGCAAAGCACTAACACCTGTTCGATGGAATAGTGAGTACCTACCTTGGTGGAGATGTTGAGATTCATTGGAGGGTGGCTTTTAGGAAGTTTTAATTATTCCAAGCAACTCTAACATCCCTTTTAATGGATATCTTACGCGAAAAACTCATCACTGCAAGCTCTGATGTTCAGTTATTAACATGAAGGTTGTTTGTTAAAACAAGACATCGGTCATTTTTAATTGCCAGTAAGTGGAAAAAATCAAGACATGTCAAGATGTGTCAAGTGCTAGCGATCATGCAAAACTGCTGAGATTGAGGGAAATGGGGCTCCTTCTTGCCCGTCACTGACTAATTACAACGCATTGTCTGTGACACACAGCCAGTGGTCCTCTTTCAGAGGGGACCAAGAGCGTGAGAGCTGCAAGGTCTGCCCATTACTCCTCCATGATTTCTGCTACCTCGGGCAAGCTCTGGCAGAAGACAAATTGTTTCGTAGCAATCTCTTTCAGCTTGGCAGTGCCTCTATTTTCCTTCTGCCCACGGATGCCATTTTATATTAAACTTCTTGTCAGCACTAGACAACTCAGTCTTATTTCAACAGAACTTCATTAGTCCAAATTTAACCTCTGTAACCTCTCCTATCGCATAACATAAGATGGCCCAAAGCTATAAAGTATGTGAGACATGTGAACCTGGAAATGCAATTACACTGTCTAAGGGGATTATGCTCTGCAGGTAAGACAGTTTATCTAGGCATGTGGCCAAAGCCTGCTGCTGGTTTCACAAATGAAAAAGCCAGCCAGCAATCCCACAGCTGCTGCCTTTGCTCCCCACATTTGGGCTCTTCCACCCCAGTGGGTGGAAGGGAGAAGGACACCCAGGTCATGCAAAATGTGGCTTCTCCTGTCATGGTCCCTGGTTATCTTCTTCCAGTTCCAGTGGTGTTTGCAGGGATGTCCCTCAGTTTTTGGAACTCTGGCACAGGGTCAGCACCTTTAGAAGGCTTGCTGCACACAGGGGGCAGCACGATCTGCACACCACAGTGACCCAAGTGTGCCTCCCCACAGCACCTCCTCTGCAAGAGTGACAATATTTAATTCACAAAGGAGAGTTGATTCCACACACATTTCAGCCACTTCCTAGCCTTTTAGCACAGTTTAAATGACACATTAATTTTTCCTTGAAAGCCCTTTGATTTTTACCTACCATAACACAACTGTTAACTAAGTTAATGTAACTAACAGCAAAGACTCAAGATGATGTGTGGCAGAGTATGGCTTCAAGAAAACAAGATTATAGCTAATGTTATATTTTCTCTTAATATGGTAAAGAAAAACACTGAAAAAAAATATAAGAAAGCAGCTTCAGTTTTGCATTACCCTTTCTAAGTTTCCCTCATTTTCACCTTGCTTTGTTTTCTCTTTTATATAATTGAAAGGGAGGCTGAAAGGAGATTGTATTTCACATTGGGGAAAAAAAGAAAAAAAAGAAAGAAAAAAAAAACACATAGCAATTCTTATAACCTGCCATCACCTATTCTGTTATATTATATTATCTGCAGCCTGGCACAGGTGCATTTTCTGGTGGGGTGAACTGTTTGGTGTACAAATGTTTCTCTCTCACTGCTGACTGCAGAAGATTCAATGAACAGAATAAACTAGATATTTTCCTTTTAGTGGACTTCAGAGAGGGGAGAGGGAGTCCATCCCTCACTACACAATTTTCCTGCATTTTTCTTAAGTTAAATTAATATAATCATGGTCACTTGTAGGAAAACCAACCAAACAAAAACAAACATAGATTAACCAACTGGCAGCTGACCAAGAGTAAAATAGAGAAATGATTCAATACAGGCAAAAATTGACCTTTTCTCCTCCAGTTTCTTGGTAGTTTTCAAGAAACCTGTAGGAAACTATTTATCCAGAGGATTTTTAATTTTCTCTAAAAAGTTATCTGAAATTAGATGATGATTCAAGTTACTGGAAGCAAGAGGGGGAAAATGGCAGACAAATATAGAAATAGACAGAAAGAAAGCCATAACCTCCATATAAATCATGTTTATTTTGTTAATTAGGCTGAAAAGGAGATGAAAAGAACAGTGAAAGACTGACTGCTTATTATCGCCGTTGTATTTAGCCTAAGATTCAGACTTAGAGGGTGTGTGTATTAAAGAGTATGGCAATGGAAATGGGTATTGCATTAAAGTATCATATCCATATAGAAAATATCAAATATAATAAGTATATGGTGCTGTCCATCTCACTGCATTGTGCTGTGGAAAACTGATACTTCCATGGCAACTGAACCTCCACCTAAAGAGGTAACAATAAATAAATTACATCTTTAGAGTTGTTCCTTATATTTGTGATAAATAAAAGCAACATGGACTTTAATAACTAGAAATGATAAATAATAAATTGAAAAGAACATCTGTGCTATCAGTCTAACAACTGCCAGACTGTGTGGCTTTCTATTCAGTTATCTGCCGCACTCAACTCGATTTTAAGATACCTATGTGAGCTCTTTAATCTGCATATGTCCCTTAGCCCAGATAAGTAATTGTAGGAAATTTTATGGGAAAAATTTATGAATTATTTCACAGTTGTGTTTTTCCTAGGATGTCCACAAGCGATCTTCAAAGAGTCCCGTGTGACTTCGCCTCCTGTCACAGTCATAGTGCAGAAGATCAATCCTTGTGTGATGGAGCTGTGCAGGTTTTTCCAGCTGTGCCTCTGTGTTGGTCGAAGAAAATATTTCAGAAAGGAAGCCATGAGGTAAAATCTGACAGCAGTTTCACTTGCTTCTGTCTTCTTAAAATAATCCTTCATGCTTTTGCAAAAAAATGACAATTTTCAGTCACCAGTACTTACTTTTAAGTCTGTGGCTACTGGCTGAGTCCCATGTGGGCCCCCAGGGCACTGATCTGGCCTCCAATTGTCAGACTAGGTTAATGTTGCTCAGCCAAATTTTTCCAAGTATCTAATGGCATAGGTGAGGTCAGAATCTCTCTGTTACTATGTTCAAAGTGCAATATTAGCAGCATGACGTGCATTCAGCTATGCTTATGTCAGATAGCAGGACAGTACTCTCCTAACTTTACTTCTTTAGGTACTGTGTTGAATACTATTCCTGGTTCTTGAAAAATGCAAGTTATGTCTGTGAACGAGTCAAAAGAGTTGCTTATTCCCACAGTAAGTATGTTTTCTATCTAAACCTCTACATACCTTAAGAATATATAACAGAGTATTTGCTGACTTTCTTCAGATAGCTATTTCTCCTGATGAAGATTTTTTAAGGTATTAAAAAGAGATTTATTGAACCATGTATAGTGTTATTATTCTCCTTGTAAAACCTGTTCTGACTGCAATTTTCCTTTGTTCTTCCAGCATTAAAACAGAAATGCCTTAAAAACATCTGTAAATCAGTTTAGAGCACTGAAGAATTTCACTGGAATTCAGATGATCGGTGGCAGTTTTAGTAGTCTCTTTCATTTCTCAGTGTAAGAAAAATCAGATTGTGATATGTTATTTACAAATATTTGTAACAAGACAAGTTATTAATTGGATGTTAACCTAGGAATCTGTCTTCCTCGAAGCAATGTAAAAATGATGTGTAAAAACAGATGCATTTTATACAAGTGTTGTAACTGCAATAAAAACATTGGAAGGCTTTTTAAAATTTTATTTTATAAAGGACTCTTATATGGTTGGTTAGTGCATGTAATTAGTTTCCTCTAGTACAATTTAAAATTAACACAAAGTTATCAAAATGAGCAAATATAAGATACTTTTAAAACAAGTTGAAATATTAAAGACAACATTTTTATTTTTTATTTTTTCCTGGGGGCTAAACCCATGCAGACTGTCCATGATTCTGAATCAAGATACCCCCACTATTTCAGCAACTCATCTCGTGCAGAGCTCAACCGGAAATGTTCACACCTCTGGTACCCTCACTCTGTGACACATTTGTGTGAGCTCAGCAAGAATCATGACTTTTCTTCCTTAATTGCACCTCTGGTAAACTAAAATACAATTATTAAAAAAAAAAAAAAAAAAAAAAAAAAAGAATAGTCAAACAAGGCACAGTCCTGTATTTTGCTTCACTGCAGCAATATGATTCCTCAGTCAGCCTAAAGTACATAATCAAGTCATTACAACATCCAACAAAAGAGGAATATTTGCAGTACAGCTGATATGCATTGATGTTTCACTGAAATTTGTGTTCAAAGTAATATAATGTGTAAGAGAAAGGTGGCACCATAGGGAATGCTGACCCCAGAGAAAGATAGTTCTTTCCCCAAAAAAAGGTTAATTTATTGTGCCCAATGGCACAAAGGAAGCATTAATCTTTCATTCGTATCAAAGCGCAGGACAGACTGGAGTAGCATCAATTGCAGTTGATATTGCAATGTAGGCCAGTGAAAGAAAGGCATGAAGATATAGTGGATGTGTAAATTGGAGGGAGTGTTAAATATGGCCATGATACTGCAAAGCTGCACCACAGCACCTCTCCTCACCCAAGGCAAGATCAATTCTGTTGTGAAGGGCTGGGTGACAACAACTTTGTGCAACAGCTGCTTTTCAAACCCACAAAAACATTGTAAAGTCTGAAGACATGATAAAAAAGTAAATCTATATTGCTTCTTACAGTCATTATCATCATTACGTTTCCTGAGAATTGAGGAAGAAGGACATGCAAGGATGAACATAAGGTGGGGGAGGAAGAATGATTTTGTTTGACTTCCTGGTTTTCAATAATTGAAAGAAATATATTTTTGTCAAAATCTTCCCTTTGAGAAGATTTTTTTTTAATTATTATTATTTTAATGTTTTTGAGTTGTAGCAACGGTCTCCATGCTACAGGAGGCTTTTGTGTCCAGAAATCACTGGCTTCTGCATTTTTGCTGCAGGAATAATGTGAGTCCTAGGGCAGAGTGCTAACTAACCTCTGTGTGGTACAACAAGTGCCATGTCTGGCACTGCATGTAGGTCACATCTGTCTCCAATTTAAGGTCCTAGAAAGGGTTAGGAACTACTGCCTGAATGTGTTCATGGGGAGAGAATTAGTGAATGCCATGTAGTTAAAGGTGTCTTGTGAAAAGATCTAAAGGCACGTGTCCTGAGTGACAAACTTCTTGTCACAGTTGCTTAAGACTCACTGCTTGGCTTGCCCAAGAGAATAATGAAAATTAATGGGGAAAAAAAAAAGAAAAAAAAAAAAGAAAGAACAAAAAAACCTACTAAATATCTAAATATGAAAAGGAATAAAAAACAAGACTCTGTTTAAAACAAAACAAAAACAAACAAAAAAAAAAACACAACGTGTTTCCATATTCCAGGGTTTTCATTCCTGAAACGCCTCAATGCCTTGCCAGAAGTTCATAAAAGATGATGGCATTCATCACCATTCATCAGAAATTCAAAGGACTTGTGTTTACTATTATGCCCACTTGAACCCACTCTGATTTGTCAGGTTGAAATTTTTCATCAAGACAGTAAAAATGCACTACAGGAAACCCCTGAGGTAGCTGAGGACTCCAGCTGGAAACATCAAAACTCATGGAGGTTGTAGGAAATCTATTTTCATATCATTCTGGTATAATCTCTGCCATATTTTCCTCTTGTCTAAAGTTCCTTGATAGAGCTGGTCACAGAGCTGGTATGACTGGACCAAGAAATATTTGTCCTTCTCCTGGCAAGATGTCAGTACTGAACCAATACAGACAAGTGTAGTTCACTGGATCTTGGAAGAGCCAAAACTTTTCTTCATGTAGATATTGTTATAGTTATATTTTATATTTTATATTGTTATAGTTCTTTTGCCAGTCTTTTCTCTTCGTTATGGTAAAGTTCAGTGGAGAGTTGGCCTAAAGTGCCTTAAATGAAGTTAAGAGTGCTGTGGCATCCTAATTTGCTGACCATGTGACCTCTTGTCCAAGTTATGTCTTGGGAGGATCAGGATGAGATATTGATATTTCTGGGAGACCTTGTTGACACTGCTTTCTGCTACAGCACTTTGGGAAAATTTTGTCTAGACTGCGTCTCTGAAAGGGCTTTGAGCAAGCCTTGGGGAGGGCCTTGGGTGAGTACTGAAGGTGTGCATCTCACAGAGAGTGTGTGATGGGATATCTGCAGCAACAAACTAGAACCATCCATGTCAACTGGGACCTAAGTCTTCTCATCAGCTTCAACTTCAGCCACCTGCTGAAGTTCAGGACAGATGAAGTAGCTTTCACCAAAAACACATCTCTGGAAAAAACAACAACAACAAAAAACACCTTTGCTAAGGTATTTTTGAAAGGTAGCTGTGTCTGACCCTGGCAGAAAGCACACCTTCCTGAGGAGGAAAAGCCAATGAGCCACAGCTCATTGATTCAGCTTTCCCCTGGATTTCACTCAGCTTTGGATCAGAGCCACAGTGGATAGACAAGAGCAGACTTCTCAACCTCGAGGAATGCCAGTGTTTAAAGCTGTATAAATTTTCACTCATCTTTCACCACTGAACACTACCTCTTGCTAAGGCACATTCACATGCCCCAGAGATTTTGTGATTAATAACAGTGGAATGATTGTTATTTAATTACAGCCACAGAGTATTAGGGCAAGTTACTATACGGTGAATGCACCTGCAGAAAAGACCTCTCAGTATAGATCCTTTACATGGCTGGAGCTATATTACTAAAATACTCTGTGGGCATAATGACTCTTAGGAACTTCATGGAAGGATTAATTAATAAATGTTGAAGTGGGTTTGAAAAAGGAAGTGATCACATGGGTGAGGTATATATCCAAGCAGGTATAAATCACTTAGTACTGACTTTGCTGAAATCCATTTGTCTTTCATCCAACTGCTTTCGAATAATATCCCTCAAGGTAAGCTTTTCTAGATGTACTCTATAATACAGAAATTAGGAGGAAAATGTAGAGAAAAAAAAAAAAGTTATTCAGCACTCTGGAGTACAGGTAAGACTGAAGTGAAGGTAAGAGATTTCAGACAGCAAATTATAAATATTTAGAGCTGTTAGATTTATAACCTCGTATCCTGATTAAATATTACAAGATTTTTAAATAAAAATGAATGCAATATTTGACTTTATACTTGACAAACCAGAAATCAACAGTAGGTACATATTTGAAAACTGATAAATAATTGTTCGTTTATTTGGTTATAAAAAACCTCCATGCCTGACTTAGAAAATTATTCTAATTTGGGGATGAACTGTAAGTGTAGTTCAAAACCAATTTTCTGTCATTTAATGAATACTGGTGCAAAGCTTTTGGCTTCAGAAGAATTTCTTACTTACATTTCTAAAAGGACAAGCATACCCAGATTTTGAAGATCTTCAAGCAATATAGAATTTGTGATTAGTAAAATATATGATGCATTTGATCAGTCTCAACACAGATCAGAGCAAATGTGTGACTACAAAGTAGGAGTGATTTCCATGACGTGAAACAAACTAATATGTAGGAGTACAAATTAACTGGGTTCAATAGAATCAATTCCAGAATTTTTGTTCATTTATAAGAAGTTTGAACATTCTGTTAGATAAAGTAAGGTATGAAAACTGTTTGCAAAACAAAAGATACTTCAAGCACACCATTTTTTTGCTCTATGGACTTGCTCTGTCCATGGAACTTTTGAGGAGCCTGATGACTAACTTATATCAATACCCAAATAGATATTGTTATTCAGGTTTATAAAGAGTGTTGATAAAATGTGGAGCATACGTAAGACTAATCTTTGCTGCAATATGAACACTTCCTATGATAAGGATAAAAAACATATTGCATCAAGCAGAAATGTGTCCAGATTATAAAAGAATAATTTTCTAATTTAATGTCTTCCTACTCTCAGATTCAAGAAATAACATTCTGCCTAATATTTTATTTAACTCATCAGGCACGTCAGTCTTCTGTGTGATTTTTTTCTTATCTTTGGATTAAACCAAAAATGATTGCAATTCTTCTGGTGTCTATGTCAATGGTGTTGCACAGTGGTAAGTCACCATTCACTCTTTATGATTACTTGGCATTTATTCCTAAATACTGTTTTATGTGCACATAGAAATAGAACTCTAGAAACACACCTTCTACCCCTTCAAACCTTGTTGTTCAACATTCAAATGCACTGAAATAAGTGTAATTATGGAGTAGCTGTAATTTTTTTTTTTTTCTCAGAACTTGTTGTAAAGCAAGAAACATTTAGTAGGGTTAAAATATTTAAACAAAAAATTGCAACTTCCCTTCTGCTAGCATTTGGTCATGATCTAAGTCCTTTAGACTGAAAAAAATAAAAATTAAGTGGGTCCTGAAATATTACTCATGCTCAGCTAAAGCTCTTCCTTGAAATTTTACTTTGATTTTTTAATTTAATTTAATTTATTTTTTCTTCATATAACTCTTCAGATTTTGCTGTCATGAAGTGAATGAGCTTCTAAGTGATCTAGTGAAAGGGATGGAAATGAGAAAACATTTCAAATTTCTGCAATCCCTGCATTTGTGTGGGAATGTCATTATAATTAGCCGTGTGCAGGTGAAGAAAAGGGTTCATAGAAGGTCTTACACAATTTCTGGTTGTTCTGTGGGGTTAGTCACTTAGTCACATGGTCTGAACTTTTGGGTAGACCTGTGCGGTGTCAAGAGTTGGACTTGATGATCCTTAAGGGTCCCTTCCAACTCAGGATATTCTATGATTCTATGATTCTATGTTACTTCTGAAGTGAAAAGAAAGCCCAGCACCTTTGCACACACAAAATTCCACAATGACCTACCTCACCTTCTCTCATTGCCTCTCTTCTAAGGTGTCACATGCATTACAACACAGTAAAGAAACTGTTCTAACACAAAATGCATGGAGAAATTACGTTATTGAAAACAAGTGTTAAGACTCCTACTGTATGAATAGAAATCAATAACAGTTTCAGCATTTTCCCACTACAAAGACAGGGAATGCCAAAATGCAAGCACCATTTTTTTTTACAGGAGAAAAAATAATAAAAGTAAATAAATAAGAAGAAAGAAGGGATATTTAGTCTCAAAGAAGGGATTTTAGTCTCCAGATGTAAATGTGACTACATATATTGATAATATCTAGTCTGAATATCTATATATGTCTATAGTGAATATCTATGTCACTCAGAAATATCTGGGCACCCAGAAATTTTCCTGACATAGTGTTTGAAAGACATTTTTGCTCAAAGCCTCAAAAAAATGTGCCACAGTTGTTAGATGTGTTTCATCCAGCTAAGCAGTCTAAGCACAAAGCTTTGAATTGTTACCCTAGACCATTTGTGGGTTTGGAAAGGGTTCTTGATTTATACTTATGTGGGATCCATTCTACAAATCTCTATGTTGAGATTGAAACAAATATCTGTGCATGAATTGGTATCTTTGTGAGGAGCTAATGTGATTTATCTTGAATAAATCAAATAGGTTGGGTTTGCTGCACCCTTATTTTTCCTAGCACAATCAATGTTTCTGCTCCCCAAGTATTATAATGAATGCATCCATGCCCTATATTTTGACATTTTAATTAAACATGACTGCAAGAACAACTGGAGGCACACTGATATTTTTATTTATTTATTTATTTATTTTTCTATGGGCTTTGTTTGTATAACACTTCTGAAAAGCATTGTCAGAGTATCAACATCACAGACACAGTCCAGAATCTATTTTTACATGCATTTGAATGATGAACAAAACTCCGTGGCTAATGCATACAACCGGAAAGCCCAAGGGCTGATGTATCACACAAGTCTTTTCAGGACATTTGCCAAGTCATTTAGCAGGTTGAACAGAAAGGTGAGAGAAGCTGACCTCCCCAGGGTGCTCTGTGATTTAAAAGATTTATTTCTGTACTGCAATCTTTCACTGACTATACAAGGAACAAGGTGGGAACATGAGCCCCAAAAGACATGATAGAAAAAGAAGAAAAGAGCGTGATTAATGCAGAAGGTATTTTCTCATTGTCCCTACCCCAAAATTTAAACAAAATTAAACAATCTTGTTAGCAAACATTGATTCATTGATCTTGACTCACTGACAATCAGAAATACCATTCTTAGTAACAAAAGGATTAGAAAAACTAAAAGTTTACCAAGCAGCTGACCCTGTGGTAGGAATTTTTCTCAAGGGGAATGTCAGAGACTTATGAGTTAATTTGGTGTGTGCAAATTAAGTTTGCTGAGAAGAATTACATGCAAATGGTGGATGCTGGAAGAATGACATCTTCCAGCAGCTCTGTAATGTGCCTTTATTAATCCTCTTCACTGCCTCTTTTCAAGTCTATGGAGTTTTCATGCTTTCCAAAACTTTGCTGAAAGGCCTAGATGATCAATGGCTACACATCAACAATGAGTTCGAGCTATGGAGATAAACAGTGTTTCAAAACCTGGCTCTAGATACATTTGACAGACCATGGCTTTGGGCAAGGATGTTTGTGAATGTAGAGGAAGTACAGGTTTTAAACCCCAAAATAAGTGGCAGCTTTTCTTTAGCAAGCATGGCTTAATGTGTACACATATCTATAGCACTAAATGCTGTTTCTCTTGGTAGGCACATCATTATTTTGCTCGAGTCTGATTGTCTTGTGGCTGTCAAGCATTCAATAGACTTGTTCCAGTACTGTAATACCAGCCTTTATCGAGAGGCTTTTTCTGGTCTGTGGAAAGCAGTCTCTTCCTCTCCATCCTGTTGCAATGCGGGACGTTTCTGGTTGTTTGCTGTTCATCTAAAAGCTTTTTATTGGGGCTAAGGCTTTCAGGAAACAATAACATAAAAGGAAAAACGTCTTCCTATTCTGCCACCAAACTTGACAAATGTAGTGCTGGAGGTATACTGACAATGTCTGGGGACATCTTGATCACTCCGCAAGTTGTAGTGAACTTGAGATTCCTGAGAAGATCTATTTATATAGTCTTAAAAAATAATAAAAATAAAAATCTTAATCCTTTGCTAAACTTCAAATCAAGGATTATCTAAAAAAAAATAAATAAAAAAATTACTCATTTTCCTCCTCATTCTCTTACACCTATATTTATTGCAGGAAAATACAACAGAATAACAAAGTAACTGTCAGCTTTTTCCCAGAGTCTTTCACAGAAAAAATGGACAGAGTTACTAATGCCAGTTATTCTGAGAGATAACCTATGCCATGATTTTAAAATCATTTTTTTTTTAATTCAGTCTTTAGATACTTGAGCCAATAAATACCCTCGAGTTTTCATCTGTTAATAATAATAATAATAATAATAATAAAATAATAATAACGTTAAGTTTAAATCAATTCAAAGTAACACATTCTCTCCTAAAAGTGTACAGAAAATAAGAACAAGGACAATATGTGGGACAGGCAAGAAAGAGTACTATATTTTATCCTAATTCAAGGTATTATAAAAAAAAAAAAAAAAACCTGCAGAAAATATACTGTGGCATCTTCAAATGTGAAAAACAAACAAACAAACAAACAAAAAATATTGACTTAATATGAAGAAACTGCAGGCAGTAAGTTCTCCACAAAATCAGTCTGAGAAGCTTCCGCTTTTACATGAGAAGGTCTCTCTTTTCTATGTTTGTACCATTTAGCAAACATCATCTTGGTGGGAAAAATTGTTGACCTGACCTGTTAGCTAAATGAAGAGCAAAGGCTTGAAATAGTTGGAGATGTATCTAGACAGTAAACCCTTATGCACCTTGGTGAAACAGCAAAGTGAAACATCACGTGGAGAAGCACTTAATATGTCTAATACAAAAGCTGTCTCGCTATCTATAGAATAATTGCCTGGGAGATGCAGTTAATGCTACAGAGAAGGTAAGTCAGCTGCTGCTTCTCTCCATAACCCAGGACTGATTCCACCCAAGCTCCATCCACCAGGCTTTGAGTGCTTCCCCTGAACTCAAGCACTGGGCTCACAGCTCCCATCTCTGCTGGAAGATTTCTAAAGGCATGCAGCAAACACAGCTGTGGAGGTGTCTGTGCAAACCTCTTGACTTCCAACAGCTGAAGAGCACAGGGTTACAAAGTAGAAACATCTGGAACAATGCATGTAGTTGGACAACTAAAGCAGTTTTATACAATTATAATAATAATTTCTAGCAGGTGTTATTGTTCAGAAGAGCACAGGAATGTGAGGTTTAGCACACCACAGTTTAACAGAGGCTGATTTTTAAGTTGAAGCCAATGTGACTTACAGGTATGCTTCTGGACTCCCCAGGGTATACATGGAGCCAAGAAAGTGTTTCATTGTTTTTCTATATCAGCTTGTTGGTGTAGGAAGATATTCAAAATGCATGCAGTGTATGTGTCATAATGAAGTATATTATTATGTTTTCAATTTTAAAATCTTTTTTCTTCTCAAATTTGTTTGCCGAGGTAGGTGGCCAAGAATTGGAGCCACCGATATTTCTGCCAGAGCTTCTTAACACACCTGAAAGAATCTTGAGTAAGAATGTTTTAAGCTTTATTTTCTATAGTATTGCACTGCAGTGGGGAATAACTCTTGCCCCAGAACATTGCAGGGTAGCATGCAGTTAGCAAATGGATAGTAACTCTTATCTCAAAGTGTTTTGACAACAGAAGCAAGGTCAGGGGTGTTCTGGGGGCCATTCTTGTCACCTACTTTTTTAAAAAATATATATTTTTTTTCATTTAGATAATGCCACATTACTGAATGGAGTCTTTCAAAATGTGGAAAGCGTTGCATTATTTTTTGGTAAGTATATGTTCCAGTTGTACTCCAGCTGTGGAGTTTGCTTTTATATATACTGAAAAGGGATAGGGATTTTTGAGGCTGTAGATTTCTCCACAGACTGTAATAATACTGAAAACTGCTGAATATCAAGCACTGTTTGATGCCCCCATTTAGTGCCTTGTTTAGGCTCTGCTTTCATGTTCCCACCACCCAGGTGTGTTCCTGCCTGGCTCACCTCTGTGCATCAAGCATTTATGGCTGCTCTCTTTCCAGACTGCCTGGGTTCTCACTTCACCTGGCTACAGTCCATCTTCACTAACTTCCCTGCCCTGCTCAACTTCGTGAACAAAATGAAGTGTGTTAGTGGCTTTTGTCCCAGGGACTTTGAAGACTACGGCTGCTCTTGCCGGTTTGAGATGGAAGGGCTCCCCGTGGATGAAGCTGATGAGTAAGTCTTATGCATGTCAGATATCCTGAAGCATAACACCTGCCTATATGATTTAAGGGTTTCACCACACTTCAATGTGGAGACACACTTCCTAGAAATAAAAACATCCTCCCACACCTGCATATAATTTCACCGGTGGCACAGCTGTCTTAAACTGGTGGTGAAGAATGGCCACTCCTGTAATAAAGTAAGGATCAAACCCAACTTCTTGGTATCTCTTACCCACGTGTCTCTAAATTCTGAGCATATCTGGATAGGCTGCACCGATGGGCTGAGGTCAACTGTATGAAGTTCAACAAGGCCAAGTGCCGGGTCCTGCACCTGGGGCGCAATAACCCCAAGCAGAACTACAGGCTGGGAGAGGAATGGTTGGAGAGCTGCCAGGCAGAGAAGGACCTGGGAGTGATGGTGGACAGTCGGCTGAATATGAGCCATCAGTGTGCTCAGGTGGCCAAGAAGGCCAACGGCATCCTGGCTTGTATCAGAAACACTGTGACCAGCAGGGCTAGGGAGGTGATCGTCCCCCTGTACTCGGCTCTGGTGAGGCCGCACCTCGAGTACTGTGTTCAGTTTTGGGCCCCTCGCTACAAGAAGGACATCGAGGTGCTTGAGCGGGTCCAAAGAAGGGCGACGAAGCTGGTGAGGGGCCTGGAGAGCAAGTCCTATGAGGAGCGGCTGAAGGAGCTGGGCTTGTTCAGCCTAGAGAAGAGGAGGCTCAGGGGTGACCTTATTGCTATGTATAAGTACATTAAAGGAGGCTGTAGCGAGGTGGGGGTTGGCCTGTTCTCCCATGTGCCTGGTGACAGGACGAGGGGGAATGGGCTAAAGTTACGCCAGGGGAGTTTTAGGTTAGATGTTAGGAAGAATTTCTTTACTGAAAGGGTTGTTAGGCACTGGAACGGGCTGCCCAGGGAGGTGGTGGAGTCACCATCCCTGGAAGTCTTCAAAAGACGTTTAGATGTAGAGCTTAGGGATATGGTTTAGTGGGGACTGTTAGTGTTAGGTTAGAGGTTGGACTCGATGATCTTGAGGTCTCTTCCAACCTAGAAATTCTGTGATTCTGTGATATCTTTATGAACAAAACATCATTTGTTTCTTTGTGCTGGGGAACTCAATCTCACCCTGAAATCACACTGTGGTGCCAAAACTTGGAGGGCCTGTTAATAAGACAAGTGGGATTATGTAAATCTGAGCTTCTCAGTGGGTTTACAGCCTTACCAAAGTGCTGTTATTGGGAGCAGGGTAATACATCAGCAGTGTAAGCACACATAGACTTTAATGGAAATGTTAGCATCTGGGGGATATAAAGCATCAACAGAACCAGGTTACAGCTAAGTGTGACTTCAAGTGGCAGATAAGAGGTTAAGTAAACCTTGCCCTGATTGTCTGTGCCAAAGGTATGAGACACTGAAGCATCTGGGCACAGAGAAGAGCAATGTAGCTCAAAAGCTCTTCCAGGTACCATGCACTAGTAACAAAACCATCCAAACCCCAGTTTGTGCTTTGAAGATATACTGCTCCAGACCCTGGCTGGGCTAGTGAGAAAAAAAAACATAACATCAGGTAAAATAGCCAAGAAAATCAAATGGCTATACACTTTTACCAGCAGGAGTTAGGAAAATAAATTAAAAGAAAATTGAGATACATCTACGTCTAAATAGAGAAAAAAAAAAAAGGCATTTACAGCAATGCAATAAAATAATTTCCTGAGTGAAGACACCAATGGCTATTGCCTATAGCTAGATGGAAATTAGTCCATCCACTTTCCAGCATGGGATGGCTGGGAAAATGCAGATCTAACCCTGCTATTGAAAAAAATAAAAAAAAAAAACAAAACACAATGACATTCTGAAATGAGAGCTCGAGGCAACTCAATGGATTGATACCTGAAGAGCTGAGCACCTGGGCTTTTGCTTCACTCAGCTCTATTTCAATGCAGAGCAGCACCAGTACAAAAAGAGCACAGAGGTGTTAGCCGTCCCTCAGTGAGCTTTCCCTAGCTGCATGGCAACCCCACTGCAGTTTGCAGCAAATGTAGACTGATGATTCTTTTGCCACTGGCACAGATACGGTCTCTTGGTTCAAGACACCCTCCCAAAAGTGGTTACTACTTATATTTCTGAGAAGTGAAAAGAGAACTGGTGAGGATCTTGTTTTGTTTGAACTTTCATTGCTACTCACAGCTAAAGTGGCCATGCAGGTATTTGGGGTTTGCCTGACAGTAGTTGTGTAGGACAAGGTGAGGTTTCTAGCTGCCTGTGTAGTATAGCGGTAGGAGAAAGCTGCTTCACTATGCTGTAAGAAACACATTGAGGCCCCTTCTCATGGCTAAATCGTTTATTTTAATTGTAATTGTTGCGTTGAGGAGAAAGAACAAGAAAGAGAGGATAACACCCCACCCATTTATATAGCCCCAATGAGACACAGTGATTCACAAGGCACTGCAGAGACCTTTACCTCTGAATGCTGGGTCCTGCGTAGTTCTCCAAATCTGCAGTGAGAAACTTTGTGCCAGAGCTGGAGACAGGACCTCCAAAGCCAAGCTGTGGGGCTCTGTCTGGCAGTGTGCTGTCAGCAGATATTTGGGCATTGGCATTGGATTTGGTACTGAAACTGCTTCTAGCGTCTTTGTGGGACCTCAAGTACTGTAGCAGTAAAATGCAAGCGTGGTGTCCCACAGCCTGCAGACCTGCTCCCACCACTGAGTTTTGTATTTGTAATCCCACCAGACTGATTTGGGGAAAAGCAGTACTCAGCCTTTCTTTATCCTAGGGACCACTGCTGATCTTGGAGGCTGACCTTGAATGGGAAGGAAAATAAATTGTCTGAACTTTGTGTTGTTTCACTCTTTAAGATGCTGTTTCCAGCACCGCAAATGCTATGAGGAAGCAATGGAGATGGAGTGCACGTGGGACCCATCAAAAATTTCTACAGATGTCAGCTGCTCTACTGAAAACCTGACCTGTGGTAAGGTTACCTTGTCACAAAAGCATGATACTAGAGTCGCGCTGTGGCTGAGAAGCTCACTCTGGTCCATCTACCAAAAAACACATATAAATTAAGCAGAAAACATCTCTGTGGATTCTTGAGGGATTAAGTGTTCTGCTCAGGGATTTATCAGGACTCCTCTAACAGGCAGCCTCCTAATGAGGTTTCCAGGCTCCATTGCAGGACCATGGAGCATTGCTTGAGATATCTCCACACATCGGGAATGGAGATGATACTGAGGAATGACCTGAAAAGCAGTGCTCCTTCTGAAGTTTTGTCCACAGGGTCACATACACTCCTCAGGCACAACAGCATAAACAGCAAGGGCAGAGACCGCACTGTTGTGAAAGGAGCTACTCCATGCATTACTAGTAAAATCTCAGTGAGTGTAGAGTGTCCCTAATCATTTTAATATAATTTTTCACCTAGTATTAGCACTCAGGAAAGACTATATTCTAGAACAGGATTTGAGGTTACCAGCAAAAAAGAGCAGAATCACAAAACCAAGATCTTCACAGCTTGTTTAAATAATGATCTGATCCAATTTACACTTCTTGTTCCAAATTAAAACCATTTTTGTTTTCTGAACCAGTCTATAAATACCCAAGCACATTTAAACATCAGTAGTGTTTCTTCTAGCTCTTTCTATGCTTAATAATCAGAAAACATTTTGTTCAAACTAAAAAAAAAAAAAAAAAAAAAAAAAAGGAAGAAAAAAGAAAGTGACTAAATGAATAGTCCCTGTCAAAAATGTGAAAGATGTGAGAACCCTCTGAAAGATCAATGTTTTCTGAAGCTCTGAAAGGTAGAAGGCTTTGAAGTAGGAAAACAGTATTTTTCAGGAAACTCTTTCATAGCCTTTATAAGGAGCAAACCACATTTTATATGAAAGACTTCGCCTGAGGACTGTGAAGTCCTGGGGTTAGGCAGACTATTTTAATGAAGTCTGTGAAATGTCAAACTCGGTATCAGCTGGCTTAAGTTTTCCATGGAAAAATTAGATGCAGCAAAGCCCTGCTCTGCGCTCCTTGCTGCTCTGTAGTAGGAGCTGCTCCAGTGCTCTGTGCCAGCCGTGCAGGCTACACAGAGCCGTGTTTCAAAACCAAACTACAAAACGTGAACGTGTTTAACGTGAAGAATCACAGTATAAATAGGTATGCGCTAATGAATATGGACACAAGCCTTACAGGGAGGAAAAACAGGTGGAGGGAAAAGATATCTCAATAGCGCCTTGTTTGGATTGTTGTTTTGTTTCCAGAAACTGGGGATCCCTGTGAACAGTTCCTCTGCACATGCGACAAAGATGCCATTGAGTGTTTTGCGAGCACCCATATTAACTCTTCCTTGAATGGGCTGGATGTCTCCCTCTGTCCATCTCTGGTTACAGGTAACAATCAGGATCTGACCGACTGCTCCCTCCTGCCAGCTTCTCCGCTGGCATCGGGTTTGACCGAAGGTGAAGGAAGCAGTAGCTGGGTGGTTTCCTGCACTAAATCTGGCGGTCTGTCCTGTTCTCCATTTCATGTGCCCTTTCCATTTACTGATACTCAAATTAATGTAAGAAGAGAAAAAGAAGGCTAATTGCCATACTGGAGCAAGGCCAGAAGGGGGCTGGAGAATCTGATGGAAGAGGAGAAGGCTCAGGGGGGGTCTTATTGCTCTCCTCCACTACCAAGTGGAAGTGTGCAGAGGTGAAGGAGATAAACTCATTTTGGAGATGCACATGGACAGGACAAGAGGCAAGGGTCACAACCGCAAAAGGGAAAGTCCAATTAGACATGAGCATTTCTTTATTTTTTTTCAGGAGGCTCCTGCCAATCTGGCTATTGGGTACTACTTAGGGTTATAGCAACCTGCTGAGGTCACCAGCAGGAATGTGAAACTGACAGTATTGCTAGCTAGATCTCCCCTTAAAGCATGCAAAAAGTAACTAGAAGGGAAAAAAAAATAATAGACCCAGTCTGCTCTGTTACTTGTTTTCCGTTATGGAAGGAAAAATCCCCTATAAAGGTGAAGGGGATATTTATCTCCATTGTCATACACTGACCTGTGCTCTGTAGCTGAAATTACAACCTGGTAAGACTGAATACCCGGCCTGTGGGAACAGAGCTGGATTAAAAACTTAATTCATATGGATTGCAACCAGAGCATGGTGGGGGGAGGACCTTCAGACACCCAAGCTGAGCCAGATACGAAAAAGCTCTGCTAGTTTTTCTCATCCCTTTGTTTATATTTGTCAATGTTAAGGACAGCTATACATGTTTATGGCTCTGCATGTGTGCATCCCTGAGTAAAGAGGTCAAGGGAGAAGAAAATGCCACAGCAAAGTTTGTATTGATGCCGGAAAATTGCTTTGTGTAAGCCAGTAATCTTTCACTGGGATCAGATGACTCTAATATAAAATATGGCAGCTCCAACATGTTACAAATAAAAGAGAAATTGTCAAGTGTTAACAGGAAAATCATGCTACTCTTGCTGATAAAGACAGATGACATCTTATTTCACTGAATATCTCTGCTAATTTTAGGCTCCTGATTTTAATTCTTACTGGAAAAAATAAATCCTTTGAATGAAACATTTTTATTTAGTGTTTGCTCATATTATTATCTTTCTGTGTCTGTTCTGTCCAGCTCAGGCTTTGTTAAAAAAAAAAAAAAAAAAAAAGGCAAAACTTCCAGGAAAATATTGATTCTTTATTACAGAGAAAATTTGAATGAGATAGGGATATATTTGCCTAAACCTTTACTTTAATAGGAATAAATCCGGTGAACTCCTGTTTTGTTGTACTATTGAGATAAAATGTTGACAAAGCCCTTTCTTACACTTTAGTCTCTAAGAGCTTTCTCCTTTTCAGAAACAACTAGCAAGAGAGAGCTGACAACACTTCACATGGAGGGTATGTCCCCACCTCTTTAACTCTATGACTGGAGTATATTAAATCAAGATGAATGTATACATTGAGAAAAATAAATCGAGTATTTAGGAAGCCATGCTTCAGTAAGATTCTTAGACAAGTGCCTGGATTAAAACATTTTTCATGTATAAATATTTAATTCTTATCCTCATATCTTCACAACAGGACACATATTTAAGCATTTGCTGAAATGAGAATGTAAAGAATGCTCACTGCTGATCGGTTTTCTGGTTTAGATTAAAACTGTGATAGAGACTGAGGGCTTTTTCTAATTGTAATGTACTTGTTTGAGTAGGATTTGTTATCAGCAGTCAATAGATAGTAAGGAAGTATTTTAATAGTTACTTTAACAATAATTCGATTCATACCTGTTATATTTGTATCATAAATATAGCCCTATGAAAAGTACAATCATAATAATATTTGCAAATAAGTTTCATTCTGCTGACTCTGACCATGTTACACCAAGTTCCTGTCTAACAGGCATCCTAAGCCACAATTCTCTTTGCAGTAAGAATACTTTTATTTTTGCAGAGCTCCCTCATCACAGGACTGACAAAACACTGGCTGCAACAGCATCCGTAGAAGAAGGTTTGCAACTAACAGTGCAAGAAGCACTGCTTTCAGCTTCCAAAAGCTGGAAGAACAAAACAGAAGAACAGGCTGATTGTTTTCTTACAGCCCTTCTAGATGATCGGATATAAAAGTAGACACAATGTTTTGGTGACCCAATTCAGGACTGAATGAGAAGGTGCAATTTTTCAGTTTGTGTGCTCAACATGCTTAACTGGTGTTTACACGAAGTTTACCTAGGGCTGAGACTGAGAACTCTGTGGCAAAACCTGCTTTCATCAGAACAGACCTTTATTCCCTGGGAAGAGAACTTGCAGCAGGGAGGCTGCCTGGCAGTGCTGTGCTGTGTGGCTGCCAACCGCTGCACCCACAGCCAGTTGCATACTCCTTGTCTTGAAAGAGTTTAATCATACAAAATGAAGCAGTAGCTATGCGCAGTATTTGCACATCTGCACCAATCTTCCCCCAAACCAATCACTCGTGCTCTCTGAACTGGCATAGTTCATCATAAAGCTCGATATATTGCTCAGGGATAAAAGCCTGTAATAGAAATTTTAGAAAGCTGAACTTATAACACAGATAACATATCTAGTCAGACTGCAAAGGAAATATTTGGAGAACCATTTCCATTTAACTACTTGTGCCCCCATTTTAAACCATAGGAGCTTCAACATTGCTGTGTGAACCGTATTAAGCCGAAGCTAAATACTCTGCAGAAATGCATTCAAAGGCAAAGACCTACTTCCTTATATCACAACATACTAAAACACACACACAAAAAAGATGCAGAGATTAATTTTTTTTTTTGATTACCTGATAGCTCTGTTTATAATTTATCAAAAATAAGCTGGTATATAAAAATCAGCATATGAGGTAAACAAATAAATCAGAGGTTAAGGAAGGATCTGGGTTTGTAGCTGCCCATCCATTTTTGATTTACAATGCAGTCAAACACAAGGTGTTCACAAGGAGCATGCATCTGTTCTGTGCACAACAATAGGATTTTACACTTAATTCTCTCCAGTGTAGTCTGTCAGATGGATTTAATAAGGAATTTTCTGCTTCATTCATATTTATGTTGCTTCTTTGAAAGCACATTATTCAAAGGTACAATGAGCTTATTTTATGAGTATCACTTTGTCTGTAACGATCAATGCACTGCAGACAAGACCAGGCAAATCTCCATAAATGAAATGCTGGGGGTCTTTCCTTCTCTGCTGAAAAATCTCTTCTCATCAGCTTGATTTTTCATAAGTCTGTGCTGGCAACTTCTCTGAGTTTACATTTTCTGTCCTCAGCAGTGGTTTCTTTTGAGCCCAAGGAGATGGTCCTGGGGACTTTCAATGTGGAAGGTAAGAGTCTGCTTATACTTTTGTTGATAAATTGGGCACTCCTGGCTCCAGGTGATAACAGGTTTTGGTTTATTAGGCTTTATTGTTGTCATAGGCAAAAATCTGCACCTCAGGATTTCTGGATAATACCTCTAGTTCTTCTGCTGACCTGAATATTCTTGAGCAAACTACTTTGTTTCTCCTAGTTACCCTCTTTATAAAGAAAGGTTAATAATGATATTTGGTTAAAGTATATAACATTCTCACTAAAAATCACTCAGGAAACACACTGCAGAGATGCAGCAGGTATCATCCCACTACCACGATGCCTCTGCTTTTTGTCTAGTTATCACAAAGAACCCCAGAGGTACTGCTCCTGCTCCTCCTGTCCCCTTGCTGAAAGGTCAGCGACTCTGAGCTGTTCTTTTCCTTTGACTGGCATAGCAGTACTATACCTGAAGCATCACAGTTCAAAATTACACATGGTGAGGACAGGGCTGCTGGAGAAGAAAATTTAGATTGGGGTCAGGTGGCAGAAACACAGTCAGTAAAATCACACTGAGAAGTATTTGCTGTTCATTGCCTCCAGCCACTTGCTTGCACTCCTCATGCAAGTACTTGCAAAACCTCTTCATGTAATATATTTTCTGATACAATGGTTGATCCTTTAAATTACATTCCTAGCATTTGCTGCCTGAAGGGTTCATTTTGATTTTACCTCCTCCTTTAATACATAGAATTTCATGGAACTCTTTCCAGGTCTAACAGCTTTTACACCTTTTACAGTTATTATTGCTATAAGCACACTCATGCCATTAGCTACAGCTAAAAGTGGAGAACCATGTCTTGGAGGTTTTCAATGGCCCATTTACGTGGAAATGATCATTCAGAAAGAAGTAAATACACCAGAAAATGTCAAATGACATTGAATATGGTGGGAAAGAAGGAGATGCTTTTTGACTCAGATTGCACTCTCTGGAAAACACCCATGTCCTCCTTCCTAGACCAGAAAAATGGCATTGCTGTACTGAGTGCTGCTCAGAATCACTGAGCTTGAACATATCTAAATATGCATGTCTTGTGTTGCAGGTCTGCATGGCTACTAGAAGGTTATCTGTAATGTCTGTTCTTGGCAAAGTGCAGAATATCCCAAATTCTGGTTATATTATCTACATTTAGCAGGAATCACTTTCATTTTAATACATCACTGTCAAACAAAGCGTCACGAAATGAGCACCTTGCTGAGCCATCAGGACCAGCATGTTGCTATTGATCCCTTCCTGCATCCTTTCATGGGCTTCCCTGTGTTCTTAGCGGTATTTTCACCCTTTTTTTTCCATTCTCTGATCCTCAGACAGTTAATTTTCAATGTGTACTAAAAACAGAACTTCAGAGGGATAAAATTAATGAATTTGAGTTGAATTCAATTAATTAGTTAAGCTGGGGTATGTAAAAGGAAGGGCTTTCAAATTGTGTAAACTATACACATAGTCACTTTGAAAATGAACTATTTTGTATGTGAAATAACATGTTCTTTGTATTAACATTTAGAAAAAAAATGAAACAAGTTGATTTCCATTTGAAAATAGAGTTTTCATTTACAAATTAGCTTATATTAATAGTGAAATTTTAAAAAGAAGAAGAAAAAAAGATAAATAACACCCCAATTCAACAAAACATTCCTGGTCAATGCTACAGCTTAAAATAATCTAAAAATAAAGACCAATGTAACTTACAGGATAAAGAACCTCCCTAAAATTATTCTGCTATTTAACCTCAAATTATTTTCCCCTTAATATCTCCTTACAGTTACAAAGCAGTAAATCCTGCATTTGCCCAGCTCTGCATCAGTCAAATCATTTTCTACCTTCACTAATAATGCTATTAGTTTTGGTACCCTTGTATGAACTGACACTATATATTTTTTTAGGCTGTTTACTCAGAAATGGCATCTCATGTTATCTCACTTGCACTTCTTTTCTCAGTATGGCTGACTAATCAGCAACCCATTTTTTTTTCCTTATAACTGGCATAGCTCTTTACCACAGTATGCAACATATAAAATTTACAAAACCACGAACAAATAATAATAATAATAAAATATAATAATAATAATAATAACAACAACAAACTTAACTAACTAAAAAGTAACCAATCTCTTAACCAACCAATCTCTTCCTGCCCAGTCTAGCAGTTACCTTGGTCATATTTAACAAGCACAACTTTTTTTCTGAAAGGCAAGATATGTGAAGAAGTGATCAGTGTCGATACTCTGCTTTTCTAATCTTCATCTTGATTATTTTTTTCTCTATGACCATCAGTTCACAGCACACTTGCCCCAGGATATTACCCTGACCTGCTATCTGAAATGGAAATCTGAGTGTTTATTGCTCCATGCTTCTGCTTTTCTCTTTCTGCTTATTCAGGAAAGGACAGATTTTCAGAAGCTGTAGTCCCTGTGGGAGTGAGAACCACCTCCCCAGCCTCCTCCCCAGCAGATGTTAACTCGGTGGAAGTCAAAATTGTCCCTACTGAGAATATTCCTGCAGGCACATCTACACGGATGAAAGGAAAAGGCAAGTACAGGCTGCACTGCATCTGCACTAACATAATTTACACCGTTCTGTTCAGAGCTTCCTGAAGAACCAGCATTTCTCACCGACTCATAATTTTCTCCCTAAAGCTGGTTAGATTACAAAGGATACAGGGTGTTCAACAGGGAAAGAAGGACACAGGGTGTTCAACACTGAAAGGGGCAGTTCACTCTCTAACAGTGACCAGGAAAATTTTATTAACCATCAATAGTCTTCAGTCTATTAATTAAGCAAATGTTGGAAGAATACTAATTGATTATGGCTTAGAACATGCACTTCTGGTCACATTACTTGTAGAAGTTTATTCTAGATTTGCAAGTCTAATCTTTATATGTCTAACCTGGGCACGTGTAATCTCCAGAGACAAGCCCTGCAAGAGGTGTCCAGGGCACAGCTCCCACTGGGGTAGCTCTGGACCTGGCACCATCTGACAGGGGACCCAATGGACCCGAAGGAAAAGGTAAATTAAGATTATTTTTTTTCAGTTACATCTAATGAAAAATGTACCTTTATTTCAAAAAGTAGGATTGTATTACACTTAAAGATTATAGTTATTCTGAACCAGTCAGACATGTGCATATGGACATGTACCATGAAGGAATTGTTGCACATCTTTGTTTGAATATACTCTTAATGCTACATGGATGACATTTCAGATAAAAATTTGAAAGGTTAGGACAAAACTTGTTTCTTTCAGCACAATTTAGTCACTGCCCAGCTATCACTGTGGAGTGATATAGAGTCATTAGGACTCCGTTTTCTGAATTAGCTAAGAGAGAAGCTACTGAATTCTCATTTCTCTCAGCTGGGCTTGAATGTTCTGGAAGTAATATTTAAATATGAAAGATTACAAAGGGTTGCAAACTACCCTCATTGCAACCCATTTTGACTTGTATTTTATATCTGTGTAGGGAATCTCTCTTTCCATTAAATATTTCCCCCCATTTCTCTTGCTGACTTGCTCAGTGGTATTATAAAAGGCATAGGTTGCGGATTGAAGCACTGATTTTGAAATAATATTACATTGTCTTAAAAAATAAAAATAAATGAAAATAATTGATGGTTCCCAAAATACTTTTATCATCAGAAGAGAGCCCTCAACTTTTGAAAACATGGTATGTGAAATAACATCTTCTTGCTTTATAGTATGCGAACGATTAACCTTTCTGCAAGACAGAGGAAATGGAAGAGTGAAGAGGGAGCTGCCGCAGCTAGGAGAAATGCTGTTCTGTTTAACTGAGCGGTGCCCAGAGGAATTTGAGTCTTATGGTTGCTACTGTGGACAAGATGGCAGAGGTTATCCTACTGATGCCCTGGACAGGTGTGGGCTCTTCTCTAACCTGCGGTTAGCTTCGGGCATTATGGACCAATGAAGATCAGTGTGCCTTTTGCCATCAGTTAATTTACAAATTAACCTTCTCCTTAGGTGAAATTCATAATAGTTGGGAGCCACATGGGGTCTAAGTATAGTGTACAGCACACAAAATTTTCCTGAACTTGCACACAAATAAAACTACCCACACATGATAAAGTAGGCTAGATCAAGGCTAGTGAAGGCTCTGGTCATCTTGCAGTTTTCATTCAGCCAACAGCATTTGAACACTTCAAGACCATGCTAATGGAGCATTGGGACACAGTTGCAATTTCTATTTTAAATCTTGAAATTAAACTAACAAACAAAACTGCAACACCTTTAAGCACTTGATACCAAATGAATTAGGAAGGTGGTTGTAAAGTGCAGATGTTATTATTTTCTTCTTCATGGAATTTTTTTTCCATGATATGGAAACTGTAATTTCTTAGTTTTAATGGTCATTGAAAATAAATAGATAAAGTAATTAGGAATGCACTGTGATTGATGCAGGAAAATGAAATATTGTCCAGTTACATCTACTGTTTATTTTAGGTGCTGCTTCTCTCATCACTGTTGTATGGAACAAGTTAAGAAACTTGGATGCCATGCAGAAAGAACCTCAAGATCTGAAGTTGTATGTTTTGATCACACGCCAAAATGTAAGTTTGGGTTAGAGGATGTTTGCTGTTTTCTGATGACACTGTATCAAAGTATTACAGACTGAGTATCACCATACCTGTGATGTGCTAGCTCTGAGTAGGAAGACAGAATAAAATGGCTCACAACATTTCGTTAATGTTTAGTCCAAAGCTGAAGTATTTTTCCTAGTTGAGGTAAAGGCTACTACATCACTGTGCAAGATGTGATCAGGTCAGGATGAGAGAATTGCATTTGTATTTTTTGACTGATGACAAAAGACACCTGTTGGTGTCTTTACATTCACAAATTCAGCAAAAGCCAGTCACAGCTTCAGCTGCTCCGACCTCACTGTTGGGCATATTTAGACGATTAAAAGTGAATTTGAAAATTTTATTTCAAAGCTCATCGACCTGTGACAAATTACACGTTGACTAATTGTAACTGCTTTTGAATATTAATTTTGAAATTTCTCTTTCAGGTATTGGTTGGAGCCTGTGTGAGAAACTCCTATGTGCTTGTGACAAGACGGCAGCCGAGTGCATGGCTTCTGCCTTCTTCAATGAAAGCCTTAAGTTTCCACAAGGGCAAGTGTGCCAAGAGGAGAAAATCTCATGCCGAAGTGGCCCTTACGAAAGGCCTCCAATCGGCACAGAAATGGGTGCTGGGATTTTCAGCTCTGAGGAGAGCAGCGAGGAGGAAGGTCCCCTGTGGAGCACGTTCAGGAGAGCAAAGAGAGACACGGGGCATCCTTTTGGAGAGCCCAGGACTGGGCAACACGAAGGCAGATAACCAAGCACAGCCACTTGCTTGAGAAATGGCACAGGGAATTTCACAGCCAGCCCTTACTCTTATCACTCTGCATGCAGTTTTACATTTTCCAGCATGCTAATGGCATAATCATAGGCTAGGTTTTTAAAGCTAAGATGTATTCTCCTTTCCATAGTGAAGTCATCACTATGATCCATCTATGTAGAGCAGCTGTTACCTTAAATAACTGTTTGATGGCATTCTGCATCACTTTATTTGATTTCCGATCAAAGCTCTGATTTTTGTTAACTGTGTAGTTGGTTCAGACTGGATCTTACTGATGGTGGCTAAATATTTCAAATTTTTAATTAAATCAATTTGCAACTACTCCAACTCCTTTTGCATTCTTCCTTTAGCAAGCAAAGCAGGAATCTAAGGTAATCACATTAAAATGTATTGCTTCTTCCCTAACTGAAATTTTCACCCCAGAGTTTCTGCTGGTCTGCTAGATCACAGCAATAAAAGGTATATTCTGTGCCCCAGCTCTGGGTACCAAGCACAGTTATCTCCAGTTTTGAGAGATTTCAGGATGTTAAAGGTTCTACTTTCTGGGAACAACTAACGCTAGTGTATAGTATCTAATGCAAAACTAGAGTAAAAAAAGAGCAACAATAGAATAAAAAAGCTAGTCGTACCTAATACAAAATTGAGACCCATTTTGCCTTGGAACTAGGAAGGCTTCTAACAATTTTCATACTTCAATTCTCTTAACTAAAGTAGGCCTTTATTATTGACTGAAAAGAAATATGAAAAAGCTAATCAGGAAGCAACTTCATGTTTTAATAAAAATTAAAAGCTTTCCCAATTTCCCTCCCTCTATAACCTTCCCCCAGAACAAAAGATGACCACTAACATTTCTTCAAACAAAACCAGTTCCTACAAACTGCCTGGTGATTCAGTTGTTCTGAAAAGTCTAAGGCTCTTGTCTATAATCCTGCTTTAAGAAGTCTAATTTTGTAATAAAAGTATTCATTACAGATCAATGACTGTAACCCAATGCTGGAGATAGAAATGCTGTCCATGTTCCTCCCTACCATGAAGTACTTAATTGACCACATCATTTTGGTCTCCTTTTGCAAGTCAGCACTATGATAACAGGTGAAAATGCAACTGAATGCTCTTGAGCAAGTAGTCAACACTACAAACCTCTGGTTAGTCGTGATTTCAGTATTTTTCCTGCATTAAAAACTGGAAAGGATTAGAGCAGTGCTCATCCATTTTTGTGCAGTGCTGAGGATGCAATTTGCACCAAACTGATACATTTACTCAATCCAGAATCGGAACTTCTGAGTTATCAGCCTTTTATCATACTGATGGGAAACTATTTTTGTATTTCAGAGCATTTAGAAGTAAAAATGATAATTAAAAGGTCAGATGGCTAATTACCTGAAATGGGAAAAATTGGCCTTTAAACAAGTGAATTAAGTGCATCACTACTTTACAAAATTACAGTCTCATTTCTCTGATTGATGAAAAAAGTGCTGCTGCTCTGAAGCCTGCATTTAAAATACACACTTAAGAGAAAAAAAAATAAAAAATCCCTTACAGCTAATTATTAGAAACTAGGATTACATTCATGGTTATACAATCAACACAAGCATTTATTCACTGAAATATGTCATTTTTTTAAATTTCAGAGATAGAGATGGATCATTTGAATCAATCAAGTAACAAAGATTACATTATAAATATGCTGTTATTTAGGTGATGTTGTAATTAACTGCTGTGGGAGTTTTTTTTCCAGTATCTCATTTCAGGAAAAAATAACTTTGAAATTGTTCTATAATTGCTACCATAAAAATTGTGTTGATAAAGAGTAAGTCTAGCTATGATTAGCTATATTCATTCTCAGAGATCAGCTCCAAAAATAAAAATAAATAAATGGAACAAAATGAGGGAGAAATCTATCATAGGTTTTTTCTTCCCTCATTCTCACTGTAACTTTACACTACAGTTTTAAAAGATTTGGGACATACTTGGCCAAAACTAAATTGCATCCACAAAGCAAACAACTAATTATTATGTGCTCATTTAAAAAGATTATTTACTTCATTAGATACCAATTTACTTATTTTTAAGCATATAGTCTTTGTCCGTAACCTGCTACAGAAACAAAGACTTAGGAAATTGATTTTATGAAAAATTTGAAATAATTTAGGAAGACTTTCACACTTCTTTGGAAAATCTGAAAGACAATACTATTCAGGTGTATCTCCACTCCAGGGTATCTCCAACACAATGTTATTAAAATTAGGAAGAACGAATGAGTTAAGTCTTTCATATAAAGGCAAAAATCTCTTTTTGCTTAGATTACAGACAAACTCCTTCAAAACCCAGAAGGTAGCCCATTACAAGTCTTGGTTTTGTGTTACAGCTGCAGAGTGTTAAATGGGGCTGACACTTTTTTCCCCTTGACTGGTCTGATGTGGTACAATGACAGAATCTCGCCTTTACATCTTCTCTTTAGATATGATTTAAAAACAAACAAATGAACAACAACAACAAAAAAAACCACCACCACCACCACCAAAGAATTCAGAACCTTCCACGTGTAGTTAATGTTTTTTCCCTGGATTTTTTTGAGGTATCAAGCATCAAAATCCTGCTCTGACTGACCTGAGCAAGAAAAAAGCTTGACCATGCATCTTAATAGAAGGTTCTGAGATCCACAATAAGCCATAATGACAAACAGGAAGAACAAGCCTACCCTATTAACATTTTATAAATATATTCCAAATTTTAATGACTGCAAAAATGAAGAACAGAGGAATAAATTTAAAAAAAAAATATATATAATCCTGTCTATATCTAAGATATATCTTACATGAACAAGAGAAGGTCCCAACTTCCTCAAAGTAAAATAACAGGAAAGTAAATTCTTCTTGTAAGTAAGAGAAGGCTACAAAAACAGAAGGTAACAAACAGAAACTCAAACCTATTAGATGGCATCATGGTTTGTAAAATGGTACCTGTGGGGAGAATACAGATCTTCAAAAACTCTTGCATCATTCCTTGAAATGGACATCATGATACCTCAGAGAGACAGCCCTGAAAAAGCATGACTTTTCTTGGAGCTTATTTGTCATAGGGAACTGATTTTTGAATTATTGCTTTCTCAAATTTTGGTGGTTTTTGCAGTAGTAATAGTTCAAAAGTAAATATAAGTAGTAGTTTAACAATGCTGTAGATGTAAAATGCTGTTTACATTTGCAGAAAAACAGGTATGTAAAATGAAGTTTAGATTAAATGCAAAACAAAATTTAAGTTTTAACTGAAAATACTAAAAATCAGATGATAACTTCGAGAAGATTTATTTTAAATTTTGGTTTATTTTATTGCTTAAATATAGATTGCACAGTGTGTTCTTACATTTATTGAACTGGTTCATTACATACAGTACAGAATATATGACCATCAGAACAACAGAGAAATTAGCCCTACTCTGATTTTGGACAACAGCCTATTTCTATTTTTTGAAATTAACAAGGAATTCATTTACTTCAAAAGTGACCCACTACCAAAAGCCGTAATTTTTCAAAATGACACCATGGGAAAGAACTCAAGGCAAAAGCTGTAATACATTTGAACTGGATACCAATGTATAAACACTGTGACACTACTCAATGTGTTGCAGATAATACAGGGCCGGTAGAGGTTCAGAGAAAAGAGGTTCTAAGTTCTGCAACTTGTGTCAAGAACATAAAGAGGTAAGTGAAACAAAGCAACATCGTTGTAAAACAGCACTCTTAATTCATTTGGTTTCATTCATCATCATCGTATTAAAATAGCTTTCAAAACAATACATTTTACAGTGACTTCCATCTTCCAGCTGTCTAAAATGGCCAGAGTGAACCAGTTATCAACTTACAGACTCCCTGAATTCCCAGAAAGGAAGAAATTAAATATCATGTGATCACAGAGTGTTACAAGCTCTTCAGTCCCTGCACAATACCTGCACAACACCTGCATTTCCCAAACAAATCTAGATTGAACATTGAAAACATGGAAACCTATGATTTGCATAAATGATACTTCATAAACAGAACAGAAAATGAAATGCTGAATTCAGTTATTTTCACATGCAGCATTCATGCAACAGAATTCAATCACTGAAACAATCCAGTATTTACAGCACAGTCTGCATACTGCAAGAGTGCAAACAGAAGTACATTCTTTATTTCTGATTCTTTAGACTCTGTTTTTTGTACAAAAGTGCACAGTGTTATTCTTAAAAATGACAGAGTGGATAAGTGTTTTACATTGTAACTCTAGGTTAGATTTACTCTTTAAAAAATTACACTCTTTATATAGGCCAAAAAACTATTACATTTTACCGTAAAAAAAAAAAAAAAAGTGAAAACTAAAAGCTAGAGTGACAACGAGTCCTAATTATGTGTAGACTGTGGTCTGATCAGGCTGATACGCTGCAGCAGTAAAAATCACAACGGAATGCTGTAGATAAGGGGCTGTTTCGTCATCCACTAACAGCTGTGATTTCACTGTTAAACTGAAAAGAAGGTCTCAATTACCTTTTGAGTTTTGCGAATGCTTTCTGAAAGTATCAGCATGTTATCTCATAGGTTTAAGTAGCTGAAATTTCGCTGTTGTCACATTTGAGAGTAGTCTAGTGGAATGCGTACTGTACTACAGTTCAAAAACTTACATGTCTGTTTTACAGTAGGTTTCAAATGCCCCAAACAGTCAGCAAATTAGCTGGCCTACTTGACAAAAAATAACCATTCAGCTCGTAGACTTATGCAATCATAGATTAATTTAGATCGGGACTTCTGAAGGTCATCTAATCAAGCCCCGGCTCAAAGCAGGACTAAGTAAAGTTAGATCACTTAGTTGGTGGCCTGATCATCATTTATATAAATGCTGGCTACTTCAAATGTCTGACATTTGAGACTGTTTGTTCATGTTTGTGTTGCTTCAGATTCAGATAGACTAAGAGACTTCCAGCTTGCGATTCACAGCATCAACTATTCCTGCATTTTCTTTTTACCTGCAGAATTTAGTGAGTCAAAGACAGCCTTGACAATTATCATTAAAAGCTCACTGATTTACTGTATCAGTTTTATTTACATTTGAATAGTATGCTCAGATACATAAACCTATGAAAGTCAGCACATTTTCCTTATATCTAGAAAGATCTGAGAAACGAAACAAAACCAGACAAACAGATACATCTCTAAAAAAAATGCTTTTGCTTGAAAACACATGTAACAAATTCCTGGTCTTTAAACGGTTTCATCCATTTTTCTTTCAATTTCTAAAATATCATTAAAAAAGCTGTAATAAATGACAAAGAAACATCCCATAGAATATAATTGTACTTTCTGTATTTATGATTTAAAATGCCCTCAGTTTATTGTTTGCTATACTAAATATATTTCTCATGTATTTATACTAAAACAGAGTAAAATACTACTGCATTTTCAAAAGTACAGTCTGTAAACTATACACTTTAAGACGTGAAAAATATTGCACAATTCAGTGTTTCAAGAGGAGATTTCTCCTCTCTTACGTAAAGCAGTAGCTCTCAGCAAGAAACACGGGACATATACTGGAGCATGTTTAGAATATATATCTAAAAAGCATAATATGTTATGCATTAAAACTACTTAACAAGTGTCCATTCTTTCATTTACTGTACTTGAACACATGTAAGGTTGTTGTTTTTTCTTTTCTCCATATATTCCAAAATAAACGAGTTAACTAACTGTAACAGCAGGAACAAAAGGGAGCTAGTCCAGCGCTCCACTGTTACATATATTAAGATGAAGCAAGCCAAAAGCATTTAGATATATGACTGAGGAGGAGAGGAAACAAAAAATAAAAAGGAAAATAAGGTTCTTCAATTACATTGACACAAATTAAAGGAATTTACAGAAATACAGATTCCTAGAATAACTGAACTATTCATATACATGGCAAAACATGTTATATATCTGACTTGTACATGTACTGAAACATGAAAATGAAGAAACGTTAAATGAAAACCTAACAAATTATATGACAGAAAAAAATAACTCAGCACAGATTCAAGAGTTTGGCTAAAGTAATCTGGTTTTGGCTCATATTCATCATTATTTTAAATTTAGCTTAAATGAAAAACAATAAAATTTGAAAACTCATCTTGCTCTTTCTATTGTACTCTACTCTAAATAATTTCCAGCAGACTTCAGAAGACACTTAATACACACAAAGATCTGGAAACTTCATCTCATAGACTGGAACAGATTGGTAATGAGCATGTCCAGCAGTAACGGTCATGGTTCCCGAGGGGCTAGGTGGAGGACTGCATGAGAAGAACAATCAATATATATAATTATACAGATAGTTGTTTTTTTTTCCTAACAACTTTATACACTAATATCTAAGAAACAAAAATGATTTTTTTTTTCCCCTCAGTATTTTATTCTGTTCCTGAAATTCTAACGACATTATAATGCCTCAATTTTAATGGTGCTCTTTTCTAACTAAACATATCACTGATGTTACAGAATTAGAAAACTGCATTTTATTACTTACAAATATTATTTAGGCTGCACCAAAGATGTGCACAAGCTCCCTACAATAATGTCATGTAATACTTTGGTTGTTCAATTTCTAATTACTTTCTCAAACAAATGTAGCTCTGGGAAGACAACAACGTTCCTTAATACCACTGAGATAAATAAAAATAATCTAAGAACACAAGTATAAAAATATTTCAAATTTGTTAAAATGTAATATAACATCATAAAAGCTCTTCATATTGCCAGTCAGGGGGCAGTTATGTTCTCTTTGATAAACTCTTGAAAAATTTCAAGTGAGCAATTAAACTTTGAAGAGGCATTTATAGATGTAGGATTTATGCTATTGCATGGTTCCTGGATAATTTCCACTACCTAAAAGATTCAAAATAACAACAAGAAAGTCAAAGTGACTCTTTAAGACTACTGTTTTCAGATAAGTCAATTATCTTCTGCCTATTACATGTGTTTAAGAACACTGTGACATGACCACCTGAACATAATCACAACAGTTTTATAACTCATTTTTCATTCACAATATTCTTCTTGCATCGTCTTACCGAATGGTGAGTTCCAGTATCTGTGCAAGTCTATCATGAAGCAAGTTTGCCTGGAGGAAAAAAAAATAATAATTACTGCATCTTCAACAAAGCTAAAATGAATGTGACAGGCCATACTCAGTTTGTTTCACATTGCTACATGGCAAATCTAGGCAGCATTTCCAATTTAGATTTAATTTCCCACTGCTCCAAGAATTCTGAACCCTGAAGAGGCATGTGAAATTGAGTGAGCCTGCCTTGGAATATAAGGAATTATATAACAGATTTTGTTGTTGAAGATAGTTACACATTTAATTATTCAAGACATATAATGACATAAATACTGGTCCATTTATCCTGGGATGGAATAGGGGTGGACTGTGAATCTAGGTTTCAAAGACAGTCAGGATAACATTGAGATGAAGAGTGTGTAAGATTTCCAGTCCTTTCCAAATGGTGTAGGAACAACAAAAAATGTACTTTTATAACTGGAATAACTGGAATTTCCCAACATAGATAATTATTATTGTGGAGACAATAGCTGAAGACAAAGAAATGAATGCTATTATTTAGCAACAACAGTAGCAACGATATAATATCATAAATCATCTTTAGGCAGCATGTCTCTATAAATGCATATGCTGGTATCTTCACTACAGTGTAACATATTACAGAAACTCACTTTGGTTTCACATTGTGCTGCAATTTCTTCAAATGGTGCTTTTTGGAACTTTTCAATCACAAGACGCCTTTTTTCTTTTTCTTGTTCTTCAAGTCCATTGTTATCTTAAAAAAAATAAACAGGAAAAAAATGTAAATGTAATTTTGCCTATCGAGTGCACATGATTTAAATCTCAGTGTTTTGTCTTCATTTACATCGTGTTTTTAAAACAAAGTGCACTGCAGAAGCAAACAAGCACTGTATTTGAAGTGATGCAACCATACCCAAACAAGCTGTCAGTTGTCACTGCTTCTAAAGCAAAATGCTGATACAATTTCATAGAGCTGGTTTCAGGATGCCAGTTCTGCCCCTTTCTCACTATGTGCTTTAATCACTAGGACAGTCAGCCCTACTTCTGCTGCATCATCTGGGCTCCAGACTGCAATTCTCACTCACTGCATCCAGGTTCAGCTTCAAAAGAAGGGAGTATCCTCCCTCCCAGCATCACACAGACACGAAGGCAGGATTATTATGATTTTTTAATCAGAATTTGGGAAAAGTGAGTTACACCTCCATAGGCTGAGTGAACAACAGTTGGAACTTTCCGGCATCTAACAAATTACAGTAGTTCAGCAACTAGCTTTGGAAAATGGTCAGACTGAATTATTGTTTAAAATGTCCATGTTCAATCCCTGTTTTTGGCAGAATTTTGGTGGACATTAATTAGTAATTACTTATAGCAGTATGAAATAAGGAAACTTTAATTCAGAGTTCTACTAGCTGGATCCCTGTTCAGAAGAATCTTCCTCTAAACGCACCGAATACAATTGTAACAATACACTAACTCAGACACTGAGTGTTTTTCAAGTCTTACAATCTGTTTCCTGAATGCACTGAAGACCTACAAATCTGTTCCTAATAAGTAAAAAAAAATATTTAAGTTCATTTACAAATAATCACTCAACAGAATTTGAAACTCTCACGTTATTTATAACTTGGTCTGTTAAGGGCAAATTTAATAGATGATAGGCACTTCCAGATGGTTTCATTCAGTCACATTAGCTTCAGAGAATGAACTCACAAAAATTATCAAAATCTCATTTCAGATATTTAGAAATAAATGGTTGAAATTTTAAATCAGTTTACTAGCTGATGAGAAACAAATATAGTATTTTAATTATGTTATTCTGGCAACATGTTCTCTCTAGTAATTCCACAGTAATCTAGAAGTATGCTGTTAAACACAATTGTAATAAATCTTACCAATTGCTTTCTTCAAAGCTTCAAAGGTGATTTCTTCAGTATTATTAACCTAAAGACAAAAGATACAAAAATATCTTAGACCTCACTGGCACAAACTTCAAAAAACTGTGGAATGTAAAAAAAAAAAAAAAAAACAGAAGGCCAAAATAGCTACAAAGCATGTTTTACCTTACAAGTTTCTAATAGTTTCATCAGTAGTTTCTATAGAAAAGAGTCCATTAATTCTTAGCCATTGGATTGACTGGCAGTTCTTTGCAAGCAACTATCTTTGTATATTGAGAACTGATACTACCAGCCTCACTTAAAGCCAGTTGGTTTATTTATTTATTACAAACCTGTTTCTAGATACCAACAACAGATCAAAATAATCATTCAGGCTGAAGTTTCTGTCCTAAAAGTCATGATTATTTATTGAGGAATTTTTTTAATGAAGTGAGATCAAGGAAAACTTTCCAAATTTCTGGTCAAGATGCTCTATGACAAATAATACTTTGGAAAAGAACTTCAATTTTGATGTCTCTCTCCTTTGTGTCAGGAATACACTTATGTTTCTTGTACTGTAACCCTCAGTATTGATTCTTAGACATCTTTTGAGAATAATAAAAGTCCTTTCTGAGACTAGTTGAACTATTAGCAATGTGAAACTAAAATAAGAGTTGGTGGTTGAGGGTAGAGTAGAAAATTTTTATTGCATTAGACTAACTTTGTACCAGTACAGACTCCAAGAAATTTAGTATTTATGTTGTAAGCACTGGAGCTAAAGGGCTCTTCATAACAAACTATGTCTGATGCACTGAAAAAATCTGTTCATTTACCAATATGAATACCCATTTGCTTCTGTAGATGTAATTCATTAGGGATTGCTCTGGGCTGCAAAATTACCAAAGATGCATGAACATTTCTCTGCAGAGCTCCGTCTCATGGATCTTTGTGCTTGATTTCTTTACAAAGTGTTTCTGTATCAGGAAGCCTTTTTTACAGTGAAACTACTGCAACAATGTTAGGGAAGAATGCTGTGACAGGAGAACGGTGTACAGCTGAATATAACATTTTCTCAGCTTAGCCTACATACTTTTAACTCTTCAAAACTATGTGCAAATATTCAGCATGACTATTTTTCCTTATAAACTTTAATTGTTTATAATGTTCTAATTTAACTTAATATGAATGATCTGTAAGGTATCAAGATGTTGCATCACCCGGTTCAGAAGACTCTTTGAATTCTGTTTGTTAATTCACTGACTTGATCTACTGTAAATGAAAAAGCCTTAACAAATAGTAGCTTTGCTTTTATATCAAGCATTATTTGAGGAAGTGCAGCTGTAAATGATACTTTTCTAACAAATTTTACTGCACTAGCACTGTATTCTCTACTTTTGAATACATAAATAAACAGCAAAATAATAAACAAAAAGCAAAGAAATAATAAGCTACAAAAAATAACAAACAGCAACAAAATAATAAACACCAAAAAAGATTAAACAGTAAAGTCTCCCTTTAGTCAAATATTCGTTGATAGTGCTAGAGACAGAGTACTCAGGTTTTGAAATAATCACCTTTTATATGATTTATATTTGGTAAATATTGTTTATTGCAGTCTTTTAGATTTCTTGTAACAGCCATAATACTTTCTGATATCAAATAGCATTATTTTTGGCTATAGGACTAGCTGCTTTCACAAATGCTTTCCACTTATAAAAGAAAATACCTATAGAACAGCCAACATTCATAAATGGGATTCACTTACAGCCATGTCACAATGAGAAACTTCAAATGTGCTGACAACCGTGTTTGTGTTGTACATGGTAATAAGTAAGTATTTTAAGGATGAGCAGTCTTCACACAGTCCTCAGACAGTGTAGAAACAATACTCTATATCATCAATACTAAAGGTTAACTAACCAACCAACCAAACAAACAACAACAAAGGTAGTTTATCCTCTTCTTATTGTTTGTGTGTTGTTACGTTATGGATATTATAGGTACTAATTTACACAGCAAGAGACTCAGATTTAACAGTTTCATGGACTTTTTTCCCTGCTCTTAAGCTACAAACAGCATGCCATCTTATGTTGTAAGTGGCCCAAAATAGCCACTATAATAGAACAATAATTAGCAAAAAATTACAGAGCACCATTACAGAAGGAAAGTTTTGCAAATGCTTTTGAATTAGATATCAAGGTGTAATCAGCGAATCAGAAAATACCATTTTCCCCTCAGCATGATAAAAAAAAAAAAAGGAATGACACTGTTAAGCGATTAAAGGAAGAATTTTCCATTTCACGTCTTTCTGATGAATAAAATTCTTGTTTTTTAGAAGATACAAACAGTAATTCATCATCCAAGACGCTGTACTGCATTCAACTGAGAATGCAAAGATTTTAATTCATCTAAAACTGCTGCATCCAGCTATATATGCAGTTATAGTTATAGCCATAAATGGCTACAGATCAATGTTTAAAATAACTTAATCACTTGAAATCTGAAATGAGATTTTCCCTCATTCAATTTCATATTCAAGAGAGAATTCTTCAGTCATATATAACACATGAAATTTAAAGGAGCATCATCCTTATTAGGAATATAGACTTTCTTCAGAAAGCTAACAATTGTGATGAATTGCGATTCACCTGCAGACACAAACACCTCAATTACAACAGCAAATCTTCTTTGTAGCAAGAAGAAATTTGGTTCATAAATAAACAAACAAATAAATCACCAGAGCTTTGAGAAAGATTCACTGGAAAGAAATGGAAATTTATTTTAAGAAACACTTCAAATGAGGTGTCAAAAGATGTGGGATGATTTTAATTATAACACAGTTTTCATGAGAGGTAATTAGCATCAGCTCTTGTACCCTACACATGAACCTTTTGTTTCCACTCCTTTCCTTCCCGTGTCTTTACAGTATTGTGTGTGTGATTCTGTAACACTGTGTTGTAAATAGCCTGCCTAGTCTTCACCTGCCTGTCTCAACGACATTCTTAAATCTGTCAGCCCCATGTTGAAGATGACCACCTTCAGGTATACTTCACATGATGTAGGAATACACATGCAGGAATTTTATTTAATACCTCAAAATGCAAAGAAAATATTTTACTTAGAGTATTTACTAATAAAATATTAGTAGTTCGGCATATTTATGTATTGCCACACCATGCTCTGCAATACTATTTGTAAAAATTATAATGGAAAAGTTATTCACATTTTCATACAGCAAGATCAGTATCAGCATGTTTGACAACACACTTCTGCAAGTATGGGAATTAGAAAAAACACATCAAGAAAACATTTAACATTGCTAGAATGATTAAATACTAGAATTTTGGGGGAAACTTCATTTGAAGGTTGTTCCCCCCACCCCTACCTCCACACCAATGCTGAAAATGCTGCCTTAAAATATCCTGTGATTTTCATACCTTGTCCTCTGTGTTGTTGCCAGGTAGAATATCCACCTGAATAGAAACCGTGTCCACAATGCTCTTTCTCCTGGATAGTCTGTCCTCATCTATGAAAAAAACACAACACAGGCAACAACATAACTAACTTTACGATTATTCTTGTTTCAGCTGTTATAAGAATTTCTACACATCAGATAGTTTTGTTCCTATGTCTATTTAACCCTAGATCACCTGTTTTATCACTTGGATTGTTGTGAATAATAATGCATTAACTTTCTGACTAAATAATTAAACAGGAAAGAAAAATAACCTCTTTACTATACCTTCCCCCACCCATCCCCAAACCTTCTAACTTTCCCTTGAAAGACCACTTAAAAAAATGAGGTGAGATCATATTCAAATGAACAAGTAGCATAGCACGTGATGATAAACTGCTGCAGAGTAATTTACAAAAGCATAAACATTTTTTAATCTTTGCTGTGAAATTGAAATGTTAAGGTCTCAATTTGAAGGTATTTTGAAACAGAAAAGGGCTTCTTGGAAGATGACTCACTGACAAGAGAAAATAAAGATTTCTGAATGGAAATGAACTATAACCCTTCCTTATTCTTGTTGCTACAAATAATGCACTCAGCATGTCTAAAATCTACTTGGTGAAAAAAAAATAAAAATCTTAGCTTCCTACTTTCTACAAATGTTAGCAAGTGCAATTGCCCTAAAAGCTGTCAGAATAAGTCCAACTATGCTGATAGTAAAAGGAACATAATTTTATTAATGCAGAAGCAGATTATGAATGAATGATCCATCACTAGTTGGGTTTTCTTTCTGTGATTGCATTCCTGAAGCAAAACACCAATAATCATTTCTCATTCTGACATTTAATATAGGAACATAAGATAAGAAACACCAAAAAACATTTAAAGACACATCACGAGGAACCTCTAACAAATGGAGACAAGAACAGCTTAACTTTCATGCATCTCATTTACAAAACCATGAATTGATGTCACATTTTAGGTTTTAGCTGAGATAAAGACATTGGAAAGTCGCCGTTACTATTACAGACTTCTACTGTACTGGGTTAAAAGCACCTACAGGCACTTGATGGTAAAATAAGGAGAAGGGCAGTAGAATTCCCCCGTGGTATGGTAATTTATGTTGGTTCCTTCACATTCTTTGTTTAAACCACTTCTAGCAAAGGGCTTTTTCAGTGCAAGTATCACAAAAAGAGTTCATTCATAGCTGAATGTACTTGGCTTTTATAAATCAAGAAATAACTTTCAGAACAGTCATATAAATGAAATGCCATTTTCAGATCAAGAGGCAGTGGAAGAACAAGTGCAGTGAAAAACACCTGAAGCTTAGCAATTTTTGCCAAGTTCTCTGAGCATCTGAAGTGGCATTTTGAAGGATTTACTTATTTTTAATCCCTGCTGGCTCACTGGTACACAACCCAACACACGCAGAGAGGAGAGCACCGTAACCAGTCAAGGGTAAACACCAGGCAAATGTACGTCTTTGCTGCCATCTTGCTGCTCTCTCTATAAATGACACAGAAACATCACAAGGCACGCTTTGGGGACTATTTTGGACAGAACTCATTTTTATAATGGGTGTCTCACTGTTCTCGCCTAGTAAGTGCCATTCTTCTCTAATAACAATGGATTGTGTGGGTAAAAAATTGTGCAATCTCCAATGCTGTTAGGTTATATGATACAAAGCTTATTTCCACACACACGAAGGATCCCAGAGGCACTAAGGCAGTGGGGGAGCTCCCCAATACCCCTAGTCAGAGTCAAGGGACCCTCATCCTTTTCATCAAGTTGATTAAGACACACCATTTCTTCACAGACTGCTCTCTAAAATGACAGCACTGTGCTAAGAACGAAAATAGCCTTTCCAGTCAAGTGTTGAGTCCCATTCCACTTCCCTAGCCCCAACCCTCTCCCTGAAAGTGTTCTTCCTATGGGCTGTGTTATTTTTTGTCCTCCAAAGCAAAATTTCTGGAAAAAACGCATATGAGCTGAAATTTCCAGGCTTAATTTTGTTATTACTCAACAGAAGCAAAGTTTATTCCTCCATGAACCTAGATAATTTCCAAATATCACTATTTACTAATTGCTTCACCATCTTGACTGCTTTCTCTCTGGCCTTTCTCCTTGCTCATTTTTTATGATACAGAAGTTACCTCCTGAAGATTCTGAGCTACACGCGATGTTGATTGTCTCTAACATCAGACCAGTGCCTCCACATCTTGCGCAAAACACCTTCCTTAAACTCAGCATAGAGGAAACACTACCTGGAGCACAGGACTGGAGATATACAGTGCAGAGTGCAGCAAACATTTTTGCTGAGAGGAAATAAAGTAACCTTGTCTACTGTATTTTTCATCTCTTTAACAAGTGACTAGAAGTTCAACATATATATACATATATATAACATATATACTTACCAAAGTAACTATTAAAGTGAAATAGAGATTTTCAAATCAATATGCTAGGTGCTTTATCTTCACAATTCAATTCACAATAAGCGCTTAGAATATACTTCTATTCAATTGCTAAACCTAAGTAAAAAGAATCTAGAACCTATGTAGTTCAATCAATATTACTTGGATGGTAGCAGATAAAAAAAACCAACTTTCCTCATAATACAAAATTATGCAGCCAGACATTTCTTCTTTGTGATTTCTTGTTTTGAATAGTGTGCCATTGCAAGCTTAGTGCCAGATCCTGAACTGTGCTGCCAGCTGCATCTATGCAGATGCCCAGAACTACTTCTTTAGGAACTTTCTTTTCCTCAGGGATAGAAAAAAAAAAAATCGATTTTGCACTCTGCCACAGTAATACTGGCAACAGTGGGTGTGTGCAAGGAATAAAAACAAACTGTGCACCTACAGAGAGAATTTATTCTTGGTTTACAAAACAGTATCTACCCTATGCTGAATTCACCATGCTACTGGGAAAAGCTAAAGAGAACATTAGAGCATGAAAATGTGTGGTAAAATCCTTATTTAAATTAACATAGCTCAAATAGAAATTAAATTGAGTTAAAGGATTGAATTAGAAGTTGAAATAAACAGAATTGAATGAAAGCAGAACTGGTGAGTGCTGTTATTTACTCATCTTCATATTTCATTAATAAAACTCTCAGTTTTGTAGTTTACCGCAGACTTAGAGTAAGATGAATCATTCATTCTGTGAGCTGTTGACAGCTTCTTCCAACTTTCAAGCAAGATCTTGTAATTCACTCGAAGAGGTAATTAGTACCGTCACAAAAAAATGACACCTACCGCCCTACCACCTTTTAGGGAACGAAAATAGGAAGCTACCATAATTTCAAGTTCTAAATTGAGAACAAGCACAAAAGCAGACCTTGCAGCTGCAAACACTGCTACAGGCATATAAGGAAGGAGATAAACAAAAAAAGCAGAATGACACACTAAGTACAAGACAATTTCTGGCCTATTTGTCTAAAAGCCTTCTAAAAGCACTTTTTTTTTTTGGACTGGGAACATCCTATCCAAGCACACCACAGCTAGCAGGAGAGCGGGATGTCCTACAACTCATTTTTACCTTTTGACTTGTGTCTGCATTTATGTTTTTTTTTACCTAATGGAAACAGAGCTAAATTAAAACATTTACATATATATATGTGTGCGCATTTAAATATCAGTTTTCCCACTGTACCCCTGCAACACCTCTCCACACCCTCCAATAAAGAAGAGAACAAGAACAAAAAAAAGTGTCTTTCAAACTGATAGGAAGCACCAAAAATTAGCAGGCAAACAGGTAGAGGATGATGATTCTCTCTATATGTCATTGTTAAATGTTAATATTTAAATATACTAGAAACATTTGAGATGAAAATTTTTACAAGCTTTTTCAGTTCAACTGTAACTTTCATGGGAATATGTCAAAATTGATTTATCTTTTACTAAAATCATTGACATACTTCGAACACTGTATTGTAACTTTATAGTATAATGGTAGAAATGAAACATTTCATTTAAGACAAAATGAAAATTTTCAGAATTCCAAAATATTCACTTTGGCTTTGATTTAGTTCAGTGAAAACCTCGGAAGTGCAATATTCCACAGGATCAAAGCTTAATGATTCTAATCAGGTATAGTAACAGATATGAAACCAGTATTGGTTACAGTTCTCTGCAGAACTTTATAACAAGGAAACAAAACAAATCTGATTCATACACACTAACATTTATCATTAAATACAAGCATTTCTCATCACCCTAGCAGCAGTTAAGCAGGTATTACTTTCCACCTGAACTCACTTAACCCTTCTTGATGTCAGAACATACTTAATTCCCGTGTAGAAATGTATTTTAAGAAAGTATCCAAGTAAATCCTAGTAAGGTCAATTAGCTACAAATGCATCTTATTTTCTAGAAGAGGCTTGACGTAACTTTCAACATAATTTTCCAACCAAGCTATCTTTCTCATTCCATTCTCACTCACTCAAAAAAACAGTAAAAATCTGAAAACACAACATTTCATTACTTGGTACCTACCTCTTCTGCCAGTACTAAAATACAATGTTAACTGTTTTTTGGATGCCAGAAGAAATAATCTAAACAGTACCCCTGTACTTTCAAAAAAAAAAAAAAAGTACAAACCTTTCCCTTTTTTAGAAGATACCCAGCAAGGAGAGAAAACAGACATTTCAGCTGTGTCTCCGAATGTATCGCTAGTCTATTTGCTAATACCTGGGGCAAAACCACATCAGTTGTTCTCATTCCCTCCCCACCTATCCCAAAAGATTCAGCAAACATCATTGTCTTTGAATGTAGCTGAACCATTCTGCAAGAATGATCTGATTATATTCACTGTCCATGTGTACTATGTTTCTATGTTTAATCTACAGAATATAGGAATCATTTTCTTGCTAGGTACTTGTATTTTGCAAAAAAGCCATGCTTCAGACTGGAATGGCCCATAGCCACATTATAGTTAAACACAGCCACAAAACACACGTGGTTAGTAAAACAAATTCTTCAAACAAATTTTCCATATGTTCCTCAACAGAATTTTGAAAAAAAATATTAAAAGCAGAAAAGCAAGAATGTCAAACACTACGTAGTTGCTTATGCATTATTCTCACATTCTGGGTAGGAAGCACAAACTAGCACAAATCTTCCTCAGGCATACTTTTTATTGTGTTACTTGACACTAAGTTAGCGATGGAGGCAATCATCACATTCTTGGTTAAAATAACATCTGCTCATTTAGAACTTGACTAAGATCAAGATCTCAAGTCAGCAGAAGGCCAGATGGCAAAAGGATAGGTTCTGTTCCATTCACTGACTGCATAAAAAGGATCAAGTATGCTGACTTTATAGTCCTTCTTCATCTCCTATCTCAAGTTAATATAGAAACAGAAATAATGACCTGCATTATTATAGGTATTATTTGGAAAGCAAAACAAATTTCTTCTAAGAGTTGAAGTGGGCTCAAGAACTTAGTGCCTCACCTCCTGAATTTAAATAAAAAATCTTAAAAGGACACAAAGTTGAAATACGTTTGCAATAACAGAGCAGCTCATGATAGAAAAAGAATCTCAGGAAAACAAAATTATACTATGATCAAGTTTTGTTGCCAAGCAGTCACACTACATTTATTTGATGTGCTGACAGACAACACATTAAGAAAGCATTCCTAATAACTAGTACTTAGCTGTTTTGCCACTTATCACCACTTACCTGTTACCTGTGGTACATAAGGAACTGACAATCTTTCCACACTGTATCCACTGCCGCCTAATGATTCTGCAATCTTGTTTGTCAGGAAAAATAAATTTTTTTCATGCTTCTCTAACGATATTGGAAGACTGTTAAAATATATATTTGAAGTTATTATCTACCAATAGAGATTTGTTCATTAAGTAAAATATTTTTCCATTGTCTGCAAGCAACCAAAAAGGGTCAACAGTGATGGTTTGACAAAATAAAATGTGCTCAGTTATTTACAAATGAATATATACCCTGTAACGCGTGAAATGAATCTCTCTCCAATATTTTAAATTACCTTAATTCTTGGTTACATGAAACAAGTTCCTGTACTGTGCTACATCTTAAGAGAATATGGTCTCTGTTAAATTGACAGAACTGCAGAGTAATAGTATTTGCCATTTGCCAGCAATGTGCCCTTGCCCTAAAAAAAGCTAATGGTATCTTGTGCTGAATTAGGAGGGATTTTGACAGCAGGTCAAGGGTGGTGGATCCTTCCCCTCTATTCAGCACAGGTAAAGCCACAGCTGGAGTGTCCAGTGCTGTGCTCCCAAGTACAAAACAGACTGGAGAGCCTCCAAAGAAGATTATTAAGGAACTAGAGCACCTCTCCTATGAGAAATGACTGAGACAGCTAGGACTCTTCAGCCTAGAGAAGGTGCAGGGGAGGATCTTATCAATACATATAAGCACCTGAAGGGAAAGAGAGAACCTGAAAAGCACAGAGAATCAGGCTGTTTTCAGTGGTGCCCCTTATTCTGGCACCGGGCACAAACTGAAACACAGAAGGTTCTATCTGAACCTAGGGGAACCCTTCTTTACGGTGAATGTGACTTGATAGAGGCTGCCCAGAAAGGTTGCATCGTCTCCATCCTTGGAGATACTCAAAAGCCACCTAGGTGTAGTCCTGGGCAGTCTGCTCTAGGTGGCCCTGCTTGAACAAGGTTTGGACCAGGTGACCTGCAAAGGTCCCTTACAACCTCACACATTCTGCAATCCTGTGGAAATTCATTTTGCTACATTAACACTTACACCTGCATCATATGGTGCTTGGTGTAACTATCTCTGACCACAGTAAAAGAAATCTAAAAATCAGATTCTTTTTTTCATATAGCCTTCTAATGATTGTTTTTTTTTTTTTCTGCTTATCCTGAACACTATTTAACATGATAATTTTCACATACACATTTCAATGATATGCAATTTCTAATAGTATAAGAGGTGGTTTACTGTTCATTAATTTATATTCTATATCTACTTACTTGCATTTGTCTTTAAAAATTGTTTCTGGCAGAAAATAAGGTGCTTCCAGACTTCTAGTTTCAATGACCTGAAAAAAGCCAAGACAAATAGTAAGAATGGAGTAGTTCCACACCTAACATATCCAATGACTAAGCTGCTTAAATAGGTTTACTGTAGAAGATTATCAGTCCTTCACTAATATTTACCTCATCAAAATTGAGGTTTTTAGAATTTTCTCTTAACCATAGAAAGTATTGTGGCACTCACCCTTTTAGACAAAAAATCTGATTCTCATGGTCTTGTTTACATCAGTACTGTTTTATCAAAGCCAGTGAGGCTGTAAAGTCTTACCCCAGATGGCAGTTTAGCTCATCATATATGGTAGCATAAACAAAAATGCTATATGGTGACAGAAGAATTCTCTGCATAAGTTTAAGATTCAGCAAGTAAGATCGAAGATGGTAAGATGACAGAAGGCAAAGAACAATGTTGGTGAATAAATATCCAGAGATCAAGAACACAAGCAATTACTTGAAAGAATATACTTCCTTACCTAATAGGATGTTTACTACACTAAATGACTTATTACTTAATTACACGTTACCTTGCTGACATGCTGACAGAAGGCAGGGACTGCAATCATCTGACTCAGAAAGTTTAGATATGCTGCAACCAATGCCATGACACCACAACGATTGAACATTGGTAGATTATCCTCATTGATGATGGCAATGTCCTGAAACACAGAGGACAGTGTTACATCCTCCAAAGTTAACAGGCTGTCCCAAAAGCATAGAAGTCATTAGTACTAATAACACTAGCTGACTTATGGTGACTATCTGGTATTAATTGGCATTTAATACCTTTCACCTTACAATCCTAGTCTTCGATCCTTCAGGATCTAACCCCTATGAATAGAAATAAATCTGAACTCAAACTTCTGTTTCTCAGAAAGAACACAGTATAATAATGACTTGCATCTCTGTGCAACTTCCAGAAGGACTACCTGCTGATCAGGAAAATTAGGAACAGTATCTTAAAAATAGAAATCATCCTTGTGAGTCATGGATACAATAGCATAAAGGGAATTATTTAATGCTTATTAGCATTTCTACAGTTTTTCAGATGGTATTATTTTTGCTCTAGTCAAATTCCTATCATCATTTTCATCAAGTGAGGATCAGGTTCAGTGACATTTTAAAACTAAGGATGCACTCTGCATTTCAGAAGTTTCACAATGCAGGTGCACATTAGGGAGTAAGGCTAGTGACAGAGAATGAACTGAGAACACTATGCAATCTTATCAAATTTTCATGGCACACACAATATTTTTTGCAATGCTTTGATTTTAGATAAATAGATAAAGCTTTTTTTTTTTTTTTTAACAGTTTCACTGAAGACTGGATGCAAGAATGAAATACTGTTTGAGGCTATAAAAGAAATGTTAAAGAGTAAAGCCTCTCAACACTGATATAGTTTTAGTATAGGTAAGATTAACTAGCCTGCTTTGACATAAGTTTCCAGTCAATTAACCAAGAGCTTTCTTCCAAGGTGAGAACATATATGAAGTTATAAAAACAGCTTCTAAATCTGTTAATGAATATAACAATGGTTGGAGAGAATGTTTCAGCAGATTTCTGCATCTGCTAAATTTGATGAAGAGAATATGCTGTAGAAGTTTTTAACAAAACTGATTAGCTGAAGCTTCACCATTAATAAACATTATGCATAAAGTATACTTGCTCAATGGATTGATCATATTAGGACTGAGTGATATGATTTCCAGTCTGAGTATCAACATGCAAACAGAACTATTCACATCTATATTCACAAACATAAATTTAGTCAGTGAACCCAGCACAAGCTCAGACTCATACCTGCAGAGCAATAGCTAATCGAATGAGGTCAATAACCACTTCTTCATTGGCCAGTTCAATTGTGGTAAGAGCTAGAGATGTATACAGCAGCTCAAAGTTCTTTTGGACATTGTCTTCTTCTTTACAGCCTAAGTAGATGTGCCTGTACAACTGCTGACCATGCTATGAAAGACAAAGAAAGTGAAAACAAATATTAAAATCTCAGAAGAATTTGGGTTAGAAATTATATCTAAATGTCATCCAGCGCAATTCCCTTCTCCAAGGAGATAACAGATCACTTTGGATACGGAATTATTAAAATTCACTCTGATGACAGATCACTTTGGATACAGAATTAGAAAAAAAATAAAAATAGGTAAAACACACACAGACAAACAAGTACATGAAAACTACTAAGACCACTAGTTTATTATAAAGACAGCAGCTTATTTCAAAACACAGTACTGTTCCACTTTCTGTAGAAGTTCACAGATGGGCAAGATAATGCAGAGAACTGCACATGAATACCACACTGTCAGACACTGACATTCATTTCTTACTGAAATATTCAGAAAAAAAAAAGAAAAAAGCCTGTTTATGAAAAAGAGAAAATAAAAAGTAGATCTTGAAACATCCTCAAGCATATTCACATAACTGAGGAGCTACAAGGGTTATGCATGTTCTCTAGTGTAGACACCAAATTTGTGCATTAAGCAGGTCTTCTTGAATAGCAAACTAAAAAAAAATTCTTCTAGAAGGGGGGTTGAGAAGATGGACAAGGCTCACTTACCACTGCACATATGGAACTCTGATGAAGAACATAAGTTATCTAATCAAAGACCCTCAAATACAAACGTGACTTTAATTTCCTCCTAGCATTGTGCTTAACCAAAGTTTTGTAACAAAACTATTAATTCAACTACTAAAATAAATGAAAATAGAGATAGGCAGGTTAAGAAGCAGGTTTTGTATTCAAGACACTGCTTAAGATCATTCCAGCATTCTTAATCTGTAGAGGATACAGGTCTATTTCAGGTGACAGATAATTTTCAAGATCTGAAGACTGATGCTTTATCTCTGAAAGTAATAATTCAGCTTCAGAAGGAGAAGGGCAACTGAATTTTTTACTCAAAGGAAGGAAACATGGAGCTGTTACCAGAGCACAAAATGGTGAAATAAAGACAGCTAAGAGGTTAGATCTATAATGGACAGTATATTTGGAAAATAAAAGTAATGAAATAATTCATTCATTAGCAAAAAAAAAAAAAAAAAAAGATGGTTATATGAAAATAAATGTATAATGCAGTCCATGTAGTATTTCTAAAAGATAACAAAATGCCAGAGGTTTGACATTTCCCTAATAAGACAATGGCTATTGTTAGAATCTTTAAGTGACAGAAGGAGTCTCCTTTGAGAAGGCAGACTGAGATTAAAAGAGCTTTTTTCCTATGTCTGGTTTAATTCTACCTGAATTTAGATACTGAAATTCTTAAGTTTGATACACAATTGCTGTGGGATCCCCACTTAATATCAAATGAGCCTAGATGGTCATTCAGATCTCAATGGACTTCTGGAGTCCAATGGACTTCATCTTTCTCCTTTGATTACACAAATAATCTGGTATGAATAGACTACAGATGTAAACCGGGTATGTAAAATCAGGTTTATGATACGCACCTAAAACAGTATCACAAATAATTAAGTGATGTAATTCCACAGGGTTAAAATACTTTTAGAAGACCATATAATCTATTCTTAACCTGATTAGAGTCTATTTTCCTCTCCTGCCCTCTTTTTCAGATAAGAACATTAATTAATGGTCAACTGTTAACTAACTTGACTAACTGTCAAATACTTAGTTTGGCAATTAAAATTTGTATGCTAGCAAAATCAGTATATGCAGCTTATCCAAACTGATTGATGTAAATCTAAGGTACTGTATTGATGAATTCCGATATAATTCATTTTTCAAAAAGACACATTACTACTAATTGCCAATGTTGGAGTATTCTTTATACTTGTCTTATTCCAACTTTACTCAGAACAGGGACAAATATACTGCAAGGAATAACAACTGTACTAACCTAGCAAGAATGCGTACCTTGCAAACTTACTTGAAAGCGGCACAACTATTTTGCATACTGTTATATAGAAATAGTATCTTTGCCTCTGGACAAATTAAATATCAATTCTTCCAATTTTTCTAACTAGAATATTTAACAAAGATTTACTTAATGTTAAAAAATTACTTATTTCAGAGTCTATACACTGAAGACCCTATACTTCCGCATCTATACTTTGAAGACATGTATTGAGGCGCACCTGGGGGACAAAGCAGTCATTGGTCCCAGCCAGCATGGGTTTGTGAAGGGTAGGTCCTGCCTAACTAACCTGATTTCCTTTTATGATAAGATCACCCGTATGGTGGACCAAGGGAAACCAGCTGATGTGATTTTTTTGGACTTCAGCAAGGCTTTTGACACGGTTTCCCATAGGATCCTACTGGACAAAATGTCCACCATACAGCTAAATAAAAACATCATACGATGGGTGAGCAATTGGCTAACGGGCAGGGCCCAAAGGGTTATGGTAAATGGGGCTGCGTCAGGCTGGCGGGCGGTCACCAGTGGGGTCCCTCAAGGCTCCATTTTAGGGCCGGTACTTTTCAATATTTTTATAAACGATCTGGATGTAGGAATAGAAGGCATTTTGAGCAAGTTTGCTGATGACACCAAACTTGGAGGAGTTGTGGACTCGAATGAGGGTGGAAAGGCCTTGCAGAGGGATCTGGATAGGTTGGAGAGCTGGGCGATCGCCAACCGCATGAAGTTCAATAAGAGCAAGTGCCGGGTCCTGCACCTGGGACGGGGAAACCCTGGCTGCACGTACAGACTGGGCGATGAGACGCTGGAGAGCAGCCTAGAAGAGAGGGATCTGGGGGTCGTGGTAGACAGCAAGTTGAATATGAGCCAGCAGTGTGCCCTGGCAGCCAGGAGGGCCAACCGTGTCCTGGGGTGCATCAAGCACGGCATCGCTAGTAGGTCGAGGGAGGTGATTGTCCCGCTCTACTCTGCGCTGGTGCGGCCTCACCTCAAGTACTGTGTGCAGTTCTGGGCACCACAGTATAAAAAGGACATGAAACTGTTGGAGAGTGTCCAGAGGAGGGCTACGAAGATGGTGAAAGGCCTGGAGGGGAAGACGTACGAGGAACGGCTGAGGGCACTGGGCCTGTTCAGCCTGGAGAAGAGGAGGCTGAGGGGAGACCTCATCGCAGTCTACAACTTCCTCGTAAGGGGGTGTCGAGAGGCAGGAGACCTTTTCTCCATTAACACCAGCGACAGGACCCGCGGGAACGGAGTTAAGCTGAGGCAGGGGAAGTTTAGGCTGGACATCAGGAAGGGGTTCTTCACAGAGAGAGTGGTTGCACACTGGAACAGGCTCCCCAGGGAAGTGGTCACTGCACCGAGCCTGACTGAATTTAAGAAGAGATTGGACTGTGCACTTAGTCACATGGTCTGAACTTGGGTAGACCTGTGCGGTGTCAAGAGTTGGACTTGATGATCCTTAAGGGTCCCTTCCAACTCAGGATATTCTATGATTCTATGATCTTTTATTTCATAGCTAATAGAAAACAAAAGGAATGCAGCAAAGGACAGCTGTGAGAAACTAATATCATCTCAGGCAGGTGACAATGATAAACATTTTTAAGGCCTGCTTCCACTCACTGCAGAAATCTGTATTTTTTGTTTACAAATATAACCGCACAGATAAGCTACATTCAGGAATGACAGAGCACATTAGTAACTAAATACATTGTAGAAAGTAAAGTGATTAGTATAAAGAAGTAATTTTAACCCACATAAATATCATCTAAAAAAAAATCCGTTTTTCTTTAGAACCAAACATATTCAGAAATCAATTGGAACGGTATCCTGAAAAAAACAGTACCTTGTAAGGAGGTTCAATTTTTATGTCCGAAGTAATGTTAACTTTGAAGAAGACACAAGACATTTTGCTAAGGCTTTTAAAGAACTCTTAATTAAACATGAAAATACAAAGAAAATAAGTGCAACTACTATTGTTAATTGAGTTTTTATTTTAATTGAGTTTTAACTAAGGAATTGAGAATTGAATCTGTATGAAAAGACCATACTGAGGATAAAAGAAATGCAGCACAGGGATCTAACTATAGAGAAAGGTTTTCAGAACCATAGTTTAGATATACACTTCTCTAATTTCACACATGCAAGGATTTCCACGAAAGACATAAATAAAAATTTTATTCCATGGAACCATCTCTGAAGTACCTACGAGTCCTCAACATTCAAGAAACTAATTAGAATTAAAATCACTTGATACTGATATATTCAGCTTGCTGCAAAAAAAGTTGAAGAAAAGCAAAGATAGTGGTTCAGTTACTTCATCTTCTTTCTAGATGGAATAGTTAGCTTTGTTCTATTACCTTTTTCATGAAGCTGACGTCTTGCCTTGAAATTTTGTCTCGTTTTATCTTTAGATCAGAAACATCTGGTATTATTCTACAAAGGAAACCAAGATACCGTTTCAGGAAAAAAAAAGTTGAAAGGGGAAGAGGACATGAAATAAATGAACTATTCAAACAAATCTTGAAGCAATTTCCATTTTAATTATATTTATGTTTAACAATGATATTCAGATTTCAGTTGAAGAGGCAGAACCATAAACATAATTATGACAACCACAGATATTTTTTTTTCCTGTATATAAAGTACCATAGTCTGTTATCCACAAAGCAGATAATCAGTCACAAAGTCAATTAAACTTTCAGATACTGGAGCAGTCTTTTAATGTATCATGAATTGTTTACCTGTAAAATTCTTTCCATTAATAAACGATACAGAGCATTGTGCATTTATCAAAACAGTACATTAACATTTCATATTTGGAAAAATATTTAAAAATCAAAATTACTTATAATTCAGATACTAAAGTAGAACTTCAATTAATGTAGAACCATGGCAAACAAAGAAGTATTACCGTATCCCTCTGAGTTTTGCTCTGTTGTCATGCCGATCAATGAGATTATGCAGTATTTCCAAGACAAGCTGCCTTAGCTCAGAGTCCTCCATGAGTGAAGGAGACAACAATGGGTCCAGAAATGGGGCAGGAAGCGCATTAGTTATCGTCGTTGCTTTGTATCCTGAAGTTACCTGTTCATAATTGAAGCTGAATATTAGTATGTGTCATTACTACAGTATGAAAATTACTTGCAGCTGTCACTCACATTTTAGCAGGCCTTGGCTGGCATCTGAGAAGTGGATTCAACCAGAAGGACTGTATTAGTTCTGAAAATTCCTAACTTCACTACAGATTTGGACGGACTTTAATACTCAGGTTCAAATGAACACACTCATCTGTGTTAGTGGTATTTCTTAGGATCCCTACTCTGTCAACACTTAAAAAGCAAAAATAAAGTAACTATTTATCAAATTTATAAGAAATAACAAGAGTGATTTGCAGGGCATAAAATGAAGGTAACAATTTCTGAGAGAGAGAGAGAGAAAGAGAGAGAGAGAGAGAGAGAGAGAGAAATCAAGCCCTATACGTATATTTTAAACATTTATGGATACCAGTTTTTACCAGTTTTTTGAAAAAAAAAAAAAAAAAAAAAAAGGAACCAAGGAAAAAGCATTTTCTTGGAAATCCGCTACAGTGGTATTTTTTTTAAATTAATGCTAATGCTGACTTACCTCATTTTTTTTCTCTAAAACAAGATTTGCAGATATATAATGAAGAGTTAGTTAACTTTAATATAACTAATTATATATTAATCAGTTATACATTTATAGCAGTCAGAAATGTTTAAATGGCTTCTATCTCTTGAAGTAGATGTTAAATCCAAAAATTAATTATAATAAAAACAATCATATGTTTAAGACTACATAATTATATCTTCATTGCATACATTCTATACTATTACCGCTTTTACATGCAAATGTGTGCAAGCACTATTCCTACAGCGTAACTGAATAGGTAGGAAATTGGTTGGCAAAGGAGCAGGAGGGCATTATCAATGCCACAGGAAGGAATCTGATCAATCTTTATTAAAATGGAAAATTATTAATTTTACAAACAGTAATGCTGCAAATCAAAGTTCATATGAAGTGCCAGATTTCAATTGCCTATACAACACTAAGGTGTCTGCCTGTGTGTATGCTGGATGAACTCGTGTTATGAAGCATTACTTTTTTGTACATAACAGATGATGCACAGTGCTCAGTTCAGCACACAGGACAGTCAGGATTCAGCAACTTCTAGTTGCTTAAGATGTGTGCAGTCCACACCTTTTATACTGAAATAAAAAACTGCTTTGAACACAAATTCCTTCCACTGTTTTTTGACAATATTTATCAGTATCAGAGTAATTCATTACGCATCAGAATATCTACTTTCAGATCTTTGTGCAGTGATGTGATTTTACTTTTGTACCCTACAAGAAGATATGAAACAAAATTCATCAACAAAAGTGTTCAAATCCATCCATATGCAAAATTTGGATCCCTCACAGCCTACTTGCAGGCATCCCAAACAATTATAACAGCTCTTGGATAGAATTGGATAGAATTTTTAGACTGGTTAGATAAATATTGTCAGAAACAGTTTAGACATAGCTGATTCTAACTTAAATGAAGACAGCAAGCAATATGACCCTATGAGGTCCTTTTTAATATGTTTTCTGTCTTTAAATTGTAACTGTGATTGCTCAGCTCTTCTGCAAGAGAGTCTAGGATTTCATATTCTGACCTGCAAAGAACTGTTTAACTGATTTGCTTAACACCATGCACAAATTTCATGGCAATGCAGGGATAGAAGCTTATTTTCCCAGAAGGCATTCTACAGTTTTAGTAAGGAAACGGTTCTTCATACTATTTCCCCTACCTCAGTCACTAAGCAGTTTTCAGCTTCTGTAACAAAATAGGCCAGGATTCTACAAGCAAGAGCTTCATATACTACTTACTTCTGAATCTTACTATCAGGACATACCTTGTTTTTACTGAATAAACCAAGAGAATTGTGGCATTTATATTATGAGGGAAAAAAAGGCTGCGTAAACAATTTCTTTTATCGTCAACTTTTTTATATTACTGTCATTTTATTTTTATTTATTTACTGCAACCAGTGCAATAAAGATTATTTCTATCAACATTATTGCCAAGACCACAAGTGTCAGTATTAGGGTTAAAACTAGCATTCAGGAAGTTCCTGACAAGTTAAGTTCTAATTGGAATCTTTAAAAAGAGGTTGACAGACCTAAATCTCTAAGATAATGCTATCTAACACAATGGACAGAGTTAAGCACTGCTAAATTCTATGTGAATTAAATAAGAACATCTCTCTACATTGTTCATTGTTAATGCTGAAAGAAGAACTAGTGACCACCCTCCCAGGTACACACTTGCGTTGATAATATCTGTGTAAAACCTGCATTAGAACTACGGATAAATTGTCTCTTTAAACCAGAAGGTGTTTCTCTTTATTTTAGTCCTTCATAAAATGCTTCAAAGATGACACCAGCAATTTTCAGAAATACTCTTTGAAGGTTTACATTTGAAAAGTGTAATTGTAATAAAACATTTAATTGTAGCTTACGAGAAATTTGGGAAATACTAGGAAGGAAAGAACAATAGTGCCTGAGGCTCTAAAGCCTTGGAGATAGGCATCCATTCCCACAATTTAAAACTACTAGTCATTTTACTAATTACAGCCTTTCTAATGCCAGAGACAAGTGATTTCACTTTAATGTTGCTAGCAGAACAAGTCAGCTCAACCTACTTCGTGATATTCTTTTGGATCTGCAGATCCAATTGTAACTGATACTCACTAAAGCGCTCTAAGAGATGGAGGCATATTTCCTGATCTGCTTCTAACCCATGTTGGGAAAATGCTGTCACAATTTTTCTCTGTAGAACTACAGATCTATTTAATACAAACATACGTTAAATTTCATAATACAAATTTGAAATACTGTACTTATATGTATAAATACACACATAAAATAAAACACTGCATGCTTATACTGAATACAGAAGGCTTACCATAAGTAAAGACCTCAATAACATGATTTGAATCCTCCTAGTTCCCAAATCCCTACAATTGGAAAAAAAAAGTTGAAAATCAATTCTTTGCATAGCTTCAAAATATTATTCTACTCATCTATAACACCATTCTAGCCACTTTGTTTTTGACAAGCGAATACAGTAGTCTTGGATGGGACGCAGGATGGCCAGAAGTAAGAGGAAAATATCTCCAAATGCCGTGCAGTACCTAAGCATTTTTGAAAGGGACACTTACAGCATACCTTAAATAATGAACACACATACACAACTGAAACAATAGTAAATGATATATGTGAACCAGTCTCAAATCTTCATGTTCCATTTTAAAATCTCCATGTATCTAAAGCGTTCAATTGGTACATGCTTGACTTTATTTTCATAGGCATCAGTGCTCAGAATGTTTTCAGACTTAAAATGTAATTGAGTTCTATTAAGAAACCAGAACATTTTTTCTCCCAAAACTTTGAGTTTGAAAAAAAGTAATCTGCAAAATCAGCAAGACAAAAATATGAAAGAAACCACAGGAAGCCACGCAAAACAACAGTTAACCAGTTCTTAATCTCTTCTCGTTTTCCAACGTTGGTACTAAAAGAAGTTAAATAACTATCGGTATTACAGCCACATTGTGCTGCTCTTGCAAGATCTTACAAAATAAAAGTGTAATTGGAATAAAGTGTTCTATTCAAAAGCAGTCTTTCAAGAAAGTAAAAAAGATACACTCTTAATCTGCAAACCCCTTTGTCCACCAAACAGTGTAAGAGAAGAGCAAGCCTCTACCAGTAAAAAGTTGGTTCCTGCGTAACAGTACGAAATTCCATTTCCACTGGCTATAACCCTGGCTATACCCACTTGCAGTATTAGTCAAATGTTTTGTGTAGCAGAGAACAAATTTCCAGGTAAGTAATGCAAGACTACCATCAGTCAGAAAGCCTTTCTTCAGAATGACATATACACACCATACTGCTCAGTCCTGTGTTTAAAAAAGTAACAAGGAAAAATTGTAGGGGGGCTCCTCTCCCCCTGCAACTGATAGTCCAAGTACAAAATTCTAAATCAATCTGTATTTCTAATGCCTTCCGTGTTAAGTGCCTGGCACAGCCAGATTTCTGTCTTCTATGGAGCACTACTGCTCATACTGCAGGGACACAGTATTTTATTTTTTTATTTTTAAAGTATATGAAAAACTAGCAAGAAACAAGAAGAATGAGAGTGACTTAAAGCTAGCAGGGATATCAGACTGCTAGAAAAGGATATGTGGTACAAAGTATCCATGCATACCTGGCCACAACAGAGGTAACCCTTTCAGTTACTTTCCTCCTATTAAGGAAAAGTAGCTTTAAATATTAACATTAAAGCTACAGAAAAAAACAAGCAAACAAACAAAAAAAGTATTATTTCTTAGTATGGCAGCTATTTAATTATAGGAAAAAGCTACTCTTGTAATAAACCTATTTCTTAATAAAAAGGTAAATCTAATATGACACAAATTCACTGTAATTTCTACAATTTCTTAATGTGAAATCAGTTTATACAGAATGAAAAGAAAGCAAAACCTGTGAGTAAATTACACAGCTATTTGAAAAAATGTAGTCAGAGTTCAATTTCCCTCATTCAGAAAATACACATTTAAGAAGTGATGGAATTGACAGGCCATTAAGTAGGTAATTTCAGCAATATTTGTAAAGATATAGAGAGCAAAAATATTTTAGTGCAAAATAAGTTGCATTTCAATCAAGTATTTTCTATTAGTGATATGCCTGAAGACTGAGTTCATGTTGATGATGCTATGCTTGTTTTGTTTCTCTATGGCATTTAATGTAGCCCCCAATAAGTGAGAATTTTCATTTCAATTTTCTTTTTTTTTTGCCCCCTACTTCTTATTCAGCATTCTAAAATTTATGTTTTTAATTAGAAATTCAAAAATATAGGAATTCATACAAACCCAAGGTGACTTGTATCCAGTGACTGCGAAGTTGACCCAAAAACTGGTACTTTTCCCATAATGAACATCATGATCTCTGACCTCTGGTAATCTGGGAGATTGCTTCCAAAAAATCCTAAAAAAAAAAAAAAAAAAAAAAAAAAAAAAAAAAAAAAAAGGCTGAATTTACAGACCAAAAAAAAAGAAATATAGGGCCTCTTTAAAAGATAAAACTTATTTATATAAGGAATTCATTTATAAAGTCAAAATAGATGAATACGAAGTTTATTCTATCTGGGTCTATCTTTCGAAATAAACTGTGATTTGTTTTACGGCAGAATATTCACATGTTCGCTTCTACTTAATGGCATATAGAGTCTTTTCATGACAGTTTCTTCTTTGAATTTTAATATTTTCTAATATCATCCTCTTAAATGTATCATTGAGAAGTTGTCAACCCTTACCTGTAACTAATGAGGAATTGTAAGTGTTTCTTGTGGAACACAGTGTTACTACTTTAGTCTGTTCTTATGACACCATTAAATAGCATGGGTTTGCTAACAGATCTCAGAGGTTTATAACTATTTTACTTTGAGATTATCACTATGAGATAGTGTAAATGCAACTGTGATAGAATTGGAGAGACAATATATATTTAAACTAACTTTGAATTTTATTGTAATAGTGAGAAACAGTCTACTACATATTTTCTACTACTCCAGAAAGCTGGAAGGAATGAGCAAAGATACAGCCTAGGGAATAGAATTTAAGATACTTAAAGAAGGAGGAGGAATGCAAAGGGCACTGCAAACAGACATCATAAGTTCACTGCAATATATATCGTTAAACAGAGAAAAATCTGAAAAAAATGAGGGAGCCTATTTTTATGAAATCGTTTACAGACACTTGCTATCATTTTGAGTGCTGTGCATAAAAGGGTTTCTCCCCAACCTAAGGCATTCCATGATTCCATGACAGAAGTACTACAGTTAAGTCATGGTAACACAACTGGCCACTGGATGTCACTCTTGCTGTGTTTTAACACTGGTTTCTACAAGCTTTCAAGTAGTACCTCCAAAACTGCATTACTTCATACAACTTGCCAGCTTATTTTCATGAACAGACTAGTATTAGAGCTGTACCAAAGGTACAGAATGATGTCTATATTTCAATGGATACATAATAATGGAACTAACGCATTTACTGCAATTCCACCAGCATTTTAATTTTCTTTGAGCTTCCTGGCTGCCTGATCAGTTAATATTATATAAGAACAGTCTTTCAGAAGACAATTCTGTAAAGTGAGCCTGTGATTTAACACAAATACAGAGATACCACTCACCTTTATTCCTTTCCAATTCAAGGTCTGTTTTAGTACCTCCTCGCTGAGAAAAGGGTGGGAGGAAGAACTTAAAAAGTGAGCCTGTGATACCCTCATTACTCACCAATTGTTTGAATAATAGCATTCTGGACAATCCTCTCATCACTCTCCTTGGAGGCTGTGCTGAAAGTGGCACTTCCTGCTGAACTGCGCCTATCGCCCAATTCAAAGTCAACACTGATGCGCAAGTGCTTCAGTAAGGTATTAAAAACCTCCAGAACTGCTGGACCTGGAAACAACACACAATTGCACTCATCAAGGGAAAGATGCCTTAAGAAAATGAAAACTAGCCTTTTGAGTTTGTCTTTTTTTCAGGAGAAATAAGATTAACCATAGAACAAGCGAAATTCACTGTTTGAAGGATACTGCCTAGAGATAAGCTTTTGAAGTGTGCCTACATCCTGGTATTTTAGAAGTTACTTCAGAATCAGGAAACGCAATCACGTGCATGTGCACAACCCATTACTATCAAGTTGTATGGGGTCCGGCTGGGATGGAGTTAGTTTTCTTCATAGCAGCCCATGTGGTGCCGTGCGTTGGATTTCTGACTCAAACAGTGTTGATAGCACATCAGTGTTTTGGCTACTGGTCAATGGTACTTTCACAGCACCAAAGCTTTTTCTTTTTCCCACTCTGTCTCAACAGTGAGTAGGCTGTGGGTATGCAAAAAAAAAACCTGAGAGGAGATACAACCCATACAGCCAACACAAACTGACCAAAATTACCCCTTTGGTATGGGTATTCCACACCATACAATCTCGAGCTCAGCCAGAAAATCTCAAGGAGAGAAGAAGGAATGGGAGTGACATTTGCTGGTATGCTAGCTGTCTTCCCACATAACTTATGTTATGCATGCTGAGGCCCTGCTTCCAGAGACTTGCTAAACATCTGCCCGCAGATGGGAAATAATGAATAAATTCCTTTGCTTTGCCTGTGCATTCAGTTTTTGCTTCACTTATAAACTGTTGCTATCTTGATCTATGAGACTTCTCACCTTCCTGTTATTTCCTCCCTGTCCTGTGGAAGAGGGATCTGAGCAAGTGGCTGTGTGGGTGTTTCACTATTGGTTGGAATCAAATCACCAGAAATTCTACATAGAAATGGTATGTGGCTGCTGAATGGGTTAAACTGTATGAGCTTGCCCCTGAATTTCAGTTATTAAACTCCAGTTCCATTTATTGGATCAAATAACAAGCTCTTCTCATAATATGATAAAAGCCTTCACAAGTTTCATTTCTGTGTTTAAGTGGGTCTTGTACTTGTGAGTCTACCTCAGACACAAGTTAATGAACTAAAGCAATGATGTTTCAGCTCAAGACTGGAGAAAAACAACAGCAGAGAAGTACACATGTGTACAGATCTGAAAAAATACTCTAATTTTATGGAACTATACTACCTTAAATTATGTAATCCACCTTATTTTAGCTGCTTCATATTTACTAAGGTAAAATCCCGCAAGATCATTCTACTCTCAATTCCTTTGTTACTGGTCCTCTTATATCAGCTGTATCGCAAAGCAGCAGTTCTCTTGACTTCTTGTAGACACACAGAGTTCCCTCAAGACTTTGCGACTTCTTATCAAGAAGAAATTCCTGTCTTTCTCAAGGCTGTAAAAATAAATCTACTTTTTTTTTTTATGCAAAGGATTATATATCCATTAGCAGTCAAAAGACCAAGAACATTTAATTAATTATAAATGGAGTAAGATTTCAAGCAAGTTTTATCAGCACACAGAGGAAAAATCTAACATACACAAAGCCTTCTCCAAAATGCATCTTTTTATTAGTCTGAAAACAAAGCAGAAACAAACACCATCCCTCAAATCTATCCTCTGGCTGATGCCATTATTTTAGTAAGACTTACCTATTGATCCTTTAGCTGCTATTGCAACTGCTTCCAAAAGAACCTGAATAATGCCAGCACGAACTCGTGGTGAATCCCTTTTGCAAACATCAAGGTGTCTGAGAATTTCTTGTATTACATGATGGGAATACTGTGCCTATTAAAGAAGAGAAAATGAGAAAAAAGCTTTATCTGTGACTTAATTAAAGAATAAACTCATACACTATTCAGCTACAGTCACCACCATGTTCCTATTCTACAACATTCTTACAACTTTGTTTAAATTCCAATTCAAGATTAAATAAGGACTAACAAAACTACCATAACACATGATGCCACACAGATCCACGTAGCCCAACACATAAATGCTTACGGTATTCAGGTACCTAGAAGTGTCTGCAAGAACAGGGGATGTATGACATACTATTTAATTCAACTAAATGCAGTTCAAGGACTTAGCTATCTTACAGAAATGCATTGTTGATACAAACACTGAGTAAACTTGTCTTTCTTTTACAAAGCTGTAATTTCATGACTTTATCTTTTGGGTGTCTGTGCTTTACACAGTCCAAGAGTCAGGCTTTGATTGCTTTGCAACAGACAACAGTAGTTGTCCACTGGTAAAAAATAAAAAAATATATCAGTTAGTGCAGCACAGCTCTATATGAAGTTTGTTTCTTGGGTTGTAAGAACAGTACAGCTGTATTGGCATGTGGACACGGCCAACTTAAGACATTTACTTACTAAGCACAATTCCAGAGCAGTATGGTTATCCTGCTCCTTCTTCAGGAGCTTGCTGAGGGACCTCCACAATACCATCAACTAAGCATTCCATAATTTATTTATTCTTTTGCAAGCGTACACTAATTGAAAATAAATCAGATAACTTAGTTATGCTTTGCGATCAGAAGTTATTATTTGAAAAGTTTAAGATTAAGGAATTAAGCAAAAGGATTTTCCGGATTCATTGACTTAATCTACTATCTAGCATTACTGTGGTGAAGTAAGCATTTAACCCATGTACTCAAAATGTGTATGTGAAGAAAGCAAACCCCGAAAAAAAACTACCTGTATAGAATACATGATGATTTTGAAGCAAGAAACAGCAAATTCGTTGGGATCCCATAGCTTATGATGGTCTAAATGCCTATGGGAAAAAAAAAAAAGATTTGAAATAATAACCTTCCACACACATAGCTCTAGAAGGTGTAACACCAATGGGCAGCTAAGCACCACCATGCCACTCTCTCACTCCCTCTCCTCAAAAGGACAGGAGGGAGAAAATATGAAGCTTATGAATTGAGATAGTGACAGGGAGATCGCTCACCCTCACAGGCAAAACAGGAACAGCATAAGTGAGACCAGTGTAATTTACAGCCTATTGATAACAGACTTGAGCAGTGAGAACTAAAAGTGAACTAAAAACACCTTTCCCTCCTCTTCACCCTCCCCATTCCATCCTTTTCTACCTCTTCTGCTTAAGGCTTAAGCAGCACAGGGAAATGCAGATTGTGGTCGGTCCCCAGCACTCTGCCGCTCCTTCATCCTCACTTTCTGCCCTCGCTCCAATCCAAGCATGGGGCCCTTCCCACATGATGCAGTTCTTGTGAAACTGATCCTGCATGGGCTTCCCACAGGCAGCAGCTCCCCACAGACCCCCTGGTTATACCCACCCTTCAGCTCCCACACTAGCAAAACCTTGCCACATAAGCCCAGTACAATAATAAATGTTTTCCCTTACGGCTTACTAAAAGTTCACCTCGGAGGGATTATTGCCTTACATGTAGGTTCTAAACAATGACTTATTAACTAAGTGAGAAAACTGGGATTTCAGAAAATAATTTGTTTTCAAGGTTTAATATTTAATAACAAAACATTTGGCTGTAACACAAACTCCCATAACCAAATCTGATCTTCTGCTTTCAGAAATGTAAGGAATCTTAGTCATACCAAGGTTATATAGAATATACCATTTCCATTTAAAGTGCGTGCATAAAAATGGACATGGTATTACATGCACATTTATATGAAAAGATTGAAGAAGATGGTTAAGAGGTGGTTTGTACCTTGACAAACTTATAGTTCAAGTAAGATAAAGAATTTCTTTTCAATCAGGAGTCACAAAAAGATGAATGTTACATCCAGAAAAAACCCTAAGAGCTATTCTCATTTTCAAAGAGGTTTCATGAATAATATATTTGGAAACCAAAAATTAAAAGAATTATTCTCTGTGTATTTCCATGTAATTCCAAAGCATTTCAGTCACAACATTACCTTCAAGAAATGCCAAAACAAAATCAGAACAATAAATGTTCCTGCTTTTCCTTAAATGTGAAAGCAAACACTGACTAAAAACTTTGTCAGAGTTACAAGCAAGGACAGGAAATACAGCTTAAGCATTGTGCTGAAAGGTATGAGTAGGGCACATGTCAGCTTTTCCAAAAAGGAGATACGGAAAAGCATGATAAAAGCAAGTGCATTTTTTAAATTTGGAAGAATTTAAATACAAAATTTGAAGAATTTAAATTTGAAAAAAAAAAAAAAGAAATTTGGAAAAAACAATTAGGGATACTTTTTCATCAGGATGATTTAGGTTAAACAACATCAACAGAAACTTTCTTATAGAAACTGAATTTAGGCAATGTTTCTAAATAGGTATCTCAGCTACTGAATCACTTTTGGTTTGACCTTTCCCAAAGCCCATAAGAAGTATCTAATGATGCTTCAGAATCACAAAATTGAAAGCATACAGGTGAAAGAAGTAAGCACTCTGAACACAGAGGGATTGACAGGATGCTTTAACTTACTCTACTTAGAATCTGGAGGTCTCAATTAACTCAGTGGCCAGCTGCTGCCAGCCTAGTGACCCAGCAGCCTACACAGGTCTCCTTCAAGGTTGATTAAACCGGCAGCCGCAGAATCACCCTCTCATGTCCTGGATTATCTGTCAGTCCATTGTAGAGCTCAGAAAATGTACCGTCTTTTTGACATATTACATATCTCTAATACATATCCCTATTTGTAAGATTTTCAAGAATTTTAAAGGTGTAATTTTCAAGCTGGCCTTACAAGATAATAGCATATTTGCATTACTAACTATTAAATTGGACTACCCGTTGGTGATGGCTACCTTTTCTATGTACATTCCAAACACACAAGTGTATTTAATCCTACCTTGCCATCAGAAAAACAAACAATATTACCTTTTTTTTAACCTTCAAGGTTTTGCAGATCAATGTTTATTCATGTCTTTTTTTGCCCTAATACCATTCAAGTAGGGTTCATCATTACTTATACATGACAGCATATTTTAGCTCACCTATTTTCTTGTTGTCTTATCAAATACAACATCATATTCCCCACTATCTTTTTCTGACTGGAACTGATCCTTTGATCTTCTAGGTTTGTATGTGTTCTCTGTTACACCTGGCAGCACATCTTTATCTGTCCCAAAGGTCAATTCAAACAGATTATGGTCAACTACATCTTAAATCAAGGTTGGTTTTGTTTGTTTGTTAAAAACAACTTTCCTCTCAAAACAAGACATACAGTTCTCTTCTTCCAGAAAGGCAAAACATTAGCTGCTTCAGGTAGCTGAACCGATGGGAAGACAGCAGGGGGAAGAAGACAGCCGGAGATAATGTTTTATGTAATAGCTGAATGGACAACATACTTTTTGTACTGGAATTTTCCTTCAAAGAAAAGGATTATTAGATTCATGTAGGTGATATGTTTTATTTGTCATAATGCAGGCAGTGTATTTAATGTAGTTTTATGGTTTTGAAAAAGACCACAGACGACATTTGCAGCATGACACGCTTAGTTTAGTTAAAATCAAGTCGCATCTTGCCTATTTTTTCCCCCAATCTTAGTTCTTTCAATAAAGAACATCTGAGTAAAATTGAAAACATTTTAATGGTGGGTTAACAAATGCCAAAACCTGCCTTCCATTAAGACCTGATTCATGTACATAGCAAATGTGCACTATTAGATTTCCCAAATGAAAAGCAACAGCAGAACCACTGGTGCAAATAACTATTTTATGAAGTGAGAACCACTAACAGATCCTGAATTCACTCACATTAACAGTCACCAATGAAAGCAATCCTTACACTAAAAAATGATAAATCAATACTGCTGATTAGAAAGCAGAACTGAAGCTTGTATAGGAATATGTAACAAAATGTCATACATCATGTCTGCCGAACAAGCACGAAAGAGCAGCCTTTTGATAACATTCAAAACCCTTGCACAGATGATTTGGTACAAGAATGGAAATACAGTGAAACGAGCAGGGTGTAACTTGTTATACTTGGGAAGATGTTTGTCTTAGTAGATTTCTGTATCCCTCTGGACCTGCCTCATCTATTCACCATTGCAAATTCATGCTAAATTTCTTGTAACTTGTGACTGTAGACATAAAATAAAATATTTTTTTTCGTATCTTATTAATAGAAAACTTTCAAATGTTTTGAAGCAGTTTACCAGATAGGCCTCTCAGATTAAAAAAATAGATTTTGAAATTTTCTAGATAATAAACATAGAGAAACTTATAACCATATAGATTTTCTGCCAAAGGCAAGGAGAACAAAGGTCATTCTAAACCCACACCACAAGACTTCAGATTTCAACTCTATTCATTATAATCCTTCAATCTTGGAATGTATTCAGCCTCATGATGGAAGAAACACATGTCTAATATTCCAGTGCCACATGAAGCAAGCCTTCAGGTGAGGAATTGAACCTGCATCTTCATTGCTATCAACATAATAAGTGGCCTTATCTTTATTCCCAGCGCTTTTTAAGAAGTTTTTCAATTGTTGAAAACTGCTAAAGGAAATCGTTTTCTAATCACATATAAATATATTTAAATCCATTTCTTTCAAATCAGATAAAAGTGCAATAGCCTGACTATCAAATTTTCTTTTTTAACAGTTCTGCTCATTCATAAAGTGAAGCTGATTAGATAGAGCACTAGGTTTTTGTTCAGGAAAAGCAGAGCTTGGAAACTTCATTTTCCACATCTTTTGTTCTTCACAAACACTACAACTTTACGGCAGTTACTTATAAAAAGATGTACTTATTTGACTATTCTTCCTGAAATTGACCAGAAAAATAGCGACCAAATAAGACAAAGACTTTCCAAGACAGCATGTCCTGATAAAGTCATGGAATATATCCCTAAGAAGAACGTATAAGCAGTAAGAAAACAGCTGCAATATAGTTCCAAATAGTCCATCCGGGCTGCTTAGTACCTTAGTACCTTAGTTCACTTTGTTGGGCTGGTATTCTGGAGGTGCAGTGAATTTTGAAGTGCAAGAAAGCACAGAAACTTTATAATACTCAACTCTGCAATAGTTAAACTCTTATTGGACTGGTATAACGGATGCACATGGAAGTAGGATAATAGCATGGTTCTTCACATTCAATACTTTTGGGAGAATAACAAGTAGTTACAAAAGGTTTCTGCCCTGATTTAGTAAATGAGCTTCCCTACATTCAGTTTGCATTCCTGTTTGGGCTTAATAGTAGTAACTTGAAAATAGCTTTCAATAGCTTGAAAGTCTTACAATGTATGAATCACATCCTTAGAGTCTGTAGCAAGAACTACGCCATCTAAAAGCAGGTATTCCCATAACAGATGAGTATTTTGAAGGTCTACAAGAAGGACCAGGCTGCCCTACTCATGACCATGAAAAGACATGACCTGGAAGTAGTAGCACTGTGCTTACAGCTTCCTGCAAAGATTTCTGCTGAGATGTCTTCTTTGAAGACATCAGCAGAGGTGAAAGATGCAGGTTTAAGTTACATCATTGTTCAAAGCCTTTTTTTGTAACACACTTTTTTAAAGGCTACAACTGGGAAAATGCAATGGACAAAACAGAAAGATGCTGGACTTGACATACCAGCAAAAATTTGTAGGTGCATTTGTGTATAATGTGCATACTGTGTACACATCTGCCATTCTCTGGTAACTAAGATGTTAAAAACATACTTCACAGAATATCAAAACGTGTCTTGGAAAAAAATGCAAGAAAGTAGAAATCTTAACTTTACTAATCTGAGCACAATACTCCTTTGTGCAACCTGGTTTCTTTCTTACTGACTGCAACAGTCATCAATACTTAGGAACAGTTTCCCACTATAAAGAAATGTTAGCTGTGGCAACAACCCATCCCAATCATTATACTACACTTCTGAAATCAGCAGAATGGGACTCACATTTCTCCCTTACTATCTTCAAGTTAACAGAGAGTCAACAAGTGATGAGTTTAAAAAAGGGGTAAAGTTTTGAAGAAATATGAAAAACTTAGCCGAATCCTAAAGGTTGAAAAGAAGGAAGGAACTAATGTAACATAATTAGAGGATGAAATCTGAAAGTCTCTTCAGATTTTCCATGAATTTCCAACTTACGCAAAAACTGGTCTGACAGCATTGTTCATAATTCCATAGGTGGCTCTTCCCAACAGTTCTCTGAAACAGTTTTCAGCCAGCAGAGCAGGATTTTCCTCTTTCTCTCCTCCTGTAGGAGAGGATGGAAGGCCAGTTCTGCTGAAATAAGACAAAATAACATTGAAGTTACTGCTGATTAATATTCATCTTCCTTAACATACATTGTCTTGGTTCTACAGCATTCACTGCAACACTGTTGTCCGCTGTCAAACTCTTGATCCAGGCTAGAATCAACACGCATATGTAACGAGTATGCATTAAAAAACAGACCTCTGATTAAAACATTTTATTATTTAACACCAGGACCATATAGATCTTCATGTTTACCCAGTACTGTGCACTATATTAGTAAATATGTAAGTGGCAAAAACAATGGCTAATAATACTGATGTGACTACTTACTCATTGTATTTTGACTAAATACTGCCCATTATAAGTGAGAAACGAAGACCATGACAAGAGATGTGCAGAATTTTATTTTGTTCAGACTAATGATCTCATTCACCTGCCCACTACTGAATCCATACTATGTGGGTGGGTGTTAAATAAAACTCTTAATACTTCTGCAGAAACAGATGGCTTGCAAGTTTAAAAAAAAAAAAAAAAAAAGCTGATCAAACTAATTAGAGCACTGTCACCCACACAGTTACCTCTAACTAGATAATGTAGAAATTAGGGGACAATCAATTAGAAGGTGACTAACATCACCATGGAGAGGACTGTGCTGGGTGCCCATGCCCAGGTGCTGTCTTGCAGCTGCAGGGCCTCTGTGGTGGCTCGGTGGCTCCAACGGCCCCATGGCAGGGCCCAGCTGAGCCCAGCACCAAGCTGGCAGCGCCTCGGGGAAAACAGATTTCTGCAAGGGCAGAGCAGGTGCAGGCCAAGGAGGAGGCCCAGGGCGAGGGAGAAGCAGCAGAGGGCCCAGGCCCCAAGAGGAGGAGGGCAGGAGGGGCTCCAGGCCCACAGGCCGCAGGGATTCCCCGGCAGCCCTGCAGAGCCCCCGCTGGAGCAGATCTCCACCCTGCAGCCCAGGGAGGGCCCACGCCGCAGCAGGGGGACATTTCCTGAGGGAGCTGTGGCCGTGGGGAGCCCCCGCAGGAGCAGGGTGTTCCTGAAGGGCTGCAGCCCGGGGCAGGGCCCCCGCTGGAGCAGGGCCATGGGTGAGGAGGAAGGGTGGCCAAGAGGGGCTGGGGGGGGCTGAGCACAGTCGTGTTCTGTCCCAGCTAGGGGACAGGGTGCAGGAGTAACGGTGAACAAGAAGTTCTTTATAAATTATTATTTATTTTTTATTATTTTTGTTTTATCCCTCACTTGCCAAATCTACTTTTAATTGGCAATAAATTAAATTACTTTTCCCCAAATCAAGTCTGTTTTGCCCGTAACGGTAAGTGGTAAATTAAGTTACCTGCCTGTGTTTATCTCGAATCCAAGGCTTCTCCATCCTACTCTCTCCCTGTCCTTTTGAGGGGGAGAGTGAAAGAGCAGCTGGGTAGGAGTCTGGCCTTTAGCCTGGGCTAACCCACCACAAGGACTCAAAAGCAAGCAGAGGATCTATTTCTTAGAGTCTGCATCAGTACACAAAGCTCTAATGTTTCACCTTACTTAAACATAATGCTTTATCAAGTTGAATCTTGACCTTTATGATACTTTTGGGCAACTGGACTATGTTTATCACGCAGATTATGTTTATCACATAGAGTGTTACCAGTAATATAGACTGGTATATCAAATATAGATTTCTATATTTGGAAATATTAAGATAAAGATACCGATGCTAATTTCCCCATTATGTGTTTATAACTTGCTGAAGGAGAATTCTCCCGTCCCTTACTGGATTATTGTAAAAAATATAGCAACTGACTTTTTCAGTCAGAAAATAAATAACAGCAATGCCAAAAATAGGCCATCAAGCACTGCATCAGAAAAATACAGCTTGAAGGGTGTTATCTACACAAAGTTTTGCAGGGAAATTTGTCCTTTAAATGACTGAAATAATTTGTGATCTTCCTTTATAAGGTGCTAATATTACAGTTATTTCACTCATAGAAAATTTACTGATAATAAAGAACAGTAAGAAATGATAACATGATGGGAGAGAGAGAAAAAGCTATGGATGTGAAGAGAATTTATTATTACCAGAGCTACTATTTCTTCAGGCACTGAAATACCCCCAATGAATGCCTTAATCCAAAATAGATATTCTTTTAAATTATGAAAGAATTAAAATCAGCAAATAGCAACTTGATTTCATACGTAAGTTTTAACTTACAACTTAAATCCTGCAGTAAAAAACAACGTTTTAATGTTTTGTACTACTGGCAGTACCAATAACCAAGCTTTCTTGAAGTTCAAACACTGCCGTCTGCAATTATTTCTCTTCTCTTGGTGACTGGGAATTAGGTTAACCATTTAAAATCAACACAGTACAAAGAGAGTAGGAGTACTGAATTAGAGAATATAGACACAAGAAGCAAAACCGGAGTAGCCATGCTGTGTCTTGGACAAACTAAAACCAGCCAAGGCCCAAATTCTACAACTGACTTTTGAAGGTAACAGCCTGTTCTTGCATTGCAAAATATAAAATTAGCACCTGCACTATAGGCAGTGAATGATGGAGCTTTTCCAGGAAAGTTTCCATTTGACACTTCTCATTTTTGATACAAGCCTTTATAATGATGCTTATTATTATTTGGCTATTGTTTCTTTTCCTTTGCCTATCCAAGTGCCCTCCTCAGCACACAGAGACCTAAGTTATTTTAGAAAATTAAAGGCAAATGAAATATATTTCTGAACTTAAGTGCTTTACACATCATACTATTAAGCTACTGCCAATGTTTCATTTAAATTGAGCATTTCAGAAATAGGAGGTATAGGAAGAAAGAAAATGGTTCCCCTTAAGGTGAAATAGAACTTACTGAGAACTGCTGTACCTACAGCTGGCAAGGGCGCAAGATTTTTTTGTTTGTTGTTTGTTTTTTGTTTTTCCCACAAAATACATACTAGAAACTTAAGTGAGAATTCATTCACCTACATTAAAATTATGCTTTTATGCACTAGGAAATGTTTTTTTTGATTACTATTATTTTTTTCAAGACTGCAGAAATCAGTACACTAAAGTCGTAAACATATTTAGTTCTGCAGCTCAAGCTTGCACGTTAAGTATGTTCAGAAGAACATTCATTAAGCATCAGCTTATGCAATATTCACTCTGGCATCACCACAGCATTAGAACATCATAAAAAGTTAAATACTGAGATGCTGTGACTCAAATTAGCATGTAACATCTGTATGCTGTAAGATCCCCTATAAGGAAAAGATCTCCTAGTATTTCAAGACTACGGCAATCTAAAAGTTGCAGTATAAAAAAAAAACAAACAACATCTGTTGTCTTCAGTAAGGTCAGATTCTCAGAAGTTACAATAGTACTGCTAGCTCCTCAGATTTTAATAATAAGAAAAGCCCCAGGCACCCTGTTAGTTAAGTAATGAGAAACGCTTTCAAAAACGCACAATGATGAGAATTGCAAAAAGCATGAAAATCTGGATATAATCCACCATGAACACCACTTAAACGGCAGCTTTATCCAGCTGCTGTGCCCCTCAATCTCCCTGTTTTGTTTTGTTTTTTTTTTTTCCCCTGTGCTGCCTAGACTCTGGTGTAGACATATGGGCATCCTCCTCAGAGCAGAGGAGATACAAATGACGGTGCAGGGATAACTGTCATGCTCACTGCTGTTTTGACACAGATTCTCTAGAACACAGCAGTATGAAAAAGGAGAGGGGAAAAAAAAGACAGCAAACTGCAGAACACACAGAGCTAACATGTGGAAGATTTCTAGTTAAAAGGCAGTAAAAATAAATTATTTTCTGCATGTTTGTATATGCAATTCCACAGAAGTGGACTTCTTAGCACTGCTTGGAGTCTTACTCAGAAAGGTTACAGGAAAAAATTGCAAACCAATCTTCCTGGTCTAAAATCTCAGACTTCAGATTTGCGCATTCTAACCATTTGAAGCTCAAAATGATCTTCTATTGTAGGGATCACATTTTCATTTTGAGTCTTAACAGCAGCTAGCTCTCAGTACTTCTCACTGATAAATATTCCGTCATTAACAAATGAAAGACAAAGATTATAAAATGACCCTTTAAAATTTTTCAATTAAAAGCAGTTTTTCCTCAATAAAGAAAGTACGAGGTGCGTTTTGCAATGAAATGGGTAAGGACTACTCCCTTCATCTGTCCTACTTACTTTCTTGGGGGTAATCTCTTTAAGAAAATGTGACAACAAGGAGCTGGAAGGAGGGTCATTTTGGAGTATAGAAGTTTCTACAGCAAACATCTAAGCACAGACTAAAACTGGATCTGAGCAACTCAACAGCTCACAGCTGAGAGTTCTTTAATACCACAAAACCAGCATAGGCTGAGATGGGATGGGATACATTAAGGAAAACCTGAGCAGAATAGCTACAGAAGTGTTCAACCATGATTCACAGTTGTTTTTCACTTACCCTGAGAAAAAAATGCACTCTAATCTACCTCTAAACCAGAATTTATATGAACATTATGTTTAAATCCTCTTAATATACCCTTAAGTCTGTATGAAGTGTTAAAGTGTCCTTATGCCTTAAACAAGGCTGACACTTTTAGCTTTGCAGTTATTGTGAAGAATATGCTACAAACTAACTGAAAACACCCTTTCAATTTTCCATTTCATCCATCCCTTCCACACTTTAGAAATGTGTATAAATGGACGTAATTGACTGTTCTGAATCTTCTAGAAAACTTGTAAAGTGGAAGAAGAGTCTTTCAGGTTTATACTGCAATATGCATTACATTTTTTTTGCAGTACAAGATTGGAGTGAAGCGCAACTAAGAAAAAAAGCAGTCTGATTTTTAGAATATGTTACAAAAGCAAATTTGTCTGACAGTCACCTCACTAGAATATGCATTCGGACATGCAAACACATAAACCACAAATACAACTGCCTTTTAAAAATGGTGTTTAAATATTCAATCTTCAACTAAAAAAGCATCTCATCTGACACATTCTCAGAATATTAAGTTAAGTTCTGAAGGTTCCACAAGTAACAATTACACTGATATTTAAGGTAAAGTTTCAATGTGTGTGCTTCAGCTTTAACCAAAAATGGTTATTTTCTATGGACTTCAGTAGGGGGTATTTTCTAGAATTTCTGCTCTCTCACATAATGCTTTGATTCCATCTGCTAGAACAATATGGTTCTTACTCCTACTCTTCAAGACGCCTCTGTTTGTGCTCCACAAATATGAAGTCACATAAAACAAAATGAGAAATTCTCTAACTTCATTCAAGGCCAGCAGATCAACAATTTATAAATATTGTTTTCAGCTTTTCTGTCATATGCGCATTATATGAGGCCCCTACTTGCCACTTGGAAAACCATTAGCCTTTTCTTCTGTTGAATGTGCATTACAGGAAAAGTTTTGAGAAGCCAGTTCAGATACTTACTTAACAGTTGCTTTTTAACAGATTTGTTTTTCTACCACCACCACTGCATTGCTCAACAAATGACAAAAATGAGTTCTGCAGTAGATATAAACTCATCTGCTGTAAGTGGTTGATCCCAATCCCATGAGTCAGTTTTCCCATCAGTAGTTAATTTGACTTCATAAAGGTTTATAAAGTATGCTTGGAGGCACTGTGAAGAGTAATGAAGGAAAGGGTATCTAGAAGCTTTCTAAGAGAAAGCAAAGGCAAACTTATTCAAAGAGCGAGTTCAGAAACCTTTGGCTCTTATTCAGATCTCTCTTCAGATGTAAAATCAAAGTGGTATTTATGCATGTACTTTGTGGGCCCCAAGTTATATGCAGTAAATAGCTACAGAATGCACAGACAGACAAATATCAATTTCAGTTACTTAGTTTGAAAGTTTACTTCATAGAAGAGCCACAGGAATAAAAGAAAAGTAAAGCTGCGGAATGAAAAATCTGACAGATTCCAGAAGCTGTGTCATAAGAAAGCATGAAAAGCATGTTGTTATAGGAAGTCTGCTGAACCTACTTGGCAAGTTTTGGAGTAGGTAGGGGGTTGGACATGACAAAAACATTTAAGCTTTTTTGTACAGCTCAAGTTAGTTTTGATATGTGGAAAATTCCCAGTGCTATCATTAACCATATATTACACCTACATAGTGTTTAGGCACAAATGCAATAGAAAATGTCACTTTATTTTTGTCCATGTAAGGTAAGGAAACTGACATAATCCTTAATATCAGTTATTACATTATTACAGATGTCTTTTCTGAAAGCAAACCTGGCAGGTAAATATGCCCAGGAGCTATTGAGAGCAGAAAATATGTGCCTACATATCAAGAAATTTTCAATCTTCAACTTAAGTACTGTTGTAGACAGAAAAGACAGTTGCTACTGATGACTCAGCAGGAATTAAACCCTCAATTTTTAATACATATAACTGGAAAAAATCATTTGAGTTACCTACAAACTTGTGCTTACTAATCTCCGCATCATATTACAAAAACAGAGTTTACAGTTCTTAAAAAGTGAACATGGATATACAATTTCTGGCATGGTTTTATACTGAGAGAAGCAAGAATAAGTTATACAGTTATATATACTTATATAATAAGTTATATATACACACATATATAACTTATAAATACAGACAGTTGAAAAGACTTTAAGAAAAAAAACATTAACAGCTGTTAAGCAGAGCTGTGTTATCAGTTTCAAGAACACGTTGGCTAGTAAACTTCAGTAGGGATTTCCTCTAATAAGAAAAAAAAGATCAGTAAAACAAAAACTAAAACATTGCTCAATAAACACACCAGTGACCATGAATAAAAATACCTGTCAACATCTTCTATTTTCTGCATGTTAAACAGCAATGATGGTACTATCTTGTCCATGTGCTGAGGTTCCCATATAGTTGCTCGAAGTTCATCATTAACTGTTTTTCTAACTACTCCCTGAATGCCCCTGATTCCAGCAATTCGGATCCTAAGGAAGCAAAAAAAGAGTTATGAAATAGGAGAAGGACATCATCATGCAGCACAGCTGGCTGCAAGGCAGTAGCAATTATGTAATGTATAATTCCATTAAGTTCTCTAAAGCAATAATTTGGAAATTTCTGGGTAAAAACTCATCAACTCTATGGAATTTACTACCCATCAGTTGCAATTTCAACCTACACCAGTGTTGAAAAAAAATGCGAAATTAGCACAGATCAGATGATGCAAGAGGTACCACAGTCATGTGATCAAGTCCTTAAAGTTAAGTGAAGTTAAGACTGTGGATTAGTCACAGATCTTTAAATATTTGTGGAAGATGAACAGTCATAAATAAACAACAGGAAAACATACAAAAGATAATTCTGTCAGCTTAGGCCTGACACACCAAAAAAACTATTACTTTTATTCTAAAACTGTTTGAACTAAATTAACAGAGACTGATCAACAACAAAAGAAAATTTAATGCAACTTCTAAGAAAGACTTAGTCTAGCTATTAGCTATTTTCATTACTCCACTGAACAAAAAGGAGAATGTGTACAATGAAATGCATGGTAAAACAGTATTTTCTGAAGTGATAATAGTCATTAGGCATTATTATTAAGGTTAGGAATAGAATTTTACTTCCTAAAAACAAGTAGAAGAAAGGATGACATAGACATCAAGTGAAATAAGCACAGCAAAGCTTTGCTAAAATTTGACATTATTTTTATGAAAATAAATCCCTCAAAATGGAAATCTTAATTTCACTATGGACAACGCATCATTCGCCTTTGTTCAGTCAAACTCACTACATTGCAACATTTAGTAGATGAGCTTCAGAGCTGACTTTTATAAATGTAGAAATACTTGAAACTGTATCCCTCTCTTTTTCATCTATATTTGAACAAATTCAGGTGCATTCGAATAGGATCCAATATCAGGATTCTAGACCTTCTAGACCTTTCAATAAAATTTTAAAAGGTTTACATATAAATCAGGAAACGAGGGGGATACAGAAACAACTAGAAAAGTACTCGCTCTTCCTACAGTACAAATATAGTGCAGTATTCAATATTAAGTTTCCAATATTAAGAGTCTAAGATTGACATTTAAGACAGAGAGCTTCCAGAATTCCATCACTGAAACATGTTACACAGGCAACTACTGTCACCTACAAATAACTCCAATATGAATTTAAGAAGCAGCAAGTTTTCTTTTTTCTTCTTTTGTCAGAATCTAGTTCCTTTTTAATTATTAATTCTTCAGGTAATCAAGTTTTGCTGATACTGTGGCTTTTCAGCAGTCTCCCCTGCTGAAAGGGTAATGCCACTTACCAGGTGAGATTCTGTTTCAGACTCAGAAACCTACATTATTTGACTACGTGTCTATATGATGTTCAAGCTCGCATTCAAGTCAGTAAATTCAGTGGAACCTCAAGCTGTGCAGATGAACAACAGCTACAGATGTCTATGGTAGGATGAGCTGAAATACACCCTAGGCCCTATCAACTACACTGACTTATTCTGATATCTGCTTCTAGAATTGTAATCTGGAATCGCAGCTCATTTGTTTTGTTGAATTACCTCAGTACCTACAGCAAATCTAGTAGGCCCACTCCAAGAATGGTTGGTTTTCATAAAGGGGAGTCATTGTTTTAAAGATCTTCTCAGAAGAGATGCATTCAAACTATCTACAATGATTTGAAAAAGCTGTATTACTACAGCTCCCACTGACACACATGGGGAAAAAAAGGCCATGTTTTCTGTATTGGGATTGCTATTAGCACTAATTTCATGCTTTCTCCTGTGCAGGTGGTCAAAAAATGAGGTTTGAGGTACTGAAAGAAGGCACAGAGCACCAAATTTTGACACACAGAGGAAAGATTTATTTCATCTTAATAAGGCTCAGATAGGTATTAAAGCAGAGACTACATTTAAATCAAGGTTGTGTGCAGTCTTACTTCACTAGGATTGAATTCCACCCTAAGGGTACATCAACACTGCAGACTGAAGTACAAGCAACAGCGCAGGCTGACAATCTACAAATCAGAAGATTACCACAGTTCTCTTCTCCAATGATAATCATACCTTTGAGGTATGTTACTTTAAGGTACCCTTAGGAGTGGTTGATCATACTCGGCAGATGAATGAGGGTTATATCTCATCTTGATTCATTCCATGTTCTAGTTCATTATTATAATTACTTATCTTTTGTGAGGGGCAACAACAGTGGAAGAAATTCTAAAAAAAAAATAAATAATAATCCTGAACTGAACTTAAATCATAACCTATTATGGAATGCTTTATGCTGAGTTTAGTATTTCATTTCTGTTTTAGTTTCATTAAGCCTAAAAGGCAAAATCTCAAAAATCTCTTTAAAACATCTACAAATACTGTTTTGCCACTATTGGCTTCCGATAAATGAATACACTGAAAGAAATTTAAGTTATGAAGTAGTTGTATGATACACCAGCTTCACCAGTGACATCTCTTAAGAATTACACAATAGTTTGGGTTGGAAGGGACCTTAAAGATCATCCAATTCCAACCCCCTGCCATGGGCAGGGACACCTCCCACCAGACCAGGTTGCCCAAAGCCCCATCCAGCCTGGCCATGAACACTGCCAGGTATGGGGCATCCACAGCTTTTGGTTTAAACTGTTACACCTTGTCCTGTCACTGCACTCCCCGACAAAGGGTCTCTCCCCAGCAGAAAGTCTGCATTCCCTTTGGTCTCTGAGCACAATCCCTTCAGTTATTCCCAGAACAATTTGTGCAGCCAACCTGTAAAATCATTCACTGGAATAATATTTCTAAATGGAAACAGGGGAGGCAGGGTGAAAAACATCTGTTGTAAGCGTCTATATTTTTAGAGACAGATCTTTTTAGAGAGAGATGTTTACATCACAGCACTGCAAACAGCAACAGGACAACAACTATGATGGCAGCGAATTATGAACAATAAAGAGGAATGAATCAGAAGACTGAAGGAGGACTGAAATGTGCATTAATTTTCTTTATTCTTAATAATATTGAATATATTATTTTTGAAAAGACAGTTTGTAGATTTTTGAAACTGTAAACTAAGATCTTTACGCATTGAAGCTAACCTAACATAGGTTGAGTAAGTGTTCAGTGTATGAATTTTTCACAGCTGGCTGAACAATTTAATGTATGGAATCAGAAAGTACAGCAGAGATGCAAATCATATAGTCTGAAAAACAAGGTTTTCTCAAATGCTCAGGAGTTAAATACTGACTGACAATTCCTATAAAGAACACATCACTAGGTGGAGCTGAAGTTAAAAAAAAAAAGTAGTGTTACATAATAATGTAAAAATTTGTAATACAAATTCATGAAGGCATTTCAGTTTCACGCAGCATTATACTACAGACATCTAATAAAATTCAATTTTAATGAATAATTCTCAAATAACAGACTCAAAATATACTTTTGCTATTTGTATAAGTAGCTCCATTAGTTTCTCAAATGAGTTATGCAACTCGCACACATTTATAGTAATAAGCAGTGCCGTTCTGGAGAGAATCCATGCAATCCAGAGGCATCAATCAGGTAAAATTCCACCTGAATATTCTACAAGTTCTATGTACATAAGATTTGCAATGTTCAATACTCTTTAAAAAGTTAGACTTCCATTTTCTTCTGATGGAATGAAATATTCCAATAAATATCATAATAAGAAACTGCATTACAGAGTGTAGTCAGCCAGTTCTCTACAATACATACAGTAAGGCACTTACTCTTTTTGTATTTCTGGATCGTGGTCACATGAATGACACATGGCACTGAACCGAGACACAAAGAAGTCATAGCGTCTGTGATATGAAGGTGTGTCTTCCTCAATGTTGGCAAATTTGACAAACTGGAAAACAAAATATGTTAAAAAAGCTTTTAATAGCAATTTCCCAAAAGAGGATAATGAATATTACGCTTCATCTAAGACTAATAAAAAATAGTGTATTAAGAAAGAATCCAGATTTTACAGTATTTAAATGTTTAGCCTCAGAGAAAACAAAGTCAAATTGGAGGGTTTTCTTTTAAAAGTCTTTCCACTAGAACTTGTTTTAGGTTATTACGATTATTATTATGATGCCATTGCACCAAATAACACCTTATGCAACATGGAAACATCTACCACTTGAATAGTAAATGTCATTAATTCATGCAATCCAAGCAATCCAATGGTACGCTGTCACTGGCCAGTTAAGTAGCAACATCCCAACTTATTAAAATTCAAGGGAAATAAACTTGAAAGACTTCTGTCAATTGCTGTCTATCTTTACAAAGATCTTTTTATCTTTTTTTAAAAAAAGTCACCAGTCAACTTTAATTCCATTCACAGAAACTGCAAAAAAAAAATAAAAATTCCAATTTGAAAACATCTAGAATGTAACAAAAGGATAAGTAACAATCAACATGGATTTGTCAAGAACAAATCACATCAACCCAGCCCAACTTATTCTTCTGACAAGGAAATAGATTTTGTGAATCCAGATGAAGCAGCACCTGTCATATCTTAACTTCAGTGATGCTGCTGACGAAAAAAAAACAAACACAAAAACAAAAGCAAACAAACAAAAAAAAACACAACAAAAATCTCAAAGAAGCTAGAAAAACATTGTCAGAAGTACACTCCCCATAAGATAGATACAAAAGGGTTTAAAAACGTGCTAACATTTTTAAATCATCAAACTGCAATAAGGTACTGAGTGAACTTCTGAAGAGGCCTGTCTGGAATACAATAATTTCTGAGTTTCACTAGAAATTTAAATAATAGAGTGGGCTTAGCAAATTTGCAAAGAACACTTAAGCTGACCAGAGCTAGAAGTAAACTTTATGCCTGGAACTCTCTAAACTGGAAAAAGGACCTGAAAAAAAAATTAAAGCAGTAATTTAGGAATGACAAATGCGAAATTCCATTTTAAGGCAGCTGTACAAATACAAGCCAGACACAGCTGAATGCAGAAAAAAAGCTTAGGTTTATAATAAATTGAGTGTTCAATGCAAGTCAATGCTGCTACACTGGCACAAAAAAAAAAATAAAATACATATATTGTGGTAAGTTTGTACTATCTGTGAGATCTATGAAGAAAATTTTGCCATCTAATTGGCACTATTAATCTTTAGATACCATACCCAGGTTAAGCATCACAGCTGGAGACACTGACTAACCAACACTGTCCTTCATCCTAGGGATGAACAAAACTTTAGATACATTATCTAGCCTTGAACTCCCCAAAAGATTACTAGTCCTACAGTGTACAGAAGGTATCTGAAAAAATAAAAGAAAGTTGTATTTGTTTAATGCTACTAGGAAAAGCAATAGTAGGATTACACTGCAGCAAAGGCTGCTTAAGTTAGAAAGATTTTAGTTTTTTATTTTTTTTTTACTGCCTACAGTGAAGATTGCCTAAAAACAGTGTGGATTCTCTATCACTGTAAGAACAGATCACACAGAGAAGAAAAAAGGGCAAGAAAAGGCCATCAGGAAAGGTTTAACACAGCACTGATTCTGCCTTGAAACAGAGCAACATCCCACTACGATTGCTCTACTTTTCCCTCCGCAATGTATTCTTCTTACCAATTGCTAAGCACAAGCTGAGGCATTTCTTGTATATTTACCAAGATGCAGAAGCTGTTTTTATCATCACGTTACCCACATACATATAGACAAACCCAAAGCACTTCAGTATGATCTGCAGTATGCTGATTTGTGGAGGTTCTGAGATAAGTGTTCAAGCTGAAAGAGAAATCTGTGCATTCCTGAAAAAAACACTTTCTACTCTGTAATATTTTTTTTTCTGCTTTAACTGGGGCACTTATCCCTTGCAACTAAGCTATCAGTTCACCCACAGAAAGCTACAAATGCAATTGAGATTTCTACAGTTTCTAGAACTATATTCCCAGCCATTACTTAGAAAGGTGCAAAATTGTATAACACTAGCTCATTTTATACATCTTTCTGGAGAGAATATCTTTTACAGTCACGTGATAAGAAACTGACATACAGGCAAAAAAAAGTAATAGTCCTTCATATTCTGCTGCCACAGTTTGTGAGCAAAATGAACAGCAACCATGCTGTTTTCTCAATACGGTCAGTTACAAAAGCAATCACTTCCTTCCCAATGGACTCTAAAAAATGCTTTAGTATCTTGTGTCTCACTGGCTTGTTTCACGAAATTGTTAATTACAAAAGAGAGGTAGACTTTCTATTTATTTATTTATTAAACTAGAACGTAATTAGTCCTTAAAATTTAATAAAGCATAAAGTTCAGGGGGAAAACAAAGAGTAATATGACCTTAGTATTTTTTAAACATTCAAGTCTACAACTGATTCACACAACAATCTTCCACAAAAACATGAACAGAAGCAAAAAGTTTAAAGAACAGAAGACACTATGGGAACAGCCATGAGGATATTAACTTATCTGTAATTTGGTATCAGCAGAAACAATCTAAATATACATGACGACTTATCTGATTGACAGGCTCTTCCAACACGAAAACTTAATACAACTCTAATAACTTTTACTAGAGGAAAGATTTATTGTATTAAGAAATTGTTTTGTCAGAATAAATGAAGAATTTAGGCCACAAAAGTTTCCCCAACTCTCTCTCTGGAGATTAATCCTGCATCAGAACATAGCTTTGTAGCAGGGATTATGCAGAAATTATGCCCCTCAAAATGAAATTAACAGTAAAACGTCCACAAAGGACAAAGAAATTTTTGATACCCTCCTGTACATCGTAACAATTTTACCCACTGAACATAAAGCACTTCTGAAATCTGTTCCAGGGCTAGCCTTCGGGTGACTGAATATTTGGGTCACCGGAAAGCTAACTGGCACAGGGCTGTTCTGAGTTGCACTGTCATGAAACAGAAATGGAAAGTTTACACAGCACACATTAGCCTACACTTTCTGCTTGCCTAGCAGTGATGTTCTTTAGAAGTTACTGTTAAATAGAAAATGTTTGACTCCTAAGATATTTCCAAGCATAGCACAATTATAGGAACTGTTTGACTTTAAAAAGGGCAAAACTCTTATGAAATTCCAAGCAACTGCCGGGGATATACTTAGAAGTTTTTATAGAGGTAAACATGTCATTCAGTCATACTAAATGCTTGCAGTAAGACACTGATAATTTATGGAAGCTTTACCACTAGGAGCATCTTCGGCATTGGTATAATACAGAAGGTATAAAAAGGTACATTGGTAATATCTTATTTCCATTAAGTTTGAAACCAATAAAATTCAATCAGTGTAAAACCTTATAAATCTACCCTTAAATACAGCAGGAACATTTTAGCTATTGAGAAGATGCTTGTCCTGGACTACATCAAGAAAGTGGGATCCTATTACCAGGGAAAAGCAAATTGTGCAAGTCCTTTGAGTAAATAATGCAAGTTCTAAAATTGAATTCCTAAGGACATGATTTCTTCTATATAATTATGCTGTCTTATCACTCTTAGGTAGCCCATACTTCATAGGCAGAAAAATTAGAAGTAGGAACAGAACTTTTGATACCCTCTGAATTTCTTCAAAGGAGGTCAGCTTTTTTGCAGTAGTTCAAGAACTATCAGCATTCATTGTATTTAACTCTGAATTACATTACTTCAGAGCATCTATCTGTAGAATGTGTAGGCTGGTTCTGAGCAGTATTTTCTGATATTTGAGCTTTCCAATTCTATCTTTAATAGCTTGCAATTTTTTAAATGTTTCATTTAGCCAGAAGGGATGATAATGCCAGTAATTACCATCCTTTATAGAAAAATTACTGTATTTCATTATTAGGAAACTATCACATAGGAAGATATCCTGTTTGTGGACCTCTTAGAGTGTGCAGCGGAGGGCTACAAAGATGATTAGGGGCTGGAGCACCTCTCCTGTGAAGACAGGTGGAGAGAGCTGGGGCTGTTCAGCCTGGAGAAGAGAAGGCTCTGGAGTGACCTCACTGCAGCTTCAGGGTGTCTTATAAAAAAGATGGAGAAGGACTCTTTACTCAAGTAGATAATGATAGGACAAGGAGGAATGGTCTTAAACTAAAAGGGGATAGATTTAGACTAGACATTTGGAGGAAATTCTTTGCTGTAAGTGTAATGAGGCACTGGCACAGGCTGCCCAGAGAAGCTGTGGATGCCCCATCCCTGGAGGTGTTGAAGGTCAGGCTGGATGGGGCTTTGAGCAACCTGGTCTGGGGGGAGGTGTCCCTGCCCAGGGCAGGGGTTGGAGTTGGATGATCCTTAAGGTCCCTTCCAATCTGAGCCATTCTATTAGAAAGGGCGTGTAGGGTAATTGCCTCTCTCTGTACCTTTAACTCCTGTATAAGACGACAGATCAGGGATTCTAGAGATGAAATACTTCATTGTATTCTACATCACTACTAGTACATAATTCCACACGGATACATGGAATCAAAGGATCTTGTACTACAAATAAGGTGCCATGCATACTTCCAGATAAGTATGCTAAAGACAAACAAGACCAACAAATCAGCACTTTACTGGAAACATTAGTTCTGACATTCTGTAATTTCACAGTCTTGACATTTTGAATTAAATTTATGTGAGCACGCACTTCAGTTCAGCCAAAAACAAGTGTTATCATAAGCCAAAACTAACAAAAATAAAAATCTCATTGCTCTATAAGGCACTGGCTGGTCACTTTTCCGCCTAGGATGCTGCTCATCTTCTTTTAAATACTAAACAAGATGACAGCTGGCAAACAGTTACCTGCTCCTCCTGCACAGGAAGCACAACGCTGTCACTAATAGTATGATCATTTCACTCATGCTGAAAATAAATCTGCTTTCCAAAACGAAGCACCCTATCAACTAAAGAAAGATCTAAATTGAATATTTTTTGTAAATAATTTACAATGTGATAAAAATGGGTTCTATACACATACCCACAACTTTACAGATTAATTAAAAATACATTTTACTATCAAAATGCAGAGAAGAATTCATCCAGTCAGCATTCTGAACTAGCTTAAAAATGGTTTATATTCAACCGAGTTGCCTCAGCATATTTTAAGATAAATTTTACTAAATTACAACCCCCATCACTTTCAACCATCTGATCACTAAATAAATTTTCTGGACCTTCTCTAAATAAATTGACAGGCAATTTAAAACATTAAAAAATAAAATCTCCCTCTTGTCCCAAAAATCTTGACCATAAATTCAACGATTTTAGATCTGTATGCTACTTGATAGGATGAACAAACATAATTGATTCTACCCCAGTATAACTCTGGTCTATAGCTACTACAGATCTAAACAATACATTTTGTTATTTGTATGTCAGATGTACAGACATTTGACATGATATTTGGTTACTGAAATTCTGTAAAGTGGATAAAGAGAGAAATTTAGTATTTCCATACGTTTCTAAGTAATAGACTTACTGCACTCAGCTTTCAGATTCTATAATACTTAAGCCAAGAAAGTCTCAGCTGTTTTTTTTTACACATTTTTTTCAGTTTCCTCACCAGCATATGCTATCTTACCACATGGTTAATAAAAATATCTTCCAGGATAGAAACAGACATTCTGAACTTTATAGACATTGCCAATTTCAAATGCAGTCAATTTCAAAGAAAAAAAATAGAGTTCAAAACATTCACTATTGAATTTCACCTGTTCTCAAGTATCTGCCTGTATAAGTAGATTTACAACTGTATTATACAAAAATCATTGCTGCTGTAAGAAATAAACTAACGTAATTTACAACGCAATATAAACATATAAAAAAATCATAGGAATTAATTTTATAGAATCTGAAGATTATGCACATAAGTACACAAATGAAAAGCAGAAACAGCTGTTTTTTCCAGAACAGTAATCTTCAGCTTTGTTTTTAAAAAGTAAAAATAACTTTAAAAAATAAAAAATTTCAGAAGCCAAAGTGCTGAATGCAACTTCTGTGGTTTTATTCTTTTTCCTTTTGTAAGCTACAGAGCACCAAATAGAGTAAGTTCTGCCTCCAAGAACCTGAGAGCTGCAAGCCAAGGAAGAACCTTGAAGGCAGCAGCACCTTTCAGGTCCTTCCAAGACTTCAAATTACTAGGAATCATTCAGTACACAAATTTGGTTCAGAAGTCAGGGTTTCAAATGAAACATCACAAGAGTTCTCACAGTTCAAGTAAAATCTGCTTGTGAGGCTGAGAATAAACTGCAACTCAATTAAGGCAGTTGAATTTTACTTGAAAGACACAGTTGCCTTTGCATGCCAGTGATGCTTTTAAAAATCAGCTTTGGAATGGAAAATAATCAAGATACACTTAAAATGATATGGAAATTATCATCGTTTCCCTTGTTAAGCAAAAAGAGACCATGAATTTGTATCGGTGTGAAATTTAGCTTAATAAAACAACAAAAAAGGGGAACTTTCCCAAAGGTTGCCTGACTTTTCAGCAGTTTAAAGACATTTACTTTGTATACAATTTATTTTACTTGTAGCTGTTCCAGGCAATACATTTCCTCTCCACAGTGATACATTAGAGTAACTAAAGCATATAAAAGATAATCCACTTTCTCTTTGCCATCTGTACTCATTTTTTATTCCTTCTTAGGGACTACAGGAAAATCTAAAAGAGGCTAAATGTGATGATAAACTTTCTTCATGTCTGACATCAAATTTATTTAAGAACATAGCAGGCCAGTTTTCTCTGTAACAGAAAATCTGTCAGTGCCAATATATTTCACTCCTCTAGAGTTAACACAAGAAGACTATCTTTTCTCTTTCTTGACTACCGAAGGCACCTAGGGAAATAAGCGTAATTAGGTTAAAAGGAGTCTCTGGAATACTGTTGAAAAGCCACATATTCACTCTCTTCTTCTTCTTACATAATTTAATATCTTATTTAGGATTTTTTTCTTGTTATTTTGGTTACTGAGTACAACAGAAAATCAGAAGTTATTTTCCAGATTAGGAATTCCACTGATCCACTTTGCACATAAAAAGCCTCATTAGGAACACACAGGGATATCAAACAGATGACCAGAATGTGACCTCTGTTCAAGAGGATATTCTTTTAGAAGAGATGTGCGCCTTGTATATTAAAGTGGAGGTTTTCAGTAATTGCTTACCACTGAGGTTTTCAAACAACTGAAAAGTGACATACATTTTCCTTTATGCACTCCAGAAAGTAAGTTTCGTACCTGTTTCTTATTTCTCAAAGGGGTCCCGCATCCAGGTATTGTTACTACAAACAAACCAAAAAAATTCCAACCCCCTGCCATGGGCAGGGACTACTTCCCCTAGATCAGGTTGGCCAAAGCCTATCCTTGAACACCTCCAGGCATGGGGCATCCACACTTTCTCTGGGCAACCTGCCCCACTGCCTCACCACCCCCACAATGAAGAATTTGTTCCTAATACGTAATCTACATCTAACCTCTCTTAGTTGAAAGCCATTGCACTATTGCTAGGCTCCCTGATAAAGAGTCCCTCTCCAGGGACATATATGTATGTATTATGCATGTATATAAACGAAAATATAATGTGTGTGTATATATGATTACCGTCAGTAAAACTGCCCTGTTAGATTGCGGTTAGGGGACCCTCCTTCCCTCCACCACAGCAAGAACCCTCTGTATTCAACTATAAGAAATTCTACTCCAGAGCAGTATCACTAATACATACATGTATATCTTACTCTCTCTCAGAACCACAACTCCACTTTACTTCCACCAACCGGGAACCATGTCCAAAGGAAAGACCGATATTTTTATAGAATCTGCAGAACCCCCACACTGCTAACAATGGCAATGTATGTAAAATGCACGAATTACTTCTTTACTCTTGTAAAAATAATCACTCCAGGTGAAAACAGACCACAATCCTGATATTTCGCAGAACCATGCTGTACTGTCTGGGAAATACAATGGTTAAAATGGAAGCATAACAGAATTATAATATTAATTGCATCCACCACTTCTTATTCAGGAAACCAGATCTCCAAATCTTCATTTAATACTTTTAGTTTTGCCTTTCAAGCCAGGATATGGATCCTGGAACAGGTAAGATAGCCAGTTAAGAATACTGAAAGCTTTTGGCTCCTGTTTACTTTTCAGATAATAGGAGTCTTTCTCCATAATGTTCAGTGCAATGGAGAAGGATGTTATCTCCTCTTTCTCCCACCACTTCTCTTGTTGCTGAAAGCAAGAAAACATTGCCTTTCCTACACCAATGGCTTCAGGAGGTCTGTTAAAAAGATTCAAAATATGAATTGACAGAACAGCTTTTCTATTTCTTTCAGGAAAAGTTATTACCACAGAGGATGAGCCCAAGCATCAAAAGAGTCTTAGAGACTGAATGGGAACATGTTTCTCTGTCTCCATCTGGTCTATGTTCTGTGTTCAGGCCCAGACAGCGTATCGTTCCATTCACAGAATCTTCTCAATTCATGTTAAATGGGAGATACTTTGTGAATTATGCAACTATTTTGCCTCAGCAAATAAGCAAAGACTTATTTTTATTTCAATTAGAATCTGGGTTTACTCACAGAATTAGTTCCAAGAACTTGCAACTTTGGTTCTCCTGATTCCAGAAGCTTGGCCACCATATGAAGGAAGCTTTCCACAAACGGCTTTATGCTTTGAGAATGGCAAGCCATTAGAAGTTGGTCCAATGCCTCCATGGCGATTAAGACATACCTGAAAATTAATTGTGGAGAGACTCAAATATATGTGCTAAGTTTATTATTATGTCTTTATCACTAAAATAAGTTACAGAAGAAAGGGTGAAGGCACATCTTTCATAGGATCTAAAAATGGAAGTGATGGAAGCAAATGGTATTTCTGACTTCTTTTAAAAAAACACAACGTTCTTAGACAGAATATCATAATATTTGCTAACCAAGTAAAGGTAGTTTAATTTTCTATTCTAGCACATTTTGTTTTCAATTATAGACCTTAGCTTTCTAGTCTACAACTTCTCTACTCAAACCCCGGTATGGAAAACCATCAACTTATCCATTCTCCTGCACAGTGAGAGAATTAAATGAATGAGAAAAGAAGAAGCCAAACTAGGTATCCTAGTGAATGGTCTTTTGCCCATTCTATGGAAGTTATAAAAATAGCTTTTAACATCATGAATGCCAAAGATGGCTCATGATGAATATTGCCTTTCTTTTGCAGTTCTTGCACTCAATAGTTTCCTATGCCATTTCCATGTTTTTTTTAAAAAATCTTCCTTTTTTGACTCTGTATCTTACCTCCTAAACTCGCATTTGCTCTGACCTAAATGCAGCTACATGTTAGCACCTATTTTTAATGCTGCGACTTATTTCCTTACCCATAGCGATGCCGGACAACATCTCTGCTCAGTCTCTCTGCCAGGTAAGCACCGATTCGATCCAGCTTTTCTGGTGCAGAAACTGCATAGAAAGTCAGCTTCTCCATATCAGCTTTAACAAGACCATCCTAAGAGCAGACATACCGAAGTAAAAATAAATAAATAAAAATCCAGAAAAATTATGAAGTTTTTGAAGTATTTTGCTTTTTGGATACTCAAAGCAAAAGATCTGAGTTGTACACACTACTCAAAATATGTAACTTTTAAACAAAATTGTCAACAGCTAAGCTGCAAAAATCATCAACTTAAAAAATTAGGCAAGATATTTTTTTAATAAATGAAGTAACTTCTCCCATCATTTGGGGGGGTGGAGAAAAATAGACATGGACACAGACAAGTATTCCAAAAGCAGGTATTTACTGACCTACATTATCAGTGCTGCAACACATTTTCCCCACTGGTACAACGTCACTTTTTCTTCTTCCATTACCCCCCAAATTTCATCATATATCTGATGGATAATTCTGAGAAGTTGACAGTTTACACAAAAGATTTAAACTATAATCTTGTTCATTTTGTCAGTGTCATATTTTGGACAAGGCTGACACATAGAGTACCTGAAGGCTAATTTTTAGAACAGGATCAGGCAGTAATTAACAAATTAGTTACACGTACCCATTTAGTCTGAACTGTGATACAGGCATCCTTAGGTATGGTTAGTTAGTACTACAGGTACTAACTTTAACTGTCAGGTAAGAAGAATAAGGCTTTTTTTCCTTTTTTTTTTTTTTTTTCCTGCTGTAAGTTTCCAAAGGTTTGTCTTTTCCAAACAAGCTACTGAAGCTTTAAAGACAGTCAGTCTTAATGCATTTTATCAAGCAAGTCTTCTAATATTTTAGACAAGGATTCAGTGAAACATCTAAGGCTGTCTTGTGTTCTACACTGAGCCAATGAGTATTAACACAGGTAGAGACTAAGGCAGAGCCACCAAGTGCTATTACAGCTCTACAACTACAACTGTAGTCACCTGAGGTGTTTCTATACCTGTGTCACAAACAAGTAGATTAAAACAAGTGTACCGTATAAACGGAAATCACTGTATTTGCAGCCGACAACATATACTAACACAGTAACTAACACTCAGTATCAATACATTTCTTTAAAATTCTAAAAAAAATTAAAGTAATTTTGAAGCCCAGACACTCTATAAACCAAACCTTATATGAACGCTGACTGCTCTGCTCACCTATATACAATTATAAAAGATAATAAAATCTGGTAACATTTAAAAAAACACAGCAGCATAAACATAAGCTTGTGATTACTTTGGACTATCACATGATTATGTATAGATATATACAGAATGTTAATTGTACATGAAGTAACTGTACACTAATGTTAACACAGAAACTGTTTCCAGAGAATAACAGTTGGGCTTTAATATAGCTCCCAGATTGTTCAAGTGAAATGTTCATACCTGTCAACACAGCAAAAGAGGTGTTCATACTTCTAAATCGTTATGAAGTTAAGTGCTACCTCTGCTGCAGCATACCATGTCTAAACCTCTATTTACTCAAACAAAACTTATTTATTTGTTTTTTTTTCAGCATGTGATGGCCCTGCTTTGAGAAGGGACTTGGACAAGACAATCTGCACCAGGCCCCTTCCAGTTAAATTCTTCTACCAATCTCTGTTAAGGATACAAAGTATTAAGACAGAATGTACTGTGAAATAAGAAAACAAAATGCTAAAACATTAGCTTCTGAATAGATTTTCAATAACCAATCCCTTTAAAATTTTAAGTCCTCACTCACTTTTGGATCTTCAGGAAATATGTTATCTACCAGACGCTTGTAGCGAGGTCGCAAAGCAGCACAGCAACAGCACACTCCTGCAGAGAGATTTATCCAACAGAATTTAGAACAAAGTTTTAGGAACTTCAATAATTTCATTCTGAGTAGCCAACAAGCAAGGAGGAAAAAAAAAAAGGAAAAAGAAAATGAATGTAGCTGCTTGTTATGTTCAGCACTTAAACAAAGTAACAGTAACTGAAAATGACTGGGAAGTCAAATAAATAAAGCTATCATAATGCAATACATGAGAAAATATGCACACATGCTGGATATCAGAAATGCACCTGTCATCAAGCCATACTTAAATATGTGCAGAAAGATCAAAAATTACAACTGTTTCTTCGCTGATCTATCTTCATTCTAAATTATCATTTCAAAACCTAACTAAAAACACATTATGTCTAGTCCTCTTAAAAATTTAGAAATAAAATCTTAATCACATTTTACAGGCAACCATATAAAGTGCCGTAAACTACAATATACAAAACAAGTAATCAACTTCATTATCCCATTATTTTACTTGGCATCAGAAAAAAAAGTCACTTGAAGTGAAGAAAAGTATTTTTCTGACATCATTTTTACTCTGTACTGTACACATACAATGATAGTCAGAACAACACACGTAACTTGTAATTCTGTTACTTTAAAAAGATACTCTAGCAAGACAGAAATGTATGAAGTATTTTTTTTTCTTTTTTTTTTTTTTCCTCTAGGATTCAGGACTACCAAATCTTTGGAATAATTCCAGTTTGTATTAAAAATAGCACATAAAGTGGAAAAAAAATCAGCATGAAGAAAAAAAGCTTCCAGATATCTATCCCATTCTTTGCACATGTCAGTGCAGTGTGTTCCCAAGGAATGTTTTTCGACAAATCCAGTTTTAAATTTTTCTGTGGAAATATTACCAGACTAATTCACTAGTCATGTCTCAGATCAACATTAAAGCAGCTTTGATGTACAATAGCCACTGTGCTGAATCTATACCAATAATATACTGTATAATAATATACCAAGTCTGCACAAGGAAGTATATGATCATAAGTACATGATACCTACATCATTCACAGTAGCTAACTATCTTAAAAATATCTAATGAAAGATATCCATTTATGTACGCAAAAATAATAAAACTTTGCTAAAAATAGTAAATTTTCCAAAGGTTAGTCACAGCCAATTCAAAACAGAGAAAAGAATACAGGTTATCTTGGGGATAACTGTTGTTTACAATGTATCTGAAAATTTTTCAGCCTGCTAAGAAGCATATAATATAATATACCAGGATTTGGTATTTCTTTACTTAAGATATCCAAGAAACTATAGTTGTTTTGAATCATATTTTTCAGAACATCTGGGAAGTTCAAGACAAAGACTTCTGCTGCTGTACTCTTTTATTACAAGACTCTACATGAGTAGACTTTGCTTCTCTTTGCCACCTGTTTTCTGATGCTATTTTTTTTGCAACAAAAACCTGAAATCTGCTGTGTCTGACAACTTCACTCACAATTTATTTAATCAGAAACACTGATGAGAGGTAGGTCTATGATTCTGAAAGCAGACCTTGACACTAAATGCTCTTTGGTGGTCTTTTAACTCAATCCATGACTTAGAGAGTCGAATATCATCAGTAAGGGGAACACAGATTTATGACCTCAAAACAGAACTACAAAAACAAAAATACACTCAAGCAATAAACAACTACAATATTGGGGATTTCTGTGTGAAACAGTACTTTGTCAAGAACTGTCAAGTTCTTCCTATGTCTATTTCTATTGACATCTACTCACAGAGGTCCAATCAACATGATACCATACATTTACACAAAAGATGTAGGTACTAAGTAGATAAAATCAAAGCTTATTTCAAATGTCATTAGAAAATGTAGGTATCACTGAATCAAAATAGTTTAAAAACCTGCTCGTCTTAAAACAGATCTGATTCAGCTGTAGGAATTTCTTCTATTGACAGCAATGTTTTGTAACATTTCAAAATCAAGTGAAATCACAATAAGATAGGAGTACCTCTTAAGCGCCTAGCATACGACTTATTATTGTGAAACTCAAGTAAATCATCAAAATAAGACTTAACTTTGTTAGATGTCTCTTGAATTAGATATGCAGCTCAGCACCTGTCTCAATACTCTTTGTCCTTGTGTTTTCCTGCCTCCCAGACTACTAACACCGGCCCCAGGTAAATGCTGTGTTTGATTAGTATAAGTTACAATAACAAATTCTTACAGTAAGTGTAGAACAGGATTTTTCTGCAGCTATCTGAAGTATACTAAGAACAGATGATATCGTAACACAATTTTAGAGTTAGTTTCTCTCCCAGCGAAAGAAGAAAATCCTTGCAAAGAACTACAATACAAACTGGTATTTTAGAGCATGGTAGTTACATAAATTGAACATAAAACCTGGATACAGTCACTCATTAGAGAAGGGTGAAATATCAGGTAACAGAGGACCAGCTCATTCTTCCACCCTAACCAAATGGTTTCAGTTAATGGAAACTCAGCGGTGTTCTAATACTGCTCTTCAAATTTATGGCACAGAGTCAATTTGAGATATAAAAATGCCAAACAATATGTTTATTATGTAAGATTTGAAAAAGTTATCTTTCCCCCCATTCTGGATTTTCTATAGTATCTTTAAATTGCCATGTATTTAATTACAGTACAATTTACAGGGAAAAAGAAGTAAATTTCAAATAACTCTACCATCAATAAAATAAAAAACTAAATGAATACGAATTGAATTATAAGATTTCTCCTGATTAAACAAAACATTCAGATACCAGAAAGCTAGAGCTAATCTATCAAAGCTTTCAGCCTTAAATTATTTTAAGTAAGGAAATTTAAACAGAACTCTGTCAGAAAAACTAAGAGAGAGGGTCTCCAAAGAACGGAAGAAAAAATGCAACCAAAACAATTAACAGTCATGACACAGGTTTAGTGGGAAAATTATTTATCATTGCTCAGCATTTTGATAATAATCAGGAAAGATTAATATAAACATATGTAGGAATATGTAAGGAATAAAACTTATGGATAAAAATCATTAAAAAAAAATCAGGATAACAAAGTGTTAACAATAGATTGAACTAAAAGATTTTAAATATAAGTCTTGAAACACTTCACTAAATATACCAGGAAAGATGAATGCTTTATAAGGTAGTGAGAAGCTAAGCCACTGAAAATTGATTATTTCTTAGATGCACATTTGAACATAATAAAATTGATACAAATAAACAGATTCACCTCACACATAAATGTTGTTTTGCCACTAAACAGCGTAAAATGAACCTGCTCCAGTTTAAGTGTTTTTTCACCCAAACTGCTACGACAATTTCCTTACAATGTCAGGGATCATTTGCATTTTAACCATCTCTCAGTGTTAAGCCACTTTATACAAGAAATACGAAGGTTAAAGCCTTCTACAGAGAAGTTCATGCTGATGTAAGTTAGTCAACATAAAAGTCTTAAACAATATTTATTTTTATTTCAGCAATAGTGGGATTTCCACATTTAAAAATGCTAAAAGATCCCCATAATCTTGATTTTCATGTTAAGACCGTACGTACTTACCAGCTGTAAGTGTATTTCTTTTTACACACATCTATTCTACACATTAATAAGAAGAAATAAATAGTCTACTTAATCAGAAAATGGTATTTTCACCTACCCAAACACATACACGGTCTCGGTTCAAAAGCGGAATTATAATCATAGGCTTTTTCTTGCTCAATAGTTGGAACTTGAACATACTGCCTCATCCTGGGTAGGATTTCACTCCCCGGGATCTCAGTCCTTTTTCAGAAATTTGTGCTCTCGCACTAGCACAGAGACAGCTACTTCCCGCGAGGGCTCTGCAACACTGTAAGCTTATCTGATTAGCTCTGTGACATCTACATAAAGCCAACAAACACGTGAAAAACTTCAGTATCAGATTCTGTTAACGAGGCCAGGCACGAGAAAAGAAAAAGAAAATACATATCGTCAACATGGGATTCACAGCTCACCGAAGGAAATTGAAGAGTCAGGTCCATCAATTAAACTTCCCTGGAACTCACAAGTTTTTTACTTCTGTGACTACCAGGAAAAGTATGAGTATAGTTTCAGAAAAACCTGTGTTCCTTCAGTTGCCACATATCACTGTAGACATAACTACTTCAGCAGTGAGAAGCTCACCAGTCTTGTTGAATAATGGCCAGAAAAAAAAAAAAAATTAAGACAGACTGCTAACCAAAAAGGCTTTCTAAACATAAGGGTTTAAGATTTAAAAAAAAAAAAAAAAAGACTTCAAATATATATAGGTTAATGAAATTAACATTATCTCTTATAAAACCTATGAATTTAAGCAAGGGTTACAGAATTTAACTCCTTAACATTCACATTCACAAAGAGTATGATACATCAGGGAGAAATTCCATTTTAAGTTCAACAATTCTGAAGTTGAACTTCCCACAACTTTTCATCATATCACTGTTTTATTTCCTACTTTACATCCACTTGGACAATACAAATCCAGGATTTTCATATAGGTGTTTTAAACATCCTGAAAATTAAGGTACTCTTTTTTGTAAGTTCACCAATAATAATTTCCAGTAAAGAATAATTGTTACAATTCCAGACGTGATAAGCTACTGCATGTAAATTGAGAGAAAACACTGAACTGCTACCACACAGCTTACTAAAGAAATCCTACACTGTGAGCTAGATGAATGCACATGACAAAGAAGTTTTATGTCAAAAGCACTTGTCTAAATGTTCACTGCTGTATCTTATTCGTGCAAAAGAACCACAAACCTGAAGCTGGCTTTTGACATCAAGCACCTATTTCCTCCATCAAGTTTAGAACAGCTACATTATTTTCCTCTATCAAATCCCAGCAAAACAAAAGAATTGGACTGTACTATTTATCTTATGCTAGAATTTCTTCCAAACATTTACTAATACTGCTCTTCTAGCAGTAGAACATTAACAACCTGAAAAAATATCCCATGTTCACTTAATGAATATTTTTATTATGTGTCAAGCTTGACAAGCTTGACATCAGGAGGGGGTTCTTCACAGAGAGAGTGGTTGCACACTGGAACAGGCTCCCCAGGGAAGTGGTCACTGCACCGAGCCTGTCTGAATTTAAGAAGAGATTGGACTGTGCACTTAGTCACATGGTCTGAACTTTTGGGTAGACCTGTGCGGTGTCAAGAGTTGGACTTGATGATCCTTAAGGGTCCCTTCCAACTCAGGATATTCTATGATTCTATGAAGCTTGGATATGGTCATTCAGATTTTTATTATCTCTCGAGATTTTCCAAAACCTCTTGTTCTTTTAAAAAGTCTAATTAACATTAAAGTCTGTGTCTACAGATGAATGTGTATTTTGCTATCATCAAGACAAAAACTGAACAGTATTGAAATTACATCCGAATGCTCAATATATTAAAATACAAGTACATAAAAATTGAGTGCTTTACTTTTATATAATAAACTTTTGTTTTGGTTTTCTCTTACCTGAAATGGTAAATATATGCAAACAAATTTGTTTCAAATATAGGGGAAAGTGTGCAAAATAATACCGACCTCTATACTAACTATACCTGGCTAGTGAACTGTTGATGCAGTTAATGCATTTAATTCAGAGCTAAAACTATTTTCAAGGACAATCCCCATCTGCTATTAAAACAGATCAAATACTTTGGAACAACGAAATTATTCTGGCCATATAAGGAAGTTAATTAAAAATATTCTTCACCTTGCTATAAAAAGAAGAAATGCAATAAGGACACACTAATCAGCCACTGCAGCGTCCCCCGATGCACTTTGAGGGAGAACAGAGGACTTATCCTGTAGACAAACGAAGTCCCATCCCCCAGATTAACCTCTCCTTTTCTCCACCTCTTACTCTTGCACCATTTGCCTTCTATATGGCCGATTTCTTGCCTCTCTCCACTAAAAAGCTGCAAAGAAAATGTCCAACACTCAGATCGAATTTCTCAAGAACACGAGAGTCTTCTTGACGTCACTTCTGACACCCATGACAGCAAAATCTCACTCGACAGCAAATGAGGAAAAGTCCACCCAATAGTTAGGTTTGGCAATTGTACATTTAAAAATAAATATATTTCTGTGCTCAGTCAATTTAAAAGAAATTCAAAAGCAAACGAAACCAAAACATAACAAAACAATTTTCTCCCTAGAATATATTTTCACAGTAAAGCTAATTCTGGTTTAGTAAGAGTTCAAGATGTGTCCTTCTATAGTAGAATCAACATGGCAATACATACAGAAAACTACAGTAAAAAGCATGCAAAAATAACTGGAACATCAGCTTTCTGTGAAAACAAGAAATGACAATGCACATCAAGCTAGTAGCAAGAAATACAAAAAAAAATAAATAATAAATCTAGTTAAATAAAGCTTACCACTAAACTTCTTCAGTGAAGCTTTCTTTTCTGAACCATTAGCAATTAAAACAAATCCCCTGGGACGATGATATCTTTGGGACGGTGCGTTTTAAAGACTTCTAATCCATTAAAAAGAAGTTTTCCATTACAGCAAGTTCTCTGGTTACAGGCTTTTTCACAAGTTCCGCTGCCTACAGTGTTTCCATACAGTCTCTTCTTTCTCCCACCTTTGTTGTTTTCACATGGGAACTTTGTTTTACTTGCTCATTTCTGTTCTCTTCAACACCGCCTCTTCTTCTCTTACTATGAGATACTACCAGAGCTGTCTATTTTTAAAATGTTATTAACAATGTCTAAAATTAATCTGGTCCCAGTGAAAGAACCTCTCTGACTTAAAATGCATTTTGCTTCTTAGTTCTTACTGTTACTTCTATTTCTATTGGCCACAGCAAGGTCGTTTACTTCTTATCAATAAAACAACTGAAAAAGGAAATTTTATCACTCCCACTCCAGAAAACACATCTGGAAATACACATCTGTATACATCTCCTTAACCTTTCCCCATCACAGCTGGCACTGAGAACACGTCCACAGTAAAAATATTTTGGTCAAGTACAATTTTCATTCCTGCTTTCAGTATGGAGTTTGTGGGCAGGAAATGACTTCTGGGGGATAAACTCAGCAAAGGAGGAAAAAAAGAGGTCACGATCCTCCTATTTATAAACAGATATCGATTTCATAGTAAGGTGTTTCATAAATCAGTATAAAGAGGAGATGCAGGCAAACTATTCGCCTGCATGTACTTGTCTGCATTATAACTCCCTCTGGACAATCAAAGAACCAGAGCACAGTTTGGGGTTGAAAGGGACCTTTAACCCCACCCTGTTCCAACCCTCCCTGCCCTGGGCAGGGACACCTCCCACCAGACCAGGTTGCCCAAAGCCCCATTCAGCCTGGCCTTGAACACCTCCAGGGATGGGGCACCCACAGCTTCTCTGGGCAGCCTGTGCCAGTGCCTCACCACCCTCAGAGTAAATAATTTCTTCCTTTTACCTAATCTAAATCTTCCCTCTTTTAGATTAAAGCCATTCCCTCTTGTCCTATCCCTACACCCTTGGAAAGGGTCCCTCCCCGACTCTCCTGTATCCCCCTTTAGGTACTGGCAGGCCGCTGTAAGATCCCCCCAGAGCCTTCTCTTCTCCAGGCTGAACAACCCCAGCTCCCTCAGCCTGTCTTCCCAGGAGAGGTGCAACAGCTCCTTGACCAGCCTTGTGCCTCTCCTCTGCACTCATTCTGGTCCATGTCCTTCCAGTGCTGGGGGCCCCAGAGCTGAGCACAGGGCTCCAGGTGGGGTCACACGAAAGCAGAGCAGAAGGGGTCAACCACCCCCCTTGCCCTGCTGGCCCCACTGCTATTGATCACCTTGCTTTTCGAATCACCTTGTTCCCACAATTGCAGCAGTTATGGAAGGAACATCATCTAACCTGGGAGACCATTCTGCAGGAGACGGCGTTGGTTGTGCTTGAAGGAGAGGAAGGACATGGTGGCAAGCTTGGTTACAAGGCTGAAAGGTAACTGGAGAAGCAGCAATATGACCTCTCTCCAAGGTGGCCGAGAGCCTCTAGCAAAAAGCAGCTGAGGTGTCTCAGTGCAAAAGTTTTCCAAGAAGGCTCCTGCTTCCCTCTGGAACCTTCTAATCATCCCTCTGGTCAGCCATGATCAAATGCACTACAGGTAAAAATATTTATCTATGCACTTGGCTAAATGCCTCAACAAGCTTTGATCACTGACTGCTGCTTAAGCCCAGAGTACAGAGTCCCTCCCAGATGCTCAAGCTGCTCATACCTTTCCATCCCAGTCCCAGCTCCAGACAAGACAGACAGACAGAAATTCCTCTGTGTCACTCTCCCCACTCCCAGTTCCAGTTTCAAGTTTTAAACAAGATTTTTCATGCTTCCCTTCCCCTTGTATTTCCTCCTAGGTTCCTGGACACAGCCCTCACCCCCTGTCAGGAGTGAAGTTACTTTGCTGTTTGAACACGTGCTGGTCCCTCCTGTTTTGCTACAGATACTCACATAAACTAATCCATTGCCTTTGGAGTACCTCACATTTGTGTGTGTTCTGAGGGTGAGAGCAGAAGGGAAGAAGGCATCAGAAGAAAGCTGGTACAAGAGCATGAGTCTAGATATCTTTCAAGTTATGGTAGACAGAAGTCAAGCTCTCTACAGGTTCACGCAGGGCAGATCCTGCGACTGAAGAAGCCCAGCTAGGAATGTCTGGGCAGAGCACCATGACATGGTATGATAACTGTGTAGGGGTTAGAGCAAAGCCATCCACCTGGCAGCGATAATAAATGATAAAAGCTTCCAACATAAATGTGGTAATGGTACAATTAATGGCACAATTAGTCTCATTTGGCATCTCTTACACCACAACTGGTCACCCAAACACCATAAACAGTTCTGCTGTTCGAGATACCTTGAATCCACAGGCAGAATCATGAGAGAAACTGGAACGGCTCCTGATGTGTGGGAAAGTTGCCAGCATGTTTATAGATGTACCTTGCTAGTCAACTACAATCTGTATTACACAGTAGCCTCTTCTGGTTTTGAGCTGTAGCTTCCCTACACCAAGCAACAGATGGAACTGTGTCAAGTGCTACCAAATTGTGTACGGTCATGAAGGCCAAAGGCATGCGTGGTTTTGTCAATACTACTTATTTACCCTATCGGAAGGGTCCTGAAGGATGACATCTGGAAACTTCGACCACCACCTGCCCCACAGAAGACAAGTTCACTTTAAACCAGCTAGTAATTGGTCAGCAAGTGGCCAGGGTTGTAAGGCTTTTGGGCAATAACCACCTGAAGCGTCATGCACTGAAAATCTGAATGTAGAGAAATGTGAAGAAGTTTTGTGACTACTGCTACATTTTTTTTTTTAATCCTTAAAACAACACAACTACATGAATTCAAACTTGTTTTCTTCATCTAAACCACGAGGTGGAATACAGCTGCAGAGCCAAAAATTCTCAAAATACATGTATTACACTTCGGACCATCTTTCTGCTCAGCAAAACGATTCTCAGGAGAATTGCCATTTCTTTACCACAGCTACCCTATGAATGCAGCACATAGGCTGGGAGGATTAAGTTCTGCACTCCTCCCCAGCAGTGCCTTGCAGTACACATTGTCCAAATGCACTGTGCTGAAGTAGATCAGGGAGTACACGTCACGTTGTCACTTGAACTGCATAATGAAAAAAAGGCATTAGACTTCCATGGGTGAAAAACACATGTGCATCATGTTTAAGAATCCTGATGGTACAGAAGCAAAGGCTCGCAGGCCTCTTTTTAGAAGTCTCAAAGCTTATGCAGTGAGTAGGTTTAGCCGAGGAAACTAGATTTTAACAAATACAGAGTCAATCACTTAATTACATACAAGACAGGAAAGAGTGTTTTGATCTACACATCCTTCCTTCTACTAAAACACTCCGAATACCAATGTAAACATGGCCAGACAGCTTTAAAAACAAGAATTGTTTACCCTCATTTAAGTATACTCAGTGGTAGACTTCAGAACATATACACAAATTTGAATATCATTTCCTAATTAAAAGCAAAACTTTCTGTATACAAGTAGCTTAATACCACATTACATAAATTAGATTTTTTTCCACTGTACATGGCTGCATACAGATAGGGCCCAAAATGTGATAAAATCTCTGTTCCTGTTTAAGGAATACAATGTGTTTACAATTAAGAACCCTGCTCATGTCCATCCCTACACATTTGTTCTCAAAAAGAATTGACAAAAAGGGATATTCCCATTTGGTCATGTGGATGTACACATAGAACATTAAAATTATTTGGGGCTAGAAATGAAAAAAAATAATCTTTATATATTATTAAGAACAAGTCTCCAGTGCTGCCTGTAATCATTTTACATGTTTTCTTCTCTGAAGACAGCCTTACTCCAGCTCATCCTGCCCTCACAGAAGACCAGCTTTGTGCTAAAATTAGCAAACAGAAGTTCATGGAACAGCATTTCAGTATTAACACTTTTAAATACAGACACAAAGGACAGAAGTTGCATTTAAACTAACCCTTCTAGTTTAATCTGAATTATATCCTCGCAACCATTAATTTTCCCCATTAGTTCAAAAAAAAAAAAAAAAAAGCTCCAGCTCCAATTCAGATATCCCAGAATAACTGAAAAGTAGCTGCTACTAGGTTCTGAACAGTTTTCTCCCCTCCAAAAGAGTAAACCTAGTGATAGGATATGCACCTTGAAGGCTCTGTGGAGAACCATGTATCCCAGCTAATTAAAAAGCAACTTTCCCCCTCCTGTAATTTCTAATCAGCCATGGGGTACACAAGGAATGTATACACAACTGATTGCTCTTCTGTACATCTTCATTACCTCGAGGCTACCTCCCTTTGCTGCTGCCACTCTGTTCCCACCAAGCTGCTCAGTCTGGAAGACAGACAGCTTTATAATGATACACAAAGAAGCAGATATATGTGAGCATGTTGTTAACCACCTTGAGGTGTCTGATGTTTTCTGTAAAAGCCAGACTTCCAGCAAACAAAACAAAAAAAACACCCTTTTACTCTTAGACTTGATATAACAAGCACATTCTGCAAATAATTAAGCTAAATGAACATAAGTTAGGCTTTTGTTCTTTGAATTTGGTGTTGTGGTTTAACCCAGCAGGCAGCTAAACACCATACAGCCATTTGCTAACTCCCTCCCCCTCCTCCTGTGGGATGGAGGAGAGAACTGAAGGGAAAATAATAATGAGAATATTTATATATAAACTCAGACACCAATGGGGAGAGAATTGAAGGGAAAATAATGAGAATTTTATATATCTCTCCATATACACACACAGAGCAAGCGATGCAGAGTGCTCACCCCCCCCCCCCCCCCCCCCGACACGTCCCCGAGCAGTGCCCCTGCCTCCAGCCCACATTTATTGTTCAGCACAACACCATGCAGCATGGGACATCCCTTCGGCCAGTCTGGGCCAGCTGTCCTGGCTGTGTTCCCTCCAGCTCCTGGTGCACCCCCAGGGACCTTGCTGGCAGCACAAGGAGCTGAGAAGTCCTTGGCTCTGTGCAAGCACTGCTCTGCAACAACTGAACCATCGGTGTGCTATCAGTTATTTTTCTCGTACATGCATAACATGGCACATAACATGGCATGCATACCAGCCCCTACAAAGAAAATTAACTCTATCCCAGACAAAACCAAGGCAATAAACTAATGTCAATTCCAGTCTAAAAACTGTGATTATATGTAACACTGAGATCAGCACACATTGTCACAGAATCACAGAATCTCTAGGTTGGAAGAGACCTCAAGATCATCGAGTCCAACCTCTGACCTAACACTAACAGTCCCCACTAAACCATATCCCTAAGTTCTACATCTAAACGTCTTTTGAAGACTTCCAGGGATGGTGACTCAACCACCTCCCTGGGCAGCCTGTTCCAATGTCTAACAACCCTTTCAGTAAAGAAATTCTTCCTAACATCTAACCTAAAACTCCCCTGGCGCAACTTTAGCCCATTCCCCCTCGTCCTGTCACCAGGCACATGGGAGAACAGGCCAACCCCCATCTCGCTAGAGCCTCCTTTAATATACTTATACAGAGTGATAAGGTCACCCCTGAGCCTCCTTTTCTCTAGGCTGAACAAGCCCAGCTCCTTCAGCCGCTCCTCATAGGACTTGCTCTCCAGGCCCCTCACCAGCTTCGTCGCCCTTCTCTGGACCCGCTCAAGCACCTCGATGTCCTTCTTGTAGCGAGGGGCCCAGAACTGAACACAGTACTCCAGGTGCGGCCTCACCAGAGCCGAGTACAGGGGGACGATCACCTCCCTAGCCCTGCTGGTCACAGTGTTTCTGATACAAGCCAGGATGCCGTTGGCCTTCTTGGCCACCTGAGCACACTGCTGGCTCATATTCAGCCGACTGTCCACCATCACTCCCAGGTCCTTCTCTGCCTGGCAGCTCTCCAGCCATTCCTCTCCCAGCCTGTAGCTCTTCTTGGGGTTATTGCGCCCCAGGTGCAGGACCCGGCACTTGGCCTTGTTAAACTTCATACAGTTGACCTCAGCCCATCGGTGCAGCCTATCCAGATCCTCCTGCAGAGCCTTCCTACCCTCAAGCAGATCGACACACGCACCTAGCTTGGTGTCATCTAAAGCTCTTCAATTGTTTATATTATTTGGGCAAGCGATGTCTGTTCTTTTTATAGTTAGGACAAGATACACAGATTAAAAGGTCTGCAATAGACCTGACCCATGCCAAGACACACACATCTGCTTTTTCCATTCACACAAAGTTTTTATGAATACTGAATATGCAGAACACTGCTGGCAACTCTTGCCCTGCAAACACGGGGATGGAACTGCTCTAGTCTACAAAATTACATCTAACTATGGAGAAAAAAATATTAGATTTTTCACAACTCATACACTTAAATTAATGCACTGAACAGATAAACAGGATGAAGATTTGACTGCATTCAGAGGCCATGATTTTCCTTATTTTTCATTTTTTTTCTACTTTTGTTACAGTTCTATTATTTTTTAAGCCACTGAATTTAAAAAGAACTAAAAAATGTGCTTATTTTAAACTCACATATTTATCTTTTGCCACATAATTGCTGGGGATTTTGCATATCTTTATGAAAGATTAATTTTTATTGCCATGTTTCTAGTATAGAAAAAGCATACCATATTTTAAAGAAATCAAAGTTCTTAAACTTAAAATAGCTGCACTTCAGTAACGTTCTTTTCATGAGCAGTTATTTGCACATGTAAATTATCAGACTAGGCAATTCAATTATCCTGAAACTTTTTTTCCTATGAATTAAGAGCATGCATGTCAGACTACTGCAATATTCAATCTACACAAGTACATTTACTTATTTAAACACATGTTCAATAAAAAAAATCAGTAGATTTAACTAATTTGCTTTTTATATTTTACTTGTAGGAAACTTAAGTAGTTTCTTAATTTAAGTTGCTAGTCTCTTACCTATATTCTTACCTATATTTCTGCAAGACAAGAATTCTGTAATTGTTTTAACTTTTGAAATGTGAACAATTACTTCTTATGTTGGAAAATCTCATACGGACCTCTACATGGGTACCAAAAAGTTTGTGTTGTCTGAGTTATCTGGGATACTAGTAGGAGCCACAGGTCATTCCCTTGAGCACATCAGCTACAAACAAACAGGATTTCCTAAGATACTTTAAAGACATGAACTCAAAAACTAAGGAATCAAGCAGCACTTTGTTCACCTAAGCACCTTCAAAACAGGAAAATCCAGAATCAGCTGATATCTATGACTTACTGTATGAGGAAAAGTCTCATTCACCTACTTACCCAAGCTTTCTACTCCTTTCTGTCTAATTACTGTAAGAATTAATTTTGAATTATGTCATTTTCTAGGAAAAAAATAGCACTCCTTGAAAGCCAAGTTTCACATACAGGGTTAATTTCCATCTTCAGCAATTCACTAAGTACCTGATTTTCTGAGAACCACTGGGTATCCTTCTGACATAATGGTGACAGGAAAGACAGTCCATATGCCATGTAAAGTGATGGCCAAAACAATTTAAAAGCACAGTTTACCCTGTCTTTCCACAGATGCATGCGTTTAATCACAGACTGCAAAACTCAACTCCTCCCCAAATCAATTTTTCTTTGTTGTCATGCATAAAAAGAAATCAGGGCACTCGCATGCATAAACAGCATCAGACTTCTTACCCTTTCGTCCCATGATTGAGAAATCAATAGCAAACAATGCTGCACATGAAGGTTAATCGACTGATAGAAAAACCAGTTGCAAAGTAATTTCTGTAAATAACAATGATAAAATGTTTTAATAAAACCTGGGGAAAAAATATTAAGCTACCTTTTAACAATCAGTGAAGTGTCTACATATAGTTTAAAAGCACATCTAGGCTTTGATGTGGACAGTATTAAGTTCAGCTCTTACACATAACTCAATAATCATATGCCCAGACTGGACACACCAAACTAACAACAGCTGAAGAAACGTACTTTCCAAGTTTTCACAACCTATGTATTAGAAAAATTGTGCATTTAGCCATACTTAAGAGTGATCCAAAATAAATGGAAGGTGATGAAGGCAGGAATGACATCACTAGATACTATTTGCGATGTGTTAGTAGAAGTGATTTTCACTTTCTATGAAGCATGCAATTCCCCCTTCCCAAGCAGACTTAGGATGATACTTACATGGACGGAATTGAGAGCCAACAGAAAGCAACAAATTAAATATCTATTTAAAAATTATGAAGTCTTAAAGAAATCATGCAGAGTCATTAAAAAGTATGGAAGCAGCCACTCCACTAGGACACAAAGTTGGTTGTGCTATCATGAGTGAAATAGAGCCACCAAGTACAATTCTTTCAGCTATAAATTCCTGGATTTTTTTTTCTTATCATGATCAAAGGATACATTAAGATGAATTCTTACTTTTTCTTTTCAGTGTGGAAAATACGATCAGCTAAAAACCAGATCGAGAAAACCTGTATCTAAATGTTTACATATTGGAGGCTTGCATTGTTTATTATGAAAAGAATCCATTATATACTTTGTGATCACGGTATTATAATAGTCACAGACATCCTGACAAACAGCTATTTTCCCTTACAGACCTCTGTCTAATACATGGCAAACTGCCAAAGTAGCGCAAATGATGACCTTCCCTTAGCATCTGTTTTTCAAGTTCTTGTGTTGGTCTGATTAAGCAGTTCAAAGAGGGACTTGATTTAAAAAGCTTCCAGTGACAGACAATAACAGAGCTGCTTCTTCCTCTCAGGTGCTAGAATCAAGCAGTAGATGATGATGTGAGATAATTCCCCATGTAATTCTTTCATAACAGCCAAAATTTTATAGTGTTATAATGTATTTATTTTAACACCATTCTAAGTAGTCAACAATACTGTTAGAGAGCTAATAGGATTTCTACTGCATACAAAACGAATTAAGGCAATTATGAAAAACATTTCATTATGTGGAAGGTCCCATTTGGGGCTTTAATGTGCCAAGGGTATATGAGAAGCATATACCAGATGAGAAAAAGTATGTTAGGTGGAAGGATTGGACAGAGATATTAACTCTGTGACATATTAGAGATATTAGAACTGTGACATAATTTTTGCTAAAAACAAATGAACAAACAAACAAAAAAAAACAGAATGCATTAGCCCATGAAATATTTATGGGGACAGAATTAGGAATACATCTCCAAAAACCATGGGGTACTGTAGAACTGTACTTCATAGGGAAATAAACCTTCCCTTTATTAACTATCTTATTATTATAGAATAAACCTAGAATTTTGAAAGATAAATAACTAAATTTTCCCTAAGTTGTTGCCCGGGAAAGAAATTCAAAATGAAAACACTGCATGCCTCTTAAAAAGAGTTAAGAACATTAATACGAGTTAAGAATTCACTCATATTTCAAGTTACTATTTCAAATGCTGTTTTCCTCCCTATGCTTAGAAAAGCCCTATTTAAAAAGAAAAAAACATTTTTTTTTTTTTTTAATAAAAATTATGAAGTAACTTATCTCAAAGCAGCAACATCCAAGAAATAAGGAAGATAATCACTCTGTGTAACTGTTCTATCTTTTACCGACTTTTGTATCACCCAGACTACAGATGTTACCAGTACAACACAGCTGCAGACTAGCTGTCTCTCCACAAAAAACTGGCAAAAAGCCACAGGGTACTTTTACAGTTGAGGAAACAAAATTTTTTATAGTTTAAGGAGAAGGAATCAAGACACTCAGCATACTTTGGGAAGCACTGTGAAGTTACCAAAACTTACTGCATCAGAAACAGGCCAGACTGTGGAAGCATTTCCCCGTAACTGAAACATGAAGCTCTTAGATAAAGTGATCTCTTTCTAACTGGCAAAGAGTAGGGGGGATGTTTGGATTACTAACTTTTGCAGTTATTAGTTCAATAAAAGAATAACGGCAAATTACATTTGTCAAAATCCTTTTATTTACTTTCTGAATTTGCTTGTCAGGCAGGCAGGCAGTCATACAGTGATCTGCTAATCACCGGATAGGATCAGTTCAAAGTAATATTATATACTTAATTTTGAAGGCTTTGTTAATAATTTAAGTATGTTAAAGAAATTAAGAGTAAGTCATGTAAAAGATGACTAAAAAGGAGATATCCATGCATATAGCTATCACAAGTAAAATACCTTCCTATACTATGCAGACATTATCACCTGTATCAAAAAATCATTAGCTAGAAAACTGTACTTCAAGCAACTCAGTAAGTGTGAACATCTGGAACTTAATGCTGAAGAACTAGTCTTAAATGCTTTGGTAAATGATTTATCTACGCTTTTTTCCTTAACAACAGCATTTGTGTCATTTCAACTCAAATGCAGCCAACAAAACCACTGAAATCACCCATGTTCTGCAACGTGTTAAATGAAATTATCTGTACAGATTACTGAAAATTGTTATTGCTACGAAAAATATTTTTTACAAGTATTTACAAAAGCACTGCTTTGGCGAGCTCCCTACGATTGCTGCAGCAATTACAGCATTACACGATAGCTCTACAAACTAGATGTCAATGCAAAGGCCATGCCTTTGCTAGCCCAAGCCAAGCACTCTTACATCTAAGATTAAAAGAACAGGTTGAAAATTTTGTCTTTATGAGCAAAATAATACAGTATTGAGACAAAAACCTTAACATTATTTTGTTAAGGGTTCAATGCAGCATTATGACTCCATATTCTTATGTACGATTGATCAACAGCAACATCAATTAAAAAAAATGACTACCCCAGTATGTAACAAACAGCTAGCAATTGATTATCCTGGATTAATAGGACTGATTATCCTATGATTATCCGGGACTTCATGCATATTTTTTAGACAGTTAATACTGAGGGAAGTGATAACTGTAGTAACTTCAGGCTGAGTTTTAAAATGTCTCCAGGAAGAGAGAAAGTCTCTGAAAAGACCAAGTCTCTCTGTGCAGTTTTTCCCTAACACCACTGTCCTGGCTTTTCCTGACTTTCTAAACCACCGCTTCCACACCCTGATATTCCCTCAATAATATACTTGAAAAAGGTTTAGAACTTCTAAAAGGAACTAATATAGACTCATGAAAGCAAGTAGAATGACACTGGAAGACAGGTCAGGATGATCTGAGAACTCCATCAAGCTTTCCTTTTAAAAATATCCTACTATTTACTCCCATTAGAATTTATTCTAGCAGAACAGAAAACATTTCTGGAAAACATTTCAGAGCCTTTTCCACATTCTGTTCTTAAAGATGCTCAATGAATCTGTTGATGTGTGGGACAAGGAAAGTCCAAGTGGTAGATCCCACCTTTACAGTGAAGGTTTACAGTTTACAAGAACAAATCATTTACGATTTCAAAGTTAACTCACTACAGCGCCAACCAATGTTTCCTCAATACACTCTGAAAAGAATCCTGTGGAATCTATCAAGAAGCCTGAATCAGTAGACAGCACCTTCCCTTCCACGTTCCGAAAGGTGAAGTTGAGGGCTGTATACAATATACATGCATACTACTACCTTATCTTTGCTCATATAGTCAAAAAGTGGTCTAATACACACAGAAGATAAATAAATGGCGGGATAGTTCTGAACACCTCACTGCAGATAAAGTTGTTTTGGTCTCATTAAGTTCCACCTGACCCTGTAGTTACCTACATGCATTAGGTTAAATAGTGTTAAAAATGACCCTCAGCATAAAAATACCTGGTGTAGAAAAAAAGATTTTACTCTTCCAGTCTAATTGCTTAAAAAACAAAAAATGCTCCCAGCATAAATGACTATCATGATAGAGGCCTTATTAGTACTAAAAACTGAAATTGAAACACAGCAACAGTTCATGATATTGAAAAAGCTTGACCACAGTACACTTTGAACACTTTATGCCAGCACTTACAAATCTGAATACATACATAAAGCATACATGAATATTTACCACTATTTTTTACATAAACTCATGTCTATGTAGAGGAATAGTTTATTTATTTATTTATTTTACCAGAAAATTAAAAGAATCCTAAATACTTACATTAAAGTATTTTACATTACAGTGGCTCAAACTGTACTACATATCAAAATATGACCATACTTACAGATTAGACATTCATAGAGGTGTGACCATGTAACACAACAATTATAGTATGATATTTAAGTATCCAGTAGTCACAGATTACAAATCTTAAATCAGCTAAATAAAATCCTCAAATGTTTCCCAGTGAAATTAAACACTTGTGAAACTCATTACAAACCTATAAATAAGTGCACTCAATACCACTGTACTGTAACTTTTTGAAGAACTCTTTATTCTCATGATAAAGCAGTTTGCTTTATCCAAAGACTGACGTTAGTAACTTTGCTAGAAACCACACTGGATTTTTCTAAGTATACAATAGAAAAAGCTAGAAAAAAAATATTAGTGGTATTTCTTTTGATTTGTGAAAGTTGCTACTCTTCATAGTAAATAAGAATTTGATTCTTAGATACATCTGCTTCAAAAATTGCATTTGATTTGTTGAAACATTAAAATTTTTGTCTCATCACTTTATATACTAAACAGCAATTCTACCTACTATAAACAATACTTGCAATTTGCCAAAGATGGATATCACTATATCGAAATATCTTTCTGAATACAAATATTTCAGAACATACTTTAAATCATAAAAATCATCAATGTTAAACTGTGCACATCTAACTGAACAGAAAAAATCAGAAACTATGAGGTTTCTTTAGAAAAAATACACTGAGATCTACAAAGATTGAGGCTGGGTAATACGAAGATCTTAAATATTTTTAAAATGACTGCAAGTGATCAGCAGTTGTTGTTTGTTTCCAACCCCTTTTCCCCCCATGTTAATTCTGTTAGAATTTTAGCCCCCCCTTAAACATTATCTGAAGGTACTGAAGGCAACAATACTTACTAGCAGGCATTGTTAATCAGGAATCTGTCTTCAATTTCACAAAATATAAGCTATAAAGAAAAGAGAAACGTAAGTCAAGACAGTATCTTTAGACAATTTGCATCCAGACATATGTAGAAACTTATCAAAAATGAGCAAGTCACATTCCTTAGCTCCAACATCAGAGGCTGTTACCACAGAAATCCAAATACCATTTCATCTCACCAGACTACATGTAGTTTTTTGAAATCTGTTGAAATCTGTTATTGAAATCTGTCATTCTGTTCTTACTTCTGATGCCCAATTAAACATTTTCCTTGTGTTTACTGGGATGACCTTTCGCACTGTCACTGTTTATGGTGCTGAATGGTGTACAGCCTTACAGGATACTTCTACTTCAAATGGAAATGACAGCACTACCTCATTAAAAGAGCTCTGAAAGGTTTCTGTTAGCATAGCAAAGAAAAGCTATGCTAAAAATCCATGTGGGACTTTCTAGTACATTTTTCTTCCAGTATTAAAAAGAAATAGATAGATCTTAGACCAGAGAGCAAGCTACTGTAAACAAAGGCTGCTTGGTATATTTTTGATGTGGTATATTTTTGTTATATTGGTATATTTTTGATATTTTTACGCAATTAACAAATTTACAACAACCTTTTTTTAGGGATAAACATACCCTAATATAATGTTTAAGCAATTATTATTAAAATGCAAATTATCTTTTTTTTTTTTTAAATGTTAAACCAGCATAATTGGTTTTATTAACCACCACCTTCTTGTAAACATACCTTTTTATAAATTAAAAAAAAAAAAATCTCAGTTAAACAGATTGTGCTATTGCTTTCAAAAAAAAAGAATTTACATGGAAAAAATACAACTAGTACCTGTTTATATGTGTATATAACAAAGATTATTATTGACGTGACAATGTTGGAACAAACATTTTATTTGGTCACAAGTATGTTTAAATAATCATACACCAAAGCAATGTTCATAGTTACTAAAAATAAATTTGACTCTGATTGCGTACTTATTTCAATAAAAGGTTCCAATTTGCTGACAGCAACCATGATTAAAAACAGTGCTTCAAAGTAATTTATTTAAAATATCCTGTCCTGGTATCAAGCTGTACGCCCCTCTCCAAGGACAGAGGGAGAAGCAGCATAATTTGATAAGCAGAAATATGTGGATTGTGATGTTAAGCAGAAACCTGGAAAAGCAGAATTAGAGTGCAGTACAGAATTTAGCTGAGAGATTACAAAAGACAGATTTACTGAGATATTAGAACTACGTAAAAATGCAAAAAGCCTGATAAGAGGTTCATGGGAGTCAAGTGACAAAGACTCAGCGTTTTGCTGACTGTCACTAGCAATCAGGAACTCAAAACACTATGCTAGTACAATACCACTGTTGCTGCTAAGTCAGTCAACTAACTTCAGAAGATGTTAATGTAGAAATTACCAGACAGTTGCTTAAACATTCCAGACAGCTGTTCAAAGAGAAAATTGTTGGTTCTGTTTTTATATAGTTCGCTGCTTTTTAAACACTTTATGACGTGTAACAGGGCCAAAGAATTCAATGTGGAGCTGCTGTGATATTTAAATGCAGAACAGACTCCACAATTTCCTCTCAACAAAGTGTTGAATCACAGACTGATTAGTTGTAGAGCAAAGTTCAGTCCACTGATGCTAGTAGCTCCTCTAACAGACATGGTAGAACAGAACTAAACTAAAATAAGAAGCTTCCCACTATGAGTTTGATTTGCTGTTTTGTCACTGAATTAGATTTTACAGATCAAGAGAGGAAAAAGAAAAAATACATAATTTTTTGAACTAGAACTCAACTATAATTTAAAAAAGATACAGCAAACCACAATAAGGCAGCCATAGTTTAGTTTTCCTAAACAGGGAATAGTGTTTAATGTGTCTACATCATTCTGTGATACTTTACCGACCACCAGAGACAAGTTAAGGCTACATACCCATACAATACACACAACGCAACTGACTCCTGGATTTGCAAAAGAGGTAACTAGGAGTCATATCTCATTTTCTGCCAAAGCCTACAAGTTATTTTGCTTTCCTAAGGATAGTAGTAATTCTAAACAATTAAAAATTAAGTACAATGTATTTACATGTAAGTGCACTGTATACTAAAAGACAGATCAATACCTGTGTGACACATAAGGGTCATTTTTCTTAACAAACACTTTCAGTTCAGTTTTAAAAAGGTCACGAACAATTTGGCAAGGTTAAGGAAATCCATTGTTCTAGCAGACTGAAGCAGCTTTATCACAGGAGTAAAAAAAAAAAACACTTTGTTCTACTGATTGTTCCTGATCATCTCCTCCCTTGTGTGTTTACCTTTGACTTATCATCGTTACTTTAAATAACCTGAGATACAAAATTAAAGAACAGCCAAAGCTATTTCTTATTATCCAAAGATTCCATAAATGGCACTAAAATGAAAACTAAAGAGCAGTCACCTTTTTTTCCTGTTTGGCTTATGAAAAAAAATCTCCATAAAACATCTAAAATGGAAAAATCTCATGAATCATATTTCAGTGTGACAGACTGTAACCGTAATTTTACAGTATATGGCTCTATTCCAGTGGAGAAGAAAGAAGAAAAAAAAAGTTCTGTGCCAAATCTGATTTAATAAACATCTTTTTTTAATTAAATTCATACGCACAAGTGCTGGATGAGGGAAGAAAAAGTATTAATAGCCAAGTTATCTTCTGAATCCAACACAATCAGATCTGTATTTCCAAAAATGTAACATATCCTTGAGTTTCAGGGAAGGAAGCAGAAATTGGCATACCTAGGGTACTGTATTTTCTTCTGGTAAGTCCACCATTACCTAACTTGGTTACGTACCACTATAAATAATTAACTTGACTTTGAGTATTCAAAATGACATTGTCAGCTGGGCACCCATCCATTCCTGCAAATTAAGACAAAGGGAATGCAAGTTTAAGCATCTCTGAGAGTCAGGCAATGCAGGCTGGGCAGGCATGAGCTGAAAATTTTAAAACACACTGCCCATTAAATTTTTATATCACTTGTTTCCCCACCCACTCATGTCTTCTATTTGAAAAATCGTTTAAAAAAAAAAGTTTAGTTTAAAAAAAAAAAAAGTTTAGTTTTGTGGATTGGCAAATGGCCAATGAGATGCAACATTAAGAAGTCACATGCTCATTCTTAAACGTAGACTGTTAGGCTCCAAGTACAATTTCCAGAACTCCCAAAAACGCAATTTGAGATAAAATTACATAGCCCAGTTCAATTCGATGAACGTACCTAACTTGATTTTGAATTAGCTTTCTCAGGAAGAGAAGCAATACCACACATGAACCTGGCTGTGTTAAAGCGGCAACCCTGTTATTTCACCCACCAGAACCCACCTGAACAGGCATATCTAAAGGGATATTTGTCCTGCCTCACCTTACAGAATTCAGTCTGAGTATATGGTTTCAGGACAAGAGACACTGAATAAGTGTTCCTGAGTAATACTCTCCCTCCTTTCTCAAAGGCTAGTTTAACCCAATATCCATTTCATTTATAAAGTTAAAGGCACCATTCCTATGCCTTGGTACGTATGTTACCAGCGGTGGCTTAAAAATCCATCAAATAAACACTTTTTCCCCTTTTCAACTAAAAAGCACATGATCTGCTTCTACATATCAAAACCAAATCTTCAAAGTTGTTTGAGAATATCACAGTAATTTTACAAGTAGTATTTCATTACAGAATTAGGCTGTGCAATTAAGTCTCTGATACCAACAAAAGCTGTTTCTGTCCTGTACTTTTTACAATTTAGATTCCATAATTAGAAGTGCAGTTCCCTTTCATTATACTTTAAGTTCAACTGATGAATCTGATTACTATTGCAATGTCTCCTTCCACTTATATTTAATACAAAATTTGTTTGTTCTTCTCTCCTAAATGAGCCTGGGTCAGAAACAGAGATGTTAATGTTCATCATTAACTGCAAACATTTTCATAACATGATGCCCAACTTAAAACAGTTACCTTATAATTAAATATTAATTACAAGCTACATTCCAATTCTTTTTTTTTTTTTTCATGAATCGGAAATGAATTCCATTCTAACAATTTTTAGAAAAATATTATAAGTGTTATTAACAAGCTTGCACAAAATCTGTGCATAAGCATTTGCAAGCATCAAGGCACTACAGTCAAGATTTTAAGACAACTTGCTAACTGCCCAAGAAAATTTTACCAACATTTTTAAAAGCATCCATACGTGAGTCTTTTGGCAAGATGTCTTAAATACTAAAGTTACTCAAGAAAACATTTTAAATGATTTTTAGTACATTACATTACTTCAGGAAGCAGATTGCCCATGCCTTGCCAAAGCCTTGAATGTTACTCTGCTCTTATCTTTCCTATATAATTTGCAGGGCAAACATCTGTTGTAGCTTTACAAGGTATAACATGGGCTAGCTAACTTGATTTTGATACAAAAATTATAGCCTCGGCTCTCAGCCGCAGGCTTTTCCACTAATTCTCCAACGAAGCACAGAGATCTCATAATCCACTCAAGGCTTTTCTGCCTTCCTAGTATCTCAGCCTGAAGTACGATGGGATACTTCCCTACACATATTAAGCTTAAAGAAAAAAGTTGTAATATAATTAGCTCTCAGTAACAGGATTTGGGAACCTGCCCCTCAATTATCTTAAGTATGGCTCCATGCGGCGCGCTTACTGGTAAGTACAGCAGTCTGGCAAATCCATCCGGTAATGACTGTCCATTAAAATGACCATAATCTGCCAGGCACTGCTCTGACAGAGGCCCTGACAGCAGCAGCAAAGCATGTAACAGCTTTGGAGTAGAAGATCAAGCTCTTTAAGAATGCTGTGGCAGCGTAGTTGTATTGCACAGTTAGTTACACGGCTTTAATTAACGCTCAGCGAGATGTGTTATGGGCCAGCTGAAGGAGACCACTGTGGGAGAAACTCAAACCCACACCCCCCACACACCTTCCCTGCTTGCAGACTGATAACACAGGGATATTTGAGCAAATCCCAGACTACTGACAGAAAGTTTTTTTGTTTGTTTGTTTGTTTTTGTTTTTTAACGTATGATCGCCTCACAGAAGGCCTCCTGGAGCTGGGGGTCCCCCTGAGGGGTCAAGCAGCACAGCAACGGGCTCACAGGAGGACAGGCTGAGGGGGTATCTCCTCTCCCAGTCCTCCTCCAGGCAGCCCCCCAAGTCCCTCAGAGCTCCCCAGATCTCCCCAACTCCCTTCAGAGCCCCCCAGGTCCCCTCACAGCCCCTCAGAGCCCCCCAGATCTCCTCACAGCCCCCCAAACCCGCTCCCCGCCGCCTCTCCTCAGCCCCCCGACCACTGCCTCCCCGCTCCCAGACGCGGCGAAAGGGAAGGGACGAGGAGCGCAGGCCCAGGCGGTGGCAGCGAGGTAAACGGCCGCTCCGCAGCTGCCCCGACTCACCTCAGCCACCTCTCCGCCTCACTTTAGCCGCCGCCATTTTCGCCCCCCCCACCCCAGCCCCCCCGCGTTAAGTTGCTCGGAGCGCGATGCACGCCGGGAGATGTAGTCCTTCTGGCCGCCCTGCTGTCCTCTCCCCGCCCATCGCTCCTTTCACGGGAGCAACTACGGAGGCATCGGGGCAGGGGAAGGAATTCCCCTGGGACTGCTCAGCAGCCCGGCGCCCAGGAGCCGTCTGAGGAGAGCAAAGCCTCGGCAGAGAGGCAACCAGGGACCACAACTCCCAGCACCCTTTGCGGCAAAGGCTCGCCACGGCCCTAAGGCAAAGGGGGCGGGGCTAGTGGAGCACCTGTCCCCGCCCCACAACGAGGCCCCGCCCACTCCCTGCAGGCACCTCCCTGCTCTCAGTGTCACGTGACTGCGCCTCTCCCCTCGGGGGAAGGGGGCGGTGGCGGCCATGTTAGGGGGAGGTGGCGGTGGCGGCCATCTTAGGGGGAGGAGGCAATGGTGGTGTAGGAATAGAAATGTTGTTTTTGCAGAGTTAAATTGTTTAGAAGGAAGGAATGTGGTACTGAGATATGCTTACAGTGATAAGAAAGCTTAAGCAGGTGACCTGGTAAAATGCAGACAACCAGACTCCTTAGGACAATTAGGTGAAAATCACGGTGTTAAGTCAAGTCAGATAAGTGAAGAAACATTACCACTTCAAGCAGTAAAAATGGCAAAAGGAAATTGAAATTTGACAGGCCAGCTACTGAAGGCCATGCGTTGTTTGTGAAGCATCAGATAGATTGTGAACCTGGATTACCCACTCAGTGGGGAAACAGGGGAGGGTCCTGTCATCATAAAGTATATAAACTGTGTTTTGGAACTAGTAGATGCGCTCTCCTGCTTGTGGGGCGCCCGCCATTGCAATTGCGAATAAATTACTACTTCACTGAGATCCTCACCTGAGCCTAACTTATTGGCTACAGAGTGTTTCTCACAGTGGCAAAGGGGTTTGCGGCTTCAGAAGGTCTGCCCGTCCACTTTGGGGCCAGGATGAGCCCTAGCCTGGAGGGCGAGGCTCTGACTGAGAGGTTTTTTGGCGGTGCTGCTGCTAAAACCTTGTTTTTGGCATGGTGGTGGGTCTGAGCCTTGAGGTTGCGTGAGGAAATGTGGTGTCCTGAAGGGCGGTAGCGTGCCCAGATGGGAATAAGTGAGGTCAAAGTTCGACTCTGCAACGGGGTGTTGGCAGAAAAGCTGATCCTTGACCTGGCTGTTATTTGTGGTTTAAGTGTTCGTGCCTCTTACCAGTTGCAGCTGGAAGACAGGAGGGAGATGGGCCCAATAAGCTGTGCTTTCCCAGTGCAGCCGAAACCAGTGTTCAAACTTATCCAGACACAGAATAACAAATAGCTCAAATGGAAATTATGTAAAACTGCTGCAGATCCAAGGCAGCATAATCTCTTAATCCATTCTCCTTGAAATAACATTACTGGCTTCAGAATTTCATGTATTTTTTTTTTCAGGTCTGCTCATGTTACGTATCCTGAAGAAAAACTTGTATTTTTTTTTACACTGCTTGAATTCGTTTTCCTTCTTTTCAAACAATAATGCAAGCAGGATCAGGATCAGTAACACATGTTAATTGGAAATAATGACTAAAATGCCAAATGGCAGGTGAGATGTCTCCATACCTCACGGTTTTTAGCTGTATCCAAAATAGGTAAATTTAGGGAAATTGTCAAGAAAAAAAAAAAATGTAATGTGGGACAAAGTGATGGAGTTAAAAGGGTCCTTTTTAATTGTTTATATGATTTCTGAAATGCTGCTCATGGTTTTGAAGTTATAGGGCTGAACATGATGACCATAATAAGAAAAAGAGTCTGCCTTCAATAGATTTCTATATTGAAGTATAGAAGAAAATTCTTATAAATTTTTCATCTGCCAGAAACATAAGTGAATGATCATGGCCTGAACTCCTCATATGAGATGCACCTTCAAGTTCAAAGATTGTTCTTCCAACAATCAGCTACAGGCAGCCTGATCTCTTTACTGAAGTGCTTCATTCAAGCTATTTTTGCCTTATTTTTCTATTAGCTGTACATAAGGGAGAGCAAGCACCAATGTACATCTAATGCCATATGGTTTCGGGAAGATGCTGACAAATAGTGCAGCTACTAGTCCTTAGTAGTTGTCTGAATGCAACAAACAGCAAGATCAGCTGGTGCTCACTCAGCTACCGCTCACAATTTTAAATGTAACACAGTGAGTGACATGTCCTGATTACTCTCTTTTTCTTTTGTTTTAAAAAGCATTAAAACAACTTAAAATGACAGTTCCAGTTGTCAGACATTACATCTCGCGTGTCTGTGATGAATATCTTTTATTCTCTGAGGGTTTTTAAAATGTTTTTCTTCCAGCTTTATTGGATCACGAACATCTATGAATATCAAGTAGACATATAAAGCCGAAATCATAAAGTAAATACAATGTTGGAATTGTGGTTTGTTAGAAGAGAGATGATATGTTTTATGACACTTCTGTATAAACCATGGAGTAACTAATGTTCAATAAAGCCCTTAGCCTACTTGTAGTGCTGTTGTTTAAAACAACTGTTTTCCTATTTCAATTTAAAAACAGAGCAAACAGCTGTAGTCTGTGAATATCTATGTACTGGTCTCTGTGCGTTTCATTATGTGTTATGTAATGGATAAAAAATTTAATTGTAGAGTACTTTTTTTTTTTTTAATTTCAGTGAAGACATTAGAAGAGCGTCCAGACGCCCTTCTAGACAGTAGGATCGACTGCACCCTCAGATGACACCAAACTGAGTGGTACAACAGAAGGAAGGGATGCCATGCACAGGGACTTGGACAAGCCTGAGAAGTGGGTCCACATACACCTACTGAGGTTCAAAAAATCCAAGTGCAAGGTGCTGCACCTGGGTCAGGGCAATCCCAGACAGAAGTACAGACTGGGAAGAAGAAGACTGAGAAGACTGAGAAGAACTCACTGAGAGCAGCCATGCAGCGAAGGGCTTGGGGTTCTGAAGAGAAAGCTCTGGGGGGACCTCATTACAGTCCTTTAATACTTAGAGGGGGCTTATAAAAAAAAAAAAAATGGAGCACAACTTTTTACTGATAATGATATGATCAGGTTAGTTTAGTTTTAAGCTAAAAAGGGGGAGATTTAGATTAGATGTTAGGAGGAAATTCTTCACTCAGAGGGTGGTGAGGGATGGGAATAGGTTGCCCAGAAAAGCTGTGGATGCCCCATCCCTGGAGGTGTTCAAGGCCAGGTTGGATGAGGTCCTGCGCAACCTGATCTAGTGGGTGGCATCGCTGCCCATGGCAGGGGGATTGGAACAAGGTGAATTTAAGGTCCCTTCCAACCCAAGCCATTCTATCATTCATTCATTGTCAGCAAAAGACTGACATTTTCCTTTTACCACATCTAGAGTGATGATCAAACTATCCAAAAATATTATGAAGTTGAATTAAATGCATATTAAATTGCTGTATTGCTAATTTATAGCCAAATTGTTCAATTTTACTTCCACTCATCTTAGATGTGCACTCAGTGCACATCTAAGTGCACTGGCCAGGTTTACTGAGAACATCTTATAAATCTTCTGAAGCTAAAGTTCTTGCATACATTGATCTGTACGTGCCCAGAACTTTGTGTCCCAGGTAACCTGAGTTTTATTATTTTTTAAAATGATATTCATAACATATGTACAACTTTTAGAATTGTAATGCTCAAAGTTTGTAAAATGTGAGACAGCAACGTTCTGTTCCATGACCAGTGATAAGAAAATGTGAATTGTGCTAGTAATTTGGTAATTGCAGTTACATGTTTTCTCATTAGATTTCAAATTCACATAAAAGTACAATGAAAGGTTCAGTGTCTGGAATAAGCAGCAAAAATTACCTTAGTTTAAAATGCCAGTGGAGGTTCAGAAGGGTAACAGGAATGATTAGTAAGCATTAGACAGTCTGAATATGAAGTGTTTTCAAGGATTTTTAATGGAAACAAAAAGGTATAAAATACCAAATTTATCCCAAGAGCAGTATAAGGTAGAAATGGCAGAAAATTATGTTGCTTTTTTACCTGTATAAGGGTACAGTTATATTTAAAATGTTTAGTTTCCCTAATTTTAATGTACATAGAGAAAAACAGATAAGGAAGTATATGGTACACATCAAAACCAAAGGCTAAATTGATGAATAATATGCAGCTGCTCACCACTACATTGTATAAATCTATTGTAGCAATTAATTTTTATCTTCCAAGAGGAAAAAACAACCACCACCAACAACAAAACAGTACTTTCATTGGAATGACTGCATGGCTTGCTCAATCAAAAGTAAAGAAAACCTTTCATGGACATCTCATTGGAATGTATTTTATCTTTATCATCAGTTGCCAGTTAAATTTTTCTTAATGTTTATTTTGTAGTGTATTTTTCCAATCTCATATGTATATGGTTGATTCTATAAACAGGTGGTAATTGCAATATTTTATGAGCAGCCAAATGCAGCTGATAGAAGATGTTTCTGCCAAGAGTAGATTGCAGAGATCAGATCCTTGGGGCCTTTGATAAGGTATTTGCTTTGTCATTGTTCATTTTGGCAGGAGGTGAAGTGGATGCAAACCGACGACATTAACCAGCCCTGAAAGCAGAGCAGAGTTTGTGCCAATTCAGCCCCCAAACTATCCAGTAGCTCCTGGTAGATTTTTTTCCTGTCTCTTCTTGAGTGAGAGTTCTCAGTGACAGCTCTGCTCACTAGGAAGACAGCTGTCAGGGGGACAGCAAAAATAGATTGGAATGATTATGTTTTTTTAGAAATTCTCAGAAAATGCTGAGCAGTGCTGTCAGAAAAGTTGGTGTCTTGCAGATGTCTTGGAGCAAGAATCTTCAAATTGCCTCCAAAATCCCAAATACTTTACAAAACTATGGCTATAAGTAGTTGGAGAGTAAATTTCACCTAAGAATTAAAGATGTTAATACTACAAAATCCTCATGTGTGTAAGAAAAGTTCTTGTATGATATATATGTATTTGATGACCAGTAATAGTCCATAATATAATCGATGTCTAGGTGCTTGGTTGTTTTTAGGCCACTAATTGTCCTTAAGGCAAAGATGCTTTACAAGAACTACTCAAGACGGAGAAAAAAAAAAAAAGAAAAAGACATTCTAATTATACCATTACATAGTTTTTATGCTTTGCTTTTGGCATTAGTAGTGTTTGCACTGATAATGTTTTTACAGATTGGAGCAATTTTGATAGATTTTATTTTTGGGATTGGTAGCGTTTCTACAAAGTAAATGGTTTTATAAAACCATATTTAAAGAAAGTCTGAGTTATTAAAGTTTAATTTGCTTGTCTGACTGGGGGCAGAAGGAGAATGAAGTACAGAACCTTTTCCAATATGGAGTAGGTGGCAATGAGATGTATTAAATATTGGATGTGAAACCCTGAGTTCCTGAAGTGTTACCTGTAAGAGAGCTAGCTAGATGTATGACTCCCAATTGATCACACTGCAGTTCTTCTTACTCCAAGTGACATTAAATATTAGTCAAGTTCCCGTTCCATTCCTCAGTGCTGATGTACCTTGGTATATTCTGTACATCTTCACTTGAAGCCTTCTCTTCCCGCTGCTGTGTAACAGGAGGCTAATGTCAAGGTTTTTCATTACCATAACATCCCAAAATAGAACCTAATTATTCTTCTCCATTTCCAGTCTCAACTGGGTTTTGGAGAATTGATTAAAACCCTATAGAAAAGAATGAATATGCTCCAGTCTCACTGCAAAGAATATTTATTCCATTTCGTTTAAAGTACTGATAACAAATAATGCATGTTGTGTTCCATGCAATTTATTTTTGTTTCTTTTTCTTTGGTTTCTGAGGCTTACACAATCACACTGTCAGTCTCTAATAACATGGGAACAATCAGCCCAACTTCAGCCGTAATTGCCACAAGTAGAAGTTTTACAGTAAAAATGATTCTGGAAGTTTCATAAATATCTGTAAATGGTTAGAGAAAAGTGAAATGAATTAGTAAGCTCACTGAGAGTGGTTTTTTGTGTTGCTTGGCCTACCTTGGTCAGATGTGCTCTGTGTGTAAGCCAGCTCGAGCTGAGCCTGATGTCTTCTCAACTGGTCACAAGCAAATGTGGTGGGAACTACTGAAAGTGTTAGGAGATGTATGGGTCATGATGAAAATAAGGGAGGAGCTGGGACTATAGCAGTGTGGGAAATCAGGTTTCACTTGTTCTACCCATCACAGAACAATTTTATTTATACTTTTCCTGTTAATGCCTTTCAGAGAAAGATTTCCCTGTCACATGTCACATCCACTGAAATAACCAAATAAATTTCTAAAAGGCCTCTGGGTGAGAGCCTTTGTTGGAAGAAAATAAATAAATAAATAAATAAATAAAAATAATAAAAGACTTAATTTCATATTACAGTGGATCAGATTCTCAGCTTGATGAATGGAGTTCTGCTGACTTAATGCCAGCTGGCATGCTGTTCTAGGATGTGAGAAGTACTTCCAAGCAAGTTTAAAAAAGATAGGCAGGAGTATGTTTAGGGAAAATGGTCATAAAATTACAATATAAAGAGCTGTCACTTTGTAATAGGAAATACAAGAATGATAGGGAAGTAAAATGTTAACTATTTTAAGATTTAGAATCAAAACTAAATAGATGTATCCCTTACTATCTCAAATCATTTCTCAGTTTTTTGTAGACCGGTAGACCGTTAAAGGAATAGTATTATTTTAAAAGAATGACTGTTAATCTATGCCTGTTTTTGCAAAGGTAAAACACGTAATGTTTTTTAGGTTAAAAAAAAATAAAATAAAATAAAATAAAAAAAAAGCAAGAAACCAGTACACAAGATAGAAGAGGTCAAAGAACTGAAGGACATAATTTTTTAAAAAGATACTATTTTTCATAAAAGTAAGAGGAGGGAATGGGAACTAGTGTGGGCAGGGATAATAGTCATGAGAGGACTGGAGGGAATTGATGGTTTTCATGAAAAAGAGACAGAACAAGAAATCAGAAAATGGAGGACCTGCGAGAGCTGGCTAAGCATGCAGGGAAGCACAAGACTCAGAAATGGGAAGACAGGGACAGGAGGCTGAAGAATAGTCTTACCATTACTTTGGCAAGACCTGGACTGGGATAAAAGTCCAAAGAATGGATGCAAGGAGGAGAATGGGACTGCAAGAAGGAGTTGGCAGCATGGTGAAAAACAGGGGGGCATTGGGAGATGGGAGCTTGGCTGAAATGCCCAGGGTCATCCTCCTCCCCTGTGTCAGGAATAGACTTTAAGACCCATGAATCCCATCAACCCTCTGTTATTAGCTGGTCTTTTTAAAGTACTGGTTAACTGGAAATACTGGGAACAGAGCTATCTAAGAAATGACTTGGATGAACTCAAATAATTTTATTTCTTTTTAATAAAGGTATTCCTGCACTTCTGACTTCAATTAAGTCAATTAATTTTGTTCAGATTATTTATATCATTTTAACCCTTCCTATCTTTTTAGGTCAATTTTGAAATAAGCTATGGAAAAAAAAAAATCAAAAAAAAAAAAAAATCAGTAGATTCCATTTAGAAAATATCAACATAGACCCAGCTTTTTTTTTTTTCTTTTTTTTTCCATTTCTTCCTGACATATATGTCAAGTATGTAATGACTGGAAGAAGAAAACCCATTTTTCTGCAAATTTATAATGTTGGAAATAAGTCACCAATCTCTATTTAAGAAATGCCAGGAGGTGGCGTGAGCCTACTTATTTTGCTCCCTCAGATTGAGGCGCTGAGTTTTGCATCACAGGTACCTGACCACACACTATTGCTTCCACTTGGACTTCTGCCATGTTTTAAATACATAACAACTACTGTTTACCAAGCTATTCTTCAATTTGTTTGCTCATCGCTGTTCAACGTATGTCCCAATGAAGCATTTATTACTCCTTAGATTTTGCTTTTAAAACATCATTTCCATTTGGACTTCTGTCATAGTGCTTGAAGAACACTCGTCTGTGTTCTTCACAAAATGTAACAAGTTAATTTGCTTTATGTAGCGCCTTTTTCAGATGAGTAGATAAGACACTATCTCATTTGAACTGAGGAATTATAAGGGTTTGGGATATGGAATTCGAGATGTAGAAATCTTTTCAGAGTATTTGTCTAGACAGTCATTGCTACTGCTGTATGAAGTGCTCTCATTTGGAAACATTTGCTGCCAATACCTGTCTGCTCACTCCCAAGATCTCCTGTGGTTTCCCAGTCCCTTTCTGTCTACTAGTACTAAAGTCTATTTTTTCTTTTTTACTCCCTCTGCAGCAACATGTGTGGAGAGGAGTAGATGTTGTTGCTTCTTTACTGAAAAGAAATGTGAGTAAATGTAAGTAGTTCCTAAGGAAAAGGTAGGGTCTGTTATGGAAGACATGGGAATCCCACAGTCCATGGGAACTGAGCAAGAGAGGGACTAAGCACAGGAGATCAAGGGAGAGGAGAAGAGAAAGTGAAGACCTAGACTCCTGCCCTTCTGTATCTCAGAGTCCTCCAGTGCCATTCTGACATCTTCCAGTATCCCTCATCAAAAGTCCACCCAAATTCATCTGCTTGCCTCACAAACAGAGGACGTCCCAGCCCAGTGCACACATAATCTTATCATTTTCTTTATTCATATCACACCAGCTTCCTTCTTACCTTCTTCCTTCTTGTGATTTCCAACACGCATTGCCACTGCCACCAAGCTCAATTATGCCCTGCGGCTGAAAAGCTGAATAACAGCCACCATCACGAAATATACACTAAAGAGAGTTTTCCTACTTCAGCATCCTTATTTTTTTTCTTTTTCCCTTTCCCTTTCCCTTTCCCTTTCCCTTTCCCTTTCCCTTTCCCTTTCCCTTTCCCTTTCCCTTTCCCTTTCCCTTTCCCTTTCCCTTTCCCCTTTCCCTTTCCTTTTCCCTTTCCTGGTGCTTTCCCTTTTTTGTGTGCTTCCCCCCCCCCCCTTTTTTTTATGCATTTAGTTAAATCATTATGTCAAGTTCACAAATACAAAATTGTGATAAAGATGTTGCTTTATCTAGTTTGTGTTGGAGGCAGCAGCCTGGGAAGGGGTCATACAATCACATCGCATCTGTGATTATCAACTAGTTTTGGATTTGCTCTAAAGTATGCCAGCTGGTCCTGTGTGCATACAACCCAGTTCTGCAAACCATATGTCCTTCATTGAGAAGTATTCACATGAGGTGTCACACTGAAGACATAAAATTCCTTTCAGCCAAAACTGATCAAAGAGGTGGCAGCCAATAAGGCCAGCACTTCCAAAGCTAGGTGACTGCTGTTAGTACACTAGCCTGATGCTACCTGTCATTCATATCGTTTTTCTTTAGTCACCAGAGTTCCTTATTTTTGCCCAAAGTGATCTAGGACTTGTGCAACCAAGCCCCTTGTCCTACTGCATCGTTCATAATCTCCTGAACCTTGACCCTGCTCAGTGGGAGCTGGTGGAATCTCAGATCCTTCTGACTTCTCCAAACTAATCTGGATGCCCAGAGAGACAGTGAAGGAATGAGAATAGTATGCAATCTGACCAAAAAAAAAAGTAAAAAATAAAAACAGGAAATGTAAAAGAAAATGTGACAGAACACAGTGCTAAAATGCCGCTTTTTTGACATTACTGACTTAAAATCACTTTAAGAAATAATATTCAGAAAATAACTGACAGGGTCAATTTCTGACATCACCTTGTCTTTTGGGAGTTTACTGCAGTAAGCAAGACTGCATATATGTGAATGAGCAAAATGTATCTCAGAGTTTTTCATCCACTATGACTGCTGCGTAGAAAATATCAGTTGCTTGACCATATTCTGTCCTTTATCTTGGTACAATTTTGACAGATGAACAGATATAGCATTTGTAACCTGTTTAGCACATCTGAGAAAAGTCTTTACAGTTTTAAATGCAAAAATATCTATAACCTTCTTCAACCAATGCTGTCTTTTCTGTATAGGTAATTACTGAGATTAAGCAAGCATCTCTAAATTGCTTATATATTCCATTTGCTTCTATTTTCTGTTGGCCTTGTGATTGTCTTTCTACAGAAAGCATGAAAGACAGATTAGACAGATTTGCTTCTTCTTCTTTTTTTTTTTTTTGGCAATAGCCTACAGAAGGAAATTACTTTCATTTCAGCAATGGCAACACTTTTCTGAGGAATAAATACTTTATTTTGAAAAAAAATAATGGTTTCCATTTCAGAATTCCTGAAGCAAGAGATTTTGCATGTGTTTTTAATCTTCTATACCCAAATCTTCATGGTATTGAAGAAGGCAAAAATAAATAAATAAATAAATAAATAAATAAATATGAGAAATTCTAGTTAGCAGAAGCTGAGTTCAAATAATACTGTGACTCTGTTCTCACAGCAGTCAGTGATGAAAAGAGTTTCTCTGCTTGATCCTCAAATCTAGTTCCTGACTGTTGCAGCAATAACTGCATTTAATTTTGTGATCCTTCATATTGTACAGTTGGAGATGCTACCATAGCATAAGACTGGATATAAGAAAAAATCACAATCCTCCTGAAATCTTCTTTCAGCAGAACAAGGATTTCATTCACAAATTTTTGCAGTGCAAGGAGGAATGCAGATTTATTTATTTACTTATTTATTTTGCAAATATAGACTTTATATGTAATATTTTGAATCCTCAGGGGTAAGGAACCAAGTAAGTAAAAATCTATTCCTTTATCTCAGAGGAGTCCTGGAAGCAGTATATGCTGTTGTAACTATTGCAATATCATGTACTTTTCTTACATTTAATTTATGGAAGCATAACTGGGTTATTCTAATAGCAGTCATCTATTTCCTCCCACTACAATGGTTTTATTGTTCAGGTAATTGGATAGAATTGGCTGACAAAATGATACCTAATGGGGAAATCTTTTACAGAGTGCTGTATTTATCCTACAGGTGCACAATGCTTTTTTTATGTGTCATTAAAATATGTGGTTTCAAGACAAAATGGACTTTAATAGCAAACATACAATGTGGCAAAAGTGTCTGTGTAGAAAAATGCAGGTCACCTGGGAGCTAAAGGTTCTTCATCAGGACCTTATTAAAATCTTTGATAGCATCATGGGAAGGCCTGTTTAAAATGCTTCAGTGTCATCAATATACAAATATATTTGCCATGTCACTCCCTGGTGATTTTCCATAATAAGATCAAAATGGGATCATCTGATTTCTTATTTATTTTTCTTTTACAAATAAATATTAATCAAATCTTGTCTGCAGAGAGAACTTTCAGGTTCACCTCCTCTCCTCTCTCCTTCCCTTTTCTGTTTATCATATAGCTTCCTCAGAAGCTGTGATGACATTCACTCTGCTGTTGGAAAATAATTCCATGATATTTTGCATTAATACGATTAATCACAGCTGACAGCACTGTCTCCTGATGGTTTTTCAAAACAGAAAATCTGATTTCACAAGGAACAAGGCTTGGCAGAATAGAAGTTCTGTCTTGCACCCATCTGGCCTTTCACGTTATGCTCAATAGATCTTATCTATATTCTAATGTAAAAGGAGAAATTTGCTAATACTAAAATTTTCATTGGTTAAAGTATATATAAAAAAAAAAAGAAAGAAAAAGAAGAAGAAGAAATCAGTCATTTAAAACAAATCACAACTATCAAGATGTGTATTGGAGAGAAACTCAAGGGTAGAACAAAAAATACTGTACCATGATATAATTCATATCTGTTTCAGTTGTTTTATGACCATCTTCAGAAGTCTTCCAATTATAGATAGAGTTGCTTATAATTCAGTCAAGGTTTAGCCTCTACACGAACAGGTTGGTCAGCACTCCTCATAGTTCATCTGGATAACAACCAGACTTATCAAAGCATTTACAGTTTAAGCCATCTTTGGTATAATTTACACTGGCAATGCCATTATCTCCTAATTCAGGGACTCAATTTGGATGGTGTTCAAAAATATCTGATCTGATGTCTGTCAGGAAGTCTAAACATGCTCAGATCCCACACCAGCAGGCTGTGGTCTCAGATGTAATCCTTCTACAGCCTTCTACAACCCTTAATTTACAACTGGTACTTGCATACCTGATCGTTAGGTAAAAGGCAACAGTGTGAAATAAATTTTTATTATATTTAAAACAAAATACTTAATTGCAAGATTAAAAGCAAGCTATGTAAAATGTTTTCCAGTACATCATAAAATACAAAAGATTACCTTGACCTGCATCTACTCTGACTACCTTTAGACAGATTTTTGTCACTGATTTCAAACTTCTGATGTGATTACTCAGTAACTTTCATGTTGCATCCACTTATTATTAGTTCAGAAGATATTTCAGTATTTCCTGTATTCTTTATACACTCTTTTGAAGAGTATGTTGAAAGCATTGCTGTCACATAATCAAAACCATCCTGAAGGAAAGACTTTGTCTCATTTGACCTTTTTAGAGGAATGGGTTTGTATAATCCTCTCTTCCCTCACAGCTATGGTGCTGTACCAGGACAAGAGAGACGCTACTGCCTGCCTCATCAGTCCCATTCCAGAGAGAAGTAGTCCATAAAATTATACCTTTCCACTTCCCTTGCAACTAATTATCTTATTTCTCCCTTGCATAGGGCAAAACTTCTTAAAGCACAAGGAAGAATAAAAATAAATGAAGGAACATTTTTATTTTTTCTTTTTTTTTTTTTTCCAGGAACTCTTGTGTAGTGACATGAACCAACTTTGCTTACAAGTCAGAATAATGAGAGGCAATAACCTGCATCTGAAGCAAGTTAAAACTGAGAGAAGGAAACAGTTGTTTGATTGACAATTATCTTAACTTCATCCTTAATTTTACCAGTCATTTTCTCAAAGGCGGCTGAGCAACTGAAGGACTCCATCTGTAGCTTATCTTCAGCCTCTCAGGCTTGTGTTACAGAGTTTCGAAATGGCTCTCCAAAGCAGGTGGAAATGATTGGTTTTCATGGTTTCTTCATATAAGATTGCTTTTATTCTCTCACAGCATTCATTAGGAATGGGTTTATGTGATTGCATGTCTGACTTGAGTTTGAAGAATATTTGCTCAGAACACTTCATGTATTTGAAATGCTCTTCTACAGATAACATTTCTGATCGGAAAAGTTTAAAAACTTGCTTTCTTTAATTCTGAGAATAAATGACCATGATACCAGTAAATAAACACATCCTACTCAGTGCTTTTTACATTATTTCTTTACCTTTCTTCAGTTTGTTCACACAAGAGGTAAGCCACAAAGAATAGACAAGGATTGTAGCTAGGTGAAGCTATGGCAGGGACAAAATAATAACCAGGAGACAAGGTAAGAATTGGGGGAGAACTTCAGGACTAGTTGTGACATCTCAGTGCTGCTCTCTCAGTCATCTCAGCCTGTGTTCCTCCTCCCAGCTATGTCCCTGGCTGAGGTGGCTAGCTACCTGGAAAGTTAACCTGCTTACATTGCTGTCCCATGCCTTGCTCAGGACACCTAACAAACTGGGAGACTGCCATAGGAAATGAAAATCTGATCTGAACAGTCAACTGTTTATTAGATGTGATAGTTGATTTCCTATGTGCAATCAGTCTGGTAAGGACAGAACTGAGACCAGGAACTGACGTCACTGAGGCTGCTATATTGTGACTTTGAATTCAAAGTGAACAGCTCAGAAAGACCACCTATTGCACAGCTTTTCCCCTAACATATGAAGTCCCATTGAAGTACAAGCTGTTTCAGCACAATGAAGGATGTGGTAACAAATGCTGTAACTACATCATAGAATTGTATGTTTATAAAATACATAGCTACAGACCCATTGGTATTATTTACTGAAGTGAACAGGACATTTGAATACAAATGATGAGTGGTTCACAATTCATCATTTCTGAGACTAACTCACATACCAATGTTTCATTAAGTTTTCATAGAATCATAGAATCATTAAGGTTGGAAAAGACCTGCAAGACCACCTGGTCCAACCACCCCCCTACCACCAATGTCACCCACTAACCCATGTCCCTAAGCACCACGTCCAACCTTTCCTTGAACGCCCCCAGGGACAGTGATTCCAGCACCTCCCTGGGCAACTGTTCCAATGCCTGACTGCTCTTTCTGAGAAGAAATGTCTCCTCATTTCCAACCTAAACCTCCCCTGGTGCAACCTGAGGCCACTCCCTCTAGTCCCATCACTGGTTACCTGTGAGAAGAGGCCAACCCCCAGCTCCCCATGTCTGCCTTTCAGGTAGCTGTATGGAGCACTAAGGTCTGCCCTGAGCCTCCTGTTCTCCAGACTAAACAATCCCAGTTCCCTCAGCTGCTCCTCACAGGACTTGTGCTCCAGGCCTTTCACCAGCTTTGTAGCCCTTCTCTGGACACATTCCAGGGCCTTGACGTCCTTCTGGTACTGAGGGGCCCAAAGCTGAACACAGTACTTGAGGTGCCACCTCACCAGAGCAGAGCACAGGGGGACAATCACCTCCCTGGTCCTGCTGGCTACACTATTCCTGATACATGCCAGGATGTCCTTCGCCTTCTTGGCCACCTGGGCACACTGCTGGTTCATGTTCAGGCAGGCATCAATCAGTACCCCCCAGATCCTTTTCCTCTGCACAGATTTCGAGATACTCTGCCCCAAGCCTGTAGTGCTGCATGGAGTTGTTGTGGCCACAGTGCAGGACCCGGCACTTAGCCATGTTGAACCTTATCCCATTGGCCTCTGTCCATCGACTCATCCTGTCCAGGTCCCTCTGCATGACCCTTCTACCCTCCAGAAGATTGATACTTCCCCCCAACTTAGTATTATCTGCAAACTTACTGAGGGTGCACTCAATTCCCTCAACCAAATCATCAATAAAGATATGTGGGTGCACTCAATTCCCTCAACCAAATCATCAATAAAGATATCAAAGAGGATGGGCCCCAACACTGACTCCTGGGGAACACCACTGGTGACTGGTCGCCTGCTGGATTTCACTCCATTCACCACCACTCTCTAGGCCTCACCGTCCAGCCAGTTTTTAACCCGGTACAGTTACCGGGTTAAAAGCTTCTGGGTTACCGGGTTAAAACCCGGTAACTGTACTGGTAACCTTGGACAGTATACCTGTCCAAGCAATGGGCTGCCGGTTTCTTCATGAGAATGCTATGGGGGACTGTGTCAAAGGCCTTGCTAAAGTCTAGGTAGACTACATCAAGTGCCTTTCCCTCATCCACCAGGTGGGTCACCCAGTCATAAAAGGAGATGAGGTTAGTCAGGCAGGACTTGGCTTTCAAGAACTCATGCTGACTGGGCCTGATCCCCCATTTGTCATGTATATGCTACGTGATTGCATTCAAGATGACCTGTTCCATCACCTTACCCAGAAGATCCCCATATTCTGCTAACTTCTGTCTCAGGAGCAGACACAAGTAAGACAAAGCTGGGGTAAGAAGAACATAAAGGGTTACAGGAACATTATTACTACTCTTTTATCACCCACTTACACTGTTTCTGCCAAAGCTTTTCTTTATCTCCATCAGCAAGCTTCAGTCTCTAGGCCATCTGCAAGGCCACAGTACTTCTTCCACCATTTAGAGACTCACATTTGATGGGAGTAAAAGAAGTGCAAGAAGAGATGGACAGGAGACCATGTCTGCAAGCTATAAGGCACATTTAGAACTGGGACAAAAAGTAGGAAGGAGTCACTGGTGTTTGAATATTTGCATTTCACAGACTGAAATCCCCTGTGTTTTGCCCACAAGGAAGAAAACTAAAGTTTCAAAAATGATTAAGGAACAACATTATCCCTCTCCCTGACATAGATTCTGCTTTTGGTAGGGCTGACTCAGTTCTGCTTTTCCTTTAGTGTGACAGCATCTCACTAGAATAACAATATGGTTCAATTCATACAAAACATCCCTTGCCATTACTAAAATTCAGAATGTAATTCAGTTATAAATATAGCTCAAAAACTCTAGGGATATACTGAGACGCTGATGCCTAATTCCTATGTTACCTTACAACACACCATACATAATCAGAGTGCAAAAATATTTTTATGATTAATAAATGTGTCTGCAGAAAACAAAGTTCATATCAGAACAGTTTATAGGAAATTTATGAGAAAAATATAGCTTGTCTAAACTATTATTTCCATAAATGCATTCTTCATGAGCAGGGACTCAAGAGTATGACTGCCCCATGTTGTTAGAAGCAAGACACTACATCTTCTGTTCTCCTATTCCCCATATTTGAAATGATGTCAATAAACATTACATCCCCTATAAAGTACACTCACTTCCACTGATGAAAAGCACTTTTACTGGAGCAAGGTCTTCTGATGATATAAAAACTGGATATCCTCCTACCTACTAACCTGGTCTCTTATGGCATATCAGCAAATCCAAGCACTCAAAACCTATTAATCTGTCCTGCTTCTCTTCCTGCTTCTCCCAAAGCATGAGCAGTTTAACTATTGTAAGATTTAAACAATAACAAACATGAGATTTTCCTCTTTCCTTGCAGATGTTTGAGTGTAAAGATTACACCTATGTCTCATGTCAAGTTTTTATTCATGACAGTCAGTGACTTATCTTATGTGAAATTCTATTTCTAAAATTCTGCTTGTCAGCTTTAATACATGAATAAACTGCCATGAGTTGTCTATAATCACAGAACTTAGTACACAGCCTGCTTTTCACCACAGCATAATTTTACATTAAATTATTTATAGTTTCATATTTTACATATTTTTTTAGTTCTTTGAGGTCCACCCCTCCTTCATTTGTTTGCATTCTGTTTTTCTGAATTGTGGTGTTCCTTTTGCAGACTGGATTCAGCCCCCTCAGCAGGACAGGGGAGGGAGAGAGCGGCTGGGTGTGTTTGTCAGCCAGCCAAGGTCAGCCTGCTACGCAAATGAAGGAATTTTGCTTCTTACAACTTGGTTCTGAGCATTTATCTTGATGCCTAGGAGAATTTGCATATTAATTGTGGCAGCTCAAACTGGATTAATTAATATAGCAAAACAACTAATTTTTCCAGAAACAGCACATATTGTGAAGCAAGCACATTACAAGGTACAGAAAACATATTTCATAGCACAAATTAGACACTGCAATGCATTCTGTTTCATTTTGCCTTTAATGGAATACTTCCATAAACCAATTAAAATACTTTTTGAAATAGTGTACCAAAGAAATCATAATCACGTTTATAAATGTCCAAAGTAGACACTAATCTTAAAGTAGGCACAGAAGAAAAATGTTACACACATGTTCTTTAGGAGGTTAATCTCATCTGAAAATATTTCATATGATACTAAATCAAGGGCGTGTTAAGTCAGCTTCTTTTTGTAGATGATTTGCAGTCTTTTCTGTTTAAATTTATACATGTTGGGAAGTCAATCTTGATTCTCAATATCTGATTAAGATGAAGGGGGGTGAAGAAACCATCTTGTTCATTAGTTTCCACTTGGCAAGTTCTATATTTAGTAATGCCTCCCGCTAGGGGCAGCAGTGGGAGTTCAAGTTTCTCAGACTCCTAGGATTTGACCTAAGTGTTGAACAACCTGAATAATTAAGAGCATATTTGCATTTGTGCAGGGAAGGTGGGAGAAGTACATACAGTACTGCACTATGTGCCCATGCCCAGGTGCTGCTGGGGGGCTGCAGGGCCTCTCTGGTGGCTCCAACAGCCCCATGGCAGGGCCCAGCTGAGCCCAGCACCAAGCTGGTGGTGCCTGGGGAAAACAGATTTCTGAAAGGGCAGAGTGGGCACAGGCCGAGGAGGAGGCCCAGGGCGAGGGAGAAGCAGCAGAGGGCCCAGGCCCCAAGAGGAGGAGGGCAGGAGGGGCTCCAGGCCCACAGGCAGCAGGGATTCCCCGGCAGCCCTGCAGAGCCTCCGCTAGAGCAGATCTCCACCCTGCAGCCCAGGGAGGGCCCACGCCGCAGCAGGGGGACATTTCCTGAGGGAGCTGCGGCCGTGGGGAGCCCCCGCGGGAGCAGGGTGTTCCTGAAGGGCTGCAGCCCGGGGCAGGGCCCCTGCTGGAGCAGGGCCATGGGTGAGGAGGAAGGGGCGGCCGGGTTATTTTGTAATAAAGGAGACTGCATGGAGAGGAGATCAGTCATCTCACCACAAATGATATAATGTACAAGTCAGTTGATGTCTACTTTATACTGCACGAATCTCTCCATAGAGTGGATATGAATTTTGCCAAAGAGTATTTTGAGCATCAGTTTGGCACAAAGTGTTGTAATGCTCTTATAAAGAACTCAGTGTGTTGATTCTAACAACTGTGTTGTACATGGATAGCACTTGCTTCGCACTCTTTTCCTAACCAGCACTGAGTGTCAAATAAAACAAAGTTTCAGTCTAAACTGAACGTACAGCACCACCTCTCGATGGGATTGTTTTCTGCATGGTGATCTGTGCAGAGCTCCTCTCCTCCCTCCTCCCAGTCGTACCACTGATTTTCCAGCCAGTCCTCCATGTGTAACAACCCATTTTACATCGACCTGGGCTTGGGCAACTCAGTAGGTTCCTGTACTGAGGGACCAGACCCCCACTTCAAGGCAAATACCCACATGTAGGTGTTTTAAGAAGAACACAGATGTAGCAGGGGTAGGAATCTCTTAGATTTGATCTGCTAACGTCAAAAAGTACCCTGGGTAGCAGCCTTATGTGGAATGGTATTTTCTTACATAATTGTGGTGGTTTCACTCAGCTGGGCAGCTGAGCTCCACCACAACTGCTCTCTCACTCCTCCTCATCAAAGAGAAAGGGGGAGAAAATATGATGGAAAGGTCTCAAGGGTTGAGATAAGGACAGCAGCAGCCCTTTGGAGCCGGCTGAAACTGGCCCTTATCTAACATGGGGCAGTTTCTGGATTCTTCTCACAGAGACCACCCCTGCAGCAAACCACTACTAAAACAACCTTGCCACTAATCCCAATACAATATAAAGTCATTCTGATAAATTAATTTAGTATTAGGCCACTTTATTTTTGTATGATTTGTTAATAGGCTGTGCAGCAACTTATTTTATTTATTTTGCCATAAGTTTCACTATTTCAGTATAAAACTCAAGCCTTGTTTTGGGCTGTTCTTTTCCTCACCAGGCATTAAAGGAGTTAGAACTCCTATCAGTAAATAGGAGACTTTGTTAGAGAGCCCTTAAAGTCTGTTGCTAGCTAAACAGTTAAAAAATGTGGAACGATGACAATTCAGACACTTACAATTATAAATAACATACTTTCAAATTTGTTAGCCAACTTGGACAAAGTTTTTAAAGAAAAAACAGTGATGAAGCAGTATCTATAAATGATCCAAAATTTTCAGATTTAGCAGAAAAATGATTCATGTATGATTGATTTCTTTCATAAAGAAACTTGAATTCAGAACCTTTGAGGACCTGATGTTTAAACTAATCAATCTGCAGGCTGACTAGTTCCTCATAATAACATTATTTTTCTGAGAAATTCCCATCAGCAAATGTTTTTTGAGAGTACTGAGTTCTGTGGTGACTTCCATTTAGGAAAAAGAGTAAGATAGCATTCTCTTTCAATACAGTGGCTGCCGTGGGGAAGATGTAAATGCATGCTTTCAGTTAGCATGAAATTTATGTAATAATCAGAATTTTATTCTACTACCAAAACATACGACACTGCAGAAATTCAAAGTAATTTGTGTGTTACCCATCACATTAAAGTATTGTGCGGATAATAAAATAAAAAGAACACAAGCTGATTTATGCTTTAAAGGCAAACAGCAGTTTAGAATATACATACTGAACTTTTGATCGTTGTCTAAGAAAAATAAATCAGTTTATCATTTTTATTTTGTAGGCTCCTAAAAATATGGTAGCTAATTAGAATGAAAAAATGTAGCTTCATTAAGCAATGTATCGAGCTGCATAACAACACACTATCAACAGGATCTAGAGAAGAAAAGATTCATTAAATTAGTAATCTCCGACTTGAAAGTTTCTAAAAAGTGAATATAAATAATTAATCATAAAGACAACATAAAAAATTAAAAGTAAATTGAAGATGTACGGTCCTTATGCAAGCAAAACTCCCCCACAGAAACATGAAATTTTCCAATGAAAAAAAGAGACTTCATAGCTTAAAAGATGGGATCAGCTGAAGGAAGAACGAGTGTTTTGTTAAAAATCTGATCTGAAAAATTGTTTCTTGAATTGAAGCAGTAGCTTAATCCTTCCTAATAGACATGATCATTTTTTGATTCTGTTTTTTCCACATTATCCTTTGAAGCAAATACAAGAACAATGATTTGCAAGGGAAGATGATAGCATAAGAGCTTGCTATTTTTACTTCAGTAAGTTGGCTTCACTTTTTTAAGATACACCCATGTCTATAACCCTAACTATAATCTTTGTTTTATTTGACAAATGGATGGAAGCAAGAACTGCTTAGCATCTTCTAGTAGCCTGTCAAGTCAGCATGGATTCATGAAAGACAGGGCCTGCTGACTATCTCAATCTTGTATGACAAGGTGATGCACTTAGTGGATGAGGGAAAGGCTTTGGATGTTACTATCTAGACTTTTGTCACTGTTTCCCACAGCATTTTCAGAGGGAGGAAGGCTCTACAGAGGGATCTGGATAGGCTGGATTTATGGACTGAGACCAACTGCATGAGATTCAGCAAGGCTAAGTGCCAGGTCTTGCACTTGGGCTACAATAACCTCATGCAATGCTACGGGATGTAAAGCTCTCCAGTGGAAAAGGACCTGGGGGTCCATAGCTGGACATGACACATGGTCAATAGATGAATATAAGCCAGCAGTGTGCTTAGGTGGCCAAGATGGCAATCAGCATCCTGGCTTGTATCAGGAACAGTGTGGCCAGCAGGACTAGGGAAGTGATTGTCTCTCTGTACTTGGGCCTGGTGAGACTGCAGCTCAAGTACTGTATTCAGTTTGGGTCCCTCACTACAAGAAGGACATCAAGGTGCTGGAGCGTGTCGAGAGCAGAGCAACAAAGCTGGTGAAACAAAGACAAAAATCTTGACATAGCCAGCAGTGCACACTTACAGCCCAGGAGGCCAACTGTATCCTGGGCTGCATCACCAGAGAGGTGGCCAGCAGGGGAGGGAGGTGATTGTCCCCCTCTGTTCTGCCCTTGTGGGGCCCCACCTGGAGTGCTGTGTCCAGGTCTGGGGCACCCAGCACAAGAAGGATGTGGGGCTGTTAGAGAGGGTCCAGAGGATGGCCACAAAGAGATCAGAGGGCTGGAGCTCTCCTTTGGAGAAAGGCTGAGAAAGCTGGGGCTATTCAGCCTGAAGAAGAGAAGACTCTGGGGGGATCTCATTGCATGCATACTTCAAGGGAGCTTATAAAAAAGATGGAAAGCAGCTTTTTGCTTAGTCAAATAATGACAGGAAAAGGTGTAATGGCTTTAAACTAAAAGAGGGGAGATTTAGATTAGAGGTTAGGAGGAAATTCTTCACTCAGAGGGTGGTGAGACACTGTCCCAGGCTGCCCAGAGAAGCTGTGGATGCCCCAACCCTGGAGGTGCTCAAGGCCAGGTTGGACGGGGCTTTGGGCAACCTGATCTAGTGGGAGGTGTCCCTGCCTATGGCAGGGGGTTGGAACCAGATGGGATTTAAGGTCCCTTCCAATCCAAGCCGTTCTATGATTTTATGATTCTGTAATAATCCTAGTTAGCAGAATGTGAGGACTCTGAGACCTATGATGATCCCTCACAATAGCAGCCTGCAACTGGGCTCGGTATAGAAAAATCATTGTCAACAGCTGTTAGACAAACTCTTCGCTTTTCACGCAACTTTTGAAATTTTCAGCTCTACTTGATTCCTGTGTTACTGCTGTAATGTGCCTCAATCTCTGAGTAAAACTTGGTGTTTTTTTTTTGTTTTTTTTTTTTTTTTTTTTGTTGTTGTTTTTTTTTGTGTTTTTTTTTTTTGGGGGGGGGGGGGTGGGGGGGCGGGGTGAGGGTGGGATTTGAAAATGTCCTGGTGTCCCTTTTGCTCAAAGGACCATGCCATGACAGATTCTGTCTGCTCAGCTCTCTGTCTTGTTCCCCTCAGGTACGGAAAATATTATCCTTTGGAGAAACCAGGTCCTGCTACAAATCAGTCACTAGAAAATGTTGTAATGCATAAATGAATTTTTCAAATAAAATCACTCTCATGCATGCACAGGACTCTATTAGTAGAAAGTATAGCTTTTTCTTGTGTTACACACACTCATTGCCTTACTTTTCTGATCATGGCTAGCTGTTGCAGAGCTACATGCCCACCTTTAAAGACAGTTTGCTGAGATCAGCCAGAAGATGGAGTGTAACCAATGTGTAACAAGTTTAATCTCAAATATGCACACAGAGAAACTGTTCTTGCTTACTCCCATAACCACAGTTTAATCAGGCTCCTCTACCCCTTGTGTTTCAATTGGGCCCCTTTCAGTGTGCTTTCCATTTGTTTGCCATGGGGGTGGATGAGCACACTCACACTGACTCTTCACATATCCCCCAGATTTAATTTACCAAAGGCAGGAGCAATTGGATGCACAAAAGAATCTGAGTTATGTTCAGTTTAAAAAAAAAATAAAAAATCACGGGTATTTTTAAAGGGGAATACTGAAATGATTTTTCCTTTATTGGTTTAGGAGATAAGATAGAAATCTAAATGACATTAAATATCTGTAGAAGAGCCATCGAGTTGTTGTCTCATAAAACATGCTGTTCTTCATTTCTGCTTGAGTTTTTAGAAAACCTGTAAAGACAATTGTGCTTGGAAATGCAAAATAAATTGAATTGTATAGAGTGTCAGCAATCTTAGGCAAAATGAAACTTTCAGGGAGGCATAATGGCACAGACCATAATAGTATTTAAATTGCTGGGTCATAAAGGATAGAACTACCAACAAGTGAACAAAAAAACATAACCCATAAAGAAAACTCATGGAGTAAAGTACAGTTATTCCATCCCATTAAGGGATAGGGATTCAACTTCTTTTCTCATTTTTGAAACAGATGGTTTGACAAGATTGGCAATGCTCAGCAGCATGAACATAATCTAACTCATTCAAATCTGAGCTGAAAATAATGAAATTTAACTCAGCATGGAAAAAGACTCAAGCTAACACATGCATGGGGCAAGAAATTCAAAACAAACTGATGCAAACAGTGCTAGGAACCTGGAAAGCAAGTGTGTCAAAGTAGCCCAGGAAAAATATGGCTAATGAATGATGCCCTCTTAAGCAGGAGAGGGGTTTTAGCTATGCAGATTTTAATCATCCAAACTGGAATATACCCAGGATGTTGAGACTTGCACTTCGACACTTAATTAATATATCAGTGATTGCATAGCTTTTAATGATAAGAAGTCACTGGAGCTTGAGTTTCCATTTCTTTTCTGACATTTTCCATACCCCACTAATCTTCACAGCAGACGTGAGGCACACTGGTTTATGGTTCAGGAAATTTCTAAATCTTGTCAGTGTTGGAGGTTGCTCTTTCTCCTAGGACTCCACGGAAAAACTGAATCGGTACTGCAGTGCCACCTTCTGAACCACCAGCTCCGAGTGCTGCATTTCTTACATCTCATGGATTATTTTGGAATCAAGAGTCTGATACCAAGCTGCTCTAGTTTTTCATAAAAATAGATTCATTGAAGTCAATTTGGAAACACTGGTAAATGCTTGAGAGAGCAAAGTGGTTTCCTGAGAGGTTAGGAAAGAGTCCTGACTGCTGTTCCTCTCCTCAGCCACTTTGTACACAGATAACTGCAGTGCTTGCCTTGCTTCCTTCTGTAATGTGTGTGTCAAGTCTTATTTGATCTGCCCAAAATGTTTATAATGAAAATGGAAAAAAAGAAAGAACTTCTAAGTATTTGTTTTCATTTAATCAAATGGTGACACCTGGTTTTGTACAGAAAAAAACACATATCCATGATACGAAATTCTGTGCTTTTTCTCCTTATAGACTGGTTAGATGGTTAGATGTCTAGCTCTGGTCATCTTCAGTTTTGGCCAGCAAAATTACAGATGGATGAACAAACAAATGGCAGGGTTGTCATACTGGATTATAGGGTAATTTTATGCATTTAACTTTCCCTATGCTAGGAGGCTTGCTTGTGCCATTAGTGTTCCTACAGAGGATTCAGAGGGACATGGTTATATTCGACGGGTGCTTCAGAACATGTAAACTGTTTATTATTTTTTATTATTATTATTTAATTTTTTAATCTGTATTTCGCTTTGGAAAAGCCTCTTCCTGCTTACTAACCACCTCTCTCTCCTACCTCAGCCTGGAGAAGGCCTCTGCCATAAGAACATGTCCCCTGGTCTCTGTAAATGATTATTGGGATATTTCACAGTAAGGTGGGTGGTGATGTCATTTCATTTACTTTTCCTCCTCGGTCCTTCTTAAGATTGCCATTGTGTTGCTCTTCTGCATATCTTTTCCTGCCTTAAAATCATTTGAAGGCTCATCAGTACATATGCTCACCTTGAAGAAATCACATAACTGCAAAAAAATCAATGTATATTAACCTCATTAAGTTCTCAACATTCATTCTGTCAGGAGCTTCATATTGAGCCCAGCCAGTATAAACAATGACAAAATGAAGAAATGGTGCTTAAGTCAAACAGCCCTACCCCGAGGGCACTGTCACTTTTCAGGAGACTTGATCTGGACATTTAGAACTTGTATTTTTATTTATTTTGAAATAAAGATTCTACACATACATGATAAAGAATATGAATGGAAATTATTTCTCTTTGTCGTTCAAAATGTAACAACAACAGTAAGGATTTACATTTTCCATTAACACAGCAGTTACCAAGGAAAAGTTTCATACTAGGTTTGTGAAAAATCATTATATGAGCAACAGATATTTGATATTTCCTGAAACATATATGAGCTCCCAAATTCAATGCAGCCTTTTACTGGAAACATCTTTTTCTGACTTGATTATAAGTCATTACAGTGACTCATTAAAATATATTGTTTCTGAAAACTCCCTAAGGCCATGAATGAAATGTCATACAAGCAGATCATCATCAATAAGGCACTGCTTTGCAATTAATATGACTTTTATGACACAACTTTATTTATTTATTTTTTTTACTGACAATGTGTCCTGAGCTTTATCTTTTTACAGCATTACAGGCAGCTTTGAAGTGCTGGAAATCACTTTGGGTATGTAGAGAGGGGGAGGATCATGGGGATACATCCTGCCATTGCCTCTCCGTATGTAAATTCTGTACATCTGTACTTGTGAGTGCCGAGGTTCACCATGGGACTTTGTGTACACAAATGTAAAAAAACTGTTTGCAAACCCTTCTGATGATTTTAACATAACTGTAGCATATGTAAAAGAGTATCTAGCTGCACAGGTCCTTGACAGGATTATCCTGCCGTAGTTGGTCTATGCAGAGTGGAAGGGTCTGGGCAAAGAGAGCAGAAAGGTGTCATGGTGTAAGCAATAGCAATAGAGAGTGGAGAGGACAGTCGTGTTCAGTTTTACCCGGCACTTAAGTCCAGCTGTAGCCCACTCAGGAAATGTTCTTACACTACCTTAGGAAGGTTGGAGCCTTTCTTTCTCTCCTCTTAATGCCTTTAAATAATCATTGCATCCCTGGGCATAGATCTAGCCTAGTGTCATGACCACAGTCATGAGGGTGTATTTCATGTAGTGAAAAGTGTAAAAGGTCAAACTGATGCCCTGCTAAATGAGAATATTAGAAGTATTTACTACAACCAACCAGAGTGTTTGCCTGACAAATCCAAAAGTGTTTAAATCCCTCTATCATGCACTTTATTAAGGAAAAATGCATGGTTTTGGTGAATGCACATTTTCTTAGTCTGTTTATTCAGTCAATAAACTACAATGGGGGAGCTGATCAAGGATGAATCAAGCAGTCAGTGCTGGGGACGGGACCTCCAGATGCTCTGAACTGCCCTCTGGGACTGCCACTGTCCCTGCTGCCTCTGTAGTGAGCCTGGGGAAATCAGCCTGCTGATCCAGGGCTCAAAGCAGGCATGGTAGGAGGATACAGGCAGCCTTCCCATGGTTCAAGTTCATGCCCTGGTGGGACTGGGATCCCCAAGGAATGAAATCATGCCTCTAATGAGGGAAATAGATGATACTTTGCTCAGACGCATGTAATCTTCTCTACTTTAACAACTGGGCTGGCTGAAGCACTGCTAGCACTATTAATTTTACCACAGGTAAAATTATTATTCAAAGCTTTTATTTTATTTTTTTTTTATCCTTTTCTCACAGGGAGAGTTGTACTCCTGGCAGGTATGCTTGGCTGACTAAGAAATTAATTCTTTGAATTCTCTACCACTGCTTCTCTGAAAATCTGCATCTTGTGACATCATCACCAAGCAGTAATGCAATGCCAACACCATGGTGTCAGGACAGAAAGGATTTCGCATCACAGTGTCTGCACTGAAGTAACCCACTTTTCCCCTTCTCACTAGCTGCCTGTCTACTTCCTTCCTCTTCCTTCCTCTTTTCCCTCACTCCCCTAAGGCCTTTTCTTCCTTTCCCCTATGGAAAGATAAATGTTCCCTCTCCCATTCCTTTTAAACTAATGGGAGGTATTGCATCTCCCAGCACCATTTAGTTCTTTGTCTCTAATCTAACGAAAACACACCCAAGGAGGTTTTTGTCATGCTCTGGAGATCATTATATGACTCTAGAGACTAACAATGAATATTCAACTGCTCAATTATATACTGTGGAAACAAAGATGTATAACCCAGGAGAAAAAGAAATAAAAAGCCTAATAAAGGAAAGAAATAACTTGAAGATAAAATGTAATGGTTCCATGAACCAGAGAAACACAAAAGGATCTTCCAGCCTGAGCAGATTGTGAAGGAGGAAGCTTCTCCCTGTTAAAAAAAAAAAAAAAAAAAAAAAGTGAATAAGAGTCACTGAGGTCAGGAAAAAAATATGTCTACTGTCTTAGTTACAGCCCTCAGATGAAATGATACCTTTATTTGATGTTAAGATGGTTAAGTCCAGCTGCTGACCTGCTCTCTAGATCTGGCTCACCCGCTGTCTAGATCTGGCTCACCCATCCAACCTAGAATGGCTATTTAGCAGCAAGAGCTCCCCCAGCCCCTGGGTGCTTTCTTTTATGCCCAGGGGTGTCCCTGTACAGAGCACATCATGAGCTGCTCCTGCTTCTGCTGCCCAGAGAGGGGGAAAGAAGGAGCAGCCATCTGCTTGCACAGTTGAGCCTTGTCTAGCTGCACTGGCTGGTGCTGTCACATCAGTGTAAGCTACAGGGAAAGGAATATGCCCTCCCTCCCCAAATCTCCTCTCCACAAATAACATATTTGACCTATTTTCAAAGCTATAGAGCTAGATTAAATGGATTATCCGTAACAACAACAGCAACACGTAAAAAGTCTTCCCAGCCAGAAAGCAGGTCTGTTAATTCCCTTTTGGCGCGCTGCTGTTCAGTAACATGTCTGATTTTAATTCTATTTCCTTAACACTTTAATAAAAGGACACAGACCCAGGTAATTACTCTTTGCTGCTGGCAATGAAACTGGAAGCATTTGAGCCTCCTGTGCCTGTGAAGGGTTTACTTGCTGGGTCATGGGGGACTGCAAAGAAATTGCTTTACAAGTTTTTCTTCTTTGGTTTGGAATATGTGAATGATCAGCAAGTGTTTTCTTTTTTTTTTTTTTTTTTTTTTCAATCAGTCAGGAGCTGTACTTTATCTGAATTATTTATATAAGATACCCAAATTCTCATCTAAATTTCTCATAAGCAAGAGCTAAAGTGGTAGAAGTTGCTTTCAGTTTGAAATGTGATGATGTTTCATGGTTGGGACTGAACCTGAGGGACCCTGCAGCTCACATTCCCCAATCAGCTGCACATCTGGGGAGCATCCCCCATAGAGACTCTCTGCATCTAGGAATTAAAAGGCAGAATCCATTTACTCAAGCAAAGCAATTTGGACTTTGATTTCTTGTAGCATATTTTGGATGATTTATGCTATGATTAAATTTTTTCTTGTCGATGATGCATTATGCATGCAATATCTGATGAAGTAAGATCACAGTGAAATCTAAAAATAGAGTCATTCAAGTATCCTTAAAGAAAACCTGACATGAATGCCAGCCCTCACATCAATGAAACTGCGCTGCAAAGGCACACTCCTCTTATCCATGCTTCATGCAGAATTTAAAGCATAGACAAATCTCTGTTGTGCACATTCCTAACATCGAGACCTCAGAGGTGATTTAATTTACTTTAATTTAATGAGACAACAAAACTGGCAAGGTGTACACTGATTTCTGCCATACAGCACAGGTTGATTTTGTCACCCGTTTTGCCCTACCCAATTAGTGTGTTGCAGCTGGCTGTTTGTGCCTAATCCTGAACACCAGTGGGTGCCACTACAAGTCAGAAGTAACATTTCAAAAGCAGCTTTTTTATTTTTTATTTTTATTTTTTCCCTCTCAAATAAAAGAGTGAAACAGCTCAACCTTATCAATAGCAACAGAGGAAAGGATCCTTTTCTCTTTCAAACCTAGCAGCTAGATCTTAAACTACTGCTCTCTGCCAGAAGCATTTCTTCTCTCCTTAATCTGAAAACATGCTTTGTAGAATTCAGGATGTAAGGCTGATTCCCATAACCTGCTTATTGGTGTCTTCGGAGGAAGATCATCTGCCTTCTTTTGATGTTGCAGGACCATAAACCCTGTTGATGTGTCCTCTTCCCTTTGAAAGGCACTTCCAAGTTTGGGAACATCATTCAGGCTGTCCCAGGATTGAGGTGAAGATCCACACACAGATCTACATACAGGTTTTAATCTGTATGTTCATGAAGGTAATGCACCTGTATGGATAAGATATAGTTATCAAGCAGATGATATGGGATCCAGTCATGCTCAGGCAGCATATCACTTCAATTCTGCCAGAATACAGGCAGAACTTAAATAAATTGAAAGGGGCAGAGAAGGATAGAGATCCTAAAAGTTAGCATGAGGGATTCTTTCAGTTCAGGCACTGGAGAATATAATGGAGTGCATAAAACCTGAATGACAGCTAGAGACATGGGGATTGTTTGGAAAGGGAAGACTGATGGAAAAAGCACTGTGACTTCTGGACTCTTCCCCTTTGACAGCACAAGTGTTCCTCAAAGCTTTTCCAGTGTCTGTTTTAATGTTTGCCTCCATGCTGGTACTGCTCTGGAGTTAACCCTGCAGAATGCAGCTCTCCCTTTGAAGGATGCTTCATGTGATTTATTATTTTGGTTTCGGTGTGATAGTATCTGCTGTTAGCACATGTGAATCAATAGTGGGCTTTGTTTTTGAACACAGCACTTATAAACAGATGTGTCTATAGAGAACATGGAGCTGACCTTGCAAACACAGGGTACAGTCTTGATGTTGGCTTGCTCCTTAGTGAAGGGATTTATTTGTTTTACCCCTGTATCTTCAGCAGCAGAATGCTCTGACAGAATATCAATGTGATGGGTTATTTGTCAGGCATTTCCAGACAGACGTCCCCTGAAATCAAGATTTCATCATTTGGAGACCTGAGAGAAAAATGTTATTTTTTGTTTTCTCCACTATGTAGGGTCTCTAGTTTGATCATCTGGGGCACATTTGCAGCACTTAAGTAAGCTTTCACTGCTTCACATAAAAAGATACAGGCTTTCAGTAAGTGCACATAGAACAATTAGCCTTTTAACATTGAGCAAAACAGTAATGACTTTAATTATTTCATTTGCAATTGCGATTTCTGGTCTATTTATTTTGAATAACACAGCTATGGTAGTTAATGACAGTAGCACAGTCGAAGAAATCAACAGTGAGACAGACATGCTTGCAAGCAAAGGTATGTGCAATGTCTCTTCATGCCACACTTGATTCTTATCCTTTTATACTGATCAAATGCAGTCTCTAGCACCTCTATATTCAATATAACAAAAAATGTTTAATGCATGCAGATTTGCCCCCTTCCCGAGGTTAGTAACAGTGACTATAGCAGCCTGTTATTTAATTGCATGTGACAGAATTGCTGCTTTTGCTCCAATTGTGCAGATTTATACTTCCAGAGCTGAAAGCTCGAGGTTTATCCCTAGTTAATGGCAGTAGCACTAGTGGCTGTGCACACGCATTATTTGCATAGAAACAAGATTAAAACTTTTGACAGAGGAGAATATTTTAGGTAGACTGTTTCTGCTTTCATTAAGCACTGGGAAGCAGTGATGCCATAATGGAGAGCATAACACAGTCAGATCCATCTTTGATACACGCAGAAGTGACAAGGTAATTTTGCCAAGGGTCAAGTATTCTCAACCCATCCCTGTCTAATGACTTGGCGATCCATCTCTTCATCAAATAAGCTATATTCACAACCTAAAATTTTGAAAGTTATTTGAAATCTGTATAATTTAACTGCATCCTGAAAATTCTTTTAAAATTATTCAGAGCTGTAGGAAAGATAAATGCAGCTGCCAAAGTATTTATTTTTCTGTGAATGTGACAATCTAAATAGTATGCAACTGAGACTGCAGTAGGTTGGATTACTTGCTGGCTTTGTCCTAAATTTATAAGTCAAATGAAAGCTCTTTTCAGTCCACAAGAAAAAATAAACAAACAAACAAAAACAGCAACAAAAACAATTTTTCCCTTGATCTACATTCTTAAACATTGAAGAAAAATATTTCATTTAAGCCAGCCAAGAGAAGAATATAAAATATCTATTGGGAAAATAAGTACTTTTGGCTCCTGAAATGTTAATAGAAATATGAATCCCTCTAGTACAATACTCTTATAAAATTTTCAATACTTTTAAAAGTAAAGCTTCTGAGCATGCTTACTGAAATCTCTAGTTTATTGTTGTTGAAATAATAATAATAATAAAAAAAAATCACCCATGCTCACATACTGCAGCTTGTTTTTGTGTGTAAGATCTACCGAACTTAAAGTAGAGCTATTTACAAAGGTTAAAGGTGAAACTTCACTTCTGCTGCAATTCCTTCTCCTCCAAGAAAATGCATTTTTCAAAACAACCATTTTTTAAGACTGTATCTATTTCAAGAAAGATGGTTTTTCCACTCAATTATATGAGACCAGTTCTGTAGCAGTCCTCAGGGATATGACAACCTAAAGATTACTCTTACTCTTAAATTTATCTGATTCAGACTACTACCCTGTACTCTGAGTATGTTTTTCCTCTTCCTCCACTTTTTCATTCCTAGGAGAAACCTTTGCTGTATTCTGATATGAATTGATACTCTTTTTCAATTTCTAAAATGTTCATGGAATGAGAAGCAGTTTGAACCCATTTTGATTTTAAAGATTAAATCCTGAACTACCAAGGTCAGCCAGATTTTGATATACTTTTAAAGTACATCCTGTAGCAGACAAGTAATTTTTGGCCCAGCTCCATTTAAAGTGTTAAGCTTGTGCTCCAGCTTCCTTCCATTTAAATGATTGTTGTCATAAATACACCACAAATTTTGACTGACAAAAAAAAAAAAGAAAGGCGTAATTTTCCGTTAAAAGGTAAAGTGTTCGGACCATTTGAGACACACCTGGAGAGTGGATTCTGATGCCAGCCAGTCCCCAAAGGAGGGCAGTGTCCTCTTTGACTCCTTCCAGATGAGCCCCAGTATTTGCAACCTGAGGATCTTACCTTCAGCAGGACATGCAAGGGAAGGAAATCATCTTAGACAATTGATCTCAAAATTAGAGTCTTAAACATAAAATCTGCCACTTTTTACCCCAGTCTGCAAATCCCTGACAGGTCACAGAACTATTATTTGGTGTGTTTCTGTTTTGTTTGTTTGTTTGTGTGTTGTTGTTTTGTTTTGTTTGTTTTTAACCAAACCTATAGTTTTTTAATGTAGTTCTAATATATGAGGCACACAGAGGAAGAAAGTGGAAAGCCGTATACTGTAGCAGGACCTAGAGGATTTAACTGAAAACAGACTGAAATTAGCCCAGACCAGTGATTTTTTTTTTAGCACTGTGGAAACACAGTTTTACTAGAATAGAATGGAAGGGAACATTTGCAAGCTGATCTGACCAAAAAAAAAAAAGTAAAGATCTCTTGGGTATGGACATATTTAGGGGTTTCTGGCTTAGGGAAGCACCTGTGCGTGGTTACACAGTGCCAGGTGCTTGAGCATTGCCCTAGATAGGGACAGCAGTGCAGACCTAAGGTCTCTATGGGCAACCAGGCTCCGACACAGTGCTTAGCTCAGTGTTTATGAACAAAAAAGCAATCAGGAGTCACAAAGAGTACCAAATTTTGTTTAGAGTGAACAAGGAGATAAATTCACATTTTTTTTTCAGCTCATGCTTCAGTTTTACAGGGTGCTCAGCACAAGTGGGAATCATACTGGAGGGCAGAAGGCTGCTACTGCTGGATCAACAAAGCCTCCCTTAGTCTGATAGCTGAAGAATTAAGAAAGACAATGCTTCTGTCAATCCTCTCATAACCGTGAATTACTTCATTGCTATATTTACAGCTGTTGCATAATCTTAAAGGTTGCTTCGGATATAATGAAGAAACCCAGCAGTGTGGCAGCTTAAATGATATTTCATGTGTGCATTTAACATGAGTTATCCTTCCCCATTCATATTGTTACAACCCTGAGATTCAGACAGTCTTCATTTTGCTTTATTTACAGTATTATAATAAATTTTGCTGCAGTATGGAGCTAAATTATTTCTTAAATAATGCTGCAGATTGGATTATAACTCAACAGCAGAACCAAAAATCAACAGATGTAACAGATATATTTAAACTAATTACCAACACATCACAGCAGAAACAGGCACATGGCGCGTGGATTCATTTTCCTGTACCAACCATCTGATCCATGCCTCTGATCATTAATTTAGCACATGCTGAATTGTATTTTCAAATACATCGGAGAAAAAAAAATAATCAACATGTTCTTCAGTTTTCACATTGCAGTCATCCTGTTGTGGACACCCTTCACTAAAGGCTATCTGGTCCAACACGGCATTTATAAATTAAACATCTAATGGACCAATTCTGCAGATGCTGAAGTGATTACATGGCAGTTGCTTCTTGGCAGCAGTCGCTGAATGTCCCATGTCAACTGCTGCAAATTGAACTGAAAACTAAAGTTCTGTAGTACAAGGTAGGTGGGGGAGTGGGTGGGTGGAGGGTTAGAGCACACCCTTGCCTATGGATTTGGTGAGTGGTAGCTTATGAGTTGTCACTTGTCAGTTAAAAGCTGTGCTGGAGCTGCAGTTGACAATGTGGTTTTGAAGAAGCATACTGTAACAACTCCCGAACAGTGTGAAACAGAGCAAGTACTACACGAACAAATGTACTAGCATGAGCTGTACCCTTCACATTAGCGAGATGGCTCTCATGAGTCAAGTTACTTGCATGAACAAGATGATGCAGTTTTCACCCTTTGTTAGAAAGCAAAATTGTTTCTCTTTCATGCACATAAATTGCATCTTTTTCCAGTTATTCAAGGTCCTTGCAGAGGAGGTGCCTGAGTCATGCAGCTTTTTATTTCATTAGTAGCAATATTACTACAATAAGTGATATTAAATCTACATGAAGAAGAGCACAAATATTCAAAGCATTAGCATTGGAAAGAAAGGTAGGAAACCTATTGCAGCGTAGTGCCTATTCTGCAGGCTGAAAAACTACCCTGGGTGGCTGCTGCTGAGGGAGAGGCTGGCACATATAATATATAGGTTAGCTGTTAGTGTTGGGCAGGACAGGTGGACCTTTCTAGCAAGAATAGATGCTATTCTGCTTCTTAAGTCTCCCTAAATATGTTTCTCCAATGACACCCTGCTCCTTTTTACCCTCCTTTCTTTTGCCTCAGCTTCTGAGATGAGTTTTCAGAATGGAACAAGATTTGGTACTGTGGAGACCAATGAGATTTTTCAAGATTTCTAATGCACCTGTAGTCAATGGCATAAATGACAAGTGAAAGGCAAAGTAAAATCCACATTTACCCTAATGTATATGATTTGTCTGTGTCTAGCTGGTTTTTAATATCTGTATGGCTGCACTACTGTAGACCTGAACAACTTAGACTTTAACAGAATGATCTTCATAAGGAAGGTAAAAAAGAAGAAAGAATTATTCCTGTATGCATGGATAATGAAAGTACAGAAAAGATGGCACTGGAAATCTACAGAAAAGCAGGGAATAAAAAACAGAGTACAAGAGGTTCAAGCTGTTGTACAGAGCTGGTGAGGTCTTTACATTGCACTGGTTTATTGCCTGGCAGAAACGGGGCTTCTCCCCTTCCCATCTGACTACTGCCCAAGCAGGCATCTGCCCTGGTAGATAGGACTGTGCAGAGCAGTTTGGTTGGGCACTCTGGATGATGTTAGAAATGAGAAACATTCTCCTGCTTCATACTGGCATGCAGGGTTTCAGCTGTGTCCATGCAAGTCTGCAGCCCAGGTGGATCAGGTACAAAAGGGTGAGTGCTGCAGGAGTGGGTTGTTGATGATCCACTGAGCTCCTCCTACCTGTCAGCCTCAGAGAGCAACACAGCACCAAAATGGTTAGTGCAGCAGGAGTGGTATCACTCAGTCCGTGCCAATGCAGGCTCTGCTCATCCTCTGTCCCTGTTAATAATGACTGGTTTGACAACAGCAGGCAGGGAGGTGGGTGGCAGCTAAGGAGAAGATTAAGAAATAGCAAGTTGAGTTTGAAAGAACATTAAGAGTCAAGTATGAGGTCTTTGATATTTTGAAGTACAGAAAGTACAGTTCACAAGGAACCTACAAAATTACAGTTTCCCCAGCAGATGCAGCACACCATAATCATGTACAAATACTCTAGCCCTTCTGCAACCCAGAGATAATTTAGAAGGAAGGTGCCTTAACATTAAGTGTCTTAACATTCCTTCTTTAACTGCTTTGAAAGCCTCTTTGCATCTCTTCAAAGAAGAGTTTCTTAAACCGGAAAGCTGAATAAGCTGCCTTGTGTTTTCAGGTGAGCCCTACAGTGCAGAGGTTGAGGAAGATGAAGCTGTGAAGCAAACAACAACCACCACCTCTACATGTCTACGCTGCAAACAGGCTAAAATGTCAGAATATCCATCTCTTCAAAAGACTGTGTAAACTGGTAGGATAAAGGCTACCATCCTATCATCTGTAGACAGCTAAAAACTTTTTTTCAGAGCTTAGTTCACACTTTTTCACTAGCAGCCCTAAACATAAGGTACCCTTCCCTTCTTTGTATGCCAGACAGACTGAGTGTTGGCCAGGTCTCATCCCACTGCACAGTGGACTCTTAACTCCGGGCTCCAAGAACTCGAGTTTTCAGAGAAGTTATAAGACGAGAAGGAAATGAACAAGCAAGGACTCGTGGAAAACAAGAGCATTAGCGGTAATGAGAACAATGCAAAGCTAACACAAATTGACTGTGCTTATGGTTCCCAGTCAACCAGTTTGATGCCAATGCAGTAGCAGTTCAGATGGTTTCGCATGGAAGCTGCTGCTTTAAGCCAAAGTGATCTTTGAGGTGCAGGCATGGTGATGGCCTTAAATTAAAATGGTATTTATCTCACACAAAGGTGGCCAAAAAGAACTTGGGTCAGGGAAGGGGAATTAACAATACTGGCACCTAAAAAGCAAAGGAAGGAGCTAACCTAGTTGCTAACTTTTAAGAAGGGCAGGTAGGGCAGAAGTAACTGGAGACCTTTGAAGATTAGGAGGATAAACAGGGATTTGCTATAGGGAAGGAGGATGCGAGAAAAATCAGCAGAGTAGCAAAGTAGAAAGGTAATTTCAGCAGTCCTTAAATGTAAGGCATTGCTAGAGATATCACAAGCTTTGGACAAAGAGTGGCAGTTCCACAGCACATTGTCAGCAGTGCCCAGCTCCCCACTTGCAGTTCCCACTTATACAATTCACCACCTTACTGCCACCAGCCCTGCAGCCGGAGCTGACAATGTCCTGCCAGTTCAGTCAGACCCGATACAGTGTTGACATTAGCTGCAGCTGCTGCTGGAAGCCATTCTGAACAAAATAAACCATCTCAAAATGCTGAGGCCAAACGGAGTCATTGGGTATACTCAACTCTTCTTCCCTCTGGTTTGACATGGGGCTGTGCTGTTAGAAGCAGGCTGCAGACAGCTACAGATCAGGTTCTGCTAAGGGGAATGCAGTGTCTAAAGTAAGAGTAAATCATCTAATACACTTTCTTACCAGAACTTAAAAAAAAAGGTTCAATAGGACCGATAGTCTAGCACTTAAGAGACTTCCCTCATAGCCTCTTATTACCCTCATTTATGATTAGAACACTAAATTCTGACCTCATTGGTTCTTTGTTTTATTTTATTCACTTTTTTTTCTTTTTTTTTTTTTTTTCTTTTTTTTTTCCCTTGGTGAGAACAGAGAGCAGGATGTTCTGTATTAAAAAAAAAGGAAAAGATGAATTTAAGTATACAGGAGAAGGAGAATCCCTCCCCCCTGCGAGGAATTCCTTCCTAAGGGAGCAGCTAGCTGATGCTGGGAGGTAATACTGCTGATTCATTTTCAGGGTTGTTTTACTGGTGTGGGAGTTATATAGGAAAAATATAAACCCCTAAATGCTTGTTTTGCTGTTTACTCTTGGAGACTTTGCACATAGTGCTGTTTTTCTTGCTTACACAGACTGTCACGCTACCATCTTCTCTCCCTTTGAAGGAGCAAATTCTTTAAAGGTGCTTCATGTAATGCATTGAGTAGCACTTTGGTTCAGGCAGGTGTTTTTGAGTCAGAGTTTAGCTTTTACTTACTACTGGGTTTGCTGAAAAAAGACTAATAGCCTCTTTCAGACCTTGAAACCACATGATTTCAGCAGAATAAATTGATGGCTTATTAGAAGGAAACTGTATAGTCACTCTTGGATTGAGTAAAGGTCCCTCAGCCCATCAAGGTTTGTCCAGCCCTTGTACTTCATTTCCCCTAGGGCAACCTCTAATCATTTTTGAATGATCCTAATATTATTTTACCTTAACCACCTTGCTTTGGAAGCACATTTATGGGTCTGTACCAGCCTCATACCGGAGTTTGTTTTTCTTTGCCTTTAGAGAGGCAAACTTAGGGCAAAACCCTCTCTATAAAGCATGCTGTGAACCTCTGGGGCTGATCTCTGACTTTCCTTTTACAGGCAGTATTTTTAACCCATGCAGAGTCATTAGATACCTCTTTTGCCTTTTTGCCTTTTTTTTTTTTTTTTTTTAAGTATTAAAAAATAGTCTGGGAAATAAGACTTTTTTTTTTTTTTTTTTTTTTTTCCTTTTTTTATCCACACATATCAGAAATCTGATTTTTGCTGAGACAAGCAAGTATCAAAGGTCAGACTTGGGTGTTGAACATATGCCACTACATGGTAGACTGAAAAAAAACACTAGTATTGAGCTCTGAATATGTTTTTGTTTGTTTGTTTGTATGCTTTTGTGTTTTTTTTTTTTTGTTTGTTTGTTTGTTTTTCCTTTTTTTATGGGATTTGCTATTGTCTGAAATAAGAAATTTTACACTGAACTGTTTTGGTTAAATACTCTTTTCTACTTTACCAGGTGGCTTTTTTTTTAGGGGACTGGTATTCCTGGAAACTCTTTCATTAAGAAAGAAAACAATGGAAATGGAAAACAAAGTCTCATTTTCTTGAATATGCCAGGACCACAGTGCATGGTCTGATAAACCCCAACTTTTTAAGACATGCTAAACCTGAAAGCCTCTGTCTAGAAGCAGGTTAGAGGAAGTCTCCATTTGTCTCTCACCAAAACATCCCATCTCATGTTCTTCTGACCCAGTAACTTTATCAGGGTCCAAGATATTTTCAATTACAAATAGTCACCTGAGAAGCTTCCATGAGTATAAAAACTGATAAAAGCTGCTTCTTCCATGACAGAACATAATCCACAGCTAAGGAGGGACCAGACAGGTAAAAAAAAAAATAAAAAATGGATGAGAGAAGCAGTAAAAAGAAAGATTTTTGGGATGCCATATGGCTTTCACTGAGAAAATTATACACATTTAATGGAATAAGATGGAGGTGTGTTGTTTATCTTATCCTGACCTATGCTTAAAAGCTTTTTGCATGATTACTAAACACATAAATTTAGTTTTCTGTTCCTTGAATCTCATACTGAAACGTCTAAGGGATGCACATATGCAGTTTCTCATGTTGGAAGGGTTCAAAGCATTTCAGCCAGTAGCTGGGAAGGTGGAAGGCTCAGCTTCAGAGTGCTGTGACCTCTCCTCCCGCATGTGGTGCAGAACACGTGCCACTGGTGCTGTTAAATTGCAGAAGATCACACTTCCCTTACGCATTTCTATCAATGCATTCTGTTTATGGTTTCATAGTTTAGAACGAATGAAACTTCACTTGGAAACAGAATACAGCCTGTGTATGTCATGCAGAGCCACTGCCAGACGCCTCCGTTCAGGTACAACACAGTTGGCTGGCATGCTTAGCACAGATCCAGTCCTTCTGCTGCTGCACAGTTCTCACTCTGCAATACACAACACAGTTGTGTACAGACCTGGTAACCAAACTGTTCAAATACAACACATTTTTTGCTCTTTTCTTCTGTGCCCACTTGTACTGTTCGTTCATAGGCTCTCACTACTGCCGGTGTCCATTCATGAATCAGTCTGCAAACATTGCATTTATACCTTTTACCCCTAAACTTCATTAGTTAGGAAGGGTAAATTGACAGAATTTAACAGTTGTTGTGTTCACATTTAGCTTTGGAAGTACTTGGAAGCTATTGGATTAAAACTGGATGTATGAAACTGGCAATATTTGTATAAACATTTGTTTATACAAAAATGAGAAGAGCAGAAATGTTTTCATTGTTTCTAAAAAAGAAGGAGGTGGCAAATCATATTTTCCAAATTTGGACCATATTTTTGCTGGATTTATCCCCATAAGGAAACATCAGTGAGTTTAATTGTGCCTTTGCAAAGTCCCAGTATGTTTATCTTTTGTCCTTTCTTGATTATTCCCTTCTTCAGCATGATTGCAAGTTTTTAGTATGCAGCACCCCAGTTGAGCTATTTGCATCCATTAACCTTTCAACCTGCTTTTTTTTTGTTTGTTTGTTTGACTTTTCAACTTCACTCTCTTTTCTCTTTCTTTGCTAGATTCTTCCCCTCTCCACCCCCCTTCCTTCCTCTCGAACTAAAAAGAGTTGGAGACACACATTAGCTAAAGGATCACAAGTTTTAAAGAGTAATTATCTGTGCAAATGAGCCCACCAGATAAATACACTAGTGTTTTTTAGTTCATTTATTTCTTGGATGTTTTCAAGCAATTCTTTGCACTGTTGCACCTTCCTTGAAGGCCTTAAAATGCTCCCATGCTTTCTTTTCCCACTGGTCCTTTATTTGACTATTGATTGGAGAAGAATAGCCTCATTTTTATACCACTGCAGGGTTCTCCAGACCAATACAAAATGATGCCTCAAATTATAGTTTGGACCTAATCTTTCAGTCCTGTTTTCTCCTCCAATAGTCACCATCAGCTCTTTTCCTTCAAGAAAGTTCTTGCTGTCTAGTAGAATGGCTCACATCAATCATCGCGGCAGGGACATAATTATCCTTGCCATCCTGTTTGACTTTGAATGCTTCACTGGCAACGGAGAACACTCCTAAGTTCCTAAGAGCAGGAGCTGTGGCCCACAGCCACCGCCCTGAGCAGTGGATACCACAGAAGAGCTACTTAGGGGTGTTTTTGCAAAGGAGTTGAGTAAAGTGAGCTAACTCCCCTCCTAGGTTACTTTGGATGAGATTCTTTTTTTACAGAGAGAAGAAGGCACGCTCTTTTTAAACTAGAAGAAAATTTGCCTTTCTGCCTGAGGGTGTCAGCAGATATTTGGAATTCTACTGGAAAAAAAAAAAAAAAAAAGGAGGTGGTGAGTCCGTCTTAAAAACAATTTGCACTTTCTGCAGTCTTCTGAGGGAAAGAATATTTCTGCAGCAGAAGTATTTATCAGCTTCTGTAAAATATTTTTCTGGGAGACCTGGAGGAATACAAGGTTTCCTGAAGGTTCGCACCACTTTAACCCATACTTTCAGAGTACCAGTGGTTCCCATTTGACTTAAAATCTTTATACCCTAAGTTTACTGAAAACTTACACATGTTTTTCTTTGGCATCTGTGGTAGTCTCCAGCAGCCCAAGTTGTATTTGAAATTTCAACTCCATGGGTTATCTGTTTTCAGATGCCTTTGGTCTTGGAAATCTTCTATGCTGAAAGATGGTGTGATGGCACCAACGAAGCTTTCCAGGCATGCTGAGCTCCCACCAGCAACTTGGAATATGTTAACAAATGTGTGCTTGGGGCAGATATAAGCTCAGGTTATTTAGGATCAAAGTGATTTGAAAGATATTTTCCTCTGGGTTCTTGTAATACCACTTCACCTTTCTCTGTCCTGTTCTTACCAGTTATTCTTGATGTCAGAGAACTGTTTCTGGCTACAGATGGTGTTTGGCTATTACTTCTTGATCACTATTTAGTATTTATGAACTCTGTCTACTGTGGGGCTTGTCTTTGCTGTTAAAGAAAAAAGGCTGAAATGTATCCTTGATCACCTGGAGCTACTCCATGCAGTGGGAGTGACCACTGTGATTTCAGGACTGGTATTTCACCACCAAAGTAAAACTGAATGCAAAGGCTTTAGTTTCCAAAGTAGACCCAATCAAAATCATCACCTCTCTGCTGCAACTTTCCCCAGCTGAATGGATTTGGGACACAGTCATCTTCTCTTGTCCATTCATTCCTACCTGCATACACTGGCAGAAGAAGAAAAAAAAAAAAAAAGAAACATATGTCCACATTGTTTTCCATATTTGTTTCACATCCTGAATAGGATGTTACTGTTCAGATTTTTGTTGAGGAGGCTTACTTCATGGCTTATAGAATTTAGTAAGGTACAGTTAGATACACATGGCAATTTCTCCCTTGCACTTATTTTTCTCCTAGTGATCCATTTTTAACTTTCAAATCTGCATCGATTCTTTCAAGATAACACCCAAACAACTTAAAAAATTTATCTGCGTCATGAAGCCATTTCACTTAGATGTGCATTGAAAACTTAGAAAGAAACATTGACAAAATGTCTAACTTCACTGCAATTTCTGTAGAAAACCTGAACCTTGCATGCATATACTTTAACTCACAGCATTTAACACTGTGATAAATTGAGCTTCCTGAATCTCATAATAGATTTTTTTTGTCACTCTTACGCTTTCATTTATCTTGTAATGGCAGTAACTGACCCATTTTTATATACTGTAATTTGTATTATTTTATTTTTTTTTTTTCTGTATTCCCAACCATATTTAATATCCTTATTCTATATCCCAACAGCTATTGTATTCTTCACCAGAAATGTAATATTTGACAACATACAGAAATAATTTCTACTTACATCAAGGTTGAATTTGATTCTTTATGTTAAAGAAACAGTTTCCAATATTGTTTATTTATTATTCTACAGATTGCTAGTTTAAATTAATCTAAAATATTTCATAGATTCTCTTTCTCATCTTCTTTCCAGTCAAATGCATAAGGAAAATGGAAATAGTGCATCAGGTATATTGTCATAGTTTATTTTTCACGTTCAATTACTGGGATTGGTTCCCAGAACATATCTCAGCTGCTTCCAGAAATAGTTCTTTAAAGTCAAACCCCAAATCCCAAAGTGAAATCTGAGAGATTCTAACTGAAGTGAGAGCAAAAAGAGGTTTTCATACACCTCTGTGAATCTAGCCCATAACATTTCAGAGAATTATCATTGATATTTTCCCTTATGTTTCCATGTCTTATTTATATTCAATATGTATAGTTTTTGCTCTCTGCTAGACATTTTAATTCACTGTGAAGAAATTCAGCTGGATGTTAAAGAGAACTTCTTTCCTTCCTCTCTAAGAAGCATTCATTTGGGGGTAGGTGGGTAAATTTCTCTTCTGAACTCTAAACAGCTATAAACAGAGTCACATACTTAAAATGTGAAGCCCCTCAGACAGAAAATCCTACACCTTATTACTTTTATGTGTAGTCCAGCTGCTGCACCATAGCATAGCACATTGTGATGTCAGTCTGGGCTTTCTATTTGTGTACACCCTTTACTAGATGTTAGAAAAGTGTAAAAAGCAAAAATATTGAAAAAAAAAAAAAAGAAAAAAGAAAAAAAAAATGTAGCCAGCAATTACTGGGTGGGGTTGGTGTTCTTGGTCACCTTTAGCTACATATGCCTCCTGCTGCCCAGTCTTTCCCAGTCAGTTGTGCTCCTCCGAAGTACATGTAGGGAACACCAGTGTGGAGGTACAGTTGTACCAGTCACACAGAGGAACACCAAAGGGCAAGGAGATCTTTTGGGGTGTACTGACAGTAAAGACATTGAAGGCAGGATCTGTATGAAATGGAATGCATTACCACGATAAAAAGAACCCTAGGTGAATCATTATCAGCTGTAATGGTGGAGACCACTGCTATTGTAATTCCTGCATCTCTGAACATAGCTGTAATTTAACAATGAGTGTATACTTGATATTAATCAGGTGCTGCAACTTTCCATAACAACAAGCAGCAAAAGCTGACAGGCTTGTTACAGCAGGTGAAGTCAGCTGCTTACTTAGTTTTCAGGGACAGAATGGGGGCTTGTGTTTGTCCTTCACTATTGTGGCATCCAACATACAGCAGTTCCATCACAGGAACTTGGAGGCAGGAGAGAAAGTCAACATGTGAAGCATGAAACATAAATAGCAGGATGTGCAATAAATGTTCATTGGCGTTGCTAAGCAATATGCCAGGCGTGGGCAAGAGCGATGCCATCCTGGGAGAGCTTCAAGTTGCCAGCCCTTAATGGAATATTCTTCTGCCCAAGATGCCCAAAAGGCAAAATGCTTTTGATAACTCGGGGAAGTGCATTGGAGAGTACATTAGGAAACTACTGAGGAGAAGTAAAAGCTTTCAAGATGCACATCTATTAATAAAACATGTGACGTAAGTTTGAAAGGCACTGGTAGAGTCATTTCCAAAGGCACCAGTACAGTTTATCAGCTTCTTTGATAGCTTTAACCAGGCAATGCTTCCATGCACTCTGTTGTTCAGAGAGTTTCCAATTTACTTCCAAAGCATGCCACAGTAACTACTGCACCTGATAGCTTGGGCCTGGAAAATGTGGAGCAGGAGGCTCCTGAAATCCCACAGGAGGCTGTGGGCAGGAGGAACTCCATGAGATTCCTGTCACTGCTTTTTCAGCATTCTGGATGAAAGTCTGGTATAAAAAAATGAAAAAAACTGCTAGCCATGGGAATATTTTGGAGGAGTCTGATCTGATGAAAGAACATCTGTATGAAGGGTTTTCATCAGGAACCTTCCTTAGGTGGCTATTAAAAAGGCTTTTCATTATTTCCCACAGTCAGCTTGAACTGTCTCGCTTCTACTGATGGACTTTAGAAGCATGGATCCAGCTTGTGTTCGTGGTCTTTTCAGATGAGATTAATGTTCTGGCTACGTCCTAGCTACAGGTAAGGACAGAACAGGTCTGTCCCTTCCCTTGCATCCCACAGTGCTGTGGTGTGTTAGCCATGGTAACAGCCAAGCACCTACCCAGCTGCTTGCTTACTCCCCTCCTCAACTTGCTGAGGAAAGAAACTGAGGAAGAGAAAGCTCACGGTTCAAGATGATGACAGGGAGATCACTTCCCACCTATCATTGCAGGCAAAACAGACTGTGTTTGAGGAAGAGTAATTTCTTGCTAATTATAATTTTAAAATAATTATTGATTTGGACAGTAGGAAACAGAAACAAAAATTAAACTCTTCCCTTCCCCAGGCCGCCCAGCTCCCTCAGGAAATGTCCCCCTGCTGCGGCGTGGGCCCTCCCCGGGCTGCAGGGTGGAGATCTGCTCCAGCGGGGGCTTTGCAGGGCTGCCGGGGAATCCCTGCTGCCTGTGGGCCTGGAGCCCCTCCTGCCCTCCTCCTGCTGGGGCCTGGGCCCTCTGCTGCTTCTCCCTCACCCTGGGCCTCCTCCTCGGCCTGTGCCCGCTCTGCCCTTTCAGAAATCTGTTTTCCCTGAGGCGCCGCCAGCTTGGTGCTGGGCTCAGCTGGGCCCTGCCATGGGGCTGTTAGAGCCACCACAGAAGCCATGCAGCCCCTGTGACAAAATCACCTAAACATTACCCTATTGGTTAAAGCTGCTGTCTGAGCTTTCTCCTTCTCCCTCCGCGAATCCTGCAGGCATCACTGGATAAGGAGTCAGTTTAATCAGGATGGTAAGCTAAGCCCCAACAGCAACCTATTCACCTCATTGTTTACTCACACTTTCTCCGGGGAATGTAGGTTTTAATCCCCTGAAAGAGATCCCCTAGAGATTTGCCTCATTTTCAGATATAAAATGGGACAACATTATTCCCAGATCAGATTCAGCTGTTATTTTCAGTTATTTTTGTTACAGATCAGCACAAGGCATAGATGTTACTGGCTTTTAACGTGCCAAGGTCATATGGATGACATCTTTCAAGTGTGGAATGGATCATTGATCTTGTATTTATTCTGTATCTGTGGTTACCTCTGCTTGTCTGTCTATTTATGCTCTGTTATTATGTAATCTAAGAATATGGCAAAGCAGATGAGCTCTCCTGTGCTGGCACAAGCTCCCTTTTTCCAGATCAGGCTGTCAAAATCTACTCTCGGACTTGTTGCTACATTTGCTTTGATGTAGCTCCCTGTTTCTTCCTCCTGCTGACCCATGTTCTTCATTCTGTAGGTATTCATGTGGTTCCGTTAGCAGGATGTTTTATTTTGCAGGGAAGGGAAGGGAAGGGAAGGGAAGGGAAGGGAAGGGAAGGGAAGGGAAGGGAAGGGAAGGGAAGGGAAGGGAAGGGAAGGGAAGGGAAGGGAAGGGAAGGGAAGGGAAGGGAAGGGAAGGGAAGGGAAGGGAAGGGAAGGGAAGGGAAGGGAAGGGAAGGGAAGGGAAGAGTTTATTTTTTAGATGGCTAAATTTCTATGTGGAATAAAATTTGGCTACTGAGGTGTGATGTCTCAAAGCTCCTGGCACTAATGCGAATGCAGAAATTCTGCTTTGAATTCTAAGCAGGCTCAACCAATCGCGCTTCTCAGCATGAGCTCTATGGCAATTTTTTCCTTCTTTCCTACCTCCTACAGATGATTTATCACAGATATTAAACTATCCCAAGCACCAACAAAATACTTCACTTTCTGCTAAGAAGCAGATGCTTGCCAGCTCACATTTGTTATGTAGTAATGATGTTCTGGAGTGAACTGAAAATGGCATTCTGCAAAATTGAAGTTTTTGCTTTCCATCCCTGTTTTCTGTTTCAGTAAGAATGATCATGGAGAAACTTCACTGTGTTTTGCCATCATGCTATTTCATGAATGACAACTATGTTGTATTTTTTCATCAAGGCACAGAGGATGTAGTAATAAAAGTGCCAATCTGCTTATTTTCTCACTCAATAGAATGTATGGTAAAATGTGGACTTTTAGGTATTGAACATTGATGTAAATCAGGACTTCTATTGACACAGGGCTACTGAAACCCAGATCTGAATTAGGCTTTTGGAAGATGGGAGTAGCAGTTCCAAAGATGAATGTTGTGACAGTTCACTAATATTTGCAAGTTCTCAGTTTACATGTCCATTCATACCTGGGCAATGACAGAAGTCACCTTCTACTCCAAAAGCTGATAGAGCACTGCACTGCCTGAAGGTTCTGGGCTTTTTGCATGAAAAGGCCTCAGCTCACAAGCACAGGGGTTACAGCTGTCTTTACAAGTCATTTGGCACTGCAGAAGTGGGTCACTTAGTTGAAATGATTTGTGTTGAATCTGTCAGCTCTGTTATAAGTAGTTCAGAGAAATGTCTGTGAGTTAGTTTTAGGCTATTTGCTTGTGCTCAACCTCATCATTGCACATGTGCTTTGAAGCTTTCTGAAGGGAAGCCAACCCACAAACCTTTGGTTCCTTGGCTGTAGACTCCTTTGCAAGTCACCGTGCTGTCTCATGCAGATGTCAGTGGCTTGTCATTGCAGGTCAGCACCCCTGTCTCCATCACTTACATGGAAAAGCTGTGTTATGGTTCCTGCAGTGTTTTCCAAGTGATATGCCAATGCCCAGTTGCCCTCTCCATCTCCCCAGTTGGAGCTTAGATAATGTACTCTACAAATACAGGGGCCTTGGAGTTGAGCATGGAGGGACCGCACCACCTTCGGGATGTTGGGTGACAGACAGTGGATGCAAAAATTTTGGCCAAGGAAGGGCAGTGGCTAAGGCCTGCTGCTGTGAGCTGCTGCCAAACTTCTCATCCTCAAGTAAAATGTTGTGAGCCCACCACCATGCTTTAAAGACCGGCTATATCACCTTGTGGTACCTCACATCCCCTGACTCCCACTGGCCATCAACTGATTGGTGTCATAGTCATATCCAGTCCAGGCCAAGTGGCTGTGGAATTGGTCATCCTCCCACCCTGTACCTTTGTGCAATGCATAGCACTGATTAATCATCCAACATTTTAGTCTCTACGGCTTCCTGAACTGTAAGGAAAGGGTAGAATATGTTCATATTCCCATCTATTGTCCTGCTTATAGCAGCTATAGCTGTGTAAACATCAAGAGTCACACTCCATTTTGGAATCATGCTAGCAGGACTACTGAGGTAGATTTATGGACATCTCAACAGTTCTCACTATGATAATTCACAACATCTAGGTTATTTGTATCTCCAGTAGTTTCTTTTCAATTAGGTCTGATGCTGGGCTTTCTACAGATCCATAGAAAATATTTCATGTGCAGAGAATTAAGGTTACATTGTGTATGCACATATGGATGTCTGCCTTCCGTGCACCTGCAGAGCTAGAAGGGCCTTCTCAGACTTAGGAACTCAGCTCTGGGCTAGAATTGGCCAATGATAACAAAACAAATAGCTCTAACCAGTGGTACCAAGACTTCCAGCCTTTATGTTCTTCATCTTAAAGTCACAAGTCAACAGTAAGGATCTGAAATGCACTTAAAGACACAATTACATCTGTTCTTGTAATTAGTGTTTTCAAGAACTGAGAAAGGCATTCAGAAGGAACTAAGAAAGAAGAGTGCAATTTTTATTTTGTATTGCAGACAATGTTTCAGAAAAGCAATCACGGAGATTGGCTTTCTCCACACTCAGATGAATTTCAGCCATGGTGTTTGTTTGCAGCCTTCCCTGGCAGAAGGCAGTTCTTGCTCTGTGAAGATATTTGGTCCAAATCCAAATGCACTCCAAAACATTTCTCAGAACAAAACACAAAGCCATTTACTTTCTGGAGGCCACAAAGGCAATTCTCATTTCTACAGTATCTTCTTGACAATCAACGGCAAAATCTAAACAAACCCTCCAGTGAGAACTGGGATCAAAATTAAAATAAGTGAACTTGTTACTTTCCCACAGCCATAGCTTGAAACCATATGCAGTTCGGGTTATTTTGTTCTACCCTCACCTTCCTTGAAATGCTTAACAAACCTGCTCAGAAACTACAAAAATGCTTCTGGGAAGTCTGGTGACTCTACTTCTGGGAAGAGTTACTCAGTGAAACATTTCCTATCAACCAAGAGCCCCAGGACAACAGTAGTGCCAAGATTAAAGAGGATTTGTATACTCTAAGAATATATATACGCATAAACAGGCAAATTCTTAGCTAGGGAGCATCTAAGAAAGCCAGTGAGAGAAAAGATGTAGAGAAGTGCTCTGTGCTCTCTGTCACAGTGCTATGCTTACTGCTGAATTGCCAGCAGCCATATTGTAGCCGGAGAATGGTACAATTTTAATGATTTTGTTTCAGTTCCTCTACACAGCCTCAAAACCACCAGGGGCCTCACTGAGTTAGGTGCTGTACAACACAGAGCAGAGTGCATTGCCCCATCTTTATTGCATTTAAATACAAAGGCTCAGGCATTCAGGGGGAGAAGAAAGGTCTGGGGAAACAAATTTTCCTGCTTTTGATGCTGGAGCAAATAAGTAGGAAAACTGAGAAGAGTACAGGTCTCCCATGTCTCTAGCATATTACTTATCCCTCAATTAAAGTAGCTCTGATCCTCAATTCTCTTCTTTTTAGACAAAATTGCCTCTACCTTATGCTAGATCTGACTGCAACAAACCATACTGTACTAAAGACCAAACTATTTTATTAGCTTACTTCGTAACAAGTATTTATTCCTGGAAAGGCAAAATGAATGACAGTGACTGCTGCAGGGGAAAACTGCTCAACTCATGTGCTTTAACTCAAATTGGGATTAAGGCTACTTTTAGAAATATCAATGGCATAATAAAAAGGCAATCAGCCAGCTATACATTCAGGATCAATATGAGCAATGCAACAGGTAAAGCACAGAACTAGACACTCACAAAATATTTAGAGAAGTAAATTTCTAAACCTCCTAGTTATCCAAAAAAGCTCAAACTCAAACACCCCCACATGCACACAGGCCTGAGGGTTGCAGGTGTAGGTGCTGCAGCTGGGTGTGTACCCTGCTGCTCCCTGCACATGGGCTGAAAACCAGCCCCTGCAAGGGCAGGTGCACAGCCTTAGTGTGGGTTTGCTACATGTTGTGCTGCACCAGACTGTCATGCTGCCCATAGGCAGGTACAGGCTGCCTGTGGCACCCTATGGGCGATGCTTTGTGTGGCCACAGGGGAGATCTTGATGCCACCAGGGCTACTTTTGACAGCTCTGAACCATGATCTGCCTGTAGGTATGTTAACCTCATTTCTATCCCCACCGCAACACATTTCCATAGTATTTTACTACATCACGCAGGCATTGTGTGGATTCTGTAATATGACGTTTATACTTGTGAAAATGGAGCAAAGAATTCCATAATACAAAAAAAAAAAAAAAAAAAGTTATTTTTCTCAAAGCCTAAAGTCCTTCCTCAACTTCAGTATTTTATGGAGGCTTCCTAGTCAGGGAATATGTATTTTCAACTCACCTCATAATTAGGTAGTGTTTATATATCAAAGTGATGAGTATTACGTGTCTCCCACTTGTGAATTCTGCAGATGAATTGATAGTTGCTGCAGAATACAGTAAATAAAGTACACTGTCAGCTGTTATACACTGTGGAGCCCAGTCAATGCTTGGGGGGAGAGATGACTATGGATGTGGAAGAAGAAATGTAGTTTTTTTTGCAGTCCTGATTTTCTCTTTCTTTTTGAACTTAGAATGAGCATGATTCAGAAAATGGTTTAATCTTATGGATTTGAGAAATCAGAAGCTAAGAGAAATGCAAGAATGAAAAATAAATGGTCTGATCCTTCCTGATTCTCCTCATGCTCCCAATCCACATACTCCCCCTCAATGACAGAATAAGTAAATAAATAAAAACAAACAAGCAAATACACATCCCAGACACATATCATTTTCCTGTTCCAAGCAGACAGTGGGATATCTCATCAGCTGGTTGTCAGGACCAAGAAAATTCAACAAGTTTTTCAGAATTTCCAATGCATGAAAAATATATAAAAATATATATGTATCCTGCTGTAGTAATCTAGAGCGCAGAGAAAAAAGTAATGGAAACCAGGTGCCTCTGATATATTGCCAAGGAATAAATGCTATTTGGCAGAACAGAGATGATGAATACAGGTGTTTTCATGAGGAGGTTTAATTGTACCAGGACACACAGATATTGGCAAAGCTAGTGACCAAATTGGGATTGGATAGAGTTTGTTTTCTTCATAGTAGCTCATATGGTGCTATGTGTTGGATTTGTGATGCAAACAGTGTCAATAACACACCAATCTCTTACTTATTGCTGAGTAGTGCTTACACAGACTCAAGTTGTTTTGTTTTATTTTGTTTTCTGCTTCTCACAACACCCTGCCAGTGGTACAATGGAGATATACATGAAGCTGGGAGGGGACACAGCCAGGACAGCCGACCCCAAGGGATATTCCGTACTCTGTGATGATGTGATCAGCAATAAAATATGAGGGAAAGAAGGAAGAAAGGGGGACATTCAGAGTTACGGTGTTTGCCTTCCCAAGTAGCCGTTATGCATGATGGAGCCCTGCTTTCCTGGAAATGGCTGAACATCTGCCTGCTGATGAGAAGCTGAGTGGTGCTTTGCTGCCTACTGGGGTTACACCACAAGACCAATTACAATACAACTTCACATCCAAATACAAAGCATAAGTGGAAAAGACCCCAGAATACTCATTCTGAGTAGAAAAATGAAAATACAGAGAAAAACACAACATTTTGAATTTAGCTCTTGGTCATTAGGAACTAAACTAGTTTCTGTGGGAAGTGATAAAAAACACTATTCCACCTGCGGCTCATTCTACAAATTTACTCATTTTCACATGTGAAAGAGCAGATTTTCTGAGAACACTTTGCTTCTTATATACAGACACATGTTCATCTTTGATGGCAGCAACTTGAGGTTACTACCGACCTTTACTGGACGTATCTCCCATCCACTGAAAAAGTGTGTCCTGAGGCTATTCAGTTTTTCCCACTCTGGCTTTCATTCTTGCTAGATTTTATACCATTGTGCATGCAAAAATGTTCTGGAAAGGAAAACTTAATGACTATGAAACACCTGCTATAGGCAGCAACTACTGTTATAATCTCTGTAACTCTTGGGCAATTTGTGATTTTTCCTGGTGGTCAAATGATAGGAAAAGGCACAGGTGGAAAATGAATTTTACCTTTAATCTTTCTGACTTTGTAAAGGGAAAAGTAGAAGTTTAAAAAAAAATGCCTTTTCTTTGCTCATTTTCTTCTGTCATTGGTAAAAGCAGGTTTTGTTAGCAAAAGAATGGCACCATTTAGGAAGGTAATAGAGAACATAAAGAAATACAAAGGGCAACAAGAAAGATAAAAGTATTAGAGAAAAAAGTGTAAGTGGAGACATGGAGGGAGCTGAATTTATATAGTCTATTAGAGGCTAGATTCAGGAAGGATGTGATCATGGTTTATATATAACTTCAGAGTAACAATAAATATAAAGAAGGTAATTCTCAGAGGATGCCATGACAAGAAGCAATGGCCTGAAACTAGGAACAGAAATCTTTAGGATTCATGTTGAGAGATATTTTTAAATAAGAAGTATAATTGAGGGGAGTGTCTGAAACAACATCGTCATAGCAAATCAGGACTGGATATGGTATGATCTTGTCCTTAACAATCTCCTTATAGAAATGAAACAGCAGCCTGATACTGAATTGGTTGATATTGGATTAAGCTCAAGAGTACAAAATTTCCACTTTTCTGAGAACAGTAATGAATGTCTTCCTTTTTAGAAGGGGCTTCAGGTCACTGAGGTTTATTATAACTTACTTGATTTTTTGATGTGAAGTGCCAAGTATCTAAATGTTGTGGACCAGGTTCCTGATGCAGGGAAATTCATCAAGCAGGTCGTGTATTACTTTTAATTACTTGCACTACAGAGTGAACCTTTTTTCAAACTTATGGCCAGTATGCCTGTCGCCAGCTCCCAGAAAACCTCAGGAACTGGCATAACACACATGAAAGTACTGAACAAAATTTACTTACTGCTTGTCAAAGCTCCATGAAAATAATTCACATCACACAATGCACTGTTTTTTCAAAGGCTTAATCCTGCACCAAGATAACAAATATGAGGCACCATCTTGTGATTGCTACCAAAGCAGCATCCAAAAATACCTGGATCAGAAAGCTGGAGGAGAAAAGATGTTGAGATGATGACAGTAATTCGCATAAGGAGGTCAGAAAACACTTTCCAATGGATACTGTGGCATTAGAGCATTTAAAGCACCTTTTCACTGACACTTTCAAGAGGTGTTGACTATAGGCTCTTAGGTGGGTCAGAAGTAAATATGTGACAGAATGTTTTAGATCTTGAAAGCCATGTTTGCTCTCTAGGTGCCTTGTATCAGGCTCTGGGCTGATGCACTGGGATGGGCTCTGAAAAACACATGAGAAATTCTTCTAAGGCAAAAAAGTGAGGCAATATGCTATACCTCCAGACATGTCCTGTGCCTCATGGATCACAACAGCAATGCCATATATAATGCTTAGTAATGTTTTGAACTTGAGGGGTGGATGCTTACTTTAAATCTTCTTCCTGGACTTTATATAATCACCAGCAGGTCTTTCTGCAATCTTTGCCGTTTTGTAGAGCTAAAAGTTGTAAGAGACTTTTACATTTTTCTATTTTTCAATGAATTGAGATTATTCTTTGTTGTCTTCAGTAACTTTAGCCATGCAAAATATACTCTTGGTATCATATCAGAAGAGGAAAACAACCATCAATCCATTCTGAAAGGAGCATTTAGCTGACACCCTTTCACAACCCTTTCCCTCCCCACAGATTTCAATCACTGAAGATTCCATGAGGAAGGAAGCCAAATTTCAAAAATCTTGAAACCCCTCAGAAAAGATAAACGTTTCTTATCTCTGAAGTTTAATCATAGTCTTCTTCCTTCTCTTTTGCATGGCCCAGGGCTACAGTGAGCTCTGATAACTGCCGTGCATGATGGTGCCACAGCACTACATGGGGCCTTCAGTAGGGTTACACACATGCAATGCAGAGGGCCACGTTTTCCAAATCAGCCCATAATTTTGCATACACACAGGTTGAAAGCTTCCATTATTAATCATGGATCCCCAAAATAAACTGGTAAACTAACTTATAGGTGCAGGAATTTGAACTAGATCTTCTGTTAACTGCAGCTCAGAGTTGAATTTGCTTTATTGGAAGAGTTTTAGACCCATTCAGGCACTCACTAGTAGATGCTCTGAAGGTTTGTATTCTACCCCTACAAGTAAAGTCATAGAGACCAAACCAAAAATGATGGTGAGACAGGCCCAGATCATCACTGTTGCCAGCTGGGGGATGGGGACTTGCTGTTATACTGCTGCTTCAGTCATATTAACAGAACAGAAAGACTTGGGAATTATTTCAGGGCACAGGGGGACTGTTTTGAATTTGAGTTATTCTTTTGTAACTTTTCTCACTCAGAATACAAGCAGAATTTTTTGTGCATTTAAAACTACAAGAGCCTGCACTGGAGCTAAAAAACAAGGCTTCTCCACTGTAGAGTTTGTATTGAATTAATTCATCTTTCATGTGTACCAGCCTGCAGAGAGAAAATAAAAAATAAATTAAAAAATATATATATCTCTGATAAGAATGATAAAGCTCAGAACTGATTTTGATCATGATCCACTGCACTGCTGGATTGTGTTTTTTCTTTGTCATTTTTTTTTTTTTCTTCGTTTTGTTTCCTTGAAGATCTCATATACGCCAGTTAGAAGAAAGTTATTCTTTCTTAGGGATAATGTAACACTGTGGACTGGACTGAAAAGCAAAACACAAAGCACAATCCCATACTGTGGAAAGTGGGTCCTTGAAAATGGATTGACAAAAAATCTCTCCTTCACAAAGCTGAGTTAGGAGTCTCCAACTAGAATAGGAAAAGTCTCACCTTAAATGGTGGGGAATGATTTTAGAGTGCCAGGTTATTGGGAAAGTTTACAAAATTCCCTATTTTTTTTTCTTTCTTTTTTTTTTCTTCTTAGAAACACAGACCCCTAGCATTTATGCTCTTTATTTCTTTATTTACATTTCTTTTGTGATTTAATGGATCAGGAATGATCAAGGGCAGTGGCAAAAAGAGCACTCTTTAGTAACCTCGAATCTGAACCCTTCCCAAAATGTGAATTAAAGACTTCATCACAAAGCAGCATGAATACTGCACTTAGTGTTACACAGGCATCTATGGTTATACAGCTTGCCTTTAAAAGCAAGCATATGGTAGGATTGCATTAGCAATACATTAGCTGGGGTGCTTGTTGTTTATGTGTTGCAAAAGCTAAATTTATAGAAAGTTATATAATTTTCTGAAGATCAGCAGTTTGCACCAGAGATGGCCAAAATTTTGAACATGACAGGAGAGATAAGCCAAGCAGTAAGGGTAGGAATTTGTGTGTCTCATGGCATATGGTGTCTGCCCATGTGGAATTTCCTCAATGATACATCAATTACCCATACCTGTCAAGCAGTCAGTGAAGAAGCTCACTCCATGAAGGTGAATAGCTAAAGGGTTTTTAACCACTGTAAAAATCACATCTGTTATTATTTCACGTTGTAGCTTTTATCTGAAGAGGAAATATGCTAAATCATAATGAAATATTGGCTGTGGTCTGATCTGTAACATCTTTGCTATAAGGAAGCAGTAGAAGTTTAATTTGGTTATTTTCTATTTTTGGATAGTGTTAAAATTGTGCATCAAACCTGGAAATTTTGTTTTAATGCTTCCAAAATGTTTCTAAAGATTACAAAAACTATTATAAATGTGATCCAAAGTGTGTCAAATCTCCTGCAGTTTACTCTGATAGTTTCATGGTTAGATTTCAGCCACTATGATATTTTCTCTCACAAAGAGCTATTCTGGGTTTCTTGTTGCTTTTAGTTTACATACTGGCATGACTCATTTTGCAATCTAACTTGCATTTCCATTTTTACTCTGGTGATACTCATCCTAATTTTTTTTCTGCACTTCTAATCAGAGAACAACTTCATATAATCATGAAGACTAGCCTGCAAGAGAATTTCTTGCAGCTAAATTTAACTAAGCTGCAAAGTTTTGCAGAGGATGAGGAGAGTGAGTGGGCTTGGAAAATTGATTTCGTTGGAGTATGTTGCTAGTCTTTTAAGTCACATAGCAAGCAATTTTGACCTTGTAGTTCAGCCATGCTTTGATAGACGTTTTACCTTTTATCTTCTTTCTTCTCCTTCAGATTATAGAAAGGGATTTTTAAACTCAAGTGCTGTAAAATGTTTCACTGATCTAAATATAGTGCGCATTGGTAAAATATGTAGCGACACTCCTTGATAGCCTCAGCTAAACCTATAATCTTATGGTCTACATCTAAACAAATACATAGTCAGTGACTGGGATTAGCTGAAGTTATGCCCAGGAGTTCATAGTGTTTGAGCATTCCCATGGACCAGGACACAGTCTGACCCTTAGCAGCTAGCTAGGTTAGCCTTTAGGAAAAATGTTAACAACTGTTGTTAAACTCACCAAAGAGTTTTAGGAAAAGATAAGAAAGCTCTTCTATCTGTCACAAATGATGTCAGCATTATGATACTGCCAGGTACGTGGCAGGGGTTCAGATGACTCTCTTCAGGTTGTTTCTATTTTTTCTATGATTTTCCTGTGGATGCAGCTGGAGGTGACAAACTTGATTCAGCCCTCATCCTACAGTTAGGGCACTGATGGCCTTGGTGCTTTACAAAACTAGAATCAAGAACAACTGTTCTTACACAAAATAGAGAGCCATAATTTTGAGGTCAAAACAGGATTTAGGCAACTGCATCTGAATGAAAGCAAAATGATTTGGAATAGTGGGAGGAAGCAATGGCAAAACTTCTTGAACTTCTATTTATAACCATCCTCAATACTAAAATACAACATTGGCTTCCTTTGGTCATTTGTTTTAAGGCTTGCTGCTTACAGAAATCGAAGGAACATGATTGCCACTGACATATGAATCAATACCAGAGAGTTAGAAAGCAGCTGGTAATGTGGTTAAAACAAGCTTTGGATCTAGCCACTGAGGGGATGTAAAGGCCAACAAGTAAAATGGATATTAGCTGCAAAATGTGGCTTAGAGACGTTGCTATTAAAAGTCTCAAGGCAGAAGTTTCTTAGCAATAGCATCACATTCCGGAATGAGGTTAGTAAAGAATGACAGAGATGCTTGTCAGAAACCAGTAAGACGCAAGGATGATCTGCAGTGATGAAACAGGAAGGAATTAATTGTGGATCTATCTCAAGCCGACTCAGAAAGTAGATCTTCCTGAAGGAGGCTGTGTTTGACCATGAAAGAGGTAAAGGCCCAGGAAAGCTGAAAGAAGAAGCATATAAATGGTTTGTGGGAAAGCCCAGGCATGAAATTTTAGTGGTTCTGGACACCTGGGTATGGGACTGGACAAAACAAGAGTCTGTATGGTATGTGGCATTCTCTGAATATTTCTCTTGATGTGGCTGTGAAGAGGTATGAAATGTTAACTCATCGTTGTGGAAAGGCTGGTTCTTTTTGACTGGCATGGTTATGCAGGCAATGGGCTTATTCGGCTAAAAAAAAAAAAAAAAAAGAGAGACAACTCCAAGCAATTTGATGATGTTATACCGTAGAATGAAAGCAAATCCCATAACAGAATAAAATATATTGATATAATAACACTAATGAAATCTTAACTAAAAAAATTAATTGTTACCAAGCTTGCAAACAGAGAATAGATCATCTTCCAACTGGTCCATTGCCATAAGGCTGTGAATCTATCACGATGTGCAACAGACACATGTAGTGAGCTATTTTCTGCTCCTTTGAGTCCTCAGTTAATCACTTCCAAGATGTGCATGGAAAGTACTGCTGCTCATAATGTCTAAGCAATCCAGGGGAAACACAGCCAGCACAGACCTGCATCCTGGAAGGGCAGGGTGGGTTCTTCTTTGGCAAAAAAAAAGATGTGTCCATAGAGTTAGCTCTCAACACAGGTGGTCCCTAGGCCACCCAGGTTGAACAATGAAAGTCCATCAGTCATATCATTCTGGCTATTCCAGCCCCATCCTACAGCGATGAGAAATGTAAAATAATGTCTGAAAATCATTATTGGATTATAATAGTATTTCTGATGAGACTGCCTTACAAAGCCCCTTTAAGAAACCGTGGAGCAGGCATCAGTGCAGGGGTGGTATGGGACCACTTTGACCTCATAACTGTTTATGGTGAGGGAGAGAGGTGGAGGAATAATCTACCCCCAGCTGGCTTTATCAGAGAGCTTCCTGCCCACGTTTTATCACCCGAACCCTCCAAAATTGCCAGAGGGAAGAATCTAGTATAAAGGGCACTTCTTGCCTAGGTCAGGCAATGATGTCCAGCATTCTAGAAACATTAATAGGAGCTGGGGTTGCTGCAAGAAATTGAGCTGAAACTGGGCTCAGAAAATTGCAGCCCTCAGGACTCCTGCTTAGACATTTTTGCAAGGGGATGCATCCCCAAAATATCACATATAACATCTTCCAGAAGTTTGCCAGTGTCAGAGATGGAAATAGGCCATGGTACTGTCCCTCCTGTGCAGGACCAGTCATGGCTCTGCTGTTCCAGGCTTCCAGCCCCATGCCTTGGGCTGAGGGGGTGCTAGCATGATGACGTGCTTTTCCTGTGAGCTCTTTTGGGAAATACACTGGTGGTACTTGGTACAGCTGTTTCCATCCTGCCATGACTCACTCTGATTTAAAGCATTATGATTCATGGAGGAGTTTCAGTTCTGTGATTCATTCAGGTCCACTTTTCACTACAGCCCGAAATCTTGTAATCAGTAGGTGACTTGACTTAGCCAAGAAAAACTAAAAATGAGCCAAAGTTAACAGATGCTCCAAGAGAAAACTCAGAGAGACACAGCCAGCACTGGGGCAAGATTAAGCACACAAAAGCTTGGGATATTCACAAAGCAAATATACTCCAGCCTGAGCAATATAACAGATTAATGAATAACTAGTTTTATTTTATATGTACATTAAACTGGCATGAGTTGCCAGTTCCAGTTTCCTCCTGCAGATAATGTTCCTTCTGTCTGAGACATTTTGTCCAGGATATCCACAGCTTTTCTTCTTATAAATGTATAGGGTAAGATATGTTTATTATGTCTGTGATATTAAATATATCAGATCGAGGAGTAGGCAATGGGGTACATTTCTGGACTTTTTCTCATTTTGGCTTATCATTTTAGCTTATTATTTTTGGGTTTTGTGCTTTCAGTTGTGCTGAATGCTGATTGAATCTTTGCGTGATTCTACTACAAGAAGGCAGAAAACTTCAGAAAGAGAGGAGAGGATGAGGCAGAGAGAGACAGAAATATCTTGAAAATAGAGAAACCAATATTCTCTGCAAGGACATTAGCTACCTATTGGATTGTGAGCTGTAATAGCTCTTTGGGAAAAGGATATAGAGAGACATTTTCACTCCATCATAAATACACCATTAATTGTGGGAACTGCCGGCCATCCTACAGAACTGGTTCTACACTTAGGTTAGAGAAGTGCCCCAAAACAGGTCCCATATGAATGAGCATTTTGTGTACTTCCAGGCGTGTATGTTTAAACTGAGGAAGTGCCCAGAGACTCCAGCCAGAGATCTGAGCATCAACATACATGATTAGGCTGCTCTTTGATTATTGGACATGCAAATATCATTGTTGTCTTTTGGTGAACTATGAACAAATGGTTAGGACCTAAACTATGCTTGGAGTGAATGTGCTTGACTGCAAGGATTACACTGAGAGTAAATTTGACCTTTCTGTTTTGTAATCACAAAGGAAATCACAACCATGTGCGATTTGAGGAATTACTGAAGTGTTGAACTGATGTCCAGTCAACACAAACTGGTTTGTGTGTGTGACCATATAACCTCAGTAATGGCTCACCAATGCTTTGCAGCCACAGGATGACTATGTGGGAATTACTCAGCTTCAGCTCTCTGGGTTCTTGCAGAGGAAAAGGTCACTGTGATGTGTGAGATTTGTAGAAATTCATTTGTGACTTGGCACTACATGGATGATTCCCAAGCCAAGGGCCTTGGTACTCAGCACACAGGAAACTGTCCTTGTTTCAGCTCCCATTTTGGTTACACTTGCTTTGACCTCAGTGGGAACCTCTTGCCCATGTGTGGGCCTGGACTAAAACCTAAATCAAATACAGATATTCCTTTGATTGCTTCACTGGGTTAGAGCTCCAGGAAAAGCAACAGGATTCCTAAAGCCAGAGAAAGTCGTATGTACTCCCAACTTTCATTTAGGGCGTGAGCTGTCATGGTCAATCAGTTTAAGAGAAATTAAAAGTCAGTTTGATGTCCTTTTTCAGAAGAAGTAATGAGGATAAAATTTCCTTTATATAAAATTTATACAAGTGAACCACAAACAAGAGGACTCACTGACTCATCTTTCTAGAGAGAGCAGAGTGCAACAGCAGTAGCATCTCTCTCCTTATATAAGTTGAGCTTGGCTGACATCCAGACCGAGAAGTTTAGGGATGTATTTAAAGCTAATTCAGCTCTGGCCAGAGATGAGCCTGGTCTTAGGCAGGGCTGGGCAACTTAGGAAAGAGGCTGAAAATTAATAGCAAAGAACCATTAGATGCTGCCAAGCATTATACGTGTCTTAAATTTGAATGTCCCACCTCTTAAAAACCTTACACACATATGTTTCTGTCATAAACCAGAATGGATTTCCTCCAGTGTACTTGAAACACAAGCTCAAAAATACATTACCATTGGAGTTTCTGATACAGACAATTGTGATATTCCAATAAATCAATTATATGAAGAGATCATACAGTGAGATCTATGTCCATAAGGATCTCTGGGTCAGTCCACAGCAGACTACACTGACATAACGTGTACTAATGTCCTGAATTTTCTATGTTTCTGTTTCATGAAAATGCAGTATGGCAGCATCACGTGATGAATAGCTCTGTTAAGTTCTTCCTTTTCTTAGCACCAAGTTTAATTCTTTGCTGAACTTGTAAATTTATGAAAATTAATTTATCTCCATGAATTAAAAATAATATGATGCAAAATTCAGTGTCAGGGAAAATCTTGTAATAGATGTCAAACAGTTCTCAGATGTCACAGGTACTAGTATACCATAGCATTCACATCAGGAGAAGAATTAAGCTTCCCATTTTGTGATATTGCTGGTGCATTCAGGTCTGACAGCCAATGCACAAAGCCCTTGGCTCTCTCACAGGCAGGTGCCTTCAGAGCTCTGCATATTACTGGCACCTGCATCTCATTAAGAAAAAATATTTCTGGCATTCCTGTGAGACACTACAGAGTGGAAGTGTCTCCTATAGTCCTCTTTGCTCTGCTACAAGAAGAATGCTGGCACAGAGTCAGCGAAAAAAAAACAACAACCATTGCAGTGCCTTGTGTGCACAACACACACTTTATTTAAGGGTAGACCCTGGGTTCAAGGCTGCTACAATAGCCAGTTTCCAATTCCAAGCGGAATTCCAAGACAAAGATGTGGTTAAGTACTGAATCATGAGCATGAGACCCTTAAAAACTTCTCGATCAAAATAATTTGTTAGAATGCTGTTTTACTTGTGATTTGTCATACCATGATCACCATGAAGGCAGCATAATAATGTCCCCATGAAGAATAAAACAAACTCAGGAGCAGTAGGTTACCTGTATGAAGATGGATGGAAGAAGCCATGCTGTCTGAGGAGCTGCTTTATAGATACTTGGCATTTCAAAAGAGTAGGTATTGATATTGTGTTGTGACATTTAGCCCACCTTTTGAGGAAACTCATCTTAAAATGATTCTAAGTAGATCAGGATATTAAACCAAGTATTTCTAGTTCTTAGTGCTCTTTATTTTTGTACTATTTTTTTATTAGATTCTACTGTAGTCATCCCTCTTTTAACTGTGTCTGTTATCACCTCTCTGATTTTCTTTTCCTTCTCACATGTCTTCAAATATCATTGAGGGAATTAAAGAAAACAACCCATTGTCAGGTAGTTCCTCTCCTTACGATGATTTTTGTTACCACTGTAATGAGACATGGTCCCCAGGACCATGGTAGAGTCACCTTCCCCCACTCAGGTGATTGCATGCTTCTGGGTCTCCATGTGAATAGTGTGCTGGCATGTTCCTCAAAGACATTCTGATGTCTGCTAGGTGGGGTATGTGGTGTCAACCACTGGGGGGCTGCACAGGTGTGTGTGATAAAGATGCTGTCAAAAAATGAGCAGGAAAAATCTTTCAGTGAAATAGCCCTCCTTGAGTTGTGTGTTTGATGCTATAGTTATAGGATCTTGGTGGATTAATTTTTTATGTCGACTATAACCAGCCTTGTGGGTGCCATTACAATAGAAACAATGGAATAGATGTACACAAAGGGGGCCTTTTGTGCTCAGAAGTACGTGTAGCTGCTGCATTGCTTTGCCTTTGGTTCTCTCTCTTTGCTAAGTAATCTGTGGCTTTGGGAATGCTTCTCATGCACATTAGGACAAAGGTATGCAGCTGTGAGTTCAATGAGATGGGAGTATTCAGATCTGATAAATGAATATGCAAGTGACATTTACGGTCTCTGACATCCAATTTAGCAAGTACATGCACAAGTTAAATTTGTAATCCTGTATTTATATGATATTTTAATTGTACCTTTAAAAGTCAGGTGTTTCTTGAAGTTGTTTATAGGTTCATCTGACTTTTTTTCATTTTCTTTTTTAAAGCAAACCAATATTTTTCTGCTCCTCAAATCCAGACAGAAAATGACTTGAGCAAATTTTGTTCAACTCAGAAGGCAATGAAATAACCAGTTGGCTGTAATCAATCATAAAACCTTCATCCTGGAGGTGAGCTTGGCTGTATTTTCACATACTATGAGAAAGTAACAGAAGTAGGGGCAGATTCAAATTAATGGCTTCACAATGAACTGAGCATTCCTAAACTCAGTGGAGGTAGTTGTAGGGCAAAGATCCGAGAGTCCAAAAGTATGGAGTAAATTTGTAACCTTACCCACATGTACAGCTATTGTGGTCCCCAAAGAATCACCATGGCAACTCAGAGATGCCACTAAGCTACAGACCTTACTATTTCAGTTACGCTCACAAGAACCATTGTTTCTCTTTTATTTGTCTATGTTTCAGTCAGTCTCTGGAGCTAAGTAGGTCAAACCGTTCTCTGTATACTCACAGGTACCCAATCACTGAGCTCCACTTGCCTTTTTTTTTTTTTTTTTTTTTCTTATTTCACTCTGAGGCAGATTTTTACACATAATTGGGCATGAAAGATGCCAAAAGCTGTGTTGTTGCATATTCAGATGTCCCAAGTTCCCTCTAGAGTATCTTGGTGTTTCTAACGTTTCACCAGGATCCTCATCTTTAAATACCCAATTCCTGTAGAACTCTGTCAGTTAAGGCTCTCAAATAAATTGCATAACAACCATGGCCATTCCTCCTAGCCATTAATCTTGCAACTATATAAAAAATTACATTTTTTTTCTAAACTTATATTCAGAGAGGCAAACAAAGCTTATTTACGTCTTCCTTTAAAGAGAAGGGTAAATTACTGATGTGGCTGGGAGGGAGTTGCAGTTGTGGCTCCAAGGTGCACTGAGGTAGATGCAGATACAAGATAACCCATCCTAAACCAGAGAGAATGAATTGTCCCCAGAGGGTCCTCTCCATCATTTCTAGGTGTAGCCTAAGCACAGAAGTCAGAAAGGTTGCTTGACTTCTAGAAGACTAAACTGAGGTGAGATACACCTAGGCCTAATTGTATAGCCTAGGTTACACTCGTGTGAGCCACACCGACACACAACTTCCGGATTTGTATCACTAGGAATCCCAAAAGGAAAAAATGCTGCTATCAGAAAATGCAGCTTTCTGAAATAATTTTCTAGCTGCTTCTGTTGCTAGAGAAGGAGTCATGGATCTTTGCTTCATGTACTGTCTAATGGGTGCAAAATATCTGTCTGTGGGGATGCCTTCATGCTATCCCAGCTTTGATGAGCACTTACACTACTGAAAAAAAAAAATATGTCAGGAGTGTAGCTGAATGCTTTCAGGCTTGCAATAATCTTTACAGTTTGGCTTCCTACCAGTCAGTTACATAATCTAATAGGATGGGAAGTAATTGCCCAAATATTTAAGTAAAGGACTGCTTAAACTCTCTGATTTATATTTCTGAGTAATTAAAGAGACACACTGGATGCTTCACTTATATTTTTCCGTGGCACAGCAGTTAATCTGGGTTTCAGCACAGATCCAAAAGATAGCTGTCTGGATGTCCAATCTCCCCTCCCCAGCAAGCCCGGAGTCTCAGAAGAGCAACAATTATCCAGTGCATGACAGTGGATGGATAATTGGGGCCGTGCATCTTAAACTTCCTGGTGGCATTTTGTTATCTTGCTGAAGCAGGCTATGGAATGTATTCAGTAACCTGAGTCGTCTTGTCAGCAGGGGATAAACGTGTGGCAATGACAGCTTTTTGTGACGGTGATTAAGGATGTCTGGCTGTCATGGTGCATTTGCATTGGTTGGTGTGACCGTGCAGGTCCAGGAAAGAGCGTAGCATCTCTTTTTGTCCTTAAAGGCACTTAAATTGAACACTGAATTGCTACTGCGTCTCTTTGGTAAAACATGCATTTCAGTTTATTCATGTATTGTATAGATCACTAAGAAGCTTTCCTTTCTAGTGACTTTGTCAGGGAGAAAATGGAATTTATAAAGTCCAGAAAATTACTCCTGCCCTGTATCAGGTTCCAAAGCTTGTTTCTTGCTAACATCATCCCTTGTTTATCATGAGTATTTTCAGAAGAATCTGTAATAAGAAATATCAAAAGAAGTTTCTCTACCTGCAATGTACTGAACCAGCTAGCAATGTCATATATAGAAAAGAAATGCCTTCCAGAATGACCTTGCCCAGCATGCACCCCGAAGCATTTTGCTTCCCTTGAGGTAGTACCAGGCTGCTTATAACCACCACCATTTTATACTTCCATCAGTGGGGAATGGAAATGGGAAATATCTCATGTGTCTCTACAACTAACTGTGCATGCTGTATTGGGGCTGTTTGCTCCAAATTCCAAACCAGTAATGACTGCAATTTGTGCTGGATGCTGGAAGCCAAAGGGAAATTTTCTCGGGTTTGCACCAAAGCTTGCTGAATTCAATACAGATTCATTAATGGATGTGTGAATATATTCGTAAAGAAAAGTCATGCCTTAAAGTGTGATTCATGGAAAACAGGTGTTTGTTTTTATTCCGCCCCCCTCCTCCCCATTATCAAATGTACCTAGCTTACAGGGGAGAAAAACTAATGATATTTCTTTTAATTAGCAGTGATATCAACAGACACTAAGAATCATACTTTGTTTTTTCCTTCCCACCTTATCACATTTTCCCACTAGATATAACACATTCAAATGAGTACATAATGTTGTGTTTTTGTTATTTATTTTTTTTCTCTACCAAAAGTAGATTTATGTGGTGGAAGAAACTGAAAAAATACACTGACTTTTAGGCTGAAATGGAGCAATATATCCATCCAGTCTGACCTCAAACATAGAACAGGTCTGCAAATTTAACTAATGATGCCTTCAGGAAAGGAAACTATTCCCTCTCTGGGAAGGATTCCCCAGCTGATCAGTAAAGGCAACCAGGTAACTCACTCATCACCCTGTCTGCTTACACCAGGTGGATGTAGATACTTTTATGATGACTTAAAGACCAGGACAAGATGTTGATTTTTATGAGCAGTCATTAATTCTCTTTAATAGCAACTGATTACTGTTTAATGAAATGAACACTGTAGATTAAAAAGCAAGTAATAGTTGCATCTATGGGTAAGTATATATTACATGTATATGCATTGCTCATGGCTATTCTTCACATCTTTTTCTATAAAAAGCAATTAAAAGGTCACTATGATTTTTCCTCTGTATTTATCGATCCCACTACAGAGGCTGGCATCTGGGCCATTCTGTGGAAAAGGCTAATCTTTCCACAGCTGTAGAAAGGTCGGTAGTTTCAAATTTATTTTTGGTTGGGATTCTAAGTACCTTGGTGAGAAATTTTTGAAATGACATTGAATTGCTCACTGAAAATTCACCTTGACGTTTCAGAGCAGACTACCCCAAAACTGTCACTGAACTTTAAAATGTCACAGTTCCAGAATTATATGCTCTAAAAATAGAGGAAAAGCTTAAAGAGGAATTAAACTAACTTAGACAAGTTTAATTAATCATAATGCTTTGGAAAAAAAAAAAAATCTTTTCCTATTGAAGCAGGGAGACAGTTCAGATGGAGATGTGGTTGCACAGAGGCACTATCAGAAGACATCAGTGTACTAAGCAGGAGCAAGCCCTGTGCTTTCAGCTCCTGCTTTGGGAAGGCATGACAGCAGCCATTTTCATCCAGCCTGTGCCATGATCTCAGCCTGCTTGTTTGTACGTCTGGGCCTCATTCAAATCCATGAGCAGCTTATGTAAATGTCTCCTGGATTTAGCACATTGGATCAATTATCTAGCATACCTTAACTTGTTCTTACACATAATGATGTTCTGCTCTGTGACCAAGGAGAAGAGAAGAGGCCCTGGGACAGGAGGGGAAGGAGAAAATGTTCCTAGGCTGAGTTGTTAAGTGTTAATAAGAGCTAGAGAGGAAGAAGGTGAGACTGGTAGCATTCACGGGGTAGAAGGGAACAAGGATGAATGAGTTTTTCCCCAGTTTGTCCCGCTGTTCCTGACCGGTCCCTGATGGAGCCTGGACCTGATTCATTGCTTCATGTAGTCCAGGACTGTTGGTGGAGCTGGACATTGCCACAAACAAGGCCACACTGCAGTGCTGTGTGACTGCGCCCTGCTGCTGAGGGCACACAGACCAATCTTCTGGTATTGGTCTGTCTATCTCCTTGTTCTGGTATAGGTAAACCCGATAAGTATGGAGAACCATTTCCCTCCCCACACCCTAAACCAATTCTATTTCATCTTGTTGTCAAATTCAGTATGGAGGTGTTATACAAGCAAGTGGCTCAGTGACACTGTGATTAACACAATATTTTACTAACTCACTTAGAATCAAAGAATATCCTGAGTTGGAAGGGACCCACAAGGATCATCAAATCCAACTCCTGGGTCCCCAAAGGACCACTCAAAAAATCAGACCATGTGTCTGAGAGTGTTGTCCAAAAGCTTATTGCAAAAGGACTAATATCAGATTTTTTTTTTTTCCTGAAGAAGAAATAAATAGTATGATCATCCACCTTCTTCCTCATATAAATAAAAACTATATCAACCCCCTCTTGTTCCAGTAGATATGGTTGCTTCAAGGCCTTTCATAATTACCTATATTTTGCCCAGGTATTATAACCCAGGGATATCTCATGCTAGGTTATTCACTCAGCCCTGGGGGGATGTTGCTTGCCAGTGTCTGAAGCCTGTTCAGGTCCCTCTGCTCTGTGGTGTACCAGATGTTGTGCAAGGTGGTTTGTATAACCCGTGTGCCACAGGGATTTGCACAAGCTCTGGCCAGCCCCAGGGTAGCAGTCTAATCACAATCCCATCCTCCCCTTTCTGAGATCCTTCAGAGAACCTAAACTCAGAGTGCATTCTCCGAGCTGGTCTGTAATCCTTTGAAAACCAGGATTGCTAATGGGAAAGCCAATAGTCCCTCAGTGCTGTCAGTGCTGCTGAGTGCTATTGCAAGGAAGTGTAGAATGTAATGATCATGGATAATGTGGGATTTATAACAAAACCATAGCTCGATATTGGGGGTTCAGATAATATCAGATGATATCATAAATCACAGCCATGAAGTCTGATTGATCGATGAGATCATTAGAAAGCTGAGATGAAATTACAGCTCTGGTAATTTATCACTCTATTACCTCAGCATTTTTTATGATATTTGAGGAAGACTTACAAATTTTCTGCACTTCTTCACTTTTTTTTTTTTTTTTTTTTTTTTTTTTCAGGTCCCCTGTTATAAATAGGGTGGCTGCATATTCTTTTAAATCAGTGGGCAGTCTAGTGTCACTGTCTCTCAATGTAATCATTGTTGCAGGCATGCAGTGAACTTCCCTTTTGAATTATTTAAGATGTAGATCATTGCAGAATTACAACATAGCATTTTTTTTTTTTTTTTTCTCAGTGTTCAACATGGCAATGGAAAATTCCAGTATAATGAGACTGGAACTAAAATTTCTTTCATACTTAACATTTTATTGTACTAATTAAGAAGCAAACCAGAAAAAATATTCTACATTCTATGTAACTGTTAATCGTATTTCACATTAATTAATAAACATACATTTGAGGCATGCCATTTTTCAGTGCACTTATTTCCAACTGGTTTAGTAGGTTATACTTGTATCTCTGTGCATGATATCTGGTCCATCACTTGGATGTATTTTGTATATACATATCAGCCGTCTGGAGCCATAAAAGTTTGATAAAGTAACAAGTCATTCGCTTTCTAAAGGAGGAAAATTAACAGCCATAGGCAGAACTGAGAAATTAATGAATTCTACTTCATTTTGCAGCTCTGACAGCTACTACCCAGGGCATTGTACAGTAGAACATCCAATATGGTTGGCACCTTTGAAAGCAGTCTGCACAGCCCGTGGGAATGATAAGTGAGTTGTTAGTTCACCTGCGTGACATTCATGGACATGACTTTAGGGAGGAGAAAACTAAAGTTGCCAATTACACTTTACATTTAATCAATTTGACACTTGTGCCCCTATAATGGCTGGAGGACAAACACATTCTGTCTTGCCTCTTCCTTGCTTCTTCCCATATGTCTCACTGCCCAAAGTCTCTATCCAGTGATGATGCATATGTATGCTCCTCTCTCCCTTGCTTCCAGCGTTATGGCTCTGTGAGGCACAATCTGTGTGCCTGCATCTCCCTTGGCCCCCCAGATTTCTTGATTCTTCCAGGAGGGTTAAGGGTGATAGAGTTGGTGCAGCTCTCTGTCTTCCACTGATGTTTTCAATGTTCACAATGATCTTTTTCATGCAGCAGAATGAGTGATGTGATTTCTTTGGGAATCCCTGCTGTGCTTCTGCAAAAGAAGAAAATGATCTTTATATACATATATCTTTTCCCCCTGCTGCTGTCTGGTAGAACCGTTAGACAAGAAGTGTTCTTGGTTCTTAGGAAATTTAACCTAAGAAATGACTTCAGTCTGATCTAGGCTGAAGTGAATGCGAATATTCAGAATTTCCTGTGAACTGCAAATTCCAAAGAAAATCTCATTTCTGACACACCAGGTTATTGTGTTTCTAAAACTAAAGGTTATTCCTGTAGCTGCTGTGAAAACCTGACATTCTTGCCAGTTCTCCCCACGCAGCTACAAAGAGGCTGACAGGAATGGCAATGTCAGCAGTATATGATGGGTAGGGAGCTCAGGATCTGTGATGCACTCACACCCTGCCCTGTGCTGCTCCTTTGAGTATGTCTGGGGTACAGATACTCATCTGCACATCAGGGACCCTGCAGTCTTCAAATACCTAGAGACCTTTGAGAGTTAACATGTTTCCCTTGTCCTGCTGAAGAACTGGGTGAAATTCCTTACTTACAGCTCTGAAACTTTGTTAATCCCACTGCACGGCAAAAACACAAGCACTGACACTGCCAGCAGCAGCTTCTGCCTGCAAGACAACCCAGGGTCCCTAGGAATGTACTTTCAGAGGTGCCAGACCTAGTAGTCATCAGTTTTGCATATATACAGTTCTTCCCCAATTTAAAACTCATCTTTCAACCATGAAAAAGATGATTATATTCTGTCACTGATGTAATTCAGCATTGTCAATATATCTGTGTCAAGCTGGTCTGGTCTGCGCTAGGTTCCACTATGGCTGCTTGACTGTAGGAGCTTAAATAGTTTTCATTTGCTTAGCAGGTTTTTAATATTCTGCATTGGTCATATTGTTAAATGTCTGGTGTCAGCCTTGTGGAATGAATATCAGTCAAAACCTGCCCTCCTTAGGTTTTTATTTGGATATTTCTGCAGCTCTTATGCTAGATTACATGAGCACATCGCAAATATTAATGACCTAGTCTTCCTGAACCTTTCTAAGATATTAAGATGTAATTCTCTCTATCTGGCAGTGATAATTCACAGAGAATTATAAACATGGGCTAATTTGGGGATACCCAGAGTGATATGCTTAATACTTGGATTTTCAGAGCTTATGCCTTTGCTTGTCCCTCTGTCTCTGAACACAAAATGCAGCTCTTAGTTTTCAGGCAAGCTGCAAATCATCCACCACCTCCCAGAGCATAGTCTAAGGTCAATACTTACCCCCTCCTATGCCACTGAAAGACACAGAGGTCAAATCCAATTCTCTGGGTCAGTTTACAGCTTCCTCACCATCCTTCCTCTGCCTACAAGCCTGAAATCACATCTCCCCATCCTGCCTTCCATCAAAGTAGAGGATGCTGGCAACAGGCTGCTTGAGTGCACACCACAAATCACTGCAGTGCGCTCTGTCTACAAGACTGGGGTCCTGCCGAGAGAGGTGATCCCTGCAGTAGAGTCTATTAAAACATGTGTGCCAGCAGGGTGGGGATTGATTTATGCGTGGGGCAGCCTCCCTTATGTTTTTTTCCCAGCCAGTTACACGTAGGGTTCGGCAACCTTAATGTTGTGTTTGTGCATGAATGAGTAATGGACCGTGGTGAGGGAGAGACCTGGCGGTGCTGAGCAGATGGTGCTGTTGTCCCCTGGTGAGACAAGGGCCATGCCTGCCCAAGGAGAGACAGGCAACCTTGCCCATGTAGAAGCCGTGCTTTTCTATTGAATTATATTTATGTGCTGATGAAATGAACCATATAACATCAAACCACAGCCAAATTAGCCAGCCCTCAGGAAAAACAAAGGAGAAGCCTCCCTAAAATACTTACCATTTATCCTGGGGAGATGTGCGTGTGTGTGTGAGCTTACCAAGTTTTGATTTAATTTATTTTTTATTCTCTGCTTCCACCTCAAAAGCAGCAGAGATTTAAAAAGTGCTTATATTGCAGCCAGGGTTTTACAAGGCAGCTGCTGCTGGGTGAGTTTCAGTGTTGGTGAATGCAGTGCCTGTAACCCGTGATGCTGCCTTTCATGAGTTAGCAGCTTGCTTCAAAAAGACAGATGAAGGTGGGAAGTGAAATCTGGTCTAATAAAATGCCTACTTGAACTAAGAAATCATGGTTTTTATTATTGTTATTATTTTTATTTCCGTTAGCTCAACTTGCATTTCCTTTGGAAGTAAGGTATATGCAGAATTAGCTGATCACTGGATTCTGATCACAACTCCTTAAAGTAGCTGATCATGTGGGACATCTCCAGTGTCCTCAGAGGATGGTGAGGCACTGGAACAGGTTGATTTAAAGAGAGGTTGTGGATGCCCCATCCCTGGAGGTGTTCAAGACCAGGTTGGACGGGGCCCTGTGCAATCTGATCTAGTGGGTGGCATCCCTGTCCATGACAGGGGACTTGAACTAGGTGATCTTTAAGGTCCCTTCCATTCTGAGCCATTCTATGGTTCATTCTATTCTATTCTATTCTATTCTATTCTATTCTATTCTATTCTATTCTATTCTATTCTATTCTATTCTACTCTACTCTACTCTACTCTACTCTACTCTACTCTACTCTACTCTACTCTACTCTACTCTATTCTATTCATTCTATGATTCATGTCCATTGTAGATGGCAAGTCCAGAAAGGAGACTGAACTAACCTCATCAGAGCTCCAGGCCGTCACTGCCCAGAAGACAAATTATAATTTATTTTCACATACATTTATAATTTTCATGGTGTAGTGGTTTTACCGTGCTAGGCAGCTAAACACCACAACCACTCTCTCACTCCCCCTCCTTAGATGAGGTGGGGAAGAAGTAAAGTAAAAAACAACTCATGGGTAGAGATAAGGATAATTTAATTAAAGGGAAAAAAATAATAATTATTAAGGAAAGATTATTATTAACTAAATAATTTAACTAAAGGAGGAAAAAAGGGGGGAAAGGGGAAAAGGGAGGGGGAAAGTGAAACAAAAAAACAAACAAACAAACAAAACAAATAAAGGCTACATGGAAGTGCAGAGGAAAGAAATTACTCTCTACTTCCCACAATTGAGTGGTGCTTTACCACGTCCTTGAAGCAGGGCCTCAAGACATGTAGCCAGTGTTCAGGAGGAGGACTGACATTTTCACAACGAGAGCCCACCCCTCTTTTCTTCTTGTTTCCACCTTTTATTGCTGAGTGTGACATCATATAGTATGGAATATCACTTTGGTTGGTTTAGGTCAGCTGCCCTGATGATGTTTCTTTTCTCACTTTTTTGCCCACCCCCTAGGAGGGTTAGAGAGAGTCCTGATGCTGTGCCAGAACTGCTCAGCAGCAGACACAACACTGTTGTGATACCACTGTTGTTCTAGCTACAAGTGCAGAACACAGCACTGTATGGGCTGCTGCAGGGAAAGTTAACATCCCAGCCAGACCCAGTATACATGGGAAATATAAAACAAAACCTCTATTCTAGATTCTAGATTCTAGATTCTAGATTCTAGATTCTAGATTGTATGGTGCTCCCCAAGATGGTTCACCCTGGGAGCTGAAACAAAGGAATATTAGCATCCCTGCAATCAGTACCCACCATGTGCTTGAAGACCTTGCAGTGTTATCAGCATTCCAGACTTTCCTATATTGGAAACACTTCTGTTCATAATTTTCTCCGTGATCATTTCAGGAAGTTTGGAGAAAACGTCACTGTCATCATTAGTTGCTCTACAATAAAAATTCCTCAACATTCAGATCTTTATAAACATGTCCATCTGAATAGATGGCAATAACTTTATTCTTCTGAAATTTTAACAGTTCTATGTTTTAGATAATGAATGAGGGTTGTAACAGAAACCTAAAGGAACTTGCAGTTGTTTTTTGCTTGTTTGTTTGTTTTGTTTTGTTTCGTTTTCCCCACACAAGTACAAGTCCATCCTTTATTAAAGTGTTTGGTATAACTACTTCTTGTTTATTCTTCCTTTGCCTCTTTGTTTAAATATCTATTTGCAGCTTGGGGTATTTCAAATAAGATTTTAGTGCAGTTCTGTTTTTGATGTATTATATTTTCTCTCTAAAGTGGAAAATTTTGCAAATATAAATGCATATGGGTGAACATAAATGAGAATGCTACAGAAAGAGAGATTCAATTTTAGATGTTACATCATATCAGGTCTTGTGATGTGTACCCTTCACATTTTAAAACACTCATCCTTCTCAGAGCAATTTACAAACTTCTGAGGTGTGTGGAGAATTTTTGGGACAGGGAAAATGCTAAGATTTGCTATTCTCTACAAATTAATTAGATACTTTTAATATGATCCAACAATGTCATGCTGTTTTATACATATACATATATATGTATATATATAATGCTGATGTGTTAGATGCTTGGAGTAACTTACCTGGGCCACGTATGCTGAAATTCAAGGTCAAGTTTTCAGCTCACAAAAGAAGTGGCCTAATGTGGACAGAAATACGATAGCTCAGATAAGTTGATCAGACATCCAGATGCTCTGACTTACATGTACAAGGAAAGACTGAATGAATAACATCTGAATGAATAATATCAGGAAGACTGACTGGAGATGCTGTGAAAATTTTCAGATGTAGAAAAGGCCACCAAGAAAACTAGGCAATAACTTCCTTCCTGACAAACGGAGACCAATTGAAGGCCTATTGGATTTAAGCTTCAAACAAGGGAAATTTCCACTATTCAAGATTAGATACTATTTTAAACTCTATAACGGTGCAAGAAGTGAAGCACAAAGTAGAAAACAGGTTGTCTGGAGTCTAAGTCACTGTATGTTTTTGGGAAAAAATACATTACAAATATTTCTTAATTTATATATAATTACATATAATTAAATCCAGTTTGAAGTAAGATGACAGAGTAAATTACCTCTTTCCTTATTTTATCTTTTAGGATTCTCAACAAAAGGAAGGTATTAATACCATTTGGGTTTTCATGGGATTTTAATGCTGGGCTTTTAAGTGTGAGGTGACAAGGAGACAAATACTGAATCATTCTGACAAGCAGTATATTGCAAAGAGGACTGCAAATATAAAGAAGATAAGAGAACTGAGCAAACAGTTCATCACAGGCAGGAGTTTCATCCAGTTTGGATATCATCAACAGAAGCAATTTACCATTAAAAAGTGACTCCTTGTGAAGTATTTTGGAGAACCTTTTTTTTTTTTTTTTTTTCTTTTTGTGGTGAAAATTCATGTTTATTCCAATGTATCCCAAGTGAATGCATTTTCATAACTTTGAATGTTCTGCCCTGTTGCTTTTAGAGTAGAATATTTTTTTTTCACCTAAAAATAACTGATTTCAACTATATATACATATATAGTTTATTAAAATGGAAGAAATAATGACTGGAGCAAAGCCATTAAAATTTATTTATTTATTTATTTATGAGCTTTTTAATTCTAAATATGATTTAGAAAAAAAAAACAGGGGATGAATCAGTTAGCTTTGGGTTGTGCTTCAGATGAAAAATAAATGTCAGAATTATTCAATATCCTGTGGAATGGGCCTTCTGCTTTCTTTAAACTTAATTAGAAATGATCCTAGATTGCTAGTAAAATTAGAGATTGAGTAAACATGCATTTGGGGAATCCCTTTGGGTTTTGAAAAGTATATATGCAAAAAAGGAACTGAACAGTGACTGTGTCTCAATATTCAGTCCATAGATGCCTCATTTTACTTCATTTTTTGTTTCCTTTTTCTATGATTCTAGTTACCTTCACTTCTTCTGAAAGTAAACTATAGTTTTTATAATAGTATCACATAAATTTAGCTTATGGTGAGACTTACAGGGACGGTGAGACACAGGGTTGGTGTGTGCTCTCTATCCCCTGAAAAGCATAAAATAATTAGGCAAAGGCCTTTGAAGTGTTAAATTACACAGAATATTTAATTTCTTTTTAGAGAGTTAGGTCATAAAATTTTAATATCATTTTCTTCCCACTCAAACGAGGATGGATTTTTTTAATAATAATAAGATATAAATTGAAACACCACTTCCTATTTTTTTTTCAGAAAGACTGGTCTTATTTATTTTTCTTTCCTAAACCTGCATTTATTAATCTCCCTTAAAGTTTATCTGAAGCCAGATATAAGCATACATCGCATTATGTATACATACATAATAAATATTATTAACATTTATGAACATTAACTATGAGCATATACTAAAAGCATAGGATAAATATAAAGCATAGGATAAGTATACACTAGCTACAACATCAACTTTCTACTCATATTACTGAGCATTTGAAATGAATAAATAAATGAAATAAATTAAAATTTTAAAGGGTAACATGACTGCGATATTATACAACTGTCTACTTTTACCTGCAAGGGCCATGTACAAGACGCCTTTTACCTTCACTTTTTATTTTTAAACACGTTGGGATAACATCTTGTTCAGTTCATATTAGTAGTGGAATAAGCTTTAAAGGAAAAATGTCTCAGAATTACATTTGGAAAACAAAACAAAACAAAACAAAACAAAACAAAATATCAAACAACAGCAACAAAAAACATATTTAATTACCATCTATGGCCAGTTAAAGAAATAATCTACTAACATGAACTTGAACTAATCAGTTTTGTGAAATCTGGAAAATTTAAAGTCTTGCAAGTCAAGGATATCTTTGAAAAATAACAGAAACCTTTGTGTCCTACTTGTTGGGAAGATTTGTCCAAGTGCATTACTGTGAGCTCAACAGCTTCATCTGCAGTCTTCTGATGTCAGTGAGGATGGAAGGTTCGCATCCTCCTCCTCACTCTCCCAACCTTCTTCCACCCTTTCATTACATTTTTTACTTCTGGTCTTTCTTTGCAACTACCATGAATAAGATACAGGTATCTGGGCACTGGGATACAACAAAAGTAACAGAGTGGTTGGACCAGTGCAGCATGCTAGAGTGATATCCAGACCAAATACCAAAATACAACCATTTTTTAAGGGAGACATGAAGATGGGAAATATGGGGTAAGTTCTCTGCTTTAGGGCATCTCTGTGACAGCTAAATCCAAACCTCTAATAACCTTATCAAAATACAATATCTTTACTTTCTTCCAAATAGTCTGAATTGTGACTGTGAATCATCCTCAACACCAAATTTCGGCTGCTGACTCAGAACTGAACATTCACAGTTTTTGAGTGTTGGAGAAGGAAACCTGCTACTAGGTCACTTGGTCTGGCATCATTGCCAAGGTGGAAAACGATCCTTCATGAGAGCATGTTCAGTTGGGTTTTGAGTACTCACAAATTGTGAGACTCTACAACCTCACTTGGCAACCAGTGCTGTAGTTTGGCAACCCTCACAGTAAGTGTTTCCTGATGTTAAGATGGAACATCCATTGTTCAGTTTGTTCCTATTGTCTCTTCCCCTGTCAGTGGGCATTACAGCGAAGTGTCTGGATACCCTATCTTCATTAATCCTATCTGGCATGTGTACATATTGAGTTTACACCTGAGCCTCCTCTTCTGTAAGCTGAACAGTCCCAACACTCTCAGCCTTTCTTCATAGGAAAGGTGTTCCAGTCCCCCATTCATCTTAGTGGCCTTTCATTGAAGTCATTATCTTCTTGTACTGGATAGCTAGCACTGGACATGGTGCTCCAGGTGTAGCTTCACCAAGAATGCCATTAGCCTTCTTTGTGGCAAGGCCACACTGCTGACTTGTGTTTAACTTGGAGGCCACTAGGACTCGTAGGTACTTTTCTGCAGAGCTGCCTTCCAGTTTGTTGTCCCTCAGCATATCCTGATGCCTGGGGTTGTTCCACCTCAGATGTAGGACTTTGAACTTCTTCTTTCAACAAGAAGTTCAACATTTCCTGAATTTCCTGTCACCAATTTCTTCAGCCTGTTGAGGTGCCTTTGGATGGCAGCACAACCCTTTGGCATATACACCACTCCCCCCAGTTTAGGGCCACCTGCAGATTCGCTGTACACTCTGTTCTATCATCCAGGTGATTGAGGTTAATAAAGATGTTTAGCAGTATTGGCCTTAGCATCAATCCTTGACTTGGATCCACTGGACTTTGTGTCACTGATCACAACCCTTTGGGCAGGTCAACCAGTTCTCAACCTACCTCATGGTCCAATTATTTAGCCTGTGCTGCATTACTTTGTCTGTGAGGATGTAATGAAAGACAATGTCAAAGTCTTATTAAGTTGATGGGCAACATTCTCTGCTCTCCCCTCATCCACTGAGCCAGTCATCTCATCAAAAAAGTTTACCAGTTGGTCAAGAATTATTTCCTTTTCATATATTCAAGTTGACTAATCTAAATAAGCTTGTCTTATGATTAGAAGTAGTATCTGACATTATTTCCTTCATTCCCTTACTAGGGACTGAGGTGAGGCTGAGCATCCTGTAATTCACTGGATCCCTATTCTTGTCCTTTTTAAAGATAGGGGTGACATTTGCTTTCTTCCAGCCTTCAGGAACCTCCCCTGATCACCATGAACTTTTCGGGATAATCAAAGATGTCCTCACAATTAAAACTCCTGGACTGCTCACGCCATGCTGTGATGCCATTCCATCAGATATTGTGTAGTTGAAGTCCTCCATAAATTCTAAGCCCTGTGAACTTTTGGTTCCTTCCAGTTATCTAAAGGTCTCCTCTACTTCTTCCAGGCAGTCTCTAGTGGAAACACAACAAAACATTGCACCCTTCTGCCAAAACAACAGATTTCACGGTTTTGCTAAATATGCAGGGATATGCTGTTAGTTTCTAAAATTAATGTGTTATCTGTATTGCACCTCCTTTTCCTTTAAGGTTTCTATTGCAAATATGCTGTTTTACTGAGCCATCAAAAAGACGTATAGTAATTAGAAGCCAATGTGATCTCTTGTACTGAGATGGTGTCTTTATGGCCTTTATAACAGACAGATCAGGTTGTTTGTAAAAGGTTTTTCTCAGATCAGGTTGTTTGTAAAAATAAATCCAAGCTTAAGAGTTGTTATTTTAATTGGTAAAATGCAACTGAAATTGGGAGGATCACAAGTTTCCAGAGAAGCATGCAAAATAAATATTGATTAGCTAAGTAGCACAGATCAATGCTCCTCAGTCTTGTTTAGTTAATGGCTCCAGTCTTAAATAAAAATGGCTACTAATCTCTTCTGTATTTATTACAAAACAAAACTGGAACACCTTAACTGTGGACTGTGAATGGATGCTTGTGTATCCTTGGGAGGGTGGCAGAAATCCTTGATTTTCTATGGATGTTGATGGACCAATATTTTCTCTCCTCAAACCATAAAAAAATCCTGAATTACAGGAAAGTTGTAATTACTACCTTAAATCATCTTCAGTTACAACATTTATTAGTAATGAATAAGCAGGCAGTCTGGAGCTCTAACTTATGGAGAGAGCACTCCACTTTTATTATAAACCAGCTGCCATTCTCTAACTTAGACCTGATCTTTTGATAAAAGCATTTATCTTTTACAGAAGTGAACATGCTGCACTGCTTTTAAGCAATGGCAGCTCTGCACAGATTGCTGCTGGACTTTCCACATTGTTGAGATTTGAAGCAATATAATCCTATCCAAAACAAACACCAGAAGCTGAGTTCCAGAAAATGTTTGGAAAAGGGGCACCTTAAGAAATAGGAATGTGATGTGATTAAGAAGGAGCATGATCCTGAAGAAAACAGAAATCTAAAAATTAGTTTTCCCTGAAAAGTTTTGCATTAATCTTGCACAGCCACCACTATGATAATGGCCTTCTAAGGCGCTGACAAACAAGACTATTTCAGATGCACGTGCGAGTAATTAAAATAAAAATATTATAAAAAATTGACAATTTCCAAATCCTAATCTATGCATTAATCTTGATGGCACTAAGCCCAGTTCAGTCAAAAAATTAACATGAATGCTTCTTATGAGTCTTTGTCTGAAAAGACAGATGTATCTATGTGCTTGAAGATGTGTGCTCATGCGCTTGTCTTCTATGTGGACCATACTTCTCAAGGTCATGGGCTAGGCAAAGAAAATATTTTCTTGTTTTGGTCATGTTTTGACTTGAAAGTTGAACAGGCCTATTCAGGGAAGGGAGAAAGGGATGTAGCAGGCAGTTGAAAAAATCTTCTTTTAAGCCAGGATGGCAGCTGTTGAGAGAGGAGACATTTTATGAGTCTGTTCCCATATGCTGATCCAGAGCATTGTTAGCAGGAGTAGGCTGAACTGGTGCAGACCCCTCAATCTGGATTTATTTATTCAGCTGATGGCTTGTTTTTCAAGCCATTTATGAGAGAAAGTATTTATAGAGACTCAAAAAAGTTCAGAGATGGGCCTCAATCACTGATGATAAAACGTCTTGTCTTTCCTCCCAGAGATATTTAAAAATTGCACACAGGAATGACTTCATCTACTACCAAACCAAAATGCCTGCCTTGCTAACGTGAGCACAGTGGCTATTAACAGAGAACAGGTCATTATATGGCACGGTGTGTGCTGGGAGTTGAGGTTGAGTCCAAATTCCAAGTGACAGGTGAGTCTGAAGGAGGGAATGCTTAGGCTGGAAGGGAAAGAGGAATCAGTGCTAACATAATTAGCACAGCAGAGCTGTATAAGTGGTTTGCAGTGCAAGGTTTGTATGCTGTGAGTTCATCTTCTTTGGCTGTGTCTAAGATAATGAGGTTGGCCTGATGCCCAGAGCCAGCAATTGTCCGACTATAAATCTCCCAGCCTCATCTCCTGAGGCCCATCTAGTTCGACCCTGCAAGTTCTGCTGAACTCCCAAGTCTGAGTCTGGCTCCATCCTCCCACCTTCCAGGCCTAATTTTTTCTGTCACATCTGGGAACTTCAGAGGTGCTAGAGGTGCTGAGCACAGGCGGTTTGCCAATGACATGTTTACAGTTCCCTTTTTTAGAGCTGGCTTTTCTACCCACAAATAGAGACAGGCCAGGAGCGGGGAAAAATCCTTAGAGTACTCTCTAGGATGTTCCCATTGATAACTGGGACAGGAGCATTAAGGTATCATAGAGACGGGGAAGGATGGATCATAACAGGCAGAATGAAGGCAAAACAATGCATATTATATACTTACAATATGTGGTAAACTGATGCAGAGATTCCTGGGCTAGCCTTACTGGCATGTCTGTTGGGTGAAGACAAGTCCTGTAGGCACAGAGCTAGTGCCTGTAGCAGGTCAAAAGCAGAGAGACCCTCCATGGTTCCTGTGTCCATAACTGTTACTGCAGTCTTTTAGGTAACCCCATTGTACTGGGCTTACATGCCAAGGTTTTGGTAGCAGGTGGGCTGCAGGGGTGGCCTCTGTGAGCAGAGCCCAGAAGTTGCCCCATGTCATGTCAGAGAGGGCCAATTCCAGCCAGCTCCAAAAGGGACCCACTGCTGGCCAGAGTGAGACAGTGAGGTAAATTGGTTGTGCATTGTGAGATCAGATTTAAGAAAGGGGGAAAACTATTGCACAACAGCAGCTGGGAGAGAGAAGTGAGGAAAATTAGAGAGAAGCAGCCCTGCAGCCCCCAGGTGAGTGCAGCAGGAGGGCAGGAGGTGCTCCAAGCAGTCAGCAGCAGTTCCCCTGTGGCCTGTGGAGAGGCCCCTGGTGGAGCAGGCTGTCCCCCTGCAGCCCATGGGTCCCACATGGAGCAGATCTCCACGCTGCAGCCCGTGGAGAAGCCCCCGGTGGAGCAGGTGGATGTGGCCTGGAGGAGGCTGCGGCCCATGGAGAGCCCCCACAGGAGCAGGCCCCGGGCTGGAGCTGCAGCCCGTGGAGAGGAGCCCACACAAGAGCAGGGGGTCTGGGGGGAGCTGCCACCCACCCGTGGGGGACCCGTGCTGGAGCAGTTTGCTTCTGGGGGATGGATGGACCCCGTGGTACAGAGCTGTGTGGGAGCAGTTGTTGAAGAGCTGCTGCCTGTGGGCAGCCCCCGCAGGCTCAGCTGAGGAAGGATGGCATCCCATGGGAGGATCAGGGACTGACCGCAGCTCCCATTCCCTTTTACCCAATACCACTTGGGGGGAGGAGGTGGAAGAGAGTGAGTGGGGGGAAGGTATTTTTAATTTGCTCTTAATTCTCACTATCTAGTCTGTTATCGATAGGTATTAAATTACATTATCCTATGCTGAGTCTGTTTTGTCTGTGACAGTAACTGGTGAGTGATCTCCCTGCCCTTATCTGACCCCATGATTTTTTTAAATCGTATTTTCTCCTCCTGTCCTTTTGAGGAGGGGGACTGCAAGAGTGGCATGGTGTTTTTGAGCTATCTACTGGTGGGAAAGCACCATGCCCATATCAACCTACCTATATACCACACAAAAACCTCTGAAAAAGGCAAACCAGTAAGATACAGAAGAATACCTGACCTCAGAGAAAACACAGAGGAATGGCATTTAGTGTGCTCCATTTAATACAGTAGTGAACTGGATACTCATTGAAATCTGAACTCCCAATAAAAGCCATTCTCTGAATGCTGGGCTGGTTTTATTGGGTAGTTTCTAGCATGAAGCCCTGAGGGATTCAGTTCCTGAGCAAATTCTTTAATTAGCAGGTTGTAGAGCAGTGATGACAGGGAGACAGCCATCAGCTGTCCAACACAAAGTGCATGAATAGTCCATGGAACAGGACATGACCCTAACACCCACTCAGCTATGTAATCCACCTCCTGTGGTCTGGCCACAGTGACTCAGCTTCAATTGAGACATGGCGGTATTGCTATCCATTTGATATATCCTGGTGGTTAAATATGTGGAAATGTGGCCATGAGTCCTCTTTGTTAAGAAGGAACTACAGTCTAGGAAGTTGCTGGGTGACCACTGTAAGCATCGAGCTGTATTTGGGAGGAGGGTGATGGCAACAGCAGTGTGAGCCCTTGTGGTGGTTTTATGATGCAAAGTGCTCAAGGGTTGTGATAAGGATGGGGAGATTGTGCAACAATTATTGTTATGGGCAAAACAGACTCAGAGGAGGGAGATAGTAAAATTTGTTGCCTATTACTAACAGGCTAGAGAAGTGAGAAACACAGGAAATAAACCAAAAAAATCTTCTCCCCCCATCCACACTCTTCTATCTCGTGCCCCTGAATGGCACAGGGGAACGGGGAATGGGGGTTTTGGTCAGTCTATAGCACTTCATCTCTGCCGCTCCTTCCCTTCCCTTCCCTTCCCTTCCCTTCCCTTCCCTTCCCTTCCCTTCCCTTCCCTTCCCTTCCCTTCCCTTCCCTTCCCTTCCCTTCCCTTCCCTTCCCTTCCCTTCCCTTCCCTTCCCTTCCCTTCCCTTCCCTTCCCTTCCCTTCCCTTCCCTTCCCTTCCCTTCCCTTCCCTTCCCTTCCCTTCCCTTCCCTTCCCTTCCCTTCCCTTCCCTTCCCTTCCCTTCCCTTCCCTTCCCTTCCCTTCCCTTCCCTTCCCTTCCCTTCCCTTCTAGAAAACACAAATGTAGGTGAGAAAATAAACAGATCCAGGAAAGACTATGAAGGAAAAGATATCTGTTTCAAGGGAAAGAATCCTTATTTATTTCCAGTTCCCAGCTATTAGAGATCAGGAGAAAAAATCCTTTAAAGAGAAACTACTTAATACCCTAGAATGCTAGCCAACATTTAGGTCATCCCCCACACCAATATTCCCCTCAAATAGTTGGTATTGGCCACTGTTTGCAGAAGAGCATCGGCAACAGTTTAATGGGCCATTTTGGTCCAGTCTGGCAGAGCTTGTGATCCTACGGGGAAAGGAGTCCCTAAGTTAAAATGCTGATGAATTCCAAGAGCTTTAGCAGAGGACTTGGAGGGAGAAACAACAAACAAATAAAACTTGGCAAACTCTTCACTTGGCACAGCAATTCTTTCCTTCTTCACTGTGTTTTTTCCTGTGTATGAGTGAATGCATAGTATAGAAGACCTCTGTAATTGTTTGCATTTTGGAGAGCCTTTTGTTCTGGAAAGGTGTCATTTTAAGCATTCACTCCATTTTTCTTCTTTCACTTCTTTAATTAAAAAAAATTGCAAATGCAAAATATAGCTGGGTGATCTAGGATGAAAAAGACTTCATTTGAAAAAGGATCCATAATGACTGTGTGGAAGATGCATTTGGTAGTTAAACTTCAATACACTTTTTTCTTTTTTTTTTTTCATTTATCCTGACCAATTTTATTTGCTGATGCAAAAACTACTGTAGACCCATGAGTCATCTGTTGTAATTATTTTTAAGCACTACATTGTTTTTTCATTTACATGACGTTTGCAGTTTACTTTTTACCAAAGGGGGGAAAAGTCATTAAAAATTTATTATACTACAAATTTAGAAGCAGGAAATGGTAGGGAAACATCTCTAAACCAGACTTTCTGCTTGGATTTCATCTTGGATGGAGGTCATAAATGTTCCAGAAGAAAAAAAATGGACCTGACTTCAAGCATCATCAAAAGAGGTAGTTACCTGCATAAGGACACTGCTGGGAGCAGTTAACGGTTCCACTGGCAAGTAATTGTGGTCCCAATTTTGGCTGAACCAGTGCTGCTTGGCGCCTTGACCCTTCATCTCTGCTCCTGCTTGGAGTGAGGGAGTGCAGGAAAGATGGAGAAGTTCCATTCTGGTGGAGCAAGGAGTCTACTGGTCATGAGGGTTGGCAGAAGAACAAATAAGCTGACAGATTTTGGCAGCCTGCTTTAGGAAATAGGTCTGTTGTCCTTGGGAAGCAAAAAGCCATTTGTCCCACAGCCAGCAGAGATGTGTGGGTGAACTGGTGATGAATGTGGATTGTGAGTAGACAGATAGCAGAATATGCTGGGCACTCTGGTTTTCAAAAGACAGGTTATCAGTCATCTAGAATTTGTTTTCTTGTCTCTACAGTTGCTGCGTATCTGAGCTTCTAGTTGGCAATGAAGGGAAGGGCGCAAAAGAACTGCTTGCACTGTGACAGCAAGCCCTTTGGTGGGAGATGCCCCTAGGAAAATGGGTTCATTGCTGTGTGATGCAGCTACAGAACTCCCTGTCTCAGGATGCTGTGGGTACTAAAAGTTTGCTAGCAATGACTAGACAAGTTGATGGAGTCTAACTCTACTGGAGGTTGTTAAAAGCAAAGACAACTCTCCAAGAAATCTGTGAGTCATAAGTGATTTGGAGCCTGGCAAAGCACCCTGGAGAGGAATCACTGCATGCCTACCTTTATCTTATATTCCTTCCTTTGTATCCTCTTGCTGGTCCTGGCTGGAGACAGGATATTGTGCTGGATATTCTGACCCCAAATAGCCTGGTCTAACATGAGCAGCTGCCTGTCTCATACTTTAAACGATGATCCCAGTTGTGCAATGCTGTACCATCCTTATCACATAGTAAGCCATCAAAAGCCAGAATTATTAGCCTGGGTATATTGTCACCAAGGTAAGAGCAGAGGTGGCTTTTACCTTGGTGATAGCAGGGTCCACCCCCACCAGAAATTTATAAACCTCATTAAAATCTTTCTTTCTCTTCTGTCTTTAACAGTGGCATACAGTGGTGGCAAAACACAGCAGAGGTTTAGGTAGTAGTTGTATACAAAATAGCAACAATAGACGTTGCTTGTTACCAAGACAGCACTAACAAGTTTGAAATATTTAGCTGTTCTGTATTGGGGAAAAAAAAAAAAAAAGTCCACAACCTTATACATGACTTTGCAGCTTTCTTCTAACCCCCTTTTTTTTTTTTTGACTGCAGTTCTGTTGTTAACAGTTCCATTATGTGAGCTTGGGAAGAATCAGCAAAATCCCCAATCTGTAACAAGCGAAGACAGGCAACAACTTATTAAAATGTGTGGCAAATACCCAAATACCTACATACTTACATATATTTAATCAAGGTGTAAACATATTGCAGAGTTCTTGTGCATCTGTGTGTAAGCACAATAACCCTTAGAAGGGATTTTAATGGTATCCTTAAGTGCATAAAGATGGACATTTGTCATCTTGGACCTGGCAAAAAAAAAAAAAAGCTTTTGTAGGAAAAGGTATTACACCTTTACAGGTAATGGCCAGGTTTTCAAATTTTCCAGTCTATAAGAAATAAATGTTATTGTCTTAGTATCTTACCAAAGGATAATCGCTATTGTTCTTGCTTTGTGCAATACTGCAGCACTCTTAATTCCACAATGTATTATACACATGCAAACACACGTCTACCTGTGCTGGAACTGCCAGTGGTCATGTCATAGACAGGTTTCAGGACTGAGACAAAGCCTTGCCCTATAGGACTGTATAATGTGGACACGTCAGCTGCATCAGCATTAGGTCAGGTAAATCTTCATCACTTCATTGCGTGAATATGACTATGAAAATATGGTGTGTTTTGACCCAATTCTGTCATTATATAATTACTAATGGAATGCATTGCCATTATTACATAGCTCATAAGGACAACATAACCTTTGTGCATCTCTTGCTTGTGTTTATCTAGTAATTCCTTCTTATCTTGCCTCTTCTTTTTCACAGACAGGTTTCAATGTGTCTTTTCAGAGCAGCACAGCAGGGACTGGTGAAATTTGTAATAAGCTGGAGAAATTTTTCTGTCTGAAGTGCTTCTTATCAGAATATAAAATGCAGCTAACACATTGTGTCAAAGTGTAAAAAATTCCTATTGGGGTCATGCCCGAGGCAGAACAATTTTTTTTTCCGTTCATCTGAACATTAAAACAACAACAACAACAACCACAAAAAAACACCCATAGAATAAGAAGAAAAGTAATTTTAGACTAGATAAAAATGGATTTCCTTTTATTGAAAAAGAAAAAAAAATGAAATATTTGGTTTTGAAGTTAACAGGTGTTTTATATTGCAACAAAACCGTTTTTTGTTTGTTTGTTTGTTTGTTTGTTTTTCTTTTTAGTGTCCAAAAGACAGTGATCACAGATAAAAATATCATTTTTATTTGGGTTTAGCTGGCCTCTTTAAGTTGCTTAATCACTTTTGAAACAAAAAGCCATTTTAAGAAATGAAAGAATCCATGTGTAATATTGTGTCATCTCCACCGAAGTATCACCTCTTCCTTTGATCAGACTGTCCCTGACTTTGCGAATAGTCAGTCCTCACAGCTGTATTGCTCAGTGATGACAAACTCTGCCAGAACATTTTTCCAGGTTCTATTTGTAGTTTAATTATCATCAACTTTAACATTGCCCTGATTTATTACTTGTAAACTGCATTGTTTTTCTACAATCTCACATACAGAACTATTTGTGAAAGCAGGAAATGTGTCTTATTACCTCCTAATCATTTTAGATATAATCTGTCTAGATGTCTTTCAGCTAATATGTCTAATTATCTCACTCTCCGTAAGGGTCCTACCAAAATATGGGCACAACTAATAATAGATAATTAATTATATTAATCACTGCTAATAATTTTAGATGTCTGTCTGAAGCTGACACATACTAATGTAGCAGTTAAAAGCATACCAAGCCCCCATGCTGGGATCTAATTGGAGAGAAAACAGCTATAACATCACTTCTGAGTATAAATTAGGAAGGTCACTACTTTCTTAATGACAATATTGTAATGACATCCTCTGAACAGTAATATCCTTCTAGAACTACTTTTTTTTATTATTATTATTATTATTATTTTTAATGTGATAAACTACCATTTAACCAGGGAATTCAGTATACAGGAAGGCCAGACAAACTTCAGAGGAAGTGCCAGGCCATGTAACTTGGTGCAAACAGGTGCAATGAACAGATGAAGAGACGCATTGAAGTGCCTCGTGTGTAACTTGCATGTAATTTCTGCATAGTCCTTGTCAAAACCAGGGTGTCTCTTTCACCTGAGACCAAAGAAAGGTGATATTGGATGTGAACTGACTTGCTCCTCTCAGAAATGCCACTGTACTTCATGTGAATTCTTATCTGGAAGCAAATTTCTTTCTTAAATTCTCTGTGCTTTTGATACTGGTGCATGATGAAATGTCATTAAGGGTTGTGCTGAATAAACTGGAGCAACAACAGCCCATAAACTTTAATCTGCAGCCTCTTTCCATGCTCAGGGAAGTGGAAGCTGAAGTCATGCAATCATTCTTCCAATACCATATTATTTATTCATAGTCACTAGATCCTCCTGAATATAAAAGACATGTAAAGAGGGCAGCAATTAAATCAGAAGAGAAGTGCACATGAATAATATGTTAATTTAGCTACCTTTATTCCTCTAGAATATCAAAAAAGAGATTCTTACCTTCTCAAATAAACTTACTATGAGAATATAATTAACAACTACTTCTTTCAATATTTAGCTTTACAAGCTGATTGGGTATATTCAAAGTCTGAGCTGTGCTGCTGACTCAGGGAGCTCACATCTCTTTCTCTCTTGGCCTTTCCCTAATTCTCAGCCTCCACAAGGAGTAATAATTTTTTCAGCTCTGGGCTGTGAAAAAAAAAAAAAGAAAAGAAAAAAAAAGAAAAAAAAAGAAAAAAAAAGAAAAAAAAAGAAAAAAAAAAGCCCATAAAAAATAGAAACCTGTAACTTTTCAACTTATTTGAGAATTCATGAGAATAGTAAAGTTAATTATGTGTGTTGAGTTAGTGCTTAGTATTAGAAAAATCTAGGCTGTAGAGTACTCAGTATCCTGTGGACAGATGAAGAAAATGTCTTTGATGAGTTTGTTTCCAGAAAGGTGGAGAAAACCACCTTTTCTCTCCATACGTGGAAAAAACAGAGGAGTGGGTAGGAATGACTAGGTAGTCAGATGAGGTAAGTTTAGCAGAAAAATAAGTTTCTTGTCTTATTCCTCGCCCAAGGTTAAAGCAGGAGGAATTGCATTGTTTTGTTTGGATGTACAAACTCTGCAAAATGCCAAAGCATTCTGCTTCCTTAGTGAAACGATATTTTTTTTTTTTCCCAGCAGTTTTCCCTGTGTGTGTTTGGCTGCTTACTGGCTGGTCATTAACGTATTCTCCAGTTAGCCTAGACAAGATGAATGGTGTCTGATGAGTTTCTGTGAGATAGTAAGTGCTCTGTGTGCTCTATACGCCCTGTGCCCAGCTCTTTCACATTAGCTTTACATCGCTCATGGCTGACCCAGTGCAGACAGCAATACCCACTGCCTTCTGTCACATCACAGGAGCGGATGAAAGTGAACTTCAGTCAGTCACTTGCTGGCAGTGGGAGACATGTAACTGGAGATGAGCAGAAGGAATATATAACTATGGCACGATTTATTGCCAGGTGATTGTAGTTGTCCCTGACAAGGTTTGGTGAAGAGGACTTGTCCCCATAATCTGGCTTCAGACCAGATGTGTGGTAAGAGATGTTTCTCGGAAAATAAAAAATAAAATAAAATAAAATAAAATAAAATAAAATAAAATAAAATAAAATAAAATAAAATAAAATAAAATAAAATAAAATAAAATAAAATGTTCCTATCCATGTTATGGAAACACAATAGGCAAAAGGTAAAATGCTTAAGGCAGGATAACAAGCACAGGTGTGAAAAAGGGCTGTGTTCTCTGCCTGGTTATATTTCAGTGTGTGTGAAAAGATGCGATATTTATGAAGAGAGCAGACCATTTTCTCAAGGTTTCATCTTTCAGCAACTATTCAGCTGTTTTGTCTGTGGGCAACTGAAGTCAACTAAAGACATTATTCTTCTCCACAGACAGCAGCTCCCTTTCATTTACTTGGAGCACATTAACTTCTGCCATGTCCCTTCCGTATGATTTCATGGGCACGCTTTGGGCAGCTGCGCCCAGCAGCTGTTAGTGCATGCAGCTACCGCATGCTAAAACAGCTGGTTTATCACTGGTAGGCTGTCTTCCTATTCAGCACTTGTATTTGTTATCTACCGAATATGACTTGTTTTCTCACTTTAATCACAACCTACTGAAATCCATAGAAAATATCCTGTCTGCTTACAGTCTATGGGCAATGGTGCGGTTGCTGTCCTTGATTTTACTGAAGCCAGGATTTAACCCAGAGGTTAAACTTGTCTGATGATTTCCCCATGGGGTGTTTCAGTCCTGAGAAGTATGCTTAGGCAGGAACACTTGCTTACTTTACATTTGTACATCTCCAGCCTCCAAAGGAGACTGTGCTTGTGTATTGCAGAATGTGTAATTAGGCAACTTGGAGATACTCCTCAGAGAAGGGATGCTCCTCATGTCTTCACATAACAACAGCCTGCAACAGGAAATGCTGCTCAAGAAAAGTGCATCCTGATTTGGCAGCTACTGCTGATTGTATTAGGAGAAACACCCACAGTCTCTCTTGATTAGGGCAATCATTCTTTTCAACTTAATTAAAGGACTGTTAGAAAGTTTCTGTCTGAGATCTCCAACCGTCTTAGCACTGAGTTCATGAAATAAGGTCTCACTTGGTGATTAAACCTTACCCAGGCACTGAAAGTTGTATTTTCAAGTCACAAAACCACTGCATAACTTTAAGCAAATCTCTTGCCCAGTCTATTTAAATTATATTAGTTGCTTTAGGCAAAAGGGAAGCTTAATTAGTTATAGTGTGAAGCGCTGTGAATTCCTCAGCTTGGAATAAAAAATAAAATTACATAGCTGCTGCACTAGTCTTCAGCAGAAAAGCAATAAATACATATAAAATGTGCAGCTGGATCTGACGGGGATCTGATACCACCTACATGCAGTAAGTAAATAGGTTTGAAGGAATTTGTCGAGCTGACCATTTGAGACCTGTCAGAGTGACAGTCAATTCTTGGGCTATTTGAGAGCCACAAAATTATTTCACTTTAGAAGATATGAGTTGAAATGCACTTTGATACTTCTTTTTATTAAAAAACCCTGTCTTCTACAGGCTTTTAGATTGTCTCTTTTCACACGCCCTTCCAAAACATATCTCCAGCTTCCTCAAGTTGCTGCCAATGAACACAGTAGTGTTATTTTTTTATACTCTGCTGAGGAAAGTGACAGGATTTTACTTCATCCAGTCTGTTTTTTACTTCAAATTTGTGTGAAGGTCTGTTTGATGGCTACATTATTTTATCTATTTATTTTTTTTTTTAGTTTAAGGGCTCTCAATATATATTCTGTTTTAAATGATGCTGGAAAACAGACTGGGTTTGCCTTTTTTTTTTTTTTTTTTTAGCACAATGTAAGAGTTTTAGTGCAATTTATTTAAATCTTCAGATACAGTCTACCAGGAAATACGTATGAATAGATATTCTTAATGATTTTAGGGAGAAGATAGTATGAGTGGAACATTAGGATTATCCTTCTGTAAGAGCAAGAGAAGAAGAAATATTGTATTTGATCCCTTCTGTTGTCCTGGTCGGCTAGCCAGGTTGACAATTGTTTTGTACTCATACATCTACTTTATTCAAAGTAAAGCATTGTGCCACAAAAGAAACTACCCCTCAAAAAAACAAACAAACAAACAAAACCACCATTTAAACTCATTGTAAATTTTACAGAATTAACAAATTCCTTTATCAGAGAAGGAACAGTGACCTGTTTCTGATCAGAGACTTGAAAGCAAAAGAACTTCTGGGCAGCACTGCACTTAATGAACCTGTAGCCAAATAATTGCCTCAAGGGCCTCACACTTTTTTTCTAAGGAAACATCAGTTCACACTCTCCTTCCTGTGCTGTCTGAGCAGGACTTTCATAACTGTTAACAGATGCAAATAGCCCTTAGCTGAATCACACTTGCTTTTCCTCAATGCCATTCAAGTCTAACAAGATGCCATGTATAATTAACTACTTCCACATCCTTGGTTTCTGGAGGCTGGAAGACAGCAATTCAAGGATCGCTGTGTTTGGTGTTTGTTTGGGCTTAAAGGCAGTGAAGTGTCCTGAAAGAAGGGTGGGTCAGGGAAGGCTGTTAACAGGTGGCCACTTGCTATACATGTAACTCCCCCAGAAATGCAAGGAGGCAGATATGGGCTCTGAAGAGGAGTAGAGTACTTGGAAGGGAACCTGTTGCTGAGATATTAGCTCAGGATATACCTTATCCAGTGGTCTTTGATTAAATACAAGATAAATATATTCTCTTGACAAATCACCAAGTTGCACAAGAAGTTATTGTGAACTGGGTGTCAGATGTCCATTAATGGTTGTGTAAACCTGCTTTTACAGAAATGTCAGAATAAGCAAATTTATTCTCCTTATTCCCGTTATAGTATTTCCTTAGTAGATCTTTTCCACATGGCAGCTCAAAGAAATCCCCAAAAACTTATAGACAGACTGCACTCTACTTTCTTGTCCTCTCTGCTATAGGAAAAGCCTCTGTATCTCCATCTGTCAGATAATTTGTACTGGATCTAGTTATAGCTCTTTAAGAAGAGAGCCTGTCCCCTCCCTCCTTTCTCTACACAAAACATCAAGAATATATTTGGGGAGCAGAACTCTAACCAGCTGGGACCTGAAGTGATTGTTTAGACAGTCTCCATGTTCAGATATGCTGACCTTGTCTGATCTGTTTTTAGAACTACCCAGTGAATGAGAGTCTGCTGCATACCTTGTCAATCAATGTCACCATCCTCATACATGGCATTCTGTAGCTGAAGTAGTCTTTGCTGCAAATTATTCCCGATTTCCTCTTGCTCTTTTTGCAGTGAGCATGAAATGCAGTTCTGCATATTTGAAGACTTTTGTCATACTTTCCTCTAATCTCATTTTTTTCTGACTTTCTTTCCCTGGCCATGTCTACCATGTTCTCTTGCTGTCCCATTTTTTTTTCCCCTCCTGTGTTCTCACAAATTTTTCAAAATTTCTTGTAACATGTAGTGCCCAGAGCTAGTCACTGAATTCTAGCTCAGGCTTTCCTAATGCTAATTACAGTGGAATAATTATCACCAACATTTTACATATCTTACACATGGACTGTCATTTCAAACTGAAATGTTCTTTTTGCAGCAGGAATCAGTGTTGGACTAGTCATCCATAATAATGTCTATGTCCTTTCCTGCAGTACTGCTATTAATTCCTCATTTTTTATTGTGAACTCATTTCCCATTGCTAGAAACATATTATGAAAGTTCCAGTCATTTCAAGCTTGTCTTGTTAGTCTCAATCATGCAAGGTGCCCTGCGGGGAAACTATCCCATCTTTGTCTTCCAAATAGATAATAGCTACAGGCCTTCTAAATGATAACCCAGACATGATCCTTTTGTAATAATCATGGCCAACTCTGATCTTAGTGCTGCATTTTTTTTTTCCCATTCTATCATTAATGGGAGTCTTCCTGCAACTATACTAATATAAACCCCACTGAAACACTCCCTGACTTTGCTGAAGAAACATCAATAAGCACTTACTGAATGTGCTTATGTTGTCTAACCACTTCCTTATCTTTTCAGCTAGACCAAATTCCTTAAATTTGCCTACAAAAATACTGTGAAAGAAGGTAACAAAAACTCCTCATAGTTTTATCATAACTGGTCTGTCTCATTTACATGAGAGGTCTATTAACTTGTAGAAGAAAATAAAATTAGTCTGAGATGGGAAGTTCTTGCCAAGTCTTAGTTGTTTTCGTTACCTTATGTAGCAGTAGCTTATCTTCTGAAGGTTCAAAAAAAAAAACTTGTTTTAATATCCTTCATTTGTACAGACTTCCATTCTCCCTTTTCATTTGGTCTGTATTTGCTCTTCTCCATTCTGCTGACTACTACATTTCTCCACAAGATTTCAAAGTTAAACACTAGTGGTTCAAATACAGCTTCAGTAGCTTAAGGGTCTTCATGTGAGTTTTCAGTCTTGAATACATATAATTTACTGAAATATTCCTTAGCCTATTCTTTCTTATTCTAACTTGAACTCTTATCTCATCCTTAAAAAAGAATAGATATTCTCCATTTTCACTTAACTAGTATCTGAAGACAGAAGAAAAAAAAGGCATTTAATAATTTAACTTTCTTGTTCATTTGTTGTTATTTCTTCTTTCCAGTTGAAAACCAGACTTACATTTCCTTTGTCTCATTTTTTTTAAACTCCCGATGTGTTTGTACTATTTATTCTGATTGCCTTTCTTTATTCCATGACAGTTTTATAAGTTGTATGTGGTTGTGCAATTTAGCCTTTCTGACTGTAATTTTCATGATTACTTTGGGGAGAAGAAGGACAAATCAGGCTGTTACTGAATAGACTAAATCTATGTGGATGGTGTCTCTCCTAAAATGATTATCCTATCTAGTCATCTTTTATATAAATTGTTATAATGAAATTTTTATCATTTGATCTTATCACCTCAAGGATTATCTCATGTCTACAGTATCTTACCCCACATTTAAGGACATTGCAATTTGTCTGCTGTTGAAAATTTTGTCAGGGAGAATAAGTGAACAATTTTGGTAGCTTGATACAGTTCAGACACTGATTTATCATGCTCAGTTGCCTTGATGAAATACTATAGCCCAGATTTGTTTTAAGATATTTGTATAATATCTAGATGATATCAATAATTCTGTACTGAGCCATGCTTTTAACATCCATAATAATTGTTTCCTCATGACATAGGAAAGTCATAAAACATCAGCTGAAGACTGATGAGTTATAAAACACCCTGACTCATAATATACATGAACACTGCAGAATTTTTGGAACAAATTACTTGACTTGCAATAATAATTAATAATATTTATCTGTCTCTTTTCAACCTGAAAGATTCCAAGGCTTTCCTCAGACATTCAGTAGCTAACACAGAAAATGAGACATAAAAATCATCTGTATTCCCTCAGGAGAAAATGGGGGAATTGCAGGTTGCTCAAGGCAGAGTTACATTATAGCTGCCAATTAGCAATCCACAGGAACTATACGAAAAAAAAATCATTATCCCAGCTCAGCTGCTAACCTTCTGCTTTACTCTAGGCTAGTTTTCTGACATATCTGCCCTAACATTCCTATTCAAAAAAAAAAAAACAAAAAAACTAGCGTTGAAAGCCATGTAGAGACCCTGACGGGCTGCTGCTAGCATAATCAGAGTTTATGGCTCTCTTGCTGCCTATATGTAAACAGTATGTCTTCATCAGTATGGATAAAGGATATATCGGTAAAACACAGCATGTTGGGTTTAATATTTCCTTAGCACTCTGCAAACAAGAACTCATTATCTTTATCTCTTGCAAACTGGGTGACTGATTATATGATCTCTCTGGCACAAGTCAAGAAACTAAGGTGGGAGGCAAAGCACACTAATTAAGCTACCATATGAGGCAATGTAAGGTGGCATCAGCATTTTTATAAGTTATCCTTGGGTTCCTAGATAATCAATGGAGCATAGGGTGTGATTCATGTCATCCCAAAGTAGATACATACATTTGGTTAAATGACTCACCCTATACTTCATTGACTGTGGGTTTGTTTTTCTGTTAACTATATTAAGAATACAAGAAACTTACTCAGATGTCAGTAATTATATTGCCAGATACCAAATTTAGTTTGAGAAGTTTTGGAAAACCAGAAAATATGCACCGTGCCCTAAAAGTCAGAAGAGAATGCAATTAACACATTCTTTCAAATCCCCAGTAACCCCATTAAAACATGGCTACCTGAACCCCCCTTTTTTTTAGGATTAAATTAATATCTTTAGAACCTGGATAAAATTATCTCCCCTTCTGCTGTGACAAGATGTCTCTTCTCTCTGAGAATGACAAACATAACCTCTCTACCATGACTGTCACTTCTCTGGTTTGAGAACATGGTACATTTAATCCTCAGCTTGCTCAGGACAACCCAGCAGCAAGACCATGGGGCAAACCTGCTACCCAAGCCCACCAGATGGAAGCTGACTGCATGAATGGTGGAGAGGCATAACTAAGATGGCATATTTAGCCATTTACTACAGATCTGAGATTTCAGGGATGCCACAGCTTCTTTTCATTAGAATCATAGAATCATAGAATATCCTGAGTTGGAAGGGACCCTTAAGGATCATCAAGTCCAACTCTTGACACCGCACAGGTCTACCCAAGTTCAGACCATGTGACTAAGCGCACAGTCCAATCTCTTCTTAAATTCAGTCAGGCTCGGTGCAGTGACCACTTCCCTGGGGAGCCTGTTCCAGTGTGCAACCACTCTCTCTGTGAAGAACCCCTTCCTGATGTCCAGCCTAAACTTCCCCTGCCTCAGCTTAACCCCATTCCCGCGGGTCCTGTCGCTGGTGTTAATGGAGAAAAGGTCTCCTGCCTCTCGACACCCCCTTACGAGGAAGTTGTAGACTGCGATGAGGTCTCCCCTCAGCCTCCTCTTCTCCAGGCTGAACAGGCCCAGTGCCCTCAGCCGTTCCTCGTACGTCTTCCCCTCCAGGCCTTTCACCATCTTCGTAGCCCTCCTCTGGACACTCTCCAACAGTTTCATGTCCTTTTTATACTGTGGTGCCCAGAACTGCACACAGTACTCGAGGTGAGGCCGCACCAGCGCAGAGTAGAGCGGGACAATCACCTCCCTCGACCTACTAGCGATGCCGTGCTTGATGCACCCCAGGACACGGTTGGCCCTCCTGGCTGCCAGGGCACACTGCCGGCTCATATTCAACTTGCTGTCTACCACGACCCCCAGATCCCTCTCTTCTAGGCTGCTCTCCAGCGTCTCATCGCCCAGTCTGTACGTGCAGCCAGGGTTTCCCCGTCCCAGGTGCAGGACCCGGCACTTGCTCTTATTGAACTTCATGCGGTTGGCGATCGCCCAGCTCTCCAACCTATCCAGATCCCTCTGCAAGGCCTTTCCACCCTCATTCGAGTCCACAACTCCTCCAAGTTTGGTGTCATCAGCAAACTTGCTCAAAATGCCTTCTATTCCTACATCCAGATCGTTTATAAAAATATTGAAAAGTACCGGCCCTAAAATGGAGCCTTGAGGGACCCCACTGGTGACCGCCCGCCAGCCTGACGCAGCCCCATTCACCATAACCCTTTGGGCCCTGCCCGTTAGCCAATTGCTCACCCATCGTATGATGTTTTTATTTAGCTGTATGCTGGACATTTTGTCCAGTAGGATCCTATGGGAAACCGTGTCAAAAGCCTTGCTGAAGTCCAAAAAAATCACATCAGCTGGTTTCCCTTGGTCCACCATACGGGTGATCTTATCATAAAAGGAAATCAGGTTAGTTAGGCAGGACCTACCCTTCACAAACCCATGCTGGCTGGGACCAATGACTGCTTTGTCCCCCAGGTGCGCCTCAATACGTTCGAGAACCATCTTCTCCATGATTTTACCAGGCACTGACGTGAGACTGACAGGCCTGTAATTGCTAGGGTCTTCTTTCTGACCCTTCTTGAAAATCGGCACAACATTTGCCAGCTTCCAGTCTACCGGGACCTCTCCAGACTCCCAGGATCGTTGAAAAATAATTGAGAGAGGTTCCGCGATGACGTCCGCCAGCTCCTTCAGCACCCGGGGATGAATCCCATCCGGACCCATGGACTTGTAGGGATCCAGGTGGAGTAGCAGATCCCGCACACGTTCAGGGTCGGTTGGGAGTTTGTCATCCCCACCGTCCCGGTCCTCCAGCTCGGGGCACCCTGGGTCCCGAAGCCCATCATCGGCATTGAAGACAGAGGCAAAGAAGGCGTTAAGCGTCTCTGCTTTGCCTATGTCATCGTCTGTGAGAAGACCTTCCCTGTCAAGGAGCGGCCCTATGTATTCTATGTATTAGCTGCACAGAAAGCCAGTGAGTGACAGTCTGCATTGCTTTCATGAATGTCTAAGAGCTTAGGTGTCTTAGGAGCTTGAACAATGGAAGGGACTCCAATTATTTTTTGTAAATATTGATAATTCTTCTAATGTTTGGATAAATAAATATATATCATAACCACAGCTTTAGAGACTGTGTAACTGAGATCCCAATAAATAGGTGGGCTGATAGCTCTTGGTTAGAAAGTAGTTGGGGAAGAAGCAGGAATAGAAACTCATGAGAAAAAAATATGTATATATCAGTTTCTTTTTATGGGACATATTTCCTCTCATATTTCCTCTAAAGGGGTCTATGTTTTTAAAATCTTTCAGTTTCTTAGGTACATTTCAGATGTATTTTGGGGGGTCATGTGAAATGTTCTCATGCTTTCAAAGTTTCCTCAGAAGCATATGGTTAATTAAGAAACAAACTCAACAAACGATGGCACAAACAGCATACCAGTGGCTAGCACTTACCCCATCTATCAGACACATGCTGTAGCATAAACATGGGGGTATATTAGCAGTTATTGATGCCATCTGGTCTTTTTCCTATTCTGATTGTATAACAGTTTCTGCATTTTAACACAGCCACGTTGGAGGGAATTGATAATGAGAAATAACAGCCGTCCAAGCACAGGAAATTTAAACAATTAATGATGTGGAAAATGCATGAGAGAAATAAGGCTGGAACTTTGGCATCCCAGCTCATAAACAAAAGGTAACAGCAACTACAACACCATCAAACAACACATCTGTCAATTTAAGCACTGAAGTTTTTCCACAAAGGAAAATAAATTGCCTTCTAGAGATTAGAAACAGTATAAACTGCCATGACCCGGAAACACATTTAAGAGGAAGAGAATTTTATCCAAGCTTTTGGCTCAACTGAGCTCTCTGCAGAAGCACTGAAGATGCACAGTCACTATTTGCTGAGGAGTTGTATGCTGCAGGCACACCTGCAAAATGGGATGCCCAAACTGTGCAAGGCAAAGACATTTTTAGTGTGTGTTGACAGGGCTTGTATGCAGGATGCTATAGGCTGAACTTGTAAAAGCATGCACATTTTTTTGTGCCCACTATATTGTCTTTAGTATATGATTCTAAGCATATTGTTAATACTAAACGTAGGGAAGAAATAGGGGATACATCTTTCTTTGCCTAGGGAATACTTTTTGAAGTTAAAAATAAAAAAAAGTTCTGTTGGTATTTCAAGATGATTTTTTTTTTTTTTTTTTTTTTTTCCCATTTAAAGAACAATATTAAAGCTAACTCCTAAAAAAGTCCAACTAACTGATCAGCTACAGAAACCAACAGAGAGAGCCCTCGAGGACAGTCTTTACCAAGTGGCTGAGTGCAAGAAACCGTGATGATAAGAAAATCTGGGTTATCTGCACTCACACTTAATATCTTAGCCTCCAGGCTGTCTTATGCTTTCCTCTTACAGCCGTCTCATCCTTCATAAGTGGTGGAATATTAATTGAATTAGGAACTGGATCTGATTTTCCTGTCTGTTAAGGCACTGTCAGACTGGGACAATGGCTATCTGCTGTTTAAACCTCACTGGTTTTGACTAGAATTTCCATCTTGGATCTGAAGTATCTCTTCTGACCAAAATTTCAGCAAAACTCTTGTATTCCTATGAAAAGACACAACGAATGGTAATTTTCCAACAAAAAATACTATTTTTCCTAAACATTTTGTTCCCTACTTGGATGTATAGCACTTCTGCACTGATGTGAACAGTACAGAACTTGGGAACCCTGCAACATCTCCGCCAGATTTCCTGAGTGATCTTGCATGAGTCACTTAATCTTTTGAGCTTTGCTTTTATCCTCTATCTCATCTAGGATTTCTGTGGTTCTTTCTTGTTTGTAAACAGAACAGCAAAACCATTTCTGGAGGGTGGCGGGTGAAGGGGGGAATATTTACTGTAGATGAAAAGTGTGGAAGAAAAGCTTTCTCTCTTTTTAAATGCTCTGTAAACTTTGTTTACTCTGAAAGTTTTGATGCTTCCATGGCTGTTCATCTTATCACAAGTTAGCTGTGTCATATCCAAAGAACTTATCTTTTCATTATTTTCTCATTCTTTCAACATATACTTCATCTTAAATGATACACCAGCAGGAGGAAAAAAAAAAAATAAACACCTGCTGTTCCTGTCTATGTTCTACAGCTAGAGAAAATGAGTCATTAGTTCAGTGTCAGTTTCCAGCCCACTTGCAAAATCTGTGAACGTTAACCTTACATTTGCCACCCTTTTGTATTTTAGGAAAATGTCCAGCCATAGACAGGCCTCTAGCAAGGAAAGCAACATAGTTTTCTATAAAGGGAGCAACTCAGAGTACTCTGTGCTGGGAATAAAGGTGGAAGTATTTACAGGTCATGTTATGGTTTGTTTTTGATTCATATAACCCTAAAAGTGATTCAGTGCAGACCCATACATAGGGAATTTAATCTAACTGAGGATAATATTGTTTTTATTTTATATGCAGTGCTGTGGGCTGTCCCCTCTCCAGTCCCCTTGTCCCAACACTTTTGGGACTGCACTATTATAGTCGTCACTGCCAAATGGGATTAGCAAAGAAGTGAGTTTTTCCTTGAGTGTACAAAAGGCTGTGAGTGTAGGGTTTCCTGCATTCTCACCACTCACTTGCTGGTCAAATTGGAACAATCCTGTATGTGGTCATGCACCCCTAGGCTTCCCCAGTGCTCACTGATTTCATACATGTGTAGGGATTATCAGGCAGCTCAGTTTCACTGAAGACTTAATTCCAGTCTCATTATGAGGAGAAGCATTCTGGGAGGAATATCCTAAAGCCTTCTATGTCCCCAGTGGCTAAGGCATCACTGTTTGTAGGTGAGGTGTTAGCATCTTGGGTCTTGCTCACAACAGACCTGTATTTGTATTGGATTTTTCTCTGTCAGAATTTTCTGTTTTTGTTGTTGTTCTTTTCAAAGAAAGGCCAAACCTTACCTGAACATAAATCCTGACCTAGCTCTGGGAGCAGACACTGGGCACTAGAGCACTGCTCTACCTGACTTTGTGCTAAAAACCTGGACCAAAGGCCACTACAGTGAAACCTTGCAGCAGTTTGATTAAAGCCTTGTGCAGGAAGTGACCCAGGGAAATGGGGAAAAAAATGGGACATTGCATTTATTCAGAGTACAAAATGGAATAGGAGAAGAAAATACGAATTCCCACTTAATCATCTGACAGTATGTCATTACATTGTGAAATCCAAGGCAGCAAGCTGCCAGCACCAAAGAAACAAACTGTCACTATCTTTCCCAAATTTTAAGAATGGTGCAGCACACCTGTTTTTGGAAGAAAGCTGCAGTCAGTGCTGAGTGACTGTTTCCATGGCTGAGTGGAGGAAGCAGACCTCAGCTTTTGTTCATCACAGTCAGTAAATGTCAGTGTCATTCACAAACTGCGGATTTGTTCACACTTAACAGTCTTTTCATATTTCTCCACTGAGAGTTTGACTGTAACAGTAAAAATACTTTGCAGTTTGAAGGTACTTCTCCCCATAGCACTTCAGAGTCCTCTTCAAACACAAATTAATTCAACTTCACAGACCTCCTGGTGTAAAACCTTATTCTACTGGTTAAACAGAGAGAAAAATGTCTATTAAATAATACAATAAAATAAATAATAATAATAATAAAAACACATCAATTTGGGATCCAGGAGACTCAGGGACATGGGACAATATGATACTTCAACTAATCAAAATTGCAGGAGCCATCTGTAACACAAAACAGATTGAGTTACCTGACTGCCCATGCTTATGTCTACTGGGAATCATTCAGCTGCTCCTCACACAGATGGGATTCTTGCTTACATAAAAACCAGGTGGGAAAATGACTATAAAAATCCATTTTTGTCTACTTTTTTTTTTTTTTTTCAGTTACCTCTGCTTGTTTTCTATTATTATCAGCACTATAGAGCCTATTCAACTGTGGGATGATTAGGGGAATTTGATCCTTCTCCTCTTATTGGGCCAAATGTTTTAATCCATTTTCGGAAATTTAATTGGAGTCCTTACTTCTACTGAAAGAAATAACTAAGGTAAATAAACAATGAGATTTTTGTATGTTTGTTTGTTTTTAGAACAATGGTCTGGCAAAAAATCATTCAGGATTTTTGGATGTGTCTTGCAGCCACAAAGTTTTCAGGTAAGGTCTAGGTGTGGTATATTACAAGGCAGATAGATGTTAGGCTCACAGACATTAGGTATATTCTAGTGTTACTTAGAAAGTTTTTTTTTTTTTTTTATTATGTCTTCAAGTGCACTAGCAGTGGTAAAAACTCACTGTCTCCTCAAGCTTTTCTCTAAAGAGCACTGATATCTCACAAATGTTATTTATGGCTAGTGGGTCAGAAGAAGAGGACCAAAGTCTTATATGTTTTAAGAATAGGATTTTCATCTGAAATCAATTCAGACTAACAGTTTAAGAATAAATAGAAATGCTTCTGTTTGTGCAAATGCTTCCACATAGAGATTTTGCCCAATAACTATCAACTCTATTGTGCCTAAAGAATAAGTTCTTGTTCATCAGCTGACATGTGACTTACTAACTGAGTGTACACATATTCTATTCCAGTAGGTCAAAAGATTTGTTTTAAGTCACCACTGCTAGGAATTTAGGCAAAGCCATATTATGTTGTACCACAATGGTCTAGAAGCATGGAGGCAGCTATGGTGGAATTCATCTTGCACGAATTTAAGAGTTGACAAAGGTAAAACAAAGCTGTTTGTATCACTGAAAAGTTTTTCTCCACTTGATCCCATGTGAACCTTTTCATCCTTCTTTAGGTGGATGGCCAGAGCAGATCTATTTTTGTTTTTTTTTTTTTTCCAGGTAAAACTGAACTAGTAGACACATTCATAAGTGGAAGAAGTAGATGCATAAGTGGAAGATGGTGTGAGAAACTTATCCTCCTATTAGATGAGATTTGTAAGAGTATGGTTTCTTCAGTGGATGAAGTTTTAAAGCAAAAGTTTTAAGTATCATTTCGAAAATTATAAAATAACCTCCTTTGGTTTAGAGTACTAAAAGTAATGAAGTCCAATGGACAGAATAATGTCTTATCATTATCCAGACAGTGTAAAGGAACACTTTTTGTTATTGAATCTGCCACTTTTCTTTCATAAGGATGAATAAAAAATGGCACATATTATAGCCTGGATAAATACAGACAGCTAGACAGACTGAAATCCCAGTACTTCCACCAAACATTTTTATCTTCCTTTGTCTACACATACATGTTTATGATTTTTCTGAACTATCCTGGTTTAATTGCTCAGTTATGAATGTGAAGAGTGTCTGCATCCCTACTGAATAAACAATTAGTTTAATAAAATAATGAACTGAGTTATTTTTTAATTCTTTGATAATATAAACATGATAATATAAACAATCCCAGTCATTGGACTCTTCTTGATCAAAATACGCTAATTTATATTACTTGTAAAAAAACGTAGATTGCCAAGAAGCACAAGAGAATGAGGGGTCCTAATAGACTATTAACAAATGCTTATTGAAGTGTTGCACTGGTATCTAGGCCTCTCTAGGAAGGGGGGGTTTTACATATGGATCAGAACACCAATTCCTCTTGTACAGGATACTGTGGTTTAAGCAGTAGTCACCAGTCAAGTAAGACAAGAAGGTATTTAGTCTTTAAAAAACTGGCATGTATGTTTACTTCAATATGAAATGAGGAGGGACTAAATAAAAGAAAGCTATAAAGAAAAGATGTTGAGAAGTGAAGAAATACTAGGAATACATACTGGAGGGAATTAATTCCTGATTTGAGTGCTGTAGTCTGTAGATTGGTTGTGAAGTAAGGATGTATTGTGTTTAATTGGAGACAAGGTGGTTAACATTTTCTTATGCTGTGTTATTCGAGAAGTAAAAAGAATATTGTTTTTCTGTTTTCACAGTGTGACCAATAACCGTTAAAAGAAATATATTCTCAAGAGATTTTAAAGTAGGAATGTCCTCTTCAATTACACAGATCTCTCTCATTGAGCCTTTCAGCCCCAATATTCTGTAGTGGTCACCAGAAGAATGCCAGTACTGCAACCCATTCAAAAGAAACAGGAAACTGGGGTAGCTGAGAGGTAAAAATATATTGCTAAGGCTACTATCTCTCTAGCACTGCTTCTGTGAAATACTGATGTCCCTTGTTCTGCTCCTCTCAGCAGCCAGCATCTGGGTTTCTTTCCCTGACTAATGATTTTTGCTTTTGCTCTTAAGCAACACACTTTGATATTTATTGAACAAGAAAAAAAAGCACAGAGCTTAGTGTGGTATTTTTAGTGGTATGGGGCTACCTGACCCCAAAGGGACCTTCTGAAGATATCATGCCTTAGAAGATGGAAGATATGATTCACCACTTAAGTATCTGGTGTAGAGAAGATCCACATTTCTCTGTTGGTTTTGTTTGTTTGGTTTTCAGGGCGACCAGTTTGCTTTGCAAAAGATAGCAAAGAAGCAGATAAGAATGCATTTCTCTTCTCTTCACCTTATAAGGTGTACTATGTCCTTGGATATGTTAGCACTGAGATGTCCTCATATTCTTACATATACAGGATCACATCCTATTTTACTTGGATTTTTCTAAAAATCATGTGTGCAGGAAATTGATTCTACTACTCAGGAGCTCTCTAAGGGCCACCTGAAGCAGACTTTAGGTTATCAACTGGACGGTTACAAAATTGTTAAAGGAAGATGAGTCAATACTGCCATAAATGTGTTGTAAAAAAATAGTTTTCCTGTGTAGTTTAACTAATATGAATTTATTTTTTCCCACAAGACATATATCTTATTGTATATATTTATAAAACCCTTAACTCCTATAGGTTTTCTGCCAAGTCTATCTGGGGTTGAATTTTAGTGTTGGAGAACATTTACCACAAAAAGATAAAGACACCTTATGATGGCACAAATACTCCCTCCTGGACTGTTCCATCTGCTCAGGTTTCAGGGAGCAGATGCCAGGATGAATTTCCAACCTGGGGAATGTGGCTGAGTGAAAGAATGGCTTGTGGCAGCAGCAGCTTCCAAATTAAGAAAGAACATCTTTAAAAAAAAGGTAGAAAAATAACCTTTAAACACAGATTCAGTAAAGTGCACTGGAAACAGAGTGATAGGAAGATAATTAATCTGGAAGTCTATTGCAAAGGCAAGTGAAGAGTGCATTGCCAAACAGGGTGAATGACATCTCCTGATAATGGTTTGTGGTTATTTTGGAGAAAATTAATATATTGAAAGGAAATAAATATTTTTATTTACTTTTTTTTTTTTTTTTTTTTAAAGTATTCAAAGCAGAACTGAGCTTTAAAAATTCAGCTTTCCTTTTTAGATAGAAAATCATTGCAATGTTAAAATGCTGAGAGCCAGTTAAGGGCTGGAAATATTTTGATAACAATCTTCACAGGCTTAAAATAGCAAGTTGTTTCTTTCCCTAATAAAACAGCTCCGTGTATCACATATGAGATTTTCAGGCAATGAAGCTTCCAGGCTAGAAATACTTTAAAGCTAAACACTTTTTTAAAATAGACTCCTGCTCTTCCACCAACTTTTTAAGCAGATTCTTTTAAGAGTAATAAATCATCTATTTTTAGCCTGTACTATGTGTCCCAGAGGATTTTGTCTCACAACCTGTAGAAATAGTGTGCCTGAAAACTCACTGAATGCAATGAATTATTTCCTCACTCCAAATCAAGTTCTCTCTCTCTCTCCCTCTCTCTTTTCCCAAGTATTGAAATAATAATGAGATTGTACAGAAATATTAGAGTGATAACTTCTCTGGATTTAAATTTATAATTAGACAGCATAATTAGGTACTTTTCTAACTCAGTTGTTATTTACTTAACAGAGCATAATTACTTAATTACATTATAATAAGAGCTTTTTGAATAATTTGATTCAAACTTTTTAAGAATTCTTTTTACTTTCATTAATGAGTTCATTGGTGATATTTTTCTTAAGCATTTCTACTAGTCAGAATTAATAGTGTATTAAATGTGTTAAATGGCAAGTAAGGGAAATGTAAATTATAATATAGAAAATATAATTCATTTCAAGGAAAGCACTTAGGACTGAAGCATTAAATAGACATGCATCTTTGATTCTCCGGGTATAACAAATATTGACTGTCATCATGGAATAAATTAATTCTGCTGTGTTAAGAGAACTTCCACGTGTAGCATCACAGACCATTGACTATCTAATGTGAATGTCAGAGTGTTTTATTGCTTGAACATCATGGACTTGAGCCATAGCTCACTGAAACTCATTGAAATACTTTTACTGACTTTTGTGAGCTTTGAGATAAGCTTAATATTTTCACAATTAAGTTTTGTTTGTTTGTTTGTTTGTCTGTTTGTTTTTCTATTTGTGTTTTTTTTTTTTTCCCTCCTTAATGAGGCTCAAGGTCAGTAGGGGCCAGTGAAATGTTCTGTCAGAAAGCACTGCTTTCCCAATGAACAGAAGTGATATTGCTATCACTCCATTGAACTAGGAGAAAAGCACATTAGGGAAGAAGACAGAGTGGTTGTAGGACATCCATAGGCTCTGAGAGACTGAATTCAAATCTCTGATCTGTTTCACTCTTACTGGATAACCTTAGGCAAATAATTTATTGTAACATGAACAGATCACCTTTTACTTCTCTTAAACTTCTAATGTCATGAAAGCAAGGCAGAAAAAACATATCTAACCTCTTTAGGTGCCAGGATGCCAAAAATATCTAAGGTTACCCTCATCTGGAGTTTCACAGCTATTTATTTTCAAGAATAGACCAGTTACAATCTCTAAATATAAATGGCTCAGGATTCAAATTAGGATTAAATAAAAAAATAGGATTTATTAAAAGAATATAAAGGAATAGAGGTAAGCAAACAGCGCTGGGTGCACCGGGAGTCTCTGCTCCACCAGGACGCACACCAGTTACATCAAGCAGCTGATTTTTATGCACCTAGACTAATACATATTCATTACTACTTCTAAAAAAGTAGATTATTATAATTAGCTTCCGGAGTCCGGTTCCTCCTACTGGAGCATGCGCATCAGTCTCCTCTGGGGGTCTCTAGGGGTCTTTCATGCTGAAGGCTCGTAGTCTTCCTCTCACCCTTTGCACTTACTTGGCACTATTCCAAGTTTATGGAACACTCTCTGTAAACTCTCCCAGGTCTTGTCTCCCAGCCGTCCTTCAGCTTCTTTTTTCTTCCTCTTAATCTCTTGGCCCCCCTGGCCAGATACCAAGGATCCTCATAGTATCCCATAACAGTCACTAGTTGTTATCAGTTGTTCTGAAACTCCCAGACATCAAACACAAACAGCTTTCTTATTTGACGCTTCACGAGTAATTAAAACATTCTTCCCCAGCCATTCACAGACACATCTATAGCAGTGTTAAGTTAATCTCGAAGAAGACAGGAAAAAAGGCTGTAACTGTTAGAACTAGAAGTCAGGAATAACAAAAGCAAACAGGTTCATAAATTTAAGGAGTGTTTTCTGAAGACGTGATAAATTGACTGGAATGAGGGGGAGACTGAGGCACACTGCATCTGTGGTTCAAGAATTAAACTGCCAGTGCAGGGCCCAGAGGCAGGCAGGATTCAAACAGAATTATTACATTATTACGGACTTATTTATTTATGGACACGAATTTATGGACACGAATTGGAATTGTTAAAACATTCCTCACAATCCCTTATCTTCTTTTTAATATCCCCAATTCGTGTCTCTTCTGTTATTAATAATTGGATTTCATCAGTTTGTTCTCGGAGGGTCCAGTCCTTAAGCATCATAATTGACATATTCCCTTCCTTTTTTAATGAAGTTATTACCAATGTACTATTTATCACCCAGTGTATTAATAATGTAAGACAAGGTATCATACAAGGTATAGACAATAACATCTTTACACCACATAACAATAAAAATAACACTCTTTTAACCCATGGTCCACCAGGCAGCCATGAAAATAAAAATAAATGAAAATAAATGAAAATAAATCCCATTCCATATCCTTCCAGGTTTGTGTTTGCTCGCTCACGTCCCCCCTCTCCTTCTCTGGGATGGGAGAGAGAAATGGGAAAGTGAAGCCTGTGAGTTGAGATAAAAACAAGTAGATAATAACAATAATAATAATAACAATAATGATTATAATAGTACTACTAGTAATAATGTGTACGAAACAAGTGATGCACAATGCAATTGCTCACCACCTGCTGTCCGATGCCCAACCTAACCCCGAGCAGTCCGGTCCTCCTCCCAGCCTGCCTGCTAGCAGGACAGTGAGAAGCTGAATTTGGCTTGGTCCTTGGCTTGGTGTAAGCACTGCTCTGTAACAATTAAAAACAATTAAAACATCAGCATATTATTAACATTCTTCTCATCCTAAACCAGAACATAACATTCTATCAGCTACTAGGAAGAAACACCCTTTTTATCAATCTTTAAACAGCAATTACTAAAGCTAAATTTTCCACAGACTTCTCCTTCTTGTGCTAGTAAATAATCCAAAGTTAGGCTATTTTGATACAAAGCAGTTCTCATCATTTATAACTATTTCTATTACAGCTAATAACCTAATTATTCTATTAAGTATATATACTGGGGTCCTATAGTCCCACGATCTGTCTTCTGCCCACGTATCTGGATCATAATAGGCAAACACCTTCAGGGTTGATTCAGGCTTGTGTTACCGTTCGGCCTGTCAGGGTGATCCAGCTCCTGGAAAACGAATCACAATTTTATATAGGTTAAAAAAAAGGGTCTTATATTATTTTCTCAGGACAACCTGACCTTAGTGTGGGAGAAGTCCAGTCGAGGCCCTCTCACTCGGCAGTCAATACCCATAGGGGTTGCTTCCCTCGGTAGACCATACACACCGCAGTGGGGGGTCCTGCCCTGGTCTTGCCTTCTCCCTTTCCTCCCTTCAGGCTTGTCCCCTTTATTTGGCATCCTTAATTCATGCAGAGCCTCGTTGCCAGAATATTAGTTCTTCCTTAGCTTGAGTTTCAGTTTCCCAGGAGCGGACTCAACCCTCCAAGTTTCAGTAGTTACTGGTCCTTTTATTCTGGATGCATGGGTCCCTTTCTGCGGTTCTCACAGCTGTTTCAGTAGTCAGTAAAACAAGGTACAGTCCCTCACACCAATGCCCTTGAGCCAAAAGCAAAAAGTCAATAGCAGCTTGATCCTGTAAGATTGCATGTCGCAGACTATTTTGATCTGGTAACATCTCCTCAAGTATCTCTGTCGTGGCATAGGCTTGCTTCTTGGCCCAGCATTCCAATTTTTCTAAGTTGTTACGTGCGGCCGCAGATGCCACTCCAGGCACTGAAATTGCTAATGCCGCTCTAGCTGCAACCCCACACAATTCAACATTATCATTGCAATTCGATGCAAGCAATGCCCATTTATGTCTGGTGATCTCACGCAACTGTAACAAGCTAGGAGCAAATACAATGAGTTTATCTAAGTAACATGGACATCTGATAGCATTTGCATTACCTTGCCAGGCCCCATCCCCACAAATCAGAAGCACATCAGGAGGTAAGGCCAAAGCTGCACAATTGTTCCAAACACTGTAGTTGTTACCCCCTTGTCTCCATGCTACAAACCCCTAAACCCTGCTTAGCAGCGTCATTGTAATCACAGGTGTTATTTGTGTTTTTGTACCAGTATGGCCCTTTCCCGGTTCCTGTAGCAGGATTCACCTGATAGCCATGGCTACGTTCACATTTGTAGCCACCTTTCAGGTTGATACATATTTGACTACAGATACCAGGGTTTTGACATTCATCAATATCTCCGCAGTTTCTCTTTTCTACAAAGTCAAACCCAGCTGGACAGTCACATTCATTTATGTTGCATTCCTTCAGGGGCTCATCACCCCAGTCCTTGCAGTCTCTCTGCTGGTTACACACTTTATTGATATCTATGCATTCTCCACTTCTGCACTTGAATTTGCCAGGTCCAGAGCACTGAATAACATCGTTACAGTTTGCTTCATCAGTGCCATCCAGACAGTCTTCACATTTTACTCTAGCACCGTTGGCAGCAGTGCACAGTCAGGCGAAGGCGAGCAGCAGGCAGAGTGCCCTGCACCGTCACCTGTGTCACTTATACTACTCCTATTACCCATGCTGTTAGTGTCAGTGGCATCCTCCTTGTACCGTTTCTTTGTCTCCCCCCTTTTCTTTTTGTCACTGGCCATTCACCACAAATGGATGAGACACATGATTACTAATTAGGAAAGAGAGTGTAACGTCTGCTATACGGCTGCAGGCAGTGCCAGCTGCAACCTTAGGTTTGTGAAAGAGCCTGCCGGTGGTCATTTGGCAGTGTAATCTGCGTCTTTGCACTCCTGCCCTGCGATAGAGCTAAGTCGTCGTTAGTAATAGTTATAACACCGATCTGGGGACGAATAGTCTTTTTTGCATTGCAAGATAAACCTTTTATAAAAAGAATGCCAGAGTGAAGCAGCACAGCCGCTGCTGCCGCTGCCTCCATGGTTATGTCAGACAGGCTGCAGGGTCCTGATGTCCGCCCCTTTGCTCTGTGCCGACTCGCCTCACGGTGAGGGTCAGCTACCGGTGTCCACTGACGCCTCTGGTCTCCCGTAGCAACTCGATCTCGGATGTTCTGCAATTACTTCAATTTCCCCGCGTTTTGCAGCTTCTGTCAGGTCTATTCTGTGTCTCTCAGAGCCGTCCGTGGCTCTGCAGCATCTCTCAGGGCTCTCTCCGTCCAGCGGTAGTCCCTCCGTAGTGTCTCGGGCCTCCCAGCGCCGCTCCGGTCTCTCGGCGCCGCTCCGGTCTCTCGGCCTGTTCAGGTCTCAGCGAGTCCAGGTCTCAGTGAGTCCAGGTCTCGGCCTGTGCGGACCTCATATGTTGCAGGAAGCATGTCATATCATGCTCCTGCCTTTTTCTTGTCACAGTCAAAACATTTAAGAGAAAAATAGGATACACAAGATACACAAGATACGCCGGGCCCATATATTAGGCACCACCACTCAAAACTTGGATAAAACAGCACTTCTTTTCAGTCTGTGAAGCACTTCGTTCGTCTCTGCCCACTCCCTTGCGGAGAGTACGGAACAACGGATCGGAACTCTGCACTCGCTTTGCAGCAACGCTGCGTCTCACTCACACAGCACACTCGCACACGGAGGCCTCCAGCACATCTCATTCACACCACAGGAATATAATTTAGAATGATAACCAACCAAATAAGTATTGTCTCTGACTGTGTTCTTCGTGAAGTGACTTGTAACACTTTGTTTCAAACCCTTACATTTACACAAATACTTTCAACACAAAATACATACATAAAAACACATACAATTATTAACACTCCAGATAGTATCCCTCCAGCAGCCCAAAACATACCGTTTGTCTGCAGTTTCAGGAGATCTTTGCTCCCGCGGTGAGCAGCTGAGAGTGGAGTCCCCTCCGAGCAAAAACACTCAGGGTGCACCTAGGGGCGTCCACGCTGCAGCCGATCCCGCAGCCGAGCAGAGTGTCTCCTGCCTGGCTCACCAAAATGACTCACAGAAAGCTGACTCCACAGTCAGTAAGATTGTAAAGTAGGTATGTTTACTCAGTGCCGTGCAGCACGGGGCGGGTTGTCCCCCCAAAGTCGTGCAGGCCTAACGTGACAAATTGCTTTAGTAAAGAGTTACATATACATGAACATTCCTATACATATACATAACCTGTCCCTTTGTGAACACTCCTCCTTATTTCAGACACCTTGGTTAAACTCTGAACCATGAGGTTTTTAATCTGGTTCTCAGGGCCTGAGAGGCTCCTGTTATCTGGTGGTATAAGTGCAGCACAGCACAGTAGCACATATTCATTCTTAATCAATTGCTCTCTAATTTCTAATTCCAATGTTTCAGCTTGCTCTTTTCTGGATCCACAGGTATTCTACTATTAATGTTCAAAGCCTGACAGACCCCGTCCTCTGTGGATCAAAATACATGGGGTCTTAAGGGTTCTTTTGGTCATTCTATCATATAATAATCATTTTCAATTTACTCTTTAATTTTCTGGGGCCCCTATTGTTCCAATTTCTAATCATTATTCATAATGGACTTTTTGGTCATATATCTGGTAATTTGCTCCCTTTCTGGTCCTTGGTCTTTGATTTTATTTGACCCATCCGGGAATTTTACTAGTGGCAATTCCCACAGCCCTTGGCTGCCCAGTGAGAGTGTCTTGCAGGGGGTTTAGGACCTATCACCCACCCACGTATCCCTCTTCTCACCAGTCTAGCCCCCCCCGACAGGAGATTAGAACCAGTGAGAAAACAAAAAGACCTCCACGCTGACTTTAGAAGTCTCAGTTACACTCTCACACACAAAAACTGGCAACCGTATCCTTACCCAACCGGACGGTATCTTACGAATCAGTCGTCTTCGTCCAGACTCCAATCGGACGGTATCCACCAGCGTCTCTGCTGTCTTCGTCTGGGATCGAACCAGACGGTATCCAAACGACTGTCGTCTTCATCCGGTTCGATTCCGGACACCGGAATCCAACCAGACGGTATCCAAACGACCCTGTCGTCTTCGTCCGGATCTTCGCGCGCAGAATTACGGGCAAAAACCAGCCGGCAACACGGGAGCTCAAAAAAAAATCAAATTCTTTGCTTACCTTTATTCAGGTTCAGGATGGCATTAGTCCTGATCTGACTCAAACAGGAGCCACCAAATGGTGGGGCGCCTCTCCTAGATTAAATCAGAATTCAGGAACTATAGCCATCCCGGACGAGCCCCCAAATTGTTATAAATGGCTCAGGATTCAAATTAGGATTAAATAAAAAAATAGGATTTATTAAAAGAATATAAAGGAATAGAGGTAAGCAAACAGCGCTGGGTGCACCGGGAGTCTCTGCTCCACCAGGACGCACACCAGTTACATCAAGCAGCTGATTTTTATGCACCTAGACTAATACATATTCATTACTACTTCTAAAAAAGTAGATTATTATAATTAGCTTCCGGAGTCCGGTTCCTCCTACTGGAGCATGCGCATCAGTCTCCTCTGGGGGTCTCTAGGGGTCTTTCATGCTGAAGGCTCGTAGTCTTCCTCTCACCCTTTGCACTTACTTGGCACTATTCCAAGTTTATGGAACACTCTCTGTAAACTCTCCCAGGTCTTGTCTCCCAGCCGTCCTTCAGCTTCTTTTTTCTTCCTCTTAATCTCTTGGCCCCCCTGGCCAGATACCAAGGATCCTCATAGTATCCCATAACAGTCACTAGTTGTTATCAGTTGTTCTGAAACTCCCAGACATCAAACACAAACAGCTTTCTTATTTGACGCTTCACGAGTAATTAAAACATTCTTCCCCAGCCATTCACAGACACATCTATAGCAGTGTTAAGTTAATCTCGAAGAAGACAGGAAAAAAGGCTGTAACTGTTAGAACTAGAAGTCAGGAATAACAAAAGCAAACAGGTTCATAAATTTAAGGAGTGTTTTCTGAAGACGTGATAAATTGACTGGAATGAGGGGGAGACTGAGGCACACTGCATCTGTGGTTCAAGAATTAAACTGCCAGTGCAGGGCCCAGAGGCAGGCAGGATTCAAACAGAATTATTACATTATTACGGACTTATTTATTTATGGACACGAATTTATGGACACGAATTGGAATTGTTAAAACATTCCTCACAATATCTTAATAATTTTCTCTTGGGTATAATGAGAAGAACTACACTATAACTCTGTGCTGGGATTGTTTGGTATCCCTTCATTATAGATTTAGGTGGAAGAGATAGAACAGTTGGTGAAGTCTGGGATGTAATTTATCCTACTAACTGTGTGTAACTGTTTTAATCTGACAGAACCATCCTAGACTGTAATGACTTTGAATGTGATTTTGAAGTGACTCGGTCAGGTGTACCTGATGCCTGCAATGGAAACATCCATGATTAATCTGAATAAATTCACTTCTGATATGTCTTAATGTTACTTTGCAACAAGTACTTAGAAAGGGTCTCTTGCTATGTTTCACTACCAAAACAAAAGAGTCTCAGTGCCTCAGAAGTTTAAGAGTGCCAGCTTTTGGTATACATAACTCTCATAGGCTTCATTTAATTCATTTAAAAGCAGGTGGTGGTCATACTATACCTCTTTTACTTCCCTTCATAGTGCTCAGAAAAATATATAAAGAAAGGATTTCACATATTAACCACTATTGGTAAAGCAGGAAATGAAAGAATGGAAATCATTTCCATGTAGATTGTCATGAAGGACTAACTCCTGTGATGTATGAGAAGCAATAAGAGGACAACCTGGACCTCAGATAGCAACTTTGTATTGGTACTTAACCATGAAACAAGAGTAACATTCCCTGGTTTAAGACAGAGAAAATTAGAAGGTCACCCATATTAGATAAGAGCCAGATCCAGCTGGCTCCAAAAGGGACCTGCTGCTAGCTAGAGCGAGCCAGTGAGCAACACTGGTTGTGCCTCTCTCAGAGCAGATTTAAGAGAAGGAAAGAATGCAGCACAACAGCAGATGAGAAATAAGGGTGAGGCTCAGCCTGCCAGCCCCGAAGGTGAGTGCAGCAGGAGGGCAGGAGGTGCTCCAAGCAGTCAGCAGCAGTTCCCCTGTGGCCTGTGGAGAGGCCCCTGGTGGAGCAGGCTGTTCCCCTGAAGCCCATGGGTCCCACATGGAGCAGATCTCCACGCTGCAGCCCCCTCATGGGTGGAGGAGCCCCCAGTGGAGCAGGTGGATGTGGCCTGGAGGAGGCTGCGGCCCATGGAGAGCCCCCGCAGGAGCAGGCCCTGGGCTGGAGCTGCAGCCCGTGGAGAGGAGCCCAGGCAGGAGCAGGGGTCTGGGGGGAGCTGCCGCCCACCCATGGGGGACCCGTGCTGGAGCAGTTTGCTCCTGGGGGATGGACCCCGTGGGACGGAGCCATGTGGGAGCAGTTCCTGAAGAGCTGCTGTGTATGGGCAGCCCCATACAGCTTATTTCAGGAAGGACGGCATCCCATGGGAGGGACCCCATGGGGAGCAGGGGCAGAGAGTAAAGATGGAGGAGCAGAGATGAAGTGTCACTAACCCTTCCAGTAGTTAGCAGCCATGGAGCTTGCCATTATATTCTACTCTTAAAATGTCATCTGTCATTTCTCCTGGACCTGCAAAGAGAATATCTCTTCTCCAGAAGCATAGCTGAACTCCAGCAGGGCAGCAGCATTCTCTAACTCATTGACAACATAATCGCACTAAGTCCTGACAAGGTTTATTCATTGCTGATTATTATTCTGTCTTCCCCTCTTCTTTCACCTCACATGCCGTTCACTCCTGGTTGCCATGGAGATGCTACACAGTATTAGTCTAACTTTAGATTAGCCTTGTAACCTTGCATACTTTAAAATTCTTTATGTTTCTTAGCAACTCAGCTGAATATCTAGATCTTTCAGCTATTTTCTTAGACACTGGAAGAATGAATTTACCATCCCTGGGCACAGGTGATGCATGTAAGTCTGTGGCAAAGGAGAAGATGACGCCTTGCCTACATGTGTGTAATTCATATCTTCTTTCTCCTAGGTCTGAGGATGCTCTCTGAACAATCGAATGAGAATGAAGGGAGTTCTCACATAAGCAGGTCCTACAAGGGTTTTCATCACAACAGACTTTCTTTGCAGATGGAACAAAAGCAGATCCTAAGGAAAAGATTAATAAATGAAATGTCAAGAATTTTGCAAAGATAAGCTTAAAAAAAAAGGAGGTTTGATGAAAATGTGACATGGCTATCCATTTCTATACCAAAATAGCATTGTAGGACTAAACCTCAAAGAAGTGTTCAGTTATTGTTTGGCCAAGAAGCCTGTATAAATTTTTAGATAGTTTAGGACATTGGGTGTAAACTGATCATTGGTGTAACTACATGGTAGTTAACAGGAGAATCAATTTTAATGATTCAGTGTCACAGAAGTTTCCCATCTGAAGGGAGGAAAGAAGGTAAAAATCTTTTGGCAGCAGCATTCATCCATTTCTCTTTGGCTCCTACAAACCCCAGCACTCTTGAATGTTGCAGAAGGCATTTGTAATGGACAAAACTGCAGCGGAAAAATCTGAGTAAGTCCCCCAGACAAGATACACCTATAGCAGTAATCCTGGAGACCAACATTCACCATCTATTTTCTAATTACCCATTTATAGAAGATGATATAAATGCTTATGTTTATTCAGTTAAGCCTCCTTAGGGCCATATGAAACCTCAGATATTTACAGAAACTTTTGGTAATGGTGTCACAGGACAATGCACATTTAAAATGCAAATAACAAACAAGGAAGTTTACCTATTTAAAATGTTTACATTTTATAGCTGTTCCTACGGGGGAAAAAACAAAAACAAAAACAAAAAAACAGCAAAAACAGCTCTCAGAAATACCAGAGTTTCTAAAACAATTCAGACAAAATATTTCTAAAGGGAGCCAAGTGGGAATAAGTTTCATGCATTCACATCTAGTGCATGCCTTAACTGTCATGTCTCATTTAGCTTCCTATTAGTCCTGTACTTTTCCCCTCTTTAACCTGTGCTTTGTTTTGCTATGTGTAAAAAGGAAACAAACTGCTGGCAGAGCAGCCTCCCTGTTTGGCACTCCAGACTTCTGTCTGATAGAGGCTACTATGCTGGAGAATGCCCCAGGGGATAGCAGTTCTGTAGCTCTTCTCTTTGAGGAACAGCTGGAACAGTTTCCTTGGTACCACTTCTGTAATGAAGCCATTATGAACTCATTTGGGTTTCACATACATCACAAGGGTAGAATCAAGCCAGTTTTAGCTTCTTCACATAGACTCACATGGAGCATTAAATAGGAAGCAATTCTAATTACTTGGAGATCAAAACCCACAACCCTAAATTTCAGACCATAGTCATCATTCACTTAGGGTAATGAATTTAATGTAAATCCAACTCTCATCTTTAGACTACAGAAATATACTTATGTCTGTCCACCCCTACTCCTCAACCAAAAAGTGAAGCCAGAGTATATTGGCAATCGGCTGTGTTGGTAAAGGTCAACAGTAATGGCGAATTTCAGAGACACAGTTTCTCTGACTAGAAGAAAGTTCAGAAAAAGTAAAATTTGCCCAGAGCAGCTGTCCAGAACTCAAGTAAGTTGTACCACATACAGGATTTTTCTGTATTTTTTTTTTTTTTGCAAAAGAACTATTTTTATTGCTCAGTTATTGTACTTTGCATGGTTTGGGGATGCAAATGCCAGTCAAGGAGATTCTAAGAAATGTGCTGAAATACCTCTGATTAAACCAGTAAGAGCTTTAGTTTATGGAAGTCTAGATTAAGGAAAAGAAGTGGATGTCTTATCCTATTAAGACAGGCTGAGGGAGTTAGGGTTGTTCAGTATGGAAAAGAGCAGGCTCCAGGGAGACCTCCTAGAGCCTTCCAGTACGTAAAGGGGGCCTACAGAAATGCTGTGGAGGAACTCCTCATCAAAGAGTGTAGTGATAAGACTAAGGGAAATGGTTTTAAAATGAAACAGGGTAGAATTAGATTAGATGTTAGAAATAAGTTCTTCACTTAGAGGGTGGTAAGGCACTGGCACAGGTTGCCCAGGAAAGACATGGATGCCCCATGCATGGATATGTTCCAAGGCCAGGTTGGATGGGCCTTTGGGCAACTTGATCTAGTGGAACATGTCCCTGTCCATGGCAGGAGGGGATGGAATTATATGATCTTTAAGGTCTTTTCCAACCCAAACTATTCTGTGTGATTCTTTGTGATTCTGTGTGTGATTCTGCATGTGTCAAATACGAAAAAAAACTGTAGACAGGAAGAAAACTGAAGATTAAATGTCCAGAATTTCCATAGCTTATTCTTACTGAGTTTTAAATTTCTCTATTACCAGTAAAAAAAAAATAATACAACTTTGGTTCTCAGTTATATTACACATGACTTGTAAAAAAAGCTTAGTCTTGTTTAATTATTACCCGTCAATGAAAAATCTTATTCTTAAAAAAGATGTTCCAGAAATGTATGCAAGTGAAGTCATAAAATTATCACTTAAAATTTTACTTAATATCATTTCAATAGGTGAGATTGCTCATGCAACCTCCTCTTGTAAATGATATTCAATTTACTGTTTTAGTTCAGTAATTGCACCACATTCATATTTACTGGAAGCTGCTGAAATTCCCCTGAGCTAGATAGGATTGTAATTGCTAATACCAAATCTGAATATTGAGCAATATATACATAGAGAAAAACAGACAGAAGACCAAATTTATTCCTCTCACTGCACTGATTTCCACAGAGTGAGTTTCAGGGCAAATTTACCTTCAAGTTATGTTACTGGAATTCAGGCAAAACAAGACAAAGAAAAGGATGTGGACCATGACTGCAGGAATGATAAACTCCCAGTTAACCCTGAACTTGTTTGGGATTTGCTGCTCCACCTGGATGCATACAAGTGCATGGGGCCTGATGAGATTCATCCCAGAGTACTCAGAGAGCTGGCTGATGTAATCAGCCTTTCTCAAACCTTTCTCAAACCTTTCTCAAGTATTTTTCAACAGTCTTGGGAATCTGGGATGGTCCCAGTTGACTGGAAGCTGGAAAATGTGGTCCCAATTCTCAAGAAGGGCAAGAATGAAGATCCTGGCAATTATAGACCTGTCAGTCTCACTTCAGTGCCTGGTAAAATTATGGAGATTATTCTGGGAAAAAACACCTAAAGGGCAACGGAGTCATTGGTCAGAGCCAACATAGGTTCACAAGGGGAACATCATGTCTAACAAACTTAATTTCCTTCTACGACAAGATCACCAATCTATCTAGTTGGCCAGAGAAAGCCAGTTGATATAATCTTTCTGAATTTCAGTAAAGCTTTTAATACTGTCTTCCACAGTATCCTTCTGGACAAAATGACCAGAATACAGTTAGATAAAAACATAATAACAAAAACATAAATGGGTGAACAATTGGCTGATCGGTTGGGACCAAAGGGTTCTTGTAAATGGGGTTACATCAGAGTGATGACCTGACACTAGTGGGGTTCCCCAGGGCTCCGTTTTGGGACCAGTCCTCTTCAATGTTTTTATGTCATTTGGATGTAGGACTTGAAAGCTTTTTGAGCAATTTCATGGATGATACCAAACTGGGTGGAGCTGTGGATTTCATCGAGGGTGAAGAAGCCTTGCAGAGAGATCTAGACAAATTAGAAAGCTGGGCAATTGCCAACAATATGAATTCGAGCAAGAGCAAGTGTGAGATTCTGCACCTGGGAAGGGGGCAACCCTGCTTATACATACAGACTGGAGTACAAGATGCTGGAGAGCAGCCCCACAGAAAGGGATCTGTGGGTTTTGGTTGATAGCAAGTTGAATACGAGCCAGCAGCATGCCCTGGCAGCCAAAAGGGCCAACCATACCCTGGGGTATATCAAGCATGGCATTGCTAGCTGGTCAAGGGAATGGACTGTCCCTTTCTACTCTGTGCTGGTGTGGCCTCACCTTGAGCACTGTGTGTGGTTTGGGATGCCACAGTATAAGAAAGTTATAAAGCTGATAGAGAGTGTCCAAAGGAGGGCAACAAAGATGGTAAATGGTCTAGAGGGGAAGACATATGAGAAGCAGCTGAGGTCACTTGGCCTGTTCATCCTGGAGAAGAGGAAACTGTGTGGAGACCTCATCATGGACTATAACTTTCGCATGAGAGGAGTAGAGGGGCAGGCACTGCACTCTGCTCTCTGGGGACAGTGACTGGTCCCAAGGGAATGGCATGGAGCTGGTACAGGAGAGGGTCAGGCCAAGTGTTATGGAAAGGTTCTTCACCAAGAGGGTGATCAGGCACTGAGACAGGCTCCTCAAGGAAGTGGTCACAGTACTGAGCCTGACAGAGTTCAAGAAAAGTTTGAACAATGCTCTCAGTCATGTGTTCTGACTTTTTCCCTTTTTTTGGGGGTGGTCCTTAGGGACCCAGGAGTTGGATTTGATGATCCTTGTGGGTTCATTCCAACTTGGATATTTTCTGATTCTATGATATTCAAGAAGGAACTATGTTTATATAATTAACTGAGAATCCATCTGAGACATGTGAATGAATTATATCTATACCTCAGAACAGCAACTTTTTTTTTTTTTTTTTTTAATAAATCAAAGGTCAGATGGATGATTATGAATAGGTTGGCTGAAATGCAATACTATTCTGTCAAGTTTTAATCAAATCCGAATTATAATAGACAAATGTTTGAGCTTATCTAACACATTTTGCAACTAGGAATACCGTTAGTACAACCCCAGCTGGTTTCAGTTCAGTTCTGCTAGACGATAGCCTTTGCATCTAAGAGGTTGAGAGCATCCATGTATTTACAGTTTGTGTCAATTTTGAAAGCAGTAGACAGAGCAGAGAAAGTAGAACCAAGCCAAGATAGAATTATTTAATACCTGGAGTACTTCATATTCTGTACTAAGACTCTGACAGCTCTAATGCTACAGTGCTAGTGACCATTAGAGTTGGTGAAAATAAAGAGCAAACTCATGGAAACCAATGCAAATAGTTGTACTACATCACCAGAAATTAATGGGGTCCTACTTGTTCTGAAGGTGTATGGGGCCAAGTGCTACAATGCAGGTGAATATCATCTGGGCCACTGCCCATTTTAGAATTTTATTTCCAAGTGAACTAAGCCAATTTAGACAGACGTTACTTTAGAAAACAGGTAATTTCCATGGTACTACTTCCCAATTGTTATGAGTAAAATAAGTGAAAGTACTGTGAACCATATTCCTTTTGTAGGGAACACAACCAGCTATTTATCTTCACAGGAGACCACTCACTTTCTAAATGTCTACCATTCTATTTATATGTGAAGTCTGCTTGGTAAATGAAAGATTTATTCATTTCTCAGGAAAGGGTCAGCACTTCTCCTAGGCGCAAATTCCATCTGCTGTCAGATCCATTATATCAGCTAATAGTTAAAGACAGATGGGGAATTATTTTTTTATGTTTATTTTTTCAGGAAATCATGTCTGTCTAACTACAGAAGAAAATAATAGTTTATTAATGTACAGGACAATTAGCATTTTATTTCAGATATTTCTTGAAGTATTCTAATCTGTAGTAGACATTTGCTTTTGTAGTATTTTTAATTTGGACTATATTAGAAGTTTTGATTCATGTCCTGCAAGTCAGAGTTCTTGGGATGGAAGTCCTTGGCTAGTGACATTAGGTGCTACTGGAGGAGGTGGAGCACTCTGGATTTCTTTGAAAACTGAAAAGCTACCTAAAGAATTGGGGAAATGTGATAGCTCCAAGCTGTCTGGGGTTCCATAGATCCTTAAATGTTCTGCTGTCAGCTCTTAAGTTTGAGGTCCACTCAAGTAAATTGTGATTATACCATAGCTAAAAACACTACAGTGTAGATGTACTCAGGTGCTGTTGCCAGACTGCCAGAGCTTATGAACACAAAACCACAGAATGGCTGGGGCTGGAAGGAACCTCTGGAGGCCATCTGATTCAAGATGGCCTCCAGACAAGCAGGACACAAGCAGGACCACACAGAACAGGGGAAAGTGATAAGTCTTATCACTACACTGTACTTCTTGTTGAACTTCACAAGATTCTTGTCAGCCCACCTCTCCAGCCTATCAAGGTCCCTCTGGATGTCTGTGCTGCCCTTTGTCGAGTCAGCCATTTCCCTCAGATTTGTGCATTCCACGAATTTACTGAGGCTGCACTCTACACTGCCATCCAGATCATTAATGAAGGTGTTAAACAGGACTGGACCCAGTATTGACACATTAAATGATGATGAACTGAAGATGGATGGTTTCATCCATCCAGTTCTCTGGCTGTAAATCTAACCTCTCCTTGAGACCTCTTGTTATTTCCTAGCACAAATGCCCTTGCTTGAGCCAGTTTACCCTAAGTAGTCACCAGAGGTAATGTCTTCTCCAAGCAATGGAAAATGATACAGAGATGCCAGCAATACCTTTAGGTCAGGAAGCTATATAAACTAATCAGTCTGTCTCTGTGTCTGAAATAATTATTTCTGATGAAGAGCAGAAGACGATTCTCTGTGCATATTACCACATTTCCCTGACCCACTTTTAGAACTGAGCCATTGCTTCCTGTACTGCCTTTACTTGCCTTAGTCTTCTAGAATAACATCTTTCATTAGCTGTTATGATGATGACAAGCCCAATACCTGACTTTATCTTGAGCTATAACAAATGGCTATCGAACTGCATCTGCCTCCCTGCAGCTGCAGTAATTTAGAGAGGGGTTTCAGAGTAGACTTGGTCCTGAGAGGCACCAACTTCAAACATCCTTGAGTGAGGGCTGAGAGGAATTAGCATTTTTGTCAGAGACATGCACACACACACACCACACTCACATGAATACAGAGGAGACTCCTTTCTGACAGGGTGGCTGTACTGCAGTGCTGTCACTTTCTAAAGCTCCTATTAAAATTCTGCATTAATTAATCTCAATCAAACTTAAAGTAAATTTCTTAATAGGTTGACATGGTATTTGTCTCATGTTGGTTTTGATGTCATATCCACTGCACTCCTCACTGCACTCTGAAAACACTTTCCCTGTTCTCGCAAGCAGGTCTGGACCCCTTAATTGGATGCCGTTGTCAGCCATTCATTCAGATTTCCTTGAAATCTTTCTACTTAGCTTAATATGAAAGTCCATGCATGTCTTTACCAAATATTAGTGCTTTAAAAGTAATGTCAAGCTTCTCAGCTCTCGTAAACATCTTCCTATTTTGCCATTTTAATCCATTAAATTGTCCTTACTTATCCTCGCATCACAATGCTTGACTTCTATTTAATTCTTAATAGTGGTAGATCTAAGCTATATTTTTCCTTTGTTTTCATGATGCTGAATTAAAATATGCTGCTTCACTTTTAATTACCAGTTTCTTCACATAGTCATTAGGATGCTAGGAGAAAATGTCTGATCTGGAATGCCAGGCTGTGTTCTGGGGCTGCTGTTTTGTTTTTGGGTAGATTATTTTGGCAGCTGATGTGTCCTGCAGGACTTGAATTGTTATACAAGGTAGATTGTTTCTGAACAGTGGCTGATCACTGGAGTCTGATCCAGTGTGCCTGAAACTCTATTTCAGAGCTTTGTGGCATACATACATATGTCAGTGAGACATGTCGAAGCTGCAAATGGCAATATAGTGCCTTTTTCTTATGATGAGTTCCTTTGAAATAGACACAAAACTGCATAATGGGACTATGAATATAGGCATGTGGCCTGTCCCTTGTGGGTGCTTTGTCGGTACTTTTTTTTTTTTCCCTTGAGTTGCTGGCTCAGATCTATAAAATGCACATTTTCTTAAAATAATAATAATAACAACAACAACAAAAACAACAACAACAACAACAACAACAACAACAACAACAACAACAACAACAACAATAATAATAATAATAATAATAATAATAATAATTCAATCCTTAATGCCAATAGTCTATCCAAAGTCACCAAATCACCCACTTTAAAAGTTACTACAAGAACATTTTACAGCTGTCTTGACTTCTCTTTCCATCTCCAAATCACAGATGTACTAACAAGAAACATGGAGGTTGTTTGGGAGCGTTTATACAATACTTAATCACCTAACAGTATGGGTCAATATGGAAGAGAGAGGTGAAACAATAGCAGGAAAGAATGTAAGTATCAGTACAAAATAAAAGATAAAACAAACAAACAAAACTGTCCAGGAGATAAATGAGAAGTTGTTACCATTCATTTCGTTTTCTAATTTTCTTTTATGCCTATTTTTTCAGAGTAGAGATGGAACTTTTCATTGCTGCAAGTCAGGACAATAATGCAGGACATTCATTTGAACTGTTGAATCATCTGAATCTCTAAATGGGATACAAAGCAGCTAAATATGTTTAAAGCCTCAAGGCTAACAGTTACCTCCTTGGTAATAGCACATGTGAAAATGTCAGAAAGCTTTCTAAACATTAATGATTTAACTTCTATCTTTTCTTCTTCATCATCCAGGTCTATGAAGGGTTCCTATTGCTCTTTATAAACAGAAAAATTAAAAAATACAGGTTAAAATTTCTTGCTTGATATCTCACAGGAAATCTGTAGTAATACTGCTGGTAACAACACAGGCTTTCTCGTATTCCAGGTTAAAACATCTCAGTATAGGTGATCATATTGAGAGGTTACACAGGGCTTCTTGCGCCCTTTGAGATTCTGTACGCTGCCCCTGCTCCATCTACAGGTCTTAGGAAAGATCTAAGCCTCTTCTATCTGAGCATATCTTTGATGTCACTCAGTGTTTGTTGTTTGGCAACTGGGCTGATTTGGCATCTAGCCTCCAATGGAGAGCCACTTCCTACAGTTGGTAGAGCTTAGAGAGATGTTCAGGTCACCTTCACATAAACACTTAGCACAGAGTCTAGCTGCCTTGGCATGTGTCCGCTGATATGTGGGGTACTTGAGGGAGCTATGCACATCCACATAGAAAGAGGACATAACATGAATCTATGGGAGATGTGTACTCTTCTGGAGAAACAACTGCAGGCCAGCCAGACAGCCTGCAGCATCTCCAAGGACAATGAAAATATATGTTCTGGCATTTTAACTGAATCTTTCATCTTCACTGACTGTACTCAAGTAGCACACAGGTAAATACCTCCGAGCTGGCATGTAAAGTCAGTTATATTAATCTCAAACCAAATCCAATTCTTTGTGTCAGCTGCAGAGTAGAAAAACATGACTTTGACTTAGTTGAGAAAACACGACTTAGTTGCAGTTTTGAGTTGACAAAGGCCTCAGATTAAGCTTGTTGAAAAACAAACAAACAAACAAAAACCAGGCTGGAAAGAATTTCAACTTGTGTATGTATCTTGGATGACAGTACTCCTTGGTGATGTGTTTAGTTTGTGAGTGGGGTTGTCTTCCCAGGATCACATGGGTAATAACTTGTTCTGAGATGGATCTGCAGATTCTGGGTGTTTCTCAGCTTGTTTCTATGAGCTGATACCTCAGGTTTAGTATTTATTCACTGAAATATATGGCATAGCTCCAAATCTCATAGCCTGCAGCAGAAAAACAACTCGAGTCAGAGATTTCACTTCAGTGCACTTGTGTACTTTCTATTCTTGAACAGCTCTTGATGCGTCAAGATGTGTGTACTCTGTAAGTAAAATCTTATTTAACAGAAAGAAGAATGCATCATTTAGGCTTTATTTTACCTTCTATTGGACCTAGAAAGACAGTCTCCTAGTTTTCTTTGTCTATATTTCTGTTCCCACAGAAAATCAATACTGTTTAAAAAATAATAGTGTGCTAAAATCAGGCCAATTTTATCCCCCATAATGTTAATGAAGTTGCACCACAATTCAATTTTGTTCATTGCATTGAGTTCTGCTCAGTATTTCTGAGTAAGCTGTACCAGTCCTTGCAGCTGGTAGATTGCTTAGATATTGTATGTTGGGCTATTTCATCTGTCCTTCATCCTCTCCATGGTATCTATCCCTCAGTCTATAATAGGGCAAGCATCCCAGGTGTCCCTGGTTGTGCAATTGAGGCAGGCACATAATATGGGCAGAACAGAGCTTTATTTCCCTTCTCCTCGTCATGGATCAGATGCCACACAGCTCAACAAAGGTTCCTCAAACAACCACGACCACATCACTTGCTCTACCTTATATTCTGCTTTTTCCCCCTTTTCTGCCTTCCAAATGAATAATCCACCCACTCTTGTGTTTCTCTTTCCCCATGGGCCCCAGTTTTGCTGATTTAGCACTCTTATATGATAATCTTGGCCTCTCCAAATGACTGCTGGTAAGCCAGCACTCTTCTTTCAGTAACTTTTGATGTCTTTCACCCATTCAAGTTCATAATACTTCTTTCATACCTTGTACCTCCTAGTTTTCCCATTACTGTTATATTAGTTTAATTCCGATTTGGGGTTGGACAACTGTTTTTCCCCTTCCATCATGTTCATTAGTAAAAAAAAAAAAATAAAATAAAATCTCTTTTTTCACTTTTACCTTCCTGGATTAACCTCAGGCCAGGGTTGGTCATTTGCATGCATGTCTAAATTTTATTTTTATATGTATGTTGCAGTTTCTTTGTTTAGAAAGAATTAGGGAGAAAATAAGTAAGTCAGAAGACAATGATACCATGTTGATCTGAGAAGTCTTCTAAAAAGAGCTGATAGGAGCACAAATTCACAAATTAGATCTAAGTGCCAGAATGAATCGTAATTTTCTGCTTCTGGTTTCCTTTATATATATATATATATATATATTTTCTTGCGTGCAAACCTTTGCAATCTGTTAAAGTTTGCAACTCCTGTGACAACAAAGATTTTTTCTCTTTTTTCTACCATCAAATAGATATCTTACACTAAGCAGCTTGCAAGAAGACAGGCAATGCTGGTCACCACAAGGCTCTGTGCTTTGGCCTCAGGTAGGTTTGCTAACACTAAGATTTCACGCACTTTGATGTTAAGGTGTTAGGCTAGGAAGCCTGAAATTCAGTCTGCTTTCTGGCTTATTTCTATGTGCCATGTTGCCTTCTGTTGAATGTTAATAATTTAGAATACTTAGTCCTGTTTGTATTTGTACACAATCTCTGTGACCAGGTTCTTTTGGGATGACTTTCATGACCATAAGATTGCAGAGAATCACATGGAAAGGATCTTAAAGACCATCTAATTCCAGCCCCCCAAACATTGGCAGGGACACCTCCCACCAGACCAGATTTCCCAAAGCCCCATCCAGCCTGACCTTGAACACCTCCAGGGATGGGGCATCCACAGCTTCTCTGGGCAACCTGTTCCAGTGCCTTACCACCCTCAAAGAATTTCTTCCTTGTATCTAATCTAAATACCCCCTCTTTTAGTATAAAGCCATTTCCTCTTGTCCTACTACTACACTCCCTGACAAAGAGTCCTTCCCCAGCTTTCCTGTAGGCCCCCTTTAGGCACTGGAAGGCCACTGTAAGGTCTCCCTGGAGCCTTCTCTTCTCCAACTCCCAACTCTGTCAGCCTGTCTTCATAGGAGAGGTTCTCCAGCCCCTTGATCATCCTTGTGGCCCTCATCTAGACTCAGTCTAATATGTCCATGTCCTTCTCGTGCTGGGGGCCCCAGATCTGAATGCAGTGCTCCTGGTGGGGTCTCACAAGAGCAGAGCAGAAGGGGACAATCACCTCCTTCACCCTGCTGGCCACACTTCTTTTGATGCAACCCAGGATACGGTTGACTTTCTGGGCTACAAGCACACACAGCCAGCTCATGTTGGGCTTCTCATCAACCAGCATCCCCAGATCCTTCTTAGAGATACTCTCAGTCCACTGCCTGCCCAGCCTGTATTTGTGCTTGGGATTGCCCCAGTGCAGATGCAGGACTTACACATGGCCTTTTTTAACCTTCCTGGTCAAGGAGCCCAGTTTGAAGCAGTGCACAGAAGACCTAGTACAAGATGCTTTTTTTTTTTTTTTTTTTTTTTTTTTTTAAGATAATCTGTGCCTGCTGTGGAGAACCTACAGCAATGCTAGCACTCAAACACTTGAAGTTAAATATGCATAGGAACATTTCCAGACACTGAAGCCAACTGGCATCTCTTTTTTAAGCAAACTCTCTTAGCCTCCAAAGCAGAGTGTCCCCATACACATTGCCTATTAGAAATAGTCCCCGGACTATTCTAAGTTGCAGGCAGTGCTTTGGAACTGTTGGGAGACTGCTAATAGGCACAGGCTAAAATTGCACCAGAGACTATTCAAACAGTTTCATAGCACAGTCTGTCACATTTTCATGACCAAGAACATTCCCCAGCCCTATCTAATTTACTGTTAAAATCCCTGCCTATACAGCTTGTGCAATAAAGTTGGCGTCCTGCAGAACAAAGCATTCTGAGCATATGTATATGCCAGTGCCAAGGCATCCTTGGAGATGGATCCATGAAAGCCAGAGCTTGAGAGGTGCAGTGTGGCCACTGAACATGCTTGGACTCAGGTGGGGGTATGATTTAATGTTTGACATATAGGCATCGCTCTCATAAATTGGAGATAGTGAGTGAAAAGTTTCCCCTTGATACTGAGCAAAGTAAACATGCTGTCATTAGTCATAAATTTGGGACACATTCTTTGCATTATTGGGAACATTCTGTCAGCATCATGGAACAGTTAAAAGGTAAATGGCTGTCATGGTACTGCATATATTTTTAAAAGCAAGTTCAATCTAAAAGGGAGAAATCTAGCAAGTTGTTGGTGAAAAAATAAGCTCGGAAAGTTGCACATGTTATTAAATAAATGAAGTGCCTGGGTATTATTATGCCAGCAAATCTTATAGTCTTCAAAATATTGTAAGTTCTGTGACTTGTGAATCCCAAACTGTATGATTATGAGTTAAGAAAATAAAATAATCAGACAGGTCTGTGAGAGTTAAAATGAAACCAAAAGAAGTAAAGACATGTAACTCAATGTTACTACTGTAAGGTGCAACATATTTGTAATTGAGAGGAGACCCCCTGCAGAAAGGGTTAAATGGCCTCTACAGATCCCACAAGCTTCACATTCAGTGGAATTAAATAGGATGTTAGAGGAAGAAATAACAGGTGCTGTTGAGCTCAGTGACCTGTTAACAGCAGATATTTAACATGAAACTCTCTGTGACAGAGAGCAGCTTGTGAAAATACACTTTGCTCTTAATTTTATAATGTCCATTTTTTTTTTTTTTCCCCAGGCTAAATCTTTGCTGACAACAGTAAGTCTCCTAAAATACATTCCTGTAGCCTCCGTTTGCCCTGCTGCCACCCACATAGCAACTTGTTGTGCTCTGGTGAAAAAACACTGAAACTTTGATTACAGTCATTGCTCAGTTGATACTACAATATCAACACTGGGCAGGAGCTGAAAGCAGGTCTACTACACAGAAATCATTAGAGAAATGGTCTCTTAAAAGTCTGAAAGGATTTATGGAGCTGCTAGACTTTTATGAGCAAGCAGAATTTTTTTTTTTTTTCCAGGATTTTTTGGCTTTACAGAAAGTATAACAGAAAATTAAACTTTTCAAAATGCTCAGCAGGAAGTCTGTTTGTATTCTTGTTAAGAGGTCACCATTATTAGGATATCAAAATACCTAACTGTCATCCTTGAGGAGGAGTAATTATTACAATAAACATGGCTGCTACAAAAAGGAAAAAATGTTTTAATAACACTACAAGAATTTGATTTATGGGAGAATGAATGTGTCCTTATTAAATAAACATAAACTTCATCTCTCTCTTTATTATTGTCATTGCTGTTTGCTTGCTTCTGTCTCAGATTAGAATGTGGAGTCTGTGTTGAGGTACCTAACTCTGCCCAAGAATTCAAGAGCTGAAAGTCCTCAGCTAGGACCTATGAACCCATCTCTGAGGTGCTAAATCACCACTGAAATCAATAGGTGCTAAATGTCTGTCTGTAAGTCTGCCAGCAGGCTGTGTAACAGCATCTGCCTCTTAGGGTCCATAATGGTACCTGATCACTTCTAGGCACTACTGGGATGCAAAAGCATTTCTAAGGCTTATTTAAACTGGAACAGCTTAGTGGTTTTGTAAGTTTTAAGTTCAAAGTGACTGCATTACCAGGACATAGATCCACTCTTTCTTTCTTCTTTATGCTAAGTAGTCTTATAATGACATAGAACTCCAGCTAAGGACAATGATTCTGCAATTAATAGGTTCCTCTTTCCAGAATTTTATGCCCTCAGTTCAAAGACCGGCTCCTCCAAGGACAAGTAGAGAAGATGTCCCAGAGGATGACATTTTAACTATGGCTTATTAATGTTACCATCCAGCACTGACAGCCTCAGAAGTCAGGATAACAAATTATCCTGCCTCTGTGCATTCAGAAGAGCAAAGGACGGTCACAGTGACAGATGCTGGACCAGAGTGGAGCTGTCCTGGATCCCATCCAGCTCTACTCCAAACCTTCCATCAGAGCTTGAGCAAATGACGTAATTCTGTGATGCTTGTACATACAGCCTTCCCTTTGTTGCTTTACTTTGCGATGCTGTTGGCTTGCTGAGCTAAGACTCACCAGAAGCTCATGGTAGGCTCAGTTTAGAGAGGCTTTACCATGAACCTCCCAGCACTGATTGCCACCAAACTCAGGAGGTGAAGAATACCAGCTGAGGAGCCCAGTGACCAGAAAGAGAATGTCTGCATTTCTCCTCCTGTTTCTTCCTCACCAGGGGAAATATGTGCATATTTCTCGGAGGCATCTGAGAAGTTCTCTATGCCACTCAGAGGGATCCTGTCAGAGGCTGAAAGTATATGCTGGCTAATCAGAGCTCAGTCTTTGGGGGTCTTTTCTTCCAGATGATCTTACTTGTACAGCTCATTCCTTCTTTAAATAGCAATTCACATGACAAAATACAACATCATAATTGCAGTGTGCACAGCTTTGACCAAGTTGTGAAATAGTGACTCACAAGGTGAATGGGCAGTAAAACTTCGTGATGGCTGGCAGACAGAGTAAGAGCTTAAAAGAAATGTTTTATGATTTCATCCTAGCTGGGAGCTTATATCTCTTCTGCTGCTGCCCTTGTACCTCCTGGACTGTGCTATGTTATAACTCAAATGGTATGCAAAGGAATAGAGGCGACCCAAAGGAGACACAAAGCCTGATAAACATAGCCATGGACTGCACAGAATGGCCAGCCAGGGCTTCCTTTTGGCTTTGATTTATAATGAGAAGAAAAGCAGTGACCTGACCAATTATCCATCTCTTTATGCTGTGCTCTTTCTGCCATGGTGATTTGTTTGCTTGAAGACACACAGTTATTTTTACACTGTCTTTTTTTTATACAGACAGTCTTGTAGTCTCTGCTGTGATGGGTTAAGCAGACAGTTGTGCCTTCCAGTGAAGCTGGCAACTATGACTTGCAAATATTTCTATGCTGTTAAGCTGCACTCTCTGAGGCTGAGCAATGCAAATTTCTTGTGTTTCTTTCTACAGTTCCTACTGGGATATGAGGGAATTCAAGTAATCAGAGATATCCAGGGCAGAACTGAAAATAACTGTGAGTTTTTAAGATACTCCTGGAATTCTTAGGTAATACATAGACTTGGGAGCTGCTTTTTATATCAGTAGTACAGTACCACTAATAGATAAATGTTATTTCTGTCCTTATATGAGCTTGAACAAAAACCATCAGTATCCAAGCTGGCTCTTACTTCAGTTGTGAATCTGCAGTTCCAGACACTATAAGCACTAGACACACAAACCTAAGGTTAATGCCTGATAATATTCTAAGCACACTTGTATACCACTGAGGAGTAATTGTATACATGGGTAATGCAAATCTCATCAACCAATTAAACCACATGCTATGTTAGGTCTCACCTCATTGACACCAACAGTAATGAAACTCATTCATGCCCAGGCTGAATTGGGTCTGTAGAATTGTAAGGCAAAACCTAGACACTCTTATACAAACAAGACTCCCACAGACAATAACATGACACTCACTCAAAGAAAGATACCAGGGTTTGGCCTATAGGAAAATAAAAGTGAGAAGTGATACCCCATTTTGAAATGCAAGATGATTTTGGAACTAGATGACCCTCGAGGTCCCTTCCAACCCAGACCATTTTATGATTCTATTTTCCAAATTTCCATGTTTTCTTTTGTTCCTTTTTTTCACCACTGTTTGTGATAAAGACTGTTTTGTTATTGTTTCTTCACAGCTCTTTACTCACCCTCACTGATAGAGTTCCCTGACAGTCAGCTTCATTTTTCTTTCTCTCTGTTTGCTTACATCACTTCCAGTGAATATGATACTGAAATTCTTCTCAAAGATTTCAAACCTCTTCAGGAAGAAACAGTTGAGTGGCATAGCCAATGTTAATAAGCCTGTTCCTGCAAAGACTTCTGTATGCTGTTCTTTGTACAAGCAGCAAATGTAGAAATCACATTTCTAAAAGCACATGTGATGATGTATTGCAATATCTCAAATTTCAGTCTTTAGCTGTGAGATGTTTTGAAAGAATGCAGGTTGCCCAAGAACCCTGTGCCTATCAGTTCATTTCTCAACTGTATATATATACTAAAAATATACATACATATGTAGAACAAAAGCAAAACATACAAAAAAAAATCAGTTTGAATGTTTGCATGGAGATGGCATTGCTACAAAGTACTTCCCCTCTCCTCCACAATTTTTTCTGATTCACTGATTTTCTTGGTGGGACTTAGTATGATACATAGAGCATCTTGATTTCTCTACATTTCTGACTCCTCTTCAAAACTACAGAAGAAACTGCACAAAGATAGGGGAAAAAAGAGGGGAGGTGGAGGCTGGTGGTGTTATGAAAACTGTTTGCTTGGAAAAATGCATCTGTGCAAGCAAATGGAAACAGAAAAAAGGCATTCCCCTCAGGTCAAGAAGATGGCATGACTGAGGCACAGAAACATTCTTTCCCTTGTTCCCTGTCTCACGACAGAAATAAGAGTTATCAATACAAAGAACAGTTTATGTGATTCTAAGACAAAGCCAAAAACAGCATCCACAAAACATAGTTCATCACATGAGTTAATGAATCTCTTTGGTATAGCTTTAGGAAAAACTTTGCCATGTTTAGATGAAATTGGATTGTTTTACTAATAAAAATGTTGATAAGCTTTTGAAAAATAAGGTATGGAAAGATGCTTATGCAAAATGTTAATGTAGACATTTTGCTTTGATCATCAGACTGAGTTTCATCTCTGTATTGAAAAAAATGTAGCAGAGAATAAAGAAACAAATTAAGTAATTTTCTGAAGAAGGATCTCAGAAACCTGGCATTATATGTACTAATTGAGCCTGTAATTTCTGTGAATATTAAACATCCACTCAGTTATTTTTTTTTTAAATAACTCAGGGAGCATAAATGACCTTTCTTAGAAATATGTCAGGCAAATAAACGCATTTTGCCTCAATAAAGACAATAGAGACAAAACCTGAAAACTGCAAAAGCCATGCTTCCTAGGATCACTGCAGTGATGTGTCTTCTGCTGATGACTGATTCTAGCAGAAAGAATGAGTTACACGCAGCTAAATTTTCTTGCAATCACGTAGCTATTTTACAGATTTATTTAGAACTCTGATTATTGAAATATGCATAAAACTAGAGGAAGACTTTTATTCATTTGCAAACATAAAATTTGGATGTCAGTGTAAGCAATTGTTAAAAGCCTTAGTGAAAAGCCTACATACCTACTCCAGTGTTTAAAAAGAAAAGAAGAAAAAAAAAAAAAGAGAGAGAGAGAGAGAGAGAGAATTGATTAAATGTAATTTGGCTTCTGAATTATAATTTATGTTACCTATTGAATTGAAACTAGTTTTTTTCTGAGAATTTTTCAATTAGTTAGGTCTGAGATTTTGCAAATGTGTACAAAATTGCCAAAATATACAAGAACAGTATTAACAATTATTAGCATATAGTGATAGTTACATGATATATCCAAACATACATATGATGAATAATTTTATCATTATACTGTTGAATTCAGTCTGTCTAAAGATATGGAACAATAATCACAAAAAGTTGTTAGATAATATAAATACGTTGCTATGTTATCCTCCCTTTTCCTGCTCCCGATTCCTTTCTCTTTTGGACTCTTTGGTGAGTGAAAACTCACTCACTTCAGCTCTGCATCTGAACTTTAGGCTTTGAGGATATTCAGGTCCAGTATAGTTTGGGATGTGATCAATAAGAGATCTCTAGTAATAAAAATAATGCAAAGCATATATAGTTGGTTAGGCGAAAACATGAATAGTATATATTATTGATTAGGTGGTTTAATGAAGTATTCCATATGTCAGGGAGCTGAAGAGTTTTTTATATCTATATCTGTATATATCTATCTCAATATCTACACACGTAATTAGGAGTTATCTAGGGACAGGCTCTAAAGTATTTTAAGTTAGCCTTTTCTCTTCCCTGCAGCCAACCCCTCAGAAACTCTACAGTCTTGAATTAATGATTGAGCAATAATTCCCTGAATGATGAAGGGCATGGAGATGTTTGCTTTAAATATTATGAGAGAAGCTAATTTTTAGTAGAGCCTGAAGCCTTGAAAAAATACAATCATTTCTGAAGATATAGAAGTCATTGAAATGAGATACTGAGATGCTGAGGCAATGAAGTTTGTTGAAATGAAACAAATTCTGTAAAGGATTAGTTGTTTGGGGGATAAATATTTTCAGTATATGAGAACCAAATCTTTTAACTCTTAAAATTAAAATTGGGAAAAATACTTATACCCTTAATTCACCATGGCAAAATAGTTATTTTTAGGAGGTATTGTCTCAAATATCTCCTTTAGGTGGCAGAATACTTTCACAAAATATATCTAATCTGAAACAACACTACTTGGGCCTTGGGCAGAATGTAAGAACATGGGTTTGTAGAAGAAGAATTGTTTTTGCTGGTGTAGTGTTCACAACCAAAGATGTAGATAATATATAAGGATATAATAAATGAATAAATAAATACAGATTTCTGCTCTTGTAATAGTGATCATGTCTTTGAAGATATTACATATCTTCATGCATGGATATAAATTTGATAAATACAATTTATTTGCTTTTATTAATAAACTGAGAATAAACCCTTTTCCTATCTACAGTGGGTTTTTACAGCGAAGGTGGAGCCATACCATTGGAGTTGCGGAGTGGTACATGCAAAAGGTAATGACTTGCCTTTTGAACAGACGTTGGTAAACTTCCATCTCTGTGCTCTAGATTATTATAGGCTACCTGAAAATAGGTTTATGTTGTTGTTGTTTAGTTTTTGTTTTTGTTTTTCCTCATCTTTTGTGGACTTCCCAAAAGTAGTTAGTAGATTTCTAGGGGAATTAAGACCACACACTGAAAACAACTGTAATAGAGTTAAAGAGACTGATGTTTCTGTTCTGTATCATAACATCTATTCAATTTACTGTAAAATATTTAGGAAAGCAGTCTCTAAAGATGATAGAGAAATTATCTTTCCACTATCAATAATGCATAAATTCTACAGAGGCATATGCAGAAAAAAAAATTACTTACAACTTTCCCTTCATTACTCTGTGAAGAAAGCATTTTCGCTTTTACCAGCTTCCAGAGGTGGCAGGTGGGTTCATGGAGCCTGACTTAAAAATACCTCCTTTGCTCTGCTCACCCTCATCTGCTGGTATGAGCTGTGGATAGAGAAGCCTTTAGCAACTGTGATCCTCCACAAGTTCTCTAACTCTTTTTAAGTCAAGAACAAGAGCAAAAGCAAAAGAAGCAAGAGCAAGAGCAAAAGAACAAAGCAGCTGCTTTACCAGATACTAAAAAGCATATGTATCACAGAATAAACATTTGCATTTTATTTCTGAATTTTACCATGTTTTGGATAAGTTTAAAATCTGCTTAAAATTTCCATGGTTGCAGATTTTGCTCTACATTTAATGATGAATGATCTTAGAAGGAGGGAAAGTGCTTTCCAGCTATGTGTGTCATAGTTTCCTAAGGTCATTCATGTGCTGGATACTTGAAAATTGTCATGGGAATTTGTTCATCCTGTTTCAACAGACTGTTTCACCAAGGGCTCCTGCAACGTATGCAAAATATGACAATATTTGGAAATAAACTCACTCACTTTTCTCAGCTAGCATCTAGATCTTCTTTTGTGAAAATCCTTCTGCTTCATCTGACCATGTCCACCAGTCTGACACTTCTGTTTATTTCTTAGCTTATTATTGCTGCCTCTCTCTCTGCCTTTCCTCCCAGTCATAAGAAGGCGGATGGAAAGGCCGACAGACATTGGCCAAACACTGAATTATTTAGGGCACCTCTGGCAATCAACACAATTGCTGTTCCTGGAAGAGAAGCATAAAGACATTCTGGTATGTGTTTGAAAGCTGGAATATTAGGAAAAACAAAAACAAACAAACAAACAAAACTCTCACAGAAAAACAACCAAATAAGCCCACCCCACCATATTGCGAATTTCTTCTGGTAGATAGCCTGATTAAAAAGGAAATGCCCTCTACTCAAAACAAACAAACAAACAAACAAACAAACAAAAAGTGTTTGTTTGTTTGTTTGTTTGTTTTCCAGAATAGTTCTTCATAATTCAAGAGCTGATCCAGCATATTAACGATTAAGATGGATGGTGGCATGTCTTGATTAAAAACTTTTCTATGCAACAGTACAGTCTTCCTTGTTCTGCTCAAAACAGTAAAAATGATGAGCAAATCAGCTGCCAAGGAGAAGTGTCATCCACCTGTGGAAGTCAGACCCAGCTCTGAATATATTTGAAACAGGCTGCAGAAAACAACGTCTGGAAATCTTACTGAAAGAAATAAGCCTTTCATAAAACTCCAGCTAGAGCATGTCCTGCCTCTGCGCTTTTGTTTGACTGATAGACCTTGCTTGGTGTGATCTGAATGTTCAGTAGGTCTGCTCTCCTAACACTTGCTAAGAAAAAGACTTGAAGGCTTTATTGGTTTTGGAGTATTCTATGGTCTAAAATTTGTAACATGTAATGAAACATTGATATTGAAGATCTAGATATTAGACGAAATATTCAATATTGCCATATCGAATCCCCTTTTACAAAATACATTTGATTATAATATTTTTTTCTACTTGTCAATTTTTAGCCAACTTGTTTACCTCCTAACTGCAGATTTAAGTTTTCAGTTGCCCAATCTTGCGTTTGTTACTATTTAACTTAAGAGACTTGAGCATAACTTGAGCTCTAGTCCCACTTCCCTCTGAACCTTTTTTAAATCACCATCAGTAGGTTTACAGTGTCAATTACAAAGATGTGATTCTTTTCCTTCTTTGTGTGGATTGCACCTCTTCTCTGCAGCGAAGTATTTGTTTCACTGTCCTTAAAGAAGTCAAATTCCCACTCTCCCACAGATAAGCTTCTGAGGTCTAGGCTAGGACCTCAACCATGCCAAGTACTGAAGTAAGTTCTCTAACATTGCTTATAGAAAAGCAATTGGATCGTCAGTTGCTAGCAGGGACTATGTTCTTTGCTTTTTGTGTCTGTCCTAACTAAGAAACAGAAATGTACCACAGATGGCTCCTATATTTGAGGAGGATTTCCAGCAGAGGTAACTAGTATTTTGTCGTAGAGCTCTTGGCCTTGGTGAAAGCAGGACTAGACTGGAAAGAAGAACTAGAGTGGTAGGAGGCAGGGATCTGGCAAGCACCAGCTGGGCCTGCTCCCTGAGAAAGGACTAATCACAGAGACAGGAGAGCTACAACTTGTGTGGTCTGCCTCTGGGCATCTTCAAAGACACAGCTGGAACCAGTCCCCAGGCACCTGTGGGTAATGAAGAAATTGGCATTGTTTAAAAAATTAAAACTAAAAGTAACTGTAGCTAAGTGGGGGTATGCACAACAAACAGAAAATGTTCTTTGCATAATGCACACACCTCTCCTGTTTTCTTCTGGCCACGTTGAGATCTGACATCCAGAATCTTTGCTATACTGAGAAGAATATGTGTTAGCTTTGGGGGCTGAAGTTTAGGATTATCTTTTGTATAGCAGCTGCCATATTATGCAGATTTTGTACCCGACCATGAGGATTTCCAGGCTTGGAGTCTGCAAATCCCTTAAGACACAATTAATTGCCATGTGATGAAAAAAAATCTTTGTGGTAGGCAAGAGCCTCTCCTAAGCATGTCTGAGCATCTCAGTTCTGACACATTACCACTTTGGATGTTGAAAACTGTTTAATGTTAACTCTTTATTAATAAAGCCGATCTACTTGAATAATACAGGTCTCCAGTTTGCATCATAAAGACTCAAAAAATATGCAATGCATTAACCAACGTCCCCTTGTTATTTACAATTACGTTGAATGATGTGCTTTCTCTGTGAAGTACTGCTGTTCTGGGGCCGTTTTGAAATAAAAAATCACCAAATGCTTCCCAATTCCAAGGTTAAAAGCCACTATTTTTAAAAGTATTAATTCCACTCCACATCTCTCATCCCTTCAAGGAACAGTACACCAGTACAAAAAATTAACACACAAGACACTTGAACGATTTAAAAATGGAGCAAAACCTGTTGGGCTAATCCTGACAGTGATCTCAGTGGAGGAAAGAAGCTTAGATTTTTGCTTCAAATATTTATTGAAGTTCTTGTATTTCTTTTGTCTGCCATCTGAAAAAACAAAAGAAAACATGTGGTTGTCTTTTGTTTCTGGTGTATGTAATTGTAACTGTTTGGCCCAATATCATTTTTTTGTGAATGATTTTTTATCATTTACAAAAACATTAGACCTCATTTTAATGTAGTGACTTCCTAAAAAATGTAAAGCTTGAGGGTTTCTACTTTACATTAAGTCTTAGAAAAACCTTTCATTTAGTTATTTAGTTATAACACAGAATGCCTTGCAGATGACACAAAATTGGTAGGTTAGTCAAATCCAGAGATGACTTAAATAAAATCTAGGAAAAAAATAAAAAAAAAAATAATAAAAGAAACCAAAACCACAAATAATCTGCTTTTTGCAATCAAGAAAATGCTGATTGCAACTAACTGTTGAGAAATGCAAAGTAGTGCATAATACAGGTGTGATTTTAAGCTAGTTTTCTGCTTTACTAAATTGACAAGAGCAATTCAGCAGAGATCTTTGTTTTATTTTCAATCTCAGGTGAAGAAAAAAGCAAACAAAATGACAGATACAAATGAAAACAGAATGTCAAATTCTCTACATAATGAGTGACTTTATCTTGAATGTAGTGTATTGAGTTAACCTGAAATAAGTATCAAATTAATGAAGAGGTGAAAACCATGGGATTGCTTAATAAGGAAGAGAAATAAGTAAATTAAGTCACAAGCGAAAAGGTACATATATCAAATAATCTGAAAAAGGTCAGACAAAAAATTCTGTTCCCTCTGTTTCATAGCAAATGAATGTGAGGATGTTAAATGAAATTGAAATGTAATGAAATGAAAATTGCAAAGAGGCAATAAGTGCACTTTCATACTGTAGTTTTCTGATAGGAGCCTTTGCTTCAGGAAGTAACTGCAAGTTGGAAGTGAAGAGGATTTAAAAAGGGACTGGTAACAATCCTGCCTATAACTATTATAAATCACTACAATTACAACAAAGATTTGGAGGAATTTAAATCACTTCCAACCCTGAGCTACTCTTTGAATGATGTTCTGATCTCTTGGGTTACTATGACATACATGTACATTTAGCTACTCCAAGTTTCTTATAACCTTCTCCAAACTTGTGAGGCTGGAAACAAGATATCAAAGCAATGCAATCTAAGTGTAATTCAACATGGCATTTCTGGTACTTTTAATACTAGTAATTTCAGGGGAATCTGAAAAATGAATATAGGAAATAAATATTATTTTCATTACTATTTTCAGTAAAGGTTTTTATTTTATTTTATATTATTATTATTATTATTATTATTATTATTATTATTATTATTATTATTATTATTATTATTATTATTATTATTGTTTGTTATTGTTATTGTTATTGTTATTGTTATTAGTATTATTTAAATCGAGTTTATAACCATTTCGATAAAAATAGTATCCCTATGTCCCTATTTAGTTTCTTTGACTTTTTGGCTTTACCTACATTCTAAGGAACATGCCACACTTTAACAAGATGATGTTTGTCTACATGTCTACAATGTTTAGCAAAATTATTTGTTTGTCTTGTTGTCATTTTGTTACTGCCACAATCCATTCTGGGAGTAACACCCAAGAAAGTTATAATACTTCTCTGTGGATCCTGGGCACTGTTGGGAAATGAGTTGGACTTGCATTCGGATGATATAGGATCCCAAACGATCAAGCAATATCAGCTTCAGCAGGTTCTCCTGGCTCACTTCCTCACACATTTTGCTATTTGCAAATGTAACAGCTGTCTATTCACATTGTCTGAAAAGGGAAACTGCACTCTAAATATTAAAATCCTTAACAGGGAATGTAGTACTTCCCATCATGAGCTCTGTATCAAGGCAGCTATTTTTATTTAAACTCTAGGCTACATCACCTATACACTGGTCTGCAGATGTCAAGCTGTTCAAAAACAAAACTTTGCCTTACAGATCAGGATTTGTAGTGAATTCTAAGACATAAAAATATATGCTCCTTCCTCCTTGAGCACATATCATTTTAACACAGTAAAATGCAGTATAGATCGAATCACATACCTAACGAGAATATTTTTCTCTGTGTTTTTGATGTTTTTCTGTAGAGTCAAATGTTTTTGGAAAAGCATATTTAATTCCTTCCCACCTATTAAAAAAAATAAAAATCATCCATAAAAAAAAATTTCCTTATAACGTAGAACTAATTAGAGTCTAAATCTCTGTGATCTTATTACCTTATAAAGTTAACAGATCAGATATTTTGGTCACCAATGGATCAAGACAATCTTCCCCTAAGATAATCTTTGCTTGTGAAGTGCTGTCTTACTTCATAGGAGTCCCAAAACTATAGTGAATCATAGAAAAAGTTAAATGGTCACTGTGTTGATTTCATAAAAGATTAAAGGATCATGAAAGGGAAATCAGGTTCATGGTGCTGCAACACAACTTCTGGTCTTTTTCTAGCTTTCAAAACTATGTCAACAAGTCATATTTGAAAATCTGAAACACATAAACATGGAAAAAGATAATAATATTCCTGCCTCTAACTACTGGAAGATTTTGTAATAATTACTCTCATTATGATGAGGTGCCTCATAAATGCATCATGTTCTTTTGGATTGCCCATTCCGTTGTGCAGGGAGGGAACTAGAACAATACACAGGAATTTATACCATATACCAAAAACTTGGAAGCTGGAGCAGGTATGCTTGTCAATTGCAAATGGGTAGGTAAAAACCATGACTGAAAATGTTAATATTCAGTGATCTGATGCTTTTGTGGTTTTTATCAAAAGTTGAATTCCTACATACACAGAAAACTAAATAATGAGCAACAGGGATGTATGTTCTCTTTTCCTTATGTAATGCTAAAGCTAATCATTTCCAAGACATCAAGATTTTGTGTTCTTTATCAGAGAATCATAGAATCTTAGAATATCCTGAGTTGGAAGGGACCCACAAAGATCATCAAGTCCAACCCCTGGGTCCCCAAAGACCACCCAAAAATCAGACCGTGTCTGAGAATGTTGTGCAAACGCTTCTTGAACTCTGTCAGGCTCAGTGCCATGACCACTGCCCTGGGGAGCCCGTCCAAGGGCCTGATCACTCTCTGGATGCAGAATCTTTCCCTAACCCCCAGCCTGACCCTCCCCTGTCCCAGCTCCATGCCGTTCCCTCAGGTCCTGTCACTGTCCTCAGAGAGCAGAGCTCAGCACCTGCCCGTCCGCTCCCCTCGTGAGGAAGCTGCAGACTGCCATGAGGCCTCCCCTCAGCCAGCTCTGCTCTGGGCTGAACAAACCAAGGGACCTCAGCTGCTCCTCATACGTCTTGTCCTATGACCCTTCACTGTCTTTGTTGCCCTCCTTTGGATGTTCTCTAATAGCTTTATAACTTATATTGTGGCACCCGAAATTGCACAATGTGCTCAAGGTGAGGTTGCACCAGCGCAGAGTAGAGTGGGACATTGTCATTAGAGTTGTCACGTCATTTTTGCACAAGTTTTGTTATTCATATTTTACATAGTATTCAGTCATTATAAGTTCCTTCTGCCTGGAACATCATGCAGCCATTCAGGCACACAATATGCTGCAATGTCTTTGCTTTCAGCTAAAACACCTTGTCTTCAGTCTATGTCATCTGAATAGATGGCTGACAATCCATCCTCCAGCTTCAGACTTTTTTCTCCTTGTGTGATAAAAGTGAGTCAAAGTATGAAGTCTGAGAAATACTGCAACCAAACACACCGTGAAGTGCTGACTATTTTAGACTAATTTGATTTCCCATTGTTGTGGAGATGGTCACTCAAATGAGCACCCATCTGTGCTACACTGAGTTTCTAGATATATGGGGTGGTCAGTGTGGCACCCTACAGACAGTGCCGAACAAAAAATTATAATTGCCTGTACACCTTTTGAACCAGATTTAATATACCATGACTCTGATTGCCTCTGGCATATAAATGAGACCTTGGCTTGGCTTTCAGTGGTGTGAATGATGACAGAAGATGGTTCATTCTATATCAAGACCTTTCCAGCATGTAGATCTATATTATATGTCGACACCTCTTATTTTAGGGAACACTTCAGCTCAGGGGCTTTTGCAGTTTCTTTTCAGTCTTTTAGACCTGAATAACACCTCACTGAAATTTTATCTCCTGACATCTGCTGAACAGCATATAAAGTGAAAACATAAAATGCCATATCTGAATTGGTAGTCAATCAGAAGTGTACTCCTGTGTTCTGCCTTGCAGATCCAAGTCAGCAGATGGACTGAAGTCCCTCCAAGCCTGTGCGCTGCAAGGGCCTGGACTGAATATCTGTATTCAGCATCTTCAGGAAACTCCTCATTTGCTTGTGAGATCATTAAAGAACAAAATCTTTTTGTCATTCTGTACAGTTAACAGCCTTTCAATTTGTTTGTTTGCTTGTTGTTTTTTTTTTTTGTTTTGTTTTGTTTTTTTAATGAATGTAAATTGTGTTTGCCTTATGTTTTGGAAAATACCAATCCATATTTAGCCACCAGCACAGAGAATTAGCAGCCTTACTTCAATTTGAGTGGAGTTGAATTAGACAATCATTGATCCAGATGGTTGACTTACAATGGAAATTAATAGGAACATTTCCCTGAATCAAATTATTTCTTGATAAGACTGCTCAGTCAATAAGTGAATCTCACAATATCATTCGGCAATGACATAATCACAGCATTCACTTTTCCTTAATCCCCTACATGTCAGCTCCTTGCAGAACACAATTGAAACCTCTTACATAGTGATAAGTATAATTTATTTAGGAATTTAAATCCTGCTTTTTTGAAGTGAAGATCTTGTTTGACAAATCAACTTGCAAAAGTGACTACAAAGGTTATAATAACTCAGTGAGTTCCAGATTGTGTTCATTTTATCACAAACTGACTTCTTCTTGCACAAGAGCAATGCATTACAAGTCACACAATGGTGTCTTATGCCACGCTGCTGTTGGAGATTGCCAGGTAGACATAGGAGTTTTCTCATACATGAAGGTTTCTTGTTATGGATGAAAAGCATAAATATAAACTTTGCTTCTTACTCTTACTGAAGAATGTCTCTACAGGACCTAGGTCTAAATTTTCCCAGCCATTCCCTCTGCTGTTTGTTAGCCAAATGGGTGACCTCTGATTCTTATACCGTGTTGGGCTCATTAAATCACGGATAGACTCACTGTTACAGTAGATCTTTTCACCAAATCCAAGTAATCCTGGAGTAGATTAATGACAGCAGAATCTGTACCTGAAAAGACATTCAGTAAATAAAAGGGTAGTCTAATATTTTTTAAAAATCTTGATTTAAACAGAATTGTCCTGTTAATGTAAGGGTAGTTGGATTCAGAAAAATAATTTTTTCTTTCTTTCTTTTCTCTTTTTTTTTTTTTTTTCAATTTCTTTTTCTTTTTCTTTTTTTTTTTTTTTTTGTTTCTCTTCTTCTTTTTTCTTTATTACAGAAATCACAGTTCATTTTTTTTTTTTTTAAATTATTTATTTATTTATTTAACTAGCTTCAAGTCCATAATGATACAGATTATCCAGATGGAAGTAAATAATTGTTTCCATGGTGACTGAGCCAGACAAGACTCTTAACTCATTCTCTTAGAGCTGCAGTAGTACCGAATTGAAGACTATTTAAAAACACTTGTTTTAACAAAGATAATATGATTTTGAATATGCAAAAAAAAAAAAAAAAAGGATTTGTGACCTGCATTTCTAAAATATTTTGTTACTTTTTGCTATGTTTAATATTTGTTTCCTTCAATACTGAACAACCACAGCATGGAGACTGTATCTGTTCTCTGCTTTAAGGAAATCTCCTTCATTTCTGTTGTATATTTTCTGTTGATTATTTTTGACATTTCCATTCATACACCAGCAACTGTTCCTTGTATTCCATCTTCCTTGCAGATAGTCCAAATCCCTTATTATGTATTTGAGGACAAATTTATTGCTTAGTGAAACCCTGTAGTGAAACCATGATTTTGCTTTAATACATCACTTTTTATTGACCCTGTATTTTAATGTGCTGACAGTTCAGAATCCAGCACTGGTACTCATTGCAGGAGTATTGCTTAAACCACAGTAATGAAGCTTCTTGAATGCTAAGCTGCTACGTTTGTGCATCTTCCATTAAGCTGTAAATTATGAATACCTGAAGAATACAGCCTTGCTGTAATTACTCATGTAATACTTTGTCTTCTATAAAAGAACCTTAGATGAGTTAAGAGAAGGGTTTCAGTTCTTTAACTGAAAAAGATAATTTGGAGTGCTGAGAAGAGTGAATTTAAACAGCTATAAGTGAGAACATAGAAAAGGCATATACAAGTTATTAAAACCTTTAACCTTAAAGAAAACCTTAAAGATTTTTTGGACTTAATATTAAAGAAAAATCTCATTTTAAATAAGAGTATCGAATATACTCTTTTTTATTAAAAAAAAAAAAAAAAGTTGAAAGATCTTTTCAGTGAATTCATTCCAGATTCCTTTTGAAGGTAAAAAGAAAGCCCATTATTTTTCTACAATGTCTTTAATATAAAAGAGAATACTTTGTCAAAAGAGTGTTCTATGATGATGACCTCGTAGTACAAAGAAAACAGGTTTCTGTCACTTGACCGTAAGATAAAACTCAACTCCTTTAGTTGTAAAAAAGAGAAATTTTATTACCTCAAACAACCAGAAAACACAATAAAATATTTAGAATATCCTTAAAAGAAATATTCCATGTTATGCTATCCAACTAGATTTTTATTGTCTGAATTTTGCAATGCTATGAGCAAAACTGAGAGCAAGGTGAGATGAAAATTAGGAATAATTAAGAATGGTTAACTTAGAAAGAAAAATAATTTGAAGAAAAAAAATACCGATTCCTACAATAAACTGTTGTTTTTTTTTTTTGCTTTTATTTGACATTTCTTTTTCAGTTTTGAAGGCTAACACAAGGAAAAATTTTACCCTTTTACTGGACACACAAGGTCACTTGTGGAACCTTGACACTATGAAAAACTGATTTAATCCAATCATTTTATCTCTGTAAAGAACAGTTTGGAGAACTGAAACCAATTGTTGCCTGTGCAACCACCCTACAAAAACAGGAAAGTAACAACTAATTTTGAAGCATTTCTTCACCCATCCAAAAACACTGTAAAAGATATTATTGACACTCACAGCTAACCATGAGAAGTTGGCATTCAATGTCCCAGTACAAAATATATTTAAGCATGTCACCCCAAACCTCCCCTTATAATCAATACAAAAAGATTGGTAAGTTAAGCAAGGAAATTCAGAACACAAGTTTATTATCATAAAGTATTATTTTTATTTCATTTGATGAAACACACAGAATCATAGAATCACAGAATCATTTAAGTTGGAAGAGACCTCCAAGATCACCTAGTCCAACCTCTGACCAAACACTAACAAGTCCTCCACTAAGCTCTAAATCTAAACCCTGAAAGGCCATTAATTCTGTCTCTTCACTTTGTATTTACTGGAAGAGGAGCCTAGCAAGCTATGAGAGACAAAGATAACAGCAAGAAACACATGTTCAGTAAGATGAGATGAATCCCTTTTTAATACAATGGAGTAGATGAATGGCTGCTGTAATTTTTACCTAAACTGCAAATGTAATAATAAACATAGGAAAAATATAAAAGAAAAAAGAAAACATAAAGAACAATATTAATATTAAACATTAGACAGGATAAATAGCTACTGAATCATGTTATCCAGCCATTTTACTAATAAAGGAAACTTTAAAAAAAATCATATTTTATTTATTTATTTTTATTATTTTTATTTTTATCATGCCAGTGGTGCTATTTTAACTTCCCTTGAGAGATTAGCTCAGGATTTAAAAATCTCCTTGCTATGATCTTGAATGGATGTTCAAATGGGTGAAATAGAAGGAATCTAGCTCCAATCAGTAAAAAACTGATGTTAACCACAGCCTCAACCCATGCACACACTTGTGGCTATCATATACATTCAGTTCTCCTTTTCCTCTCTCCTTCTTTTTTTTTTTTTATCTTTTTTTTTGTTTTGTTTTTTGGGGGGTGGGAAGAGGGGAGGGGAAGGTAAGGAGGGGAGATTGTTCTGCTTTTTTTTTTTTTTCCCTGTCTGGCCTTAACCAGTTTCATGAAAACTGTTCCGGCAGTTCATTGAAAACATTCCCTGGAGTGACTGTCTTTTTTTTTTTTTTTTTCCCCTCCTGTGAAATACATTAGTCAACAACCTACCTCACAGAAATGCTATGCTTCAAAGTTGGCTTCCATATCTGAAAGGGAATAAAATCAGGAGGGAAATCAACAGAGAAATATCTGAATGCATTTTCCTTCCTTCAGTATCATTTTGGGTAGGCTTCTTTAGTGATACAACTAACTTTAAATCTCAGCTAACAAAACTGTGGTTTGCCAACTGTTGCAAAAAGTAAAAATAAAACAAATAGGAGGAAAAAATGGGTGGTGACAGCACTGAAAATAATAAAACCTTAGGGGTTTAAAATGATTAATGTTAACAGGATAACTACTGAATTGACAGGTGCTAGTAGCATAACTGCATGTGATGTGGCACTTATTATTTCCTAGATTTAAGCATTCATTAAGTGTTGTGGTGGGATGACCTCAGCCATCTGCCAGAGACCCACCCAGATGCTCACTCTTTCTCCCTCCTCGACAGGACAGGGGAGAAAGTCATAAGAAAAAAAAGCATGTATGTCATGATAAAGATAGGGAGATGATGTCAATTACTGTCACCGGTAAACCAGATTTCAACTAGAGAAAATTAATTTATTGACAGTTAAAAAGAGACCTGAGTGATAAGGGGAAAAAAAAGAAAAGAAAAAAAAAGGAAAACTCCTAAAATACTCCTCTCTTGCTCAGCCTTTCATATCAGACTCTTCTCCCCACAGGTGGCACAGGGGATGGGATGGGATGGGATGGGATGGGATGGGATGGGATGGGATGGGATGGGATGGGATGGGATGGGATGGGATGGGATGGGGCTGCGCTCAGTCCCCCAGCCTCTCTCAGCCATCCCTTCCTCCTGCTCCAGAGGGGGCCCTGCCACAGGCTGCAGCCCTTCAGGAACACCCTGCTCCCGCGGGGGCTCCCCACTTCCTGAGGGGGGGCAGCTCCCCCAGGAAATGTCCCCCTGCTGTGACATGGGCCCACCCCGGGCTGCAGGGTGGAGATCTGCTCCAGCGGGGGCTCTGCAGGGCTGCCGGGGAATCCCTGCTGCCTGTGGGCCTGGAGTCCCTCCTGCCCTCCTCCTCTTGGGGCCTGGGCCCTCTGCTGCTTCTCCCTCACCCTGGGCCTCCTCCCTGGCCTGTGCCCGCTCTGCCCTTTCAGAAATTTGTTTTCACTGAGGTGCCACCAGCTTGGTGCTGGTCTCAGCTGGGCCCTGCCATGGGGCCGTTGGAGCCACCACAGAGGCCCTATAGCCCCTGGCCAGCACATGGGCATGGACATCCAGCACAGCCATCCCAAAAACAAATAACTCCATTTGCTCACTTCCTACAGAGGTACCAGAACACTGGTGCCATTCCATGCTTTGTGACATGGCAATGCCTGCAGGACAGAGAGTTCTTAAAAAAAAATATCCAAACAACAACAACAACAAACATGTGCTTTGTTGGTCAGAGAATAGAATGCTGGACAGAGAGTGAATGAGTGAATGGGGATTTCAGAGACTGCAGGCAAATTAAGCTTTCATAATGTATTTAATGTAACTATTTTTTCCCAGACTTAAAAACAACAACAACAGCAAAAACTAATAATTTCTTAATGAGAAGAGGGATGATGATAAATGGAATCAAATGCTGTAATTTTATTTATTTATTTATTTATATTTATTTATTTATTTATATTTAGCATGCTATTCTTTTTATGAGAAAGTAAAGGCAATCTTGCAGGAAAGCCACGAGGAACATTTTGCACCTCCATCTTCATTACTTCATTTCCACATGGATTCTAAACCTCTCTTGTGGCTCAAAATAGTGCCTTTCACAAAAAATACATTCCTACCAATTGCATTTGACTGCAAGCATTGGTTTACGACAGCGTCTATTTCTGTGACTATGCAACGCTAACTGTTCTCTGGGTTTTTAATTAAGCTCAGCCTGTTAGCTCAGAAAACCATCTCTGCCCATTCCTCATTCCTCCTAACTGTGTGTTTTCTTGCATCATCTCTGAAACCCTTTATCTTTGATGGACAGGCTTACACACTACTGCAGGCTGAAATTAAAGTGCAGCATCAGTATTGCTGCATGAAGAGAAAATCTTTTACATTTTTCTTTATTTCCTAAATGAACCTAAGCTCTTTAGGCTCCAGATTCCTGAGGCTGTACAGGACACCTTGCAACCTCTCCTATGGTTGCCTTTGGACACTTGCCATCTGGACAGCAATCTGATCTCTGAATGGATCTCAAACTTTTGTATTTTTTTTTGCATTTTTGCAAAGTTATTCTTTTAGCCCAACAATCTGTCTGCCTAATCATGGCCCATCACTGCACATCATGTATTCCATAGGCTGCTGCACTGAGATTTCTTAGCACAAACCCCTTTCTAATCTCTCTTGCTTTGAGACTATTGTTGTTATAGATTTTTGTTTATCAATCTTTCAGGAATTGTTGTCATTTATGTTTGCGGCATCTTTTAGTTTAGCAGAACCGAACAACATTTTTTTCTTTTGCTTTTCTATCAAATCAAGTAAACTTTTTTCTTATCCAAACTAATACTGCCTAATGTGACTGGTAATATCTGCTATGACACTTTAAAGGACTATATTAATTGCTAGTGCTTACTGTAAAGATCATGTCCGTTACACATTTGTATCCAACTTTTGAATATATTCTTGACACCACCACCCCCTTTCTCCCTCCTCCTTCCCCTCTTTTGAAATGTTCATTTTCTATTATGCTGTATTGGATCACTTCAAATCAATTATGACAGTGATGAGATGTGCAATGTTAGCAAAAAAGCAATAAGTACTGATGGTATTTGTTTTTTCATCATATAGATTGATTTGGAATAGTTTGGTGTCTTTATCTCTAAGCAGTCTACCATGAACAGCTTGTTTTAAAACTACTGAATTGAAACAAAATGTTAAATATATATATATATATATATATATATATATATATATATATAATATAAATAAAATATCAGTAGTTGAGAAATCCAGAAATAAATTTCCACTCACCAGCAACACAGCTGTCTTCTGTTCATAGAGAAAGAAGGAGAGAGAGAGAAGAGTAAAAAGTCAGGTGCATTTTGAAATAAGTAGCTCTCCTCTGTTTACTGAGAATGCTACTAACATTAACTGAAATATATAAAAGCACCTGAATCTCTATTTTTTTTTATTTCATGTATCTGTGATTCCAACTGAGAGAGCTCTAAGGTAGCCATTTGTTTCATTAGTGGAAATCACAGCCTGAATTTATAAATGCAAATATTTATAATTTCTGCATAAATAGCTCATATTTCAGGCAACAGATGCATTCAGGATCACAATCTACTCAAAGCTATTCAGTGAACAAGAAACATCATCTTCACCCTGATACTTTCCTTTGTCATATTATTTGTTGAATTTTATTCAGGATAGCACTTGAACTATTCCTATAACCCCGTTAAGATATGCTCTCCCCAAAAGCCTGCTACAACCTGCTTTATACACACAAAACCACCATCTGTGCTTGAACACAGGATGTCACTGGTGCTCTGGAGAGCCTCCACAATTCATCAGAGATCTTTGTGCTTTATCATTCCCAGGTTCTCACAAAAGAACCATGGTATATGACTATGAAGACAACCTGGTGAAGTAATATAGATACCACAAGCCGTAAAACAATTTTTCATATAATTCTCTAGCAGGTCAATGCCTGTGTTTGATTTACACATAGCAGTTCTCAGTCATGCAGGGTGGTCTCATTTTGTCTTTTAATATTGATGTTCACCTTCTCAGAAGCAACAAAAACAAAAATTATGTTACATTCTGGTTCACTCCTTTAAAAGCAAACCAAACCAAAACCAAACAAACAGCAACAACAACAAAACTACAAAACAAAAACAAAAACAAAAGAAAAAACTTACCTGATTTGACAACAACCACTTAATTTAGTTTGTGAAGATTCAGTTAAAACACCTTTTAACTGAAGGCTTCTTTATCACCTTCTGAGTACAATTCCACAAATCTTACCATTTCCCAGGTGTGTCTGGAGAAAACGAGACAGGTGTCTGGAACCATTTCTTCCTCATAAGCACTGAAAACAACATTAACATTCAATTTAGGGCACACAGTATTCCATGTAATCAAAAAGATGATTTAAATGTTTGCTCTGAAAAGCAAAAGGCTCGATAGGAAAATAGATGCACAATGAAAACCCCACGTGTTGAGCCCTAATTGTGTGAACAGACTCTTAAATACTTCACAACTCTTAGCAAATAAGACTAAATTTCTCCCTTTCATTGTTCCCCAAAGGATCCCTAGCTAAGTAATAGCAAAACAAGCTATTTTCATGTAGTTATAACCTATGCATTTAGCATCTAAGGGTCCTATTGATGGTTGTCTTTCTGGTGATTCATAGGATTAATTCCTATGAAAGTGTGGGTTCAGCAATGCACTTTGGGACATTGCAGTAAAATTAGATTAATGCTGCTGAAGTCAATGTCGATATTCTATAAACAATTTATGTAAATAAAATATTATTGTGCATCAATACATTACTAAATATTATATATATAAACCTTGTGTCTATATACTTGTAGACCTATATTATATATGATTATACGTTAGTACATAATAATATGGAGAAGGACATCAAACTATGAAAAGAACAAAGGAACGAAAGATGTCAGTCATGAAAGACCATGTTGCAGAGGCAAATCGGTGTAGCTTCAGCAGAGCTGGAATGATAGACTCTAGCTGAAAGTAATCACAGAAATCTATTTATTCTTCCTTCTTTATAGTCTAAGGATTTTGAAAGCTGTCATTTTACTGATCCTTTTTATCTTTCCAGTCTTCAGTCATTATTCCTTCTTTATTAGAAGTGGTTAGCAGGTAATTGTCTGCAGCTTGAAGATTTGGAAGCCTGAGCTATCTTCTAGTATGAGGAGGACAATGATAAATTAGTCCATGTACTCAATACAGAAGGACAAATATTTGGATCACTTTTTTAGCAAGAGACAGAATACATATTAAAAAATAGGTTAGATAAATACTTATTGGCAGTCATCTAGATCTATTTGAAAGATTAACACCATTGAGATGTATCAATACAGAGCTACTTCAAGTTCCTGGAGACCATTCCAAGGTGCTGTAAATATAGACATAATTAGTGGTTCCATGTCATGACATCTCAAAGAGTAAGTAGATTGCCTAAAAACAGAAGACATTGCTGTTGACCAGCAATAGGATCTAAGAGATCAGCATGAAGCTGTGACAGGGGAAGTTCAAGTTGGATATCAGGAAAAGGTTCTTCACTGAGACGTGGCTGGGCTCATTCAGGCTCCCCAGGGCAGTGGTCATGGCACCAAGCCTGCTGGAGTTCAAGAAACATTTGAGCAATGCTCTCAGACAAATAGGCTAATTTTGGGGTGGTCCTGTGTGGACCCAGGAGTTGGACTCAATGATTCTTGTGAGGCCAACTCAGGATATTCTTTGATTGCATGATTCTATGACTCTATACAAATCATCATGAGCTGAATTATGGTTACTTTCACAATAGAGTACAGTAGAACAGACTTCAATACATTCAGAGAATTGTCAGATTAGGGCTCATGGAAGGTCAATATACACAAAAACTGTTAAAGGGAACTGGCACTTCCTTTAAAGAGTTATATTAAAGAATATAATCAGGGCTGGGCAATGCACTTAGGAAAAGATATAGGGCAGTTGAAGAGAATTCAAAGACTAGAAGGAATGATCAGAGATCTGCAAAAAGCCCAGAGGAAAAAAGAGAAAAATTGAGTTTAGTCTGAAGATAAAGAGGCTGAGAGAAAACACAATGTTAAAAATAATAGAGAGCTGGAATAAATGTCTTGGGATAGCAGTGGTATAAATTTAAATCTTCAAAAAACAATGAAATAGATATAGTCTGCCTTAGGTGTAGTGAGGAAGGTAGATTCCCATCAGAAGTCCCAGCCATCTCTGCAGTTCTGTGTCTCCCTCCATTTTCCTCTTCCTTAACCTTTCCTCAAATATTGTGTTTCCTATATTTTTCTGCACTGAGTTTTTTCCAGTTGAGGCCTCACAGACACTGATTCTAAATAACGAGAATACTTACCCCTTTTACTTTTTTACATGCAATGCAATTGCTAATGCCACAGACAAATATCCTTTCTGCATTTCTGTGATGGTACAGAAATGATGTAAGGTGTCTCAAGGTAAATTCTGCAATGTTGGTTATTGTGCACAAATTAACTGTCATTTCACTAGAGGATCATCCCAATGTTTCATTGTTCTGTGCTTGATGCCAGCAGCCATTAATAAAATTGCCACACATAGAACCAAATTCAGTAAAATACCGTCTTTCAGTTTGCTGTAAACTCCCAGTAAAGTGCTCTAAAAGTGTTTTTAACTAACAGTTTCTGCATCCACTCTATAATGATTTTATCTGTACTTTTTTTTACATGGCTTGTTCATAAGAATACAAAAGGAGACAGTGTCAAATCCTTTAAAAAATAAGTTAAAAAATTATCTGCAATGCAAATTATCTAGACTGTCTTCACTTCCTTAACCTTCCTGACACAAAACAAACAAGCAAACAAAAAAGAATGGCTTGATTTGATTTGTTCTGAAAACTCCAGTCTGTCTGGTTCTTACAGCATTATTATTATAGTGATGTGTTAGAGTTTCATTCCAACACCCCAAATGAGACTGCTTTTCCTGAAATTCTCTGTGAGCTCCTTCTATCTTTTTAAAGATGGATCAGACATTCACCTTTCTCCAGTTCCTACTATCACCCCCTGTGGTACCAAAGATACCAGCAAATGTTTTGGTGACTACCCAGTTACTCCCTTAAGTACTGCACAGTGAATTTCAGAAGGACAGCTGAGTTGGTTACACTGTCTTCCTTGAATATTCATGAAAATATTTTTCTCTATCTCTTCACTGAATCCCTCTGTCTCTGTTATACCTCATTCTGATTTTGAAGTTGTGTGTAACCTTTGTGATAAGGACTACAGAGGAGGCAAATACTACTTTAGCCTTCTATGTGTGTCTCTAGCTATTTGCCAGGTATTCGTTTCCTCTTTTCCTCTTTGGTAATGAAATTCTATTTGTAATTATTATTATAGTTCTAAATCTTTCTTCAAAACTACTTATACCTTTATTTTTGTCTTAGTCTTTCTTTTTTTTTTCTTTTTTTTTCTTTTTTTTTTTTTTGTAACAATATGTATTTAATTTCTAGTCATCTAGTAATACTCCTATATTTTGTACATTTTTAATACTACCATTTACAGACCATTTGAGAATTCTTCATTCATCCATAACCTCACACTATGCCTTGCTTCATACCCAGTCTATGCATTATATTATTATTACTTCTCCCTATGTACTTCTCCTTATGTAAGCTGTAACAGATCACCTGTGTGGTTTGAACTGGACTATGTTCCCAAGAGATCCTACCTATCCCTACCAATTGAACAAGTCCCTTCTTAGCCTTATTCTGCTGATCATGTTCAACCATTCCTTAGAGTAGTGAGTGTTAATCTTCACAGTTATTTTCTCCCAAATTGTCATTTACATTTAGATCCTCAGTCAGTTCCTCCTAATTAGCTGGAACGAAAGCTGAAATAGTCATTTTCTAGTTGATGTCTTGTTGATATCTCTAGCACATGAAAAAAAAAAAAAAAAAAAGGAAGAAAAAAAAAGTTTTGATGCATTTCAAAAACTTGATGGGTGATTATAACTGCTGTAAAGTTTTCCTAAAGACAGCTGATATGCTCCATCAGTGTCAGGTATGGTCTTTTTGACGCCTTTTTTTTTTTTTTGTTCATAAACCTCTCTAATTAAGTTGACTGGAAAAGAGCATTTCACATACTAAGTCAAAAGGGCTTGTATTCTCCAATACCTCTTGCTTTATTTACATGCTGTACAGGTCTGATTTTGAGTATTCTTATTTACATGTATACATGATCTGCTATATCAGTGATGTTCAGGTTCTTTCGGTTCTTTGTGTGTGTGTGTGTGTGCACATACATGCACACAACAATTCTCTTTGCTAGCCCCAAAGAGTGATAGTTGACTTACCCTCCTTTTACGTGAAATCCATAGGCACAATGCAACAACCAAAAAAATGCAACACTTATGTTAGCATAGGGGTTCTTCATCACTCTGCAAGATCCAAATTTATATTTGCCAGAGATCAGGTAAGTGTTGGGAACAAAGGGCTCTGGTGATTTCTGAGGACACAAGCATTGTATCTTTAGCTTAAGCTCCTAATGATTAGGCTACCAAACTGGGAAAGGACTAGGGTCTTATCCCTGATGAGCAGAACTTGTGGATATTTTACATCAAAGAGCTATTGGAAGAAAAAACAAGCAAACAAATAAGCAAAAGAAAAACAGTAGTTATGTTTGCAGCAATAATTAGAGCCCAGGGTTTCTACAGTAGCTTAGCATCTCCTGCCAGGGCATCTCATCTGTTCTAGGCTTGATTTATCTTCTCTTTTAATGTTCTCCTGAGAAACCCAGGTCAACCTGGAACTACATGGGTAGCTGATGTTCCCAAGTGCTGTAATGGATCCCACCAGGCACCTTAGGCAGAGTTTGTAGCCACTAACCAGAAGATTTTTCATTGGAGCTAGTCCAGCATTCACATTACATTCAACTTTGTTAAAGCTTGCAGTCATTTTTTTGAGATTGTTCAGAGATTGAGTCAGCCGATGTGTGAGAGACAAAGGGGGGGTGGGGAGAATGATGGAGATGTTTTCCTTTTTTAATGTTGTTTTTACTGATCTCTCAGGCTTTTCTACTTGGAGCAGATGCCACATATTCATCTGGGATGAAACAGTTCTCTTAATTTCAGACCTAACATCTGCTCTTTCTTGACTGAAGACCTGCTCAGTGACTAGACAACAGTGTTATTGCTGTGTGAGACGGAAGATAAGATAAGGCTGTCTCTTACTTACATGATAGGGAAGCTTTTTCCCTTGCTTCTTGCAACTATAATAGCTGCAACAGATTGGACACTTCTGTGTTAAAAAGCAAAACTTTCTTTTCCAAGCCAAAGATCATGGAAGTAACACCTATTTGATTTATATGCTTTCAATAGACATGTTATTTTAGGTGTTGCCCCAGAAAATTCAAAAAAATAGAAAGCTGGTTTAAAGATGAAGCCAGGAAACAGTTTTCAGAACTCTCTAAAGTCATGCTTTGAATTTCAATTCCTACAAAGAGAAAATGAAGCAGATCTGAGAGTTTCTAGTGCAAAGATTTTACGACTGGAAGGAAACACAATTTAAAAGAATGAAGGTAAAGCATTTCTGAATAGGAATGATCCAGAAATGGTAAGGAAATGCAATTAATTTGAGAGTATTTATGATACTTCATATACATTAATAAATCTGGCTGAAGGTGTTTTTTATTTGTTTGTTTGTTTTTGTTTGTTTGTTTTTGGCAGGAATAGTAATTATAGTAGAGCAGTGTGTTTTATAGAAACAGGAAAGATAGTATAAATTGCTGTGAGTGAATGTTGGTGCATGTGGATTAAGAACATGAATTGGAGAATTTCTACCTTATAGTGAGATACCAACCTATGCCTTTAAGCAATTGTTCTTACACTCCATACTTTAAATGACAGGTACAGATGCACAACATCAGAAAATTCTTAGAGCTTCCAGTTTTGCACAGTGACTTTCATTCACCTCCTGCACCCCCAGCTTTTAACACAGTCATGCAAAGGAAGGAATTTTAGGGAAAAAAAATCCCACATACCTCATTGAGAATCATTGGCAAAGACTTAAGGTGAAAGAGGTGAGAAGTGTTGTTTCAGGAGAGAAAAATAAAGAAGAAAAGAAGAAAACAACAATGCATTGCAATGCAGAAGCTGGTGAAAAGGAGCACAGCAGGTTGTCCACAATCAGATTTACAACATGAGCTCCATGTAGCCGGAAGGGATCAGATGCCTGTGGAGCTTACAGCGAGTTGTTCAAACTTGAGTTACAAGCAAAAAAAAGGAGAGGGATGTCTATGAATAGGCCAGCTGATTCTTATAAAGGTCTGTTAGTGGAGCAGCTCTGACATTTAGCCTGCTTCACAGAGCAGGAGCAGGGGTTCCTTGCTGAATGCTATCCCACCCACCATAACTCACCTGGGGTTGGATCATGAAATAGGATTATTCATGCTTGTTGATGTGTTGTGGTTTCATGAAGTGTGTATATACAGACTGAGACTGTCGTAAACAGTGGAGAATTGCCTGCTTCAACTCCCACAGTGCGATGCTGAGCTCTGAACTGTCTCCTAGACTTCAGACCCTGCTGGACAGCACCTACCTGCAGGGCCAGGCAACAGCTGTGCTTCTTCTCACTTTGTCCTTGCCATCTCTATGCCTCTGTGGTCACTGGAAGCCTGCAGTCTCCTATTTATAAGCAGTCACACAGCAACAGCTAACTGTGCCAGGACATCTGCCCTATATCTGCCTAGTAGGCAGATGGGGATACTTTTCATTTGACCCATGTCTGTCCAAGTTTAGGGCTTACAAAAGCATGTGGCAATTTTCAGTACCTAATAGAGTTCCAGTTTAACACATCTTGAACTGGTCTGATTTTTGAGTGTCTATTTTCCTGAAAAGTTAAGTGCAGCTTGACTTTTCCTGTAACTATTTTTCCTGCAAGTAGAGTGCGTGGTAAACAAGGCCTTCAAAATAACTAGGTATTTTTGGGTATCTTTGCTGTGGACTTGTGAGTTCTTAAGCATGATTTACCTTCTCATTGATGGAGGTGTTGTCTTGGTCGTCTCTCTGTCATCATGTCAGTGCCGGTTGTAGTTTAGCTCACTTATATTCAGTACAAACATGAATGACAGCCTTTAGCTATGTTAAAACAAACTGTCATCCAGAAAGAAAGTTCTCATTGCTCTGAGCCAGATTTTGAAACTATTTACAACAATATATTTTCTGAATCACTCGAGCTGCTGCAGAGTTATATCCTTGGTGAGACTTAATTTTCATAAACATTTCCAAGTACAGTAAATTATTCATTATCAAGACCTTTTCATTAATCACTGACATATTATCAGTTCCTCTCTCTGCTCTGAGGAGAGAAAAATAGTATTCTGTTACACCATGAGATAGGAAACAATAGCTGAATGGCACCTAAATTCCATTCAGTTCTATAAATTATAAGCATCATTCACAATTGGTCAGAAACTATGGTCAGAAACTTCAAGATTCAGGGTTATACATTCAGCTCTTGTGACTTACAATTTTTTTCCCACTTATATCCATGGTAGCAACTGTGAGTCTTATCTAAATGAATAGCATTAAACCAAACCAAACTGAACTAAAATAAATGTGACTGTTCAATTGTACATTCTTGCTTATAAACTATTCTAAATCAGGAATAAGTGCTAAAAGCACTAGACTTGCCTTTATCTGATTTAGCTCAGATTTATATCACCTTCCTGAAAATTGATAATCAAGGAGGAAACATGTAACATTTCCCAGTATACCACGTGATGTTCAGGAATAAGAGGTTGATTTGCCAGGTGAACTGAAGAAGCTGAGAAATTCGCCATGCTTCAAAAAGAAATATTTTTGCTTTTCATTTTTTAAATAAAAAATCTAACCAAACAAGTAGTTGTGGATAAACTCGGAAGAGTTGTTTCATTTTTAAGCTTTTTTTATATACTTTAAAAAATTAGTCCAATCTACATTTTAAAAATATATAATTTTTCAAAATGAAATGTCAAACTGTTACAAACAAAATGTTTTTTTAAGACAAGTATGATTTATTTTGGTCAGAATTCTCAGAACTACTGAATTCCTGTTTACTCTCTATGATTCTAAAACCACATTTTCTAGCAAATGTGCTATTCCTGAAAAAAAAAATAAAAATGAAAATCAGACAAAATTCCCCCTTCTTGTTCCCTTTTTCAGATGGAAGGAACTTTTTTTGACATCATCCTAACAACCTAGATGTAAACTTTGTATTTATGTCAAAATTAATGTTTGTATCATACATTTTTGTTGCCCCCCATTGGATTATGGACCCTTTTAATGAGCTGATATGATTCATAACAGGATGATGATCAGCAGCTTGGAGCATAACATCATCAGAAATCCCTTGGGAATTTGCAAATTGTCAGACAGATGAAGAAGGGTGTTTGTAGGTTGTGTTTATGACTCCTGTATTATTTTTAGGAACTGCCACAGAAAAACCCTCGAAGTCATTATGTCTCTTCCATGTTTGTTTTGCACAGAAATGTAAGTAATTACCGCCCTGCAAATGTGTATCTGCTCCAGAATCTCATATCGAAATATCTCGTACATTTTCAATAAACATCCCTCTGCATCCTAGTTATTTCCTTCTTTCAACAAAATCTGTTTTTCCCCTGAAGGAATATGAAGAAGTATGAAAGAAAAAAATAAAATAAAAAGGATTATGAACCCATTTCATGCCCCCAAAAAAGAGACAAGCACTGATGAACCTTGGAGCCTTTAAGACTTGTGAGAGAAATTGACTGTTCAAGTGTTAACTCTACACATTACATCTCTTTCAATAATATTTCCATGTGAATCTTTCCATTAATGACAAACAATCAACCAACCAACCAATCCAATAAAATTAAGAATCTTGGATCCAGATTGGATCCAGAAGTCATATCTCTATTCATTTCATTTGATGATTTAAAGGTGAACGAGACCCCTGAACAGCTTTGTCAAACACTTTTTTTTTTTTTTTTTTTTTCCACTAAAGGTCAATAAAATATGGCCTTCTAAGGACACCAAAAGGTGGAAAATCGGAAGTCAGCTGGATTTTCAGAAGCTGCTTAGATCCTTCTAATCTCATATGATGGATTAAGGCGATTAAAGACCTCTGAGTAAGGTGTAAAAATATCCTTTTCAAATCATATATATATATATATATAGTAGTACTTATATGATTAAAAAGCAATAACAAAAGTAAGAATCATTCTCCTAAATATAAGTTTTTTGAAAGTCATTTGACACATGCAGTCTCCATCCTGTGGTTAGTAGAGCTGCTAATGGCAATTTCAGTGGATGCTGGAGAACAGACAAAAAATTTTTCAAAGCACATAGCTTAATTAGTGCCCTGACTAGAATCTCTGAACAAGAACACCTACTGATTGCATCTGTCTTTGAATCAGATCTCAAATATCTGCTTATATCAGCCAAAAGAAGAAAGTCATTTCAGCATAAGAAATAGTATAATATTCTCCTTTCAGTGTCAAGAAAACACCACGGTAACCATACTCTATTTACGTTTTCTGTGGCCGTAGAAAAAGAGATTTGATGGTCCAGTCAATGCTAATTGAGAAATGACATTCAACCAGTGATAAGCCTTAATGTATCATATTGTTAGCATTCATCGAGTTTCCTCTGCAAGTGTGTGGATGTAAGTCAGTGAATTGCTAGTGTATACTAGGAATTCACATCACCGCACTTGGATGGTAATCTAAAGTGCTGAGCCTCTGGATTTTCCGAGTTCATATCTTGGTGGGATTTTGTTTGTTTTCTTCTAGAAGGTTAGTGATGTTTTTATTTATTTATATTTTTTTCTGGTTTGTAATTGTTTGCCAGGTAGAACAAGTCCTACGAGGAGCGGCTGAGGGAGCTGGGCTTGTTCAGCCTGGAGAAAAGGAGGCTCAGGGGTGAGCTTATTGCTCTCTACAGGTACCTTAAAGGAGGCTGTAGCGAGGTGGGGGTTGGTCTGTTCTCCCATGTGCCTGGTGACAGGATGAGGGGGAATGGGCTAAAGTTGCACCAGAGGAGTTTTAGGTTGGATGCTAGGAGGAACTTCTTTACCGAAAGGGTTGTTAGACATTGGAATGGGCTGCCTAGGGAAGTGGTGGCGTCACCATCCCTGGAAGTCGTTAAAAGACGTTTAGATGTAGGGCTTAGGGATATGGTTTAGTGGGGACTGTTAGTGTTAGGTCAGAGGTTGGACTCAATGATCTTGAGGTCTCTTCCAACCTAGAAATTCTGTGATTCTGTGAAAGCAAATGGCTACAATACAGCTTGATACCCTCCAGTGATGTATTTTTTAAGTATTCGACAATTCTTAAATGAGACTGGCAATAATTCAGTTTTAAAAGATTTATAATACTTTGCAATCATCCTGTTTAGTCAAGGAGACTTCAAAATATATGTTTATTATTACTGTAGCAAAAGTACAACTTACCAAATGAAGGAAACACAGAAGGTTAATGAAATCTCTTAAATGTTGGTGAAATGTTCAATAGAAGAGTCAGATTTTGGATGTTACTGACAGGCCAGCTTTGTACTTCTGAAGTTTAATTGATGACTGCAATAAAATTTGCATTATTTTATAGACTGACAAACATCTGCAAATAATTTCTACTGATTAAGTCCATTTTCTCTAACCCTTGTAACAGCAAACCTTTATATACTCAGAAGACTCCCAAAATACCATTTCTGGTTTGAAATAGAGATTAAAAATGTCACTCAACAGTGTCAACAACAACAACAACAAAAAAGCTATTGCATAGTCTGCATGGTACAGATGATTGATAATGAAATATAGCAAACTTTCACAGTAACACCATTATATATGGTGGAAGTGAAAAAATATTATTCAATACTTCTTTTGAAAAGACTTGTTTATTAATGAACTGGAAATTTGCCAAGTAGCAATACAAGTAACAGCAAGTCTTTTAAAGTTTTATTCCACATATGTTTCCAGAACTTAGTCTCAAAAGTGTTTCCTTGTACAGAAGAGAAACATAATTGCCTTAGCTACAGAAAGTACTGAATACTTTGCTAAACAGTAAAGAAAAAGGTATGGTCATGGATCATTGACATTGGTAGCTTTATGACTCAACAAAACAAATGCTGTTTTTTTGGTCCTTCCTTCAGGGAGAGTAGGATGGTCCATGATGTTTTTGTCTGCCTTTGTTTTTCCCAGAGATAACAGTGGTAAGAGAGGCACATTTGTAAGGTTGATTGGACATGATTTATTGCCACCACAATGTAATGACCCAACATATGAACAAGCCTGAAAACCCAATCTCTGTAGGACTGTCTCTGTTCATTTACTGAGCTTAGTGCATGCCAAAAAGGGAAAAGTAACAGAGAGATTATAAAATAAATAAATAAATAAGTTGTTTTTGCTTAAAAGGTTTATTTCAGTAATCACCCTGGGACTTACATAAAAATATTTTAAATGTCACTATCAGTTTTGTTGTTGTTGTTGTTGTTATTTGCATTTTATTGGCCTTTTACTAGTTTGTAGCGCTGTTGAAAAGTACTCAAAAAGGGGCACAGAGTGTGTGTTAGGTATTTTACTCTCTGATGCCTGACACACAGGCAAGGACCTTCACACTTCTTGTCTTCAGATGCTGAGGTGCAGCTTTGTTACTTCTCCCTTTGCTAACACTGCCCCTGAAGTGTAGACGGCTCCTGACTGAGAAGCAAAGTATAAATATCCCATGTGCAAAGAAGATGAGCCTCTGGTGCCAGGGAAGTGCATTTCCCACAATGACAAAAGCCCATTTTTCTGTGCTCAATAGTGGGATTCATGTCACCAAACTGTTTTGGGCCTTTGATGCCCTAAGATATCTGAGACATGAACAGGGATGGCAGCTATTACACCAAATGCATAGGAGGCCAATACTTTTCTGGGAATGTGGTAAAAAGTCACATAGGATACTGTAGGGCTTCTAAGACAAAAACAGAAACTAATATTTAAGCACCTGAGTTGCCTATGTCTGAACTAGTCTCCCTGAACTCCTTCCTTTTACTCGTGGTTCATGCATTTACAAATGCACTTTACTGCAACTAAAGATTCAGAGGGCACTAGCACCTCAGATTTTAGCAGTGGGAGGTGATAATACTCAAAATCTTTGTTTTCTGCTGGTCTACCACTTGTCTGGGGACTTTTAAGTTTCTTTTTCTTCCTAGTAAACACTCAACTCACAGGAGAGTGTCAAAATTGTGCGTTGTGTCCCAAATAGTTTAGCTTTATTTCTGAAGTTTTCAGTACAGTTTAGCTGTTATTTTTGCCCCTCCAGAGGTAAGCAGCACTATCTTCTCCCATGTGGAAGTGCCATGAGAATATTTTACTATCTCACTGCTTGAAGAGAAATTATACACCTCACTCTCATTTTCTCAGTCATTGTGGTTTCTTTGCTCTTTGACTTTGCTTTTAACATGCAAACTTTCCATATCTCTAATCATTTAATTCTTCATTATCTTCTGGTTCAGTCTGCTTGTTATTAACATCAAAAGTAGAAAAGATGACAGAGAATAGCTAAGTGCGTAGAAGAGAAATCTCATAACAAAGTGCTGGTTCCAGTTTCTTTGGTAATGAATAAAGTAACAAAACAATGAACAATTTATTTATTTATTTATTCATTTATTTATGGCATATTTAACCCATAAAACTACAAATGTTTGGTGAAGAAAACAGAAGAATAATCCATAGACTACCAGAAACAGCCCATTTCACTCACTTGACATACCCTTGCTTCATGTGTTTTTTCTGTGGTTTATTACATTTCCTGAAATGTACCTACACTTCCTAAAAATCAACATCATTCAGGTTACAAGTAGCATGGATTAACAAAAAGAAGATGGACTGTAGAAAACACCTACTGGTGTCAGCAAAATTACATACTGTGAATGAAATCATTGTGGTTTACGCTAGTAGGAAAAGGAGATTAGATCTATAAAAGGCCTCAGAAAGAAACTTTGTGCTGGTATGCAGAAGGACCAAGAGAGAGATGTGTTTCCATAGTAACCACAACTGTTTTATCTGGTTTTTAAGCCAATCCTCCCTTGTCTCATGAGTCTGTCTGTCATATCAACCTGTATATGCCCAGATACTAGAATACACAATCCCAGGATCTACAGATCATAGATATGGCAATCAGATGAACTGATGTTATTCTCATCTTCTTCATGACAAATTTACAAGCCAGCCATGGCCTTGTAGTCTGATAGTAACCAAACCTGATCCTTGGAGGATGCTTACAACAGAAGAAATGGACATGAGGAAACAAGTAAGAACATACCAAGGTAGCCACAGAAGTTTGTTGAACCACTGGAATGACCAAAGGCTCCTCCCTTCATTGACAGGATATCTGAAATTCCCCCCCATCTCAGTCTGAAAAACAACAAGAACAACAACAACACCTACAAATAAAATAAAACCACCAGCACGATGGTAAACTTTTAAAATAAGGTTTCAGATGCATTCAAGAGAGGCAGGATTTGGTTCTTTGGAATATTGTTAATTTATGTACTTGCTTTAAAAAGCACATAGCCTGTAAAGGTGTTAATTCAATATAACACATTCTGTCTCATGAGATTTATTTAAGTGAAAATGTCATGCTGGTTACATTTAAAGTAAGTGTTAATTATAACTGTTTTTTTTTTGTTGTTGTTGTTGTTGCTTTTTTTTATATATAAATTTTGTTACATGATTGTGAGTTTATCTCAGCTACAGGCCACTGGACAATATATTGCTCTCTTTCTTTATTTTTAAGTGTCAAGATCCATTAGGGTCTATGAGTATACACAGACCTAACTTTTTATTAGTCCAGAAAGATCTGTGCAGGGAAGGTACCACTACCCATTAATGTTTTGAATTTCAAAACGAAGATTTTTGCTCTGGCTCAAAAGTAAGGACCAGATTACGATACTGGAAACAATCCTTCTGAGGTCACTCCTGATCATACCTGACCCACCAAACACCCAATGTCACCAAACACAGTGACAAATATCACTAAACACAGTGACAAATGTCACTAAACAAAGTAATTTTATTTTATTTTTTCCTGAGTAGTTTATATCAGGGAGCTGACAAAAACAGATCAAACTCAGGGCAGCCAACAAAGAATCTCACCTTTCAGGAACAGTCACCTTTCATTCTGTATATAGTTAATTGAGAGAAGCTGGCAATTCAGCCATCCTAAAATGTAAGCCTGAGTGCACCTATCTTAAGCTGAAAATGTGTCAAAAGATTTTTTTTGTTTGCTTGCTGTGGGTGGCATGGACTTTGTGGTAACTCATTGGAAAGAAAGGACTTTGGATAATGCAAATTAGTCATGCATTCTGTTTTGCTATAATTTTATCTCCTATATCAAGGATGCACACACACAAAACAAACAAACAAACAAACAAAAAAAAAGAAAATATTTGCTATCTGCACATTGTGGTCAATGGAAAAGAAAAAAAAAAGATGAATTCACATGAATTCACATGAAATGTTCTTTTTGTGCAAGCAAATTTATATTTGGTATTACAAACCAGCTGGAAGAGCAGAAAGATATCTACTTCCCTTATTATTTCCTTGCTTTAATTAGACTCATCAAAGAAAGGATAGTGATTTTTTTAATGACAAAGAGAAAATGTTATAACTGTGAGTTCTGGAAGAAACTTTGTGAAAGAGTGGAGGAAAAGAAGCAATAAACCAAACCAAAAAAAAAACAAAAAAAACAAAAAAAAAAAACAACCAACCAACCAACAAACAAACAAAAACCACCACACTTTTCCTCCTCAGATCAAGAAATGTCGTACCTTTATTTCTTGCACGTCTGATCAAAGTCCCACTTTGCTGCAAGGAAAGGACAGAGAAGGCTTTTTCCTGTACAAAATACATATAAAAGTCTCTGCAGTATCTGTATACAAGTGATTGAACTCTTTACCACTCTACAGTTGTACATTACTTCACCAAGTTCTGGTCCTGATGGTCCTGAATGAACCTGTGTAGGAGAATAACTTTGGAACACATAAAAGGGTGACAGCGCCAGTGACCCTGAGATCCATCCATACAGCTGCAAGTAACCATGCAATAAGCAGTGATTTTCAAGAAGTCCATGGGAACTCTTCCCGATTTCAGCCTAACATAAAACACAGTTTATTTCTTCATCTTCTCATCAAACCTGACACAAAGGCTACTACTACACTATGTCCCAGGGAAAGAGCAGGATAATCACCACTATCCCAGGTCTGCAGTTGCATGATAGTTCTAAATAAAGAGAATCTTAGAAAGCAGATTGTGCCCTGAGCACAGGGAAAAGCAAAGCAAAACCAACCAACCAGCCAAACAGATAAAAACCGCAGTCCTTGTCGTTCAGGTTTGAGAAAAGTTTTCTCCAACCTCAAGCTGCAAGGTCAGTTTAACCATAAACATGTGAGCAACTCACTACTAACAGGGTACTGAAAAGCTTCTGACTGTCACTGATGCACCAAAATACTCTGCCCAGGGGTCCTTTTCCAGCTGTAGCTAATCTCTGATACTTTGGAAGAAAACCAATTTTCTCTTTTTCCCAAAAGCAAAGTTAGACATCAAGCAAGTAAAGAATATTTCTTCCCATTGCCTGCAGGCAACAGTAGACCCCAGGAAATATGCAGTGAACTAATTAAATACTGTTGTGAGCAGAGCATAACAAACTCACCATGATCTATCTGCTTTCATCCCTTTTTTGGGGGGAGCCAAACTACACATCATATCCTGATATCGTATACTTTAATTTCAAACTCCTATCTTATCTTTTTTTTTTTTTTTTTTATCCTAAAATCTCCTCTTGAAAAAATTGCACTCCAAATTTCCATGATTTTATCGCATCTAATGAAATAATTCAAGTTCCTCATCTCCATGACTATCTAGAATATCCTTTCAGAACTTCCCTTGCTGTTAGAATCCTTCTTCCAATTTTTGGTTTAGGAAGTTTTATTTCCATTTCACAGTTCTTTGGCTTTGTACTATTTCCTTTTGTTAACCTTTCAAATCTGAGCAACTCCCTCTCTGTCCTCATTTTTTTCCAAGTTACCTAGACCCACCTCTTTTAATATGTTTTAAAATCAATTCTTTATTTCCATAACTATTTATCCCTGTTTATTTTTATTCTAGGTAAACACAGCTTTAAAGATGACAGATAATCTTTAGGCATACTTAGCCTATATATTCTGGCTCAATATGAGGGGGCAATTCTTTACTGTGAGGTGACAGAGCACTGGAACAGGTTGCCCAGGGTGGTTGTGGGGTCTCCTTCTCTGAAGATATTCAAAACCCAGAAGGATGCCATCCTGTGCAATGTGCTCTAGGTGATCCTACTCAGCAGGGGAGTTGGACTAGATGATCTTCAGAGGTCCCTTCCAACCTTGGCCATTCTGTGATTCTGTGATTTTATAGTTTAATTTAATCATGGGGGAGGCACAATACACATGAGACCAGGATAAATAAGAATAAATTAAATAAACCTGAGGGTTTTTTGTAGATCTAATCTTCATGATATTATGGACTGTGCTATCTGTGAACTCCTAGAAAAAGATTTCAACAAGATTTGTCTTAAGATTTTCTATTAGGAAAAAAGAAATATTGATGAATTCTAACAGTAAATTATAGTGACATCCCACAGGACTATGTGGCCATGCCAGGTGTCTGCCCGTCTTCAGACTCCCTCTCTCTAGCCTCTCTGGATTGTGACGTAAGAGCTGAATCTGCAGATATGTATCACTTTATGTTACTTTTGCCATTAATCTACTTCTGCTTGTGTTAATCTCTGAAAAACAAAATGGAATTAGCTACAGCTGTTGTATCTGCTCATGTGTTGTTTTTTTTTTTTGCAATTGCATCTTCTGAACATTTTTGCAATTGCAGCTTCTGAACAGTTGCCACAGTATAAGTAAGTTTCCAAACTAACATTTTCACCATTTTGAGACAGCTTAGCCCAAAAGAATGTTTGGGAACAAGCACTTTGACACCTTGTTGCGACTCATGCAACAGGTTTCAAAGATAATTGCTATCAGCTAAGCAGATAAATAATTACAATTTAATATTAATTAGGCTGGAGGGAAGTTTACCATTCCAAATGCAAATTATCCATTTCAACAGGAGCATCTGGAGAGGGAGTGACAGGTCTCCTATTAACACATCAGAAAACAGAAGTTTATTTGCCAGACAAATCCATCACTGAAGTCTGAAAATGCTGCACATTATAGCATATCCAGTGAGCCTGTGCTAGGCAAGGTAACATATTCAGGAGCACACACACTGTCTGTTGACTTCAACAGGGACAGAAGAGGAGTTCTCCATGAGGAGTTTTTCACTATGTGTTCTGCAATTTTCTTTCTTCTGTGTGCCTGCGCATTTCCCACACAGATTTTAATGGATAGTTTCTAGTGGCATCAAGAAAACTTTTAAATAAAGTTGATCAAGTATTTGCATTCTGACCTCTACCAGCCACATTTACAGGGGCAGTGAGGATGGTGCATGGTGGTGGGGCTGGCATTTTCAGGAAAAATGCTCAACGTCCCCTTTGCCCATGCACTGCCCAGGAGACAATGAAGAACTAAGGTTCTTCTAAAATTTTCCTGTTCACACTCATTTCCCCCTCCTTATAATGAAGCTGTTACAGATGGCAGCAATAGGACATACCACTGCTGCAGAAGAAGCTATCCTGACGTATCTTTTCTTGAGAAATTTAAAGTTTCTCCTAAAGAAACCTATTGTGATAGCAACTGTTTCCCATAGTTGTTTCACACATTTTTTTTTACATTTTTTTTCCCTTCTCCCACAGGCTATTGTTCTGCTCCATCTGTGCAGAATAGAAAGTGCTGCTATACCCATTAGTGAAGAAAAGGCCATGGAGTGGGTAGCACCTCCCTCCAGAAGTCTGAAGGCTAACAGTAAAAAAGCCAGTTTTCCATTGTTTCTGAAAATGCTGCTAACACTACAGGCCCTCCAGGTTGCCATTCACTTTGTAGAAAGGAGAATGAGTGACTGAAATAAAAGAAACAGGGGAGGGTTCCCCAGCACGAACTGCAGGGGAACATTCTGTGCATCAAAATTAGTCAGGGTAAGAGTGACTGTCCACTTGCAGTGGAGCACCAGTTGCTTCACTTGAGTTATTCCCACAGCATCCTTTGCAAATTCATTGCAAATTACCAAGCAGAACTATTATCCATGCAAGAGTTAAGTGCATCAGAAAAGATTATCTATGATTTGCTGTACTTTCTATCTAGGGAAAGCTTTTTGATGCAAAAATCTGAGTGTTGCAGGTGGTAGCTGGGGGCTGCTTCCTGTTGTCAAGAAATATATTTCTATTACGAAAACTCACAGTGAATTTTTTTATATGAAATCAGATGAAGAAAGAAACATGGCATTTGATGGTAGGCTAAAAGCTGTTACTCAAAATAGTTCAATGGGTTTGCCTGAGTAAAAACAAGACCCCACACTTACACCCTCACTTTATCATATGCTTTCTGTGTGCTTCATTGGGAGGAGGTTTTTTTGGCCTACTTTGTCATCTATTGTACTTAAACTGCTCCTTAGCGTTATGGTGGATCTCTGCCCAGCAGCTACTCTAAAAGACAACAAATCATCCAGAAGTTTGCTATTTCTGTGCATTAACACAGGTCAGAGCAGTAGGGAACGCTCGATATGGGATGCAATGGAGGAGCAATCAGCGGTAAATGTGTGATACAAGGCAGACTACCATTAGTGGTGAGGGAGAGAAGAGAGGCAAAGAAAATACTTTGATCACGGTGGTCCGGAGCCATAATTTATGGTGCCATGTGCTAGATAATCTTTTGGCAGCTTCGTCCCATCTGAATGTAGGCAATTTTATTAAACGACAGAGACACAAAGTCTTTTGTGGTTAGTTAGATACCCTGACATCAACAGCTCCAATCCCCAATTGTGTGGAGAATTAAGTTAATAACTACTTTCCATCAGTGCTCTGTTGAGTGTAGCAGCAGTGATTTCAGCCTGAGCTGAAATCCTGATGCTGAGCCTATCCCATTCAGGCTTCCTGACTGCTGTGATCTTTGGAGGAACGACTGGTTTTTATGGACATCATGAAAGGCATTGTAGGCATGTGTCCATTTCACAGCTGGCATTTCTGTGACTGATGTTGCTTGGTCAAATGCAACAGCTGTTCTGAAGGGTAATATACAGAGTGCTCAGAATAAATTGTTGAATAAATCAAGGCAGGTATCTCTGCAGGCCTGACTGAAAGACTACCAAAAGTAAAAGAATCTCTCTTCTCAGTCCAGTAATATCTTGGACTGGGTATTTCATTCATAAACAGATTCTCAAAAACAACTTTATAAACAAAATAATAATAATAAAATAAAATAAAATCTTGAATACTTTCTCTCATATAGAAAAGGGAGAAGCCATTTGAGGGATCTGTTACTATTAATCTACTTCTAAACAGGTCCAGAGGATATATTTTGTCATTGGGATTCAAGTGGAATTTAGATTATCACATAAAATGTTAGTAGCAGCAGCTGCAGTGGATGCAGCTTTGGATGCCCACGTCTGCTCTCTTTGTGAGCCCCACGTGGCCAAGGGTAGGAGACAGGCTCCATGGGGCTCTGGCCTTGGCCTTTCTTGGCGGCTAATGCTTAGTGGCTGCGTGCTTTGGCAGAATCTCAGGCTGTCATAGCTTTAGGGATCAGAGATCCCTAAGCCCATCACAGCACAGGTGGCTGGCTGTACCCATCAGCTGCCAGGACAGGCAGGACTGTGCACACAGCTGGGGAAAGCAGCCCATGGGGAGCCTTGGGGAAAGTGAGCTGTGAGACTCACTATGGGTATGGAGGAAGAGGGAATGTGGAGCAGTGCATGGGTTCACAATAGTGATATAAATTTTGCTGACTTTTACTCCTCTTTGTGTACGAGCTTAGATCAGGGACCGGCATATGTCGTGGTTTGCACTGGGACAGAGCTAATTTTTGATATAGTCACCGGTACAGTGCTGTGTTCTGGATTTATGGTGAAAATGCTGATATCACATTGATGCTTCAGTCATTGCAGAGCAGTGCTCACCCAGAGCCAAGGACTTTCTAGCTTCTTGTGTACCCTGCCAGGAAGGGGCTGGGGGTGCACAGGGAGCTGGGAGGGGACAGAACCAGGACAGGGGGCCTAGAGTGGCTGAAGGGATGTCCCACACCATGTGGTATCCTGCTGAACAATAAAAATGGGGGCAGCGGTATTTATATTATATTTATATTATTTATAAAACTGAGTGGAGGGATGCCATTGCTTAGGACTGGTTTGGCATTGGTTTGCTAGTGGTAAGGAATTGGATTTTACAACACCTGTTTTGGTTTGGTTTGTGTTATGTTGTGTTGCACTGTTTGTTTGTCTGTTTGTTTTTATTTGTTTGTTTTGTTTTGTTTTTCTTCTTTGTGTTTTTATTTGTTTGTTTTTCTTTCTTTCTTATTAATTTGCCTTTATTACAACCCACAAGTTCTTGCACTTTTTTTTTTTTTTATTTTGCATTTTTTCCCCCATTCCATTTTTGGAGAACGGCTGTGTGGTTCTTAGCTGCCTGATGCATTAAACTACAACTACATATATTCATATCATTTTAGGAATGTAGCAGAAAGCATCTTCATATATATATATATATTTAAAATAATAATATGGAAAAAAGACTCTGTGACAGAGAAAAGTACTTAATATCACTGTCTTCTAATGTGTTACTGTCCCATTTTTCTTGGGAGAGAAACCCTGAAGTCCAACCTCTTCAGCTATTTCTAGAGAAAGATCTACTTTCTGAAATTTGGAGATAAAAGAAATGAAATGCAAAATATCTTGTGACTGCATAGGCCTGAAAAATATTTGTATGCTCTTTGGGTTACATTTTGCTACAAATACTGTCCTTCTCTCCCCCTCCTATTCTCTGCCAGCTTGTTACTATTGCCTGAACCACAACCACAAAATCCTCATAGGAATAAATTTCTCCCTCAGAGAAGAATGTGAGGCTAAATTTCTTTATGCTTCTAAAGAACTTTAAAATCCCCAAATTTAAAGTTCTGGTAAAGCACAACATTGTCTTCTCCTTAGAGCAAAGTAAAAATCGGGGTTATCTACAGCTGAGGATGAATCCCATGAGTCTGAAATGCAGAAGAAATATCAGAACAGAGGAAAGAATATATACCCAGGTCTGCAAAGTCATCATTCAGCTTCCATAGTTCCTTGTTTTATATCAAGGGGAACAAATCTGCACAATGAAGTTTATTCTGGGGCAGCATCATTCTGCTTTGTGCATATACATGTATGTCCCACATTGCCTACGTTTTACATTTAGTTTTGAAATAGTTTCTTGTTAAAAAGTAAGACCACTTCTATAGGTTTGCTTGGAAACCAGTGCTGCAGCCTGTGCAAAATCTATTTGCAGTTGCACCATAAATTGAGGTTTTGGGCTCTTTGCTTTTAAAACAAGACCTTAGATCTCACTCATATATGTCCTGCATCCTCCGCAGCTATTCATCTTCACGTTTTAGCATTTTCACTCACATCAGAGAAATGGCCTAATGACACCAGAAGCATATTCCATTACACCTAAACATATTAAATATAACTGGGAAACCCTTACATGCCATAAAATGATTCTGGAGCTTCCAGAAGAGTTCAGGCTGTATAGTCAAAGAATGTTGTCCTTTTTCCACTGGTTTCACGTGATGGGTATGAGCCCTGTTCCAAGGGGGCTCAGATCAGCCAAATGCTAGTGCTTGACCTGCCTGTCCTCCATCTTCACATTGCTGTTCTAGCAGTGCCAGTCAGTTAAAATTTATTTCTGTGATGTCATATTCAGAGAAGAAAGAAAGAAAAAAATCTTCCTTATTGGAGTTCTTATGAGGAGTTCGGGAAAACCTTGATTCTATTAAGTCTCTGTGGTTTAGACTCAAGTTCCCCTTGCTGTATAATTGATGTAATTTTGTTTTAAGACTCTATTGTTAACTTTATGATTCACTTTTAGAGTCTGAGCTGTAATAGCAAATTTAATGATGTATGTATTACAAATGCTTTAAACAAAGACAGAAAAGAACACATTATCTTTCTTAAACTGTCTCTTATTAAACTGTATGATCTCTACTTCTCATTTACACTATGCACTTTTATACTCCACCAGTTGTGGCAATGAGATATGAGTTGTGTATGAATTACATTTATATAATTTTTTAGAAGAAATAAATATGAGAGATCAATTTTTTTTTTTTCTTTGGACTTTGAGGTAGAGACATTCATGTTGTGATTGGTCAAGCTTTCCTTTTTTTAGAGAGGAATAAACATAGCCAAGCCTTATTACTTATTTGCTTTTTAATCTTAAAAACTCATCAGCTCACCCAATTATTAAAATACAATACTGTGATATGCCCACCATTATCATTAATTGATAAAATGTCAAACATCTGGTCTGCATAAAAGGAATGGCTACTGCATGTTTTCAATGACTAAAGAACTGTACCCAAAAGCAACTATACTTCCCTTCTGTCTGAGTGAATAAAAATGAGGCTATTTTTTTTTCCAGCTTGGACTTCCAAATATGCTCATGCCCATAAGTGAGCAGATATGCAAGAATGAATCAGCACTGTGAAAAATCTCAGGCAGGGTTACTCCTTGTTAGAAAAGTGGGAGAGAGTGGATAATAACTTGATGTAAATATTGCCTCTTTCTTTCTGTGGCTCTTTCTGTTGCAACTTCAGAAATTCTTGTTGGTGCAGGGTTACATCTGTGTGAAATAGTAATCTGGACCCTGTCTATTTGTTGCTTTCATGAAGGAAGGTGGACTGTTTGGAGAGAGTGTTTGTCACCTTGATGAAAAACAACAAAGGTACTTTAAGTTTGACAAGCCCTTGCACTGGTTCATAACATTCATTTTAGACCTAAGATGAAATGCCTGACTGGTAGTGTCTGTCCATCTTAGTGGGCTGTAGAGAAAAACTACTCAGCCAGTTTAGACTCAACACTTAAAACATAGGTTTAAAAGCAAGGCCAGGTGAACTCCCCCACACAACAATAATCAGCTCATTTTTCTAGAAAATGGACTAGCTACACATGGTCTGCTACCAAGGTATTGCATTAATACTTCTGAAGGAGTCAAAGATATGAAGAGAAAGATACTCCATTAAAGAATCTTGTTCAATGTAGGTGAGGAAGGAAGAGAGAAGATGCAGACCGCTGCAAGAGGAAATGGGGAGGAGAGGCTCAAGCTTGACTGAACACGGGCAGATCTCCCTCTAAAGATAGAATCAGATATGGAGAGCGTCTTTAAAAATAAGGATTTGTTAAAATTTCTATGGTTATTTGGAGTACTTTTAAGAATCAGATGACAGCAGTTAAGAAATTTCCCAAGTATCTCTGTATAATTTTTCCCATAGTTTCACCCTAAAATGTTCTACCAAAGATGCCACTGGCATATTGAAGGAGCACATACAAGAGACTGTGGTGAAGGGCTAGGAGCTCTTGATAATGATCTTCCCCTTGTCTGGGTACAGTATAATAACTTTCAGCTTCCAACGATGAAACCTTTTTCGGTGTTTTGGAAGTGAGACTAGTTCATCACCTATTAAATGGCATTAAAAGGATTAATTGTATACCCAGTATATTTTTTTTTTTCTGTTATCATTTCAATGAATGCATTTTAATGCTTTTGTAAGGAAGCATTATTTTGCTCATGAGCATAATAATTATGAAGTAAAATAGATGAACAAATGCCCACCACTTTGTGTGATTGATCCTTATTTTTAATACTATTTTCCTAGCCAGTAAGTCCTCACTTTATAGCATTTCTCTTCAGATGACTGAAGAATAAGAAAAGAAACAATATTGCATCTGTCTGTATAGGGGGATTAGAGTTTTCATAATAAATAAATAAATAAATAAATAAATAAATAAATAAAAGTGAAGCAAAGCATTAAGTCTTTATCTATTCACAGTTCCCATTCTGAAGTACTGTCCAACTTATTTTCTTTAACTTTTTTTTTGTTTGTTTGTTTTTTAGCAAAATTGTGCATATAGCAAAAATAGCATGTATGTATTAGCAAAGCATTTAGCAAAATTGTGAATTATTTTCAACAATTCCAAAAAGGAAAATCATTATTGATGATATAAAATGCAATCATGTTGTCTTGAATGCAAACCCGGTTTCTCAGAGAAATTTGTTCACAATCAGATTTTATGTCCTGTTGATGTAGTTAATATTTTTAAAATGTTTCATAAAGTAAGATTTGCATACATCAGTAATTAGAATATCACCACATTTTTTAGCAGTATGTTAATTTCCAATGAAGATAAGTACTTGGGCTTCTTTATAAAACATGTCAAAACAAAAGACAAAGAATTATATGTAGAATATATTGAGTTCTGGCTGGTAGGTGGTATTATGAAACAGGAGAGAATTAACTTTAGCAAACATATATTAAAAAACAAAAATAAAAAAAAAACACAAAAACTAACTAAAACAAACAAACAAAAACTAGCAAGAAGACTTAGGAAGATCCAAACAACAAAACTTAAATATTTTCCAATCTACATTCCATTCCCCTTTTATTTATTTATTTATTTATTTATTTATTTATTTATTTATTTATTTTTCCTCAGACATGGGGGAAATTTCCCGCAGTCATTTACTGCCATTCCACTCTTGGACAAATGTGAGGTCATTTGCATTGCTGTTAATTCAGAAAAGCATTTGAATATGCAAATTAAAACTGGAATTTTATGAAAAATGATGTTCATGTTTCTTTCATATTCAAACAGTAACATCTAAACATTAATCAACTCTCTGTGTTTTTATTATCAAAGCCAATTACATGAAAGTGAATTAAGTAGCCCTGAAAGAAATTTATATATGTTTCAATAAATGCATTCTGTAACACTAATATGTTAAAATTATTGGAAATCATTGTATGCTAGTTGTCACACAGGATTATATCCAATTTACAAGAAGTTTCACTGTTCTTACAATAGAAAATGTGTATGGGAGTAATGCCATGTGAGCTGGCATGTTGAACTCTTGTTTTAAGAGATGCTACTGAAAATGCATGAGTTTTAATAAGACTTTTTTTTTTTTTTTCTTTTTTTCTTTTTTAACAGTAACAGGTCAGGAAGTGGGTGGACAGCTCTACTGTGATATTTTCAATTTTTAAGAAAAATTATGTAAACAGTTTAGTATGTTTCGTCATTTAGTTTGAGAGCTAGCAAAAAGTGCATCTTGGCTAAATTTCTCAAGAAAAAAAAAACAACACACAACAAAAAACAAGAACAAAAAACTGATATACATGAGACTGCATAAGAGATTTTTATTGCATATACACTCATCTGAGGGCCTGATCCCAAAGCCAATAAAGATAATACGAGGCTTTTTTTCATAATTTTCTTACAGAATGGATTTGCAGATCCACAGAACATCTCAGTTCTCATCCTATTTATACGCAAATCCTGTTAATGTAAAATTAACTCCTCAAAGACCCTTCTTAGCCATGTAGTGCTGAAGTTAGACCATGAACAAAAATATTAAGTGTAAGTGAATCTCCTGTGAGATATCATTACTTTCATGTCACAGTAAACAATACGATGTGATACTACTAAAAAGAGAATTAAACAGAGTATGAACCTGTAACTGACAAGTATAATTCAAGAAATAGACATAGTTGGATAAAGACAAAACTCACCCCAAACCTGACTCATCACCTATCTTGGGACCAGATTCTGCACGCACATCCAATAAGTTAGAGTTATTTAACAACCCATCCTGGATCAAACCTTGACTACCCTTAATCCTGTATGAACAACGTAAATAGCTCTGTGTGTGCTGGAACTTATGAGCCTGTACGAAATGTATGTCTCATGCCTCATTTCCAGGTCCATTTGAAGTTTTCTTGGAAGCTGGAATATTTACAAAGTCTTTTCTCTTCCCCATGCAAAGGCTCTAGGGATTAATGTTGATGCAGCTCTTCTCTGAAGTAAAGCACTTAACAAGAACCTGCCCTTGGCCTGATGGCCTCTTTTCATAAAAGTCACAAGATTACTATGTCTCCATTAACTTTGTTGAAGTTGGCTAACTAGTTCAGAAGTTATATGGGGATAACAACCCCCAAATATCTCTGTATATTCACGTACACAGAGACTGAGAATTTCAATCTAATTTCTTAGAAAAACAGACTAAAAGTGATCCCCAAAGAATTTAAAAATTAATAGAGAACGGTAATTTTATCATGAGTAAATGAGTAAAATTTTTATTTATTATTATTATTATTTTTTAGGATATTTTTGCATCAAGCTGGGTCACTAGCTTCCATCAGGCTAGTAGCTTATAGTGAGCAACACCCTTCTTTGTTGCCTGCCTTAGCTCTAACTTCAAAAAAACATAGCTTTTGTAGTCTTGCTCCATGTATACATCTGTTTGGGCTAGTCTGATCGTTTAATAGCTTTTAACCTACCAATTTCACTGTTCCCACCAAATTTCAGTAGGTGAAAGATATCTCAAGAGTAATATCCATACCCAATTCTAACTCATATTACCTGTTATTATCCCAACAACCCCATCCCAATGTATGACACCAACTTTCCAAGAGCCAAAGGTACCAAAGAATTCCTGTTGCTTCACTGGTAACCCATGTTGTTCATGGATCAGCTAGAATAGATCCTGCTGGAAGAAAAAGAATTTATTTCCTCTATTTTTAAAACCTTTCAGAGCTCCTCACAATCTTTGGGTCTGTTCATTCCCCAGAAACACCCTGTGGCTTGTAAATCCTAGCCTACCCACTACCCAGTGGAAAGCAGGCAACCAGCAGAATATCCATCTCTCAGTCATTTTAGTTCACAATGCTAAACTTCTCTGACAGACATCAGTTAGCAGAAGACATCAAAAATAAGCATGATGGTGAAGGAAAACCCAAATGGCTAGTTTATGACAGACCTATCTTGCAGATAGATTTGCTTTTCTTTGTTTCAAGCCTGAAAGTGGTGGCTGTTTGTTTCTGAGTCCATGGTTTATTTCTTCTCTTCTCATCTATATCCTTAGCTCACATTGGCTCTTCTAAACTTGACAAATTGCCAGATCATACCAGATTAAACTTTTCATTGATTTCACACTGCAGCAGGGAAGCATTTAGTGACCTTTCTCAATCAGTCTTCCCTGGCTGAAAAATGGTTTTATTTATAGGATTTGTTAGTCTCCAGCCATTACAACTACCCAGAGCAAGGCACTTAGTGAAATGTCTTGTGTGGCTAGCACATATTTTCTATATGATTTAGGTAGAAAGGGGGAGGAAAAATGCCCACGTAGACCAAGGAGGAATGAACTGCCATGGCAAAGAAACCACACTTAATCCTAGTTTTCTTGTTCCTAATAAACATAGGCTTCTAAGGCCACTGGCACAGATATGGAAGTCAGTTCTATGTCAATATTTGTCATAATGAAAAAGAGCTGTAGATCCTAAAGGCTATTTCAGGGGAAAATAGGATGACACATTGCTATGTCCACCTAGTTTTGGCCAACCTAAATGTTTGCAACAGCTGTGAAGGGTAGAATATTGTCTTCTACACCCCTATCTTGAGAATGTGACCTTAGATACACAAATGTTCTCAATTGGTTTGTTACCATACCTAGACATGGGTGGCAAAGACAGCAGGCACTGTGACAACATCAAACATCCATATTGATAAGTCCTCAGGCTTCTCAAGAAAAAGCAGAAAGATTCATACCAGTGTGGCTCTGATCTGGACTTCTCAAACCAGAAATCCCTCAAGTAAAGTGCCAAGTCTGTAGTGAAAAAGTGCTTGAGGATAATGAGGTAACCGTTCACCTGGGTTTGGTCTTTCTATATTAATAAGAAGCTAAATAGTAGTATGTGAGGAATATATGATCCCCACATAAATGGGGAGAAAGTTTTGTAATAGCCAGTCATGGCAGCAAACCACATTTAAAAATCTAAAATCAGTAGAGATATATCAGCACTTACCCTACAGTAAACAACTAAAATGAGTTAGATATGCCCTAAGGATGCTAATTTCTTCCACTGACTACAAAGTGGTTCCTGTGCAACTGTCTCAGATGGACTTGCATTACAAACACTTGAAATCAGGTAAAATGAATTTGACCTCAAGCATTTCATTGCAAGCATCTATAACAATCACAGATGATTTTATCTGTGTTTACAAAAAATCCCTAAAGCACCTTGGGTAGTATCTAGGGTGCACATTAACAGAAGGAACAAAGTTACAAACAGAGGAGAGGCTTGTACTAATAGTCTAGATCAATGCTCTATGTTTGTCCTTTGCCAGGACAATAATGTCTCTTTGCAGAAGCAATCTGTCAGCTGAAATGCAACATTGTCACGTAGAACTCAGACATAACAAAATAAGGCATACGTCACTACCATTGGGTTGCGTGAGACACAGAGAAAGAATATTCTTTTTTCAAGCCTGGAAACAAACAAACAAACAGACAAAAAATTACAGGGAATTTATTCTTTGCTTTCCAAAGAAACATATTTCCAAACAAGTCGATGATAGCTAGAAATAGACTCCATATGACAGGTTTTCATGTATAATAGAATCACAGAATCACAGAATTATCTAGGTTGGAAGAGACCTCAAGATCATCGAGTCCAACCTCTGACCTAACACTAGCAAGTCCTCCACTAAACCATATTGCTAAGTTCAACATCTAAACATCTTTTAAAGACCTCCAGGGATGGTGACGCCACCACTTCCTTGGGCAGCCCATTCCAATGCATAAGAACCCTTTTGGTAAATAAGTTCTTCCTAATATCCAACCTAAAACTCCCCAGGTGCAACTTTAGCCCATTACCCCTCGTCCTGTCACCAGGCACATGGGAGAACAGACCAACCTCCACCTTGCTACAGCCTCCTTTAATGTACTCATAGAAAGCGATAAGGTCGCCCCTGAGCCTCCTTTTCTCCAACCACTCATCTCCCAGCCTGTAGCTCTGCTTGGGGTTATTGCACCCCAGGTGCAGGAGTCGGCACTTGGCCTTGTTGAACTTCATACAGTTGGCCTCAGCCCTCCTGCAGAGCCTTCCTACCCTCGAGCAGATTGACACACGCACCTAACTTGGTGTCATCTGCGAACTTACTGAGGGTGCACTCAATCCCCTCATCCAGATCATCGATAAAGATATTAAAGAGGACTGGCCCCAGTACCGAGCCCTGGGGGACGCCACTAGTGACTGGCCTCCAACTGGATTTGACTTCATTCACCACAACTCTTTCAGCCCAGCTATCCAGCCAGTTTTTAATGCAATGAAGCGTATGCCAGTCCAAGTCACAAGCAGCCAATAGGACTATGCTGAGTTACTTCTTGAAGGGTCTGAAAGTCAAACCATACCTTTATTTCACGTAATGATATTGTTTGTTTTCTTTGGTTTTTCTATTTCATAAAATATTTTCTATCAAAGAGGATGCCTCTGGTAGTTTATATTTACAAGAAATCAACCTTATTTGGTTCTTTAGCTGTCTGTTCTTTAACATGAGGAGTGCAAGGGACTCTTGCACTGGCCTTCTACAAGTTTCCTGATTTCTGCAGAAAGAAAGAGGGAATTATTTCACCTCAAAATATCTATGTTAAATGAACTAAATAGGATATATCTAGAATTTGCCTTTAAGTAGAACCATGAGAAAAGAGAAGTGTATAAATCCCTTGGAAAACAGTATAAGAGGTAAAATAACAGTTATAGGTAGGGAAATCACAACTTTTGGGTTAAGTAATTAATGTCATTAAACTTATTATTTATTTGATAAGCAATGTTCAAAAGTACCTCAGAGTGAAGATATTTCTGATACTACACATCTCTGGCATTCAAAAATGACAAGAGAGAACCCCAGGGCTAGAAGCTGAAATGACATAAAGCAAGACAAGACATCAGGCATACTTCTTTTTTCATTTTGTAATCAACCTTTAGAACTTTTTATATAGGAAAAGAGTGATCTTTCTACCATTCTCTAATTCTATAAAATCAAGAGTAGGTATCAGCCTAGAATTAAAAATAAAAATAAAAATAATAAAAAAAGGAAGATAATGTGGTGAATATTTTGAAGATGCCTCATCCCTGTTAGTGTTCAAGTTGGATGGGGTTTTGGGCAACCGGGTCTTGTGGGAGGTGTCCCTGTCCATGGCAGGGGTTTGGAACTAGATAATTTTTAGGGTCCCTTCCAACCCAAACCATTCTGTGACATTTTATCTGGAGAATTTCTTCAGTCTGTGTTACACAGAAAGTCACACTAAAATATAATAGTAAGAATGCCCCCCCCCCAAAAAAAAAAATCAAAAAAAAGAAAAAATAAACAACAATAAAAAAACAGTTTTGCCTAACCTAAGTGAAGCATTATTTTACACAGTATTTCTCTTATCTTGGTGCTAAATCCTTTCCTCTGATCTGAGCACCTGACTCTACCTGACATTTAAGTGAGATGCACACCCACAACTGAAGGCAGGCTTTGTCTCTTTTAAACCAAGTTTGTCTTTGATTTACAGAGAACAGAGTGCAGAGAAGGCAAAAATTCAAAGGGATGATTTATGGACTACTCTCAACTGTTTGCTGCACTGACAAGTTTTTCTTTGACTTTCTGAATTTCTTTGTAAAACTTACATGAAATGAAGTTTATTTACATAAAAAAATCCGCAGATTCCTATTTTTTGAGTGTTTTTTTTTTTTTTTAATTGAAACCATCTTAGTTTTTTTCTTTTAAATAGTTCCATCAATTTCTGTGTGCATTTTTTATGCAAAACATATTTTAAAATAGTGATTTACATTGACAGATTATCATGGGTATTCTGAAGATTATATTTTGTTAAGTGGAAAGCAAGTCTTCTAAATAAACCAGGTAATTTATAAAGTGCTTTGCTGCTAGATTTATGTATAAACTTGAGAGGCAACTCTCAGTTTTGCTTTTTACTTAAAATGTCCATTTTGTTGATGGAACCTAATTTTGGAATGACATCCAGGTAACAATATAATAATCCATTCTCACCGCAACAATCTTTCACTAAGCTCACGGGATACAGTGATTTAATAATAGCATGGTTTGAACACTTACATTATGCATTTATTTTTGAAGTGTGTGGACGTGTTCTCATCTGATTTCCTTGAAGGAGTTCCAACATTTTTTCTTATCACATAAATATTTATAATAGATGCACTGAAATAGTCTTCAGAAAATACAAAGCCAGATGCTAATAGAAAAATTTTACACAGATGAAGCAAAAAAATGTTGTCTTATTTTAAGTGCAGACGAATAACTTTTAATGTTTTATTCATAAGTGGAATTTCTGAGAACTTCTTGTTTAACCCTCCTCCACTTCACAGATAATGATAAACTGTGGAACTGGGGGCCAACACTGCAAACTGATAAGCACTGCAAGAATAATATTTAGAGCTCTGAATCTCATTGGACTTAGTGGGAATAAGTTTCAGAAATTGAAAGAGCTCATTTCTGCCCTCAGATGGATACTCCAAAAGCCCTTTGAAATCACTGCAGTTGATCAGACTCCAGACATTAATACTGCATGAATTCTCTTCCTTCAAATGATATTTTGCGTAACAAGAAATAAATCAAGAGACCAAGCCAGAAGTCTAAGCAAAATGAGTACTTTGATGAAAGGAGTACTTGATGGAGACTATCGTGAGCTGCTAATTACATAATGCTCTTAGTATATCTGAGCCTTAGTGCTATCGAGGGGGAGGATAGAAAGAAGCACAGTGTATCTGGATGTTAGTCCCTTCTTGGAAAGGTTATCATTTGGAAAACCCTTCTCTCTCCACAAAGAAAAAGCTACTCCACAGCACCCCACTTCTCTCATTTCAGCCTGCCTCAGAGTCAGAAGAGGAAGTGCCTGACTGTATGCACATGAATGCACATTTTACCTTGTTGCTAAGTTATAGAAAAGAAAGGGAAATCATACCACTTCCCTCTCCTGTAGTCCAGGAAAAAGTGACTTCCTACACCGAATTCTTTATTATACAGCAAAACCAGTAGCCCAGAGGCCAGCTCCTGTTGTCTGACATTGAACTAGGCTATTACCAGGAGAAAAAGCACAGTGCAGGTGTCAAGGAAGTCACGTTACATTCTGGTAACTGTGAAGGCAGCTGTGGGCATCCCTGTCAGAACCTATTACTTTCTACCTGGGCTGTCCACCAGTCAGCTGTGTTTTCCACAATTCATTTTTAACAGTTCTACTCCTGCTGCTGTGATTTATGGTCAAATACTCATGAGAGTAACTGTAACTGAGAGCCTTTCTTTCCTTTTTTTTTTTTTTTTTTTTTTCCCTTTTATATATATATATATGCATTTATTTCACAACTAGAAAAACTACGTGAATGAATACATGGATGAAATAAAAATATGGTTTTCACAGACACAGAAATCATTGGATTTTTTCCCTCTCCAAGTCTGCAAGAGCAGGAGCTCTCAGTGAGCCACAAAATTGCCACCCCTTGGTGGCTGGCTCACCTGCACATATTGCTAGCACATTGGTCCAGTCTGTCTTGTTGCTAGCAATACCATATTTATGCATTTTTTAACTGTGCTGCTCCTTGTGTTCCTTTAAAGATACACTGCTAAAAGGATCTGTGAAACACAGATCTGCTGTATGGAAACTTATTTTTGCATGTTTTATGTGTATGATACATATGTATGTGATATGTAGCTATAACCTTTTATATGTAATCTTGGTCTTATGTTATTTATATATTTATATATATTTATATATATTTATATATATTTATATATATTTATATATATTTATATTTATTTATATAGGGCCACAAAGATGATCAGAGAGCTGGAGCACCTTTCTTGTGACAAAAGACTGAGAGAGCTGGTGCTGTTCAGCTTAAAGAAGAGAAGGTTCCAGGGTGAACTTATATTGCAACTTTTCAGTACTTAAAGGGGGCTTATAAAAAAGATAGAGAGCAACTTTTTGCTCAGTCAGATTGGTGAGAAAAGGAGGAATAGTTATTAACTAAAAGAGTTGAGATCTATTTTAGAGGTTAGGAGGAAATTCTCTGAGAGTGGTGGTTGTGTCTGCCCCATCCCTGGAAGTGTTCAAAGCCAGGTTGGACAAGGTCCTGGGCAAACTGATCTAGTGGGAGGTGTCCTTGCCTTTGGCAGGGAGGTTGGAACCAGACGGGTTTTAAGGTCCCTTCCAACCAGAAGCCATTCTATGATTCCCTGATTATATGATATAATCATACATCCAAGATGAATAAAATTCATATACAGTTTATATATAAATATGTGCAACATATATATTTCTATCTCTAAGTTTTATCTACAGCATTTGATTCTCATTCTTTTGGTTGATTTCACATTTGCTATGGCAGTGCTGAATTCTTGCAGCCAGAATTTCTCCTCCCAAACAGTCACAGTAGATTACACAACAACCCATGAGCATTCTTGTATGAGCTCAAGTAAGTCATTGAACAATCCAGTTTTATTTCTGAGGAGGCCGTTTTCACAAATGGAATTTTATCCTAAATGGGAATGTCAACTAAAGAGCCCGCAGAGAACAAAAATCAACAAATTGCTGAACATCAACCTCCATCCAAATCCTGTTTCTCCTTCTTGTTAGTCTGGCCCAGCCTCAGGGTCCAAAACCACCAAATATCCTTAGAATTTAATTTTATCTTAGGATCTGAACATCAAGGCAGAAACTGTGTTGATCACAGATTTATAATCAAAGCCAGCTTTGCAGGTTAATTCTCTATTGCAATCTAGCCATACTGGCTTCAAAACTTATCCCTTTCCCATGATATTGTTGTGTGCACTACTGAAAAAATGACAGCAAAATAAAACCATCAAATTAGCCTCTGTACCCTAAGTTTGGCTGTGAGCATGGATTCCTGCTGGATTTGCACTGTCCCCCTGCCCAGGGCCAATGAGTCAACAGAATTCCTTAAGAGAAGTCTTGCCTCCCCTGGTACAGTGAGTCAGCAGAATGTGCTGACCTCCAGTTCAGTGAAAATGAAGGGGAAAAAATATCGGTAGGAGGAGCAATGTTTAAAAATAGAGCTTTTTTCCTAGGCAACTCAGTTGTGGCTCTGGCACTTAGATTTGTTGCCAATCAACAAACGTGAATCCTCATATTTATAAACCCTTCTGTATACAAAATCCCTTTGCCATCGAATTCATCCCTGGTACACCTTGCAGGGGGAGGAAGTGCTGTCATGTTACCTTGTAGCTTCTAAAGGTCAATGGGCTTCCTTTGAGGCTCAGTGAACTGATGTCTTTTGGGGAAGCTGTGTCTGAATCACTGCCTTCAATTCAGCAGGGACAAGGGCTAAGTGGAGGGAATCCAGAATAGCATGGAGAGCACTGCATGGGAAAATAGCTGTACACAGAGTGGTCATTGCTACTGATGTTCAGCATAATATGACAAGCTTCACCAAAACAGTAGCACTGAAAACTTGTACGTGGACTGAAGCTTTAGTGTTTTAAAAGGAGTACAAAAAGTCTCTGCTTACAGCACGGAGAAAGCTTTTAAAGATTTTTAAGGATAGTTTTGATGTTCAGTACTGAATCAAAAGTAGCCTCTGTTACTATGTTGTGAAGAATGCTACCTTTCTGCTTCTTTAGCAACTATGCTTTCAGTCATCACCCATGTCTTTAGAAAGATTTATGGTTGCCCCTATCTTGTTTTCGTCTTTTCTTTAGTCTGTGCAGAAAGAGATGAATGCTAGACTTTGGTCTAAGTCTGAGGCTTAACTATTTAAAAGGTAATTCTTGGATTTGGGATGATTTTGACATGTAAGACAATTCCATGTATTGAAGACCTCACAATGTAGGGCCTAAAAAGTATTGGTTTGGTGCAGTCCTGAGAAGGGTTTGGAGAATCTTTTCCCCCCAGGATGAAAACTAGAAAACTCCAAATCTATTAGCAAAAAATACCATTTTGGTATGGATATGTAGCTCAACGACAGATGGCAGTGAAGTGGGCTGGTCTCACCTACTCACAGCTGATTACCTTGGCAAACCTCAGTGGAGCTCTTGATAGTCAGTTAAAAATGCCTTTCATAAAATAAATAAATAAATTAATTAACTAATTAATTAAAGGGGATGATCTCTTTGCATTGCTCCTGTTTTTCTCTGTATATTCATGAGAAAAGCTTCTAATATGTAGTCCTGAGATTATAAACCAAACTTAAATTGCATCTCTCCCAGTGGAACTTCCAGTTTATTTCCATTGAACACACACCCATGGCATCCAAACACAACTACTCAGGTGCTAAATCACTGACAGCTCAGTTTTCAGTGCAGCTTTTTTCGTTTGTTTGCTCTTGGCTTTCAATACTGCTGCATTCAATTTCTTTTTCTGCGCAAGCATCACTTATTCCCATCTGTTACCTACCTCCCCTCTCTTCACAGTACCCTTAATATGATAGATGTTTTCCAAACATATATGAATACCTACATTTTGTCCTTTAGAGTTTCATCAAGCAAAATGCCAAATAATAATAAAATCAGATTTTGGAGAATAAGAAGTCATTTCACCTAATTTAAAGTCCCTGCCTCCCACATTCAAAGTCTGTCAGTGGTGAGCAGACACAAAAAACCAGAACTTCTTCTTTTGTATAGAAATATCACCAGTATGGAGGTCTCTCTCCTGGAGAATCTCAAAATCCCAAACCAATCCCAAAGGCAAGAGTTTTGCTAGCACTGTGATGACACTGCCTTTGAAGCTGAAGTCAGCATCAGCGCCCACATGATGCAGATAGGAAGGAAAGTTACTGTTCATGTGCCAAGCTCTGAGAGAGCTTAGAGACACAGCCTGAATTTCCAAAGTGGCACAAAGTCAGGGTAGTAAGGCTCATGCTTTAGGAAAAGTTAGGTTCAGAGCTGACATACAGGGGAGGAGAGGATTTAATCCTTTACTCTAAGGCGCAACACCCACCCCAGAGATGTTCATTCATCTCTCCCATTGGGCAGGGGACACTACATCTGCATACCACTGGCAATGAGGTTCTGGAAGGAGCATGACAACTTGATGATGATGGTGTTGCACTTGTGAGCATTTAACCCTCTTATTTTCCCAATCTTCTTATCTCTCGTCCTCCCAGGCAGGAATTTCAGACAGGCCTGTACATTCCAAACAAATTGGCAACATGTCCCCAGCCTGCCTTGTGCCTTGCAAGTCTCATTACCCTTTGGAAACAGCTTGCTCTCAATTTGCTTCGCTCCAGTGCAATCAGTGCAGCCAGATGGAAACGGCTTTGAAATTTACCTTTTCAAATCTCAGCTTCATATTTCTCTTTTGATGTTTCTTGTCGGGTTTTCCAGTTGTCCTCACCTCTCTCGGCTTGCCACGGCTCCATCTCTCCAGGCTGTGCTTTCCCCAGGCTTACAGATCTCTGAGCATCCTAACTTGCAAAGGCATTTCTGCCACGGGGTGGCTGTCACTGGAGCACTAATTTGCGCTGCTGCCAACAACGATGTGTGTCAGGCTCAGTGGCTGTGTCAGAGCTGGACAGCCACTGGAAAAAAAAAAAAAAAAAGACAGAAATGTTCTGACAAAGAAGCTTTTGGGGCTGCAGAAAGTTACAGTAGTTTGAACACTCATGTGAGACTAAGGATCATGTAACGAACAAGGAGCAACAGCTGGGAAAGTGCAGGTGGACTCAAAGTCTGCAAACCAAATTGTTCAAACAGGTCTGAAGATTGCATTGTGCCTCCAGGTATAGCCAAACTTGATAGCAACCAAATCCTGACTCAAACCTCTTGGTTTGTCACTGTCTTCAGTATTCATTGGTTAGGGGAATAGTCCTCAAAGCAATGGTTCTTTTTGTTACTTCATTATTGAATTGGAACCACACTCACAGGACTCAACACAGACACTTGAAGAAAGTCCCTACTGTATTGTTTGTGCTACATCATTGCAAGGAGTAAATAGATGGTGCTTCAACATGTTTTAGTACATTGGGAAAGGCCCTGATGCTCTCTTACTCATACACATTGCTAGGTACGGTATAGCATAAATAATCTGTAAGATTATATTATTCCCAAATATATAAATATATACATATATAAGCATATATATGTATGTATGTATGTATATACTTGTTAGGGAGAATGTTTTCACAGCCTGGCACAGGATTCTTGCTTTCTCTGCACAATCAGCTACCACAGTTCATGTTTAAAAGGCAGCTCAGCTCTCCAGGACTGGGAAAAGCAAGCAAGGAGTCTTCAGAATATTTTCTTAATCAAGCCCACCAAATGTGCTGGGACAACTAAGTGAATGTTAATAAATTTGTTAACTTTGCTGCTACACATCAGTCCTGCATACTTGAAAAGCTCATCCAGAATAGGCTGCATAGTCTTAACAAATATAGAAATATATAAACAGTCCATTCAAAAAAAAAAAAAAAAAAAAAAGAACCAGAATCTTCAGAATCTTAATCAACTAAAGTGGCTTAACAGGCTTCCAGGAGAGCTTCAAATGAAAAGCTTTACCAATTTTCTGGTCCCCCACCTGCACACACCTAATATCACCAAGCAGAGTGTGACAACCTGCTAAAACTAGCTTCCTTGACACTGAACTCACTGGAGTGAAGTGCTAAAAGGACAAACATGAGCAAATTCCTATATTCACACTCTAGCTTCCCTCCTTTGTATGGTCCTGATGACAGATTGTTTCCCTCCTTTAGATATGTCATTCTGTGTTACAACCTCCACAAGAAAGAGTAAATTTGGAACAGAAATCTGGATTGTCAAAATGAAGGCATGAAGAAAATAAATTATTATTTCATCCCTACCTCCATCCTCAGACTCTCTTCCCTGTGCTGGGTACAGTCATGGTATTTGATTTTGAGACTGAACACGTGGGCTGGGGAATGGGAAGATCTTGAATTGCTTTGTATGGTTCCATTTCTTTACTATTATTTAGATCCAACTAGCTTTCCACTGAGGCTGCAGCAGTAGTGCCAGCAGAGCTGCCAGACCCCTCCAGTCTCTTTTGTTTGTTTCTATGCCTGCCTCTGAAAGGCTTGGTGAAAAATGTATGCTATTATTTGATAAAAGAGCTTTTTGGCAAACATTAAGCTCTCCATAATTTTCACTACAATGTGGATATGAATTCTATCACCATATCTGGGATATTTGCAGAGACTTGTAAGTTTAAGAAGCTTCAGCTGGGACACGAGCTTTAATTTATCTGTCTAGGAATGGATCTGATTCTAATGTTTCTTAACTTCCTACATTGACAAAGATTGCCTGGGTGAAGCCCTAGGGTTGATAAACATGCCCATTTCCTGGTGAAGATGACAGATAGTTTTAGGTTAGAATGCCCAGGGATTTTTAGCCATCAAAGGAATTATTTGGATTACAAATTTTTCCTTTCATAACATTAAAGAAGGTAAAGGTTTTAACCTGCCTATGTTGGATTTGTGTCTCACTAACCTTCATAGAAATCATATGAAACCACAAAAGCATTTAAAAAAATTCTGTGGGAGGGGAATCAGTGCCTAAACTTTGAATGGAAAGGGATAGAACGGACGAGAAGGAAAAATAAAAAAAAAAAAAAAAGTAAAAAAAAGTGATCTTTTCTAGTTCTGATTTCTGTTACAGATGTTAATCATATTGAAACTCAAAATGAAACACAGTGGTCTGACACATACTGTAGCCTGAGGTGATATGGTACATACACAAAGAAGTCTGCATTCTGTATAATTCAGTATCAGGTAACCAACATGGGGATACTTCATACTACCACTTAGGGAGAGGAATGTTTTATTGTGTTAAAATAATTGCTGAACTTGTTCCTGCTGGCTCCTTTTAGGTTCCCTGAAGTAATCTTTGCTCAAACACACTTGAGCACAGAGATTATACAGTAAGCTTTCTTCTGTTAAAATCTAACACTGTAAATAACATGGTCCACTCTCATTAGCTTTTGTAAACACACATCCAGCAGGCAAGTAAGCAATAGAAACAACCAGTGGGCAATGTAGCAATCCACTGCTACAGGCAACACATTTTGAATTATTTGCCCAAATTATGGCATTACAGTAATTTTGCACAGTATGAATTGCAATCACCCCTTTCCTCAATACTCTAACCGAATGACAGATTTTCCAGGTGACTCACTGGCAGCAAGATGCACACTCATGCACCAAGTCTGCTCTTGGATAGAGAGACTCAGAGTGTGGACTTTCCAGCATGGCATTATCAAGCTGTGAAAATAATTCCAAGCAAATATTTGGGCTTCTTTGTTGATGATCAGCCCGGCATTTTTCAAGCAGACACATGCTTCTCCTTCCCTTCCCTTCCCTTCCCTTCCCTTCCCTTCCCTTCCCTTCCCTTCCCTTCCCTTCCCTTCCCTTCCCTTCCCTTCCCTTCCCTTCCCTTCCCTTCCCTTCCCTTCCCTTCCCTTCCCTTCCCTTCCCTTCCCTTCCCTTCCCTTCCCTTCCCTTCCCTTCCCTTCCCTTCCCTTCCCTTCCATCAAAGCTGGGGCTTCTAAAAAGACAGCTCTCTTAGCCAAATTTTTGAGTCTTTGCTCTTGAGAGGCGAAAGTGCAGATATCCCCTCATTTGTAAGCATTTAAAGTTCCACCATGAAAAATCTTCCATAATTATTTTATTCAGAGTGAGTAATAACAAATCGTTTTTCAGTTTCTGAACCATGTCCAAAAAGAATACCATTCTGTTTGGTGAGGTACCTGAGGATATGGTACCTCATTTTTTCCCTTCTAAAGTTAAGTGCACTTTTAAGAACCAATTTAACAGAGCTTTTTTTTTTTTGTTTTTTTTTTAACTTTAAAGGTTTTCATGGTTTCCCTCTTCCACAGCATGTAGCACTCTCAAAGGCAGAACTGATACTGCCCAAAATACCTTTCTGGAGGAGAATAATCCCAGCTAAAGGCCAAAAAGGATTGAAGTTAGAGCCTGGTGCAGTGACAGTGAAAATCCTCCCTATGGCCTAGATTATAAGAGCCTGATCCTAAATAAGCTGAACTGGGGTAAGAAAGATAAGCAGGCAAAATCCAGGAGGACAGGAAAAATAAAAATAATAATAAAATTATGTTTTATATTGGAAGAAAACATTTTGTCTGTGTAAGTTAAAAAAGTATATTTATATATTTATAACTGCTGAGTTGGATCCTTCTTAGAGCCCTTTCCTCATTATAGCAAAGATAACCAAGGAAAAAATCTCAGCTTGCTAATTATTAAAACTGTCTTTATTTCAGAAGAGAGATCCTTTAGCTTGGTTTGGCAATAACTAGAAATATTGTCTTTTCTTAATTTTCAGACATAATTTATGGAAGTTCTTACTCCAGTTTCTAAGGTAACCGCACTTCCAGCTCCCTTATGATATCCTAATCCTATATCCTATATCTATATCTACATATCTATCTATAATCCTATATCCGATATCCTATGTCAGCTCTTTTAAGGATGATCCCACAGCCCAGTTCCTTATCGTAGTACCTTACTAGCTGCACCCCCCGCCCCCAACCCTCAGTGAGTAGATCCTCTGCCATCTTTTCCCAAGCCCTCCAGCTCTCCTAAAGTTATAAACCACTTATCCAGAACCACACCATTTCACAGGACATGTATCTCAGAGCAACAGCCACCCTGTGCACCTCCTTGGTGGTCATCTGTCTTCTAGAGTGGTGATCATCTCAGGATTTATGCACTTTTAAGCCTTTGAAGCATTTTTCCTTGTTAGTCATAGTGAGTTTTAAGAAGATACGTCTCTCCCCAGTCAGGTCTATTATTTTTATAAATGGTTGAAGGTTTCCTTGGTTGCCTTTAGGCCTTAGCAGTCTGTGTGGTAGGCCCTTTGGAGAACAAGCTTCAACTGTCTTGCAACTGAAATTGTTTAAAAGTTGAAAACAGTGCTAATTGCCTTTCTACATCTTTTTAGTTTTGAAGGAAACATCTCAAATTTCATTTATCTGGGAACACAGCTACTGACAAAAACTTGAAGTTAGTTAGCCAACATTTCTAGCATTTATAAAGTTATTGCAATCCTCTTTAAATACTCCATATCTTGAGAGCATCTGTCACAAATCTTTTTTGGCTTCCTTCATCCTTTTAACATCAACAGAGTCTGCCACACCCCCGAAGCCATCTGTATATCTTGTGTAAAACCTCTACAAGGACTTTTGTTTCCCTTGACCACCTACATCCCACAAATGGAAAACATCACTTTTATATTTTTTCTCATTAGCCCCCACAGTATCACCCCCACTGTGGGGGGAAAAAGTCAGCAAACCCATTTGGTCACAGCCTGAGAAGAAGAGTGCCTTCCCAGCAGTCAGGTACCCAGGGTACCTGAAGGATATCAGTGTCTGGTCTGAGAGTTAAAAGTGTGTGTGAACAGGCTGTTATGGCAGGTAGAAGTGATACCGTCCTGGACTAGAGTCACAACCAAATCACTTCATCAAGGTACCACTCCATATTGCTAGCATGATATTTTAGAATTAAACTAAAGTAACCCTGAAAAGCAAAACTATCATCTTCTTATGATGATAGTTTACTTTCTGCTAGAAGTATGATCAAAAGAGTGATTCATTTGTTTTTGCTGAATCTCAGTTTAATTCCACTACTTTTTTGGACTAAGAAAATAATTATCTTCATTGCCGCTTAAAACTTGAGAACTTAAAACAAAACATTGTCTGAGATTTAAAAAGGTTTCAATTACAATTTCCTTATAAACCTTTCTGGGTCACTGTTGTACTTCAGTGACACACTCAGCAGAAAACCTATAACCCTAAAATTTAAGAAAATTCTGTCCCTGGGAAGGCCTTGTACCAGTTTACAAACTCATGAAATTTAGTACCATGAGGTGAGAATTATCAGTATGTTTGGTTGAAGTCTCAAAGCCCACTGAGATCAGCAGGACATTCTCACAAATCTCTATACTTCTTTTCATTGCAGTTTGAGGTAAGTAACCAAAAAATTGGATTTGTCAGCCAATTGCCAGTTTGACCACTGTTGATTCTATATTTCAAATGAAGGGACTATAGCCAAGAAGAGAAGAGGAAAATTGAAACTATTCAATAATAATAACAATAACAATAACAAATAATTATAATAATGTGATCATCACTAAGATATTTATTCTCTGATTCCTTGAGGTGAGAGATTTAGACGTCTTACAAGTGACTACAACCAAGCCAGAATGACCCACCAGTTATCCCTCAGGCTGCATAGGCTTGTAACAGGCAGCACTCCTATTCCAGTGCTGGGCCTCCCTGGAGCATGGTAGCTGCTCAGCAGAAAAGCAGCCACTAGAGAGCATGATGAGACCAATAACCTCTCTGTGTTTGATCTAGATTGGGATTTGAACCCAGTTTCCTGAGGTAAAAAGCTGATGCTGTAAAGAATCTTCATCACTGAGGCCTAAACACAAAGACAAAAAGCCAACACAAATACACATCTTCAAAGGCAAAATGAAAGAGCATTGACCTTCAATCTCAGTGTATTAAATGAAAGACAGCATGAAACTGTCTCATTTCTATTGGGTCTTTCATATGAAAATGTATAAATGTCTGCATTATACATGTATTTGGAATCAATGGAAAGTCCTCAATACAAGATACATATAAATATTTATATGTTGTCAGCAAACCTCGGAACATCACTACTTTATGGTTATTTCTTTTGTATAAAGCAGCCTACAAGTCTGAAAACAAAGGGACACAAATGGAAGATGTAAGACATTTACTATTTTTGGAAGACAAAAACAAATCTAAATGATGAGCCAGCAAGATATACAGTTCATTTAAATCATTCTATAGAACCTTATTATAGCAAAAGGAGAAATAAGATGGTTTTAGAATAACATAAAGAGTGCCAGAGAGTGCCACAGCTCTTACCTTTATCTCCCATTTTTCATCTATAAATCATATTGGGAGACTGTCTGAAATAAGTTGGGAGTTATAATTTACTTCCTACTGGGACAGTGTTTCCTACTATGAAACTGGAGAATTTGAAAGTCTGACACATTATCTAAGGACAGAACAGAATAGGAAGAAAAGGAAGAAATTTCAATCATACTCTGAGAAGAGCTGTCCTTTCTATCAGTGAAGATATGGACTGCACAATCCTGATTTGCCAAGGTTTTCTATGGGGATATATTTTTTTCCCTGCTTTTATTCAGGGAAAATGTAGACGGAAGCACACCTCTGTGCTGAGACCGACACCTGGGAACATCCACCAATGGGCACCAGAACAGCCCCAGGTCTGTCTCTCATCAGAACTGTTGAGTCAAAAGTGTGTCAATATTTCATGGGACTGTTCCAACAAGCAGTGTCAAATCGAAAATAAAGAAGTAGGGGAGATGCGGAAACAACAACAGCAAAGAATCCAGGTTTCAATCCATAATTCATGGTGTCAAGAGAAGTGCATTTCCAAAGAACAGAAAACTATTGTTGTGTTCAACATTAGTAGTTGACACCAAGAAAATCTGATGTTGCCTTCTTGTAAAGATCAGGGTTATTTCAGCAATCTTGCCCGGAAGCTCTGAGGTTTTTGTTCTATTTTTCCTCTGAGCTCCCACCTATTCCAAATTCTCATGTATATTTTCAGTACAATATTAAGTTTAAAACTTATTGGCTCCATAAGTATATCAAACCTCCAACCTCATTCCAGGCCTCTGGGACCAAGGCATGGTGGCATGCTTTAACACTTTTCTCTGTAATTTTAATAATAAATAATAAAAGGGATCAGCTTCTCCCTTCAAGAAACTTTTAGGTCACCAAGAAGCTTCCCTAGATCATCAAGGCTTTCCAGCACCCAGGCTAGAGAGAACAATCATTTGAGTTTTTACATATTTATACTGAATGAGAAAGGTTGGAATTTGACCAAAGGAAAGGATATTGAGTCAGAAGGTAAGATTCACATTGAGAAGTACAATGAACTTTAATTCTTCTGAGTAAAATCAATTATAATCCAGCATAAAACAATTTGAACCATTAACCACAAAGTCAAGTGCAGGGCTTCCAGAGCCAACCAAGCAAAAGACAAAACTGAAAACTCTCATGGCCTCACATTGTATGATATTCTAGAAATCATCCTCAGCAGTTTACATAAGAGATTAAATTTCTAGAGTTTTTTGTTTGTTTGTTTGTTTTTTTTTTTGTTTTGTTTTGTTTTTCTCTTTATTAGTGAGTTAAATGTTGAGCCAAATGCCAGGAAAAAGAAGGGAGATAGCACTCCCTGAATCAGTGGAGAGACAGCAGTGGCTATCAGATGTGTGTGTGCATCCTTGGGCAGAAAAACATGCTGAGTGCCTGGTGCCATCTCACATACAGATGATTTGTGGAAAGGCTGTGGCTCTCTTTCCATCTGCATGTTTTCTCATCAAACTGTGGTATTAGGTACGACATGAGAGAGCACAGTCCTGCAGAGATGGATGCTGTAGCAGGTTTAGTAGATGCAGATGACTCTTGCACCATAACTGTGATAGTTTAGCAGGCTGTAAGTATGATAGACCTGATCATGACAGCAGTTAGCATATTCTATAAATGTTATAAGCATTGTTGCTAGAGAGAGTACAATGGGATGATTTGGATAGTGATGGGCAGTCCTCCTGAGAAGCAGGTTGGCACTGCCACACAAGGAGATAAAGGATTAAATCCTGTCTCTCCTGAGCATTTAGGAGAGCCCAAGTGTGGCATATGGACACAGCCATGTGAGCTTTGCTTCCCGAAGTAAAATCTGGAAGACTAGCAGATGTATTTCAATTTCTGCCAGCCCATCAATGAGAGCCTTGGAGGGCACAGAGTGAGCCAGGTATACTTGAGACACTAGCCAGGTTCTTGCCAGAGCATCCCTGGGACCAGATGGGGAGGACATCAGTCTTATTTGCTTTTTTGGGAGTGTAGATACAGGAGTCTGATTTTGTGTGAATAGGGTATACCTTGTGTTCACTTGACACTGGTAAACATGACTGTACAAAACAGAGGGGGGTCAGACTTCAAAAAAAAAAACAAAAACCAACAACAAAACTGGAAATCTTGACACCCCAATAAATCTGCATGGGAGGTGAAAAATAATGATAGAATACTTCATGAACAATCACATTTTAATTGTGTTCAATCCTGGGGAACAAAGTCGAATAAAAAGAACAGTTATTGGTTGGTAACTCCTTCTGCTTTCAGTGGAAACAATATAATTGCCACCATTCATTTCCATACATGATGCAGAGAGATATATGAGCTGCACATGTTATTGCACAATTCAGTTATCCCCAGAAAGGGCATCTTTTATCTTACAGAACTTAGCTACCATTAAGAGATAAAGGTAGTAAGGACAAGTACAGAAGCTTTGCTCTATGCAGAGGATTTTTTGTGTGCACTTACATGTGTGAACCTGTGCTAGAAAGAAAGAAATAACAGGTGAGACTGGAAAGCGCACAAGAACATGAACAAAATGGAAAACTGTGTGTGTGTGTGTGAATAAGAAACTAAGGAAGCTAGGAAAGGAGAAAAATAACAGGAAAATATCTAACTGCTAACACCTAGGGAGTTTAATCCCGCTACTGCTGTAAGATTGATTCAAAGTTTCAAAGACACGCTGAATGGAGCTGTTTAAAGCCTTTTTATGCCAGCTGTACAGAAATCACAGAACTGGAAAATCTGAGAGTGATGTCTGAGAAACTTGGATTTCTAAAAAGTGATGCTAGGGAATTTGGGGGTGATTATTTGTTTGCTTGTTCACTCCACTGAAAACGTAAATTTTGGTATTTTTACCCTGTTACTCTTTTGGGTTATGTCAACCTGAATTGACACATTTGGCTCATCACACTGTTCTGAAATATTCTGTGTCAACTCAGTATCTGCAGCCCTCTGGACATCTACCTTCATGCATGTTGAAGGTCACTGATTCTTACCCTTGATAAATATTGCAGGTAAGGTTCTTGGCCTGAATCACATTCACAGTACACTACACTACACTGACCTGCTTTGTTTGAACCCTGGAGCAATAAGATTATCCTGGAATTGTCCATCTGGAAAGTGAAAGCCTCATAAAGGATTAAGAGCCTCAAGCAATCAAACCGAAACTCCTGTAAGGCACTCCAGCTGTCAAGGAAGCTGATCAGTATTGGATCATGGTCGAACAACATGTTCTGACATTTCCAAAGCATATTTTAATTGCATGTTCTTCAACACACACACACATTTATATATATGTATCTATTAATCAATGTTGGCTCAACTGAGGCCAAAAACAAATGTGTAACTACTTAGATGAATCTTCTGATTTAAACCAGTTCTAGTTGGGTTGAATCATAGAATCATGGAATTGGTTGGGCTTTCTTGTAGGTCCATTTTAGGTACTGGAAGGACACTATAAGTTCTTCTTATAACCCCAAAGCCGTCTCTTCTCCAGGCTGAACAACCCCAACTACCTCAGCCTGTCTTTGTAGGAGTTGCTCCAGCTCCTTGATTATCTTTGTGCCCCTCCTCTAGACTCATTCTAATATGTCTATACCCTTCTTGGTCTGGGGACCCCAGGGATGAATGCAGGGCTCCATGTGGGGTCTCATGAAAGCAGAGTAGTGAGGCAGATTCACCTTCCTCGCTCACCTGTCCACACTTCTTTTGATGCAGCCCAGGACATGGTTGACTTTCTGGGTTGCAAGCACACATTGCTGGCTTGTGTTGAGCTCTTCATCATCCAACACTCTCATGTCCTTCTCCTCAGGGCTGCTCTCAATCCATTGTTTACCTCGGTTGTATTTGTGCTTTGGATTGCCCCGGCCCTGGTGCAGGACCTTGCACTTGGCTAACATGACATGTGTTAGTTGTCATGTTGGGTAATATGAAATGTTCTGTCAGCATGTTGTTCACTCTATTTGTACATAATTTCTTTGGGGCAGACAGTAATGAGGAAAAATCATGATGGATCAGTATCCTTTCTCCATTTTCTGGCCCCTGTCCCAAATTAATTGATCACTAAGATCTATGTAGACAAAGAGATATCATTTTAATAGGCATTTATGCATCTCAGAAAACTTTGTTTTGTCCTTTTTCAACATGGGAAATATATTTGCTGAAGAGGCATCCAGGGATTTCCATGTAACAATATGAACAAAACACCATGAGAGAGTACAAATATTTTAAAAGATTCACAAATCTTGATCTCAATCAGGGAGCAACTACAACGTCTGTATACATCTGCCAAGTGCTATTACATTTGTTTATCATTATAAGTTGACCTCAGAAGGTCAAATAAAAAGTGTTTGTTTACTTCTTTTCAGGATGGATTTTTTTTTTTTTTTAAGGTTGGAAACAAAATGTCTGCATTGCACCTAATTCTTTAGCTTGATATTTCACCTGTAGGTACTATTTAAATAATAATGTAAAAGAGTAGGTAATATGATGTGGAGTTGGCAATTTTTTGTAATAGAAAGTCCAATAATTACATTTCTAATAACTGTAATCTATTTTACAGTATCTCTAATTTAATTTAATATCAACAGTGTGATGTTCCTTTGTCAGACTGACAATGATCAATGCATCTGGCTTTTTTAATGCATTCACAGTGTGCACAGTATTGACTGGGATGAGATGAAGTGTGTGGATCAGAGTATTATAATTCTGTTTGATGTGCTGTTCAATTGTTATCAATCAAACATTCTACTTTATCTAGTCTTGATATCACAGAAATAGTAACTCTGGGTGTTTTGATGTGTTACTGAAAAAGACAGGAGGTGTGCTTTATATCAGATTTTTTTGTAGTATCATTACAAAGACAGAATTAGTGAGAGAATATATATCTGACTCTGTGTGTGTTACTGAGAGAGAAGGTTAAGTGCAATGATGTTGTTCCTATTGATTCCTGTTGCATCTTTGATAGTTTGTTTCCAGACAGAATTTACCCAAAGGAAGAGTTATAGTGGCTAGTGGTGAACCATGCCAAGTGAGTCTCAAGGTCTGACTAATTGGTAAACTAACAACTATTTTGTTTTGGTGGTGAGTTAGTGAAGGTAAGTATACGAAGAGGAAAGAGGGAAGCAACAATTGTTAAATAATGGCTTCCCTTGTTAGATGTGTCATACAACTTGAAGCCCCCTACACATGGGGAGGTATTTATCTCATATAATGTAGGTATCAAAAATATTAGTATGGACCTCTGAGCAGGTTACTGTAATCACCCTTTGCAGACAATGGAGAGCTTGATTTCAGTAGAAAAAATAATGTCTCAGTTTAACAAATCTTAAAATAGTTGTTAGCATGTAGTCAGATGGATTGTTTCCTAATTTCCATTGACTGTGTCTTCATCAGCTGCAAGGAAAGCCTCAGTAGCTAGTTCTGATATAGCCAAGTCTTCACAATCAACTAAGAGGAATCCCATGCCTAAAGTTTGCTAGGAGATCCAGGAGAAGACATGGGGCCTAGTGAGCGTGTGGAGGACACTCCAGGTCAAAGTGAAGCCCAGGTTCACTCCATTATCTTGCCTGTCCTCAGACACAAACACAAAGCATAAGCCAAAACCAGTTATGTTCAACTTTGTTTCATACCATGACATAGAGGTGATGAAACACAACCAGTGATCACCTTTTCATTGGACCTTGTCTTTCACTGCACTTGGTCTTTCACTGAGTGGGAAATCAGGGCCAATGCCCCCTATAAAAATAAACTATCCTCACAGGTGGTACCTCTCCCTGAAAAAAAAATAATGAAATAAAAGGAGCAGTAAAGCTGTCACACATTGCATTCTCCTCATTAAGCTACGGAAACAGCCCACATTCATCTATATAGAAGATATATTTGGAAAGCTGTTGAGTCAGACTTACAATTTAATTAAGGCAGAGACTAAATCAAAGGAGAACTATAATAAAATATTAGCTACAAGGTATGTACTCCTACTTCTTAATCACATTGCCAGATCTCAAGCACCACAATGTGACAGTGTTAAGAAATAACACCATGCTAAGGGTGAAAGATGGAGGAAGGCCCTACCACAGCCTGGATTAATCAGTCTGAACTGAATAACTTTATATATTCATGAGATTTCCCAACACATAGACTGCAATATTCCAGTTTGCTTACTTACAAACTACTCATAAGCATGTCAACCTACCCACTCAGAACCAATTAAAGATTAAATAACGATTATAGAAGATTCTATCATTTTCTTGCGATTTTACCTGACTGGCAAATATTCATAGCAATGAAAGGTAGGTAATGAAAGAAAAGCTAAAAAGTTTCAAAGCCCTCAAAACTATCATGAATCTCTGGTTACCACCATTTTCTTTTTGATTCATTTGTTGTAAATACTACTTTATTTGCCAGGACTCTTTCAAGAGAGTGAAAAGAAAAATCTTTGCACCCTGTGTCTTGTTCTTTGCACAAACAGTCCAGGAGATTCCTACAGAGTATTGATGACAACTTCTTGACACAGGTGGTGAATAAGACAATGAGGAGAGGTGTTCTGCTGGACCTTTTACTAGCAAAAAAAGAAGGGCTGTTTGGAGATATAAAGGTTGTCAGCATCCTTGGCTGCAGTGACCATGAAGTTCATGATCCTGCGTGGAGGAAGCAGGACAATAAGTGGAATTGCAGCCCTGGACTTCAGGAGAACAAGTTTTGGCTCTTCATGGACCTACTTGGAGGAGTACCATTGGTTAAGAAACTAGAAGAAAGAGGGCGTTGGGGTGTCCAAGAGAAATGGTTAATATTTAATCATCACTTCCTCCAAACTCAAAATCATTGTTTGCCTATGAGTAAGAAATCAAGCAAAGTGGTCTGGAGACCTGCATGGAGTAAAACTCAAACAGAAGAAGGAAGTATATGGAATGTGGAGAAAGGAACGAGGCAATTGGGAGGAATATAGGAACTTTGTCAGAGTATGCAGGGATGTGAAGAGGAAGGCTAATGCCCATTTGGAATTAAATCCATCAATAGATGACAAGGACAACAAGAAGGGCTTTTTCAAATACATCAGTAGCAAGTGGAAAACAGGAAAATGTGGGCACACTGCTGAATAGGATGGGTGCTTTTGTGACAAAGGATACAGAGAAAGCAGAGTCAAAAAATGACTTTTTACTGCAGTCATTACTGCTAAGGCTAGCCCTCAGGAATCTCAGACCCTTGAGACAAGAAAGAAAGTCTGGAGAAAGGAGGACTTCATCTTGGTTGAGGATGATTGGGTTAGAGATCACTGTCTATTGAAAAAAAAAAAAAATAAGGCTAGAGAAAGAAAGAAAATGGCAAAATATTCTTCTCCCAAGGCCTAGATCCTTAATAAACTGTAAATCTTTCCCAGAATGATGGATCTGGCTCTGGAAAAAACATAGGTGATTTTATTTCTCAGACAAACAGTTGCACACATGCAGTGCAGCCTCATCAGTTTTCAGGGAAGAAATCAGAAAGGAAAAACAGTAACAATGTCAACATATCTCAGAGTCTTCCAGAAAGACTAAAATCAATACCATCCCTTTTAAAACTTTCTAGAGGATATGAGACTGGAGTAAAATTTGATACCAAGTAAACCTAGTAAATTTTGATACCAATCTAACCTGAATTTCTAACCTGAATTTCGTCCTTTGCCATGTGTGTCTGCCCAATTTGAAAAGTTTGTTTTATTATCCTGTAGCCAAGGAACATGTTTCTCCATGCCCCCACTCATATGCTTGTATAATACAATCACAGAATAGCTGAGGCAGGAAGGGACCTCTAGAAGTCATCTTGTCTAACTCCCTTCCCATCCATGGAAAAAAATGACAAACCAAAGTAAAACAAAAGAAAACAAAAGAAAACAAAACAGAACAAATAAACAAACAAAACAACCAAGGCAACTAACCAACCAAAAAACAAACAAACAAAAATAACTCCACAACAGGAAAAAAATGGAGAGAAAAAAAAAAAAAAAAGTTTTGTTTGTTTTTGCATTTAAATGAGACAACAAATCATACAATTGATTAGTTCAGAATTGACCTCAGGAGGTCACCTGATTCAACCTCCTAAGCAAAGCAGGGCCAGCCTCAGAGCTAAGTTAAGCCAGGGTTACCTTAGGTATCAAAGCTGAAATGGATGAGGCTCAGGTCTTTGAACAACTGAGTTTTGAATATCCTCAAGGACAGAGGTCCCTTAACATCTTCTCTGTTAAGCCCAACTGTTCTAGTGTTAAGCACCATCATTGTGGGGATTTTTTTCACTACCTTAAAACAATTTTTCCCTTGTACCTCATGTCTATTTTTTCTTTTCTTACATTCTACAAAAATTAAAGCAATGTGAGTTTATACAGTTAAAATAACCACCAGTTAGATTTGTATCACCTGTCTGCAAAATTCAGGTTACATATTACACTTGTTACCACTCAAATTGAACTCTTGTATAAGCATAGGATATAAAGACTTATTTAGACCTTTTGCATGTTTTAGTACCTCTTACTTTTCTGAGTGTATCTTACATAGCCACTTTTCAGTTAAGGTTAAAGGCATCTCTACTATACAAGTAAATGATTTACCTGCAACATGGTATTCAGGTACCATAATTAAAAACAATAGATATTCTTAATGGATGTATCCAACTTGTCAAAAACAGTAGTACCTAAATTAATTTCTGCATGACTACACAGCACATTTACTGAAATTAATTTAGGCATAATGACAGGTGATGATTTATTGGTTTGATATTTATTTAGGCGTCTCCTTATTTTAAAAATATCCCCTGGATCATAAAAATATAACTCTGTTGGAACCTTAAAACAAACAAACAAACAAAAAAACCTCACTTGCCATTGAATATTTTCTTTTGTTTACCAAAGCTGACACGCCTCTCTTTTCTGTTCCAATGACATTTTGTATTCAAACTTCTACTTGCTAGCTACAGACAAGAAGTTTCAATGAAGTAGGAACAACTATGTCAGTATGTCAACAAATGGCTATTTTAAAGGTATTTTGCAAAGCAGCTTGTGAAGAAATGTACAGTGGTATTTGCCATTTATTTTCCTCTCTGAAAATATTTAACATTAATAAACCTTAACTATATTGGAAATCTCTTAATGATGGAAACAACATATGGGAACAGTGAAAGATATATTAGAAGCTATAGAATGACTTTAAAACACTGTGGGGGGGGGGGAGGGAAGGGGAGAGGAATAAAAAAATCAGCAAATCAGAAAACAAAACAAAACAACAACAACAACAACAAAAAACATGAAGATAAAAGAGAATGAACTACATTTGCTGAAAAGGAATAAATAGAAAAAGAGATCAGATGTAGAGCAATACAACACCATGATCCCTATGTAGCTGCTCATAGCTGGAAGCACTTTGGTAAATTATGCAACCTGCCTGCACATTGTTTTCCTTTATGTTTTCATCTTGTATTTTCCATAAACTGGTCACGTACTTTCATTACCTTTGGCTGATGCGTTTATCTTTCTTCCTTTGTTCATTTTAGGATGTAACAGTGTATTCATAAGGAGATGTTGATTGAAGGTCTGTGACAGGAATGCTCATCTCTGTGAACCAGAGAATAATCAAGTAACTATCCAAGTAAACAAGATCTCCTGCCAGAATTTCTGTGCAACACAAGTCATTTGACACATCTTTCTTACATGCATATTTCCTATTTGTGTATGTATATACACACTGCTTCCCCTCAGAATTCAGAAACTCGGCCACATTTATACAGTCAGTGAAAGAAAAAGACAGAATACCAGTATCATTCTTTTTGTGGTTTTGTTTTGTTTTGGCATTTACTATCCTATTTTCATTTAACAAAGCTGTGAAGTTTCATGCATAAGACAAGTTTTGTACTTGTGCAATTCATCTATCCATAAACTTTATAGAAGGTCTTGTCTAAGGCACGCTTACTGCAAAAGTAAAAGGCAGGGGGAGGTCTGGAAGAACTCATTCTTTAAAGAGGCTTTTAATTGATCTTCTAGAAAAGCCACTAGTACCTATTTCCATGAATTTGAATATTTGCTACATTTTCATAGGGTGCCATGTTGCTTTCCATTGCTAATCACCATCTCAAATGGATTCATTTGCTTATTTTTTTCTCATTAGACATTCTCATTAGGCAAAAACTTCCTCAAAGAAGAACTGCTGTGTTCTAACCTCTTTTGTCACACTTATTTCCAAGGACAAATGGGCACTTAGCCATCCACTGGCTGTGAAAAACAGTTAATGGAGAGGCACCAAACTAATTTTCTTTTAGGGAGAGCACTTTCTGTAGCCAATTTGTTTTATTCTGCTGCCTGTATTAATGATCAATCATCTTTTAAACAACTTCTTTTTGATAAATGTGTTCACTTGAGTAACAAATGTTACACTGCAGTGTTACACCACAGAAATATATGAGATATTGTGTAATACAATAAAGTTGCCAAACAACAGACAAACCCAAATACTCACAAGCTTCAAAAGGCCACATTGAGACTAGAGGGCTGAAACTAGATAACGGAAAAGTAATATCCATGACTAACATTAATTACCCAAACTAACTTTGAATACTGACATCTGTAAGAATACACAGCATCACATCAGCTATGGACATAACATATGCCCTTTCAGGCTTCATCAGATGTCTTATTTTCACCACCACTTACAGAAGGTTAGCAATATGATGTTACTGTCTCTCTTCCTATTAAAAAACAACCTCGCCAAGACTGGAGAGTTAGGATTGCAGATTGTCTGGCCAGTGAAGCCAATGTATAAGGCAGTGTCACAGTGTACTCTAATGGAGTGTTGTTTTATATATATATATACTTCTATATGATGGCTACTATATAGCCATCACGACACTTAAACAAAAGCAAAGCAGTCCTGTTTTCCAAGACCCTCAGTACGATGCATACACTTTGTTGCCAAAGACAAATTCTGTTTCAGGACTTTGTATCTGAGACCAAAAGGGAAGGAAAATTCTGATAGTGCTTGCAGAAATTTTGTACCAAGTACGAATGCAGAGTGTCCAAAAGCTAAAAATATTCACCATAACTCAACCATGAGGAACTCTAACACAGGCTAAGATAAAAAGTTGTGAAATTGTGCCGTTTTATGATCACTGTAACACTACCTTCAATTCTCATTTAATATTCAACTTATTATTTAACTATATCTCTGTAATAATAAACAATTCATCACAAGAATAAAACCTCTGCTTCTCTGCTTCTCTTCAGCACTTTAAACACATGGTAGTTAATAAACTTATTAGCTTCTGCTGAAGTAGGCATTGTTTTGTGTATTTTTATAGAGAGAAATCAAAACCAAAATGTTGGGTCATGCTCTTCATCTTGAATTTTGTGTTGCTCTGGCAGCACAAACAGACTCATTCAGTTTAACCACGTGACTCAGTAGCCTTGTTGCTCACGGGTAGGGTGCAACACACCAGGGAAATATGCTCACCAGAGTTTAGGTGATGAATTAGTCTCAAAGCTTGAATTAGGACTTAACAGTTTCAGGCTCATGATTTCATGATTAGGTCTCAAAATACATCTGCCTAGTGCAGATGTATTTTAGTGCTTTTACCTCCTGTTGACTTTAACCTAACATGACAGTGGAAAACTTTTGTAAAGTAGCTCTCAGCACCATACAGGACTTGATTATTTTTAGTCTATTTTTTTCTTCCACTGAAAGTGCATGAAAATCCCAACAGGAATATTTAATGCTGCAGCAGGCCACTGAGCAGTGCTAGGAGCAAAGCAAGGACTGTCTGTTCTGACAGAGCATGTTCTTACAAATGAAACTCTGCTCTCTTCTTCCCATTAAAATAAAAACAAACTGCTAACATTTTTCCCACTAACTGGTCTGATGCTTGTAAAATTTTAGAGTCTGCTTACAAGAAGCACCTCAATTAATAGATTTCTATGAAATGTTAAAGCTTTTATTCTAAATCATATTATTGGTACATCCATGGGCCTATTTTTCACCCTAACAACTTTGGGAAAACTTGCATTTTAAAGCTTGACAGTAGTGAATATTTCAAAAAACAAATAACTTGACTTAATTGGTTCAATTAATAAACACTCTGTCATGTCATGTACCATCTTTCTAGTGTCCCCTACTGAAATTCTGAAAGGACTGTCGTGTGACAGCAGTGCCTACTAAATCCCATATGCTCAAATGTATGACAGAGCTGCTGCTTCACAGAGCCAAGTGCTAGTAAAACCCTCTGTTCCAAGCCACTGACAAATGGTAAATCACACCAACCAGAATTTACTCGCTTGTGTTCCCCATTGCTTAGGTCTGCTCTGCTTATATTATACACTCCTTAGTAATGGATTGTGTTTTGTGCCTTGGCAATGTGTTCCTCAAGGGACTTCAGAGCAAAGACCAAGTCTTGTAGGCTCTGTCATAGCACAATTAGTAATATTAAGGGCAGAGACAAGAAGTATTTCAGGACTCTATCAGATAGACACCACCTCTTCCATTTTGCTTGCGTACCAAAAGACTCATTCTAAATGCAAGCACAGATACCTCTTTAGGGAATAGTAACAGTTCAGGACACACCTGGCACAGACCATTCCAATATTTTCTTGTTGTTGTTTTCCTTCTTCCTGAGGGGTATGAACATTAACAAAGGAGCAGCAGGACTTTAAAATGGCTTCCCTTCTGAAGCTCCTGTAACTAACTCTGCATGCTAACACTCTTGCTAGCTCTTACATCTGAATGTTTTAATGATTTTCCCTAACTCCTAACCAACTTGTCATCTAAATGTAAGGCTTAGCCTGCCACAACAATTATAAGTTTGATAAAATAATTTCAGCTTTTGAACTGTCTCAAATATGTTAACATACATTTGGAGCAAAGTGGAGGGAGAAACAGTTTCTCTGAAGCTTGTCCAGTTTTGGTTATCCTGCTATCGTTTCTTATTGAAAGAACCACAAAAGAAGCAAATGATAATCTCGTTCTGAAGGACACTTCATCACAGAAAAGAAACAGTGAAATGATTCCAATTAGTAAATCAAATCAGCATGCCAGAGTAAGTAGTCATATGAACAAACACACAGACAACAAGCCATTTATTCAGATACTCATATGCTAGTTTTACAAAAATTGTAAAGAAATTGGAGCTTCCTAACAAAATCAGGTTGGGCATTTATTTATTTATTTATTTATTTTGGTTATAATCTTACTAGATGGGAAATCATTTGCTATAAGTGCTATTACAGTTAATGAGAGAAAGAGAGTAGTTAATTTCATGCACTTTTTATTGGGAACTCACTCCATCCATGAAATAATTTCACATAACAGTAGGTGGAATACAAACAAGCTAAATTGATAGTATGTGCATGGTGAAGAAGACCAATTAAAACCAGAAGGGAATATTTTGTAAAAATAATACTTTGACAGTATAATAGAAGTATTGTAGTTCCAGTTCAAGTGGAAACACATGCAATCTAGACTCTTATCTAATCAGAAAGCCTAATCCCCAATAGTAAACACACACAGCAGGTTGGACACTACAGCCCTTTCTATTAATTTTGAAATTACATTAAAAACAAGGAAACAGCTCTGCTCTTGGTGGTTGTATGCAGACACCCCTGTTTGCTTCTACCTTGGGTTCCTGTGCGCTCCAAAGACCTAACTGCAGCAGAGCAAAACTAATGCCTTCACATCAGCCAGCTGTAGTATCTCATGCTGTGTATTTAAGGAGTGCAACTCTCTATAACATCTAACCACAGTAAGGATAAGAGAACCACTTATTAGTTGTACTAGAAAGGAGTTCTTACAGGTCCCATGTGTATATAATCTAAGTGATAGCTGTGCCAAGCCTGCAGCATGCAATCTATTGGAGCATGGGCTTGGGTCCTCAGCCATGAAAGGCACATTCTGAATTGATTGTGGAGATCAGTAAAGGGAGGTAAGCTCATCCGACCTTGAGGCTTGTAGTTTTAAAAAGGGCAGTGAACTATAACTTTCATTTCAGAAGTCTTGAAGGCAGATGATAGTGTAGTTTATCACCTGGCTGTTAACCTGCTTCACCTTTTCCATCTTGCTGTCACAGAGATGTGCATGTAAAACATATTGTCCTGGTTTGGGCTGGAATAGAGTTAATTTTCTTCATAGCAGCTGATATGATGCTGTGTTTTGGATTTAGGATGGAAATAATGCAGCGATAACACATTGATACTTTATTTGTTGCTCAGCAAAAAAAAAAAAAAAAAAAAAAAAAAAGCAGCCCTCTGTCAAGGACTTTTCTGCTTCTGTGCTGCCTGGCCAGTGAAGGGTTTGTAGGTGCACAAGCAGCTGGGAGGCGATATGAGGACAGCTGACCCCAACTGACCAGGGGGATATTCCATGCCACACAGCATCAAGCTCAGCAATAAAACTGGGGGGAGTTGGCTGGGAAGGCTGCTGTTGCCTGGGGGCTAATTGGGCATCGGTCAGCTGGTGGTGAGCAATTGTGTTTTGCTTCACTTGTTTTTTTATTCTATTTTTTTTTCTTCTTCTTCTTTTTTTTTTTTCTTATTAAACTGGTCTTATCTCAACCCATGATTTCTCTCACTTTTTCAACTTTTTTGATTCTTTGATTCTCTCCCCATTCCACTTTTGAGGAGTGAGCGAATAGCTGTGTGGTTCTAAGCTGCCTGCCAGGTTAAAACATAACAGATATGTATGTATTCTGAAGTGCCTAATGACCCCACTCTATTTATTTATTTATTTATTTATTAATTAATGAATTTGCTTGTCTCAAAATATTATTGCCTTAACCTACTAGACTCAAAATGCTCCATACCATTTCAAACAAGCCGATACTGTAAACAATGTGTATGTTCATATCTCTCACCAAGCAGAGGCTTAATTTCTTTGGAAATTTTCTTACTGCTCTGAAAGAAAGATCAAACTGGTATGACAGACATATCCAAACTACTTTATGCTCATTGTTGCATTGCAAAATATATCCCCTGTTCTTTTATAGCCATTTCTTCAGGTTAGTAACATTTTTTTCTCTCTCCGAGTTCATGATGGATTGATTGGACTGTAGTTCATACAAACAGGAAATACCAGCCAAAACTTTCTATGTCTTATGCCCAGAAGTTGTTTGAGTATCTATTAATGAGCCTTTCTAATGAACTCATTTCTGTGACCAGTTAAAACATGTAAGCCTATTGGAAGATGTGAGTTTAAAGGAAGACTTTGAAAAGTAAGAGAAAGCTAGTGGACTGGTATATAAAAAGAAAAGGCTGACAGAGCAACAGGCAGGTTACACAACTATTAGGACTTTTGTTAGGAAATTTTATTAAGAAAATAAAAAGAGAAAATAAAGTTTTGTCCAAGAAACAAAGAATGTAGGTGGGGAAAAAATAAATAAATAAATAAATAAAAAGAGAGCAATAACATCTGGTGGCAAGCTGATGGAAAAGAAGTATTGAAGATGACCGTTTTCTAGGGTGACAAGGCTGGATGATGAGGGAGATTTTCAAAGGAGTTATAAAGGGACAAGAATGAATACATACATGTTTGTTTAATTTTGCACATAAAGGAGATAGATGAATCAGGATAGAGGCAGGCATGAGAATATGGGACATGGACCAGTGACAAAGTCATAAACATCATCCCAAAACTCCAGACAGACTTGAGATATTTTATAACAGACTATCCATTTCTGGGGATTTTAGGACATAACATCTACTTATCCTCCTAATAGCTTCTCTGGTAATTTGGAAATGCTACCTGACTCTGTGAGAATACATCGTCAGAGAGACAAAAGACCAAATAGCAAGTGTTGGTGACAACAGAGGTTGAGAGCAGAAGAGATGATTGGTAGTAGGATGTTCTTTAGGCTGAAGCAGATATAGAACTAATCTGAATAGTGGCAATGAATATAAATTGGAAGGTGACAGCCGAAAAACAAATTATATACCTCATTAAGTAACTATTTATGAAAAAGTTAAAGAGTGAAAAGTGAGTTGTGTACCTTAATTCTGCTCTTTGTGTAGTTGTGCAGTCATGTAATACTGGTTCCAAACCACTTGTGCTTCATCCCATTTACAAATAAAAGGACAGAGTGTACAGCAAACCACTTCACTTAACTCTGTACAATTAAAAAAAAAGATATTAAAGACATGAAGTCTTGTGTCATTTACCAAAATTAACAGATAAGTTTGAGATACTTGGAAATGCAAAATTTTTATTTATTTTTACCTATTTAAATATTTTTATTATTTTTATGTATTTTTTCTTTTACTCTATAACTGCAGCACCCCTGTGTTTAGAGCTTTGTGTAATTCTGCTTTCACTACAATTGTCCTGAAACTAACAATACCTGTTTCACAGTTTCCCCTAATACTTAAAACAAACTGCTCTGCCTTCAGGTATTGGCTAATAAAAAAGCTTTTTAGTTAATCTTGAGATGTGAATGAGTGTGATTTTTAAAATGCCAACTGGGTTTATGTCTGATAAAATTATTACTTCAACCTGTAAATCTTATCAGGGATTGAAATTTAGATGAGCTTGTCCCCAGCTTCCCCAGCCTTAATTACAATTTTGTGATTAACAGAGAGAATGGAAGGCAACAGCAAAAGGTTATGTGAAGAGACAAAAGAAAATCAGAATAATACTTATTTCATTGACAAAAATCTCCTCATTATAGTTGGTAAGTCTAAAGGAAGCTTAATTTGGAATGCAGGTATTTCAAAACAGTATTTTTTCCTCAGCAGACTATTTTTCAGGACCTCCAAGGAATTGTAGTATCATTTTAGTATTCTGCTTACAAAAAAGTTACTCAGCATAGAAATGATTTGAATTGAAAGAACAGTAGAAGAAAGTGTCAGCTTTCCAATTAGGTAAATACTCCAGTAGCTTATTAGAAGAAAATCATTGGAGGAATAAATGAGCTGTCTGTGTTGTTATGAACCTTTAGTGCTAGGGTGAGGTGAAAAATGGAAACACCCCACTGCAGTTGTGAAAGTCCAGAATCAATATCTCTGTCTGGCTTTCAGAAAAATAGTATCAATTATGACTAGATTTATCGACAAAGTGAGTCTTTGATTATGAACCTGTTAAAATACATGGATCTCCATATCATTTTTGTCAATTTGCTTTTAAAATAGAAATGTATTTTTAAGCAAATATTTGTGCTTCTGTTAGTCAAGTACAATTCAAAAGAGAATTATCAATATTTACTCTAACTTTTCTTTTTCCAGAAGTCAGAAAACACGTTGTAGCCAGAAAACCACCACTCATGTCAATTAAAAGAAATAAAGGGTGAATGAAGGTAATAGAATAAGCAAGATCTTATCCCAAACATCATGTTTCAGCCTTATGGGCTTCTGTAGCTGCTTGTGTTGTAATGTTCTGAAACGTAACAGTACAATTGCCTATAGACATCCCCAGGCATGTAAAAGGCTGTCAGTATGTACAGTTAGAGTTAAATACAGTTAACAATCTGTCAGAGGGGATGTAGAGACCTTCTTTGTCTCTCCACAAAAACACTCCTTCCTTCTTATTAATTTTCATATGTTTTGTACAGTTCTTGAAGAGATTACTGGTGAAGCCTCCATAGATGTGAGCAAAGAAATCCTTACCTTCTATTTAACTATATTATTCTACACTGCTCTGAGAAGCTGTGGATACCCCACCCCTGGAAGCGTTCAAGGCCAGGCTAGTTGGGGTTTTGAGCAACCTTGTGTAGTGGGAGGTGTCCCTGCCCAGAGCAGGGGAGTTGGAACTAGGTGATCTTTAAGGTCCCTTCCAACCCAAGCCATTCTAGGATCCTGTGACCTGTAAATATACATATTTCAAGTCAAAGTCTTAGCAAAAGCACTGTACCAACAAACCTGTTCAGCAGAAGCTCAGGTCAGGCAGGACTGATTAATTTTACTTTGAAGGACAGAATTAGTTCAAAGATGCCCAGTAATGGCAAGGCGTTACTATCAAGTGACAAGTGAGTTTTACTGAATAGCTGTACATCACTGAAATATGCATCATGGAAAACAACAGTCACTGTCCACATAATCTGGATGCAACTGTATCATTGGAGTAGAAGAACAAAATTTACAGTGATAGGAGCACTCTGCTATAGTTAATGGGAATTGGGAATAAGGTATAAACATAGGTTTTCCTTCTGTCTTCAGGTAGATATATGGAAGGCCTTCTCTGCTCAAAGGATATTGGTATCTGAGACTATAGATTTGCAGGAGACCTATGCAACAGCCATACTGACATACCTTTTTGTTCTACCATTATTTGAGAGAACAAGTTCATGTAAGAAAATGACTGATATTGCACAGCTCTCATATATTTTGTAGGGAGAATAAAAAAAAACTTATTAAAGTATAGGTCCAACTCTTCGGAACAGGAAGTCTTGAGCCTGTTCCCCCTTTATAACCAAACACTAGTTCTAGACATAGCCCCTGTTCACCTTTTTGCAGGGAGCTGAACTGCACCTCTCCCAGTTCAAGGACGTTTTTACAGTAGGCAAAGCTAAACTACCAATGTGAAACTTGTATTTGAAGGTCACAGATTTTCAAGGCATTCTTGGACTTAAACTAAACATTCAACCCTCTCCACGAGTTCCTCAGCTTTCCGTCTTGGCAAGATTATATAACACTTGATTCAGTTTTAAAAGCAGCCTCATAACAAATTTAAGAATGACTTGCATTTTATATTTGCACGTATCTCCTGTGGGGTGAACAACATGTTTCACTGTTATAGTTAATGGGGTAGTAGTTGGAGCCTGTCAGGAAAATACCTGCTTGTGTTAACGTTCTTTTTAGGAGGGATCTGAATTTAAAGGTTGTTGTGTTTATTTGACAAAGAGGGTCACAGAAGGACCTTGTCCAGGCATATTGCTCCCAGGTGCTGAGTCTGAGCTGACTGAATGTATATGTATTCTGCAGTAGTATTTCACTTTCAAAGGCTTTATTCATCTTATTCTTCCCTCAGCACACACTGCTAAGTCTCAGTTGCGGTATTTGGTTTTGAATTTGATTACCATTCTTGTCATTTAATATTGCAAGTGTTCAGTGAATGAAATAGTGATGACAACAAAAATCACTAGCTTGACACATAACAAGGAATCAGTTTTGACTTTGCCTCCTACAGAGCTACACTTCCCATTTTGGTTGTGCTTTCTCCTCAAACTCCGTATTATCAGCTTGTGACTGTTCCCTTGCCAGTGAGACTGTTTGTGTCGAACTGTCTCCTTAGTTATTATCTGCAGCTGTACGTTGCCACCTCTGTCTTAATGACTGATACAGACAACTAAATATGTCTGCTAAATTATGGTTTCTTTCAGCACTACAGCACTAGCTTTTGCTTCTGGGACCAAGCACCTTCAGTGTAAGCTCTGCTGTTAGCTGTGTTAAATTCTTGCAGACGACCTTTCCTAGATATCACTGTGTCGTGTCAGGCAGACAGTTTCATTACTCCCAGGAAATCGGATATGCATGATGCTTACACACACTGATTTCTTCTTTCAGTGAAAGAAACTATATATAAAAAAAACTAGACAATGTTATTACTGGGAAACTTTCTGAACCCTTTAAAAAATTATCTAAAATAACTGAAAATGAAAGAGAAAATCCTCACAACAGACAAAGAGGAAACCACAAGGATGCTACACTTTTTTCTGGAAATCTATTTTATAGGACCACTTCTTACACGAGTACCTTCACTGAAGTCAGTATAGCTAATTGAATAAATAAAGATCATTCATTATATGTGACTAAGAGTTGCAGGGTTTACATACCAGTTAAAAGTCTAGCATCTCAGGTTGGTTTTCACGATAAGTAAAGTATGTAGCTGTCAACTCAAGTGTGAGCGAAAAACAATAAACTGCCTCATTAACACCAACCATTTTGTTTCCAATGGTGTTTATGAATTTTATGAAAATTGACAGCTGGGTAAGAATAATAAGTCTAATTCCCTTCATAAGTGTGGAATTAGGGGTGTCCTTACTTTAGCAGGGCTGTTGATGACCTCCAGAATCCTTTCCAACCTCATCCATTCTGTGATTCTGCGAAAAAGGGCCCTGCCTCATCTAGAGAACATCTTGTGCAGATTACAGAAGGTCAAAGCCTTTGTAGGACAAGATGCATGCCAGCATTCTTGAAAATGAAGCATGTCATGATTTAAGATCGCAAAATGATGTAATTTCAGAACCAAGGAAAGAATAGAAAGGAAAATATGTTTTATTTGGTTTTAAAGATGTGTTCACAGTTACAGCTGTTAGTATAGAATTCTCTTGAAGAAGAGGCATGAAGACAATTCAGGAAATGGTTTTCATGCCAAAAAGTTGTTCTGTTCTTCTCACCAGCGGTCAATGTAGAATCTTCAAGAGAAAATAATGCTGTAACAATTTTTAAGCCATTTTTTTCACTTGTAAACCCAGTTCAATGTTTATAAGGCATTTTTGAATAAAATAATTGAAATTATTTTAATGCAGTCTTAAATACCACAATTCAACTTACTAAAACAAAAGCCCTCCTCTCCTCTAATATATCATCTCAATATACGTGAATACAATTGATATATATATTGAGACCAATTCATCAAAGGAGGGAGGGAAATGTGCAGGATTTGGAGGAAAATACTCAGAAACACACTCATAGGTGCTTGTTTGGCTATGCTGCAGGCTCACCAGGGGAGCTGGGGTCCTCAAGGAGGCAGCCGATAGCAACCAATCCCTTGGGGCCAGGGGGGCTGTGTTTTCTCATGGGAGAACTCAAACCACACTTCTGTTTGCTGCTTCATTCTGATGTTGGCCTGGTCTCTTGTGCCCATGTCAGTGTTTACCTCAGTCAGTGTGACAATAGACCAGACAAAATTACAGAAATGTCTGAAAAGTTCAGAGTGCAGCTTCTGATGAGAGCAAGCCACTGCACAGGCATGAATGCCACAGCCATGATGAGGGAAGAAAATGCAGAAAATGTTAACTCTAGTAAGATGTTGCCTTAAAATGAGAGGAACTGGCATTTTGTATTGGATTTACTTGGGAAATCCAATAAAACCAGCAAAAATAACAATAAGAAACTTGAGAAAAGTGCAGGAGCTAATGCCCCAAACTTTTGAGTTAATTCCAGCTTTTTTCTCAGGAATATGTTCTTGGATTTAGCTCCCTAAATCCTATCTCTGTCTTCTTGTAACTACCAAAGTAAATACTCTGAGTCATTCCTCAGTTGCTCAAGTTCTTCTGCAACACAAATACAAACATACGTAAGTCTAATCCGTAGATGAATCGAACATTATATCATTCCTACCAGTACGTTTGGTTTAATATCACAATATTAAAAAAAAATAAAAATAAAAAGTCTGCCAGACCAGACATACTAAATTTATATATATATATATATATACATATTTCAGTAAATCATTTCAATTATTCTTCAGTCTCCAAAAGAAGACAGGTCAAGCTAGAATATCATTTTTTGCAGTCACTAAGCAGCTAAAGTATCAGTTTCATGTCTCATATTGTTATTTATTAAGTTTACTCTTAGAAACATTTTGACATAGCTTTGGAAGTAATGTTGCTGACAATACTGGTTTGATTTTTGTTTGTTTGTTTGTTTGTTTTCCCCACTTAAAGTATTTTCATGGCAATGTGATAGTTTTTTGTTTTGTTTTGTTTTGTTTTTCAGTAAAATTTAAGATTTTTACCCAGCAAAATCCAAGATGAAAATATTATTTGCTTTGACACGTTCCAGCTATTGTTCAAATTTCATAAGACCATGGAGATGCAGAACTTGTGAAAAAAGAAACTCACAAAAGAAAGGATATTGGCAGATTGTCCAGCAGGGTCTGAGTACTTACCAACATCCATGAAATGTTAATACTGCAAGAAGCAGTCATATGCTGTTACTTAGAACAAAATGATGGTTATTTTAGAATTCTGGCCAACTTTAAAATATTAAATTTATTTAAGATTTCTGAAGAGCTAAAATTTGGCCATTAGCCCTTTTAAAGAGATGTTTTCACTAGGGACAGAATGTCTTATTCTCTTCAGGATATGAAACCTATCAAAGCAACATTTCCGTATTATACCTCTCTGCTGTATTTCAAGGTTCACTATAAAAAAATGCATCAACACAGATTCCAAAGTTAAATATCTGACTTCAGTGTCAAACTTCTCTCCAGGTTTTCTGGGATAAGCTATTCTGAAAGTTATATAAGCAAAAATATTCCTAATTTTAGCATTAGCATGGTCAATGGAGCAGGTTCCTTGAAGCATTTTTCTCCAGAAAGCTACTGAAGCTTCACAAAGTGAGCGACCAGTCACAGGTGCTATATTGAGTTTTACCCTGCCATAAAAAAGACCTGTAAAGGGGATGTTTTTACATACTTGGCAATCTTCTTATGGGTGGTTCAGAGATGCACAGATAGAGACAAGCTGTACTATATTATATCCCACTGTACTATATATATCCCACTCAATAATGTAGAGGTACACCATGAAGTGGTTTATGATAGAAAAGCCAAAACTTGCAATGGAGATGAAAAATAATGACATTCAGTTGTCAGTTCTAATCATCTCCTTTTCTCCTCTCCTGAGTGGTACCATTTAGGAAGGCAGTCTTCACTTGCTAAAAGCTAGTCTAGACTCAAAATCAACCAGTCTCGTACCCTGCTATTTGCAGGAACAGGTCTGAGAGAAGTTTGCAAATGGGGTACACAGTACTTCTTTCTTCTTCCAGACCTAACTAGACAGGAAGGGGAGGAAGCAACTGAAGTCATAATGGACATCTGTGGGTGCAAGAAAGTAAGAGGGAAGTGCTCTCCAATTTTGCTTTGTAATGCTGAGGATGACTCAGGTACATCCTTAAAAAGCAAACAAACAAACAGTCTATCTCTCAGAAGCTCTATTACCAAACTTTTCTGCTATTAGGTAAAAAAATCCAGGGAAGCCCATTCCAATTAACCTGCCACTGTTTATCTAACTTTTATCCAACAGAGCCAATAGTCAATTGTATTCACAGACAGTTTATGTGATTTGTAGATTAGCTGTCCTATAAGGGAGGGGCTTCAAAGGTGATTAAACAGGGCTTTCTGCTCACAATACTTAGACTTATCCAACATGCCCCCCAAACTTACATATTTCAGGGCCACCCAAAGGCATGTTGTTAGAGATGCATAGAAGGTTAGTACACCTGCAAAAAAGCATGTGTTTGGTTTGCCCACAGGCTGCCTGCTAGGAACAGAAGGACACCAAGGTTACAATTACTAATTTGCTAAATATAGAGTTTGCTTGTTCTAGGCCTCAAAAGCTGCAGTCACCTGTGTTACAATGGCACGGCTCCAGGATGTAAAAATATTAACAATTTTCAAGGCTTAATTTGCCAGGCAGATGAAATTATTGGTGATTAAGTTCATTTTCATAACTTCTGTTTTTGATTAATTAGTATTAAGATGTATTTGCTTGGCAGTATTTACTGGACCATCTGTACTTTATTTAATATCTTTTATTGATTTAGTTGGAAGACTGATGTTGTCTGTATGGTCAAATTCCTAGCTCACCTCCAATGCTGATGTCTAATCTGACATTCTATTTTATAATTGGAACAACAGTTATTCTGAACAAATTAGAGAACCAAGACGGGGTCAAAGCTTTTTTTAAACATCATTAATTATTACTGCTTTTACACTGTGTGCCTTCATATGGATTAGTAATCATCTATGGGCCTGCTTCAGGATTTCAGAGACTTGTAGAGTGTTCCTCTCACAGTATTTTTTTTTTTTTCTCTGAAATTCTTCAGAAATTTCAGAGCATTGGTAAAATAAAACATTATCTAATAAAAATTGTATTTTTAAGCCAGGACTCATCATTTTAAGGATCTTTTGACCTTGTCAAAGTTCAAGCACTCTTCTCTTGTGCCTCTTTTGTTAATAGAAAGAAGCTAACTTATTTTAAATAGCAAAATATAAATTATACTGGTGAAGTGAAAAATCTTTTGAAACTTACGGTTCCTAGCTAGAAGAGACATTGATCGTCATGTGTTTTCTGTATCTACCCTTCAGACATATCATACTGTATTCGTTGTGGTTTGATTTAGACAAGTTTGACACTCAGCTCTTGAATGGATCTTGGAGAGCAAAGGAAAAGTTGCTTTCTAGCTTTAATTAGGCAACATACTCACAACACAATTTACTGCAATTTGACATTGTGTAAACTTCAGCTGTTATATTAGAAACCTGGTTATGGAAAAAAAGAAACCCAGTTTATATTCAAAACTGAGAATTCATTGCTTGCTTATTAAAGAAAAATAAATAAATAAATAAATAAATCTAATAAAAGCAGAGCAAATACTTGTTATTGGCCTAGTGATACTGACACCCAGAGACCTCAGAGACTCAGAGATGTAGAAATTATCTACAAATTATCTAATTAGTCCAGGAAAGTCTTAATATAAAATAATTAAGAATATTATACACATTTTCCTAACACCACCCTTCTATGAAGTTATGCTCAATCTTTCATTGTTCTTCTGGGTCCTAGAGTCAATGGCTGAAATTTTCCGTGAGAAAAATAGAAGTCCGGTGGGTTGCATCAAGTCCTCAGTGCACAAAATTATTTGCCAAAAGACTGTGATCTAGATGCTGGGAGCTTCTTTCTTCACATCCTAGGGTGGAATTAAGGCAATTTTTATATTTCTAATGTGTTCTGTATCCTGTCTTTCTTCACTGGTCAACAGTTCCACATTACCTCTGAATTTACTTTATATTGCATGTTTTCTTAGTTCCTAAAAACTTTTTTTAGTTCCTAAAGTTACAGTCCCTTAGCAATCAGTAACTGAATGCTGCTAGGTTGTTTATAACTTTAGGGCATCTGGCGTTGCACATTGTTTGTTCTTTCAAAGCCCATATTCTTTCTTTTACACTTGCACTCCTCTGTACCACATCATTATTCTAGAGTCATAAATAGTTCATTCTGAAGAGATAAAATATCTGTTAACACTGCCTGTCACTTACATGTAATATGTCAAAATCATTTTAGCAATAGCCTTTACAATGCAGTTACACAAAGCAAAGCTAAGACAAATGAGGCAAAAGTTACTTGCTCACCAGGAATTGCTGTAATCTAAACCAAAGCTTGAGAGATAGGCTAGATAAACCCAGGCACAGCAAGAATGACAAACTCCAGTGCTGAAGCCTTGCATAAACCGCACTTGCAACTTGGTATGACCCTGTGAATTTGAATGGCCAAGTGCAGGAAAACAATATCTCAGACCATTCCTGTCTGCACTGTGCAAGGACTATCGCTTGCATTTTTATGTCCAGTGCCAGGAACGTAAAGGCACTACAAGATGAGACATATACTGTATTGGGAAGAAAAGGGAGAGATATACATCTGAGCACATTGCAATTAGGTAATTTTTTATTCAACATAGGCTGATCTCTGTATTAAGGGTATGTAAGGGCTTTAATTCAACAGGATTTATGTTCAAATTTTCCTAATCTCTCCATGTCTACATATTTCATACATACGCTATCTAAACTTGGCAGATGAGTGCAGGCATCCCTCATGGTCCCAGGGCAGACTGGTATCGCCGGTATCTGAGGCAATACTCTCTTGCTGCATATGCTAATAGGCTCATGGGTTTGTTATCTGTATGAACAGAGAAAACAGTTAAAAAGTTGTCATTATGTTGTCCCTCAAAGGTCATGAAGACAACTGGGCTGTGAAGTTGTGCCAGTGAAACAGGAACATAATATTTAGTGTTACTGTGATGCTGTGACATAATGTTCTTTTGATAACATAATGTTCTTTTTCCAGCCAGTACTGCTCCACATGGCCTGGACCGGTTTATTGTTTAAAAAAATGTGGCCCTGAAAAGGTTAGAGAGAACTTTGCTGTTGACTAAGTTCATCATACTGCCTGAGGATATATGTGGGTGAAAATTACTGTTTAATTTGAGTATTTGAGTCCAAGAGCCAAATTTCTTTCCTATTCTTAAAAAAACATACAGAGGTACTCTTGATATAAGAAAAACAGAATAGATACTTTATGGTCTCTGTTGCCTGCAATTCCAACTGGTAGCAGTTGCAATTTTAAATAATTACATTTTTGAGTAAAACCGTTGTTTGTTTTTTTTCTCTTTTTCTTTTTTTTTTTTTTTTTTTTTTTCAAATTGTACCCTTTTATTCAATGACTTTTCAAAATCATTCCAATACTTCCTAAAAATGTGTGGGAGTTGAAGTATAGTTTCTCATGTAAAATTTCTTGTATATGAGCCTCAGTGATCTCTGTTTATCACTCATGCTCAGTAGGTTTTGATTTTGAACATGAAAGCCAAACAACAACAACAAAAAAGTAACTTCTTTATGTCATTCATGCTATAAAATTGTAATTATATCCATCATTGTTACTTGGACTAAATATATATTTGTACCTTGTAAATCTACTTAACATCTGTGGATTTTGCAACATGCTGTAATTGAATTCACATTTTCTGGCATCTGTTAACAACCTTTCCTGCTCTTAGCATTACAGCGAAGGAAAATGCCTGTTAAGTGGATGCACAACACAGCAAAGTGACAGTCTTCTCTGCCTCCTGTGAAACAGATATTTCAGGCAATCTAGATGCTTTAGCAGGCATTTAGGGCTCAGTAGCCGAAGCCACTGTAAGATGATCCAACAGTATCTTTGCATATCTTTTTTTTTTTTTTCCCCCAAGACTTCTACTGAGTTTCACTCTTCCAGAGCTTACTGTTTTTCTGTGAGAGAACCCAACTTGGTTCCAGGGGTTTCGGGAGCAAGTTTAATCTGGAAGGTAAGACAAGTTCAGTCATGCAGGCTGTTTGACCGATAAATGCTTCCAAAGTCAGGCTGGCCTAAACTTTGTCAACTTAACACAAATGTCCACTCTTTCTTCATTTACTGAAGTGGCAAGAGAGATACCAAAAATGCTAAACTAAAAATAGAGTACATGTAGATAAATTGTTCTGATATTTAGTAAGTGAATAAGAAGGGTTCTGGAAAATAATAACTTAGATGAAATTATAGATTCTAAGTAGATATTATTGTGTGGCCTAACATTATATTTGGCAGAACCCAGAAAATGTTCTGCATCATGCCATCTCAAGCAGGTTTCTGGCATGAATGTTTCACCCTTTGTGAATTGTATGATAGCTTTGACACTCCTGGGGCAGTTCTTTGCAAGCCTCCAAAGTTTCAGAAGGACAAGGCAACAGACAGGCAATTCCCACAGCATTTCTACCAGCACATTCATGTACACAAACTGGTGTGTCTGAATTTCGTGTTTCTGAATTTCTGTTTCCCCAGCTGGAGTACCTACAACATTGGTAGGTAAATATATTAGTAAAGTGTCACAGTCTGACAAATTAAGAAAAAAGATAAATGTAAGTGATTTCATTGATATCCACTCATGGGCTGCAACACAGTTAATAGCAACTGCAAGCTCAATTTTTACAGTTTCAATAGAAATTCTGAAGTCAAACAGGAAAAAAAAAAAAAAAGGAAAAAAAAAAGAATTCCACAGTCCTAAAAATTTCACAGAAGATTTGCTTTAAAAAGAAAGAAATGTGAAGTGTGAAGGCAGTGGTCAGTTCTTAACCCAGCATCCCCAATAATATCTCTTATTTATAGTCCTCAACTTCACTTCAGCATCTTATTTTATCTACCTTGTTATCTCTCATTTTATTTGAAGATTAAGCTTGTTGAAATAAATATTTTTCTCTTTACCTCAACACTAACTGATACTTAGGGTCTTTCCTCTTCTCAAAAACTCTGTATATCATTTAGGAATACAAAGAAGTATCAGGTGGTGAATATTTATGTAATTTACCCTGTTTGTTTTTTACTTTTTCCAGCATATCCATTCAGGGTAATGGTAATAGTTGTGAACCCCTCCTTTTTACCACTCCTGCTCATATTTCTTATTTGAGCTTCACCTTTCAATTCCTGTAAATAGCTCAGTGATCATATTTTCCTATCAACCCCCCTCCTGGAGCCAGTGCTGTACTTAGTGACTGCATTTCCCAACATTTCCAATAACAATATCTTTATAGACAAAAATAAAATGATAACCAAAGGTACAAAAGGCTATGAGGTTGTTTCACATTGATATGTGGATCAGGAGAAGCATGAATGAACTCAGAAAAGCTGTTTACAAATTATAAGTTGTGCTAAAACATATGTGTTAGGTACACATTTATGTCTCTTTTTTTAATACTCTTTACACCCCCACCTTCTATAAGATATACATTCAGATGTGAAGAGAAGCTTTATTTATTTACTACCTTTACCTGATAAATAAATCTCTGTATCTGCCTTTCTGTATCATCTGTGTTAATGCATACTATTAGTTGCTCCTCATGGTCTCTGCAGTTTTTATCTATGTGACATACACATTCAACAACATTTTTGTATTTGATTTGAGTTGTTTTGTTCAACCAAGCTTAAGCAATATCAGAATTAACATCGAATCAGCAGTCACAGTATTGCATGAATTCAGAAGTCATCTTCCAGATAGAACCAAAGCTCTGCAAGTCAACACCTTAACTGAGAAAAAAAAGAGTCAGGTTGGAAGGAGCATTTGTCAGTAATGGCAATGGCTGTAAAATGTAGAGTTTAATCCCTTGCATTCAGTTCTGGTAAAATCATATTTATTATACCTATCTACAAAGGTTACATAGGTTCCATTGGGCATCAGGACAAAATTAGATTTGATATTACAGCTAAGAGTATCTCCCAGAAGGCAAATGTTGTGACAACGAACTGTGAAAGGGCAAACTCTAAATGCTGATAGAAAAGGTTAACAGCATGCTGAAGAATGTAATACAAAAGGAACACCCTACACTCTACAAATTTGACATAGAAAGTGTGTAAGAACCAATTCCAGAGACAACGAATACCAAGAGGAAAAAGGAAACCCATATCATTAAGCAGAAAAATGAGCACATTTTCAGAGGCTAAAGAAGCCTTCTTAAAAAACATATGGGAATCTTGTGTAAATAACACAATATAAGACAGATCGTGTCCAAATAAGACAGATGCCAGGTCTGGTGTAAATCGGAAATAAAGAAAGCCAAGAGAAGCTTGGAATAGTGGCGAAGTAAATGATAATAACACCAAGATGTTATCCAAAACAGGAAGAGAGAAAGAAAAAAGAAGAAAAAAAAAAAAAAGAAAAAAAAAAAGAGGACCCAATAAAATAATGTCAAGAGAAGGGTCATAACTGAGATTAAAGAAAAAGCAAAGGAACTTAAAGTTATTTTTAACCAATCTATACAGCAGATAAAAAACAGGGAAATTTTTAAACCAAAGGCTTTTTTTGTATCCTTCTTGTATAACTTTAAGCTAAAGTCTCTGAAGGGAAAAGTTAAAAAAAAAAAAAAAAAAACTTACAAGTTCTCAAGTGCAGTAAATAGGCTGTCATAGCTGCATTTCATCTGGGATAAAAATGAAATGAAGTGTGAAAAAGGTGACATACCTATGGGCCTGCTACTTCTCTCCTATGAAGGAACTTCTCTCCAGTGCAGGAGAAGCAGTGTTTTATGTTCCTTGGTCTCCTCCTTTCCCTGTTTTTTTCTTTTATCTTGATGGCTTTTTACCTCATCTTTCTGGGGCTTTAACAAATTTCCTCCACCTATAGAAACCAAGTGGCCTCAAGTTGTACCAGGGCAGGGTTGTTTAGATTGGAAATTAGGAGATATTTCTTCTCAGAAAGAACAGTCAGGCATTGGAATGGGTTGCCCATGGAGGTGGTAGAGTCACCGTCACTGGGGGTGTTTATGGAAAGGTTGAATGTGGTGCTTAGGGACATGGTTTAGTGGGTGATACTGCTGGTAGGGGGATGGTTGGACTATATGATCCTCGACATCTTTTCCAAACTTAGTATTTCTATGATTCTATGATTCCTTGTAATCTCCCACCTTTTCCATTCTTCTTCTTCCTATCCATCTTCTCACAGTGCTTTCTGTAGGTTTTAAGTCTTTGCTTTCTAATAATCCTCTGCATTTGATACTTGTGGTTTCTTCCTGTGCTTCAGCTGGAAATCTGCATTGATTATTTAAGTATGTAAACTCTTAAGGACAGGGAATGTGTATCTTTTTAGGAATGCTGCCTGGCAAAAGAAAGTGGTGGATAGTGATACTGTAGGTGGGTAAAGAAACACTGTGAATATTAAATAAATTTACAAGTGCTGAGAATGCAGTTGCCTTCACACATTTTTTTCACATTTTAGGTAGGTGAGAATCAGTTTCCAGCTTTATCCATCCAGAAGTTGGGCATCAAATTTCATCTTCTTCAGCAGTCAAGAAAGAGAGAGGTTATTTCTGAAAATAATTGATCCAACCCTAAAAGACATGATGGTAAGGTGGAAAAGGGGTAAGTAGTCTTCTGGAAATGCCTTTTTCTATTGACTTTAAAAGCTCAAGTGGACATCTCAGAGTATGAGTGTGTTTTGTTGAGCTCACTATTTTGTTGAGCAAGGTTGATTTACTTTATGTTGTTGTGACAATGTATAGTGCAGAAGCTCATGGGAATGAAGGGTAAAGTCAATAAAGTTCTTTATTCTTCGTGTTGATTTTTGATTAAGCTATTAAAATAAATAACCTAATTAGTTTGAGCTGTCACTAAAATTAGAATTACTCCAAATGGAAAGAAAAGCAGTTTGGGTTTGAGGAAGATTTATTGATTGAGTGTGAACCATTTACTTATTCTTAATTTATAACAAGAAAAAAAAAAATATATATATATATATATATGTATGCTTTTTCCTTCATTTCATAGATATCAGGGATCAAATTCAGAGTTGAGAAATACCCTTGCGGAAAACAAGTGAAGTGACAGCAGAGTGGGAGGAATAAGAGTTGTTATCCAAAATGTTCCTGACACCATCACACCCCTTCAAGTGTTTGTTAAATAATATATTAATAGTACATACAGCCTGGGAAAACGTCATTCTGAACAGATGCTGTGGAGAAGGCAAATGTTGTGATCACTGTGGTAACGCAACAGGCTGTGCTCTAACCACCGGACTGGCAGCAAAGCCTAAGAGCCAACTGCTCTTAGAAATGGTTTAGTATTACATTCTGTCTGCAGCCCTAGGTTCTTTATGGTTTCAAGTGCAGCTTTATGACGAACACAAGTTCAGCAAAGGTTGCTGATGCTATATGCAACAGTCATGAGTGCACTGTCCTGCCATCTTTCTTTTGTTCTCTCTCTGCAGAGATCTGCTTTGACAGGATGTGATGTTATCTTTCGAAATGGATGAAAGCTTAATTCCCCAAAGTCCTTGAAAACCTTTATATATGGTCTCAGGGAAATGCCAGTAATAATATGCATTTAGCTTGTGTGCCTGTCTCCATAAAAAATATTGGTCTACATGTAATATGTGAAATACTAAAGCTGACTTTGAAAAGCCATAAGTCTGAGGTTTGAGATTTCCTTACCCACTAGAAAAGGGCATCATGCTTCACTGTGCATTAATGACTTGTTAAAAGTTCGGACAAACACAATTCTCGTAAGCATTCTGGCAATGTGGGTAAGACTATTTGTGCCAGATCCACAGGAATTAGTATCTTCAAGTAAGTGTAATGAAGAATTGCCAGTTCCTCTTTTTTCTTGGGTCAAAGATGTGGTTGAGGAATTACAAATGATAAAAACAGATGGATCAGAATAATTAAGATTAAGGTGTTATAAATGTTTGGATTTGTTTTGTGTAGGCAATCTTACAGTTCAGGTGTTGTTGAGAGCTGAATTTTTCTGCCATCAAAGCAGAAGACAGTCTGTCAGTGTATGAACCAAGGCATACAGGAAAGAGAAATGGTTAAAGGTTTTCTGTAGCCTTCAGGTTCTCTCTTTCCTTCTTTTCACTTCTATAAATTTTGCTAATTCATCTGTTTTGGATTTAGTAAACCTATAGCCCTTCTCTGGCTTGAATTAAGTGTGACTTTCAGTTTCACGGTAATCAACTAAAATCAGGGCACTTCATACCTCCAAATGTGGTGTTTAGGGACTGGAAGGTATCCAACTCTTGCATCACTGTTGGATATTCAAAGGGTATTCATATAACTACACAATCTACTTTGGAAAATGGAAATGTGGTGGCCGGACAAGTTTATTCTAGTGAAAACTGATAATCAGAGCAATATTCTGACACTCGGTAAGATAGCAGGAAGCACACTTCAATCAGAGGTGTGATGTCACTTAATTTATAATTTTAGAATTCAGCAGTAAAAACAGGCCAGGAAAGTCTATGTAGGTGAAAATGGGCCTGCTCTTTTAAGAGATGTAGCCAATCTAAAGAGATGGTTTGCTGCATGGACTTCAGTGCATGATTAAAAAGATTGTTTCAGGAAATCTTCATAAGAATTTTCTAATCTGACTATGGCTAAGGGTCAAACTTCCACCCAGCCACTCTCTCACCCCCCTTCTTTAACAGGACAGGAGGACAAAACAAGATAGAAATGAACATTGGTCAGGGTGAAGACAGGGAGATAACTTACCAGTTACCATCATGAGAAAAACACATTCAACCTTAGGAAAATTAACATAATTTATTGTCAGTTAAAACAGATTTGGTTGGTAAGAAAGATAAAGTAAAATTTCCACAACACCTGCCTCTTCTCCAGGCCCATCTTCATCACCTCACTCCCACCCCCTCTCCTCCAGCAGCACAGGGATGGGATGGGATGGGATGGGATGGGATGGGATGGGATGGGATGGGATGGGATGGGATGGGATGGGATGGGATGGGGGCTGCACTCATCCCACCAGCCCTTCTCGGCCATCCCTTCCTCCTGCTCCAGAGGGGGCCCTGCCCCAGGCTGCAGCCCTTCAGGAACACCCTGCTCCCGCGGGGGCTCCCCACGGCCACAGCTCCCTCAGGAAATGTCCCCCTGCTGTGGCGTGGGCCCTTCCTGGGCTGCAGGGTGGAGATCTGCTCCAGTGGGGGCTCTGCAGGGCTGCCGGGGAATCCTTGCTGCCTGTGGGCCTGGAGCCCCTCCTGGGGCCTGGGCCCTCTGCTGCTTCTCTCTTGCCCTAGGCCTCCTCCTCGGCCTGTGCCCGCTCTGCCCATTCAGAAATCTGTTTTCCCTGAGGTGCCACCAGCTTGGTGCTGGGCTCATCTCTGCACTGCCATGGAGCTCTTGAAGCCATCTGAAACTGGCCAGCACCCTGCAGCCCCTGCTAACACCTGGGCAAGGACACCCTTTGCATTAACTTTAAAATATATGGCTTCATAGGTACTAAAATAAGTATTTGAATGCACCTTTCCATTCACCTATTATTGCAGCACTGTTAATTCTATTTTAAACCTGAATCATCAGGAGATTCAAGGGCAGTATCTACTTCAAAAACTACACTGATGTGAACTTTCTTCCTTCTTGTTCATGGTGATGGATTTACATCACTTACAGGTCAATCCCTGCCCACCTGAGATCTACCTTGCCCAGCCCCAGCTCCCTGCTGGTTTCCTGCCAGACCTTCTCTATCCAATTAGCTCCCAGCTTGATGCTTCTGTTGGACCATCACTTCTACAATGCTAGCTCCAATTTTCAACGTTGTCTTGAAAGCAGACCTCAAACTAGGCCTCTTTTCGCATAAGGTTTAAAACAAGTGAGCCCTGTGTCATCTGGATGCTTTAGTTCAAGTGATAGTATTATAAAGCAAGTGCTTAGCACTTGCATTTAGTTACTTTTTTTTTTTTTTTTTTTAAACAGATCAAATGCCTGAGACCATAAGAGCATCTTCATTTCATCCCATTCTTTCCCTTGTATAACAGAAAAACACCTTAAGGCAGAAAATGCTCTCAGATCCACTTGACAATAACAGAGGTTTTATCTCCATAGAAGGAATAAAATGTCAGTAGATAGATTGGAGAGCAAAATATGATTTAATAGCCTAAATCAAAGCTTAGTGATGCCAGTGAAAACATCCCTGTGGAAACGCTGCAAAAGAAAAAGCAAGTAGATATGAAGACCATCAAATCAAAGGTACCAGATATCAAATTTAGGTGATTTCTTTGGAAAGAGCATTGCATAAAGTTGAATACACCTCCACACATAAACAAACACCCTCACAGTCTTACATAAGCTTGTTTTAGTCCCAAAACAAGGAAAAAGAGGCAAATCTTAACACTGCACTTTAAGCTCTTGTTGGAATTTTGCTTATCTTTTTTTACATCTGCATTCCTTCACTGTGTTCAAGGTTTTCCCTTTTCTTGCCTGTTGATGTGCAATTTTTCTGTCTGAGACTATTCATACAGAGAACACAAAAGAAGGATTTATTGATCCTGACTTGAGAGAAAAAGTCAGTAATGTATTGAGGAATGGAGTTAAACATTTCATGAACAGGAGAGAGAAAGCTGGCTGCAACTTATACTCTTCAGAACGACCATTGCCTCTGAACTATATTCCTTGCACATGGTAGAAACCAGGAACAACTCAAGTCATGTGTTGATAGTAACTCTGCTTTCTGCTAACTTTCCTGACAATATAATAATTCTCCATAAAGGAAAACAGGCTGCTAAGAGGTATTTAGACTTAACCATAAGGTTTAGGTCATTTTTTTCCACAGCAAAGCACAGTGTAGTGTGTTCTACAATCACTTGTCAGAGCTGTCAGTTACCTTGTCACTTTTGATTGCCTCTCTGTGAGTTCCAGAGTTGCTTGACATGGCTTCAGTCAAAGAATTCTGGTGACAAACATATCAATCGCCTCACCAGAAACCTGGCAGACCAACCACAGTGTAAAGCATATTCTTTATAATCTCAGATTAAAAGACATAAACAGAAAACCATTTGAAAAATGAGCCTCTGTGCCTGAAATAATGCAAAAGAGTTGTTAGCATTTAAAGCACAGTCATTGTAAAAACACTGGTTTGTTCCCAAAATGTTTAGTCACTTTAATGGTAGCTGCCACTAATTGAAATATTTTACATTCCATCTGCTTGGTATTCAAGCTGAGAGAGAGTGGAAATGAGAGTGCCAAGACAGTGCAGCATTCAACCTTTCCTCTCAAAATACTATCCTAATGTAATGAATATTTCTCTTCAACGTTCTCTGTAATCACATTTTTTCTTCCACTGCATTGAACTTCATTTGAACTTCATACAAGTGTAGAATGATAGAATATCTTGAGTTGGAAGGGACCCATGAAGATCATCAAGTACAACTCCTGGGTCTATACAGGACCACCCCAAAATCAGACCATGTGTCAGAGCATTGTCCAAAGGCTTTTTGAACTCTGTCAGGCTTGGTGCCTTGACCACTTCCCTGGGGAGCCTGTCCCAGTGCCCGACCACCTCTGGGTGCAGAACCTTTCCCTATCCCCCAGCCTGACCCTCCCCCGTCCCAGCTCCATGCTGTTCCCTCGGGTCCTGTCACTGTTCCCAGAGAGCAGAGCTCAGCACCTGCCCCTCCGCTCCCCTCATGAGGGAGCTGCAGGCCGCCATGAGGCCTCCCCTCAGCCTGCTCTGCTCTGGGTTGAACAAACCAAGGGACTTCAGATAATAAAACTTTGTGGAGTGTATGTATATGTTACCAACAAAGAGCACCAACCCTTATTTTTAATATCTAACATTTCATTTTTTCTTAGAAGCCAGGGATGTTCACAGAAAGGCAGTCTTCTCACGTCTAAACGCTGCCCCAAAAGTTTTCTGTATAGTGGTGGCAGTTTGACATAGGTGTTAGGGAGAACCTTTCTGACTTTAAGGAGACTCTTATCTTTGGTTCCATTGTAAATTAAATATTTCAAGTGCCCTCACATACTCATCATCAACTGCTTATTGGTTCACTCATGCCTGTTAAATAAAATTTAATGGCGTGCATATTTGGCCATCTCCACATCTGTCTTCTAATGGTCTTTGAAGTAGTGAGGATTTGAGTGAGTTAAATGCTCATTCCTAGCCTTACTACAGAATTCTTTTGCATGTGTGCATTTTAATGTGAGATGATAGTCTGTCCAGGGTGTACATCTGAAAGGTCTTTAGCTTTTGTCTCTGTGTATCTTTCCTTTGTCCTATGGTTTTTCCATTGTCATTTCTGTTACTGATGGAGTTGCGAGCACCAATGCCTAACACCATCTTGACATCAGATATTGTACAAAGCTGCTGTTAATGAATACCTTTTGTGACAGTGTTTCTACATTAAGAGATAGTCTGCCATAGATTTTCTTTGATGTTTGCAGCTTTCTTTAAGAGAGTCTCAGTCATTTCAGCTCCTAATTCAGTGTTGACATTTGACTGGCTGTGGTATGATGATGATGTGCTGTGAGTGAATTCTCATCACTGGGTAAATTAAACAAACTGCCAGCCAGTAAGCTGCAGTTTGCTGTCTAAAACAAAACGATGGTGAACAAAACAGGGCTGGTGAAAAAGCCTCACTGCTCTCTCTGTGATGGTTGCTCTGACACTGTGAGACAAGTTGCTTACTGTGTAGAAACTGGAGTTACAGTATGCAATATTGAAGCAGTGAAAGAAGCAATTAGTCAAAATATTTGTTTCTGCTTTGTTCTGTGTTTTGCTGTGTGCACAGTGCCTGTCTATTGCCTCTTTCTTTTGTTTTGCCTGCCTTTCATAGCTCTTATCAAATTTGGAGACAATCATGAAAATTATGGGAGGAGATAGAGCAGGCACAGAAGTAAAATTTGTTTGTGTCTTCTCATTGCTTTGGAGAGGATCTTTACACATCTCCAGTGCTCTCTTGTGAACCTGTATTTTTTGCACTTCAGTAGTTTAAACAGACAATGTTGGGTAGCTAAGATATAACTTTTTGTAAAATTTTCCTACTTGGATTATTGTTGCTGAGCATTTGACTGCTGTTCTAGTTGAGCTATCAATCTTTAATACTCAAGATATGGTAAGGCAATTTCCCTCCTAATGAAACAGCTTCCAATGATTATCTCTTGCCAATGCCTGTTACCGGTCTCAAGCACCCCCATTTTGCATTGAATGATTTAGTTTTGCATTGTGATAGTGGGCTCATTTTAGTTCTTTCAGTCTATGTAAATATGAAACTTTTTTGACCTTTCAGTAGATACTTTTCTGCTTATCCAGCTTGTGTACCCATCCATTAGTGATTCTGAAAGGACTTGTCTTCTATTAATTTCCTTCAGATCATTATTCCAAGTAAATGCTGCACTGAGCAATGAATAACTTATAGGACCCCTAGAAGACAAGTAGAACTTAGTAGCCAGTTAGAACTTAGAACTTGGTAGCCAGTTAGCAGCTCAACTGCAAAAAATTCATAGTAGATTCTTTGGGCACAGTGTGTTTCCTCATTCTGCAACATTTTTTTTTTTTTTTTACTTTTTTTTTTTCTATTTTTGTCTGAATATTTTATGTTTTATGCTGGTATGATGGTGTAATTCAGAAGTTTTAGTTGCAGCTGGATGTTTGTATGTTAATGGCATTTTAGCTTTTTAAACGTTAGTTTTAACTTTCATAATTTCTTTGGTATTATCAAAGTAATTATATGATTGGTCATGATATGATATTAGTATGACTGCACTTGATTGACATATTGCTCTTTGTTCTGATACTGAACTGAGGTATTCTTTGTACTGGGCTCACAACCGATGTCTCTAACATTGAGCTTTTCATGATGTTTATCTTCACATCTACTGTCGATGTAAACTTCACAAAGTGGGGTGGATTTTTGTTGTTTTTTTTAATGCATTAATATCATTGAGATTAATGTAAAGTGATTTCCTCAAAATTACTGTTTGCTTTCTTCCTATAACATGTTTTTTATTCGGTATTGAGTGCTAAAAATTGCAAAATACTATTTATGACAGGCATGTGTAGAGTTTTTTCCCGCACTGTTCCCCAAACTTTCTTTTTCAGTTTGGTGCTCCTTTGGGATTCTGCTGCTGCTATCATTTAGCCTTATTTCAGATTTCCACTCATAGGACAAGTAAATTATCTCTGCCTGTTCCTTTTTAACAAATCATTTGAAATTTTAGCTCTATTCTTGCTTTTGCAAAAAAAAGCATGGGTTTCAGAAAAGGTGACTTGTCTCTAAACATTTGTACTCAGATTTTTTCTTCTTTCTACTAAACAGTCTGAAATCTGGTGATTTATTGATATCTTTTCTTCAGTTCTCTCAGAATCATTAGGATTTGACTGCAGCCATCACTTGTCACCTCTGTCAAGCAAGGCTGTGTCATAGACCACAAGAGCCTTATGGACCTATCTGACTTCTGAGGTCCTGAGGTTCCAAGATCTGCACCCCAGAGACATTCCATATACATCCTGGGGTATACACCAAACTCTCAGAGCCTGTGCCCATTTCCACAGAAATGAGAAGCTGTTGTGCATGACAGGGCAGAGTCCTGGCAGTCCTTGGGCTGGGCAGTTTGGACATCAGGATCCTTGGTGAAACATAGAATGTATGTGGCCACAGATGAGACCTTTTTTTCCTTCCATTGCTGAAGAGGGACAAAATACCATTAAGGCACGCACTGCTACTCACAACAGAGCTGATGGCTGATGATGACATCTAGATCCCTCTGAAACCTGCTGCATTGGATTTCCCCAAGGTTTCAATTTCCATTGGATTAAGGGTTTGTCCCATCCTATACCACTTTCCTCCAAATGTTGGTGGTCTAGTTAGACCATGTAAGTGTCTCTGGGGCAAGGATGTTTTTCCCTTTATTTTTTTTTTTTTTTTTGTCCTCTGCTAGAGAAATGAATTGTCTGTAAAATTACACAGATTTCATTGTATGAGGTGCAAACTGTTCCTATTCACAATGTTTTCTCTAAAACAAAGAATATGATATTTTTTCTTTTACATTAACATGAGCTGAAATTGTGAGTCTGCCACAAGTCTCAGGTTTGTTGTCCTTGGCCAAAATCTATGGTTTAATCTAGTCATGGCTCATAGAATCAGAATTAAACAGCAGACATAGAACATAAAACTTAAAACATAGAACAGAATTAAAGTTCTCTGCTGGTGAAATATTTATTTTATTCTTTTTTAATTTTTTTCAACTACTAGTGGCAGAAGACAACATCCAGATAGACAGGTGACAGCATCCATTTCAAGACAGAGATAATAGGAATAAAGCAAATTTGCCGAGGAACAGAGGAGTGAAAAAAATACTATAATGACATCATGATTCTTTCTTGTGGGGATATTACAATCATTACATTTTTACCTGTACAAATAAGTAATATCCTCTGGTCCTCCAGTCTTGGTATTAAATAATGATAAGGCAGGGAAAATACATGAGAATAATGAAGCTATTTTAGCTGCTTAAAATTGGAAACTGAGGCCTAGAAGCAAGAAGCAATTTGGACTCAGAAATTCAATGACATAACACAATTGAAATTCCTGGGGGCAAATACAACCACAATAAGAACCATGTATTTAAAAAGATCTTTACAAGCATTGGCCTAACATCTGATTTGTTCAAATCCCCATTCCAGCTGACATTAAGTGTATTTTAATAGCAAATTTAGTTTTAATGAATCAAACTCTCCACTATCTACCTGATCGTTGAAGGAAAAATAGAAATGGCAAAGGAGTGGGGTTGGATGATGAGAAAGATCTGGAAGCCTGTTTTGCAGAGGGTTAGAATGGAAGAGCTCAAACTTTATTCTAGTCAGGGAATCAAAGGTATCTGATTCCAGAAATATGCTTTCATTCTAAGGTAATATAAAAGTTTTTCTATAGTAGCTGCTTAAATATTTACACTGCTTTGAAAAGTTTTATGTGTATGATACTGTCTATAATAATGAATGAAATGCCTTTTTCCTTTTCTTTTTTCTTCACTTTTTCCAGGGGATTTAAGTTTAACATTGAAAATATGTGCTTAAAGTTCCTTTCAACTGCAATTTATTTTACAGTATCTCATATACAGACTCAAATTTCTCTTAGTAGAAATCTTTCTTCTTTTTATAAAATACGCCTGGAATTGGAAGAAACTTCTGGCCATAAAGATCACTCTTTCTTTCCTGCCTACTCATTCTCATGCATTCTATATATCACTGTCTGTCTTTCTCATCTTTTTGAAGGCTTACTGCCTTCTTTTAAAGTTGCTTTTGTTCTTTTTTTGTTCTTTAAGCAGTACAGGAATCCACTGCTTCTGGCACTTTTTATTTATATATTTATTTATTTAGGAGCCTATTCTGTACATTAGATTGCTTTCAACAAATATTTCATGTGAAATAATTGTGCACAATTAAACTGATGTCAGATTATGATAATGGCCCCCACTGTGAGTGCTGTTCTTCCTCTTTTCTTTTCTTTACTTTTTTTTTTCTTTGTTTCTTATTCTAAACATGCAATCAGCAATTAGCAATCAAATCTCTCTCTCTTTTTTCTCTTTTTTTTTTTTTTTTTTTTTTTTTTCTCATTTGGCCTGGTACATTGCATCATAAATTTGTCAATCCAAAGTTATTCTCTTGACGGTTACCTATGGTGCATTAGTTATTCAGTGTCATCTTCTGTCTCCCTAGGTAGCTAAGCTGAATGTGAAGTTTAGTTTTCACATTTGATACAATTCTGACTTAGCTATTAAAAGATAACAATGGCATCTGTCTGCTTGCTGGTTCTGATGAGGTAGATTCACAATGCAAAAATTGCCTCCTTGAGCGATTTCTTTTCACTCCTTTTTTCCTATTTGTCTTTCTCTCTTGTTTCTGGCTTTGTGCTCCTGCTTCCTGACACTTACACTGCTGCTTAGCTTCTCCTCATCTCACACACATCCTTAATGCATCTTTGTCCCATGTTCTGGTCCAGTATTATGTGCACTTCAACACTAATACTTTTTCTTTAGCAAGTATGCATCAGTGTCTTCCTCTGCCTCCCACTGAAAGTCAATGAAGTGAACATTTCACAGTCTATGCTTTCTGATGGTTTTCCAAAGCCTCCAGGTCACAGTCAGCCTCCAACTTGGATTTCTTTAGCAAATTCTTTATAGGTTTTGAGGAAACGAGGGAAGGCCACTTCATTTTCCAGGAGCTTTCTGAAGTGTAGGTTAATCTAAATAAATGTCTCAAGGGTATTTATCTGTCAAGAGGTGGTGATGGCTCTGGAAGAAGGTGACAATGTTATTAGCCATCTCTTCACCTATGTTTGTCAAAAGTTGCTGGAAAACATGAAAGGAGTAAAAAGCTAAGGTCAAAACTGTGGAAATTGCTACTAAAGTTCAATTACTTTATCCATGGCTGTGGACTTCTAAGTTCATATATCATGAAGCCAAAGATAATATTACTCTTTAACTGTCGCTATTCACTTATGGCTCTTACTGATTAGTGGGATCAGCTCCCATCTATAACTGTTCTGTGGTATGCATCTGCATTACTCATGTTTTATTCCCTGCTATATTGCACTCACACTAGCTGCCAAAGTTTGAGCTGACACCTACATTTAGATCCCCTATGTGGTCTGCCACTTCCTGTAAAGAAATATTTGTCTGCAGCAGGTAAGAGCAAATTGCACTGAGCAGTGGGTAGTCCAAGTATGATTTTTACTTTAAATATCTATATCCTGTATTCTTCTCTATGGAAATTCAATAGATCTGATAAGGAATCACCAATTATCTTACCACAGCAATCTTCCACTGATTCAAGATATGAAAAACAAGACAAGTATGTTTTCTGAGGGACATCCTCAAAGCCTTAGAAAGTCATTGGAAGCACTCTAGGAAACTTTGATGTTCAGAGACTAGAGGAAATGCCAGTTTTTCATATATTTCTGATGTTGCTCCATCCATTGTGTAGTCCTAACAAAGCAATTTCCATAATTTAGCCTTCCTGAGATTCATGTCCCATTTGCAAACAAGCAGATTTTTCCAGCTTCTGGAAAACAAATCCCTTTAACAATTAAAACTTGAAACTCTGTTGTTCCTATCAGCAGAAGAATAGTTACATTTGGTACTGAGATGAGACTAACCTGCTCCTTTTCCTGTCATAGTTCCTGTGCAGCACTTCTTATCTTCCAGACTTCCAGCTCTATTTTCACTTTTCCTGTTCTGGTCCATTGTCAAGACACATTGCTTTTCCAGCTCCCTAACTGCACTGACTGACTTGATCAAGAGATTGTACTTCAAAAGTTTGTGTGAAAGGTCTGAGGGCTTCACCTCCTATAAGTTATAGATCTTGATCAAATCTTTAGTTGTACCTCAGACATTCACCTTAAGAATTTTTCTCCAGGAAGATTTGACATCACTTGGTGAAATGGTGAAATTAATCTTTTGTGTCATTGCCTGTGCTACTGGCCTTATGTATTAAAAAAAAAAAAAAAAAAAAAAAAAAAAGTTTAATCTAGTGCTCATTGTGAAAGGAATTTTGATTTTGCCCTCTTCTGTTTATCTGCGAATGATTCCTTAAATAGCAAAATTATCCTGAAATTTCTATGAAAATTAAATTTTGTATCTGTTGTAAGATGAAGAATATGCCTTTTGGGGGGCTGGGTGTGGGGGTGGCTGGGTTGGAATCTGTTCCCTAATCTTAGCCACATTGCTGCTAGGGGAATTATATTTAAAGAATTAAATCCCATACAGAATTGCTCAGGGATCTCTCTGCTCAGGGAACAATTATCATTATGTAAACAATATGATATTAAGCACAATTTATGTCATTAAAAAGTGCAAGCAATTCACACTGAAATAATCAAAATGTGGTGACTTCTAAGAGTGCAGATATGATTGCCTCCCACTACTCAGATCTTAAAATGTTTACTTGATTTTATTGTACAGTGGAAAAGCAGAAATGGCAGTCTGGAAAGCTTTCTGTATTTCACACACACATCGTCTTTCAGCTGCAGCATTCTTAACTTGCTTTCCACTTCATATACCAATTCTCCTCACCATATTCAACTAGTAGCTGGATATTTCCCGAAGCCCATGACCTTTCCTTTCTCACATCTCTGTACGAGATTGACCATACTGTGACACTACCTTTTTTCCACTCTGTCTCTCAGACATATCTTGAAGATTTTTTTTTCTCCCCCTCCCCCCATCTCCCCCATTTTTATTTATTTATTTTTTTCCTCACCTGGAACTACTTCTCAACTATGAAGCTGCAAGCTAGAGAAGGTAACTTGGTCCTCTCAGAGCCAAGTGGGTCAAGCTATTTCTAAGGATTTCTTTAAAATCCTAGGGAAGCAGAGTCTCGGTATAGGAAAAGTTCTATTTCTCCAGAGCAGAACAGTCAACATGAAAAGCACAAGCAATGGGGTATAATTCATGATTGTAAGTACCATTTTTGAAGAAAAGGAGAGCCACGGATACACATAGTCTAAGCAAAACAAATGGAAGGGAAGATACCAAAGCATCATGCTCAACTTTAGAAGAGAAACATCACCACAGTCAATTCCAAGGAGAGCCAAACCACTGAATTCTGCAGAAAATCTAGAATGAAATGAATCACTTCTCCTTTGGTTGTCCAGCAGGCAAATATAACATAGAACATTACTTGCTTGAACAAAGTTATTATCAGTAACTTAAAAAGTAGAATTCACTTTCCCACATTTTTGTTGCCAATAATAATAAAATAATAATAATAATAATAATAATAATAATAATAATAATAATAATAATAATACAGTGTCTACGTGTAAAGTTCATCATTTAGGCTTTGTCTGTCTTTAATGAAGTGAGATAGTCATCTCCAAATACTGTGTTATATTTTATGATAGATACCTAGTTTAGCATGAGATGAATTACCCCTATAGTGATAACGCTAAGTCAGCTGTATTCCACTCCACAGTTGTCTCCAGAATTCAGAGTAAAACAAAATGAAAAGATCAATTTGTTTGTTGAAGCATAAAGCAGTGAAGTTCATAAATATTTAGCCAATAATTTAATGATGAGCAAAAAAATTTATTCAATGAAAAACCTACAGTAGTATTTTAAATGCCTTGTGCTGTGAGACTGGAGAATGTATTTAAATTTTTTTATGCAGTTTATTTAAAATATAGTCTACAAACGAACATAACCTTCAACTCTCCCTTTACAAGTTCTGTGTTGTGAAACACTTGTCAAATTAGTAAGTCTCCAGTTAATTAAAATTAAACATACACAGACCAAAATATTTTCTAATTTGCAGTTCAATTCCTTAAATCAGTATTTTTGAATGGTATGAACTATGTGGTTTAATTAACAGGGAATAGGGCTCTTCAATTTGGCCCTGTATCACATCTTGGATAAAATAATGTTTCTAATCCTGCATTAATTTACTCCCTACCATGACTAGCACAGTTCAAAGACAAAAATTAATATTTTCAGGGCTTAGCTCTGCACAGTTATCTAGGCTCCTATCTTTTAATCTTGATATCCACCCACGCCACAGCTCCACAAGCAAGAAGATTAGGAAAATAGGACAGTGAATGCACTATCACTGTACTGTAATGCATATGAAAGTTATTGGAGGACAATACAGTATTTTATCTAACCTTAGTCTACTCTGAAGTATGCTCTTCAAGTCACATTTAAATGTCATACTAGACATCCTATTATTTTGGCCTTGCACAGTCCTTGATAGCAACAGAAAATGGCTTGTGACTTTTGGTATCCACCTTTCTCAAAGAGAAGTGAACTGCAACATAAGGAGCAGGCAGGAGTTTTCCTATTGCTACCCACCTCACCCCTCTCAAGTCAGTCCTTGGATGTGTCATCTTGGTTGGATGTATTATGAATATGTGGTTAGAAAAATGTCACTGCAGTTGAATATGTGAGTATAAACAGTGGTTTTAATTTTCACATTATGTCTTGTTTGGAAGATACTGATCTGCACCTATAGATGCTGGGCTGGCAGCAAAAATGGTGTGCCTTATGGAATGGCTAGCAAATCCCCCAGTTTGTCACAACTGGCCAGCCATGATTTTAGAAAAAAGAGAGCAAAACTCCCCTGGGTTGACAATGCAGTGATGATAGATTTCTGCCATTAGATAGATAGATTTCTACCAGAACAATTAAATCATGTGGTTTTTTGGGAGACAGAAAGGTAAGATCCCCAGTAGCTGGTTCTTCTAAAGACTTCCTCTCTGAAACATTTTTTCAGAAGGTTCTTCCTTGTTCGGGGAAAGTGTGACTGACCCTGCAACAGCTGTAGGTTGCTAACACATTAGCACACATCTGAGCAGTATTTGGTGTAGGCAGTGAAATATATATATATATATATATATATATATTCACTTCAGAAGAATAATGACTGTTTTTATACCTTCATTGCTGGTGCTGACATAGTTGCATCTTGTTGCTGCTGTTTGGGTGCGGTATAGTTCAGATCCTCAGTCTCATTAAATTTAATGATGGCTCCCTAAGATTCTTCTTCCTACTATCCCGCTTGGTGAAACGCTTAATTAAAGTCAAGTTCTCATTATTGTTTGATTCTTTGAAGTTGGTATTCTACTGAGATATGTCTCTATTAGCAAATAAAAAATTCACATTTGTGCCTGTATGCTTCATTAAAGAACTGATACAGAAATATAAACCCTTTGCCTGCCAAGTTGCTTGTGCACATTCTATCACATTAAAGAAACAGAATTAGATGGTATTTAGCAAAAGAATGAAAAAGGAGAAGTACTACCAACAAGATTTGTTGGTATCAGACAAAAGCCTGGACTTTATTTTGTGATTTTTTCATTTTTACACATAGCCATTGTGGCACTTTAAAAAGAAATGGAGGAAACTGAACTTTTAACCGTCCACTAGCATATTACTAATTTAACTAATTCATAAAGGAAAAAAAAAAAAAAAAGAAAGAGATAAATCTGTTTCACTGATGATTTGAGCTCTCTTTAGAGAGTTATATCAGTCACATTGTCTCACAAGGGATGACTAATGTGCAGGTACACAGCTCCTTTGCAGTTAAGCATGGGTGTCTAGAGCCATTTGTTTTGCCACAGTCTCTGATTTCCAGCTCCTACTCCCGAGGGTCTGCCTTACACTTTATGGAATATCTCCCTTGAGGATCTCTCAGATATCACAGGGTATTTTAAGTAGCGCCATATATTTACATTCAGTTTACTGAACTAGGTCCTTATACAAAGAACTTTTGAAGCACAACTGGCATGTAGTCATACACCAAACCTTGTTCACTTCAAAAAACACTAGAGAAACCCTTTTCATGTAGATACATCTCATTATTTACAGTACTTCTGCTTTGCTAAATAACAGACTTTTCTGAATGGGAAGAAAATACTGCAAAAACAGCTTAAGGATTAATCAAGAACATGCTGATAATTTTTGAAGTATCACACTATATTCCAAAGTCTTTTCAAGTAAGCTATGTAGTCCTTCATCGATTTTTAAATCATTCTAATGCATCTTCTATGAAGAAAAACCAACTATTCTGCACTCCACACTTAGCCACAGAATGCAGGAGGTTGGATGTGATCATTTAAAAACAGGCATATTTTGTCAGAACTGAGGCACAATTATTCCACTATTCTATCTTTGACAGTGACCAAGTGTGAATAGCTGGGAGGTAGTACTAGGCAAGCAGGTAATAATACTTCCCAAAAAATACTCTTCTTGCCTCTAGCTGTTTATGACTCAATGACTTTCAGTAGAGACATGCTGTCCTTGTAAACAGTAACCTGGACATTTTCTTCACCCTGTGTGAATAACTGGTGTCTTTATTTTCTTTCCAATTTGCCACATGTTAGCTCCATTTAGTTTAATTTCCGTTAGGTTGTTGGGTTTTATACTAGAAAAGAGAACATAGGTACATCCTCTTTAGGCTACCTAGGGTTTATACATGTAGGTCTCATTCTGGACTCCTTCTGGACTGTTTGTTTGCAGGCTGAAAAAGCCTAGCCTACACACAAATACAGAACCTGTTACAGACCTTTGATCACGCTTTTTGCTCTTCTCAGAAACTCTCTATTTCTACTTTTTTAATATATATTTTTATCTATTTATATTATATTTATTCATTTATTGAGACATATAGGCAGGAACATCATGCCTGACAGAAGATGTAGGCACACTAGTTCCATGTCTTGTTTCTGGATAATAACAGTCTACTCAAAAACAATCTTTTTCAATGTAAAGTTAAGACTGTATTACTGGCTAAGCATCACTTTAAATTTATCTATACTGAATGTCATCTATTGTTCTATTGGCTAGTTATTGTCTTGTAATAGTTTTCTTAAGCTCTCAACCACCTTATTTTTCTTACCATAAATAAATTAGTATCACCAGCAAGCCAGATTAATTCAATATTCACAGTTTTCCAGTTCATATGTGAATACATAGAAAAGCAGAAGTCCCTGGACTGGGGAATCCAATACTGACCTCACTATACTGCAAGTCTAATTGCTTACTGCTGTCCCCCTTTCCTATCGTTTAACTGATTGTTTTGCCTGACAAAGAACTTCCATCTTATGCCACAGCACCTTAATTTTGGAAAGATTTGGTTCATTTCCTCAATGTTTTTCTTTTTATTAACTTTTTATCATATACTTTTTTGGAAGTAAAAAAATAAAAATGAATCCATATACTTGTTGCTTCATCAAAGAACCACAGGAGTACGAATTCTTTTCAAAAGGCTGTTACCACACCCACACTATTTTCCAATGTATCCATTAATTCTTCTTTTTATTACAGGTTCTACTGGACATCAGATTTTTACCCTGCAGTCCCTAGAATCTCCCTTGGAAGATCCGTTGGTTTCATGTTAACCATCTTCCAGTTCTCTGGAGCTTTTACACTTCCAATTTGTTGATCATATCAAGCTTATTCAATTTGCTTCATAATAATCCCATCAGTATTCTTTTACATGAAAATTCATGTAATATTTTTGTTGTGAAAAGAATATTAAGTTATACAAGGTAGGATCAGCCACTAGATTCTGTTTATTGTTTCACTTTTACAGTAATTACAGTACTTCAGTGAGGAAAAGAAAAAACATATTTTTAATGAAAATCTCTATTAACATAATCTCAGTGAGACTTTTTTTCTCAGTAGTTCTGAATTGTTTCTAGCTCATGGGCTAGTTTTAAAATCAATTAGCACAAAATGGTGTTTTCTCCTTTCATTTACTACTCAGTGTTCAGTTTCGTCTCTTAATCAGAGAGAAAAAATGACAATGGATACCATGAATAACAATTGCAAAAACATAAAAAGCTGGTACAAAAAAGACACATTCAAATATATTTTAATTTGTCTACTGTAATACTATCTTTTTCCAGTACAATAGCACATAGCCTGCTTAACAAGTAAATGGTAATTTGACAACTAAACAAGATCTTTTCTATTTAAAGTTATGAAATCAGATCTTTATTAAATCTGTTAGGACTGTATTTGCATTGGGCAAAAGCATCAGAAAATGTGAAGATAACATTTTTTTTCAAGTACAGTAAACAGCTTAGTCTTTCACAGCTGAAGCACATGATACTTTTGAAGATCACTGCTTTCTCAATTTAACAGGTGTACCCAATTATATGATATTAACTCTTATTCCATTTAGCTTCTTTAACAAGTGTGGAGAACCACCAGTACGATAATCCTTGATCACTGTGCAAATTTGACACATTAAACATGATTTTGGAAATCAAGCCAGCTTCTGATTTTGGAAATGATTGCTAAGAAGAATTTTTTTAGAAAGAGATGTGAAATTAAAATGAAACGTCCTGGAAGCCATCTAGGAAAAAAGAAAGTTATCTTACTCGTATTGTCTAGGTCAAAGCTGGCCTTTTGATACTTAGCCAACATTCTACATTTTTAGTTTTTTGTTTTGTTTTGTTTTGTTTTTTCATTGAGAATTTAAGTGATTTTTTTTACAAAGAATCTATAAAATACACTGGAGAAAGTAATGTAAATGTATATTATTAGGTTATGTGTTACAAGGCTCATCTGCATATACATGAAATAGACAGACTGAAATACCAGCCCTGGTATATACCAGGCTGGTATATACTGGTATAATACTGGTATAATACCAGCTGGCTACCAAATGGACCAGGAGGTCCAAGCCAGCTAGTGGAGACACTGTAAGGTCTGGGGATAGATTGAGACCCTTTTGCATATGTGGCATCTACGTGCATGAGGCAACTGGAGATCAGAGGATACAAAGGCCAGTTAGTAGGTAGACCCAAGCGTCTAATGCCTGTCACTGGAGGGCTCCACAGTGTGTCTGCATGTATTTGCATTCAGATACACAAGCAACTGGTGTGGAGATGCAGCCTCAGGGACTCTCGTGCCCAGCTGGGGAGACTGCTCCAGAGGCAGAGGCAGATACTGCCTCTTCAATGCAATCAGCTGGAAAAGACAACAGGATGAGGCAATTAGTGCTGCTTTTGTTTGTCCGAGCATTGACTGCGTAAACCTGTGTTGATCTACAGAGACAGACATGTATAGATGTGTTTTATGTGCGTGCTCTATATACGTGTGACTACTGAGAACACGTGTTCGGTCTTGGACCTGTGGGCCAGAAGCTGCAGAAGTCTCATCTTTATCAGCCTATCATATTGAGCACTCCTAACTTATATATTGAACATGTTTGCTGTTTTAAAATACTGTAAAAATAAATGGTTACTTCATTGGAAGACATTTTTACATCAGATTATAACTTTCATCAGAGAAGTCCAAAAATACAAGTATGTCCAAAAGATAGGTAAAACACACGTTCTGGATTGCTTATATCTCACTTAGAAAGTAAACATCAAGTCTAAACTATTCTTTGTGATTCTATTGTTTGTATGCCAGCAGCCATATCCTAAAAAAATGGCAAATCTCCTCCTAAATTGGGTTACAGAGAGATAAAGTGAACTGTTATTTGATGTATCTCTCCAAAAATTGTAGAGGAGGCTGGACACTCAACTGTTAACGCATTGGACTTAGGTAAAATGAGTTCTTCCCAGAACAGCAGAAAAGTTTCACAATCTTTAAAAACTTTTCCTTCACTCTCCAATTTCCCAAGCCAGTGATTTAAATAATGTCTAAGACTAGATTAGTACCAAAAGGTATTCCTGTAGTGATACACTGCTGCATAAAGGATACCTTAACCTGTTCTCTCTTCCAGACCAGTGAACTGTCATAATGGCTAAATGTCTATTTAAGGTAAGAAAGAATCCCACAGGCCTGAGCTGTCAGAGTGAATATTATATTTAAAAAAATGTTTAATACTCACAAGAAAAGTGCTTGGGTAAAAACGTAATTCTTACATAAATGGTCATTTGGTGCATATGATTTCTTGGTGAATAAATAAACTCAATAATACTTTTTAAATGGCTAAAAAATCAAATTGCAATGGAAATTTCCAGAGAAACTCTTTTTCTAAACAAAAAAAAAAAAAAAAAAGTAACTGGTTTACTTTTAACATTGCAGAAAACTTAAGTCTTTGAATAACAGTTTAAATGATCTTTCACAAATCATCTTTGTAGCCTTCCTCTGGACTCAGTCTAACAGCCCTGCATCCTTCTTGTGCTGGGGGCCCCAGACCTGGCTGCAGTCTCCAAGTGGGGCAGAGCAGAGGGGGGACAATCACTTCCCTCCCCTCCTGGCCACTCCTCTATTGATGCAGCCCAGGGCACAGCTGGTCTTCTGGGCTGCAAGCATGCACTGCTGGCTCACGTCAAGCTTTTTGTTCACCAGAACTGACAAGTTTCTCTCTTCCGGGCTGCTCAATGAGTTCTCCAAGTCTGTGCTCCTGTCTGGGAGTGCCCCAACCCAGGTGCAGCTGGACTTGTTAAACCTCATGTGGTTCACATGGGCCCACTTCTCCAGCCTGCCCAGGTCCTTTTGGATGGCATCTCTTCCTTCTTTGGGATCAACTGCACCACTCAGCTTGGTGTCATCTACAAATTTTCTGAGGGTGCACTCAATCCCATAATCTATGTCATTATGAAGATGAAAACTCTGGACCATCAAATCTGCTACCTGAAAAGCAATCTTCTCTGAATATTTTCAGTCTCATTTGTCTCTCCATTAATAAATACATCCACCTACTGAACACTGTCAAGTAACGGAAGAAAGATGTTATTGAGGAGAGAGGGTGTTTTAGAAAGAAAATAAAGACTAAAACATATAGCTGATGTAATAAACTATCCATGTAGGAAAGGATGTGCGAGGATCTAAAGGAAGTCAATCCCCTCCATAGATTATTGCCCTCTTCTGCAGTTTAGCATGCTTTATATTTTACCAGAATGAAAATGCCAAAAACCTACAACATTAGAGTGAGAGGTAAAGAGGATTTAGTCTGAAATGGTGCCAGAGAGGAAGATAGCTTCCCTTATCCAGCAAATTGTCTCGCAAGCATGGTTTCACTTCTAGTTTCAAACTATACTAGCACAACCCCCCAGTAATACTCAAACATCTTTTGTGGCAGAATGACCCAAAGCAAGCTAATGCCGGGTACCAGTCTCAGTGTCATCCCAGATGGAAAAGGAAACAGATGCACATTGTCTGTGCCCTGGTAAATCAAGCTGCTTGTGCACATTCTGCTGAAGCAGAAGGGTCGCACCTTACTATTAATTCCTGCATAGGCTCAGGCCCATTCCTGATGATATATTGGCCTTATTTCATGTTGAATGCAATTTTGAAACCAACTTACTGTAAAATTCCACCTAATCTTTCACAGCAATATGTTGTCTTGGAAACTTGAATCAATCTAGTCATTAATAACTTTCTTCATGTGGGAATTTGAATGCAATATTCTTCCAGATTGAATAAAGTCACAGGTTACCCATCTGACAATAACATCAAAGAATTTTATGAATGTATTCTTCATCAGTGATCTGCTAATGTCATTTAAATATCATGTCAAAAACACAACATATGAAACCAATATGTCTCATATCCAAATAACTAGGTATCAAAAGATGGTTATATATTTTTGTATCTTTAATATACGCTCATAACGATGTATTATATAACAATTATATGTTTTATATCTGTGTATGTTATATGTTTCTATGTATTTTATACAAAATTAATATATAATTTTATATCATGATACAAGCACTTGACAAGAGTTTACTGACAATGATAGTTTGGCTTGAAAAATCTCAGTTTACATGAAAAAAGAAGTATCTTCCATTCTTAAAATAAATTACATTGAAAAAAATAATAAAAGTTTATTTTAATTACCTATATCTATTCATCCTCATCTGGGTTATATGGTGGCAAGTAAAAATCCCAAGAAAAGAAACATTTTAAAAGAAAGTAGATAGCTAGTAACATTCAAAGTTGAAAATGATATTTTGAGTCTGTGCAATGAAAACATGTCCATCAAAAATACTCAGACACCTCTCAGATAAACATCTGGGTTTTTTGATGGTAACATACACAACTTCTGATTCTTTATTACTGCTGTCTGTCATTACAACAGATGACTGAATATTTTTTATTGAATCTGAAGAAAATTAATTTTTGATCACTGATATATTTTTAAATATCTAACCTCTGTGGAAAAAAAATATATATATATATATATATATATATGATTAAAAAATAAACTTATTCAGAACTCTGAATATTGCTGAGTGGAAAACAAAATTTTTATTAAAACCTTGCCATGTGGTTTCCAGGTGTCATTGTTTGTTTGCCTTCCTTCTTCTATTTTCCTTCTATATCCAGGTTTAATGACCCATACAAGTCTTCCATATGGTACCTCTGGCTGTGGGACTTTACGTGCATATTGAAATAGCTCAGTAAGAATAGGAGAAGAAAAGCACAGTGGACAAATTGGGTACCCTGATCCAAACTAAAGTAAAATTCCCGAGGGAACCATGTTCAACCTGCAAATCCCATTAAATCAGAATTTTTGGGTTTCAGCCAGATCTTTTGAAAGAGTCATCAGTTGTTCACTATTTCTAAACTAAAATCAATGTTTTTTAAAAAGGAAAAAGCACTTAGCTGACTAGCCCTAGTTACTATAATAGTAACTTCCATAGCCAAACAGATATAAATACACTGAGAATCAGAAAGCCTGGTTTTATTTTTAATTATGCTAGCCACAGCTGGATATGAGGTAAATATTTCACTCTCTGTCCACTTTTACTTCCATATTCAGACTATGTCTTCTGAATTGGACTCGCCTTTTCCTCTGGATGTATATGAAAGGATTCAAGCTCCATTTCACAAGGCTGTGGATTTTAAAGAGGAAACACTGATTTGGTCTGAGCTTCTGCCTAACACAAACAATAGCTTTCAATAGCTTTTCACCATGGAATTTTTGTTTCTACTTCATCATTGTCTAAATCAAGTATGCATCTAGAGAGTTACCAGAATAGTCTCTTTTTTGTGTTTTAGTGCTTTTTTTTTTTTTTTTTTTTTTTTTTTTTTGTGTGTGTGTGTGTTGGGGGAAGGTCATTTCCTACTCAGGGCTTACAGCTAAGCTTTAAGTCTAAAATTATATTGTCTGGTATCAGCTTTTAAACATTGGATCTTATTAACTTTTCTCTTCTAGATTAAGGGGAACTGTAGCATCAGAAATATCCACCCCCTTCCGGGCTTTGATTAAATCTGCTGTTAAGTTCTTTGCTTTAAACAAACTACATCCAGCTTTCTGAATGCTCCACTGAAACAAAAACAAACAAACAAACAAAAGTAAGTCTCAGGCTTCTAATTATCCTTGCAGCCTTTTTCTGAGTTTTCCAATCTAGCATCACTCTTACTGCAGGCTGGCAGTCAGTGCTGCACAATGTATCCAAGATTTCTCTCAGGTAACAGTTCCAGTTGTCAGGGACAGAATGGGACATCCATTTATGACAGGTGATTTACATTTAAATAAGTCACAAGGCACCAAAGTTAGTTGAATGTGGATATGGTTCAAAAAGGTGTATCACGATGAGCTCCAATCCCAGTGGCAGAGTGCAGAGGGAATAAGTATTATGAAAAGACATGATTGTTGCCAGAGTTGTGCATACTTGAGATCTAAGCAGGGCACAGAAGAAGAAAATGAAGCTGCAAGATTAATTCTTATCATTTTTCCCCCTAAACCTTCCCTGTTAATAGACAAGTTTCTGGGCTGGTGGTTAGAGGAAGAAAATAAGAATTAGGCTTGGTTCTATTTCTGTTATTGACAGGACAGATGCCTCACCTACCTTGCCTGTAAGTGCAGTACATAGAGACACTACAGGGTGGCTGTGTTGAATTAATAGATAAAATGTGGTGCTACTTCATACGGAAAGGATGCGTATAAGTGTGTATAAAGGGACTGAGTTCCCTGAAGAGTTACTGTCAGAGGGACTTTTAGACTCTAACTCCTCTAACTACAGGTGGTAGAGCAGCACCAAGAAACAGAAGATGTTATCCTGGAAAATGCAATGCTTTCCTAGGCTTCACTGAGGAAAATAAGTTCTTTATTAACCTTTCCTCTAAACTGTTGAGAAGGCACATTCTGATTCTGCCCACTAAATTGAATTTAAAATCCATAAAAGCTTCCTAGTAAGAGCAGGGGAGGGACACAAAGATGATCAGAGGGCTGGAGTACCTCTCCTATAAAGAAAGGATGAGAAAGTAGTTGGGGTTATTTAGCCTAGGAAGGGAAGGCTCCCTCACAGGGACAATCCCTAGTCCTGCTAGTCACACTAGGTAAGACGCAGGCCAGGATGCCATTGGCCTTCTTGGCCACCTGGGCACATGGCTGGCTCATCTTCAACCAGCATTTGGGCAGCACTCTCAGATCCTTTTCATGCTTGGCATATTTTCAGCCACACTTTCCCAAACCTATATCACTGCATGGAGTAATTATGACCTAAGTGCAGCACCCAACATTTAGCCTTGTTGAATGCCATGTGACTGGACTTGGCCTATTGATCTAGTCCATACAGATCCCTCTGCAGAGCCTTCCTAACACATTTCAGTCAGCTCTGTAACCACATTCAAGGGTAACACTGCATTATTGATGTACCCCAACAATATGGGGTAAACGGCTGAAACATCTTTGAAGTTTCACCCCTGAGCCCTGACATTGCAAAAGGATGACAGTTAATATTATTGCAATATCTCCACTGACTATGCTAACATATTTTGAAAGCATTCTGAATAATGCAAAGATTTACCTACAAAGATGCACAACAGTCCATCCTTGTTGGAGACAATATAACAGTTCTGGGACCATCCCTTGCATGATATGATAGCTCATTCCTACCCACATGAATGGAGGAAGAGAAGCACTGTAATGTGGTGTATGTAACAACAGCTGGTTGTCTATGCTGATGGATGCTTACAGTCACAGTGGGAGTCATGCTGCTACTAGGGCATCATGCACTGCTCAAACAACTGTTTGCCTGCCTCTGACAGAAAGGCAGTGAGCCAGAAAGAAATGTTCTGTGCACCTAGATGCTTCAGTTTCTACTCCAATATACCCTCCTGGGAACTGTATTTCATTAAAGCACTGTATCCTAAAGACTGGCTCCCTCTAGTGTGAGCTGTCAATAATCAAATACTGTAATTTGAAACACCGTGTTTCAATTAGTTTTCTTGAATTAGGCATTCTTAGATACTTGTCTGATATTTCAGTAGTTACTAATCTTGCACTGAGTAAAACAGCAGCGATCTGCTTTAGCAGTTAATGTAATACATACATATTACGTTCAATTAAATGATTTCTACTTCTCGGTAGGGATTTGATTTCTAGATCTTACTTCCAATTGGAAGGTGCATGGTATTTTAATAGGAATACACCTACATACAACTGCAGCGTCTGTCCACAGTTTACAGACTGCAAATAAGATACTCAGAATTGACATCATTTGTATTCTCAATATTCTCTTGAATAAGGGAAGGTTTAGATTAGGTATAAGGAAGATATTCTTTTTACTCAGAGGGTGGTAAGACACTGGAACAAATTTCCCAGAGAAGCTGCTAACGTCCTATCCCTGGAAATGTTCAAGGACAGTTAGGATGGGGCTTTGAGCAACATGGTCTGGTGGGAGGTGTCCCTGCCCATGGCAGGGGGCTTGGAATTGGGTGATGTTTAAAAGTACCTTCGAACCCAAACCATTCAGTAACTCTGCAATTCTAATATATTATCTAAATAAATAAGAGCTATAACCATATGACTGTAAGTAGCAGTGTTTTCCCCACCCAGATGCTCTGACTTCCTGCAATTTTTGTTCAGGAGAGGCACTACTGGAGAGGTACTAAATGTAGATCTTCTTTATGATTGTCAAGAGACAATCATAATTGTTGACAGGTGGTGGAAAACTATTAAACAAATGGAAATTATCAAATGCCTTTACTGCAGCTATTGTAGATGATGTGATAGCTTCTGAGGACAATTAATATAGAGCTTTACATTGCCAAAGACTTTATCTCCTTCATAACCAATCTATCTAAAAAAAGAAAGAGCTTGAAATGATGTAACTAGAGGGAAGCAATTCTTCTTCTTCAAGCCACAGAACGTTAATAGTTAGAATAATAATGAGTTTTGATTGGACTATGTTGTCTATCACATACATTGAAATGTAAAACAGAGGAAATCTCCAGACTCTTGTAAAGAGTAATAAAGGTACAAACAAAGCAGCCAACAACAGGAAGAACCTATGGATTTCTCTACCTTTTTAGTGCTTTCATGATCCAAGCAGAACTGAGTATTATGACAAAAAAGTTCTCATGTTTTGCGCACATATCTGCTAGCAACGTTGCACATGCTCCATTAGCAAGAAACACCTCCACTAGCAAGACAACCTATACCAATAATTACTCTTTTTGGAGCAGTCATAACACATTTCATAATCATGACTGTGACAGATTTCATCTGACAGAAGGTCATAAGTTTGGCTCAGTGTTAGGTGGAAGCAATGTAAAACTTAAATAACACATTCCAGTACCTACCTTACAATCGTATAAATTAGAACTACATACTACTTTGCCTCAGTATCACCTCTTTTCCATTCAATCAGGTCAAGTAAACCCAGCCTCTGATCAGCCACACATTCTATCAGGCAAGATAGAATAGCAATGATCGCACACCTGTTGTCTTGGAAGAATCCCTTGCACTCTGTTACAGTAATTTTTCAGTTCATTTCTGAAACTCATGTGATGTGTTATACTTATTAAATTTATTAAGCCATGACAGTTTTTTAAGTCCTGACTAGTCTAAATGGACTACATTAAACCTGAGTATGGTAAATGAGATGACTTAGAGATTTATGTGGAAAGTTTTAGCTAAAATAGGAAAGTTGGTATGGGTCTTAAGGATGTTATTGCTCACTGAAGGAGTTGTGCCAATGGATGGTCCAATGTATGTCTATAACTTGAACCTAATTCTTCTACTATTGCTAATAGCATTATCTATAAAATAGTATGGGAAACTATATCATAATCATGTTAGACAGAATGAGTAAAAGTATGAGATTAGCATGCATGATAAACACCTGAGGGAGCACAGGCCAACTAGTTGGGGTAAGTGGGACTTCTAGGAGTAGACATTATGAGAAGAAAGAAAAAACTGAGTCAAGGCTTTCCATAGGCAAAAAGTTAGAAGAAATCACTTAATTGCCAAGCAGACATAAGCATAATTTTGCTTTATATAGATTGCAAGAAAACAGTGTAATCATATACAATTACATTTTTTATAGATTAAAATGTTTCATAGTATTGATTGCAGTAATAAAAAATAGTTTTGGCACCCCAGATATGTTCTTCTGTCCTTGTCACACACTTCTTGAAACTTGGTTGTAGAACTTAAGGTAAGTTAGATAAGATTTCTGCACTAAAATAAGAATTTTCCCTCAGAAATTTTTCTTTTCATTTGGTACCTTTGTATATGTTTCTTATAGGTCACAGCAGCACCAGCATTTGCTATATTTGCTATATATATTTGCCATATCAGCATGGCAAAATTTTATTTACCTATATCGCATGGTTATATTGATAAGTGAATTCTTTTCACCTTGTTTTCATAGAGACACAATCTCTCTGTGTACATTTTTATTCAGCTCTTGTGCTTTCCCGGATAATATCAGGAAGTAAACAAATCTAAACACAGCTATAAAGAAAAAAATAATACATTTATTTCTTCCTTGTGGGTTCTTTTCCTTCAGTGGTAATAAACAAAATATTTCCAGTACAGCTGCATCCATACCATAGAAGCTTTTCTGTGATTCTATTACCAGTAAAGTGTTTCTGCTGTCCATATCAACTTAGTGTTGAAAGCATACGTTTAAGTGCCCTGTTTTAATTCCCTGTATGCCTTGACTTTATTTAAGAAATAATGGAAAAATCATTCTCTGCTTTTTGTAGAGCAAAATACAGAATAGGAAATCCCCATGAGGAAAGGAAAAAATAACGGAACTAAAGAATTGCTTTTAAGGATGTAACAAGCAAGGTAACATTGCTGAGGAGGTATAAAGCATATCTTTCTTGATTTCAGAGGTTACCAAAATTCAGCAAGAGAACATGGAACAAAAAAGAAACCGGTAACAAATGAACAAGTCTGAAAGAAAAACCCTGGCTTATCAAATTGTTTCACTGCATCATAAGAATAGCATGGTCTTGTGGTCTGAGAAACAGTAATGAGCAGGGAACTCCTATGATCTCATGCTGTCTCTAAGTGCAACATCCTTCACTTCTGTGTTGCCCAAGTGGAGATGATAATTAATTGGGTCCAAAGCTTGAGAACTTCTTCTACAGTTTTCTTTGTAGTGCTCAGATACACGGGTAATGATCCCACTGTGGAAGTGGTCATGCTAATTGACAGGAGGACACCTGCAAGCTGGAAGCCAACAGTGGCTTTGTAGAGAACAGATAAAATCCTCATCCAGACAGTGCTTATGACAAAGTTTACAAGTTTTGCCTCACAAGTGCTGCTCTGGACTTTCATATGTAAGTAACAAGTTTTTTATGTTCTAAAATTACAGAATGCTGATCGCACATTATCCCTTTCTAAATTATTGAAAACCAGGCTGTACATTCAGACATCTCACATGTTTATAGCAGCTGTGCTCATATATGGGCTCCATGTGATTTAGGAATCCGATCCCAGCCTAACAGCACTGCGATTAACTAGGTGTGAAAGTGCCTCGACAGCCATCTCAACTGACATATGACTTCAGGCTCTGCTAGTAAGTCACAACTCTTCCTCTGGGAACACTGTAGCTATGTGTCCTTCAGAGAACAACAACACATGAATGCCAGAGGTCTGGAGAGTGAATTAGACCAGATGTCATCTATGTAACTAGATTTTCAGAATCAGTCAGCTCTTTTAAATGTACTCTGTTAGTGCAGCATTCTTTAAAATCAGAGTAAATATAATGTATGTATTGCTTTCGGTCTCTTTTATAGATTCAGAGAAGTACAAAGGGACCTTATTGTAAAAAGCATCAGATTTGAGAACTACATACAAGTATGTTAATTAAATTCAACAAAACCAAATCACATAAGCAGTAGGGTAGAGAAAAAATTGAGGATATCAGATACCTCACCAGTGGAAAGGGAGCTGTCAGATATCTCCTGATGTCTTGAATGCTCCTGTTACAAACTAGAATAGTCCAAAGACAGCTCAGAAAAACAGTTCTCTTGATTTTTTTTATTTTTTTTTCCCTGATCCTTATCCCATCCTCTGTTTTGTTTCTCCTGTCCTTTTGCCAATAAAATATGTTGCTGTTCTGAAAGAGTTGGTGTTTCTGTTTGTTCTTGTGTTCAGCAGGGGTGGATGAAACAGAAAGGATAGGGCTGGGCAGAGAGCAGGGACCAGGGCCTGTTTTGCAGGTTGCTTTTTTGGGGGTAGGAAAGGCAGAACACCCACAGAGCTCTGTTTTGTAGTGCAGGATGGCCAAGTCTAATTTCTAATGTTTCCTCCTCCACATGTTTGCCTTTTTCAAAGGCTCTTTTTTTGTCTTTTATGTATAAGATACCAAGACCATATTATATAAGGTGGGAATAGATTCCTCCACCCCCTCAGGTTTTGAGGTTTTTGTATTGGATTTTATTTCTTATTTCAGCAGTATTTAATGGTCTCTAGCTTCTTCAAAAGAATTGAAGGCTTCTGTCACTCTTAAACAGGAAAAAAAAAAATTAAAAAAAAAGTAAACAAGTGAAAAAAGCTCTTTGTGTAAGTGGAAAAACACAACAAAGCTTGCAAAGAATGGAGAACTGGATTTCTTCACGTTTGCTTAATTGAGAAAATCTAAACCAAAAGCAGCTTTTATCTATTCACAATAATAAGCATGATCTGTATCCAATCCCATCTAAGACCAAATTCTTGTTTTTATTTCTGTAAATCTAATAACATTCTGAAGAAGGGAACGGCATGGTTCCTCAGTTACACCAGCATAAATGAGGCAGAATATAACAGTAGGTGAACTAAAAGTTTTATTTTCTACAGCTACAGATACATTTGGAAAGGCTAAACAGTGAACAAAGATCTTCCTAAACTGTTATGACCTGTGGAAGTTAAGGGCAGATGTACACATACAGCCAACACCATATAACCATCTATAATGTTATTTGAATCATGTTCTAATAACATTTCATAGAATCATAGAATATCCTGAGTTGGAAGGGACCCTTAAGGATCATCAACATATGAACTTCATGCCCATTGTCCATTGAACATTGATTCCTCCTCTATAAATAGAACAAGGCTATCAAGAACATATATATATATATATAGCTGTATAAAACTATAGACCTGTTCTATAGAGAGACCTATATCTAGAACAAGACAAGTCTGCTGATACCAAAGCAGACACATGTAACAACTATGCAACAACTGTAAAAAAGCCATTTTTCATTTCTTCTTCACAGAAATAAGCAAGCCCCTTTTCAATAAGTGTTTCAGATCAGGAAAGATTCTGAGATGGACTTTTCATAGTTAAACAAGCCAAATTTTTTCCTGCCTCCCAGTAGGGAGATATTCTTAACTATGATTTGCAAGAAACAAGAGATTCCAGCGATGAGAAAATCCTGAGACATTAAAGATGAAGAAGGTGCTACCCATGTTTAGCTGGATTTCAAAATAATTAATGAAATCATTCAAGCTAAAGGGAAAATTTACATTAATTTTGTTGGGGATTTATAGTTCACCGCTATGGGTTCTGTAGTTTTTATGTCTCCCTGTGTGACAGAAGCACCTCCAAACTATTGCAGTACAGAAGAAGCTATTAATCAAAGTATCCCCTACTACAGGGAAGACAAAGAAATAGATTAATAATATGAGCAGAGACGTGTTGCCTTTACAGAGGAGCTCCAAATGAAATCTCAAGTGTAAGCCCACTTGAAAGCTAAGAAACTGGGGTCCAGATCTGAGTGTGCCTTATGTCAGCTTTTGGCATGTTGTGCTGTTTCCATACTGGGAACTATTACTTCTGAAATAAAAAAAAATATCATCATAAAAGTGTATAGTCCTGTATATACAGTCTGGCAGTAGAAAAGCAAACAGCTCTGGTCACAAGAACACTTTCTGTTACTTTTATAGTGTCCATCACTTTTTCTTCGTTACTGGTACCCTGTTAGAATGTTTAAAATAACTCTGCTGTCCTTTTTGTCCTTCAGTTTTCTTTGGCTAAGGTTGTCACCTTTCTATTACTGCTTTCTGTAGACAGCATAACTCATCATAGCTGGGCTGTTTGCTTGCTTTTTTATGAGCATTGACATTACTGTCAACTACATGCTAAGGACAGACTTTGCTTGAAAGAGATCCATGCTTTTTGGCACAAGGAAGACCACAGCATCCTAATCAAATCGTGCTCCCCTAATTCATGACGTCTGTTTGAAAATGTCAGTGCTTGAAAGACCCTTGCAGGAAACACAACATAACCATCAGAATTGGGAATTTATAGATGTATACTGTCATATTTTATTAGTGAGACAAAGGTGCTAGAATTTACAGTATCATAACCTCTCACTGATGAGACTGAACTTGGTGATGAATGAAGATCATAAATCTTAGCATACAATACAGATTTACAAATCAACAGCAATAAAATAAATAAAGTACAAAAGTTGTACTGTGGGATTAATCCCTGTAATCCCTTCTCATCTTCTGAGATTTTTATAAAACCAAGATTTCTTTTTTATTGGACACAGAAAATGATCAGACTCAGAGATGTTACATGAGGGTTCCAGAGATGAAAATTCATGTTTTCTTCTTTCTTTCTTTTTTCCCTTTTTTTTTCTTTCTTTCTTTTTTATTCTTTTTTACAACACAAACAAAGATGAATTCAAATCAGAATCAAGATGCAAATACTTGTTTTTATCTTACTCATACACCCTCTTTTGCCTAAATAAGATTCACTGTACTATCGCTTTTACGCGTTAATGTGCTCAGTCATGTGTAAGACAGAAGAAATAGCAGTTTTGTCCCAAGGATTTCGCAATCAGTTCAGCCATGTCTGTACGCAAGAAAGAATACTGTAGTTTTATACTGTAGTTTTGAATACTGTAGTTTTGTAGTTTTTGTAGTTTTAAATAGTGGTTAATTACTTATGCTGCAAGTAACTTTTAAACAACAAAGGAACGCATTGAACACTAGCAGTAAAAATACTATAAGACATTTCCTACTGGAATAAATCTGCTTACTGTAGATTAAGTTGCAGCCTCAAACTACCTGATTATTCAGCTATAATGTTTCCAGTTTGACAAATTTTAGTATTAAGTGTGTGTGAAATTTCAGCCAGTGGTAAAGCAAAGTTTTAAGACTAGAAATTTGCTGCTAGCTAAAGAAAAAAAATGTATGGAAACTAAAATAGGTTCTGGAAATATTGGATGTTTTGTTGTTTTTTTTTTGTTTTGTTTTGTTTTGTTTTTTTGCCTTGAGCATAAGCAGAAAGCAAAGAGAGAAAATAGAAAATCATTAAGAGATATAAAGGAATTCTAGTGATAATGAAGGAATTATTGGGTCAATCATTTTGCCCTGCTTCAGATCAGGGTCTCAGAAACCTGCAATGGTCATTTAAGTATGTGCTATACACAAGTTATCTAACTTAGTGGTGCAGGATGAAATTCTGGCTTCACTGAATCCACAGTAAAACTCCTCATCTAAACCATCTATATTACACTACAATAATACCTCTCTTCCTCAAAATAGCTTATGAATTCACTGGTCCATCTGTGAGCGTTTTACAATAGGGATCAAATATCTCTGAAATGATAGCTCTACATTTTTCTTGTCAAGGTCTGCCAAGATATTCTTGCATGTCAGTGAGACGTCGGCACTTTAAAGTCTTCTGTAGGTTTCAGCCAAAGGAATAAGGTCAAAATATACCCCTAAAGAACTACTATTATTTAAAAAGCTCCATGAAGGTTGAGTCATTTCAAAATCCAACTGGAAAATGGAGTATGGAAACAGGCAAGGTATTTTATCTATTAAGTAATGATCCAGTGTTTAGAGCATTTACACTAAGCATCCTCTACCTGAGAGGAGTTGAATTCATGTTCCATCCCTCAGAGGAAGTGCAGAAAGTGTCAGAGGGCACTTTGAGTTAAGAAGCTCTCAACTTATCACTTCCTCCTTTAACATCTGATCTATTTTATATATCATATTCAGATATTCACTAGAACAGGGAAAGGAACCCCAGTAACCCCCTTTCTAGCTGTATGTCCAGATCTTGTATTGCTGTTACTACTCAAACTGTATTTTATGCCTGGGCACCAGGGAGCAGAAGCTAACAGAGATCTACCAAGACTTTGTAGTGTCAGTGTTTCCTAAATATTAGCATTAAATATTTTCAAGCACCTCTGTGACTCTAGACCTCTAACACATTTAGGTAGATGAGTATGTATGGCATCTGGATACAGATGATGTATTTAGAAATGGTGTGGAGTGACAAATCTGAGATTGCAAAGGAAATCCTTGCCAACTAAAGAATAAATTTTATGAATTGTAAGCCCAGAACTTGAAACTTGGATGCTGAACAGTCAAGCAAGCAGCAAAATCACTGAGCAGCATCACTGCTTCATCTGCCTGGTATATCCCTCTGTTGGGCTTTCTGAAAGTCTTAACTGGCCATGTATTCATGTCTTTTTTTATACAGATATAAAAATCAAACTCTTGCTACCTGTCTAAAGCTCTCTTGTAGCTAATGGATGGGAACAAGTTATCTACTCTTATTCGAATAAACCCACTGATAATTTTTGAAACTATTGATCACAAATACATGCTTAGTAGCCTTCAAACTCTTGAGGCTGATAAGTTTGGATGGTGTTTTCAGGCAGGGCATAAAAAAACGACTATCAGAAAAAAAGAAAAAAAAAAGAAAAAAAAAGCCTCTTTTTCAAGATTGTCCATCTTGTTCTGTAACTACATTAAACCATATAGAAGACCCAACATTTGGGGCTTCATTGCCATCCATATGTTACATCTAGATCTCACCATGACACCCAAAGCCAAATTTTAGTTATGCTATATTGGTAGTGCCTAGCAGCCACTGGGCTGTGGATGGAAGTGAACACAGCATGAGTCATCTTGGAGGAGAGGGAAGTGCTGTGTTGTGAGTGGGAGGAAGCATTTGGATGAGCTGGCAGAAGCTGTGACTGCCGCAGGATGCAATGATCAGTCATTACTCCTGAACTCAATAGCAGCAGTGGCTGGAAATAATTCTTGACTTCCCTTGCCTGGTGACTGTACCCTCTCTGGTAAGTGTGGATGTCTTGATGGTCTTCTTCGAGTTAGTTAACTCCTGACCGTGACTTTGAATGTGATCAGGTTAGGATAACCTCTGATGTGGCAAGTTTTATGGCACCCACGTAAGCCCTATGGCCAGTCAAGATCTCTTTGAATGCCTAAACGAACATCTATTAATATCCATTGCATGGTCATGCTGTACAGATAGTATTTGTGTGGACTGACCATCTCTGATCATGTCCATCAGAAATGCTTTCTCTGCAAGTGTAGATGCAGATCAACACAGTGTGATAACCATACATATTTGTTGCTGTTTGAGGTGAGACCTTGCTACATAGCATGATGGTGACAAGATTCCCCTAAAATGCTTCCAGATTCAGGTTTGTGCCCAGTAATTACATGCCCATCACATGTATTCTATGAAATAGAAGAGTGGATCTCCAACAATTCTGACACTGAAGAGAGAATAATGGGCCTGCATTGAGGCACCCTGGTTCAACTGTTAGGTCATAAGAGGGTTCAGGTTTGCACCTATTTCTGTGCCATGCTTTATTTTGGCAACATTTGGTAGCAGGAAGGCTGCAGGTGTGGCCTCTTTGAGCAGAACCCAGCAGCTGCCCCATATCAGAGAAGAGTCAGCTCCAGCTGGCTCTAAAAGGAACCTGCCGCTGGCCAGGGCTAAACCAGTGAGTGACATTGGTTGTGCCTCTGTGAAAGCAGATTTAAGAAAGGGGGGAAAAAATAACTGTGCCACAGCAACTCAGAGAGGTGAGTGCAGCAGGAGGCGCTCCAGGCACACTGCAGCAGTTCCCATGCAGCCTATGGAGGGGTCCCTGGTGGAGCAGGCTGTCCCCCTGCAGCCCACGGGTCCCACATGGAGCAGATCTCCATGCTGCAGCCCCCCTGTGGAGGAGTCCCCGGTGGAGCAGGTGGATGTGGCCTGGAGGAGGCTGTGGCCCATGGAGAGCCCCCGAAGGAGCAGGCCCCGGGCCGGAGCTGCAGCCTGTGGAGAGGAGCCCACGCAGGAGCAGGGGGTCTGGGGGAAGCTGCCGCCCATCACTGGGGGATCTGTGCTAGACCAGTTTGCTCCTGGGGGATGGACCCCTTGGGACAGAGCCGTGTGGGAGCAGTTCCTGAAGAGCTGCTGCCTGTGGGTAGCCCCCACAGGCTCATTTCAGGAAGGACGGCATCCTGTGGGAGGGACCCCACAGGGAGCAGGGGTAGAGAGGGACTGTGAGGGAGTGGTGGAGACAAAGCATCAGGGACTGACCACAGCCCCCATTCCCCAGTCACCTGTGCCACTCTTGGGGGGAGGAAGTGGAAGAGGGCAGATGGGGGAAGGTGTTTTCAGCTTACTTGTAGTTTCTCAGTGCTCTAGCCTACTAGTGATAGGCAATAAATTATATTAATCTCCCCATGTTGAATCTTTTTTTCCTGTGATTATATGTGTTGAGTGGTCTCCCTGTCCTTATCTCAACCCTTGAGCCCTTCATTCCATCACATTTCCCTTCCTCTCCTCATTTCCCTTTGGGGGGGGTGGGAGGGCAGGGATGGAGTCAGAGAGCTGTTGCGGTAGAGTTCAGCTTCACATATGACACACATTTCCTTCCTTTGGCTGCACCTTCCCGTCTCAAGGGGTCTAGAACATCTCCTTTGAAGGTGGTGAAATGAGGAGCTGTGGAAGCATCAGAAATAAGCAGTTCCCTCAGTTCAGGCTCTGAGAAAGCAGCAGAAACACTGCTTTCATCCCTCTTGGCAGCTTGTCAGAATTAGAATCAAATGACCTTAAATGTGTTTATCTTTTTATTATGCAATTAGCCACATTACAGGGTCCTGTGATTTCTTTTTGTGACTTAATCCTTACAACTGAATTGCAGAGCTCTCCTAGCAATAGACTCAATAGAAACTTGGGAATAGTAATAATTATAAGCCTCCTGAGCTTTCCAGTCTCCCAAATTAATGTATGTTTTAATTAGCTATTGGTACTTAATTCACTACTGGAGGCAGTTCATTTAAACCATTGCAAAATCATTCTAAAGGTATTTCCTTTTTTTTTTTTTTTTTTTTTCCATGAGAAAATGAAATCGGTTCTTAAAATATCTAGAAAGTTCATGCTTTTTACTCACATGTACATAATGAGTTTCAGAGGGAAAGGGAAGAGAAAGACAGTTCTCATTTTACCTACACTTTTTTAGTGCAGTACTAAATAAATTCAGTGCTTAACAGCCCCACCTCCTGGTGGAAAAGCAATGATAAAACCAAAATTGGATTTCTGCTGGGGACATATATTTTCCGACTTTTTTTTTTTTTTCTAGCTCTAGCTTACACAATGGAAATGTGTATCTTTTTAACCTTTGCATTGCAGCTCTGTAGCATGTTTAAAGCTTTTTTTTTTTTTTTTTTTACTGTTATCCTGTATTCTTTCATTCTTTCTCAGTTCACAGAGATAATCTATTTTAATCATAGATGTTTGTCTCCATAATGTCTCCTTTAAAATAGCTGAGAAATCCATCCTCTGTTCGTTGATGCCTCCCCATAGACAAATCCAAAGCTAGAAATCAGGAGAGAAAAGAAAAAAAAAAAAAAAAGCGGGAACTGGGAACTCCTGAAACTAATCTTATGGACTGTGTTTTCAGGAGTTGAAGCATTAGACCACAGAGAATTCCAAGATGGTGTAAACTCTGAAGAATAAATCATTAGGTGTCAGAAAACCACTATGCACTTTCATAGGGAAGGCTGTGTATGCCCTTAGGAAGGACATTTCCCTTTTGGGTCTCTCTCCTGTGCTGGATCTTCTGTTCATTTTGTTTCAGAATAACCTTGCAGTTGCAACTACTGATACCTTTTATTCCCTTTCATCGATTCCTTGACTCCAGAGGTGGACTTACAGAAATTATATGAACCCCAAATAGTTAATATTGAGAAGACTGCCAACATTTTGGGAGATGAAAACAACCTATGCTCATTCCTTGCAAGCATCATGAGGACAACAAAAAGGTCAGTGACTTCATTGCTAAACAGAGCATGCAAGGAAGGAGTGTGGCATGCACATGAAGAGCGGCTGGATGCTTCACAATGAGAGACACCTTCAATATAAATCATGGGAAGCTTGCTTCAGATCTGCCACATTTATTTTTCTGATTCAATCTCTGCTTCAACCTCTGTGCCATCTTTAGGCTTGCCAGCACCTCTCCCCCAGCTACCTGTCAGCCCAAATCTTCCACAACCTCAGGATTCTCATCACTGCAGCTGGCCCTGCAGCATCTTGCAGAGGGGAGACTGTGTTTTGCAATGAACTGTCTTTTGAGTAGGACTTCTGAGATGATGAAACCTCACTCTGCCTCACATAGCTTGCTAGGCAGTTGGGGGTTTGCTGGGGTGAGCAGTGGCAACAGGGCATATCTCTCCTAGAATTAAATGTAAATTAGACTATATTAATGAGTGCATTTTAAAGCACCACAGGGACCAGGAATAATGTGCTTCTTACTGGCATTAGCGTATTTATAGAGAAAGCTGTCCAGCAAATAGGTGTTTTAGTTTCCTCAATTGTCTGTAGGGTTAAAATGCCTCTACTAATACTTTCCAACAACATTCCTTTAAATACTAATCAACATAAAGCCTGAAGCTATTGACCCCTGTTGCAACACAACACATTAACATGCAAGGGAAACCTTCTCTGCCCATTTCTGAAAGGGGCAAAGCAGCTCTGGGCCCAGCATTTGGCCCCACAGAATCATTATTCCATTTGCAAGCTTAACAAAGTGCTGCATTAAATTTCAGGAACTATTGATTGCTCTCTAGGTGGTTATGCAAAATCAATTGTGGGGTTTTGTTTTAGGGAAGAGAGTATGAGAGGAGAAAGGTTTTGACAGGAAACATGCCAGGATTTAAAAGAAGAAACATGTGGTTGAGAGGCATAGGAATGTCATGGGGTCACAACTTCAAAGATCGAAGCTCCATCTAGACAAGTCCTATCTGTTGCTCAAATATATCATCACAGGTTTCTTGAGGCTATCTTGAAGGGTCTCCTGGCTTTGTTCACCCCCTTCTCATTGCACAGAGAGCTCTCTATGGTTTGCAGTTTACTATAATTTAACAAATAAATTAAGTCACTAGGGAGAAGGAGAAAGAGGATATCTGTGCATATACCTTGAGGTTACATTGAATCTTTTATCATACTTAAAAGGTTGACTACAGAAGGGAATAAATAGGAAGATTATTTGGATGAGGATTTCAGTCTTTCCAGTTACCATGTGCGTAAGCACAACAACGTTTTGTATGCTGAAGTAATTTGTTGAAAATGGGCTACACTGATTCACTTCTCACAGAATCAAATCTATAAAGCATCTGCTTTACCTACAACATTTACCACCAGTGGGTAAAACAAAATGAAGCTCGTGGATACACTTCAGCCCATACTGATGGAGAATAAAAACCATTTAGGACTGAAATAACAGTTAATGTTGATTACCTCCCAATGACCATAACAAAACTTATAAAAATTATACACCTTGGAAGAGTCATCAAAGATATTTAGGAAAAGGCACTGTAAATTAAGGATGTACCTTCTCACCTATTGCTGGACTGTTCAGAGAGCTTGTAGTATCACTTCCATTCCATGCTTAGCCATATGTATAAAAAGGAGTTTGTTTTTCCAGGCTGTCAGGGAAAAGCCTCTCAGAGAGCACTAAATTCATACACAGTCACTGTCAGTGTCTGGAGCTGGTATGGGGTAATAGAGGCATGACTCAAGAATTTAAGGAATGGAACTGAAGGCTGTATATAACTGAAGCACAAGAAAATGTGAAAGAAAAAAGAGCAATTACCAATAAGGCTCATGTCTTAGAGCCTCTAAAACACAATTGGGAGAATTATTTATAACTCATAAACAGCTTTTTTTTTTTTTTCCCTCAAAAACGTGTACAATTTTGCAGAGGAAACAATAATTAGTAAATTGTTCATTAATAGCTCATTGCAATATTAGAAATTTGAACAGTATTGGATTACTACAGGAAAACCATTGGGATTACTATGGGAACCCCACTGAAGTCAAAATTCAATCAAAGGAATTGCTATGTGAGTGAATTCTGTAACAAATGAACAATTAATGCATTTCATGATTTTGTGCTATATACCTTCTAAGCAGTTGCTTTCCAACATGCACTTCTTTGGGCTTGCTATTCCATTCACAGTGTTGGTTTTTTTTATATATGTTCAAGTGGAATGTTGACCTACTGTAATTTTCCACTGAGAATATACATGCTAAATTAATAAATATCAATAATTAATTAACATCAATATTGATAAATGTTAATAAAGTAATTATAAAGCTGGTAAACAAGAACGAAAAGCATATTCAAAGTCAATTAATTCAAAGTGGAGAAATTATTAGGAAAGATTAGGAGACCAGTGATGCCAGTATGTCACTTCGAGATGTCTTTGTTTTCCTTTTTACCTCTTCATTTCCATTGGCACAGAGCACACCACTGCTAGTAGACTGCCTGGTGTGAAAGCAGTTTTATCCCTGCAATGTTCCCTGGTCTCAGCTGACATCAGAGTAATTAGTGATATAATTACGGTTCGTCATAGACAGATGTTTCTCAGTGTGTAACTGTGTCTTAATGATGAGTCTTTTCCAGCAGTCACCCATTTCTAAGCTGGAAATGTTACATTTTTTTTAGAGGATTCCCAAAATTCCAACAGTCTGTAAATCTAATAAGAAGGATGGTGATGTTGGTAGAGAAACTAATGAGTTTTCATCATGGAGAACAGACCAAGATTTTTTGCTATGAAATCCAATGGAAGCAAGCAGGATCAAAGCCTGAGCTCTTCTTTCTTTCTAGCCCTCCCCCCCCCCCTTTTTTTTAAGAGTACTTAATAACCCCTCCAGAGTTTCACAGTGTGAAAGATAGCACCATATTAAATTAAACAATGTCTTGATGGTTTTAAGGGGTATGGATATACTGGACAAATTTCACCCTCTTTTCACAACTGGGCTGGAGGTTCTTCTTGGGTTTGAGGAGCAAATAATTTAGGTAAAGTGATCTTTCTTCAAATTGCTATGTGTCAGATAAAAGATTCTTCAAGCTGCTTCAAGCTGTTCTGTATTAAACCACATAATTTTTAAGTTGTAAGAACTGATCATCCATCTGCGCAGTTGCTCTCCTCACTGGCTGTGAGAGGAAGAAAGTTTTCATTCAGGAATTCCACATGCATTTTACCGTCCTGACACTCCACATTAGTTCAATTTATTAACTAAGTATTTAAGGTTTTTATTAGTACTGAAGAGAGGAATTTTTTCAGTATGACCCTCCTCCATAACACCATAGAGAGAAAGGGAGTGGCTGCAGGCTAAGCAGACAGATATAAAGGGCAGCAAATACATGTAGTGAGGAGAAGGAAGTATATTCATGAAAGGCTGTTTGTAGCTCCACCTCCAGTACACATGTAAGGAATGGTTTATTCAAGCAAGAAATATGTCCTCTCACCACAGACAGTCTGAAAGCTTTTGCTACTGCACTTGCTTCCATGTATGTGGTACTGAACTCTGAGCAGCAGTTTCCACCTGCTTCTTACCCCAGCCCTGCCAGCATTAACTATGGCCAAGGCCAAACTTAGCCTTCCCAGGTCTCTCCTTAATCCCAGGTCATAGTCCAAGAAGAGTTATTTTAATTTCACCTATTAATAAGGGATCCAAAATGCAGTGAATCCCTAGGCTGAGAAGCCTGGCACTAGCTCTGTGCATTCTCTTACATGCAGCCAGTAACTGAAACAAAAGGAATATAGACAATGAATACAAACTGAGATGCACATGTCTTCAAGAGAACTGTGTTGGTATGCCCTGTTGTGAATGCAGATGAGAAAAGGAATGAGTGTTCTGCTACGCAGCTTTTCCATAACTATACTTTGAGGCTCAGCTAACTTGTTAAGCTGTGCTGTTTGGATCTAAAGAGATATAAGTATTTAATTCCACTGCAAAATGATTTGTTTTAGGTTCCAAATACAACGAGCAACTTTTGAAAGTTGATCTGTGGAATCCTGCATTAGGAAAGCCACATAGCAGAACTTAGGTATAGTCATGAGCTTTTGAATACATAAACAGAATTAGATTTAATTTCAACTGAAACAAAAACAATTCATTCAAAATAAACAAATTTCTTTGAGTTGGAGGCAACAGATCTGTGGAACTCTTTGCCAAAACAAGAGAACTAGAGAAGTGTGGAAGAGAGATCTATAAAGTATTCCTAAACAGAAAATCATGTCACGTTGAGGAAATCCCCTCAGCTGAAAGCTGTTGTAGGCTGGGAGAATCAGAATTAATAGGTCTGCTGCTGTGGTCAAAGGAAGGAGGTGTTAAAGGAGTTGTAAAGGAAATTAAGTTATATAGTGACATAGGAGGATGGGGAAAAGACTGTTTTCAGTTGAATCAGAACTGTGTAACTGCAGTCATGCCCTTTATCAGCTCTCCCCTTCACACTTTGATATCTTGAATGCTTTGGGCCTTTCTTTTTTTTTCTTCCAGTTCTTGTATTTGCTTTGATAAGATGCAGAGTGTCACGTGCCTTATAGCCTGCATAAATGAACACATTAAATCTGGTGAGCCACTTTATTCAAAAGCAGCTCTTACATATTTGCCTGTGATTGCCTGGATGGCACTCACTGGTGTGTGAGGTCAGTGTTCCACCACTACAGCTGAGCCTGTAACCAGCAGGTGATGGATCTATCCGTCACTCCAGTTCCTGATGAGGGTCAATAAGAAAGCAGCTGAAGGATTTCACCCCAGATGGCAGAACTCCCCAAATTACATTTTTCCTTGGATACATGATGTTTTAAATCTTGGCTCTCACCCTCTAGTTTCACAGCTTGCTCAAGTTAATTTCAAGACCTTCTTCCTTTTTTTGTTTAGCTTTGAAGAAACTTTCCTTTCATAAATATACTCAAACAGAGAAAGTCATGCTCCATTGACTTGGCCTGAAGAATTCACTTGCGTTGAGGCAGCTGCTGTTGTTGTTGCTAATGGCCAACTTCCATAGTTCTTGTTTGCATTTTTAATCCTTATTCATATGGAGAGAAAGGAATCAGCTCAAAATGTTAAGAATCAGCCTATGCTTTTAATTGCCTTTTTTTTTCTTAACTCTGAAAAAAATTTTGTTATCTTGAAATATATTTCTCATTATTGACAATGACACTCAAAAATTAAAGAACTTGATATATGTTCCTGTTCTGTTATTAAGAGAAATCTGTTATATTATTTTTCCTTCCTAATGATTGAAAAGAGTAGCCTTGAAGGTAAGCACTGGATACAAAATAGCCAAGCACACAAACATTGCAGTAGAGACAGAAAGGTAACTTCTGCCAAACTTCTTTTCACCTGACTGTTAATCCTTTCAAACTCCCAGGAAATCAGTAGGTACTTACTTTTGAAACAAATGCCACAAAGATTATGAGGATAAATGGGGGGTGAAAAATGCCCCCAAATAATTCCTTTCAAACCTTCCTAGAATTTCAGTGTGGTTGAATTAAATAGAAAAAATAGACTTTCTGGATGATGAACAGAAAGGGCGCAATACCCTCTACAGTGCAGTAGAGCATGTTCTCTCACTAACATAAAAGAATAGCTCTTTGAAATGTCAGAGGCTATCCACAAACTTTTAGACAGTTCCAGACAGAAATACCTCTCTACATCAAACATTATTATTATTGCTTCACTTATTGATATTGTCCAAACACATAATACAAGGATGACATGACCAGAAGAATTTGAAAAGATACTTATATTGGTATAATCTTAATGGCCTGAGTAAAAAAAATAAAAATAGGATGACCTCGAATCAGAAAAAAAAAAAAAAAAAAAAAAAAGATATATGAGCAAACTGAGATCAGTGAGTTTTCTAATCAACTGTTAATGAGTAGTGTCCAAGATGGTGAACTCAGCCTAGAAGTGAGTATATTAGTATTATTAGTAATGGTGTAGTAATTAATATTCAAGATACATCACCTAACTAGCCACTTTTGAATGCTTCATGGACCTTGCAGCACCTTACATCTGTAGGTATGCATATTTATTTATGGGTATTTATTTTGCAGTGTTAGTTGTTATTTACTGGAGTGTGATGTTATTTCTGGCTGACTTGTTCCTTGAGCATCATCTGACTGATCTGGTACCAAAAAAGCATCCTGTGTTCCCATGTTTTATACTTATAGCAAGTAAGTAATACTTCTTATAGGTAGATTCTCCCAATTTTTTCAAAGAAATTAACAGTTTTCTTTAGCTACTTTTAAAAAACAAAACAAAAAAACAAAAACAAAAAAACTCACAGTTGCTTTACAAGATCAGGATCATTTTGCAGAGAGGTCAAGGACCTCAGCTGGATTCTCCTATCAGATGTCATTTAGTAAAGTTAAGGCTGGTCTTTCTGATATTGGTGTAAATCAAGACTCATTGCCCATTCACCTTCTATATCCTGAAGCAGCTTTCCAAGGTCACATAGAAAATGTGGAGCAAAATTGAAGATTTAATATTAAAATAATTTTTAACCCCATTTCAAGCTCAGAAACACAGAAATGCACTTCTCTCAAACTTTTTCCAAACTGCAGGTCAATAGCTTAAGTTATTTCCAAAATACAACCCGAATTAGCATTCTTACTGCTTCTTTTTTATTTCCCTTTTCTGCCTGCTAGATGCAAGCAAATAGAATTCAACTTTTGCAAAAATATTTATTGCAAGGAGAAAACTTTGAGGGAAAATAAAGAGAATTTTAACAGACAGCACTGAACCTAACTAGACATGCTTTCAAGTAGATTATTTGTAAGTTTATTAACTTCTGTGCGTGTTCCCTAGTGGTTCTAGTCCACACAAAACATATCTTCTAAGTAACTTTTGGACCAGCCTAATTATAAACTTCAGTTAGCGTTACCTTTCAAAACTTCCTTTTTTGTTGTTGTTTTTGGTTTTAAATCAGTGTAACAAAGAACAGTTCTCTCATATAAACCTTGGATGAAAGACTGGCAACAATCATAGCTATTCAAAAAAATAGCACAAATTCACTAGAAGGTAATCATGGATAGCACTGTTCTTTCATTAAAAACCAGCTGTCAAATAGCCAAGATTTTAAGCAAAACATGGTATCTTTCTCTAGCCCAGCTAGTATAGCTGGCCAAAAATCAAACCAACCAAACAAACAAAAAAAAATATATATATATTAAAAACCTCTTAAGGCCCACAGCTCTTTTGTTGTGTGAGCTCTTCAGGTTATGTCAGTAACTTCCAAACCATTATAACAATAATGTCACAGCCTAACTGGCCTAAGGATATTACCTGGCCAAGGTTAATTATTGACATTGTGATGTAGTGCTCTGTATTCCAGCCTGGTGAAGGTAAGAAGTCTTATAAGAAAAATTATTCTGGTTTTGGTACTCTGGGCCAGCTGGAGTTGATGTCAGTGACACAAATAACTACTGTCATAAAGCAAAGAAAAGATTTGGAAGTGTGTGCATAAAAGAAAAACAGGAGTGCTAAAGAGATTTCCTTTCCCTTTTTCTTTCCTCTCTCTTGAAAGCAAAGATCCCTAGAGAAACATTGAAGATCTACCATAAATCCATGTAAGCAAACTTTGATCTACGTAGAAAAGAATTTGTATTTGTTAATGCACTTCTGTGAGCCTAGCATCTGTCTCCAAAGCTTATCACTTATTTGTGTGTAGCTGAACTGACATAACTATTTCATTATTCAATTGTACTATTTAAGTATGTGGGTTGATCTCTTCTAAAAAATCTTTCAAACGTGTTTTCCTCAAATTGGGGGCACTGGAGCATTATTCTCTCCAAGTGATGTGAGAAAATTAGATTCAGTCCTATTAGCTTGCTTGCTTGGAATGAAACTCCACTGTAAATAAAAGCATCAAGTTTGTTGGAAGAGTGTTTTTGCTGCAGGTGGGGGCTGTTTTGTGGTTGTTGCTGAACACACGTAGGCAGGAAAAGTCGTACTGCAGTGCGGTAAACCTCAAAAGCCATTAGAATACAATTGTGACAGCATGAGAAGACAACAATAAACTGCAGGATTTTTCCCAAGAAAAAAATAAAAATATGAAAATGGAAGAGTTCCCAATTTGACATAAATGACCTTTGCTTTTCCTTATTTATTTATGTATTTTGCATAGAATCAATGAAAGACATTGTTTTAACTCAATTATCCTCATAAAGATGCATCCCAGCAGTGCCTTATAACCTTTCTAATGAATACTTTCTCCTGCCATTACAAAATCTGAATCTGTCAAAGATTTTCCATCCCTACTGTAAATTTAAAAATTCTAGTTTCACCCATGGATTTTTTTCCTTTTCCTGTGAACCACACCAGCTGGTATTGTAACTAACACAGTACTTTATTTTTGTGCTAATAAGTGGGTTTTTGCAAAACACTGCAGAAGCCTGGAGAGGGAAAAAGAAGCAGAAGAATGATTTCTGAATGGAAGTTGGTATTAATCTGGGGACAGCTATGAAGGAACCTGAGGTGACTGCTATGCTTCAGTTTTTCACAACTCTCCGTCAAGCATAGACCTACACTCTCTAATGAAGCAGAAAGAAGGAATGATATGTTTCCTTGCCCTTCCCACTTGCTCCTGCACCTGCATAATTCCTCTTGCTATTGTTAACTCTGTCTTTTAAAATCACAGCATAGTTTGCAGGTGCCCTAAAGCTTGCTTGAATGATGCATAAGAGTGAGGCTGAGGCTGTCATAGAGAGCAATCTGTATTCCTCGCTAACCTGCACCCATCCAAACAGACAAAAAGAAAACTCACTACAGTCAAATGTCAACCTAGGAAGAGGAATGAAAGTCAGAGCATAAGAGGGTGGAATTATGTCCTGAAAAGTCACTGCTTCTGACAAGGATTTAGGCATTGTAATGTAGAAGTTGCTCAGCAGTATCTCCAAACTGGATGAATAGATAGTAGGCTTTTAAACAGATAGTGACAGAGGAGGAAGAGACCATTCTTTCATTTGTTTGTTTATTTATGATTTCCATATATCTCACAGGTTATTCCAAGAGAAGAACACTCTCCAAGAGTATCCAGATGTGGTATCTAGACTGGGAAAAACTGAAATAGTTACAAAAATGTTACAGAAATAGTTAGAGGTCCGAAGTACATGCATTCCTATGGATGGTCTGAAGAACTGAATCTATTCCGCTTATCAGGCTGAGATGAATTGATTACAAAGTGTGTTAATGAGGGTAAAATAGAGCTCTTTTGACTAGTAGAGAAAAAATAAGAAAAAATAATGACTACAAACTTCAGCCACACAAAATGAAATTGGAAATTTGGCACATTTTTCTGAGGTCAATTAGAGAATAGTTTTAAATTCCCAAATGAGGTGCTACACTTGCTGGTTATGGTTGGATAATACACTAAATCTGTCTGTAGGGATACTAGTTACACATGAAAACACCATAGTGTGTGACCACTGAGCCAGGACATGATCTCTCTGTTTGAATTTATTTTAATGTCTGTCCACCTCCCTGCTTTCTGAATTTCTGTTCATTTTTCCTAACAGTCCCTGTACTGGGATATCATTAGAATTGCATAAAATACAAAATTGAAGGGCCATATTTGCGATTTCTCCTCAAACAAGTCAAAATTTTTTTGAACTTTGGAACTTCTCTTCCAGTTTTAACTTGGATTTATTTTATCTTTGCTATTGGTACAAAAGCAAATCCATGACTTATAATAATCACCCTTGTCCAAGCTGCAAGCCAGTGCCATGGATGCTTCCTTTGTCTCTCCAGTTCCATCTCTTCTCACCTAAACAAGACACGGATGGAAATACTGGACTTTGGGTCATATGCAAGTTCTCCACTGTTATTATGCTCAGTGAAGAGATCTACTGTGCCAGGGATTTAGAAGGTGTCAAATAGCATAACTCTCAGGTTCTGTCCTGAGCATCTACATTTAATAATTGCTAATAGGCTCTCCTTTATAGTGAGCCAACAGAACCTTTCTGAAACAAAACATGCTTGTGTAGTCCTTAAGAATACTTCTCACAAGCAATATTTCTTAATGTGTAGTGAGGATGAGACTAGGATTTACCTCACTGAACTAATCATCCAGCATTATTCCAGTAGTTTTTCCACCTTCCGGGATCATTACATGTTCTCATGCCACACTCCAGGGCAAAGAAAGAGACAACATTTGGTTTTATCCTATAAATACATCATTCTTACAGGATTTATCACAAGCCCTACATTATTTTTGACACTCAATTGAAAACTAACAAACAAAAAACACAAAACAAGACAAAATCAAACAACAACAAAACCCCACAATACTATAACAAGTAAAAGTTGTGGCTTAGGGCAATGGGGACCTGTGGATCCTGGAGCTGTTCTAAGGGTTATTGGATGAAGATCTTAAAGGAGGTCTTCACCCTAGAGGACCAGCCCCAACCAGGTTCTACAAACACTCTGTAGTAGCTGGCCTCTCAGCCAGAGATTATTCCATAGAGTGGACACATTTAAGAGAATATATATATATAGCAACCTATGCTTTGCTGTAAACAGGAATATTTGGAACAGGCTACACCTGTGACCAATGTTGTGAATTGAGTGTGCAGGAGAGGCAAGGTTGTTAGTGGCCCTGTGGTGCTGTAAGGAACTGTCAAGCCAACAGTATAGTAAGTGAACCCTAAATAGGAAAAAAAAAAAAAAAAGGATATTGAAGCTGGAGATCACAGTCATTTGTCTGAGACCAGTTTGTTTCTTACAAGAAATATCATCTAGATCTCCATGAAAAAAGAAAACGACCAAAATGATTACATGATTTATCACCAGTAAGGACTGCAGTGACTTGATCAGGATGGATGACACTCAGGCTTTTTTGTATTATTATTTTTGTTAACCTCTTGCCAATTCTTACCCAATTCTGGGCACTCAGCCAGATCATATGTGCTTTACCATCCTTGGCCAATATGGCAGAGATAATAAAACTGAATAAAGTATCAGATAGCAATGTTTCATCCCCAGACATATCCCCAAATGGTAAGCTCTTATACTGGTTCTCCTTCAGATACTTTCATGTCCAAGAAATCAGCATTTCCTTTGGATTCATTTGCTGTAACTCTGACAGCACATAGTTACTGAGTTTTCCTTGATGTAATAAAATCCTGGACAGAAAAGAGCTGACAATGTTGTGAAGTCAGCCAAAGGTAGAGTTGCTTATGAAATGATAGAGGTGTCACCAGAAGTGTCATGATTTCTGCAAACAGAATTTAAAGGAGCCAGGATGCCAGAACCTGCAGGTCCAAGCCAAAAGGACTATGGAGGAAAGCATTGAATTATATCGAGGAAATACAAGCTTTATTTCTTGAACCTTCATATGTATAATTTCAAATTATAGAAAACAACTATGAAAATTTTCCAGAAAAAGAATAGCTAGGGCTCCCTGGAAAAAAAAAAAAAAAAAAAAAAAAGCATTCAAGTGTGACTGCAGTAAGGAAGCTGGGCTCACATTTTACTCTGCCATTGAGGACCCTACCTCTACTACCAAGCCACAGCTGCTGAGGCAGTAAGTTGAGAGGGTGCAATGAGGTATGAGGTTGCCTTTGAACAAGCCATGGCTGTTAAAAGCCAAGTCAACAGGCCTGCGGAAGGAACTGCCTAGTATTCAGGGTAGCACAGTGACACCATTGATCTCAAAGCACCAGGTTCATACATGCTCCTTGGCATGGTTTGAGCCCCAGCTGTAGAAGACACTGCTGCCATGAACTTAGCCAGAGCAGCTGGTGTCAGCTGCAGTAAACCACTCCCCAGTGACCTACAATACTTGCAGTACAATGTAGTGAAACCCTTCTTCATGCTGACAAAGACATGGATGGGCAGAGAATATGCAGCCTGCCAGCTATGTGGTGGGTAACCACATGCAAACAAAGCCTGTTTTCACCTTCTGTGCACTCTCTGTCCAGAGACAGTGTAGGCTAAAACTAATATCTGTGAAATTCTGCAGTTATTATCTTGGAACTACTAACTGGCATAATGGAGGGAATTAAAGGTTACTGGATTACAAATTATCAAAGCAATCTTCTTTCTATTCTCAGCCATACTTTCATGTTGGTCACTTAACACATGACTTGATGGGTAAGCCAGCACAGATATCTAGGAACGTCACTTTTAACTTTCTTCAACGTTAGTCCTTCCTCATTAGTGGCAAAGATCCATCCATGATATCATGTTCTGACATCTTCAAATCAAATTTGGAAGACTTTTTGAAAGAAATTTGCAAGACATCTCTCTCCAAGGTGCAGATAGGTAGATGAAACACCATGGAAAAGTGTTGCCTTTTAGTCTTGTCCTGCCTTTTAGTCTTATACTAAACATACCTTTAGCTTTTATTGTAGACCATGCAATATTTTATGTGTGCCTTTGAAACTGCATAGAAAAAATCAGAACCATGATTTAACTACTCAGAATAACACAAGTCCCAAATGAATCAGTGTATCCCAAATATCAGTATCTTTAATATAAACTCATATTCAGTTTGTGTATTTTTGAATGACTGGTCTGACAAAACAGCTCTGCCCAGGAGTACATGCTGACAGAGGGTAAGACTTTTTGTACAGAGCTGAGAAGTGACAAGCTAGTGCTGCAGAGAAAACAAAACTTCTGCTCAGTGAAACATAAAACCAGTGAGATATAGAATCATAGAATTGTTGAAGTTGGAAAAGACCTCAAAGATCATCTGGTCCAACCATCCCCTACCACCAATGTCACCCACTAAACCATGTCCCTAAGCACCATTGCCTTGAACAACCCCAGGGGCGGTGACTCCATCCCCTCTCTAGGCAACCCATTCCAACGCCTGAATGCTCTTTCTGAGAAGAAATGTCTCTTTCTAACTGCCACTCCCTATCAAACTTGTCATGTAGAAAGCTATGTGGAGGAAACCAAGTAATGAGCAAAAAGAAGATTTACTGTAAATACAAAAATTAAGGAGCGACATCACATATACATGAATTCCTCCTTTTGATATCTCACCTTTTGACTAACACAATCTATACAGACACTAACATGGCCTATACAGACTCCATTCAGTGAAGCTCATGTTAGGGCAGGTAAGTGACTCTGTAATAAAATATAGTTCTCATCCAATATGAGTGTCTGCTTGCTTCAGTATGAATGCTGACTGAATGCTATGTCAGCCCTATATTTGTAATGTCCATTTTCATTTCTTGGAAATCTTTCCACAGTTTCAAAGCCACATGTGTGATTTTGCACAGCCTGTACTGTTACTGAAATCATTATTCTTGTCATAGCAGTTGATCCCTAGCTTACAAATATTTTGCTTTCCTATGTTCAGAATCATCCATGAAAATGACAGCATAACATAGAAACACAGTAGCTGTTTATCAAAGAAGAATAGAAGAAAAAAAAAATTAAAAAGGAGAAAAAAAATAAAAGAAAAAAAAAAGAAAAGAAGAAATAATAAAATAAAATAAGAGGAAAAGAAAAAGAGGAAGAGAGGAGAGGAGAGGAGAGGAGAGGAGAGGAGAGGAGAGGAGAGGAGAGGAGAGGAGAGGAGAGGAGAGGAGAGGAGAGGAGAGGAGAGGAGAGGAGAGGAGAGGAGAGGAGAGGAGAGGAGAGGAGAGGAGAGGAGAGGAGAGGAGAGGAGAGGAGAGGAGAGGAGAGGAGAGGAGAGGAGAGGAGAGGAGAGGAGAGGAGAGGAGAGGAGAGGAGAGGAGAGGAGAGGAGAGGAGAGAGAAGAGAAGAGAAGAGAAGAGAAGAGAAGAGAAGAGAAGAGAAGAGAAGAGAAGAGAAGAGAAGAGAAGAGAAGAGAAGAGAAGAGAAGAGAAGAGAAGAGAAGAGAAGAGACTAAAGCAGTAAGCTTGGATGCCTCCAGAATCAGCAGTGCATTTTCATGGACCTATCTTTCATATTAGGACTGTGTCTTTATTTGTAGGGCAGTAGCTGAGACTGGAAATCTAGTTTTTGTGAAATGGTGTAGCAAGGTTGAAAGTGTTGCATTTAAGCAGAAAAAGAGCTAATGGAAAACTGGATTTTCAACAACCCATTTAGAGGGAGGAGGTATCTTCTTCAAAACTGGAGCATAAAAAGTGTCAAAAGATGCAATAATTGAAACTTCTTTATTTCTAAATGTTGTCAGAGTACTTCATGATAACTGTAATTCAGTTGCATCATGTCACCTTTATTTGCCAAACCACTTCAATTCACCGAAGCTGAGAACACCCAGGATATGCTGTCTGATTTTTTGATAAAGACCCTATGATCCATCATTCAAGATATAAGATAACCTGTTAATATACAGAAAGGAGGTATGGAAATATGTAAGCTATGCTACCCGTGAAATACCCTGGAAAAGTTTCCAAACTGAAACATTTCAGGGCTCTGCTCTTTTTCAGTATTTTATTTTTTATAGTCAAAATAAACAAAACAAAACAAAACAAGCAAACAAACAAAAAGACTGCTAATGTCATAGTAGGCAAAGGGCCTGAAAGAAGAGGTGCAGAAAGTTAAAGGGATCTGCCCCAGAGACCAAGTTTATTTTCAGGAACTGTTCATTGCTTAGCACACTGTTTTGCTTCACAAGCACTATGACTTGACAAAGTCAAGGGAGACACCAGTGCAGGCTGTCAGAATGGAACATTAGTCATATCATCAGGCTATGCTTAAATTATTCCAAAGTGTGCTGTTAAACCAAGTTACATGTACTTTTTATATGACCTTTATTTTCAGCTCTGTGCCACATACATGATACCACTGAAATTAAGGAATTGTACTGCTGTGCGTTAGATAATTAAGCCTATTTTCTTCATTAAAAAAAAAAAATGTAATTGGTAACTCTGTTCCTTTAAACACATAGATAAACCTTTGTCTTTTCCTTGGGGAAAATAAAAACCAGTGTTTTCTTCTAAGTGCCTACAGTCATTTGGGAGAGAGAATCAGAGATCAGCTGTCATTACAGAGAATGTCAGAGGAGTTTGTGGCACCAAGCCGTAGTGAGGAGGTTAAAAAAAACCTTCAATCAAGCAACAATTTTGGTTCACATTGTTAGAGTGAGATGAATCTTAGAATTAGGGGGACATTATGATCCTTGGGGAAAAGGTGTAAAGATCCAGTTTACACTGATAAAAGTACCTGCTGTAGCATCATATACACAGCAGAGCTGGCACAGAAATGTAATGGACTATGAGGGGAAAGAGGAATCGTGATCCAGCTGGGGTTATTTCCACCCTTCTCTCCTCACATTTACCCCCACCTGCTTCCAAGATGAGAATAACAAGAATTTAGAGGGGAAGAATATGATTCCTTACAGTCCCAGCCAAATAAGCTGGGAAATGTAGAGGTCACTGTGATGAGCCAGAAGAAACAGGATAACGAATAACTCCAGTGTCTCACCAGAACACCCTCACCTCAGCTGTGTATGTTGCTTTCCCTCTGTCCTCTTTCTTCCCACTTAACAGACATGTTAAATTGCTTGCCCCATAGCCATTTCCTCTGCTCGGCCTTTTACAACTACTTTCACATTTTTATTTTTTTGTTCACTTATTCCTGCCCCAACAAAACCCTGCCCTAAAATGTTAAAACTGACAGCCAAGTGATAAAATAAAAGGTCATCTGTGATGCAAACAAGGTGTTTTGCCAAACTTCTCTTAGATCGTAATGTTTGTCTGCTGCATTACCTTCCCCAGCTCTACTTCCGTCTTGACCAACCAGATAATAAACTCCCTGTAAAATAAGGAGTTTATGTAAAATAGGGAATCTCTCCTGTTTGTATAGAGAGCTGGATCTGGCTTGGAGCCTCAGATGCAGGTCTTTAGACACAGGGAGTTGCTAAGCTACAAAGTTTATCCAGTTCCTTAAATTTCAGTAGTCTTTAAGAAAATATCTTGCTTGGGACTGATAAGACATGGAGTCAGGTTCCTACTCTCCTTTATTAAGGGCCAGCTTTGGGCACAGGACACCCACCACACAGTAAACCACAGCAGCCTCTTTTACACCATGAGAAAAGGTGACATTTGGAAACCAACCAAATGCCCCCTTATAAAGGTGTCAGGGGCAAAAAGCTGCACATTATTTTCCCTTTTTCCCCCACAATACACATTTTCAACATACAACACAGTTCCACTGGAAGTGGACGAGACGAATAATTTAACCAGAGATAAGGAGGGAGAGTATATTCTTTCAGATAATATGACAAAGGATAGCTAGGGTAAAGAAAACAGCTAAGATGAAGAAAGGCAGATGAAACCTCATGATACAAAGCTCAAGAAAAACAGTAACTATTAAGATTTAGAATAAGAACATTACTCAGGCAGATTATCATATAGCTGTCTCCTGCAAGATTTATTTCATCTTATTCTGAAGTATTTGGCACTGGTTGTAGTCCATGACTGGATAAATGAGCTGACAAATGTTATTTCTGACATTGTGGTAAATCTTATGTTTCACAAGCAGGGCAGCTGGCAGGGTTTGAGACAGTATGCTAGATTAGACTTTGTTCACATAAATCATTGCAAAGAAGCTGTACTATAAAGTATTGCTATATTACACCTCTACTGTTATGCCAAGCTTCTGGAACTGTGTTTTGTTTTGTTTTCTTTTGCCTAAGGACCGAATGCTGAACTCCAATGAATCTTGCATAAATTGAATGTGGGCATGATCCAAGCTATTAGGCAGATTTCTTTACTGAAAACATGCTGGAATGCTTGTCTCTAATCTTAATCTCAGCATCCTATTCTTGCTGGGTCAGACTTTCAAAGACACAGGTGAGGTGCATGCTAAAGAATAGCACCAGCACTGAGTTATCTGACAATAAGTTATGACCAGCTTTCTGGCCAAGAGAAAGTGTATTTTATTGTAAAATATTAATTTAATTCAGCTACTTTCTATACCTGGTCTTCCACATGTTGTTTTTCATATCTGAGGTTCTTTTCCCTCTTTATTTTTTTTCCAAACTTTTCATTTTTCTTGTTAAAACATCAATTTTTTTTCTCTTTACCATTCTCCACTCTTCCTACACTGGATTTCCTACTGAAATTTACGTTATAGTATGCCAGCTTCTTTGCTGCAACATATTTTTAGATCTTCATCATCAATGAGTTCTTTGCTAGTTTCCAACTCTCTGTTTGAAAAGGCATTTGAGGATTCTTCTTTTCTTTTCCACACTTGGTATAAAGGCTAAAAAGCACTGGGCCTGATCAGGAAGAAAGGTCAGTCGCTAATAGGAAAGGTTGCATTACAAATACTCTTCTATGCCGCACTGTCGCACCAATTGCAGCAAAGGACACACCAGCATGTTGAGCGCTGATCTTATTCTGAAGGAAAGTTCCTTCTTGCTATAGAATCTTCCTATACAAATAAGACTTCTCTGATGGTTCAAAACAATTTCACAAAGACTGATAAGCATTAAAAAAAAAGAAAAAGAAAAAAAAAAAAGTTGGAAAATAGCTGGAGAACTATTAAAGTTTCAATGGCTTCCCATGGAGAATGCAGACATGAAGATATTTAGGGAATAGGATCATTTCATAGTGGATATAGCAGAGGATGGGGAGATGAGATCTTGATTTTTTTGTTTGTTTTGTTTGGTTTTATTTTATTCTATCAGCCAGTTGCTGTTTAGTTTTGGGTTGACTGAGAAACTTGCTGTGCCTTGGTTTTCCCATCCTAATTACTGTTTTCTGACAAGTTACCTAGAGCTATGGTATTTCCAGAACAAAATGAAAGAAAGGGAAATGGTGCTTTGAATTCAGGATGTATTTTTATAGTTGCATGAGTTACTCTAGGCATTTCACCTTCAGCTTTGGGGCAGAAAGATGTTAGATTAATTAAGGCAAAATTCTGTTGAACTTAAGTACTTTTTCCCTAGACTTCCAACCAAGATTACATGCATCTGTATTCTAAGCTCATACTAGCCAATTTTTCAACATAGATCAACCTGGCTGAGAAATCTCTGAATTCAATAGCAAAATTTTTAGTATTTATAATATTATATACTCTTTTACCAGAAGTGGAAATAGGAAGGAGAGAGCTAGAATGGCTGTAGTCCTGGTTCACCTTCCATTGCTCTGCTGTAATGTGTTCAGAAACATGATGTATGAGCAGCCAAGTTAGTGTACAGCCCTGCTACAATTTCATGCTTCAAAGTCCTCTCTGTTTTCTTCTTAGACTACAAGATGTTCTCACTGCTGGTATATCAGCAACCTCCTCATATATTTTGCAGCACTTCATATTTACCAGATGTTCTCCAAGCATACATGGATGGATAGATGGGTGAAAGGAAGGAAGGAAGGTAGGTGAAGGATAGTTAAATAAAAAAGAATAAAAAATACTAGAATTCAAAATCAGCTTCCCATGCCTAGCTCTGCAAAACATATGATTTTTACATGTAATTTTCCTTGATATCAGCAGCACTAGCTCAAGGCCTTCACATATGTGTCTACATGATGTCAGGGTAAGAAGCATGCACAAATTCTCCAGCAGTTATCTTCACTGTTTTGCAACTTTTCTGCCAAATTATATTAAATCACAGGTGTTAATCCAACTGCAAGAAATTATGTGAGAATAGTGATCACATCCACATCTGGAGCATTTCTGGCCAACCACAGATGCACATGTTTAAATTTCAGCACACATGGACTAGCTCTGACAGCTACAACGGAGCATCGGTGAGAGCTAACAGCATGCGTAAGTGACTGCTCACATAGGGGGCACATGGAGAGTGAATGCAGGTTTGGCTAAGTGAATGACTGGTTGATGTCTATTTGCTTCATTTGGCTTTTGATCCTCCTCCTCCTCCATTCCTTTGCTTCAGTGTTGAAAATTACTATGGAAAAGGCTTTCTGCAAGAACATTTAAAGTTATAGGAAAATGCTGTGAAAAGTAAAAAACACTTTTGCTAATTTGTAGGTGATTTGAAAAAGAGTCCTCTTAAATAGTAAATAAAAAAGTTATCACCATGGAAATCAGGCATTGTTACTGAGTTTATTACTGAAGGGCTGGACAGAACACTGTACTGTCCTGGACTTCTTAGATGTTCAGGGTTTTAAAAGTTTTTTATTTCCTTACTTTGCCTTCTGTTGGAATATCTGTTCTATTTCTCTTTTAAAATGCATTTGTAAGCAAAAAGTGTGAATTTTCCACAGGTTATAGAAATAGGTCATGAAAAGCTGGTCTATTTGTAAATGGAAGGTTTTGTTTGTTTGTATTTTTGTTTTGAAATAAAACTTAATTTAATTCTCACCACAATCTATGCATGATGCTGACCACTTACCAAAAAGCTGGACATAAGTAGAGTACCAGGACAAGTGGAAAATATTTCCCTGAGTTATAATAATATATTTTTTCTCAATTAAATTCAGAGTATAAAGACTTTCTTTATGTGACTTTAAGAATCATGTTATGGAAATTAAACTGAGTGAAGATGAAATGTGGGAAAGACTAAGGACCACTTAAAATATTTGTAAATATATATATATATATATATATATATATATATATATAAAATTTTCATAGCAGTAGTCTGAACAAAGAACATCAGGGGTTTCACCTCCCTAAGTGCAACCCTTAAAGAGACATTTGTCTCAGAATCACAGTTCCTAATTATGTACCTCTGGTGGGCACAAAGATACAAAATGCTTCCCTTTTAAAGAAGTAACAGATTTCCCTTTTTGAGTCTGGCACGCTGTGGACAAGAGATGTGTGCAGAACCACATTTTACTGGTATTGTATATTCTCTTCCATGCTCCTACTTAGCACCATGGTGAACGTGCTTGCAATGGCATCTTTCATGCTATGTCTACTGATTTCTAAAGAGCAGGAAGTGCTTTCCAAAATCTCAGTTACAGATGTTGGGGATTGGGAGGGCAGGATCTGAGCACTGCAGCAGGTAAAAAGGGAAACTTTTAATGGAGCAAATACATGGGAATATCTCCCTTATCTCCATTTTGCCTTAGAATTTCATATCTGTTCCCCTGCATGAAGATAAGGATAAATACATTTTTTAATATAGCAAACAGCAGTTCACAAGATGTGGGAGTAAAAGGATCTTAAAGGAAAGATATATATGACTTACTCGTATGCACAATGTATCTTCTATGTATCTCCTATGTACCTATATATGTACTGAGGAATAGATATACTACCAGCCTCTTCTTTGCTCATTGAAAACACAATTTAATGAGCAACACTGAGAGCAGGCCATGGACATTCATACAGAGACTCCTACAATGAGCCTTAAGTTTCTGGTTGAGCAAAGCAGTGGGAACCAAACTTATCCACCTGTCCCTATTGCATCCAGCTCCATCATTGGTTTTTGTGGGCCACAATAGGAGTCACACAGAACTGCAATGTGCTCTTGCCTTATGAAAAGCAGGGACAATCTCCTGGCATGGGCATGTCTTTGTCTCCTTGGATCTGTGGTTAAGAATGGCTGAGCTACCACATACTTTTCAACACATGGAATATATATATATATATATATATATGGTAATATATATAATATATATAATATATAATTAATATATGTAATTATATATATAATATAATATATATATAAGGTAATATATACATATATATATATATATATATATATAAGGAAAGAATAAAACAAATAAACAGAAAAAAATATACAGAAAATCTAACATTTAGAAACTCCATGATTTTGCCTGAAGACTTTCCTACGATTCACTCGTCTATCTTTATGGCAATCACGCCATCACCTGTGGCACTCAGTAAAGAATCCTGAAGGTGAATGTAGTGCTGTATGGCTACTTAAATCCTAGCAAAAGTCCAAGTATATCAATAACCTGTTATCTGGGTAGATATGAAATTATAAGGGAAGGGCAGAGAATGTGAGGAAAGAGATGAGTCTGAAAGTAATGACAAGAAGCCTCTGGGTAATTTTTTAATTATTCTTACTTTATGCATAATTTATAATACCTTTTCTAATATACTGAATATATTCAGTTAGAACTATTGATGCTTCTTCATGGAAAGCATGCAATTATAACAATGTTCATATTTCATTATTATAACTAACGTACAAGCACAGAGTTTCTGGTCATTGTTTTTCTTTTATTTCTATTGACATCAGAAAGATTGTCACTCAAGACTACAGAGCTAATGGTATGCAATAAAAAATTTATAACAGTCACATCATCAGAAATATATGGAATTCACACATTTCACAGTCCCTTCTTTTCATTGAAAAATTATTTTGAAAAATTGGATTTTAAAATATGTTAAGAAACTGCTTCATACACTGGCTGTATGCAGACAAAACTGTGTGGAAAAAAAAAATGTTAACTCTAAAAAAACTTACTGCTTACATTACCTGACCAAAAATAAAATAAAATAAAATAAAATAAAATAAAATAAAATAAAATAATAAAATAAAATAAAATTGGAAATTCTGCACGTAGTCTATGTAAAAATAATAAGAAACCAAGAACTGAAAACTAACAACTTTCTTGACACCTGTTGGGTTTATAGTAATAAAGTTCCATGCATGACTAACTTTTGTCTCCTGTTTTACATATGATATAATCAATTGAAAATATTTTCAACTTATAGTAATGAAACCTTTGGATAGAAATGATTTGAGACTGAAAAATAAAATTAAATGGAAAGGGAGGAGTGGATGAGTCAGGAGATTTGTATTAGTGAAATGAAATGATGTTGTGCACACAGCAGGTAAAATTACTGCATAAACAAATAAATACACAGCGATGGAGGTGAGGTGAGATATGTGCTCCTTCCATGCTTGATTGGGAGGGGATTTCTCTATTACCTTAAGGTTAGCCTTCTCTGCAGCAACTCACATTAGCTTTCTAAGGGCACAGGCAGGTACACAGTTACTATACTCCAAAGCCTTCACCTTGTGTGACACTGGTTCACAACTGATTGACTATCTGTAAGTAATAACAGATAAGTTTGCAGGCAGACTGCAGAATGGTTCCAAGAAACGTGAACTGTCCATTTATTTCACCTGTTTGAGGAAATGTGTCAACACTGGAAATAATTTCATTTCCCATGGAGAAAAGTGGCTTTTCAATTTGCACAAATAACTACAAACAAACATCATTCTGAGTGACCATTAAGAGAATCTATCACCATGTATTTTCCATTTTGAAAACTGAAAGGAAAAAGTCCATTAACTTTTTCAAAGCCAAAAAAGGAGAAGCATAAATTTAAGAATTCAGGGGATGGAAACAGCAATGACATCATATAGGGGATCTGTAAAGTCTGTGGTGAGCAGTGTACTGCTTAAGTGACTCCTGCGGTCAGAGCTGATTTTATATTATTTTTCTTATGAGATGGTATCTCCTAGTTTACCCCAAATCTAACTGTGACTTGAAAGGAAGAGGTAGACTAAATCAGTGAAATGCACACTGTGTCAGTACAGTCTGAGTGTGTATGATGTACACAATACAGTCACAAACTGTTGGGGCAGCAGAAAAAGGGCAGATCTAAAATCTGGGCTGACAGAAGGGAATATGGGATAGGTAGACCTGCAAGTAGTATCCTCACTCATCGAGGTTTTTGTCTTAACCTGAGGGAGCACATCAGAAATATTTCAATTGCCAGTATGGAAGACTTTAAGAGAAACCTCCAGTAATCTATGTAAGATGCTATCACGTATCTACCTGCCTCATCTCTGTAGGAGAATAATACTTTCTAAATCATTTCAGTTCATAGCCCAGTAGCCAGAAGATGTGGCTTAATTCTCTTAAGGTGTTTTTTTACTGAGACACCAAACAATGAACTGAGATGGTTGGAGCTTAAACATTTTCTCAGCACCTTCAAATTCACGTCTAGAGAGGTCACTGTCCTGAGACTCTAAACGAAGTGCTATCAGTCTGATTCATTTTCACTTATGCTAAGTTAAATTATAATTAAATTAAATAAATAATATTATATTATAATTAAATTAAATTATACTAAATATTCCACAGTAAAAATAAATAAAGCAACCAGAAAACTTAGTGATGAAAAATCATCCTACAAATCAAGCCTGGAGTGGAATGAGGAGGCACAAGCAAAAGGGGAAAGGAGGAACTGAAGGGAATACAGAAGTTATCTGATGTGATTAAATGGCAATTTTCAAACAGCAAAATGAGTCAAACAAAAATCCTTTATCATCTGACCTTAACAAAGCCAATAATCAGGACGATAAAATACGTAAACAACTACTAAGTAAGAAGAAAATTAGGGAGGCCAAGATTAATTTCATAGAATAAATAGCTAATGGTGTGAAAACAAATGACAGTCAGGAAGTCTGTGAGAGATCAATAATTCCACTGAATCATCAGGAGCTAAAGAGATCTATGAAGAAATATAAGCACATTGATGAGAGGCTTAGGAGCCTTTTTGTATTTGTTTCATGAATGAGACCACTGGATAAATACTTACCTTGAACTTGATCTTTCCAAGCATGGAAAAGGAAATTTTTTCAATATTGAAATGGCAGAAGAAATTGCAACTGAATTGATAAAATCCACCAGACCCAAACAGCACACCTCAGAATTCTTAGGGAGTGTGAGTACAGAAAATAAATAAATAAATGAATAAATAAATAAATAAATAAGTCTATGAAAAAATGTGCAGTTTATCTTCAAAACAGCCACTCTTCCAAAGCCAAAGAAAGCAGTAAATGTCATATGTAAACAAGTGCAGCCAGAATAATAAATGTCTGCAGGGTATCTCAAGAGAGGTCCCAGCTGGCTTGACCCTTGCAGGAGAAAACTGCACCACCCTAATCCCTTGGACTCCTTTTTTATATGTCATTAATTAATGTAGTAGATAGAGGAAATATCACTATAGCAACATATATATTAAGACTCAACTCTTTGTGTTTTGAAAGATCTTTGATAAATATTTGAAAGCAGGAACAAGCTAAACACAGGGATCCATAGGGGAACATTAGGGATGGATGCTACCATGCTTACATGTATGATTGGTCTTTATGGTCTAAAGCCAGAGTGACTATTTAGGGTTCCCTCATTTCTGTTCATGAAATCTGATGTGGATTTCATGGCTAGTGTGACTGACACAACACTGAGGTTGGGCTCAGTCCAACTCCCCTTCTCAGGGCAGGTCAGGGGAGGGCAGGGCAGGGCAGGGAAGATGATATTCAGAGGTGTTTCGTCTAAAGAGCAGTACAAATACAGGCTCGGTCTTAGACTAAACTATATCAGTGTCTGTCTTAGCCATAGCACACCAAGACTTTTCAAAGTCTCAAAGTTTACAGAAGTGATCACAGGATGTAGGACTGAGATCTTCTTAAACAAGCACAAAAAGTGACATGCAGTAGGAAACTTCATGGTCCGTAGTGGCCAGGCACAGGTTTGTTATCTGACTGTTATTTGATCAGGTTAATAATTTGTGACTGAGCCTGTCTTTTGAGTTTGTTCTTCTAAATCAATTCTCTGCCTTGACAAGTAGTCTGCAGTCAAGTTTGTTGTTGTTGTTGTTGTTGCTTTGTTTTGGTTTGTTTTGCTCTGGCAAGGGCTGCAACTAAACTATAGTTCTCAAGAACTGGCACAGGAACACCAATAGACTTTTATGCAGATACTTTCAAAGCTCCTTGAAATCTACCCAGCAAGCTGCTTTAGCAGCAAAACCATGATATCTCCAGCTAAGCTATATGGAAGAAACTCAAACTGACAACAGAGAAGATTTCACTGAATGAAAGACAGAATGATGTAGGTTGGAAGGGACCTCTGAAAGTCATGGTCCAAAACCTCTGATCAAGCAGGGACTCCTTCGTTGCTGAGGAGAACGTCCAGGTGGCTTTTGGGTGTCTTCAAGGAGGGTGACTCAACAGCCTCTCCAGGCAGCTTCCTCAGAGCTTTCTGGCTCTGCAATATGGTACAATATCCAGCCCATAACTGGTAATTCTCGTATTATAGTCTCTTTAGCTTCACTGCTTTCTGAAGGCCTTTTCTGAGGTGGCACTGACCTCGTAGTTCTTTAGATTGTCAGGTTACTTCTGTACTCTTAAATTAAATGGACCATGGCTTTTCTATGGCACTAACACATTCCGGTTTTTATCCATGCAGCTAAACTTATTGATCTTGAAGAAGGTTTGCATCCAAATTGATGACTGGTAATGATCCCTGGTCTACAGAAGCTTCCCAGACACAGTCTGATAAAATGCAAGTTGGCATAGGACAACACTTCACTGCAGGCAATAGTGATAGTTTATCAATATAGGGGATGATATGTCAGAACTTCTTTAATTTTTAATATCCCTTTTAATTTACTAATATAGATGGAGTTGGGAAATACTCCCTGATCTGATGAAAAGAAATTCCAGGTTAACCAGGATCACCTGGCCAGTGGGCATACCTGCCAAGAACAAAGATGTGAAATCTAGTTAAATTTTCTTAAAAACTGACAAATAGGAATTCTGTATATCTCTTCTCAATACAAATGTGGATGTCTGAGTGAGACCTGTCAGTCTTACACAGGGAATACTCATTTCATACCAAACTCTTTCATGAGTAACTGTTTTTCAAAACAGTATTGCTGAAGAGACTACTAGCAGAGGATACAAACTGAAACTAAAAGTGAGAAATGTAGGTAAAGACACTGAGAAAACCATTCAGAGTGGTGAAAGAAAACAGGATCCACTGGTACTAAGGGATGCTGTGTAGTAACATGACCAGGAAGGCCAACCGTATCCTGGGATGCATCAAGCACAGCATTGCTAGTCGGTGGAGGGAGGTGATTGTCCCACTCTACTCTGCACTGGTGTGGCCTCACCTCGAGCACTGTGTGCAGTTCTGGGCACCACAGTACAAGAAGGACATTAAACTGTTGGAGGGTGTCCAGAGAAGGGCAACGAAGATGGTGAAGGGCCTAGAGGGGAAGACATATGAGGAGCGGCTGAGGGCACTGGGCCTGTTCAGCCTGGAGAAGAGGAGGCTGAGGGGGGACCTCGTCGCGGTCTACAACTTCCTCGTGAAGGGGAGTGGAGAGGCAGGTAACCTATTCTCTGTAAACACCAGTGATAAGACCCATGGGAATGGTGTTAAGCTGAGGCAGGGGAAGTTTAGGCTAGATATCAGGAAGAGGTTCTTTACCGAGAGGGTGGTTGCACACTGGAACAGGCTGCCCAGGATGTAGTCACTGCACCAAGCCTGTCTGAATTTAAAAAGCGATTGGACTGTGCACTTAGTCACATGGTCTAAACTTTTGGGCAGACCTGTGCAGTGCCAGGAGTTGGACTTAATGATCCTTATGGGTCCCTTCCAACTCGAGATATTCTATGATTCTATGATTCTATGAGAAGGATGAAGAGAGAAGGAGAAACATGAGGTCAGGCAGTGGAAGGAGTGGAATAAGAGGATAGTGAGGGATGAAATATCTGCATAACCTCAGAAATTAAGGATATTTTACTCTTATCTTGCCTATGAACTGGATTAGTAAATTTAATGCTCTATGCAAATACCCACAAAGCATTAATCACATTATGTGAAAAATGATATAAAGCTCCGGTGGTGTCAAAAGTAGTTAACAGAGGAAGGATAGCCAGTGGTCCAGCTCTTTACTGTGTATGTATTTTTATAATTCCTGTAACTAGCTAGCAAGTAGTAACCACACAAATGACTGCAAATACAGTGTTTTTCTTTGTAATTCCCAAGTCTAAACTGCTTCATAATACGATTGTTTATTATTAAATAATGATTGCTTTATACTGCAACGATGGCGATAGCACTATTTATGTATGAATTTTTCCCTTTTGGTAAAATGTCTCTAGACCCTCGCTGTGTGGTTAGAGATAACAGAGGCAAGCAAGGTATTCCTGGAAGAAAAGTGTAGTGCATTGCTCTACCTGTAGCCTTTTTTTCCATTATCTCTAACAAACTTAGGCTGATCTCACTCGCCTGCAGTCAGTGCTGTATTTGTTCATTCTGTAGCCTCTTTATATGCACAATTACAATCCCACAGAGATTGGATGTTTTACTGAAGATATTAAATGTTATCAGCAAACTCTATTAGAGTAAGAGACCACAGAGAGCTCCAAAGTGCCTTACATTAAGGCATTAAGTGCATTACTCCAATAGATGAGACTGAACTTCTCTGACTTTTTTGCTTACAGTGTGGCATCTACGGAGATGGATGTTATCTCCACATCCTAGCTGAAAATCCTTCTCTCTTTGGTGTTGTCTTCCATGGGCCAGGGTCAATTCACCACCACAGGCTGGAGTATTTTCACTTACTGCATACCCACTCTGGTTTGCAGCAGCCCTTCTGGAAAGCAGGTTTTCTAATTTCCAAAACATCTAATCATTTAGGTATCTGAATATGGATGTTATGCCTCCAGGTAGGTATCCAAATTTGAAAATTGTTCTCCAAAGGAATTTATGGATTAATTCACTTATTATTTAGCTTTCTGTTTGAGCAGAGCAGAGAAGCTGTCATACAACTATTTTAGAAATTACGCTGCATTTTTTTCCAGATTTTATACAATTATCTAAAAAATGGCAGTATATATTGATCACTGATCTGTTAAGGGATGTGCAATTTCAAAACCTTGTTCTCATGTTGGAAGTGGAAAAGGTTAACCCATGTTGTTTAGCAAAGAATTCATTAAATATTGAAAAGATCACAGCTGATAAAAAACTGTTTGGGGAGCCATGTTTCTGATTAAGTTGGAGCCTGTCTGTAAACAGGCTAACAAACAGGCTAAAAAAAAATTTGATAAGAATTAACTCACAAGATATGTAGGATGGACTTCATCTTATTTTACTCTAGAAGTCCACACCAACAAAAATGTCTGTCTGAATTTGAAATAACTTAAAATCCTGATGTAGATAATGGAGAAACAGAGCACTTTTGCAGCAAAATTTATGTGTTCATTTTCAGCCCTCTCCTTTTGGATGAGGTGTGCAAGCAGTAGAGATGACCAGGACAAGTGCAAATGCTTACAAGGTCAGTTGAGCCTTATCCATACCAATAAACAAGTCTATTCATGCAACCTCACCACAGACATCAAATTCAGTAATCCATACAAGGATGCATATCCCCCTGTTTTCACCCTGTATACATAAACAGAGAAAAGTAATCTATTCCAATAGGTGATGCAGAGCTAGATCCTAAAGCATATGTATTCACTACTACCAATGAGTCAATCCATCTTCGTAGAGATGTTGAGATTCAGAGAAAGATGTTAACTTTCTTTGATGTAACTTAAGCACATACAGATGTCTACAACTGATGGTACTTTCAGAGATAGAAGTTTCAAAGCAAGGATCCCCAGTAGATGCCACCTCATTTTTTTAAGCATTAGCTGAAATTTTACATGAATATTGATTCCAGACGTTTAAAAATATTTCAGCCTATTTGGTTTTATGTTTTTATTATGAAATAGTAAAGTTTTATGGTTTTATTATGAAATATTAAAGTAGATTAATATTAAACCTACGTATGTATATGGAAGTCAGCAGTGTCGTCTCTAAAGATAGGGCATTTTAAAATATTTTTTTCTTTTTTTCTCTCTTTCTTTTTTAATGTATGATTTGGAAAATATGAAACTAACAATGGAAGTGGATCAAAGTTCAGACTAGAAAAGGAATCTGCAGTACATGCACATTGCACCAATATGCTATACTAGCCTGCAGCAGTAATTGTTTTCCAAAGTACATTTTCTCTCTTGCAATTTCTTACCTGGAAAATAAATAGTCATCTAGAAGTGTATTAAAAGAAAAAAAAAAAAAAAAAAAGTCACCAAAAACATACACATGCAAATTTCATTTCTTTTGTTCTGACAATCTCATCTGCTTAGGTCCCAGACTGCCACTGGCCATTGCTGTTTTCTTCCTTGTTAAATTATTGGGACACAAATCTGAATGTTGTATAGTATTGCCTCTGCTAGAAAAATCCATTAAAAACATTAAAGTGGTGAGTTCCTCTCTGCAGTAAAGGTATATATAAGCAGCAGATGTAGGTGAGAGAAGATTCAGAGAACAAATATGTATGGTTTAAGTCCAAGATCACATTTGATGTAAAATAAGAACTTTTGAATAAAGTTTTCTCTGGACAGTTTTAATTTCTAAAGACTCTAACACAGGTCAATGGTCTACTGAAATCACTTTGTCTCCCCAAAGACACAGTTTATGTCTGAAATAAGACTGTATATATTGAATTACTTTTTTTTTTTTTATCACTTTGTCTTTGTTTAATTCTTACTACACAAACAGCATTTTGATAGGAAAAAAAAAAAAAAAAAAGATGTACTTTGCTCAAGAAGTTTGCAAAGAACACTAGAACACTGCCAACTTCATGTGCCCTTCACTGAAGAAGTACAAAAAAAGTAGTTAGACACATTATATGGATTTTAGGTCTGTTGTGCACATATATTATTTTCCTACTACGTTTTCCTACCTTTTTTTTTTCTTGTGCATTTAATTTATTTTTATTTATTTATTTTTAATATTTGCTATCAGGATTAAAATGAGGTTGGTTTCTCCCAGATTGGAAATTTTATCCTTTTGGTACACTGCTATTAGATTTCACAGATTTCATTACAGTTCTCATTAAAGAATATATAATAATGAAAATGTGAAGGATTCAGATGACCAGCTCACTGGGTTCTCTAGAGGGTGACTGGGACTGAGAGCAAATTTTAGAAAAGGGAAAAAATTCTGCTGTGCAGCAGCAGCTGTGAGAGAGAAGTGAGAAAACTTAGAGAGAAGCAGCTCTGCAGTCCCCGAGGCCAGTGCAGCAGGAGGGCAGGAGGTGCTCCAGACAGGCAGCAGCAGTTCCCCTGCAGCCCATGGGTCCCACATGGAGCAGATCTCCACGTTGCAGCCCCCCCATGGGTGGAGGAGCCCCCGGTGGAGCAGGTGGATGTGGCCTGGAGGAGGCTTCGGCCCATGGAGAGCAGGAGCAGGATGCGGCCCATGCAGGAGCAGGGGGTCTGGGGGGAGCTGCCGACCACCATTGGGGGACCCGTGCTTGACCACTTTGCTCCTAAGAGGATGGATCCCTTAGGACGGAGCCGTGTGGGAGCAGTTCCTGAAGAGCTGCTGCCTGTGGGCAGCCCCCGCAGGATCAGTTTGTGAAGGACGGCATCCTGTGGGAGAGACCCCACGGGGAACAGGGGCAGAGAGGGACTGTGAGGGAGCAGCGGAGATGAAGCGTTAGGGACTGACCACAGCCCCCATTCCCTGTTCCTCTGCACCTCTTGTGAACAGGAGGAACAGGTGGAAGAAGGTTGGGGGGGGGGGGGGGAGGAGATTGCTTTTAGTTTCTTTTAGTTTCTCACTCTTCTAGTCTGTTATCAATATACAATAAATCACATTAATCTCCCTTATGCTAAGTCTATTTTGTCCATTATGGTAATTACTGAGTGATATCCCTGTCCTCATCTCAGCCATGGTACCCTTTTCCATTGTATTTTCTCCCCAACTTCCTCTGAGGGGGGGGAATGAGAGTGGTTGTGGTGGAATTCAGCTGCCCAGCAGGGTAGTGTCACTAGAGCAAGCCTAACTAATACTATTGATAAACACATTGCCTGGCTCTATTAGCTGCTCCTTGTCTTCTTTGGCATCATGTCCATTAGCATGGCCAGGTCCATAGCATTAGAAAGACATCACTTAATTGTACCTGTCTGCAAGCAGAGAAATTGCAGTATTTATTGGCATTTTCTGTAGAAAGTAGTGTGGTTAAATCATCTCTCTTAAATTTCCAGAAATTTGGCACACCAGAAAGGAGAAGCTGTACTATTTTTACTCCTTCCTATATTGAGTTGCAGCCCTATGTACATTTTTATAGCTCCATTTTCATACAGAGACATTCTCTCAAAAGTACATAACACTGTGTATTGGCAGAAACTCATGATTGTGGGACAATCAGACTGAAAAAAAAATAAAACTGGAAATCAGGCCCAAGGTCCTTTTTACAATTCCTGTTTCTAAATTAAGAATAAAAACATATTAATAATTTCTTATGTATCTCAATACAGCCTTCTGCACAGCTGATACTCATTTTGCCTGAGTGTTCATGTCCACAGATGATGTGGGACATTGGAATACTAAGACCAAGAAGTCTAAGCCCTGAACTACTTATAGGTTTTTTTTCTGTCAGACAACAACTTTCCCTTGATATAGTTTATACTTATGAGTCCTCAAGGTAGAAGCAATTAATCGAGGATAATTTATTCCCTTTCTGTACAGGAAGAACTCCAATAGGTTCATGTGTATGGACGAATACTTGAGGGTACAATGTAAAGCACTCAAAAAAAAAAAAAAAAAGGAAACTTCAGAGTCAATATGTCCTTGGGAATAATGATTTGTGCATAAGCATTACAACACCATATACCTGATTGTATATTATTTTGCTGCCTTGTCCTTGGATTGAGCTAAATTCACATAGCAGAGGCATTTGCTGGGTTTATTGAAAATATATCTTTTGCTTGTTACAATGAAAAGACAATTTTAATAAGATGACAAATTGAACTAAGGAACTGGACCTTACCCTTTCCTCTGGTGTAAATATCATGAGATACCATACAAGACTACCTCGGAAATCATTGTTCTCTGAGCTCTTCTTTTAATGGGAAGGTGCCAAACAGAAGACCCCAAGGCTAATTTGCACAAATGCTGAGTGCTCACAGCTGCTGCAAAATTCATTTGAAGCCACACTTTTAGCAGAAAAACAAACAAAATCATGTAAAAAACTCTGACAAAGTATTCAATTTTTTTTTTTTTTTTTTTTTTTTTTGAGGCAGGGAGGGGGGGCTAACAGTCACAAGGAAGATGAGTGACAGTTGTGTTTCTTACTTTACCAGTCCCTTTGAACTGTCCACAACACTGTGGAGTAATGAGCACTGTGGAGGGCATCTGAGCTGACCAGTGATTTGCAGAAGAGCTTCAGCTGAGCCAGTGAGGAGTTTTACGTGGGTCCCTCTTCCTCCATAACTTTCTTTTGGCTTATGGTGATGGTCCTGCTCTTTGCCTCTCGTGATACGAACCACTTGACAGTACCAAGTTAGCCTTTAGATGTGCAGACTGACCCACGTGCAGCAGGATTAGAAAAGAATTCTTCAAGAGGGCTACTAAACTGCTCTGAGGTCATCTGAGCTCCTTAGCACCATGGTGTGGTCTCCAGAAACGGGTGTAGCTCTGCAGAGAGGTATTTGAATACCCTAGAGCTGTGCACAACTCTATTGCTGATGAGATGCTGGTCCCTACTAGGGATAGATTCTTTAAAAAGAGTAAGCAAGAGAATAGGCAGGACTAGTATAAATGCCTTAAGGCAGTAAAATCATTTCTTTCTGCATCAAATTCTTTCTCTGGCAGTATTCTGCTTAAAACCCTGTTGGCATAAGAATAAAGGGTGACCACTAACTTTTTATTTTTTCCTTCCACTTTCTGACTTTCCTTCAGAATAATGCATATTCAGTTTAGGATTTCTGTGTCATCAGAATGGTATATTTTTAAATGACCATTAAAAGCTCAACAAGCAAACTGTGTCCTATTTGACCTTAGGGGGCTGCCAGACAGTGGAGTGGAATTTAGATTTTCATCCTTCAGTGTCTTATATTTGATTTTTCCTGTGCTTTTTCTACCTTTCTTCTTTAACTGTAAAAATCAAGTTGATCTCTCCAGAAATTAATGAAGACACACTGCTATCACCTTGTTAATAGTGATGCACCTTGCTTTTAATTTTGCTGTATGCATTGACCATTTGTGATACAATCCAATTTCATGAGATGCTGTCACATCTGTAAAGCTTTAGGAGTCCATGAATTCATTGTACAGGGAATGTATAAAAATGGAACTTAGAACAATGTCGTGGTTCCGCTCGAGTGGGCAGCCGAGCTCCACCACAGCCGCTCTCTCACTCCCCCTCCTCAAAGAGGAATGGGGAGAAAATATTTGAAAGGGGCTCAAGGATTGAGATAAGGACGAGAAAATCACGCAATAATTAGTGTAACAGGCAAACCAGACTCAGCATAAGAAGACAGATAGTAAGATTTATTGCTCATTACTAACAAGCTAGAGAAGTGAGAAACAAAGGAAAGAAACCAAAAGCACCTCCCCCCCCATCCACCCTCTTCCACCTCCTCCCCCCGAGCGGCACAGGGGAACGGGGGAATGGGGGTTATGGTCAGTCTACAGCACTTCTTCTCTGCCGCTCCTTCTCGGTCACTCTCGTCCCCTGTGCTGTGGGGTCCCACCCACGGGATGCAGTCCTTGATGAACTGATCCGGCGTGGGCTTCCCACAGGCAGCAGCTCTTCCAGAACTGCTCCAGATATGGGTCCGTACCACGGGGTCCATCCCTCAGGAGAAAACTGCTCCAACCTGGCTCCCCTACGGGCAGCAGCTCCTGCCAGATCACCTGCTCCTGTGTGGTCTCCTCTCCACGGGCTACAGGTCCGGCCCGGAATCTGCTCCGGCAGGGGTCTTCCACAGGCGGCAGCCTCCATCGGTGCAGGGCCACCTGCTCCACCATGGTCTCCTCCACGGGCTGCAGCGTGGAACCCTGCTCCACCGTGGTACTCCATGGGCTGCAGGGGGACATCCTGCTTCACCATGGTCCTCACCACAGGCCGCAGGGGACTTCTGCTCTGGCGCCTGGAGCACCTCTCCCCCTCCTTCTTCACTGACCTTGGCACCTGCAAGGCTGTTTCTCACTCCCTTGACTCTCCCGGCTGCTGTGTGGCACAGCGTTTTTTCCCTGTCTTAAATATGCTCTCACAGAGGCGCAAAACAACATCGCTTATTGGCTCAGATCTGGAAAACAATGGGGCCCTTCCTAAACATGGGGCGGCTTCTAGATCTTTCTCAAAGAAACCACCCCTATGGCCCCCTGCTACCAAAACCTTGCCATGTAAACCCACTACAAACAATATGCTATTTGATGATCACATTCATGTGATGATCATCACAGTGCAGTGAGGCAGGTCAAGGATTTGTCAGCTAAGTTTTGAGAAGCATGTTAACATCAGCTTTAATGTGATCCAACTTGGTTGCCAGCACTGTGGGACCTCTTTCCCTTGGCCTCAAAACTGAACTTCCATAGTCGTTGTTGCCTTCAAACGGTTGATTGTGCCATCTTGCTGAATCACAGGAAATTTATTTTGATTTTTTTTATTTTGATTTTGTTTTTCTTTTAATTTTCCTTCAATCAAAAAAAAAAAAAAAGTGATGAGGATCACCCTGAAGAGAGACAAATGTTACATTTGAAGCAGGGAATGAGGTAGGAATCCACAGAGGAGGGGAAATGTGTAACCTGCTTTTCTTGTCTTTATATCAGCCGAAGTACAACATGAAATTACATATCCATATCCAGTGCAATGGCCTAAAAAGGGAAATATTCCATGGCTGAGATAAGAGGGTCATGAATGTTTTTTCTGTTTCAGCAAATGAGCCCTGTAGCTGTCTATAGGTGTGGATGAAGAAATAGTTACTAGAAAACAACAAACTAGAAAGAGGAAAGCAAAGCACTTAGAAGATTTTGTACTGAAGTCTCCATGGACTGACAAGCTTAGCACACTAGAAGTCCTGTTGAATTTGCAAGAACTGATAAACTCACAGCACTGAGAATCTGCTGAATCTATACAAGGATATAAGCACACATTAATTTCAACTGTAGGTTTTGTAACTCAGGCCACATCCAAGAAAGGGTGGCAGCCATATACAGTTGAAGACTACAGGATTATTTATATATACACCTGGTAAAGCAAAGAACCTTCTGACTGGATTGAACACTTGCCTAGAAGCTGAGATGAGTAAGCAGCTTGTGTTGTTTCCCCAGCTGTTTCTCCAACTGGGTAACTATATGCAAGTGAACTGACTGAATGACTAAGTGAATGTGTTGTGTGAATAGTTATCTGCTACCAGTAATAACAGATTCATGAATAGCAGGTATTGTAAAAAAAAAAAAAAAAGATTATAATCTATGCATTTTCCCCCTACAGACAGAAACATATGCTTTATTCTCTATTAGGAAAAAGGGACTTTACAGGAGAAGTAGGCAATGTGTCCATTTTGCCTTACTGTACCTGCAGTGACAAAACTGACTTCATGGATACATTAAAATAAGCAGTTTGGAAAAGGTAGATATTTGTCTTGGATATGGGGCAAGTAAATCACAGAAGTAGGAACAGAATTCAGAAATTCTCACTCACTGTTTCCTGCTTACGTCATCACAATGAAGAAGCATGAAAAGCAAGGGAGTGGACTAGGTTTCATTAGAGAAAGGTATATCTTGGAAACATCTACCCCTAAAGAAGTCTCATGGGAAGGTTTTGCAATTTCTAATATCCCTTGCTGCATCTCTGAATTGTTAATGTATCAAACAGTTGTTGCTCAGATAGGACTTAGACCTCCCAATTTCATTTTGATATTTTCTTTCATCCCACAAGGATGGCAATTCTTACAGAATCCATGAAGAATTCAGTGGCCACAGTTTGTAGAAAGAACATTTAAAAGTACAAATATATACAGTTGATGGATTGTATAGACTGCTATCTACAAATGAAGGAAACTTTTGAATTTGTGAATAGAGAGAATACTCTTAGGACAAAACAGTTTTTAGTAATTGGGAAATACAGCTGGGATAATAACAACAAACTAATAAAGAGAAGGCAAGGAACCATAGTGTATCGTTGTGTCAAGATCTGGATCTACTGTCATATGTGAGATTAAAGAGTGTGTCTGTGAACCCATCTGTGCAGGTTTCTCCTGTGCAACAGCCAAGAGAGCTTGTTTTGTACATGGCCCCAGTGACCACTTCATAGCTACATAGCCTCCCCACCAAGATGTCATGAGAAGAGCAGCTGACACCCCCGGCACTCATCTAGGACCATTCATGAAGCCTTTGGGTGCTCTGGCATGAGTAACCATTTTTTCCTTATAGCTGAGGATGATTTTGTTTTTCCTTTATTCATATTTACTTTCCCAGGGTCTTAAACACAATGGCACTTCCTTCAATTACTCACAGCTGCTTAATCAGCCTTGACTTTAAAAATTCTATTTTCCTTTTCTGCCAAAGGAAAATGAACAACTAGTCTCTTCTTGCATCATCGGTCAAGCGTCAGAGACTACACCTCTACCCAATTTTCAAATAATGCTTCTCCATTAACTTGTTTCCCTACATCTAAACTGCAGCAGAGCTCCCTGAACTTGAGGATACAAGATTTTTTGGTAAAACCAGTCATAATGTCTGTTTCAAGTTAGTTCCTAGTTAGATCTGAAGTCAAGTTAGGAATAGGTCGGCTGAAGTGCAGAAGCCCAGTGGTCCTGATAAAACTGCAACAGTCAGTATCTTTTAACCTCCCACTTCTTCCACTACTCCCCAGTAGTTTGGCTGCTTTAATATGAAATTAAATAGAAAATTGGAAGTGAGGCAAAGTAACATCGTTCCTAATGGCTCAGCCACCCTCGTTCTCAGCTGATTTTATTAATTAACTGAAAAAATTTCATCTGTGCTTGACTGATTTCTTCCAACTGAGGGACAAATGTGTGTGGATTTCATAATTATGTAATACCTTTTGTAATGGTCAGATAGACTTGTACATGAACAAAGGCTTGCTTACAGGACCCACCTTCCTACAGTGATAGACCACAGTGGCAGAAACAGAAGCTGTGAGCTCTCTGCCTACACACAGAGTGGAAAGACTGAAGGGAAAAGATAAAATCTAAGCTATTCAAACTGAGCAGAAATGAGGACTAAGAAATTTACTGTTAAGAACAGGCATGCAGACAGTGTCACTGAGGGCTTTTTTTATTTTTAAAAAACAACTACAGGTATCAAACTGCTAGTCCTTTCTGGTCCTTGAGCTCAGTACTGGGTTAAAAGCACAATGGAGACGGAAGAGTAACAGCTGGAGCATGTTGCCAAAAATGGAAAATATCTACAAGCCGCCAAGGGTGAGGTGGCAGCACACACACAGCCGCATGCTTTCAGTCAGCGCAGCCAGAGGACAGACTCCTCTCAGCCCTTCCTCTGTGCTGCAATGACCTGAAGACTGCAGAATGGTGGTTTCCTCATGCAGTGGAAATCTGGAGACAAGAGTCTGTGAGAAAGCACAAATTTGGATGGGCAATAGAGAAGGGCAAGTTTTGTCTCCTCTTTGGTGCAAAGCACCAGGAAAACTCTTGCCCAGGCGAAGAGGCTACCCCCTTCATGACCTCTTCTAAACCCAGAGGATTAGAAATAGTGACAAAGCTAAAACAGATATTCCAAAAATTCATGATTTATCACCATATCTTTCCTTGTCCTCCTGTTCCAAACCTCTGTTTCTGTCTTTGTAAAGTGGACTGCTACTTAGCACAGTGCTATGTCTTGGAAATATATTCATCAGTCTATCAAAGCATCTTCTGATTCTGAGCAGACAGGTGTTAAAATGACACCACCCCACCACCACCAAGAATAAATAAATAAATAAATAAATAAATAAATAAATATTAGGAAGGCCTGAGGAAAATATGTTGCACTGGCAGGAGCTGAGAACTCTCTGAACCATGAGTCTTCTGTTAAACCAACCCCCCTGACAGCTTTTACCTTAGAAGTCTCACTCTGCACAGCTCAGGCTTTACCTTTGATCAGAAAAAAAAATGGACTTCAAGGGAATGGATGGTGCATCAGAAGCTGCTGTCTGTAACCATGAATTAACTTCTCAATAGTGCTATTGATAGGCTCAACAAATTCACATAGCAGGAACAAAGCAATGGCTGCTGGCAAGAGCATGTATGTTCATTTATCCTGGATTTCCCAGCTGTAAATAGGCATCTGCTCAATCAGGCTGGGAACTGGTATCTCCTTTGTGCCACTGGATGCAGAAAATTGGAGCACTTTCAGCCTGCTTGGACAGCCTGCCCAACAAGGCTTAGGCTGTCATTTGCTCTAGAGGTATCAAATATGGGGGCTGTTTTTATCCTAGAACTTCTACAAGGACAAAGACAATGACAGTCTTGTCCTCAAATACAAATGAGTGAAGCAAACAGCAATTTAAAGGTGGTTGAGAAAACACAGATGCACTCTATTCTTAGCTGCTGGTGAAGGACTCTCACACCTAACTCCCTGTGTGGCTGTAAGCCTATCAGACCAGATTTACGATGCTATCTAGACATCTAAAGACAGCGAGGTGCCAAGGGACAGCTATTACAACATCCAAATGAGTTTCTCCTTTAACTTGCAGGAAATTTATGTTCTTACCTGGATGGAGATTTTTTGCAAATCATCCAGACATCTTCAAGGCAATTAAACACATCAGAGTCCTGTGGAAAGGTGTTATTTTTAAAAACAGATCATAGAATCACAGAATGGCTCGGGTTGGAAAGGACCTTAAAGATCATCTAGTTCCGACCCCTATGCCATAGGCAATGACTCCACCCAATATATCAGGTTGCCCAGGGCCTCATCCAGCCTAGTCTTGAACATTTCCAGGGATGAGGCATCCCCAAATCCGGACAACCTGTTCCAGTGCCTCACCATCCTCTGAGTGAAGAATTTTCTCCTAACATTTAATCTAAATATCCTCTCTCTTAGTTTAAAATCATTCCCTCTTGTCCTGTCATTATCTGTCTGAGTGAAAAGGTGTATTTTATATAAAAGATATAAAAATATCTTTTTTATAAGCCTCCTTTAAGTATTGAAAGGCTGCAATGAGGCCCCATGGAGCCTTCTCCAAGCTGAAGAGGTCTAGCTTTCTCATCCTTTCCTCACAGGAGAGGTACTCAGCCCACTGGTCATCTTCATGGTCTCCTCTGGATCCACTGTAACAGGTCCTTGTCATTCTTGTGCTGGGGGCCCCAGATGTGGACTCAGCACTCCGAGTGGGGCCTCACAAGGGCAGAGCAGAAAGGTGCAATCACCTCCATCCCCTGCTGGCCACTTCTCTGTTGGTGCAGTCCAGGACACAGTTGACCTGGGCTGCAAGCACGCATTGCTGGCTCACATCAAGCTTTTTATCTACCAGAGCTCCCCAGTCTTTCTCTGCTGGGCTGCTCTCAATGAGTTCTTCTCCCAGTCTGCCCTCATCTCTGGGATTGCCCCAACCCAGAGTAGGTCACAGCCTCTCTTGGCTGCTCCTTTCTTCTCAAACATGACCCACTCATAGGTGGACGTAAGGACAGAGAGATCATTCAACAAATACCATCATGGGCAAAATACACTCAGAATAAGGGAGATTAATGTAATTTATTACCTATTACTAAGAAGTTACAGCAGTGAGAAATTAAGACTAAATTAAAAACACCTTCCCCCCATTCACCCTCTTCTACCTCCTCCCCCCAAGCAATGCAGGGGAATGGTCAGGCCCCCCACTCCCTTTCCTCCACTCACCTATAGCCCCCCTCCAAGAAAAAAAAAAAAAAGCAACCGAAAAACTACCTTGCCTTATAAACCCCAAACAGGCACCTGCCCACTGCCTGGGCTCACCATGGGCATGCAGTAGGAAACTGGATCAGGGAGTCATAAGAGTGCAGCTCACCAAGGCAGAGCTCTCTGTGAGCAGTGACATCTGCTGTACTGACACAGTCTTGTTCCAGACTGGAGCTCCTGTGTTTGCACAGGATGAACTGTTTAAGCTATCTCACTGTTTGAAATGCCACCTCTCTGTAGTGGTGTCAGTGGGATTTTTCTTTCTCTCTCCTTGGTAACTCAACACAGAAACCCCCAGATTCCATAGGGAATGGAGAATATTCCTTCCTTTTTTTTACCTTTGACAAGGGCCAGGGTCAAACACAGTCAGCAGTACAGACAGTGTCATAAAAATAAAATAAGTTGATAGAGATGTTTAAGACAGTTCTTTACAAAAGCAGGATGTCACTGAGGGTTCTGCGTTACTCTTGGACCTGTCAGTCGGTTCATGCAATTGCACAACCCATAAAATGTCCATCTCCACAGCACACCTTCCTCCAGGCTGACTCTGATATAACTCCTATTTATCAAGAGGATGATTTGCTTGAATGTCTGATATTACTCAGGCTTTCCAGTGTACATCCCACCTGAAGCCATTATCCTCTACCTGAGTCTTCCTAATCACTACTCCACAGCAATCAATTAGGAGGTGACTAACAAGCAATTAGGACTTCAGGAGAGTGAATAAACACTCCAAACACTAAAATTTGGCTTTGTGTAAGTATGCTTTGCAATCAAGAATGAAATCAAAGAACTATAAAATGTTCCAAACCCAGAATTAGTTCTCAAACAGAGCAGTGCAAGATAGATGAGCATGGTCTTTTGCTGACACACAGGAAGCTATGATCTCTGCCCAGAGGCACTTTCCAGGAATGACAGTAATTTACTGAAACAGAAATGTTGTGAATGCATGCACACAGTGGTTTAAACACAGGAGATTCTTAGCATTGAAGCAACAGGGAATCTAGCTTAAGCTGTCCAGAACAATTGAAGACCTGAGTTAATGCTACAGTGGCTGTCCAGTCTTCCCCACTATTTTAAAGGTGTTGCGTGTGCCTTTGTCTAAACCAGCTGCAAGTGGTACAGCTCTGAGGCCATGAGATACAACTTCTCAGTTTTCCTGGGATGTAGCAAGTCAACGCCATCCATGTGTGAGGGAGGTGAAAGACATGCTCCTGCTTTTCAGAAATAGGCGGAGCTGGGTACTTGATTTGTCAAAAAAAATAAAAAATAAAAATGCAGGTCTGAGCTGAAGGTAAGATGCACAAATTCAACCCAAATTCTGCCAACTAACTTTAGTTGGGGAAAACAGAGGCAATAAAAGTGAAATTGTTGTTTCTAAGCCTGCTGATTTTTCAAAAGGCAGCATAATAATAATTTTATATAATAATTTATGCAATCTCTTTAATCATTATTATTACGTTGTTTTAATGAGTGAATCTATGATGTAATCACTTGCATATTGCTATCATTTTCATTCTTTTCCTTCTTTTTTTTTTGTTGTTGTTTGTTTCTTTGTTTGTTCATTTGTTTTTTCGATAATGAGTACCCTTTTGGACTACAGGAAAGGGACTGTCCTTGGTGCAAAGCTCACAGATCATTGGAAGTGTCTGTCCCTACATGTATCAATAAACACAGCAGGACATGGAAAAAATATTTATACATTGTGAGTTTGCTTTTTGCTTTGTTTTGTGTTATATATATATATATATATATATATTATTTTATTTTTTTTTCTTGAGTGCCCCAGTAAACTGGCCCTTCTGGCAGCAAATTGCTTGTAGAGGGCAAATACCATGGGAAAGCTTGATGCAAAGCAAGCATCAAGGAGATTTAAGGCAGTGTGTCAGCCAGAGGAATGGAAAGCTTGTTTCAAGTATGAGAAAAGGTCTGGCACAGAGAAGGTCCCGGATGGAAGAGAGAGAAAGAATGGCCAGGGGAGGAAGAAATTATGTTCTCCAAACTCTCTAAAGAGGTAAAGCAGTGACAATACTGGTTTTGATATTGAAACAAAATTGAAATTACCTGTATACACAATATTTTCACAAAGTATAGGTGGTACTGTATTTCATCTAATAACAATTTCTCATCTGTCCAGTGGTTAGTAGTAATAGACCAAAACTTGTATCTGTAGCAATAATTTCACAATAGCAAGACTAGAAACTTAGAGTTTTCATCTTGACTTATTATTAGAAGAGATTTGCCAAAAAAAAAAAACAAAAAAAACAAAAAAAAAAAAAAACAGAAAATTGCAAGAGGTTACTGCAAATGGAGAATATCAGTTTGGAGGGTTCAAAAGACCCAGAGCCATGGCAGCAAGTCCTTATGGAGGGATATTCTGTTTGATTACTCACTGAAGAAAACTGAGGTCTGAAATCCAAGAAGACTTTAAATTCAATAAGAGGATTAATGGGTACGAGAGACTTCATCCCTAGATTTCTCTGCAAAAGAACCAAGTTCTTAGCCTCCACAAATCAGAAAGAGGAACAAGTTCGTGGGATTTGTATCTGCCTTAGTGCATGTGGATGAACTGCAGGTGCTTTTCCTCATAAAGGACAGGTATCTATGTCTGCAGTGTCAACACAAGGTTGACAACTGCAGTGATTAACTGCCAGTCCCACAATATATTGTATTTCCTGAAGCCCTAATTCCTAATGATTTTTTCTCCTTCCTTCTTGCAATAAAAGGAACCCCCTGAATATAGAAGGATGCTGTAAAGTGTCAAGGTCAGAAAGTAAATTAAAATATCAATATTATTTTTCATCCAGTTTCAAAATGCCTTGCTAACCAAAACAGTCTTACATTTTCCCAACGCCTGACTGAATCCTGGATGCCAGAAGGCAGGACAAGAAAGGGATGAGCCATCACAGAGAATGACCACAGAGCACTAATAAATAAGAAGCAGCTTCCTGTAACAGGCTACTGGTGAGAGCAGAACCAGCAATAGTGCTTTCCCCAATTCCTACTCCCCACTTCCCTCCTCCAAGGCAAATTGTCAGGCATTCTGTGGCAGGCTCCTGCCTGCCCTCTTCTCTAAACCAAAGTCACATTGGGAGCAAGGGATTGAAAAGATTTAATCTTCTTTCCTCCCTATCTGTAGCTAACAGGAGGCTCTGACAGTCCAGACACTTTCCTCATTGGAAAAGGCACTTAGTCTTGCCCTGTGCCTCTTCACCCACCTAGAAGATGAAAGCAGTGAACTCCAGCATGACCAGTGATTGTATTGGTATTATTATTATCAGTATTTTCCTGTCAGACTATTAGACAGATGTCTCTCCTATCCATCAGTTTTTGGTCCTAAAACACACAGGCCACTTGAACTGGAAGAATCAAAATGATTGCTGGAACTCAGAAAAGTAAACCAAAAGTCAAGAGGTTATTGTGAGCTTTGATTCAGCTTTATGCTATTACAGACATGTTCTTTTTTGTTCATTCAAAGCACAGGACAAAATTTGTTTGCCAATATGTGGGCAGTGGCATTAAGATATGTCCTGAGATTAATAGGCTAGTGACGTGAAGACTCACCATTTTCTGTTTGCTGATAGCATGCAAAGAATAGCTAAACACTTCTAATTGCACTAAACCACTGGCTTAGCCACCTTAAAATGGGTCATTTGGTTGTAGCCTTTAGTGTGAAACTGTGGATTTACTGGAAATTGTGCAGTTGTAGCAAGGATCATGTAAATGTAACTTAGTTACCTTTCAGATATTCATTTGTATTTCATGCAATGCTGATAAGAAAATTCAGTTAATAAGTCATCAAACGTTCAATTTTCTATGCCTGTCTGTGGCTAGGTTTACCTTGCTACCAGGATGTGTTTCCATCTTATTTTTGGATTAAAATAAATAAATAAAATTGTTTCTGGTATTAGAAATATTGGTTGGTAAGTATGTCCACTAGGCACACTTGTTTAAACTACTTTTCAAGCACTTAAAATAGGATTTCCTGATACCAGAGCATCAGTTTTCAATAAGTCTATTCGTTTCAAAACTCCCATGGAAAAGAAAAGAACAGCCCCAGATTCATCCCAGCTAACTGCAGGCACCAGCCAGAGGTGGCCACACAAGGGAGCTATCAGTGTAAATCTCCCACATGTTATGGAGAGACAGACAGGTATCTGCAAAACAGCAGCAATGTCTATCTATCATAGCTGTGCTGGACCTCATCTCTCTCTCTGTGAAGGAAAATGAGGCCATTTCAGCTCCTGTCTTAGATTAAATCACCAAATTAAATGCCTACTAACTGTAATGAACCTGTTCCAAGGAAAGTGGACTTGATGGACACAGCAAGAAATGTTTTAAGGCTGTAGCTGTTGTCCTAATAAATTAAACAAAGTGAGGAAATGTCAGTGGGTACCAGAGCCAGGCTGCTATGAATTGTTCAGAATAGCAGAGTTTTGGTCTGGACTTGTATCACTTCCTCCAGGACCTAATGGAAGGCTGAAACTGCTCTCAGCAACTGGTTTGTAGGAAGTTACCCTTCAGAAAGCAAGAAAAGTTAATAGTATGGACATGGGCTGTTTTGTGCTGGTCAGACGGGGTACCTAAAGATAATTTTATATGCAGGTAGTTTATTATGCTCCATGTATCTGTATTGAATACTCTAGGGCTTAGATATATCTTAGTTGCATCCAGACATCCCCTAACCTATGCCAGATGCAGATATTTTCAAGCTTCTTTTTTGTTGAAATACCACTGCCCATAAATCAATACCATAACAACATCTCATTTGAAAAATGTGGGCAGCACTTTGAGATATTTCCATTGCCACGTCACCAGGTTACAATCTGCTTGTGATTTAAATGTTCTGATTGTTTTTATTCAGTCCAAACAATTTACGTCTGTCTCTGTGACCTTGCCAACATAAACATGTCAGGGATGAGGAAAGGTCACAATCTGACAGACCTGTTTGCATGGGCATAGGAAATGGCTCCCAACCAGACAAACCTGACTCAGAGAATCATTTGCTTTTAATCAAATAGAAGTCTGTACTGGAAAAAGGAGCTTGATGCTTAATAAATTGCCTGAAATAGAAAGGAAAATACTGAGGAATGCCCTGTTCCATTCTTCAATTACCAATAGATCATCGTCCAAGGAACATCAGTTGTCCTAAGGACCTCTGAGGCTACAACAGACTGGAAAATGCAAACTAACAATGAATGAAATCTTTTTTTTTTTTTTTTTTTTTTTTTTTTTCTTTTTGTATGTATGTATATATATTCACTTTGTCCACAATGAACATATTTAGCGAAAGACCTCACTTCCGAATACCATAAAATGAAATTCTACTGTGTCCCTGTGCCTTATACAATTTGACATATGAATGTAAGTTAAAAACGAGTTTTGACATTGAGCTTAGTGGGAGTAAGGTCATGAACATCCTGGACTTTTAGGAACACTACGAAAGTCAATGGATTGAAAATTGATTTATTTATTCAATTATTTTCTGATGTCACAGTTTCTGTGAGCCACTACTTATACATAAAAGATCAAACTCGAAGAGTATTCAAGACTAAAGCTTCCATTCACATCAGGTAACATCTTTCACTCTGAAAATTATATCTTAATTAAAAATCACATGAAAAACACATCCAAAATGGCAGATCATTTTTGAAAATAATGGCTTTACTGTTTGTCCAATTATGCCATGTAAAATAAGAATGAAAATTAGCATATTCTTTCTGTTACTCTCAAATATCTCTTTCCCCACATCATACTTAGTAATTTCATGTTCAGGTTGCTGGATTTGTTTGGACTTGCTCTTGAGATTATTCAGTAATGTTTACTAGAATCATATATTAAACATATATATAATATATACATATAAAGTCTTCTATGACTACTGAAACTGCACAGGTTTCTCTGATATTTCAAAAGAAAACAAAAATCAAAACTGTAATGACATTTTTTGATATTGAGATTATCAGCCAGTTTTGTAGTCCTTTCATTTATTTTTCCTCAAAATTCTCAGTTGACCTATTCAGGCCATTACAATTAAAATTTTGTTGTTATTGTTTTATTATGAATAATGTTCTTGTAGCCATAACTGTCTACAATTCTGAAGATTATTTTTTCTTTCCTGAGAATTTGCTCTTTTTTTTTTTCCTAAAAGTATCAATTGAAATAACAAAAAGGTACTCCTTTTTCCACAAACCCTGTTTTTTTGTTGTTTTTGTAGTAAGCTATCTCATCAGCAGCTCAAATATCAGAGCATTTCAAGCAGACCTCATTTCATATGTAAATTAATTTGAGTCTGATCTTCATTTACTTCAAGTCATTTTTTAATAAAAATCTGGAGAAGAACTGAAGCAGAATCTTAATGTGTCATCTCTAAGCTTCAAATAACTTTTAATTTATGCCTCTCAAGCAGCCTACAAAGTAAGCAAAGTATAATCATGTGTTTTATTTGCATTCTGAATTGCATAACGTTCTTACTACTATAATGGACTTTACTGTGTTTTACCTAATGATTGTTAATACAGAAACAAAAGTAATACAACACAGAGGTAGTTTTGGGGAATCAAGAGCAGAACCAAGTTCTTTCCCATCCCCAGCTGTGTACTGGAACCAGAATACTACAATTATGTCCTCACTTGTGTTTTTTGTTTGTTTGTTTGCTTGCTTGTATTTTTTTCTAGCCCTCAAGGCTCCTTTTTGGAAGCATGGGGAGAGTGAAGTCCACAGATGAGAAGACTTCCAAACCCTTAAGGTGGAGGAGAAAATGCAAGATGAACCGTCCTGGTTCTGTACCAAATCCTCTAATCATTATATTTCTACAGAAAGGGAGGCAAAGAGGACCATAATGGGCACCACTGTCAGTTCATTAGGAACGGAAACTGAGAAACAGACTCTTCTGAGAGTCCCAGCTGGGCTAAGGCACTTACTAATTGGAAAGGTGTCCATAACATTCAGGAACCTCTGGGTTTTGGTCCATGGACTCACAGACTTCATAACCTTATTTCCAATATTTTTTTTACTATGATGTAAAAATGCTTAAAAATTTCCAAAGATACTAGAGAATTTAACAGCTTCTGTGCCTGGGTGCAGCCACTTCCGGAAAGAACAATCCTTTTTACTTTATATTAATCAGATTCAGCTAATTCAACAGAGTAACTCCCTGCTGCTGCAAAGACAAGTATGTAAAAACAGACTGCTGTGATCTTTGGTGGCATCTGAGGAAATGATAAGCTGTTTTCCTTTCACAGTGACTTGCAGGTGAATTTATGCTTGGCACCAACTCAGTTCGTGCCCATCACCACTTCTTGGTGATATGGGTCTGAGACATACCCCATCTGGCTTGTCAATATTTTTCACCCACTTAATACAAACTTTCTATACATGCACAAGGTTGTAGGCCTCATAAGAGCCAATAGATGTACAAAGAGGCATTTCAGGCCTGAATTACTTCTTGGCCTCAGTTCAGGAATTCTTAACTTCTATGGCTGAAACTCTACAAAAGTTCAGATTAATGATTGAAACAATCCACTCAGAGTAAGGCTAGCTTCAAATCTGCATGAGGTTGCTCAGGGCCTTGTTCAGTCAAAGTATGAATATCCCCAAGGATGTTCACATCATCCCCAAATATCCCACCACCTCTGCAGTTCCCAGAGTCACCAGTGATCAGGAAAATAAATGGGGTTCATGAGGAGAGGCTGATTAGAGAAATCAGGTAAATGGGATAAAGAGAGAAGGTTTTAAGTGCTGTTTGCCAAGAGAAGCAGCCATTTGTACCAGCACTCTGAGATCCTAAAAGGGCTGTCAAAAGAAGAATGATAGCAGTGGAGGATGTGGGGACTAATCCTGCCCATCACTAGGCCCTGAGCCAAATTTTTCAGATGAAAAGCTTGATCACAAGGTAAGCTTTGCAATGCTTTCATGCTTCTCACTCTCACAATAATGCTTCAATTATCAGAATCTTAATTACCAAAACAAACTACAGGAAAAAAAAATCCACTGTTCCATTTTTAGCTGCAGCCAGCTGCAGCTGGGCATGAGAATAATAGCAATGATTAGTTGCCCATGGAAATTTCAATGATGTTTGTGAATAAACTTCCCCAAGTTTACATTGGGAGATTATTAAAAACAATATGGTCAGTTGCTTAGTGGGGCCAGGCATTTAGAGGTTCCCCACAGGTGGTTTCCAAGACTCTCATCCCTATTTTTAAAAAGCAATAATGTTATTGCCTCTCATCATCTGTCTGCTAATCCTTTAGGCTTACACAAGCTCTTCAGACATAGCCAAATGATCCTCACTTTTCTACTTATTCTCTTTATGGCACATAGATTTCATTTGGTATTTCAGGGAGTATTTCCAACAAGCATCCAAACACAGCTGAAATGTTATTCAAATCTTTCCCTCCTGCAATACGGAGAATAACTATCCACCCAGCACATCATTGTCATTTAGATTGCTAGTGAGACTTCAAACTGCTAGGTCTGTGGAGAAGCTCACATTAATGTGTAAAGCAGAGGACTTCAGGGAGACTTTTTTAATGTGGCACAACCAATTAATTAACAGCAGAATGACCTTAACAATTTACATTACACTGGGATAATTGAGTGCAAGAGATCGTGCCTCTGAAGTGATATAAAAGCATAGCTGAGGTGCACTGAGTGACAGCACAAATGCAGAGACTTCACCACAAACTGATCTACAGGTGAAAGGTGCATCAGAACAGCTGCTAATGTGAAGTCATACCTGGATCATTAAAATAATCCCAAAGGCTGTGTGAGTACATATTTCAACAGCAGAATGGCTTACTTTAGATTATCTTATGACTGGGTCTAAAAGGCGTAAGCTGTTTTCTAGAGCTATTTTTGGAATAACTCTTGTACTGAAGCTATCCCAAAATAAAAATCTCCATCATGATACAAACCAAACTCTGCATCACACCCCTTTAGTCATTTTCAAACACTGCTGTCAGGCAATCAGCACTCTTTCTTTCACTTTTCTCAAGGTACAGCTGCTTGGAAACTTGGTCTCGCTCTCTCAGCCTCACTTACACCTCCAAGAAACTCCTCCAGGAAACCTTGACCAGATGCTGAGGAAAATGATGTAAAGGATCTTTGTCAAAATAAGAGACTGCTTATTTACTAAAACAGCTGTCAGAGGAGATGGTTAACCCACAAGCAAAGCTGCATCAAGTCTAACTAAAGTTCACAATCTCCTCACAAATTGAGGATGCTCCTGTTTAACCCAGCCAGGCTTGCTGCCTGGGGCTTCCTTGTCCTCCTCTGTCCTTCTTGGTCTTGATCCTGCAACATCTTCCTCAAACAACATTTTTTAACTGCCCTTCTTACTCCCCTACACCAACTCCTACTTCCCTCCAAACTGTCTATATAAATGGTTTGTAAAAATTCACTTATTTTTTGATCTTAGATTCCAACAACAGAAATAAAAGCATTCCTGTGCACTTGGCTGCAGCCAGATAAATAGGCACTTCCCCTAAACCTCCTTTGTTCTTTTAAGGTCTCCTGATATTTTCTTTGAAGATATTTCAACTCTCTCCTTGTTTCATTTCTGACTGCTTTTACCAACAACCCTTTGTCTTTAGTTCCGTGTACCAAGATAAACAGTACCAAGTAGGTAAATTGAAGGATGTACACAGTAGTTAAAAATAAAACAGACACCTCTATCATCCATACACTCTTTTACAAGATTCTATTACAAAACCTGGCTCTGAGATGAAATAATTATGATACTTTGAAAACAAAATAATTATTTGAGATTAAATCACTTTTATTGTGCAATTAAAGTGCCATATGGGAGAGGTTTTGCCTGCAGAACAGCTAGAAGTCATCCAAAGAGTTGTAAAGAGGCTGGTCCATGTCCCTTATGGAGACATGAGGAAAGATCTTGGGAACAAGCCTAACTCATTTGAATTTTGCAACCTCAGGTAGCATTTCAAATGTGATGAATTAAAATCTGGTTCAGATACATTACCACTCCCTTTAAGCTCCTCTGGGAGAAAAGTCACAATTCCTTATTGCAATGTTTCCACATACCAGATTGCTTTAAGACACTAATGACAGAAAACAACCTGACATATATTTCTGACTGGTAAAAGGTGAGTAGGAGTCTGACAATATGTATATTTTTTTCATTCTACAGCTGGAGAGGTTAAGAATAGAAATCCTGAGGGGGGGGGGGGGGGGGGGGGGGGGGGAAGGAGAGAGGGAGAGGAACTGACGTACAAAATGAATAAGCTTTACTGTCCATTTCTAAGAAAAATGCGAAGAAACAGCACCAGTGTTGCCATGGGTAGGTAAGGGTGAAAGCAGGAGAAATATATAAAAACACCGTCCTCACACCCAGATTAGCTAATTTCAGTGCTAACTGTTCTTCCACAGCTTTGTGCTTTGCTGCAGACATTGACTGTGCAGGGGGATCAGAGCAACAAACTCTGGCATGGCATTTCTTAGGGCTGGCTGTGAACATTTGGGGCTGGTTCATGATGGGAAGGAGCTATCTCATATCAAAGCATCTCTGTCCTGTTGTGTATCTGTTTCTTTGTGTATCTGTTTCTTGCTTATTTACTTGGTAAATATCTGAGATTCTTCTAGACCTATTTTTATCTTCTAGTATCTTAATTGAAGAGACCATTAAAACTAATGACCATAAATCTGAACAGTTGCTTCAATATCGTATTAGATGTGTAGTGGCAGAAATTATAAAGGGTTTTCCCTGCCGTTTGGCAGATATTTGAGTGAAACTTTATAGGCTACGCCAGTGCATGACTTAAGGAATGTATAGTGCAAGCACAATTTGTTTGGATTCACCTATGTACCTTGAGCACATGGCATCAGACATGATTAGCTGGTAGTATAGCTTCTTCAAAAGCAAGTCCCAGAATCTGTCATCAGTTTTTTTTATCTCTTTCCCAGTTCTGTAAACTATTTAAAACTACTTTTCAAAATTTCCCAATCTTGTTCCACAAAAGCCAACAATTTATATTACGTGCTTCAAATTCATTATTGAAGACAATTTTTATTTTTTTTTTCATATATGTTCATCTCTCAAGTACTTTTTTCAGGAACAGATTCTAAAATTCTGGATTTTCTAAAAGTTTTCTGCTCAATCTAGCATCTTTTTATGGCATACTTGGTAGTCTTTAAGTCTTTTTTTCTTTTTTCCCATGTCTCAAAAATTCTTTAATAAATAGGGATCAAAATCAGTCACATTCTACATAAACTTGCATAAAGGGAAGATCAAACGAAACTTTTGCAAGGAATTTTTAGAGTTCTGTTTTATCATATTGTCCCCACTGACGAGACTTTTTTTTTTTAATCCCATGTTTACCTTTTCCTGATGTTAAAATTTTCAAAGAATGATGTCTTAAATAGGATATTATTCCAAGTGCTAGCTGAAAAATTTACATCAAAACTACTCAGAAAATACTAGGAGAAAATTTGGATTACCAAGGTGTTTATATTTGGTAGTGTCTGATTTCTGCAGAACATTCTGGCTTTTTACTGGAAATGGAACACAACTCAAAACGCTTCCCTTGGTTCTAAAAATCTGCTGTAGTGACTCATAATGATTGTAGTTTAAATGCACTAGTCTCCTTTCTGGACAAATATGTCTGATAGCATCTCGGTTTCCATAGCCAAGGATGTGCTGCCAATGTAATGTGAGATGGTTCTGCAGATGTGGATTAGGGCTGTAGCATGGAATGCATGTATCTGAGGAGGAAGGGGAAGATTGCATCAGAAAGTTTCCAGAGCAAATATGGTCTTCTTCCCCACCCACTATCCATATTCCAATAAAATTCCTGTCTCAGGCTGAGTTTTCAGTGGTTGGTTTGTCCATGTGGTGAAGAGCAACAGAAAAGGAAGAACAAGAATCATCTGCCAAAATCATGAGATGGGGATTTCCAGAGTTCAGCATAAAAGACAGAGACAGAGACATAGAGAGCAGTATTATATCAGCCTGGAAGGTTCTCACCTCCATGCTTGACCTTGTCAAAGAACTCATCCATGGTGTCTAAAATCAACTTAGGTGCTGGCTATAGGCATCTGCATTGAATGCTAAGAACGGATCAGCTCAGTGTCTGCATGAGCCATCAACAAACTGACTGTGACAGGGATGCCTGGGCCAGCCGAGTTGCCTTAGGGATTTCTATCTCACCTCCTGCATGTCAGCGGTGTGCATATCTTCTGTTGATCCAGTGCTGTAACAACAAGCTCCAGGTAACATTTCAGATATGCTCATTTGTGTCCAGTGGCTTATATTCAGGAAGGTTAATTAAGCCTTAGATGCATATCAGCTCTAATGGAGCTTGGGAAACTATCACTTGTACACACGGATTTGAAGGTTTAGGTGCCTTAACTTCAATCAACGGACACCTTGAGCTGATGACTGTCAGTGCTGAGGGCACTAGTAAGCATAAATGCCCCTGACCAGCCTCACTCAGGGCCTTCACCCTTATCCTCTGCCTATGAGTCCAGGGTCTCCTTTTCACCTCAGTCCTGGACCTTCTGTCCCTGCTTGCTAACCAGCCGTATGGGTACCAGTCTCTAACCTGTCCCTGACTCCCGGGTGGATCTCAGAGCTACACTGTAGGTAACCTGCCACCTGGATACCCCTCAGGAGTATACTGTACCTTGTTCCTAGACCTGACTATAGTGCTGTCTCTTGGATGGACTCAGGAACCCAGTCTTGTTCTAGCCCACTCTCCAGTCCTGTTCCTCGATCTATCACCTCCTGCTCATGATTGAAAACCTTCCTTGGTCCTGGCTCTGGTTCATCACTTACCATGTCTGAGGCTGCCATTTGGTGTTGCCTGTAAACTTGCTGAGGGTGCACTCAATTCCCTCATCCAAATCATCAATAAAGATATTAAAGAGAATGGGACCCAACACCAATCCCTGGGGAACACCACCGGTGACCAGTCACCACCTGGATTTCACTCCATTCACCACCACCCTCTGAGCCTGGCCATCCAGCCAGTTTTTAACCCAGCAAAGAGCATACCTGTCCAAGCCATAGGCTGCCAGCTTCTCCAAGAGAATGCTGGAGACTGTGTCAAAGGTCTTGTTGAAGTCTAGGTAGACTACATCAACAACCTTTCCCTCATCTGCCAGGTGGTTCACCCAGACATAGGAGATGAGGTTGGTCAGGAAAGACTTGCCTTTAATGAACCCATGCTGACTGGGCCTGATTCCCCTGAGTGGTCCCGATGGGCATCTGTGGTGGCTTTACTGTATGGGCTGCTGCAGAGAAAGTTAACATCCCAGCCAGACCCAGTACAACCTCACATTAGCAAGTCTCAGGTCATCTGAGACCTCTCTGGATGACCATGACCTCTGATAAATGATGGAGAGCAGCCCAGCAATCACATCCGCCAACTCCTTCAGCAACCTTGGTTGGATCCCATCTGGTCTCATGGACTTGTGCCAGTCCAGATGGAGTAGGAGGTCTCTAACTTTTTCTACCTGAATCATGATGGGTTTCTTCTTATCCCCATCCCAGACCTCCAGCTCAGGAAGCTGAGTACCCCTGATGGTAAGTGGTTTGACTATTAAAGACAGATGTAAAGAAGGCACTGAGAATCTCAGCCTTTTCCTCAGCAGGATATTTATAGTATGGAGTACAGAGCAGGATCACAAACACAAGTGAAGATATCCTCCCATGAAGTAACTGAAAGAGGGCCCAAGTAGTGTGTGAGAAGCTTTATAACTCTTCTCCAAAGTATTGCTTTTTGAAAGATTGCACTGAAAACTTTCAAAACATCAGGCAGGAAATAATCTGTCTAAGACTACAGAAAAGCAGGAACAACATGTCTGAAGAAAGAAAATGATTTAGCACTTGTTGGGTCTGCATATCTTTATGAACACTCAGTGCCAACATGTTCTATTCTGCTATTCACATGACATGAGAAGAAAAAAACTCATTCACAACATGGTAGCACACCAAGGTTAGCTTAAGTGTTCCAGTATGGGAAGAAGGGTAAGCTTTAGAAAATTATCTGGCAAGAGGAGACATAGAAAGTTAAGCTGTTATTAAAGTACAACAGAATTGTGAGGAGTCATTATCAGTTTTCTTTTCCTGATATGCATGAGCTTAGTCTTCCAATATTGAAAAACCATTGCCCTCTGGGAAGGAAAACAAACAATTTACTTTGTTCTACCATTTGTTAAATCATAAGTTAGACAGTAACAGAGCATGTGTAAGAAAAATATGGCACAACAACCTCCACATATGGTTATGTGAGCTCACATATGAGCCTGAGAAAGTTCTAAAGAACTGGTGGTTAGCACAGTGGTAGGGTTCCTGTGATCCTCAGTGAGGTAGAATTTTTTAATTATGTATAAGATATGAAAAGCATCTGAAACAGGATACCTTCTTGTGCTCTTAAAACTTTATATTTTGAAAATTCACATTACTTCAGCTACAGAAGGTGTTCATGGAATTGTTCTGAAGAAGTGACCTGCACTTGTCTGTTAGTTCTGAATCTATTGTGACTTACTGCAATCAGGAGGATGAAGCGGTCATTTCAGAAAAACAAATAGTGCCATAGCAATGGGGTAAAGATGTAGTCCATTTTCTTCAGTAAAATACTTCCTTGAACTATTGACTTTTCCAGATGCTGCCAGTGCATCTGAGAGGCAAGTTACAGTTCAAAACATTATAGATTCTAATCAAATGTGTTTAGCTTTCATACTCATCCTTGCCAATTATGTTAGAGGTATAGATATCCCAAGAAACCTCTGTTTTGGAGGCAAGCAAATTATAAATATAATGCTGTGTACACATAAGTTTTTCTTATCCCATACTTTAAACTCCTTCTACCTTTTCTGCTTCATACTGATGAAACTGTTGAGAAGACAAAGGGTATTTCTAAATAGGAAAGTCTTTTTTGGTAGCTTTGTCAGGAAAATAATTAAATACATTCTGTGTATTATAATGTTTAAGGGCTTTGCTTTTATAACACAGTTGTAAGTTCTATAGCCCCATGTAGGGCTCAAACCCAGGGTATACATGTATGCCTACTGAAGCAATTTAAAGAAACAAAAAGATGGAGGGTTGTACTATTGAAATAATAATAATAATAATTAATAAAAAAAAAAAAAAGAAAAGAGGTTACATATTGCTTTCTAAATCATATATAAATATTCAGGATAAAAAAATATATACTGTATGATATTTTGTTCTGGAGATGGAAGAACAATAATTATTCAACAACAGTTATTTAGTTATTTATAACTATTGATAGTAATAGTTATTTATAACAGTTGTTATGGAGGAAGAAGAGAAACAGAAGGTATAGAATGGCACACAGCAAAAACACCTGTAGACTGACCTCTAAAAAATAGCCTAATAATAATGTCTATTAGTCAAAGAGAAACATGCCTATGGTAGGCAACACTTCATTTCAGTCATTGAAACTGGACAAAACAAAACAAGGAGTCAATCCTGTATAAGAAGAGAGATGGAGGAAGTTACCAAATAACAAAACTTTTCCTTCACTCTTAACTCTGGCTCAAAAATATGACGGACGTGCAGGAGTGAAGCTATAGAACAATAAACACTAAGTTTCATTGTCTTCTAAAGGATGCGTGTGGGATTGATTTTGTATTTGGATTTTTTTTTTTTTAGTAACTGCAAACAGAAACTCTTTTATTCAAAGAAAGGAAATAAAGGGCATGGATGATTTCTTGATTGCAGCTGAGTCAGAAAAGTCTCTAGATTTCAGTCAAAACATATCTGTTAAAGTCACTGCAATAACTCCTGCCACAGTTGGTAAAAGCCTGTCCATATTTTTGGTGACAAATCCAGCCCATCTCTGCCAGTCTTAATTTCATCCTTAGATATACTTGTAGGATTCTATTTCTTACTTTAGTCATGGAGGCTGATAACATGATGGATTTCAGGACTTATCACTGTAAGCTCAAACTGCACATCATTACTGGATAAAGAAAAAGAGAAACTTCAATAAGCAGCTGCAGAGAAATGCTTGAATAATTTGGTCTGAACCAGTGTTTCTGCCACTTAAAGTTCAATCATAGAGGATTCTTTAATTTTTTACAGTAGTAGACTTTATGTTTGCTTTACTGTTCCTTGTTTTCCCTGGGTTTCTCTATCCCTGCCCATTAGATGGTGTGATTGGTGTAGACAAGAAATATTGTTCCAGCCTTGGAAAGGTAGTTGGAAGCTGCCCTGAGGGAGGCCCTGAAAATACTTCCACCATGGTGGATGGCACACCAATGTGTCACTGAACATTAGCTGCCATAAACAAGACACCAGAAAGAGGCAAAGTCAAGTAAAGGATGTTCCAGACCAATCAGCCCATTCATAGACACAGCTCCAAGCAGCAATGGCAGTGTTCAGGAAAGAGAGGAGCATGAAAGTGCTCTTAAGAAGAAAAATATCTATATGTCATGAAGCAGTCAACCAAGATATCCTTCCGTCTTTGTGTGGCACTTCTTCAGCCAGGCACTTCCCACTCTTCTTCTGTGTTCCCATGCATTCATAAGGGCAGGCAACCTTCCTCTTCTAATTGTTCCTCTTAACACGAAGAGGCTTTTTACTCTGTTGGTGGCCTCATTTCTCTGAATAGAGAAACATCACTTTTTCTTTTTTTTTTTTTTTTCTTTAGAAGTGTAACATAGAAATGCAAGAAACTCACTCCATTCTCCCTGTACAGTCAGTTAATCCTCATAACCCCTTTTCCTAGCACTAAAGTGTAGATTTCACCTCTGTCTCATCAAGCTGTGGAGGTCCTATATAAGTTCAGATATCATATAGCCAAAAAGTCTCGAGTGTGTTCTTTGCCTTGACAATGGGGATCCTAGACATCAGCCCTCCAACTCTAAGTGGGATATTTTACCTGTGACATTGATAACAATCTTTTTTTTTTTTTTTTTTTTTTTTTTTTATTAAAATCTCCTGACTTGAAATTCTGACTGGTGCTTTTAGGATCCCAGAGCTCTACGGAAGCCACTTTTTTTTTTTTTTTTCAGCCTAGCTCATTTTGCACATTTATTGCTCATCCTACCAAAATTATTATTATTCTGCATTAGAAATACTTATCTGTATTTCACCATCTTTATTGCAGTGAAATCAAAAGCCTAGTAGAATATAGCTTCAGCCTTCAAAAATACTGTGGGGCAAGCAAACAACCCTGGTGAGCAAATGCATATTTTAGGGAGGGCATTGTAGGTATATGACCTGTAGGTATATGACAAAGGATTCAGAGAATGAAGCAATTTCAAATAAAATACATCAAAATCATCTTGGTAATCCCAGCTAAATGTATCTGTGAATCAAGTGCTTAGGTGAGTGAAGTCTGCATGCCAAGAGGCACAGTGAATGATGCTGTGGTATCTCCCTACAACTTCTAGTAAGGACTTCCTCAATCCAAGACACAGTCACAGGAATTTGGGAAGGAGTACTCTGGGCAGGTCTGTTTCATGCTTTTTTTCAAGCACCCCTTCTTTGTTTAGATAATTACACTCCCAGAGGGTCACACAAAGGTTGTCTCAGTTCCTATGTGATAAGGAGCTCACACGACATCTGAGGAGGTAGCTTCAAATTCCTCTTTACATGAGAAAGAATAGGAGTTTGAAGACAAATATCCCTTATTTCAGATGAGTATCCAAACCACTATATCTCTGCTAGGAATATTTTTGAAAACCTCCCTCATTTTGATGAGAAATGGACACAAATCTTTTCTTGGTAGCTTTTATGACTAGCACTGAGTTAAACACCAGCACAGTTCTTTGGTTCTACTTCAGGGTCTTGCCTTGGAACATACTTGCCATATATTTCTCTGATACTTCTTCACTTACAATTTACTCCTTTTCTGGTGGTTTGCACCATAACTACTCCTTATTTTGGTGGTTTGTACCATACTTCATCAAATTCCTCTAGTAGAAAGAGAGTCTAGAGTTGTTCCTTTGAGATCTTTTCTTCACTTCTTTTAACATCACGCACATGTATGCTGCTGACCACTATCTCTCATGATTCTTAATACTAGTGTATCTTGAGGAATAAAGATCTTCTAAAGCTGGCAGAGCCTCACTGTTCCCAGATCTTGTCACTGCTATCTTCTTTTCCTGCATTTCTGGATTCACACTGTAACCATAGTATGAATAGACATCAGGTTGTTGGAGTGAGAATTTCTCTGTGCACTTTGGTCTCACCACACCATCAGCTTCTGATGAGTGATGAGAAAGCAGAGTAACATTCACCTCATGACCCTGGGGTGAGTGAGGACTCATCTATTGGGTATACATTTCATCAATATACATCCTTAGTGAGAAACATCGTTCCACACTAAAAAGCAGGAGACAGAATGGAAGTTCTGTTCTAGATTAAGATTTACCCCAGTGTGTCATTCCCTAGGTTTCTTCAGCTGGTGTACAGTTAGGAGCCAGGCAGAACCACAGATACACAAGTCATAGGCATTCCTTAATGTCACATTTTTGGATATGTGGAAAAAAATGACTCTGCTTGCTATTCCACAAAAAGGCAGAAAAAACTCTGCAATGACCTAACTCTGAAGCATCCTTTTGTTTGGTTATAGACATCACCTGCATTAGAAGACCCATTCCACAGTGTCCGAGTTTGAGTTTCAGAGCACAAATTGTCAGTAATTTCAACAATCATTCAGTGATGTCAGTGTCAGAGTTTCATAGCTTCAGGCATCTGGAGTTCAGCATAGCGTAGATACCCCATGGCTATATAAAAATAAATTGGAAACAAGCTGGCAAGGTAGAACAGATATACTCTTTGGGTGAAAATAGTGCTTCCCAGGAGAGTGCAGTTAAGCAAGATGCTTACATGTACTTCTATACTGAGAAGACCAGAACTTGTGTCAGTGAGGCTGTCTTGAGAACAAATGAGTTCAGAAGAGCTAACAGGTTACACATTTCCATTCATCTGCCTTTGTACAGCCATTGCTAAGGAGCCCTTACAGCAAATGAGAGGTAGGAAAGGGAGGTCCAGCTCAATGCCCATACAGTCTATTACACTCCTTCCTTAAGATACAGTAAGAAATAAAATGCATGTAGGCACCCACTGCACCCCAAGGGTTGAACCTTCTGGGGATTGGTCTGCTCTCAGGGATGGGTGGCTGTGCTTGGTCTGGCCTGATGCCAAATGCAGAAATGGAGAGAAGTGGTTGGACTTTTGCCAGCCTCTCTCACTGCTGAGTCAAGAGAGTCTCAGTGGAATGAGAATGTGACCTGGTGTGTTCAGCTCATACAAAATACTGAGGTCTGCAAAAATATGAAGCATTATGAGAGTAAACGTACAAGCATCTAAGACTCTGAGCTATTGAAATAATGAAAGATGAATAGCTACATTTCAACAGTTAATAGCCCATCAAGGATAAAAAAAGAATTCCTCCCTATGCTGCAGAAATTGTTAAAATTGAGCTGTTAGAAGCTGACCATGTTTCTTTAAAAAGAAATTCTTAACTTGTCCTGTTCCCACACTGCTGTATGTACAATATAGGAATTCAAATTAACACAGACTAAATAAAGTTTTGAAATATAAAGGTGAATATGAGTCAAGAATACATTATGCATAAAGTTTACAAATGGTGTTGACAAGTGTCATCACATCTAAATAGTATCTACAGCACTCTTCAGGAAATTACTAATGCTGTTTGACTGCCTCTTTTCTTTAGTGGAATATGTATCAGTCAAATAGAAATACCTAAATAGCTATATTATCTACAGTTATAAAACATCATTACTTGTTTTTTATTGCTTTACTTTTTATAATATTGTACTTTATTTTTATTAGGAGACAAATAAAAGCAATACCTTTACACACCAAATAAGCGATCTTTTCAAATTTTCTTGCTCGGTTTCTTTTCTTAAATCTCTGGTCATACTTCTCTTACCTGTTTCTGGATGGTCTGATGTTTATTGTCATGCAGTCCCCTTAACTACCCTGTCATCAAGCCTGGCCCTTGATGACACCAACAACTCTTTACTGGTCCCAACACCCAGGCCTGCCCTACCCATCTCAGCCCACTCTAGGGCCATCAGTCCCTGCCCCAGAAAAGCCATAAAACGCCAGTCTCCAGCTCCATGCGCTGATGTCTCTGCCCATCTCCATCCCCATGGGGCTGGCTGTGGTTGCTCCCTGCTCTGTCCTGCTCCTTGGCTGGGGTGGCAGGGCAGAGTCTGGCAGACAGGGTTTCCTCCCCCTAGGGGGCTGCCCTTGGACCCAGATAGTCCCCAGTACATGCTTTACCTTCACAACTGGACCGTGTCCAGCTATGGCCTTACCAATACTCAATAGAGAGGGAGGATTATTTCACAACCCTTAAAAGACTACCTTTCTGCTTATACACCACAATATTTTTTTTCCCTGCAGCAGCATGACATTGTTGGCTCAATTTCAATAAACCCAAATCATTTCTTGCAGAAATGCTATTTAAGCAGCAATTTTCCATCATGTGGTAATATAACTGATTATTTCTGCCTATATATGGTACTTTCCATTATCTTCCAGTGAACTTCATCTTTTGTTGTTTTCTTTGTTTTCTAGATCACATCTTGAATTAGCCAAAATTATTTTAAAACCTTTTTGTGCCCTTTAACTACTGATACCCCTCATGCTTAGTAATGACAGCATTTATTCCTGCATCCTGTCTTTTTTCCCTGGTAGATATTTTAAAGTGTAAATAACGCAACGCCATTGAGGTTAAAGAAAGTCAGTGACCTATGATCACAGACAAAATGGTCCACCAGGATAAGTTTTTTAAGACTAACTCACAAAAATATACATAGCTGAGTGATCAAGGGGAACATTTATGGTACCAAGTGGTCTGGGAAAATGCTCAGATCAAATACAGAGAAAGACTTTCATTTTTTTTCCTGAATTTGTGGCACTAAATCTTTACTAGTTTGCCATCCTTTTGATAAGATTCTGTCAGTTTCTGTAAAAATTAGGAAAGCCCTTGCCCACTAAACTCTTTTCTTCTATAATTCCTGCAGAAATCTCAAAAGAGGTCAACTGCTATATAAAGGCCATTTCTTAAACCAGTGACCACAACTTCTTCCATACATACTTCTCTCATTTTCTAAAATTCCATATAGTTCTTTACTATATCTAAGCATTGCCTCCCATCATGTGCTGAAAATCTACTGGAATCAGAAATATTCTGTTACATGTTTGTAGAAAGACTTGTGTAATGGCATTGTAGCCTCAAGATGTTATTATAATTCAAAGGGAAAAAAATGCAATAACTTAGACCTATCAAAAGAAAAAAAAAAAAGTTATCTCTAATATAGCATGATGTGAACCTTATTGGAATCGACATTTGAAATCAACAGGCTGTGGTATCACAGTGCACTGATACTGCTAAAATAAAATATCTGAGCTGTTGCAGGCTGAAAACTTCCACTGCAAATGTCTTGAATATAGAGATGCCAGAAAACTTCCAGCAGGTTGCAGTACAGTATGGAGCTTCCTCCTAACAAAGCATTGGAATTTAAGAATTTTGGCTCCCGGTATGTTTCCAAAGTGAATCATCCTGTTTACATCCTCATAAAAATGAGAGTAGCCACAACCATCCTCTGTGTGAATTATATTTATGTTGCCATTATAAATAATATTAATCACAATAACAGTACTTGTGGTTTGACTCTCAGATGAAGCTATTTACCTTGGTTTTAGAGTCCTATGGGTGTAATAGGCATTATCCATGACTAGTTCATGGAAAAGACTTTGGATGTTCTGTAGATCCAGGCATTACCTGGCAATGAGATGATATGCTCCTTGGCTCTTAGAAACCTTACAAATTTGAAAACACAATACATGCAGGTTTTAAGGCTGACATTGCCTCTTCAAGTTATGTGAGAGAAGATCAAATTAACCTAACATGTAGAGCAGACCACCTACAGCAAAGTTTTTTCTTCTTCTGAATCGCCAAGAACCTGAAATTGCTACCGAAAAGAGAACAGATTTCCAGGTTTGATCTGGTACAGCAAATCCTTCAACACTAGAAAATGACAGGTTTTGGTGACTTAAAAAAAAAAAAAAAAAAAAAAAAAAAAGGTACAAATCAGATAGACTGCTCAAATAAAGAGTCTGTTATCCTCCCCTTATGCCAAGGAAGATGATGTTATTGAATGTAAAAACAAGATAATAGAATGGAGAAACAAGTGTTATGCTAATTCCATACACATAAATGGTATCATTTCAGAGTATGACTAAAGATTGCCATGAGTCAACGATTCCTCCAAAACATTTTGTCTAAGAACACCTACCATCCCCAGCTTGACTGGCAATAAGTAGATTAACATGTTTCAGTTATGATGGGTGCTCAGTTTGAAATAAGTCCCTGTTAATATCAGCACAACAGACTGCAGTGTTCTCTCTGTGATACGGCAAAGCCCCTTAAAGGGTTATTTTACACACTCTCCATTTTGTAGTGCAAGAAACAAAAAATAAGTTGAGGGAGTTGAGGCAAGGTTTATGTTGCTGGGGAAAAGCATTGCCAAACCCAGTCAAATTAAACCTTGTGTTTATCTGCAGGCCAGCAAAACATGGGGTCCTACACATTTGCATATGCAAAGTACCAGATGAAACATTTCAGAATCATGAGCCAGGTTCTTTTTGAAACTTACCTGGCATCCTGCCAACCTGGTAGAGAGCTGCTTCAAAACTCAGTCTAGAGACTCTGCAGCTAAAATGACAGAGTGACGGGCTTCTTCTGGCCCAGACTCTCAGCATTTCTGAAGCTTTCATCATCTTTGAAACTCCGTCAATCCTGGAAGCATGGAAATCCAGCCTAAGCCATTGGCACAAGGATTCCAGGTCCCCTGGTTTGTGAAAGGAACAGGCTGCAAAGCAATGAGATTCCAAGAGCAAAAAAGTTGGGTTTGTTTATTTATTTATTTATTTATTTAAAAATTTAACAGAATTATTTTCCACCAAGTAGAAGAAGGAGAAGAAACAAAAATGGGATTTCCTTTTCATTGGAAACATCAATGTTTCTAGCTCTTGTTCCCGTTCCAAGGTTTAATACACTCACATAAGCACACGCATGCATACACAACCCTACCAGACTTTCCCCCCTTTGATCTGGCTGATGGGGATTTCCTCTTAGGATATGTCTTATACTGCAGTAACTGCAGGATACTGATCTGGATGGTCTTAAAATCTCATACAATATAACAGCTCTCTATTTGCAGCCTAATTAGATTTATTGTATACATCCACAGGAAACATCTCCATCCTGTAACAAGAAAAACACTTTGAGATCTGCTTGTGAAAGCCTCTACATACAGCTAAGAATTATTCTTCCAAGTGTAAAAGTTATACAGAATAACCTTATGTGTTCTTTTTTAGATTTAGCTTCTTTTGAACATGTCAAATGCAAGTCTCTTTTTCAGTATTAATATCAATTGTAGCTTTGCCCATCAGGCTATCACTCCTACCACTTGCTGTTGCAGATAACAAATCAAGAACAAAATGCTTGTGAGTGGTCTGACTGCCACAGATTATAAAGATTTTGCTTGTAGTGCATTGAGAGGAGAATTTAATAGTTCATTTCCTTTTAACTTCTCTTGCAATTAACATGCAAGTCAAAGGTCTTTTGTATTAGAAGAAAAAAATTTTTTTCAAAGGAATCCCATGAAGCATCAAGAACTGTCTACTACTTTGTAAAAAGTATTATTCTTTCAGCAATGCTGGTGCTCTGGGGATTCACCAATCTTAACAGCATTACATGAGAATTGTGGTGGGTGTAGAGGAGAGAAATGAACTAAGAAAGAGCCTGTTTCTAAAACGTGGTTGGAAGAGGATGTTAGGACGGAAGGAAATTTTGGGTAGCCCCAAGAGCAATGCAAAGAACAGCAGTTCTGTTTTGGGATTTTTTTGTTTGTTTGTTTGTTGTTTTTTTGTTTGTTTGTTTGTTTGTTTTTTCCCTTCAAATTATTGAAACAGTATTTGATTTTCAATTAGAATAAATGTGCTCCTTTCTCAAGGGAGAAAAATAATCTTTTTCTAATCAATCTTGTATGATCTAAGGATACTGTTGGTTTTTAGGTTTTATTCTGAATAAATAAATAAATAAATAAATAAATAAATAAATAAATAAATAAATAAAAGAACAACCAACAAACAAAACAGCAATAAAACAAAACCAACAAACCCACTTTCATCTGCAACCAAAATTTAAAAGAATAATTTATAAATAAAAAAAAATGAAATTCACTCTTTTAAAAATTATTTTCTAAGAGCTGAAAATTTTCATCATGTTAATGTCTTTCTGAAGGTTAATTTTCAGAGAAACTGCAACAATTACAAAATAGGCAAACCAATATTTTTTCAGTAGAAAGTAACATGGTAAGTACATTCCTGATGAGGAAAAAGTTGGCCTGGGACAGGGTGGGGGGAAATACAGCTCTATCCTTTGGTTTGGAGACTCATCTCCAGTCCCTCCTCTCCCTCCATAAAATCCATGTGCTTAGACCACCTTCAGACCCTTGCATGTGGGCATGCATAGCTGTGGAGGGACAGAGGGAAGAATTTTGTTTGTATGTGATGGATCTTGGATATGGATCCAATATGATGGATATTGCTTGGAGAAGCTATAACATGCACAGTAAAAGAAAAAGAAAAACTAAAACTAAACAAAATATAATCTTTAAAACACAAATATTAAAATTCATTTATATTTCTACCTCTTAGTTCTATAACTCTGCCTTTTTTTTTTTTTCCCTGCCATATGGTATTATTGAGGTATGCAATAATTTAGCTACATTGCCTGCAAATTTTGAAATATTTAATTGATATTTTCAGTGCACTGAGAAAAATTATCTGCAAACCCCAGCTAATGTTGATTATTTCCATCATCTGTTAAGTTTTCTGTCCTTCTCCTCTTTCTCTCTGATATTTCAGTTCATGGTACCTTGTTTTCTTCTTTCACTGTAGCTCTCATTATTCAGTCTGTGTGCTTTTACTAGCTAGTTATGATGTTTAATCCATTCCTTTTTGCTCCTTGCTTGCTTTCATACAGACATCATATTGAGGTATGCATTCATTTAAGAAAAAAATAAATGATAGGTTTTAAAAAAGGAGACTCAATCAATACCAGAAGGTGTTTTCTTCTTTTTTTTTTTATATTACTATTATTATTTTTATTAGAATGTCTAGAATGTCTAAGCTGTTGTCAAGGAGAAAGACAAAATAAATAATTAGAGGAAAAAAAAAAAAAGCAGGTAAGGAGGAAATGCGAAGTATTTTCCACATGTTCTGTCAATTCTACCGTTACTGAAATTTCATATTTCATGTGTACCTGAGAAGATAGATAGGCTATATGTTGACTGTACATTTTTCTTTTTTTTTTTTCTTTTGTTTTCTTTGCTTTGCTTTGCTTTTCCTTACTTTGCTTTTCATTATTTTGTGAAAACTATTGAAATAAACAAGATATATAGTAACAAAAACATTCCTTCATAATGTATTAAATATTGAGGTTACCTTTATTGGAGAAACCTGGAGTGCTTTACAGAGCCCAGTGCCAGTCCTGCAATCCCAAAGACATAAATAATCTCACTAAACTCGATGAGATCATTATTTGCATGATTAAATATCATAACATTAAGCTGCACATAAATGTTACTGCTGTGGGTAGAGAGGGGGAAGAAGGAGAGGAGTGTGACATAAACTTTCAGGTGACAGAAGAGGGATGAATTCTGTCTGATTTCATCCTTCAAAAGCCTTGTAGTGACAGTATTATTTTTAAATGGCTTTTAGTGATTTTGTGACACTGCCAAGTCATTTAGCTCTATTAAAAAGAAAAAAAAAAAATCAATCGCAACAGAGACCAAATAATGTGTGGTACTAATCAAGGTCCAACTAAGCCCTCTCAGGACTCACAGGGCTCAGGAAGGATTTGTGAAATTCCCTTGTTTCACCCCCAGCTTGTCCACCTGGTAGTGGCAACAAGGGCTTTGGCAGACCCATACCTCTCCTGCATCCTTCCTTAACACTCTGCAGGTCCCAGAACATTGCTGCCGCGGGTCTCTATACTCAGAAATCTCTTGTGCCCTCTTGATAGCCTTGCACAAAGACATCCAGTACTTCTGAGGCTGAGATTCAGAAATACACACAAGAAATGCACACAGAGGCTGTTACCTAAATGCACTGCACTATTTTGCCATCAGCACTGAGGAGGGAGTAGGCTTGCTAAACCCACAGATGGCACAGAGTTAGGGTGGACTGCTGGCATGGAGGAGGGCAGGTTTAGTATTCAATGTGATCTAAGCAAATTGGGAATACAGGCTGGAAAAAGTAAATGAACTTTAGTAAAGTTAAATGCAAGGTACTTCATGTAGGCAGTAATGCACATATGGAGCAAGTAACACCTGCCCAGGCCTTGAGTACAGCAAAGAAGCTTCAGTAAGTCATCAGTTGTGGATAAGCCTGTGACTGGAAGAAAGCAGACATCTCACACAGTGTATAAATAGAAGTGCAGCTCATAAGCCATTGTAAATTTTCCAGCGTGGAACTTAGTTGAGTTGTGGGCATCTCAGACTGGAACGAAGAAAACCAAATGATTAAACAAGTATACAGAAAACAGAACAAACTAAAAAGAGTCATCAGAGACCTAGAAATATGATCTGTGAGGAAAAAAATTATGTCAGAAATGAGGTTGTTTAGCCTAAAAAAAAAAGGGGGGGGGGAAGAGGGAAGGGATGGAAGAGGCATTCATTAAATATGCCTAGACTGCTGCCAGGATAATCTGTTCTGCCTGTCCATGGTGGACAAGACGGGAAGTGATGTGCTTAGTGAGTGCTGCAAAGAATATTCAGGTTAGATATTATGAAAATGATAAGGATGGAGAAGCATAGAAATAGACTGCCTGGGGAGATTCAGAACCTTCGCTGCAGAAACAATGGTAAGGGTAGAGCTCACTCTGCTATGGGGCCCAAGGACCATTCCAGCACTGTGATTCAGTGATTTTAGCAATATTATACAACTGAGAGCTGATTCATCTTATTTCTTTGGAATGGATGTCTCTGTAAGCTGTGTTACATATTTGTCTCCTCTTCCTTTGATTTTGCATGATTTGTGTTGAGCAATCAGGATGAACAAGATGGTTGTTGCTGTGCTCTGGGGTAATACCACTAATAATTACAATTTCTTTTACCATGTTATGACTTCCCCACTTACAGGAACATTTTCATCTTTAAGTTGTGCTGCTTTCATTAGGATTTATCTAGGAGTAAGGATGTGTGTCTCTATTTTTATTGCAAAACTAGATTTAACCCTTTCCAAGTTAGCAGCATGCCAGAGGGTCATGCTGACCCACAGGAAAGACCTGGTGCTTTCACAAAAGCACCACTTGTTCCTTATCTGGGCTCTCTAGAACAAGAATTTCCTCTGCTCATATCTGTACAAAACTGCCTCACACATGGGACGCAGACTTGGCTGGAGTCCTCAAATCCGTTGTAGTGCAAGTATAGAAACAATCAGTTAAATCCTTCCTAAATCTCTGTGCCTTCCTTACAATAATAATAAAAGGTAAGCTACATTATGACAGTTGGAGGGCTGTTAATGGAGGATCAGGCACACTGGAAGAGGAGCACCACACAGCGTGGTCACGTACCTGAGCTTCCAGCAGAAGCCAGGGCTACAAGCTGGGTAACATGGCTCCTGTCCCATGCAGGGTGAGAAATTGGACACTAAAAAGGGATCTGCACTACCCATAACACCCAGAATAAAACAATCTAATTTCACCATGCTTCACTTGAAGCTGCTGACAGCTAGTCACTTACAAAAAATAAAAATAAAATATGGGGAGGGAGTGAAATTCAGGTCTCGCTTCTTAAGTGTCACTCTGGATTTCCAGGCAGTGCCTCTGTCCACACAAACCCTCACTGCTGACAGAAGGCAGCTACCCATTTATCTCAGAGAATTCTGCAGAAATCATTATTGTCTTTTGAAATACAAAGAAAACTCCTCTTCTGGATTTACAGTAGTCTAAGGTGTCAATTTTTTTCTTTTTCAGCTGCTCCTACTGGTAGTGTTTCTGCTCCAAAAACTGCATTTCCCCCAGGGCAGGCTTCAGCCACTTTAATAAGATTTATTCTGGGAACAGAAAAAGTGGAAGAGGTAAAGACTGATACCTCCTACCGCACTTCTCCAGGCTGTGCACAAAGCATTCGGGTTTGCTGGCACCAGCAGAGCCGGCACATAGAGGAGCAGGAACAATTTCACCTGGCAACATGGGGGGGGGGGGGGGGGGGGGGGGGGGGGGTAAGGAGTGCCTCTAGCTGCAGCCTGTATGCATGGGACAGTTTCTATTCTTTATTCGGGGTTTGTAACATAAATGCTGAGGATGGGCTGTGACACACACACACACACTGTCAGTTGTCCCTGGGTGGTTACTGCCACAATCCTGGCAGGGACAGCACTTTTCTCAGAGGTCCTGAGCTCACCCAGGCAGAGGTGAAGATGGTTCCCAAGGCTCTCCCACCCTGGACAGGAGCAGTAATTCCCAGTCAGGGCCTGAGCCTACTCCCACTCGGCTGCCAGGGCAGAGGGATGCCTGGCTTCAGCACCAGCCCTTACTGACAGATGTACGAATCCACTAGGCACTGCGGGATGGAGCAGGGCACCTCCAAGAAGTGCAGTTGAAACAAATCACAGCCACAAGCGGAGGGCTTGCTGAGCACCCATCCTACCTTGGGGTCCCCCAGATCCTTCTCCTGCACCCCACACCCCGCACCCCCCTCACTCCCCCTCCCGGAGCCGCGGCTGCGGCTGCTTTAACCGGGCAGGGAGGGGGGATGCGGGCAGCCCCGCCGATGTCGTGGGCATCAGCTGACCGAGCCGGGCTCTGCCTCCTCCCGGGCCGCCCTCCCGCAGCACCACTCCGGTGGCGGCGGCGGTGGCCGCCGGTCCCCGCGGCTCCCGGGGCAGCAGCACCGGCCGCCGGCTGCCCGCCGCAGCACTCCCAGCCGAGCCTGCCCCTCGCCCCTTCCTTCTCCTCCTCCTCCTCCTCCCTACAGCCGGGGGAAGCCCCGGAGACGAACTCCTCCTTGCCTTGAGCCGCCGAGAAGTTGGGATGCTCCCAGCGCTCTTCGCAGGGCTCGGAGTTTAGGGCGGGATTTTCGTTCCTCGCTCTTTCGCTTTTTTAGTTTTCTCTCTCTCTCTCTTTTTATTTTTTTTTTTTTTAATTTTATTTCCCTCCCTATTTTTCCCCCTCTTTTTTTTCCTTTTTTTTTTTTTTTTTTTTTTCCCCTCGTTACCAAGCAAATCGAGCGTCTGCGATGGATGGCAGCCCCGAAACCCCCCCGGGCAGAGGCTCCCCCCTCTGAGCCGGGGCTGCGAGCCCTGCAGGGCATGCCCCGCCGCCGGGGGGATGCGGGCGGGCAGCCCCCGGCCGGCGGCTCCGGCGCCGTGACCGAGGATGCCCGCGACCCCGCCGCCTCTGCCCCCCTGCCCGCACTCGCAGGGTTCCCTCTGACCGCAGCCGCGGGGATTACAGCATCTCCCGGGGACCAGATCTCGGAGAGGAACCCCGACATCCCCCAAAAGCGGAGCTGCCCTCTGTGAACGGCTCTCGGCAAGGCGCCTCCCCATCGCCCCTCCGCGCCTCCAGCCTCGGGATGGGGCCGAGGATCGCCCGCCGGGCAGCGGGGCTGCTCCCGTAGATGCTCCTTTCCTCCCTCCTCCTCTCCGGACCCTCGGCTCGGCTCTCTCCCTGCTCGCCGCCCCCGGGGGTGCTCGCACCCAGCCCGCCGGGGCTCCGGGGCTGCTCCGCAGCCGGGCTCCGCGGGATGCGGCTCCGCGGGGAGCCGCGGGAGCGGGCGAGGGGCGAGGGCCGCAAGCGCTGAGCCGGACCCCAGCGGCAGAGCAGCCCCTCCGCCAGCCCAGCAGCCGGCCCCGGAGACCTGCCTATAAATGTGATCCCCCCACCACCACCCTTTCCATCCCCTCCCTCTTCTCCCGCGGCTCCGTCCCTCTCCCCCGGGTCCCCCCCCTCCGGGTCCCCCCCTCCTTCTTTCCAACCCCCACCCCCCGCCGGTGCTCTGCCCCCCGCCAGTCACCACCATGGAGCTCTCGGAGGTGCGGTGCCTGAGCGACAGCGATGAACTTTACACCATCAACAGGACCCCCCCCGGCAGCAGCAGACCCCAGCGCCTGCTGTGGCAGACGGCCGTGCGCCACATCACCGAGCAGCGCTTCATCCAGGAGCACAGCAGCAGCAGCGGCGGCAGCAGCAGCGGTGGGGGCAAGGGCTTCAGCTCCGAGGAGACCTGCTGCCCCAACCACCACCCTCACCCTCACCACCACCACCACCACCACCATCACCTCCGGCGACAGTCGGCCGGCCGGAGTTTGGGTGGTGAGCGCCACAACAACGGAGGCACCAAAGTCTTCCCGGAGCGCACGAGCAGCAGCGGGGACCTGGGCTTCCTGCCCCTGGACTGTGCCCCCAGTAACTCCGATTTCTTCCTCAACTGGGGCTACACCTACCGCGGGGTGATCTTCCCCACACTCCGCAACTCCTTCAAGTCCCGGGACTTGGAGCGCCTTTATCAGCGCTACTTCTTGGGCCAGCGGCGCAAATCCGAGGTGGTCATGAACATCCTGGACGTACTGACCAAGCTGACCCTGCTGTTCCTCCACCTGACCCTGGCCTCTGCTCCCATGGACCCCATAAAGGGCATTCTCTTGGGCTTCTTCACTGGCATCGAGGTGGTGATCTGTGCCTTAGTGGTGGTCAGGAAGGACACAACCTCATACACCTACCTGCAGTACAGCGGTGTGGTCACCTGGGTGGCCATGGCCACACAGATCCTGGCGGCTGGCCTGGGCTGTGGCCTCCTTGGGGATGGCATTGGCTATGTGCTCTTCACGCTTTTTGCAACCTACAGCATGCTCCCGCTGCCACTCACCTGGGCCATCCTGGCCGGGCTGGTCACCTCCGTCCTGCAGCTCGTCATGCAGCTGGTTATCCCCAGGTTGGCCGTGACTTCCCTCAACCAGGTACTGTGGTGAGGAATGGGTGGGAACTTTCCTCTTTCCCCGTCACCCTGGGTGAGAGGAGATGTGGGGAGTCCCAAGAGATTCTTTCCCCTTTACTGTGGTACTTAGAGGCTCACTGCCTGGGGGGAAGACCACAGGCAAAAGCCAACTTTCTCTGCCCCTCTCACTCCCTCACTGCTTATCCCTCCCGTACACTGTGAGACAAGCAGGGGACTGAGGTTTCACCTCAAGCTGGGGAGGGGTATTCTTCCTGGTCACCCTGTTCCCTCTGCTTATGCATTCACTTCACTGCTGTCCCTTGGAACAGCTTTTTGGGACAAGTCAGGATGATGGGACATTTGTCACTTCCCTCCCTTACTTCCAGCAGTGGTGCATGGGATGAGATAGGAAAGATAACTCTGTCTTGTCCAAGCTCTCCCACTGCTCATTTCTCATTTACTTGCTCATGTCTTTTAACTCTGGATCTGCTGGGACTACTTCTATGTGTGAGCACAGCTTGATCTGGGCTATGGGAAAGGAGCAGGGCACATTGATCTTTTGCAAGGAGAGAAAAGCGATACTCCAACAAAATCAGGGGAAAGGTCCCCCTGGATGTTGTGTGTGAGATCCTGGATTGTCTTTGGAGGGCACTGACAAACCTGTTTTGTTGTTGGTCATGGGACAAATGTTGTGCTGCATCCTTAGAAGTAATGTATAGGACAGATAATCAGTTATATTGGGGACTGGTGGTGCAGTGCAAACAGTTGAGAGGCACTGGGCAAGATAAGTCCTGTTAAAATTGTGACTGACCTTACTTTACACTCACCTGCCTTCTTCCGTAGGAAAGCTAGGACACAATGAACCCCTGCAAAGCAAGAAAATGCTGTCTTTCTAGGGCAACTTAATCCTGGGGATTCTTGCTGCTCCCCTTCCCCCCACCTCTTCCCAGACTGTCACAGCTCTGTGCTACCAATATTTCACAGCAGATTATCATCTCCATTTGGCTAGCTCCAGGGAATCGGTGAGGAGGGGGTGGAGGTACTGGCAGATAATCCCCAAGGGAGGGAGGGTGCAGAGGAATGTGCTGCTGGTGGCATATTGTTTACATGACTGCTGGGATGCGCAGCTGGGAAGTGGCTGATCTTTCACCTGTAAGTGTTGATGACGATGGTTCATGGTACACATCTACATCCCTCAGACCCTGGCCCTCCTATAACCCCTGTCCACCCCTGTCTGTGCCTTTCTTCCGCACATGTGAGCTGTGGGGCTACCTGACCTCACTTCCCAGTGGCCAGGCTCACCCTGTTTCAAGAGAAGCTGACCCAGTGTGCTGTGCCTTGATGAGCTCTGTGGATGTAAAGCAATTAGACTGGGCAGAGTTGTTGTTGCTCAGCTCTTGATAACGTGCTGATGAATGAACTGCAGCTGTGTGCTGTGTCCCACTCTCATGCACTGCCGGTGTTATTAGTGCTGGGTCAAAAGCTGTGTGAGTTATGCTCATTTCTTAATGCACTTCCACGTCCTATCTCAGAGCTGAGTAAAGCACTGCTGTCTCATTATGCACAGGTATCACAGCTGTTTAGCTGGTCCTCCCACCCCCACACTCATTTCCCACAGACAACCCTAACAAAGACATTTCCTGGGAGAGATACTAATATCTTCATTTCGCAGCCCAGTACCTTTCCAGTTGTGTGAACGAACCGCCTGTGAGCGGTGCACAGAGATTACCAGCCAGATGATTGCCTTCATGAACTCCGTATACAAATCTCCTTAACAGGATCTGCGCAGATTGCCACACATCGCTGTCCATTTACACCAGCCGTCCCAGAGCCCAATTAACTCCCCCTAATTACTCTCCTCTTTCGGCCCTTTGCCTTCACCCCGCTACGGGAGAGGCCGGATCCTTCCTCACCCCGCGGCTTTTTGTGCAAGGGGCACAAAACTCCCAGCAGGAGATGAGCGGGAGGAAATGCGTGGGAGATGCGCGGGAGATGCGCGGGAGATGCGCGGCGCCCCCCCCGGGCGCTGTCCGCCAGCGCGGTGCTGAAGCGGCCCGGGGGCTCCCTCCAGCGGCCCGGTGGGAGCCTGCCTGTCGTCCTTCAAGAGTTGGCGATTGAGGGCTTCTACGGCTGATGGAGGGTAGTATGTAACTACAGGTGAATGCAGACCGTGTCATCTGGGTTATACATACAGCAAATTTTAGGGACAGCGCACATTTCTTGAACTCACAGCCAAAGTACTTTTATCACAAGGCTTATTTTCCCGAGTAAAATACCTCATGTTCCCTTCGGAGAAGCCTTACAAGTCTAAATAACCCATGTGATTATGTAGCAATACCTGTGACCATCTTTCTGTGCCTCGGGATGCAGGCAGTTGGTCACCCTCAATCAGATCTGGGAATTAAAGTATACAGTTTGAAAGAAAAACCAGGGGCTAGAATTCTGATCATGAGTCTAAATAATGGGTTTCCCACTGATTTTGATGAGCCCAGGATTTCATGCAGAAAAAATACTGAACTAAATTCTGAATACAAAGAATTGTATATCCTGGAGTCAGCTTCTTACTGCACCCAGTAGTATCCAAGGGGACAGTTGTCCAGATCCTCTTCTCAGTCATATAGGTATAAATTTGTTATTTCTCCCTAAACTGATAAAATTGCAATAGTTTATACAAGAGGAAAAGCAAGTACTTTGAACTGTTTTCCCATAATCTCTTAGTTAATTTTTGGTCTCATTGATAAATACATTCACAAGCAGTTTAAATCATTTGTAATGCTGAACACAAGCACACAGTACTGCCTCATTCAGCTTTTTGTTGAATTTAACAAAATATTCATTTTTATGAATGCTCAGAGTCCACCATTTTCTCCTGCAGCAACACTTAAGAGGTTATTACATTTTTTCCTCCTTTGCACTACCAAAATTAATCTGAACTAACATCCTAGGTAAAAGTGGAAGAGAAAAAACACCTTGTGACTACTTGACTACTTTTTTTTTTTTTTTTTTTTTTTTATAAAAAAAAGCAAACATAGAATCACTGGTTCCTATTTTGCTTACTGCTCAGTGTTTCTGGGGAGATGTGAACAGCCTGAAACTCAGCTGACCCCAGCCCAAAATGTTGAGCAATGTGCTGCTGCTCAGCCTGTGAAGAGACGGGACAAAAGTCCTGACATCATGATTTAAGTATAGGAAATGCTGATACTGACTTAAGTATTAATTCTCTCAGGAATCAGATGAGAAATACAAGATCTTACTGATAAACAAGTGCATTGATTTTTATTCCTGATCAGATACTTTGCTGGGGGTCATATTTACTTCTGACATTCTCCCAAAGGAACATTTCATTTGTATTACATTCCTTCTGTTTTCTTGGTGATAATGTGGTATAAGAACCAAAATTTCTAAGACCATATATGTGTTCCAGGCATATGGGGAAGAATAAACAACTCAAAGCTCCTTAGTGTTATATAACGTAGGCAGATGATAATATAGACATGGGTTTTGACAGGCTCGGAATTATGTAAGCATACACTGGATTTTAAGCCTCTGCCCATGCATCCCTCATTCATATGAGTGAATTCCTTTGCAGTCAGTAAGCTTACTCCTTTAAGTCATCTGCATAATGGATGTCTTGAAGGATCAAGTTTGAAATTATACATATTAAATCAAACTTTACAAATATATTTAGAAATAACCTTAAAGTAGGTAATACCAAGACAGGGGTAACTCATTCTTTTCCCTTGGATAGCATCTGTCTTTCCAAGTCTATGCAGTTCTGTGAATTAGCACAGTGATTTTTGCATTATTTTTTCCCAAAAAACTCGTTCTCAGGGTTGCTTATTACTAAAAGAGGAAGAATTCATGAAGCCACAAAGAGTCCTTTGGTGATGAACCTGTATAACTATATAATGGCAAATGACAGCTTTTTTATGCATATATCAGCTATATGATTTCTAAAATCTGATCATAGATATCAGCACACCCAGCACAAGTATCAAGCACACCCATCTCTTCAAACTTTATGCCAAATGCTTGTGGAATATCTTTTAAAACTGTAATGTATAAGGATATTTTAAAGTTGGGAACCATTTGAGAATCAGAATCTAATCTCGCCACTTTTATCCCTATAGTTGCTTTCATACTATGATTTACAATTCATTTTTTTTTCTGCCATAGTCAGCTGTGGGTGATTTATAACCTGATGCTATGATTTTAGACTGGATTATATGATCTAGTTCCTTTTTATATCCTGTAACATCACCTGACCAGTATCAGTGGGTCACAGCATAATTAGATTAAAATTGGATACTCTTTTCTCCGAAGCAGCTGCATCATTGTTGTGCTAAGTAGGGCAAATGCATTAGTTATATTTACAATTTGATGATTAATTACCTTCAGAGAGTTCCTCCAAAATGGAGGAACTCAGGCAGAAACATGAATGAAGCTTGCTTTTATCAGTAAATTTCAGCTTACAATGTAGTCAGTGCACTTGTTCTCAATGAAAGTTACTTTGCTGGATCTGACAGATTTGATTTTTGTGCCATTAGAACACCTCTGGTTTGTTTTTAAGTTTTTGTTTATTGTTTGCTTACAGTTTCTCATGGTCCAGAAAGAAGCATAAGCTCTAAACTAGCAACATCTAATACAAAATTATCGCGTACTGGAGTAGTGCAGTTACAGCTGACACTTAACAACAGATCATGATGGAAAGATCCTTATTAGTCTGTACAGATACTGAAGGGAATACACATCTCCATTCCACCCTCTTACTGAACCTTTCAATCCTGTCAATGATGTGACCTGTGCAGAAAATAAAAGGGGCAAAATGAGAACCATTTAATGGATTATCCTCTTTACAAAGGACAGAGAAATTGAGGAGTGGGAGGATTTCTTCCCCCAATTTCCTTATTTCAGGAACATCTGGCTAAGCATAAGAAAAGCTAGAGTATGTTATGTAGAAAGTGAATTTTAGTAAACAGAAATGAATTAGGATTTTGAAATTATGTTTAAAGTAATGGAAACTCTAAACATGAAAACCCTTACTCAGCTGGTGCCTAGTACCCCATCCCTGCAGGCAGCTTGCTAACATCCCATTTCTTTAAGCACAGTGTTCTTGTACTTGTCCACAATTCTGTTTCTGAGCATCTGATGAAGTGCCTCAACAACTTAGTATTAAAGTCACCTTTCAGCCAAGCCAGAATCCAAACACTATTCTAGTGGAAACACATTTCATGGTTGTAAGTGTCTTCCTTATGGTTTAGAAATGGATAAGAAGGGGCTTGTGCTCTTCTTCTAAGTAAGAAACGCAGTTCCAAGAATGTGGCAGGCCAAGGTTTAAATCTCTGTGACTCTAATGGGGATTGGAATACACCACTCCTTACCTCAGAGAGTTTCCAAAGAAAACCTTCACCCACTCCTTGGAAAACTGTTCTTCTAGGAAGATAAAAGTTCAAGATTAGGTGTTCCCAGGAAGAAGAAGAAAAAAAAAAAAAAAAAAAACTTGAATCTGTAGCCAACTGATTAAGGAATTCATCTTTTCTGATGTCCTTGCTGAACATTTTAGTGTTTTATATAATGCTATTAAATCTTTCCCTCAAGCACATGTCCCAACCAACAGACTCTATGCTCTGGTTGCCTCTCTCTGACCTGATGAATCTTTCCCAGACAATTTCTCTGCTTTCTTTTCTGCTGCTCCTCTAGCTCCCCAAAACCAAGCAGAGCCTACAGGGAAGTCAGTCCTTAGGGAGGAAGGAGATATTGAATGAGGGTGAGCCTCCAGTCATTGAGCTATTGTTATACAGATTTATAGATGTTTTAAAAGATAATGGTAGGCCCAGTTCAGTGTTGAGACAAAGAGACAGAGACAGTACCCTTGGTGGTGAGGAGTGGGGAAGGGGACACGCAGCTGAAAATCCCAAATATAGGGGAAAGACTTCATAGTGAAACTCTAAATCATAGGGAAATAGATTTAAGACATACTCTCAGTCTTTCATAGTTCCCTCCTAGCTAGTTCTCCTCTTGCTCATTGTGCTGGCTACTTTATACTCAGTCTCAAACATGGTTTATCATGTGTTATATAAGGACCTATTAGAGGATGGTGGCACTCAACATACATTTCTGTCTTAAACTCTTGCAGTCATATGTTTGCAAATTACGTGTACGATGTCCCTTATTGTGGCTTCTGAGGGTTTGTTTTTGTTGTTGTTGTTGTTAATTTGTTTCATCTCTAACCTCCCCTTCAGAGAAAAACTGTTTCTTCTGCTCTGTTCTTGGTGCAGTGCAGCTTGTACCCATCCCTAGCACAGCAGAGATTGTAGAGTTGCAATCTGGCCCAAGAAGGGAGATGAATGCAAATCACTGTTATTGGTGCAGTGAATTTTGAGCATTCTGGTGCTAGCCTCACTCATTCAAACCAGGGATAAAAGAGACCTGGATGGCCAAAAGGGATCAATCACAGAAAGTACTGAGTTCTTGCACAGCATTTCTTGGTACTAAGGATCTTACTAAGAAACCTTACTAGGATGTGACTGACACAGAAACTCCCAAAACCTTGATATAGGGACTTGATTTAAAGCCCACAGAGTGTAATGAAAGGAATCCCACAGACATTAGGAGCTTTAGGTAAACAAAGAAGCTTGTTTAGAAATATTGCTCTGAATCTGCATTTCTTCTGGAGGAGAGCACAAACGTGGACATCCAAGTCCTCCAGGAATATCTTGGAGTGAGCTCTGTCACTCTTATCTCTCCAAACACCCAAGTCTGCAGACAGAGATATGAGTGTGGTACTGCATAATCTAGAACAAAAATTATCAGGAAATGAACACAGGGTAAACTGCAAAGCCAGACAGTCATTGGCTGACAGAGTAATATTTCCTCATGCAAGTTTTGCTTATAAGCAACTATTTTAAGAAGTGCTGCTACTTCATTTGCCAGCTTCTGCTGCTGCAAGGTTTCACGCAGTTAGCCTTAGAAGAGAGAGGAAGGCTGCCAAGTTCATTAATTAACCAGTGCTGCAGTCTGAGAAATGGTTGGAGCATATTATCATAAAAAATAAAATGAACTCAAATAATTTTTTTTCACTACCCCAACAAATAACCATGTATATCCTGAATAGTCTGATGCTGGTGTTGTCATTTTGTAAGATGGTCTCAGCTTTAATCTAAGGAACAATTGTCCCTGGTATAAATGAAAGAATATTTGAATGAGTTGAGTTATTCAATTCTTCTACCTATTCAGTTTTGGTTTTCAAATTTGACTTGATCATTACGGTTTTGGATTTTTTTATTATTATTTTTTAATATCTTTGCCTTTGTTTCTAACAGTACAGTCCCTTAAAAATAAAATGCAGAAATCACTCTTTACTGAAATCAACGGAAGCTTTCAACAGAGGCAGAATCCTAATTAGGAAAAAACTGTTTATTTCTTTGGAGGGATACAATCTCCATGTATTCTGTTATTTCTCCTTTGTTCACACTCCTCTGCTTTGTTTACCTGGGAGCTACTCAAGAATGGAGCGATCTGTTCTCTCCTGCTCGCCTTAGGTCTACCACAGTAGAAACTTCATCAGTAAATCCAGAGGTATCATCATGATGCAAATAAGAAACAATAATAACCAGGAAAATCAATCAGCATAGAAGATCTATGTGATATTATATTAGGCATCAAGTAAGGAGTAAGGATCCTAGTTAAAGAAATGAATTAGATCTTATGGCAGTTACTCAAGTAACTGAACAAGATCCAGATATACACATTCTTTTATCGTGTGATTTTCTGTCATATATTAAAGTATCTCTAATGTTTATTAGTATTAATATTTTCCCTGTGCATACTAGATAGGGTTATAATTGATGTGGAAATCATCCCACACATGCTCAGCATGGTTCTAATTTAACGTGCCAGACATGCATATTCTTTTAGAAGAAGGAGTTGTATGCACCACAGATTTCAGCTAGGGACTAGGAGTGAGGATCATTCCCATTTCATCACTAAATTTATCAATGGCCTGTGCTGACCCACACACATCACTTTATGTTTCTGTGCTTCAGTTGATTTGAAAATTTGCCTTTCTCAGTTGCTATAATATGTGACTAATACATTCAATTGCTTTGAGATTTTTGTGCAAAACATGCCCATCACCTTCCATGATGTAAAAAGAAGACTACTGACTTGTCAGCCACGCATGTTTTGTTAAAAAATGAATGTGCTGAATGTAGTGGTAATGGTTTCATTATAACTCATCTTTTTTTTTTTTTTTTTTTTTTTTTTTAAAAAAAAAAAGCCTGTCTCTGTATAATTCTCTTCTACTTCAGCCAGATCATAAATGACTCTATGATCTCTTTACATTAGTCCATACAGTAAAAGCCATACAGTTTATACAGGTCTGTGTATGGGTTACAGAGTAAGCCTCATCCTCAGATGTCCTTCTCATGACCCCATGACTCTTGCTTTTACATCCAAACAGTGAAGCAGTTTCAGTGATTGGAATGGAGCACATTCCCACCTGGATTCATTTGTTGCCTTAATAGAGATCTTTCCTAACATGGCTCTATAGATTCAAACCCTTTCATGTGGAATTGAAGGAAAACAAGAGATCAAATCTTGATCCTTGTGCAAATGCTGTAAGCTCTTGGGCCGGGAGCAATTTCTCCTTCCTGGGCACTGTGTGAAATTGGCTGGGGTATCTAGGTCTCAGGTTGAACTCTTTGCTGCCCAAAAATAATTAGCCAAAGTTAGGACACATTAGTTAGGACACGATTAGCCAAAGATGGAACACATTTCAGAATTCAGTCTATCCTTTTCTCCAAAGGCTGTAGCTATACTAACTCTAACCTAATCTATCTAATACAAAAATTATAATATCCCATATTTAAAGTTCTAAAGTTTCCAACTACTTCATAGATTTGCATATATTCATATTAGATAGATACAAATACTCAGAAAAGGTAATGATGTGGAATTTCATGATTTATTCTTTTTTATTCTTTTTTTATTCTTTTTTTTTGTTGTTTTTGTTTTGTAACTTGCTTTCTGGTTCAGTAATTACATTTGCAAGTCAAAATAATATTTACTATGTTCCTAAAGTTTGTGTATATTTAAAGGGAGTTTATAGGTGCAATTTAAAAATGGAAAATACACATGCCATTAATTAAGAGACATTTTTCATAATTACCATCATTAAAAACTCAAACTATAATCTAGAAATCAGACTGTCTTCTTTTGGCTGATATGGATTCAGCAGTTGCAGATTTACAAAGAACTTTCAAATTCCTTAGTCAGAACATAGAATCCTTCAACGTATAGTGAAAATCCAAAGAATCAAAAAATATATATATTAAAAAAAAACAAAAAAACAATAACAACAACAAAAAAAAAACAACACTAGAGCATCCTACAAGTAAGGAAAGATCATAAATCATAAAGACATACATACAAAAATTCTCACAGACCTTGTAGAAAGTTTGTGGTCTACAAAATCTGGAAGGGTAGACAGTCATAGCAACTACTCACTGGATAGTCATCTGGTCTATAGCCTATTCATATGTGATCTAGGGACCTAAAAGTACAGGGTGGTAGTCAGTTGGATTTTTGATTTCTGTAAGCTAAGGGGCTCCTTAAATCCTTAAGAGAAATGGACATACTGGAGTGAGTCCAGAGAAAGGCGTAGGGTGAAGGGACTAGAAAACAAGACATGAGGAGTGGCTGATGGAACTGATGTTGTTTAGTGTGGAGCAAAAAAAGGTTGAGGAAAGAACTCATTGTCTTCAACTACTTGAAAAGAGATTGTAGTGAGGTGGTTGTTGGTCTCTTTTTTCAAGTGATAAGTGATAGGACATGAGGAAACGATCTGAGGTTGCACCAAGGGAGATTTAGAATATTGAGAAGAATTTCTTCAAGGAGAGCATGTTTAAATGTTGAAACAGGCTGCCCAGGGAGGTGGTGGAGTCACAATCCCTAAAGGTATTTAAGAAACGTGTGGATGTGGTGCTTAGGGACATAGTTTAGTGACGGATTTGATAGTGTTTGGTATGTGATGGCTGGACTTGATGATCTTAAGGGACTTTTTCAACCTAAATGATTCTCTCATTCTAAGATGATTAAAGGACTGGAACTTCTGACCAATGAGGTGAGGCTGAGAGAATTGGGTTTGTTCGGTCTGGACAAAACACACAGCTAGGGCAGGGCACAGTTCCTGTGCTCACAGTACAGGACCTTGTTTAGCATACATGCCATGCTTTCTGCACCCACTTCATTCTATTTCAGTCCATTTCAGCCTCAAATCCTGCACTGAGACATAACTGCAGGCTTGTATCATGTCATCACGTGGCATGGTACTACACTTCTTCATGGAATATGGTCTATGGACTTATCACCATCCCCACCCTGTGATATCATGCAGCCCTGAAGCACAAGCTTATAGCAAACATCAGGCACATATACAATTAGTGAATCTAACTTCTCAAGCTTGTCCAGGTCCCTTTAGATGACATCCCTTCCTTCTATTGTATCAACTGCACCATTCAGCTTGGTGTCATCTGCAAACCTGATGAGAGTGCACACAATCCCATTGTCTATGTCATTGTTATTAAACAATACTGGTCCCAGGACAGGCCTCTGACAGACAAGTCTCATCACCAGCCTCCACCTGGACATACAGGCATTGACCACCATTCTCTGGGTGTGACCTCCAAGCCAATTCCTTATCCACTGAATGATCTACCCTTCAAATCTGTATCTCTCCACTTTGGAGATCAGGTTGAAATCCCTGGCCTGGATGAGAGTGTGTGAGTGTGGTGTTTCTCGTAGCATCTTCTTGTAGAATATGCTTTTTTCTCTATGTGTGACACTCAACATGGTTTCATCAGACCTAAGGCTGTTTTATGTTGCTGGAGTAGCAGAGCACTTTTCCTAGGGCTGAAATTTCTACCCCTGCCAGAAAGCAGAGAATTGGGCATTTACTTTTGAACAGACACAAAATGCTCCTTTTCTTCTCCAATAAAGGTTCTTAGCAGCATACAATTGTAATTCAGGGAACATGGTGGATAATGTTCTCTTCAAGGGCAATAAACTCTGACCTTGCCAGGATAATCATGTTTTTCATGTTGTGAAAGGCAATACACTCATTCAGCAAAATGCCTTTATTTCCAGACTACAAAATCAGCATCAGAAATTCAGATCAACTATAAAGAAATCTTCAATAAAATATTTTTAGTTTGCCATTTCGACTCCTGCCTGATACAGGAATTGCTTAGTAATGATGAATACTCTGCAAATTCATGCTGGGTTTTCTGTTCAGAATAAAAGATGGCATAAAGCACATGTATAATACAGACACTCTTGTTTTTCTTAGTGGAATTAGGGTGGTAGAGTAAGAGGTAGGTCAACCCATATTTACTTTAAATTTTTATCATAATTTTGAAGACAGACACAACAGTTTGTTGATAAGAACATACTTTTCTGAAACATCTGGATGATCCAATTCAAATCCAATGGTACTGCTGAGATGCTGGAAGCCCTGGAGCAAGTTGGCTAGTGAGGTACCACTACTTGCAATTGCAAATCCTGCAGATCAGCAGAACCTTCCTCTGTAATCCAGCGAGTTTTTATTGAATACTGAGGTCAACATGACCCTCTATCTCCTAGAGCAGAGATTTTTCAAACAGCAGTGAAAATGACTCTTCCATTTCAGTTTCAATTTGAGGTCAGAGGAAACTTCAAGCTGAGAGTGACCATAACCACATTTTTCATCCCTCATCAAACTGTTTTTATGGCATTCATTTCAAAAATAGTGTACACCCCTCTGGAAACTCCAGAACCTCTCTGATGTTTCCAAATTGATGTCAGGAACAGTGAGACTTTGGTCCAGTCATTATTTCATTCAAGGGAATCTATTGAAAAAAAGAAAAAAGAAAAAAAACACACACACACACACAAAAAAAAAAAAAAAAAACCCTAAGTGATTTTTTCCTCTGTGAGACTGTGAAGAGAAGGCTATGCAGACTAATGTCTTTCCAGGTCTCCAAGGAAATATTTTGTGTAGTGGACTACTCTGGTGGCAGAATCTTCCATTTCATTTTCAGAGACAGAGCTCTGCTACCCCATCTTGCATTGACCTTCAGAACCAGGTCATTAGGCTTGTTTGGATGGGTACAGTGCAGAGTGCATGTGCCCAGCATACTTCTAGGCTTGAGATTGGAAGTTTGCATATGAACAGATAACCACTGGTCTTTGCTGGCTTGAGAATGCTTGTGTCACACTCTGCTGTGAATCATAACCCTGTTCCTTGAGCAGGTTGTGCTATGCAGCACCAAGAGCCATTTATTTGAAGGAGCCCATGGTTCTTCACAAAGGCCCTGTGTGTGTTTGGAGTCCTGGGGCTGACTTTCAGGCAGGACTTCAAAGTGAAATTTAAGTATACTCAAAATGAGCATCAGTAATGCTCTTTTCCTATAAAGCCTGCCCTGGTGTTGCCCACAAGCGCCCCAAATCTTAAGTATCTCTGAGTGACCACATTTTCCCTTCTAGATTCCTCTGCAGTTGTACCAGTCTGAAAAAGGCATTTGCACACCTGCAAGGCTGAGCTGCCCAGAAACACAGTAGTTGTGCTTCTTTGCTCCTACCTACCTACCTACCTACAAAAAAACAGACTAACAAACAATCAAACAAAAAAAAATCTTTAACACACAAGTAATCACTCAACTGGTTTGATTTGTATTAGTGTGGGGTTTTTGTAGATTTTGCTTTTTTGTCTGTTCATTTTTCTATAAAAGCCCTTCATAAAAATTTTCTAGTTCTCCAAATTTGTCTTACCTGTCTCTAGACATGACTCCCAAGTATGTGTGTATATATATATATGGTTGTATTCAAATAGCATCTGGGATGAGGTGTTCAGATTGACTGGTTCTACTTTTTTGATTAATATTTTTCTCTTTGAGAAAAAAAATATTTGGCATGACTTAGAGATTTTCACTATTTTTTAATAATACAGAGGAATACATCTGAAATCAAAAAAAAAAAAAAGAAAAAAAAAGAAGTTCAAAATGCATGAAAAAAATATTTATGATACAACTATGTTGTCTGTTTATTGCAAGAAGATGTCAGTTTTATATTTACATAATGACGAATTGAGGTGATGTGGATGTTCATGAAGAGGGCAACATGAAGAAGACATTTAAGCATGTTCTTGTTTTTCCCCATAATTTAATACAGTTTTCACATGTGGTTATTGTACAGTATCTGATGTCCACTTAATATCAACAGCTAACATGTTTGTAGAGCATGAAAAAATAAGAAAAGAAAAATCAATTTGTTAACAAGAAGGAAACACTAGTGATTTCTTAGGGTATCTGAAATATTTTGTTTCACTTGTGTTCTAATAGTTAGCAAACCAAGATTGTTGGAGGAAACTGCTTAAAAAACATCAGAGCTGGTAGGCATATCTCCATCAAAAAGACCAGGCTTTTTATCAAGCATTAAACATAAATATCTTACCCTAGCACTGACCGTCTCCTTTCCCCTTGAGCCTTTTCATAGACTTGACTGCTGCACTGTCTGGCATCCAAAAAACATCAACCAGTTGGGATGAACTCTCTAAAACTGTTTGTGTCTGGTTTCCTTCTTTAAGTTTCAGAACTAATGTTCTCCCGTTTTCCTGAAATTCCAGTAAAAAAATCCACTTTGTCAGCTAATTCTTGACTTAAATTCTGTGGTGTGTTTTTTTTTTTTTTTCCATGAAACACAACATTGTCAGCCTCAGTGTTCCTACCCCTTCATATCCAAGGCTACAATTTCTTTTCAAGTACTCATCTACTGAGAGCTCCTAAGAGAGCAATGTTTACATATCATGACTGCTGCTATATTGATCTATACAGTAGATACATGAGCTAAATGCTCACTCATATCAAACACTGCTTTGTTCAAGCAAATACTCCTTTGAAACCTGTAAGTTCCTATGTGAGCAGGTTACGAGTGACCTTGCTCCCAAGTGGCTGCTTTTAAACAATGTCTGAACAGCAAAACTGGGTACAGTTTGTGGCCACACATTGGATCAAACCTTATATTACTTATACAGAGCTATGCTGATATAAACCATTTGTGAGGCATCTTCTGTTAGTTTATATTATATCCATGAAGATTTAATACTCTCCAGCAGTTCTCGTTGGTTTCAGCAGAATTCATTATTTAAGATCAGAGACAGTGGTTATTTTGTCTTGTATAATTTATTTAATATTCCATGAACAGTTCAGTTTCTATTTCTCATGCTTACACAAGCAGCAAAAACAAAGGCATGTCTTGTATTGTCAAGCAAGGAGTATTTGGCCCACTGTAAATATCAGGGTTTAATGTTAATCCCATCCTTGTTTTACACCAGAATAGTCCACTGCCTTCAAAGGAACTAGTCCTACCTAATCACACTAGTGTTAATTCAGAATGCATCCTCTACTATACATCTCCTTTGGTAGCAAAGTGGCAAAAAAAAAAGCCCTAATCCTTTATTATTTGTCTACGGCATATTCTGCCAGGCTAAGGACTGAGTCAACTTTTTCCCACAGCACTCTTTGTACTTTTGATGTCAGTCTGACTTCTAGCTCACCACACTGAAGCATTCACCATGACTAATAGCAAAACAACACCCACAGGTTTCACAAAGGAAAATGTTTGTCCTTGCCTAACTCTGTGAGATAAAGTTTTAATCCGTTGGTCTGGAATGCTGTAACTTTTCATGTCCTTTGTCCAGTACATTTCCATTTGCTCCCATGTCCCTTCCTTATTTTTTATCCAGGATAGTTATTAAGTGAGAGTTAAAAAATGGAGGTAAAATAGACTTTTAAAGAGTATTGGATAATAATAGATGGTTTTCAACAAAATTCTCATTTAAGCTTGGAAAAGAGAGATTCAGTCCTGCTACTGTACCTGAGCTCTGTTCAGCTCAACTTCGGATAACAAAGGCTCCTGGACCCTATTACCCCATCCTAAACTATCCTAAAGTTTTCTTTGCAGGCTCATCCATATCTCACAGTCTCTATTTCCTGCAGTCTCTCCAAGATTCCCTGAGGACATATCATCATTGGTTATTAACGTAGTTAAGGATACTTGAAATCCTGTATTCTTCCAAGTTTAGTCAGTGCAAAGTGGCAAACCAGAATACAGTCCACCATCTTCATGCTACCTAAGATTTCTCCAAAGTAAAGGCAGGACTCAGGTGCTTCAATCTGCCATGTTTACAACCCAATATTAGCATCAGGAATAGCTGAGAACCTTTTTTTTGTTTGTTTTTGTTTGTTTGTTTTGTTTTTTCTCTTCTTAATGCTTTGCTAGGAGGGGATATTGCTGTCTGTCTCTTCTTGTTTTTCATAGTCATCATAGTCAACAACAAAAGGAGATAGTGAGAGAAAGAATAAGCACAGGGAATATTAATTGCATACATTGTGGCTTTGAGGTCGTTTTCACACACACAATTATATATATATATATATATTAAAATGCAAGCAAAGCACCCATGATAGGATATCTGAAGAGAGGAATTGTTTTCCTTATCATTTCTGAGCTAGATGGCCTACAACATAACCTGAAATTATGAAAGTTGATGTTTGTGGTCTCATACATAAATCATTGTGCTAACTCCCTCTCTAACACCTGTGCAAAATGACAGCCAGTTACAGGTGTAGCTGTGGGGAAACTTTAGTCTTCTGTTAAAAATACTGCTAATTAAGTGTAAATAGCTTTTGTTTCCAGCACTGTTTTGGCTTTTTAGGCTAATAGTTTAAAAAAGGAGCAGCTGTGGGGGGTTGGTTTTTGTTTGCCAGCAGGTATAACTGATTAACACAAACATCTGATCAGCAGAGCTTCCAGTCACAGTAGAAGCATGTTTTGAAGAACACGTATAATTTGGAAAATAACACTGAAGATGATGATACCCTCATTTATTTTTCATTACCGGTATTTTCAGTACAATTTTAGTTAAATCGTTTTTGGTTTTGTTTTGTTTTGTTTTTTTTTAAAAAAAAAAAAAGTATTAGGCTTACTCTTACCTGGACTAGACTGCCTTTCATAAGAGAGTATTTATTCTTTAATGAAGGATCTAAAAAGGTTTTAAAATCATTACATTTTGCAGATTTTTATTTCCATTGCAGAACCAAAAAGGAGAAAAAAAGTGATTTGCAAAATCTTTCCTCCACCTATGGTCTCATCTTGATAATTCAGAGGAAAATACATACAACCTGACCTAACACAGCTAGGCAAGCTTCTCTTGTGCAGACTGCTATAATTCTGTAAACTGCACTGAATCAGGGTCACCTGCACACAAATCATAGCAATTGCCAGTTCCGTTGGGAAGAGATGTGGAGTACATACTGCAGGTAATTGCTGGGATGCACATACGTTTGATCAGATGAAAACAGCAACAAAGTGTGTCAGAAAAGATGAACTGCTGTCAGCTCTCCAAACATAATTATCGCTCACTCAGTTTTGACATCCTACTTCGGATAAGAGCCATTATCTACAGCAATAAAAACAGCTGTGCAGAACATCACCACAAACCCATTTAGTAGAAATATAGACTACCAATTAGGTAGTTTTCCTTAAAATGTAGTTAAACTCTTTCCAATGCTGCAAAGCAGCTTTTGTGATCTTGTTTTCTACCGTTCCTCCTAATCAGTTGCATAATCTGTTAAAGGAAGTACTAGTTCTGCCCTTTACTATCTTGCATTAGATTAGAGAGAACTATTGAGAAAAAATGGGAATTTTTTCCAAAAGTGGCTTTCATTTTAGAGGTCCCAGTTTTAGGGTGTCCAGACTCAATGAAGATCTCAGACATTTTCAGGCTGGGTATCAGCTAGAAGTTTTTTGTCAATGAGAAGTTAGCTATGATGTCTGAAACCTGCTCTCCAAATACTGGTGCATCTGAAGTGGGAGATAGTTATCTAGAATTTGACTGTCCACCTATGTAGCAAGGGTAAAAAAAATCAGCATTTGGTAAGGGTTGGTCCACAAAAAATAGGAATGATTTTTCATTCCTAATATCTATGATTTGCATGTGCTTCCCCATTTCAGATGAAATAATTATAAATCTTTGTTTAGATGCAGTCACTTTTATTAAGAACAATTTATTTTTCTTGTGGCTTTAAATGGGATGTGGCTTCTATTAAATGTAATTACTTGGTATTTGTTTTGAAGAGTAAATGTACAGCTTGCAATGAAGATCAGCTTCTGCATAAAAAGATGTGTAAGGAAAAGTCAGACAGTCTGATCTTCACGAGTCTGAAATGGGAAAGTGTAGAAAGGGAAAATCCACAGCTGCTTTGCATTCCCTTCCAAGCAGTGAGCAATCTAATACCATCACTTCAGCAGTTTCCTAACTTCCCCTCTATGACTGTCATGGGTTGCTTCCAGTGTGTTTCTCTACTATGGAGGCATTTGTGTTGTGCCTTATCATTTTTTGTGTGTGTGTTTGAGCAAGGTGGGGAGAGGGGGAAGGGGAGTGGTGTTACAGGATCTACTCTTGGTTAGACGGCCTAGGTAATTTAAAGTAATTTTGTAGTGCATGTACCGTGGTTTCAAGTTTACATATATTTTGAAAAGAGAATAGAAATTTCTATTCGAACTTTTTGTGTTTACCTAAACACACTAAATGAGGTGACACTTTTGGACAATCAAATGATGACATCTGGAAGGTTTGGCATTAGATTTCTTCTTTTAATTACACTGCAATGCAGTTGTCTTGAGAACAGAAGGAAAAGATACTTACCCAGTAGACAAAATACTGAATAGGAGAGGTTATTCACCAGAAAGAGCAAGACCGCTCATTGTAAACAGCATCCTGCGTGCAAAATGATGACAAAAGAGAGCTGTGAACAGGTGATATGATCACCAGATTTCATTGTGTAGCTCAAGATCAGTTCCTAGATGACAGTCAGAGAGAGGGTTCAGCAAACTACTCTGTAGCCATAGAAAACTGTTCCTAATGAAGATCATTTACCCACCTCTGTCTGTTCACCTGTATGTATGGGGTATGACCCTAGTATGACAATGTCCCAGACATGTCTAGTCAATTTAATATTCATACAAAGAAAAGTACCAAAAGATTATCAGCAGTCCCAGAATAGATGTTTGTTGTTGTTAAGGATCTGTCTGAATCCTAAATTTTAGCCTGACTCAAGGGGAGTTGGATGTGATGTGCTGAAAATAATTTGACATTTGTGGCTGTTCAATGGCACTAGCAGGGTTATGTATTTGCTTGACTGCCTCTGTATATCAGTCAAGTTATGTCAGCTCTTACGTGTCTGATATGATATGATTTTCCTGGAAGATCTCTTGTACCACACCATGTTGCAAAACATGGTTGATAGGTGATCTGCCAAATTGTATGGTTTGAGCTACTGGTGAACAATTTACTCAGACATTCAATTTTCTACATTCCTAATGGATTCAATGAGATGGAAAGAGTGAGAAAGAAATAGCTATTTCTCTAACAGTAAATTAAACCTCTTATTCTGAATATTAAAGATATGTATTTCTGGATTCTATCTTCAACTAGAATAATTGATTTTACACAAATGTTCAGAAGGAGAATGGTCTTTGTTTTCTAAATCATTAGCAGTGCAGGAACAATAGGTTTGTTAAAATGCTCTGAAATAGTATGGAGAGGACCATGGCTGAGACCCGTTATTCCCATTGTGGATGATCTATTCGTTCCTTGGGGTACACCCTATATTTTGTTAGATAGGGCTAACCAGTATTTGAGGCTACAGATTTCCTGCATCTTAAGGGCCAGACTGTGCTCCTAAGTACATCATGAAGTCCTCTAGTGCCAGTTTTGGAAGCAAGAAGACCAAGATTCTTAAAAGAGCTTTGCTCTCCTGGAGGCCTGAAAGAAGGTCTGAGTTTTTGAAGAATCAGCTGATGTTCCTGTGGGAGCTGTGCACAGCTGAACCATAAAACTCAGTTCTAAATGAAAAGGCTTTATATCCAGGAGGTTATACTTAGAAAAATAGCTGCTTTCACATTTAACAAACCAGGGATGGGTGGGGTGAAGCACCCCTCTTAATCAGCACAGTCTGTGCTTGACTAAATTTACTATCAATAAACAACACCCCTTTTTCTCTCCCTGTCTTCTCAGGTATATGCTATATTCCTAACTTTCAGTAAATTATGTATATTTGGATCAGATAAAAGAATTAACACTCACTCCAGCTGTGAGCAGCAATAAAACAGATGTTGTACAATTGGACAATGTAGAGGATCAGGAACAGATGAGCTTTCTGGAATATCAAGGCAGCAGTTTGGGCACTTTTGTGGGCCAGGTAGGTCTCCAATAAACTTTGATGAAGAAGTACTCATAATCTAAAACAAACACACATTGTCATTTAGCAGAGTCCCAGGAGAAGTCAGATGGAGTGAACATGGGAAATAAGAAAACTCTTTACAAGGTGGTTTAACAATAAAGCAGCAATGATTTTGGTTAATGAGTTGGCAGCAGTGCCAACTATGAATACTCACGTGCTTCCTCTCCCTGTGGAGACTGTGCTGTGAACTCAATCAGAGAACAGCTCTAGATAGGAAAATCACTGCCAACACCAAGTGTTTGTTTTTTAAGTTGGCCAAGTTCCCTGATACAGTTCACAGTAGGGTCCCACAAATAATTGATCTGGCACGATAAAGAAGAAGCTGTGCTGAGGGATCAAGGTGGGCAAGAGGCAGCACAGAGATACAGGTACTTACTAGTTTTGCTGCCAAGAGCTTTGATTCATAAAATCATGGTCTCAGCTGGAGATAGAGGCTTGCTACAGCCCAGCAGTGAGAGAGTGCTGGAGTCTGTGCTGCCAGATGTTCTTGTTCTATACAAAGTAGAGCATTTTGGTCTCAAATCCCACACTTCTCATGCAACCCTCAGCTCATTTCTGGTGATCAGTTCTTAAAAAACAAAAAAAACATAAATTATTTCCCCTCTATGTAACCTAGGAAAGGGGGTAGATGGAGAAGGGAAAATGGGGAGGTTTCTGAGACGTTAGGTACAAAATCCAACCTTGTGGCAAGCTGCTATTTTTAGTTAAACAACTAATTATGAATCAAAATGCTTCTCCAAACCTAATTAACCAATAATAATTACCATAGCAACCAGTTCTTTATGTGGCACATTCTGAAAACACTCTTAAAGTAGCACAACAGCTTTACTTTCCTAGTTTTCCCAAAACAGCCAAGAACCACTCTAATCTGCTATTGAAGCCAATCCTAAATTAGAAAAACAAATAGGAAAAGAATTAAATAATTTCCCACAGGCTCATTTCATGAATTAATGAAATTTCTGTTCTTTAGTGTTAATCTTTCTTAAGAATGTCCAGCTAGAGATTATATAGAAAATAATTTCTTTAATTTTCATATGTGTTTTGGTGAGATTAGCCCCAACGCTGTTTTGTTTCTATACAGAAGAAAAAAAAATCACCTGCTAAGAAGCTTAATATTAGGTTTATTTCTGCAGAGCATACTAGTTTTATTTGTTTGTTTGCTTTCTTCTGTCTGCACTTGGGGTGATAACACAGAAGTTCAGTGTTCCTGCACATTTCAGATTTTTTCCTAGGCTTTTTCAGCTTTCTCTCCTCCATCTCCACTGTGCTTTCCATATAAATGTATGCTACCTTTGGCTGAACTATTCATGATAAAGATTCTCTGTGGTAATGACTCTCTTTTAGGGTTAGCTGACTGTCAACATATTTCCAGTCTTTTGGATTTGTTGAATATTGATTATTTACTGCACCTTAGGTTAAGAGCTCTTTGGAAGTGCTGAACTTAGTCAGGCACTATGCACTGCAGAAATGTCTATTACTGGCAGGTCTCAGAAAGCACTGAATTAGGAGACCCTACAGCAGACCTTATTGATTTAAATTCCCTGATGGACAAATGCACTTTTTCAAAGAGGAAACACATGGCAGAATTCAAACACACATCAGATATGACTTTTGAAGATCTAAAACTTTTTGACATTTGCAAACTCCTCCCTAACTCACTCTCTGAGTATACACTCCTGGAAACAGTCATAAACTCCAAATCAAGACAAACTCAACTAGTTTCTCTTAACAGAAATGCTTACTAAATGCTGTTTTTATGCATAACCCAGCTCTGCTCTCAACAGCTCAGACAAACTCCCTCACCAGTACGCTTCTGATTTCCAGTTCCCTGAACTACATTCAGTTCTGTTGTGATAATCTTTCTGTGGCTGGGATTCACCTACCACTTCACAACAGTCTTTTGAGCTCCTTCACTGTCTTTTTAATGATTTCTCCATTCCCTGTTCCCTTACTTTACTATACTGTACCTACTTTAATACTTCCACCTGACCAGCTGTGTCCAGTGCCTTTTAATGGTTTCTTTGCCTGAGATCTGGTTGTTCCCAAATTCACTCTAAATATTATCTTGTTTTCAGCTACTCCAGCAAAACCCTTTTCATACAATCACAAATATAGATGAATTGGTCAGAACCATGTGTACTGTCAAATTTAAGTTTAAACTTGTCTGACCTGTATTTTCTCCTTTCGTTGCCTTTGTTGTTTTTTGCTTCTTTTTTTTTTTTTTTTCACATCACCTTTGCAAAGTGCCCTAAGGTGCCTCTATGAAGGATACTTTATAAATGTAAATTTGATTTGACAAGTGATTTCTCTGTGAACTAAACTTTTAATTACCTCCTCTGAGAAATGTGGAAAGCAAAGTTTTAGAGTAATATTTTTATGGCTATTTCTAACCACCTGCATGATCTTCTCAAGTCTTTCTTTAGCTGTATTCATCGTGCTTTCAGTCATGTGCAACTGCAGGTTCAGCATGGACAGTGCAGGTCCTGTTACACAAATATTCCCAAGCAGCATGGTGATGGATACTCTTTTTGTCTGCAATTTATAATATATATGAGAAGCAGACCTCCCAGAGCTCTATTTAACATCAAAATGTATCACTCATGGCTTTTAAGATTACCTGATATTTCTGCTATAGCTACTTATTTGAGTTCTGTGCAAGGTAAAAATGGACTAAAGGACTTTTAAATGTGAAAACATTTTCCCTTTTTTCACCCTATACCTCAGCTTTCCTACTATGTGAGCGTTGATTATCTTCAGGTTAGTCAAAAAGATCTGAAACAGCATGCATCTTATAAAATCATAGTGTACCCTGGACTGTGGCTCTGATATGCAAAAGAAAATCCTACAAGACTTCTGGAATTGACCACTGTAAACAGCAAGAGAAAGGAGTGACAACAAAAGACTCAAGTCTTTTATGGATTTTATTTTTATATTTTAAAAATTATTATCATTTTTATTAAGAAGAGACACAGACTGACATCTTTGCAAGGCAGAGCAGTTTCCTCTTTAGATTTGTTTCAGTCAGATGACTATGTGTAAGAAAAGCAAATTCTGCCTCTGCAGTTTTACCTGTAGCATGTTTTCCTTAATTCCCTTTGTCCAAATCAAATTACGTACTCATGAAATCTAATTGAAGGCCAAATTCTACTGCATTTGCTCTAAGGAGATCTGCTGAAGCGAGTGGAACTAGTCTTGAGTATTAGCAGAGACAGGTGACTGAACTAGGCTCATGTGGATGTCACAATTGAATTTGCAAATAAACAAGAATACCCTGACACTAGACTTCTGATTGTTTGTTTTTGTCACCCTAAACCCTAGCTTTCCTAGTGTGTGTGCACAGATTATCTCCAGGTTGGTCAAAATGATATGAAGTGTTGACTTCTCCAGCCACCCACAGCTAACTTCAGTTGTGCTGAACAATGCAATACAAACTGGTCTTATCTCATGTCAACCCATCATACACTTACTAGCAGCCTGTGGAAAAAAGGAGTTATCTCATGAGTTGAATTACTGTATTTTATGTTTTATAGTGGATCAAAGGTAGAAAGTGTTGAGTGGAAACTGGCTGGTCTCAGGCACATTGTCTCTAGACAAACAGGGTAATGTGGAAGAAAAGAAAAAAAAAAGTAGAGAGGTGGAATTGTGACAAACACAGTGAAGCTAAATAGTCTTGAATTCCTCTCTTTTTTAAAGAAAAGGCTGAGATGAGTTATAAGTCAGTAAAATCAGGTAAGTTGAAAGGAAGATGAATTGGAAATGATTAGTCACTGTTTCTCATATTATAAACATGATGCGACACTCAAATAAATGATAGGGATGCAAATTAAAGAAAAATAAAGGAAGCATATTTATCACAAAGTGCCTAATTAAATTGTAGAAATCTTTGTCATCAGATGCCATAAGGGCCAAAGGTATAATTAGCTTCAGAAAGAAATCAGAGAAAAATGCACATGGTAGATCTACCGGGGGCTGTTGAGCAGATGGATGGAGTATGCCACCTCCAGCTCAAAGGTGCTGTAAACCACAGGATCCTGGAAGCTAGAAAGATGCAAAGATCATGCTAATCAAGCCTTATTTCTCAAAAGCTTTGCCTAGATGTCTATTATTGGCAAAGGTTAAACAGAACTTCAGCTGGAGCCAGGATATGCATTCTCATTTAATCAAGGCATATAAATTGTAAATGAATTCCCTGTACTATCCTAGAACAATGCTCCAGATTCAGAAATATAGGAATGCATAAAGCTGAAGTTTCTGCCAAATGCATTTAGTCTGATATCAAATCTCAGTTCTGTAGCCCGCATGAATGTGAGGAACGAGACTTGCAGTTCTTAGGCACAGCATCACAATGAGATTAGGGAGTTTTGCTAAATGTTTTCTATTGGAAGAAGCAAGATGGATTTCAGGGCAACTGATTATAAGATAACACTACAAAAATACAACTTCTAGACCATGACCCATAGACCATAAGAAGAAAATATTTTCTTCTTATTCAACAACTACACGGATTTTACAAACCAAACCAAACCAAAACAAATAACCCCCCCCCCACACACACACAACAACAACAAAAACAACAACAACAACAAAAACACAAAAATAACCTCTACTACACCTGCACCTTCTACAAGGAATGACTGTAGATTTTATATAGGCATCAGTGAAGAAAAGGTTTATGTACACAGGCACAGGCTATGAAAGCATTTGGTTATGCTTTCAGCTTACCTTGTTGGATGGTTAAGGATTCAGATTGTGCAAGCTTGTGCTTTGACTTCAGCTGAAAATGAATTTATTTAATTTGGTTAATAATAGCAGAATAACTATTATTACTGATAGTAATTCTTAGCTAAATGACACTCTTTGTTTTCCTTAATATGGCTTTGCTCTCAAACTAAACCATGAAACAAATCACAAAGTTGCTTCTACAGAAAAGACAGTGCAAAAACAAATTGTTAATTATGTTTGTAATCATTCTTGACTATAGCCCTGTGAGTCAGTTCTTGGAAACATCATTTGTGGTTCAACTAGAGTTTAATGCCCCCAAATACTGTATCTTTCTTCCTCGAGGCAGAGAGAATTTTATATGTTTGATGCCTTTAATTAAGATCCAGGGGATTCTTCTATGCAAACTTTCCTAACCATTTAGTTTTACAGCCAAAATGACTGCAGAGCAGTCATTCTCTCTCCTATTTTTTTAAACAGATATTTTTATTTCTGTTGCCTGATAAAATCCTGTTTGTTGTTCATTGCAGATAGCGGCTCAAGCAGTGTTATTTATGTGTATGAACACCGCAGGAATCTTCATTAGCTACCTATCAGACAGAGCACAACGTCAAGCCTTCCTGGAGACCAGAAGATGTGTAGAAGCCAGACTGAGGCTTGAGACAGAAAACCAGCGACAGGTATTGGAGAAACATTCTTATTTTTGTATTAACTGGAACTGATAATTGAACAAGACCAAGCTGCTCTCTCATTTGTAACCTTACTTATTCCAGTGTGATACGACCTGATTTGTGCAGGTTAAGTGAGATGATTGTTGTTATTTTGCTGCTGTGTATTGATCTGATATGACATTATAAAGATTTTCTTTGAGAAACCAGGTGAATAGTGAATGGCTGACTGGTCATTGTCATTTCCCCTCACAAGAAGAAGGGGCCATCATGTGAAACAATAGCTCACAGGTGTTAAAAAACATTTCTTTACACAAGTGAGATTAAACTGCAAAACTAGATTTTTCAGCATGTTTTGGATATAAAAAGTTTATATCAGCTGAACTAAGTCCATGGAAGAAAACCCTGCCTGGGCAGAGAAAATCCTAAAACATCACCTTTGGCTCACAGATAGTTTTTGGAGCTGTGATGCCCCCACAGGGAAGTATCACTCTGTTCTTAAACTCTTCTGAGATCTCCTTTTGGTCACTGTGTGCAATAGCATACTTGACTAGGTGAACATTTGGTCAAAGCTGGTGCAATTGTTCTTAGGTACATCATTTCCAAAATAGAACTGAGGCATCCATTAAAAGGAAGTTTGCTGCTTATTGATTTGTAACAAGGCAGCAGAAATTATATTTAGTGTTATGCATATTTCGCATTCCTACTGAAATATCAGAAGGTTCACATGTTATTTTAGAAGTTGCATTGAGATCAAAATACAGCCAAAATATATACAAAATATATAGTGTTATACTACTCTTTCTTTCTCAAAAGAATTTATGTTGTCCTCCTGTATGGATATGTGTATTATAAAGATATCATAAAGATATCCAGGAAGACGTCATGTTTTAGACTTTACATGAGAACTGAAGGAATGCCTGTGCAGGGTGATGCCAGTTATCTATCTCAGAAAGTCTCTCCAGCTGTAGCTGACTAGGAAGGCTTTGAGGGAAAGTTGGACTCTCTCTAGGATACTCTGTTCTCATTTTAACTGTAGGACTAGGACTACGTTTTTGTGGTTTATGGATTTTGTGGGCTTTTTTTTTTTTTTTAACTCTCTTCTTGTCTAATCTTTAGTAAACTAACATTTTGTAAGGTTTACTTTCATCATTATTTCCTAGAGTTCATTGTAAAATTATTTAGAAAACACCATCATAAAATTCCCCTGCTCCAGATGATTCTGAGGATTTTCCATTAGAATTATTTTGTTTTCTCAGGGAAAATGAAATTTCTATGAAGAAAATATTTTTTCCTGAGAAATTCAATTTTGCTGAAATGTTATTTCCTATTAGGAAAATGAAGACAAGATACTTCCATTTCAAAGGGTTTTAAAAACGAACACACACACATACACAGAGGTTTCTTTCAGTGTGGCTGAAAGTAGGGGTTGAATCTAAATATTTGCTTCTAATCTGTGCATTTTGTCTTGGCCCGGTGTTTTGCAAGGTTTTGGAGCTGAGTTGTTCCCTGAGGGCAGAACTTCCTGCAGAGTCACTTTTCTGTGGCTGAGACTCACCTATAACCAAACAAAGTAGTGTGCTATAGGCATCATATGACTGGAAATGCAAATATAGCCTGGCCCAAAATAGAAAACACAGACATCTGGTCACTAAATCAAAGAGATCTAAAATTCAAATTAATGATAAACTAATCCCAAAATTAGGAACAAAATATTTTGATATATTTCCAATAACTCTGTTGGAACATTTTATTATGAACATCTATATATAAATATATTTTGTGTATTACATAATATAATGTATTTATATTATATATTCCATATTCTATATTATACTTTATATAGTAATGCAAATGAAAATCTGAAAAGTACATATATTATATTGATACATTTTAAATGTATATAGAATCATAAAATCATAGAATGGTTACAGTTAGAAAATACTTCCAAAATCACCAGGTCCAACTACCCCCCTACTATCAATATTACCCACTAAACCATGTTCCTAAGTAACACATACAACCTTAAACATCCCCAGGGATGGTGACACCACCATCTCCCTGGATAACCCATTCCAATGCCTAACCACTCTTTCTGAGAAGAAATTTCTCCTAATTTTCATCCTGAAAATATTGTATAATATGCAATATATATACAAGTATATATGTTACAGATATTATACACACACATATATATATTTTATATACAAAATATCCCCATTTGTATTTGGGACAACAATAAAATGAAATATTCAAATTTCTTGAGGAATGGAGACTCTTTTTCACTCCAATTTCTTTTTTCCCTTTGCTTCTGAAATAGTGGCTCATTTAAGCAATTTTTAAACATATCTTCTTTAAGATGACTGTCAATGTCACACATTGGGTGGCTGCTTTTTTGAGCAGATTGATCATGCTCACTTGATCAGTATCCACGGGCAGTGATCCAAGGACTGCTAGCATTTTTTCTTTATCTTCAAGACATTTATTTCATGATACAGGGGATCTGTAGTTCTTCACATGCATGACTATAAAAATTATATTGTTTGTTCATGTACATTTTAGAAAGGATTAAATCCTGATAAAGTTTAATAAATTCATTATATGACTTTCCAGTGAATATATATGTGTGATATAGGAGTGGGGGTGGGGAGAGTGCACAGGCCAATAGCTGCGATGTGGCTTATGAAATTTTCTACAAATAAGGAGCAAAAAATGTGGTAAGTAAATAGAAGTATAGTTATTTGTGCAGTTCTTCCAGATAACAATTCCAGGAGTCACAATATAACTTTAAAGTAAGAAAAAAATAAATAAAAAGCAGAAGGTATGAATGAAATATTTCCTCCTTATTCAATAACTGCATGGGCTTTATATATATTTATATATATATATATATATATATATATATATATATAATATATTTAATATATATTTTATATATATATATATATGTAAATATATTTATTATATATATATATATATATTTAAAAACCAGATGGCTAAAATTTTAGCTAATATTCAATAAGGAATGTGTTAAAGAGGTGAAACAATAAGAAGACAAACATTCTCTTTTCATTTTGAAGAGACTATTTTCTTTTGACATAAGTGTTATAAACTATCTTCATTATTGTTATCAATAGGTCCTCAAAAGTAGATATTCTCAAAGTTACACACTGGTTTTCCCATAACTGCAAGAAACTCCATCCTTAATATGACTGAAAACCTGAAATCCATTCCACTTTGATTTATTTCTCCTCTGCTTCTCGTAAGCTGTCTAAACTTAAAGTTTCTTACAGGAAGGTCAAGCTTCTTGTTGCTTTCAGTGGTAGTACTGTTTCCTTTTTTGGTAATAGGTGGCATAATTACAATCTCTCAAGTTTTGTTTCCACCCAATATGTCATACATAACATGTCATATGAAGTATGACAAGTTGCAAGATAGGTCCCATATGTCTGGTTTTGTACTAACTTGGTTTAAAACATAAGACCAGCTAAGAAGAAAAAAAACATGAGTCAAAAAAACAAAACAAAACAAAACAAAACAACAAAAAAAGGAATTTTATATCCTTTCATAAGTATTTGCATAGGAAAACTTTTTTTTTTTTTCAATTGTAAAGCTCATATAAATACTTCAGGCATTACTGTACATTGAGAAAAATAAAAAATCATTTCTGTGCTCTCAAAATGACCCCTCAATATACCGTATATTTATCATCTCTTATTATCCATCATTCTAATAACTTTAAATGTTATTGTTATCATTATTCAGCATTACATAATGTCTAAAAGATTCGGTTATGGAAAGTCATCAGTTTTGTGGCAAATGTTTTATAATTTATATTTTAGAGGCAAGAGAGTTTTAGAGCCAATATACACATGAAGGTGTACAAGAAATTAGAACTGCTCAGTAGGGACCTGCTTGGGATTCAGGGATTTTTAAGAATTCCCTGATGTATGTGCAGATTTCCTGGAATACAAATATAAAGTTTGTAACATATTACCTTCTGTCATGCGGTGGAAAGCAAGAGATGATGTTCTGTATTTCCCAATGAGTTTCATCTTGAGAAGCTGAATTATTTTTCAGTGGAAATAATAGTCTCATTCTTTCATTTGTCATTTTCTTTTTTTGTGGACTGCATTGAAAATAGAAGTTAAAGCCACCATAATCATAGTTTGTCCAACTATGGGGAAATAATGTTTTTTGTTTGTTTTCTTGTTTGTGCACTCTGAGCTGAAATTTTGACAGATGTGATTTTTGTTTGTTTCTTTTGTTTTGTTTTCCCACTGTCATTTCCATCAGCCTGCAATCTCTTTCTTTTTTAGGGTTTCAGGACTTACAGACTCCTGGCTCTGTTTCAATATGGCTATGTGGTTTTTTTCCAGTTTGATGGTCCAAGTAATTTTGCTCTGGAGAAAAGTCTATGTGCCACATTATGCCCTCAACCATATAGCTGTAATTCTAGATTCACTCCATTGATTCACCCATTGTTCATAGAAAATATCTTCAGGTGCAAGTTTAGCTTTCAGGTTGATTCATTTACTGCACAGGAAGAAGAGGGTGAAGTGTAGTCCTGTATGAAAGGAAAGATTCATAAAGAGTTTTTTCAAAGCTCTTAAGCAACTTAAATTCTAGCTTGCATGTTTCCAAAACTCTATACAATTAAGCATTATAATCTTTTCTGTTCCATCCTTCCTTTCCCATCATTCCATCAATTGCTGCTATTCTCAACAAGACTTTTCAGTAAAATGTTCAGAAGCATTTCAGAAAGTTCAGAGTTTCAGTCATGTTTTCAAGATTAACTACTTCACTGAGGATCTGGTTTTTGTTTTGGTTTGGTTTTGAATTTTTAAGCAATTGAGGTTGTTAATAAAAACATATTAGCAGTTTCAACAGTAATGTGTTTCCTAAATCTAATCATTATTATAGTAAAGTGAATTGTACCGTGGATACAAAAGAGAATTACTCCAGCATTCATTGCTAACAATGTTTATGCACTTAGATACAGTAATATCTAAGTGATAACACTTGGAAATCTCAGCACTCTGTGAAACTGAGGGAACATATCTGTCCCCTGCTTTCTCTATTTTCATTTCAAAATTATAATTTTGGTGAAGATTTAAAATATCTTACAGCTTGGCTTAGTTGAATGAGACTCCACTGCCAATGACTACCAGAAAAACTGTACCATAGAAAGACAGAAGGATTAGAGAAACAAGATAAAGAAGGCAGAAAGATAACAAGATATTATGTTGTAAAAACAGTCTCAGTTTACCAGCTATGGACTAAACCATTAATTTAAATATTTTCTAATGAAATGTAGTTACCTGCTTGTGTTTAAGATACATAGTTATATCAAACAGCCCAAAACAGTATCCATAAAATATCCTCCAATTTTGTTTTCACCACATGGTAATTATGTATAAATGAAGAATGTGACGTTCTCAGTTTTGTTGAATCAATTTTTTTTCAATGACATCTTCACTTACCATTACCTGTTTAAAAAATTGGTTCAATATTTTTATTTAGTATCTCTGCATTTCAAAAAGGTTTACACTCAGTGCAGTGTTTTGTTAACAACCAGTTCAAAAACATTTTCTTCCTTTTCATCTTGATTTTATTGTAAAGGCACAGTAGGTGATTCTGATTTCATTATACCTAGGCAATGAAAATGGAAAAGTATAACTTATTTTCTTAATTAGCTACTGTAAAACTTTCAAAAACAAGAAATATATCATTTTCCTCATTTTAAAAATGTTATGAAATTGCCTTCAGTGAAGAACAGAAACCTACATGATATTTCATTTCTATTTCTCTTCAAAACAAAATCCCTAACTTCACATGAATGATGTATTAAATCCACACATACATTGAAATGATGTCTTTAGAACAGTTTGAACTTGTAAGGCCTCTATTATGTCCTTACTTGCTCTTTATTCAGCAATTCGTATTTGTTTGAAATTTGTCTAACATTTTAAACCGTCATATATTGCCATTTAATTACACATAATTTCTCAGATAACAGTCTGCCTCTTCCTCCACCACACACACACAGAGGAAGCTATATCTATCTGAAAACAACTATTATGCAAGGAGGTGAATATTTTGACTTACAAAATTTCCTATGTCTAAAGATATAGGTGGAGTCTTAACTTGCTAAATAGCTTTAAAAATCAGTCCAGCACATACCTCTAACATTAGAGATTTTGTAATAAGATCTCAATCACAGAAGATTTCAATCACTAGTTACCTGTGAGAAGAGGCCAGCCCCCAGCTCCCCACAATTTAATTTCATGTAGGTGCAGAGAGCAATAAGGTTTCCCCTGAGCCTCCTCTTCTCCAGACTAAACACCCCCAGTTCCCTCAGCCACTCCTCATAGGACATGTGTTCCAGGCCCTTTACCAGTTTTGTAGCCCTTTTCTGGACATGCTTCAGGGCCTTGATGTCCTTCTGGTACTGAGGGGCCCAAAACTGAACACAATATTTGAGGTGCAGCCTCACCAGAGCAGAGTACAGGGGAACGGTCACCTCCCTGGTCCTGCTGACTGCACTATTCTTTATACAAGCTAGGATGCCATTAGCCTTTTTGGCCACCTGGGCACATTGCCAGCTCATGTTCAGGTAAGCGTCAATCAGTACCCACAGATTTTTTTCCTCTGCATAGCTTTCAAGCCACTTTGCCCTAAGCCTGTAACATTGCATGGGGTTGTTGTGGCCAAAGTGCAGGACCCAGCACTTAGCCATGTTAAACCTCATCCCATTGTCCTCTGCCCATTGTCCCATCCTGTCCAGGTCCCTCTGCAGGGCCTTCCTACGCTCTGGTAGATTGACACTTCCCTCCAACATGGTCTGCAGACTTACTGAGGGTGCACTCAATTCCCTCATCCAAATCATCAATAAGGGTATTAAAGAGGATGGGCCCTAGCCCCTGGGGAACACCACTGATGACTGGTTGCCAGCTGTATTTCACCCCATTCACCACCACTCTCTGGGCCCAGCTGCCCAGCCAGTTTTTAACCCAGCAAAGATTGTACCTGTCCGATCCATGAGCTGTCAGCCTCTCCAGGAGAATATTGTGGGAGACCGTGTCAAAGCCCTTACTGAAGTATAAGTAGACTACATCAACAGCTTTTCCCTCATCCACCAGGCAGGTCACCCAGTCATAGGAGGAGAAGGGGTTGGTCAGGCAGGACAGAGTGCACCTTCAGCAAGTTTGCTGACAGCACAGAGCTCGGAGGAGTGACGCCAGAGGGCTGTGCTGCCATTCAGAGGAACCTGGACAGGCTGGAGCATTTTGAGGTGAGGAATCTCATGAAGTTCAACAAAGGCAAATGCAGGATCCTGCACCTAGGGAGGAATAACCTCATGCACCAGTACAGGTTGGGAGATGACCAGTTAGAAAGCAGCCCTGTGGAGAAGGACCTGGGAATCCTGGTGGACAGCAGGCTGACCATGAGTCAGCAATGTGCCCCTGTGGCCAAGAAAGCGAATGGTATCCAGTAGTGCATTAGGCATTAGGAAGAGTGTTGTCAGCAGATCAAGGGAGGTGATCCTGCCCCTTCATTCATCCCTGGTGAAGCCTCATCTGGAGAGCTGTGTTCAATTCTGGGCTCCCCAGGACAAGAGGGACATGGAATTACTGGAGCAAGTCCAGAGGAGTGCTACAAAGATGATTAGTGGACTGGAACCTCTCTCATACAAGGAAAGGATAAGAGAGCTGGGCCTGTTTAGCCTGGAGAAGAAAGACTGAGAGGGGATCTTATCAGTGTGTAGAAATACCTGAATGGAGGGTGTCAAGAAGATGGGGACAGACTCTTTTCTCTGGCACCCAGTGAAGGGACAGGAGGCAATGGTCACAAACTGAAGCACAGGAAGTTCCAGCTGAATATGAGGAAACATTTCTTTATTGTGAGGGTGACAGAGCACTGGAACAGGTTGCCCAGAGAGGTCGTGGAGTCTCCTTCTCTGGACATATTCAAAACCCAGAAGGATGCCATCCTGCGCAATGTGTCCTAGGTGACCCTGCTTGGTAGGGGGATTGGACTAGATGATCTTCAGAGGTCCCTTCCAACCTCAGCCATTCTGTGATTCTGTGATTCTGTGAAAACATTACCTTTCTGAAACATTTTATTTGCATAATTTATGTTAGAGTTAGAGCACTTGATACTGTTTTATGAAAGGATTTCTCTGCAGTTGTTCAAGATGACAGGTGAAATCAGTTCAGATCTGTGTGATGCTTACTTTCATCCTCCTGTGAGGTGCTTCTTCTTGTTCTCATGGCAGCAGATTCTGCATCATTCATGAAAAGAAAACTCTCTACCTCATGTGCAGAGAGCTCACCAGAAAAGCTGCACTGATACAGCTGTTAATGGAGACTAAGACAAAAATCAGAAAGAAATCATCCATATTTTTAACCTCCGAGAAGCCAAATAAACAAATTTATTCTACTCTAACACTACGTTGTTGCCTACAGTGAAGTTACGCTGTGCTAAATGGTTCTAGAACCACAAAGCAATAGCCTCTTTATCTGATTTTTTGCATCCCTCTCCAATATGTTCTTCAGAAAGCAGATACCCTTTCTCTGCAGGTATCTTCTGAAATTTCACCAGAACAAAGTCATTTTATACGAAAATAAAACCCCTTCTCAATGTCTTCCTAAGCATTATTTATGGCTTCTTGGGTTTCTGGTATGTTGTCAGAGGAGACTGGCCTGAAGGCTGGAAAAAGGAGAAATTAAGACAGGGGGTGACTGAGGGAACAACTGCTGTCTGCCTCTTCTCTTGCAAGGATTACTCAGGAAAAAAGGTCCAAGCTGGCATCATACTTGAATCACCACACTTCTGGGGATGCTTCCAGTCAAGCTGGGGTTAAGATAGGCTTCTGCAGGCATAATTCTCAATTTTGTCAGATTTATGGGGAATAATAAGAAGAAATTTGTATTCATTAAATGATCTAAAAAGAAGAGTCCCATATAAAAATACCCAAGCAGACTTCTCTTCCCTACCACTGCTTTACTGGCAAACTACATTACAGCTGATCTCTTTCTCATAGAGTATTCCGCAAATTCAATTAAAGCTCATTTTGAAAGTTAAAACAGTTTGGTTATTATTTCATATGATTTCTTTGATGGATTTGAATTCAAACATTCTAATGGACCATTTGACTAGGCAATAAGAGGGTTGGTTTCTGGGTGGGAACTCACTTCCTATCGTTCACATGCAGCTTTTAGGACAGAAGAAGGAGAGCACATCCCTTAGTCTCCAGAAGTCTGCTGCCGCCCTATTTAGTTTTTCCTGTTCTCTGTGGAACAACATTAATCTTGTCTAAACCTCTTCTCCATTAGAAAATTGTTCTGTCTGACCATTTGTTTCCCTTCTACCTCTGCTTCCTAAGGACTATTTCGCACTTGCCTCTGCAACAGTCTCTATTTCCTATAGCTTTAACAGGCCCTCTGCAGACTGATGAATTCTGTGTTTTTTTAAAGAAGCTTACATGTTTTATCAAGCTCTTACAGATCTAGATTTTAATCAACCATCAGTACTTTGCAACCTTTAAAGTCAGAACAGATTGGGCTGAGATTGGAAAGGACACTTTAAGAGGGTTAAACACTATAAAGTCATCTTCTCTGATATCGGTGCTAAGAATATGAAAATCTGTCTAAACTGCTATGAGGATAAAGTTCAGATTTGGTTTAAAAAAACAATAATCTGAAGTTTAGAGGTTACATAAGTTTTAAACTAGTTTTAAATGCTTCGTAAATAAAAATTGTGGTCACAGTAATTGAGCTTTTATTTTCAGAGAGTAGACAATAACCTTCCAATTAAAAATTCTGTGGAAACCTCTGGTTAGAGATTACATTTAATCCAGTTTTCTTCTGTATAAGAAACTCAGAGTGTTGAATCTGAGATGCTCAGAAAGGTTTCCCAGTTCTTCAAACTTTTTTAAATAGTGGTGTCTCAATAAAAATTTGTTCTTGGAATTGCTCCTTTGGTATTTTGAGGTTCATACTTGGTATAAAAACTTAGGGGGTAATCCAACAGCTGAAGGGATATATAGACTTTATATTGTTCTTCTTAATTCGTATTATGACTCAGAAACTGACCTAGGTCCCTTAACAGATTTTTATTCCTTGTAAAAAATAAAATAAAATAAAATAATAGAATAGAATAGAATAGAATAGAATAGAATAGAATAGAATAGAATAGAATAGAATAGAATAGAATAGAATAGAATAGAATAGAATAGAATAGAATAGAATCATACACACATTCACTCTTGAGAAGATAAGACTGAGAGGGAATCTTATATTTACAAATATCTTAAGTGTGGGAGATGGAGGAATACAGCCAACCTCTTTTCAGTAGTTTGTGGTGACAGAACAAGGGGCAATGACCACAAAATGGATCACGAGAAGTTCCACATCAACATGAGAGAGAACTTCTTCACGGTGAGGGTGACAGAGCACTGGAACAGGCTGCCCAGGGAGGTTGTGGAGTCTCCTTCTCCAGAGATATTCAAGGCCTGCCTGGATGCCTACCTGGGCAACCTGCTCTAAGGAGCCTGCTTTGGCAGGGGGGGTTGGACCCAATGATCTCTTAAGGTCCCTTCTAACCCCTACAATACTGTGATTCTGAGATTATGTTTCTGTTGGTTCCAGGGAACACATTACAGGACCAGCACATTCATTCTCTACATCTTCTTGTCTCAATATACCTCATCTGCTCACTTCCACTTTCAGTAGAAAACACATTTTGCATGTCAAACGTTAGGTGTTGTTCCTTCACATTCTGCTTGTCCACACTTGAGAAATTTGCTGGTGATGTTTGTTTCTTATACTCAGAGTGCAAGACCCAGATTTTGCTCTCAAGTAAAATTGTAAGGTAAAAATGAAATAAAAATAATTCTCCGCCTTCTTTTCCATTACTTGTAAATCTGGACTAGTCACATGGACGCAAATAGAGGATTTACAACCAACACTACAGAGTTCAGAATCAGACACTGAAGTACAATTTATAGAGGGAAAAAATAACCCTGAAGAGTTGTAGGACTTCAGACATGGGAGTTTTCCCTAGAAGATATTGGTGAGGAATAAAACTGCTTCCCATCCCTTTTGGATTCACTAGTGATAAAGCTACTTTCCAAAGCTTTTTTTTTTTTTTTTTTTTTTAATCTCTAAAGCTGTTCAATTACTGTGTTCATCAATAGTAAATGGGACTCATAGCTCATTGATCAGTATTTGGTGGCCTCTGACTTCTGTGTTCTCAGCTCCTTGCTAAGGACAGAGGTGTCTAAGAAAGAAAGGAAAAAAATAATAAAAAAAAAGCTATTATCACAGTTACCACTGGCTCATGACCCATGCTGATTGCCTCAAGGAAGTGGACAAAGGTGAAATGAGTAAGGGGAATGAAATAGTTTAAGCCCCCTACAGCGATGAGACACTTCTGCCATCTGGTCTGCATTGCAGTCATCTCTGCTTAAATAAAGAACTCCAGGTTCCAAACTCATCAGGCTAGCACCTTTTCTAAGCTGTAAATAGACTTACCTGTTTTAAGGTCATTTTTATTTCTTGTTCAAGATCAGAACTTTACACTAACTTTCCTTAATACCCTGGAATGACTGCAGGAGTCTTTCAAAAGTCCTTGTAATCATCATAATTAATAGGGATTCTGATGTCCAAATAATAGTTTTAAATTCTCTGTAAATGAGCAATATTAATTCCAAGCTAGCCAGAGGCAAGTCACTGATGCAATTGTTAAGATCATTTAAGGTAAGATAAAATTTTTGGATTAAAGTTTATGAATAGGTTGAATGTCTTTCACATCATCAGTATTTAAGTACCCACCTACAACTCTATTAAAAGAGATTTGATTTTCACCAAGTGACCACTGTTCCACCTCCTGAAACTTCCAAGGCTTGTGCTGTTTAAGATTGGGGTCTTGCAAGTCTCTCACAAGACAGATTGCCTGGATGCCTTGTTTTGACCAGAATGACATCCTAGCTCATTTTCATGTCTATGTTCTGCAGTGATTGAGTCATATAAAGCTGAGAATAAATGGCATGTGATCTTACTTTCTTACATCTCCCATGTCATTATCTACAATAACTTATACTGTTGAGAAAAGTATATTTTGTTGAAGTGGTCTAGTAATTTCTGAAATGGCAAATAAAGTAACAAAATGGAAAAAAAAAATCTAAATAAATGGAAAGTACAAGTAGTGCAGAAGAATTACATGATGATTCAACAGCAGCAAAGTCATAGCAGTCTTAGAAGAGTGAAAGTGTACCAGGGCATAGAACTACAGACATTAAAGTCAGATGGGGCCAACCTGATCTTTTAGAACAAAATTGACTTGTAGCAGCCATTTTACTCTCCCCTTTTATTCATGTAAAACATAGAATAGCTTAAAATGATTCCATTATGGAATCCATATACATAATATGCTTCAGTCTTTCTTCTGCTCTTAAGGTACTGCTTTGCCCTTCCTGTCCAGACTAACTGGAATTTATGGAAAACAGAATGTTAGAATACAGTACAATACTTTTTGTTGAGTTATTTGTCATATTTCCATATAAATGTTTTTATTCTGGATATTTTACCTCTATAGAATCACCTAACACAGAAGAAGGGTAAAAAAAATGTACTGAATATGTGTTTGGATTACTGCAGCACTGGACAGCATCACTTATAAGCATAGTTTCACGTCAACAAGACAGCATAGTAACACGTTTGTTTGTAAAGTCTGCTTTTCACTGAATGTCTTTGTTGCATGATTGGCTTTCCTCTTGCAATATAAGCCTGTTGCATGATTGGCTTTCCTCTTGTAATCTAAGAAGATAATGTTCTTCATCTAAGGAAATCATGTTAGGATCTAGATGATATGAGCTTATTAAACACTGCAGTATATACATACTGAATTTGTCACCTGTATTTTCTATTGCTTAAATTAAAAGACAGCTCAGATGACAAGGCAGTGTCAGGAGATCATTTTGTGATATAGCCAAGCAGATCTAACAGGTGGCTGCTGATGTCAAGGAATGAAATCTTGCTCCCTTCAGCTCTTGGCTCCAGATGTGCTCTCCTCCACTCCCATGCAGCTTAGTGTTGTGTGTTTGACCTTATGGTGAGCTGACCATTGTGCCAGTGCCACACAGAGTAAACATTGGCTGCACTTAGGTTAAATATTAATCATGTTACTTTTAAAAATATTTTAACATTTTTTTCCTGAGTATTTTATGGAGGAATACTGTTTTTCAGATGGCAGCTGAACAGGTACCGTTCTCAAAAAATCTCTCAGCAGGAAGATTTCCACCACCTCCCAGCATGATACAAGATAAGCTAAGTTTTTAAGAGTCCAAAATGATATTGGAAAGACATGAAAATACAAACTGGAAGCCCTAGAACCAGAATTATATGGCTCAGATTGCATAGGGCAAGCAGGCATTAAGTTTGCCATATTCTAACATGATTTAACTGGTTGGTGAGAAAGGAGCCTACTTTGACACCTGACAATAGACTTTTAATCACCAAGCTCTGCCAAGATTTTGTAACATGGCTTCAGGTACATTTATCTTCCAACCATTCCTCACCCAAAAAAACAAAACAAAACAAAACAAAAAAAACCAGCAGTATCTTGCAATCCTTCCCTCTAGCATGTGCTACGTTATACTGTCTCATGCTGTGTTCTGGGCAATGTTATAGAGGAAAAAAATGGATAAAATATTGTTCTTACAAGAAGGTTGTAGAAGAAGTTTCTTCCTTCTCATGTCACCACAAACTTTATAATACTTCTCAGTTGACAACTAATTACGTACCATTATAAAAAGTCATGACTCATGAACACTGGGTTATCAGTTTGGATGATATCCTATATTGTATTGTTACATAAAACAATAACTGAAAACAACAACAAAAAACAAGTCTCCAAAACCTCCTCTGTGATCTGGCCTTGTTTCTCTCTGAGAACAGCAGATGACTGAATGGAATATGCAGCCAAGGATGGGATAAGTGGGAACGGTAACTGCCTGAATTCCAATAAAATAAAGTTGAGATAGCTCGTATCACATATTACAGCAGTAAGTAGCAAAAGCTAAAAGGCAACCTCATAACCCCAAGAGTCTGAACATATTAGTTATTGCAGTTCCTTACATATTTTTTAATTACTTGCTATTGTCTTGATAACACACAAGAAAGAAAGGTTGCAAATAAACTGTCCATTGTATGCTAAGAAGGAAGGAATTTCTCTTTAGAGCTGTTCATCATAATGAAAGGTGTTAATTCACATTTTCTAGAGTGGCATCTCCAGTAATTACGTTTATTCTGAACAGTGTCACTTTTTCAGTAGAAAACAATACCATTTTATCTTCTTTCCTTAAAAGCTTAAAAGCTTATGTGTTCCAGAATGGCTAAAATTGCTCTGAACAGGACTTTTCTTATTCTGTTTTGTTCAGCAATTAAGACTATAGTGCATCCGTGGTATTAATTGCAAATATTGTTAAGGCCAACCTTGACAGTTCTGGCAAAATGGTTCCCAAAAATCAAGATGAAAAATGTGGAATGGTTGCTTCAGAATCTCTGTCATTTTTAACATTTTTTAGGTATGTCTATTCCATTTTTACAGAACGTCATTGGGAATAGCCAAAAGCAAGTCATTCCCAAATCAAAATACTTCTACCCACAAATATCTATGGGTTCACTCATCTGAAAGTACATGTAGAGGAGGAAGAACGAAACTTGAACAATCCTTCTAGTAGTGCTTCTCATTCCTGAGTGAAGCCAACACTGATAAAGATTTTGAAAAACAATGGAAATTCCAGGATAGTATACACAAAATTTCAGCCTTTGCCCTTTACCACCTAAGGGGAGCTGGTAGTGGGAGCTTGTGCAGACAGCAGACCCTGCTGGGGTGGTGGTGTTCCATATTCTGCAGGAAAACCTTGGGGAGTTTGGTCTTCCTATTGGCAACACCCTGCAGGCACCAGATTGTTTGTTGATGTTTTGTGCCTGTTGGTATTTTGTTCCCTTTGATCAGTTCCAGTAGAAAGGTCTCCAGTTCTGTTTTTATTCACAAGACCTCTTGTGCTGGTTAATTGACTGCCCTCAAAAATGGTTCTAACAGTGGTTATTTACTCATCAGGGACTTGTCCCAGTTTGCTGTGAATGTGCCCAGCTACACTTCTGTGGTTGAAAGTACGGTTGATACCCCCTGATGAGGGACACAGGTATCACTGTGCACAGACCACAGGGAAGCCATTCAATAAAAAATGACTATTACAGTTGCATGAACCCAGAAGAAGGCATTAGAGGATATGTGACTGTTACAATCTTGGGACTTTAAATTGACATGTGTGACTCATGAAGTTATCTTCCTTTACCAGTAAGGTTTTTATTTTGCTATTCCTAAATTTTCCTGAAGGAGTGGATAGAGTAAGAGTCAGCTCCAGATTTGGGCACCTCCTAAACTAACTGACTACATGAGCTTTACATCCCTGAGCTCCCACTACAGTCACCTGAGATCTAGTCAACACAGATAATGGAGCCCAGAGACACCTATAGAGCCCAGGATACAAGGGCACATTGCCAGCCCATGTTAAGCTTCTAATCAACCAACACCCCTAAGTCCTTCTCCTCAGAGCTGCTCTCAATCTATTCTCTGCCCAGACTGTATTTGTGTTTGGATTGCCCCAGCCCAGATGCAGGACCTTGCACTTGCCCTTGTTGAACCTTATGAGGTTCACACAGGCCCATCTCTCAAGCTTGTCAAGGTCCATCTGGATGGAATCCCTTCCTTCCATTGCATCAACTGCCCCACACTGCTTGGTGTCATCAGAAAACTTGCTGAGGGTGCACTCAATCCCACTGTCCAAATCACCAACAAAAATGTTAAACAGCACCAGTCCCAATATTGGCTCCTGAGGAACACTACTTGTTACTGATCTCCACCTGGACATCGAGCCATTGACTGTAACACTTTAAGCATGACCATTAAGACAATTCCTTACCCATGGAGTGGTCCATACATCAGATCCATGTCTCTCCAATTTAAAGGTAAGGAGATCATGTGGGAAAGTGTCAAATATTTTGCACAAATCCCAGTAGATGATGTCAGTTGCTCTTCCTTTGTCCACTAATATTGTAACCCCATCGTAGAAGGCCACTGAGTTTATCAGTCATGATTTGCCCATACTGAAGCCATGTTGGCTCACACGAATCACCTCTGTATTTTCCGTGTGCCTTAGAACAGTTTCCAGGAGGATCTGTTCCATGATTGTATCAGGCACAGAGGTGAGACTGACTTGCCTGTAATTCTCTGGTCTTTCTTTTTTTTTTTTTTTTTTAAATAGTAGTTATGTTTCCCTTCTCCCAGTCAGTGCAAACTTCACCAGACTGCCACGACTTCTCAAATATGATAGACAGTGACTTTGCAACTTCATCCACCAGTTCCCTCAGTACCCACAGATGTATCTCATCAGGTTCCATGGGCTTGTGCACCTTAAGGTTCCTTAGCTGGTCTCAAACCTGATCTTCTCCTACAGTGGGCAGTTCATTCTTCCAGTCCCTGCTTTTGCCTTGTGGGATTTAGGCTAGAATATTTCAATACTGGATACTTGCTTGACTTGTGGCTGGACTGTCTCATAACTGTCACACACATGAATGCAGAAATCCTTATGTGTTATTTTCTTTTAGTATTTTTCCACAGCATGACAGAGGTAATACAGAATAGTGACAATGAGGTGTATGTATGCTTCAAATAAGCATCCTGACAAGAGCTCTTCACATGATACAGTATTAATAAAGGAGGACTGAAGAGGAGGCATACTAATTAACCTCCGTTTTTATGGGTCATTGCCAGATCTTATGTGCAGCCAAAAACATTTAACTTACCATAATGAGTTGCACGAAGTTTAGGGTATCAAATGTGCTGGTCACATTTGTCTTGGCTTAGTGAACACATGTCAAGTGAACTCTCCTTTATTTTAAATAAATGTTGTCAAGCCATTGCCTGATACCCTCTTAAGTGTATACAAACAAGCAGTATAAGTTTTCCTGATGTGAAAAGAAGCATGCTCCTCATTTTTAGTCCCACAGCTGTTAAAAAGTGGCCTTTTTAAAATGTTTTGTTAGCATACATTTCATAAGCATTTCAATACTAAATATGATTTCTATCTACTTCTTACAAAGATAAGGTAGATTTATTTATTTATTTATTTATTTACAGTGAAAAGATTTTACATTATTATGAAAGTATCTTCAGAAGAACTCATTGAACACTTTAATCATATGGCTCTCTGAAAGACTGATATGATATATTCAAAGGGTGGATTTATTATATGGCCATATTGAGCAAAGTACTATAATAGTGAAGGAATAAAAGAATATATGGCCTAAATACCTTCTGTTATAGGAGGCTGAAGGACATGAAATATCAAAAATATTTCTGGTTCTTGAAAGGTAATCAGCTGTTGTTCCCAAACACACCATCTTAAGAGACGATGAGATATTTGCTTGAGAGTGGAACTACCTCAGGGCTAAATATTTCTGTGGAAACCTAGGCTTGCAGGAGTGGAAAGGACCTCCTGAGGGACTGGTATACTTCTTGTTGTCACAAGAAACTCATGCTGTTTTTACACATCAGAAGTGGAGGGGAAGATAGCGAAATACACAGGTGTGAAAGGCAGAAAAAAATCAAAACAATGTAGCTGTGCTAAAATTAGTACTACCTATATGGGGCATGGGGTAATTGTCCAACCTGGGCTTTTTACCAGAATAAAAGGTGTTTGCCAGAATAAAGGGTGAGCTCGATGCATGGTTGCTCACTGCCTGCTCTGTATTAGTTATCTCTGCCTCTCATCATTTTTTTTCTCCCTTCCTAGAGGTAACCCTGGTTTAGTGAAGTTTTGCAGAACAGGTGGATTAAAGAATGGCAGAGTCCCTGTTCTTTCATTTTGTGCACTAGCATGCTATGCAGACAGGAGCTCAGGAGAAATCTGCTGTCTCTAAGGGGAACATTATGCACCTCTGCTCCAAGTGAAGCTATTAGCAGTGTGTGCTTTGCCTTCTTGAGTAAATGTACAGTTCACCTCAGCTGGTGTTACCATCTAGACAAATGAATGTGTTTATCCACAATGTGTTATCATTGTAGCTGAGGATTATTTACTAACTACTAAAACTACTTAGAGTGGGAATTATTCATGCTTTTCACTGCAAAATATAAAAGTCAGTATATCTGTCTTGCCTCCTAAAAATGCTGGGGAGGGGTTCCTTCATTTATTTTATTTTATTTTATTTTATTTTATTTTATTTTATTTTATTTTATTTTATTTATTTTATTTTATTTATTTTATTTTATTTTATTTTATTTTATTTTATTTTATATTTTATTTTATTTTATTTTATTTCAAATGTTTCATCTACTGCTACATTTTATTTATGGTATCTAATCCTGTTGACATCAAAAAGAGAATTATCATGAATGTTTTTGTCTTTTACCCACATTCCACCTTTGAAATGAGATCTAGATGTTTAAACCACTCGGGTGTTTTTTGAAAACTTTGGGTTTTTATTTGTGACATTTGAGATTCTCCAGTAAAGATTTCCAACTCTTGGAACAGAGTTTTAGCTGTGTGGTACGATTTGAAAAAGGAAACATGAAAGAGCTCTACTCTCCAGTATAAACTCATGCTTGCACTGGGCCCTCCATGTTCTTTTGCCTTTTCCTTGTGGTCTTATATATTTTTCATACAGATCATGATATCACACAGCAGTTCACTCATGTCTTCACCTTTCAGTGTACTGTATCATGTATTTTAGTTAGCAAGAGTATATATGCTCCATAACTTGCAAACGCTTTCTTCCATTTCTCTTTAAATTGAATAAAGATTGCTCTGGTGAAATATATGGTCATGGATGGATAAAACAAATTCTGCCAGTAACAATGGATGCTTCTGTAGGTACTCCAGTCACTAAATGCACTGAATGCTACATAGTTGAAGGCAATTGTTGTGGCTGTGTAGCACTCTTTAAGGATTGTAACCTGATTAACATAAAAACTAATTTATTGCTAAATCTGTCCATAAAACATTTCTTATGCTTGCATTAGTTTATATTATCCCTGTTTTTAAGCTCTGACAAAAGAATTAAGCTTTGTTTAAATGCTGTCCTTTTCATTACGTGAATGGTAGTAAGATTCCTCTAGATACATCTTGTTTTAGCTTCATGTCTATCCTTATTAATAATTATACAGTTTATGAATGCAAAACACACAGTCTGGAATTTCTGATAAATAAGCAACAATGAGAATCTGATCCTACTTGCTTTGGAGGACATTCAAATTCCTTTGGCTCTGTTAATTGGATCTGTTACTCAAGCTACCACTGCTAAAATAGAGTGCTTGATATGTCTGTAACTATCTGAGAAGCTTGTAATGGACATAATAACTAGAATGGATACTTAAATAGTCAACAGGTAAGCTTGAAACATTCAAGGGAAGAATTTGTAGGAAAGGTTCTTGGTCTAGACTCAGGTTATTAATGTGAATTATCACAAATTTTTAGAAGGGAGAATCACATCAGAAATTGCAAGTTACCCAGCTGTTCTAGTAACACAGAGCTCAAACAATTCATGTGAAGTACTAATTCAGTTTGATATTAATGGGCCTAATGTCTGGGTTTCCTCTTTGTTTTAGGAACGGCTGGTGCTTTCTGTCTTACCACGATTTGTAGTTCTGGAAATGATAAATGATATGACCAATGTAGAAGATGAACATTTGCAACACCAGTTTCATAAGATCTACATTCATCGCTATGAGAATGTCAGGTGAGTGGTAGAGCCTCTCTAATATTTGTCTTAGCTGCTGCTAAATATCTCGTTTGAGAGTTCTTCTTACATTGTTTTATCCATTAATAAATTAGAAAATTAATGGACTTCTACATAATAACTGAACAGATATGCACTTAGGTGCCTTCTCTTACTCATCAGGATAGCTGGCTGTTTTTGCAATAGTGAGACCTCTTTGAACTGAACCTTTAGAACTGAACCATTTGTGCATTTTATTTTACTTTTTCACCTTAGTTGTGTGCTCAGGGTTACAACGAATTTGAAGCTGTGCCTGCATGTAGGCACAGACTCTGTCACAATCTTCCTATTGACCCTATGGAATGAGAAATTAGAATACTGTAAGACCCTCTCAAATATGCAGACATGTCATGTGTCTACCCTGATAAGTAAATATTTTCATTCAGTACTTCTTATTATCACTTTCCTAATTCCATTATCCCCCCTGTTAAATTTCGCCTATCCCAAACTTAGGTTTAGGGGTAATAGTAATCACAGAGCTGCTACTCAATAAGTACTTACTGTACGTATTAAGATGATCCACTTCCATTCTATAATTTTACAGAATCTTTGAATTAAATGTGATCTCTCACAAACAGTATATTTAGATAAGTCCATAATATTTGCCATAAATTTGTCCCAAAACACATGGGCAAGTGATTGAACCGCCATCACTGAAGGAAGTGGAAAATATGCATCTTTTGATATGGGATGTGATTGGCTAAAAAAAAACATATACTTTGCCTTTTGATGAAATACAAATATAACTTTGTCTGGAACAGTTCAATAAATGCAGTGTTGAACTTCTACAGAAGAGTAAATAGATTATCTGCTTCTTCTGTGGTTTTGCAGTACCTCATACATACTCTTTCATTAAATCTAGTGGAAGGTCTCAAGGACCCTTACAAAAGGTTTGCTTTGCACTAAATTAACATAAATTTCATTACCTTTTTTCATTCTCAGTAAGTGTTGCTGTAGAGCAATCAAAACAGAGAGAAGATGGACCTTCTATTTGAATGGAAAAGAGTTTTAGTTAAGGATAAAAAGTCTAAACATAATTTAGAGCACAAATGCTGGTGTGTTCTTATGCATGCCGCCACAGAAAAGATCTTTTCAAAATTGTTTCTCAGTATTTTTCCCTAAATGTTGAGCAGAAAATACTACATGAACCATTGGGTAATGAACTCTTAGTGTCCCATTAGGTTACTTTTGCTGTTTTGATAATGAAAAATGGAGAAATTGGTCATTTGAAAGTTGTATTTTCATAACTATCTAGGCTATTATTAATACTCATTCCTCTTTGTGTATTTTGGTAATTTTCCTTTCCTTTCCTTTCCTTTCCTTTCCTTTCCTTTCCTTTCCTTTCCTTTCCTTTCCTTTCCTTTCCTTTCCTTTCCTTTCCTTTCCTTTCCTTTCCTTTCCTTTCCTTTCCTTTCCTTTCCTTTCCTTTCCTTTCCTTTCCTTTCCTTTCCTTTTTTTTTTTTTTTTTTTTTTTCACAAGTAAAAATCCCACCCAGCCTGCGAGCCTTTTACTTTATCCTCATCCGATTGAGTCTTGTATGGTACATAGCTGTGCAAAGCCTGAAGATCACTATGAAAAAATAAAATATTTGAAATCAAAGACACTGTAAAAACCCACATATATAAACATATACATGTATAAACCCACTCACAAAGAAACTATTAACAGACAGCTGGGTGAAAAGTCTCTGTGTTTATATAGCCTTCTATACTATGGGTTCACTATGCCACAGTCTTCTCACTGTTAAATGGGGACAACAGTGCTTATTAAGTCTTAATTCTGCCTTTCTGAATGATCTGAAACTCCAAAATTTTCATAAACCTTTTTCATTCTTGGTGGTATTTCCTTACTCCTTTTAATATTTTTATTTGATACTCCCGAGTCTCCAAAAGTGTAGCGCAAAAGTAGAATGACTTTAAAATATTTCCTTAGTTGTAATTCACTTCTCAGTAACTGTCTTCTCAGAACACACCTTTAATAGATGTTGAATAAACACAGAGCACACAGAACACATACAACACACCAGATTGTAATTTATCACATGGAGTTACCAAAGTAAATAAACTGCATTATTAATATCTCTTCTCCTTTTTTAGCATCCTTTTTGCAGATGTTAAAGGATTCACCAACCTCTCCACAACCTTGTCAGCCCAGGAATTGGTTCGAATGTTGAATGAACTCTTCGCCAGATTTGATCGACTAGCACATGTGAGTTTGTGAGTTAAGAACAGCTTATTTCCAAAGGGGCATGGAGTCAACTCTGTATTTGGGAGCTTTGGGGAAAATACTATAACCACCACTCATATTTTTCCCACTGGGAGTTTATACAGCTACTGAGTTTGGAAGACACTGACAAATTTTAAAAATGACAGCAAGTGAAAGCTCAGATAGTTATCAGAGCTTTGGGCTTTTGTAATTCTGGAGGTTGTCTAACACAGTTTCTACAGAACTTTTGTAGTTCTGGTCCTTTCTAAATTATTTTATTATTATTATTATTATTATTATTATTATTATTATTATTATTATTATTATTATTAAGACCTTGCCTTTATTTTGACTTTCCTTCTAAAAACAAAAGAAGGCTAGAAGACCAATTCATTTAAATGATGCATAATTGGCCATCACAGTCATTGAAAAGGTTAGTTGCTAGCAGATTTTACAGTCTTTTGGTTGAATTCTATCTTACTCCACAATGAGATTAATTAAACAGAGTAATGGAGTTTATTATGTTAGACAAATCAGTTGGTACTTAATTTGTACTACATAATAGAAAAAAGCTAAGTGCAAAGCACAGAAATACAAGCACACTATAACACATGCTCAACTTTGCTAGGCCTGTATTTTCTTTTCTTTCTGTTAAAGTTTATTTGGTCAAAGACTGGTTTTGTTGCCACTATCTTTAAGTGTCAACATGTGAGTTGGCTAACTAATCTGCTACAGTAGCCAGTGAAGGTCTAGTCCTTGCACTATCTCTCCTGATCTGTGAATTTGATTTTCTCTCCTACGTGTCTCTGAGTAGACTAATTTAGTTGTTTAGAGCAATTCTCTAAGAGGCACAAGACACAGGGAAGAATCACTGTAATCCACTGAATGGATTTGACAACAGGGGCTAAAGTGATCTACCATTACTAATTAGATTTACTAAAAATAATAATAATAATAAATAAAAACTGAAAAAAAAAAAAAGGCTTTTGGTTATGTTCCTTGGCTGTGGTCTCTAAGACCTGGATGTCATAGTACCTGTCTGGTGTCCTGAAAATAGAGATTGCTAACAACTCCACAGAGGAACAGAAAATCTGACACAGCTCTGCATGGCTTTTGGTCTTTATGTCCTAAATGTGGAGCACTGCACTGTATAGAAAATCAAGATGCCTTACTCAGGGTTCTGGACACTCATGAATGGGCTACCTGCCTAAAATATAGGTGCCTAAATCAGTGCCTAAATGACCTTGGAAATTTTTGGAAGTGGACATGGACTGACCTGTAACATGAATTTTAAGTACGTGTGATATACATGAACCTAACTTTTGCTCTGTTGGTGTTACATGAATCTTTCAAACCTGTCAGAGGTGCTCCTCTCAGGAAAAAAAAAAAAAAAATCCCCATTTTTTCATCTGATTGTCCCAGAAGATAGACAAATTCTCATGTGTCTTGGAAATCTATTCCATTGCCTTAACACTCTCACTGCTAATTCGGTATGCCTTGCTTCTCATTTGATTTTTCCAGATCTGAATTACATCCATTGATATGGCCTACTTTTCCTAGACAAAAGAGCCATCTTGTAGCCTCTGATTTTCTCCAGGAATACATCTGTGTCCTTTGATCAAGTCACATTTCAGGTTTCTTTTTGATAAAAGAAACAGACCAAGCTCATTGTGAGTCTTTTTTCCTCTGTAAAATTTATTCCTTCAAATGATTCTTGTAGCTATTTTTCTGGGTTGCCATTATTATTTTTTTTTTTTCAGAATCTCTTTTAAGACATAGGTACCAGCACTGAAAGCCATTTTCCTGGACTAGCTTCCACACAGATCATCACCTTTCCTCCTATTCTCTCTTTCCTTGATCACTGTCCAAAGATCACATTTTTTAAGGTCTTGCCATCTTGTTATAACACATATGCCTGCATGGTGCTTGATTGTTTCACCAGTCTTATTTCTCCTGCAAATATTATTAGCAATGGTTTCATACTTCTCTATAAATCTTTGTCAGCCCTTTTGGAAAGAGATCCTTTCAAAAACTCACTTGAAGGATCTTCCCCTAATGAGGATTATACATTAGCACTTAGATTTCAGATCTTTCACTTAAATAGTTCTTAATCAGCTTAATTAGGGACATCATAACTCTTAATAGCCACTGTTACTGAAGCTCTTGCTTTGCTTAGAATTACCATCAAAGCAAAGTGGTCAATTGCAGAAAGCTTGAGGCAGTTTCTTTGGATTTTGAGGAAAATCCTTATAAATCTTTATTACTTCCAAATAAAAATCATATTCTATAATCTCATATAAAGGATTGTTTGACCTGCTATATATTCTTATATAAATCATATATTATTAAAAAAATACACTATTTCACAGCTTACTGAACAATGTAGTTTAGTTTAGTTTCATGTTTCTCTTATTCAGCCTTTGTTTTTCTTCTGCAATGCAGAAGCAGTGAGCTCTGATTTTTTATTGTATATTTTTTTAAATCTTCAGCTGGTTGCATCAAGTAGTATGACATATACTTATGAATATAATTGATAACAAAAAATTCCATAATATCTGTATCATTACCACAGAACACTTTCAATCAAAATTAGAACTCAGTTCAATATTTCTTAGAAGAAATGTAATGTTGTGTTATATATAGCTACTTCCCCCTTCTAATTGCTCTATGATATTTGTGAAAGATTTATAGTTATTAAAGACGAAAGTGGCAGCTGGAAAATAAGAAAAACATGTTGGCATAAAACAGAGAGGAAGAAAAGGTTTCTCTATATATCCATCTACTGTGAGGTCTAAACAGAAACTTAATTAATATTAATGTTTTCCTTAGGCGAAAATTCTGATGAGAGAATGGAAATAAGTTGACATTCAGCAAGATACTTTAAGCCTGAAAAAGATCCAGCTTTTATGAAATAATACTTATTTCTGACATTTGTTTTTCCTCTGTCTTCTATGCAGTGCTAGATGTCAGCAAATACTATGATTTAAATAGTTTGTCATATTTATTAATGTGACATTAATCTATGAGTAGATTTGGTTTCAGATATGGCAGAGGATAGAATAAAACCCTAAAGAGAGAAGGACACATTTGTAAGTTTTGTCACAATAGCAGTTGAGATGTAGTCCAAAGTCATTGAGATATAAACGTAAAACCACACAAAATGTTTTAATTTAGACACATGCATATGCTGCTAGAAAAACACAGTCATATTTGAAATTGGAGCCATCCTTAAAATGAAGCATTGATGCTGAAACAGAAATCCTTACACAAAAGTCTAAAATTTAATATTTCACATAAGAATTTACTGGTTAATCTGTAAAACACATAATTTCTTCGCAATCTCATCAGCTTTCATTTGATAAACCAGAATATCCATGCCTCTTACTTAGAAGAACTGTAGATGCTAAGTGGAAGATTCACATTTTAATGAGCTTTTTTTCACTTTAAGTCAGTAGCCTAGTGTTAGTGGGAGACTTATGTAATGTGAATCACTAGTTACTTACACATGTTTAAGAACTGATTACTTTTTTTGAAGAGAGGTGGTCTTTTTCTGTAACATTGGTTGAATTCTGTCTTGGGAGATTTCAGACAACCTGCTAAAAAGTTCACCACAAGGGAATTATTGGTCTTGCTTGTGATTAGAATTTCCAGGGCTGGAAACCCATCTAACTAGTGAGATCTTCAGCCAAGAATGCATCACATAATCCCTGTACATGACCTCACAACAAAGAGGGAAGAGTGGAGGGCATTAAAGGCTCTTTTGTCTCCTCAATAAAGACACTCTTGTTGCAGTGTTTTACGTTTCCTTGACACATTTTACTGCTGAGGTGGCAGTGCTTTGTTCTTTTGTGAAATGATCTTCAAGCATGTAACTCTCAGAACTCCCTAGAGTTCCTAAACAAAACTGTCTGTTTAAAGGTATGGATCAGTAAATAAAGGTGTGAATATCCATTCTTATATGTTTTGGGTACTGTATTAAGAAGCACAGTTAACTGGATTGTGAGCATACATATTTGATATTTAATTTGTTATAAGGACATTATACAAATTTATAGTAACAGTGAGAAGTGAATATTCTTTTTGCAGTGCTTAAGGTTTTTTCCCTCCTCACCAATGTCAATAATTAATTGTCTAATACCAGTGAATAGACAACAGTACTAAACAATCTTCTTACTAAAGTTATAGTGTTTCAGATGCTAAAGAGTCCGGTGAATCATCAAAGGATCTAGGCAGCCAAATAAAGCAGTAGTCCGTAAGATAGTTTTAGAAATGCTTGTCACCATAATTAATCTACAGGTATTTTATGAAAAAGTCAGATGAAAATGACTGATTAAAGAAATAAATCACCATGGAAGTAGTTGAAAGTTTAGGAATAGAATCACTTAAGTCCAAAAAAAAAAAAAAAAAGAAAAACCAAAAAAAAAAAACATAGACCTTGTTGACTGAATTGAGATTTGGATAAAATTCTGGATTTACAAGTGTACTATTAAGAAATGTCCACTTTGCGCTTTATACATCTGCAGTCTTAGAAATTCCTAAGAGGCACAGGTTATGCACAGTTCCATGTGGAACTGCATAGAATCCCAGAATGGTTGACTTTGGAAGAAACCTCTGGACCTCATCTGGTTCAATCCACCTGCTTAAGGAAGGACACCCAGAACCATGTCCAGGCAGCTTTTGAAGATCTCCAAGGACAAACACACCACAACCTCTCTGGGCAGCCCCTTCAAGCGCTCAGTCATTCACATAAGAGAAGTGCTTCCTGATGTTCAAATGGAACCTCCTGTGTCCCAGCTTATGCCCCTAGCCTCATGAGATTCAGTGGGCTCTTCCTTTGCAGGAAAGAAACATGCCTTGAGTGTCTGTACTGAAAAACCGTCATGGCACCACCTAGTAATCAACACCAAATACAGAAGTCACAGCCATTTCTTCCACAGTGTGGACAGGGACAGATGAGTAGATATTTCAGAAAACTCATGCAGGAATGTGCTTTAGTTCCTTCCACAGAACAAGAGACCCCCAAATCATATTTTCTGTCAGCCTACAGAAGTCCTAACCACCCAGCCATAGGTTAGTCTCCAAAAGAAGTCATTCCTTACATGATCTGTTAAACTGGTGTGCAGTGTAAAAACATTTAAGTATTCTGTGGTGTAGTTAGAGGATACAAGATGGTGCATTGTCATGTATTTTCCTTCATTTACATAAAAAATAGAAACAGTCCTGGCAGCCATGACCCAAAACCTGATCCTCCTTTCTGCCAAAACACCAGACTAGAGAATTTCCTTCCATCTGGCTTTGTCAAGGTCCTAGCTTTGTTTTCAAAAGTGGCAGAGCTGCAATAAGAAAAATCTGGATGGACTTCTTTTTTGAGCACACTCAGACCAGCCTGCTGATTAAGAGCTTTGGCCTACGCCCCATTCATGCTGAGAAAGGCCTTTTATCTAGGTATCCTGTACCTTTGGCAAACATTTCAGGAGTTGAGCTCTTGCATACAAAGGCCAAGTCTCTGCTTCCTCCTTCTCTGTCACTTTTAAAAGATTTACATGTATAACCTCTTTGTTCTACAGTTCAGCCTCAATAATTTCTCAACCACAGTGTTCAAATTTTATCTTGAAATTAGAAAAATTGCTAATGTGGATTTTCTTTTGGTCTGTTAAGTAGCCTATTCCCTTGAAAAGTAGGTGAAGTGATTAATTCACCACAGGCACATTTAAAAACATGGTGTAACATACAAAACACTTTTCTCCCCCTCTCCTCAGAAATTTAGCCGAAGGAAACAAGAAATATTAATGAAGTTTCTGTCAGCTTCTTTTAGTAACTTGATATTTTAGCAACTCATTTCTTCAGTTCTACTTTATGACAGTTTACTTTGTTCCCTTTCCAGTCGCTAAGGGTGTATTTAATAAGCTTAAACATAAATCATTCAAATGCATGAAGTAGTTATCTATGAAAGAGCTGCATATTTTCTTTTGCAGAGAATTAAGTTGATTTGGAAAAAAAAAAAAAAATCTTATCAATTACCTCTGAATCTGTCTAGAATTACTATTATTTATATCTGAGTGTTTAAGCCTGTTCAACATCCACAGGCAAAAGTTCTACTGATTTCAAATGATCTTGGCAGAATCAGTCCCCTTAATTTTTCACTTCTATCAAATGAGAGGCAAAAAATAAGTCGGAAAAAAGCCTCTATTTGTGACGTGCTTTGAAATGAATTGATACCATCAGCAAATAACACTACTGACTGAGTTTGGGGAAGGGTACAAGATGATGGATACTGATGTGAATGTCTGTACAATATCATCTGTCATGTACATGCCCAAGGAGAACTTCTGAAATTACTTGTGAGAAGGTGAAAGGGAGTAGAATAAAATAAAGATCATGACAGACAAAAAGTAGTATAAGAATTTAACACTATCATGTAACAAATGCTGCATCAAAATTCTTGTACATCCATTTTCTCTTATTTAAGTAATTTTCTCATTTTACAGTTACTTCATACTTTTTTAGATTTTTCATCCATTTTTATTTAATGGTAACAGACAACTATTTGGTAATGTCACAGTGAGATGTTGTTAGGAATTGGGTTTGAGCAAGCTTTAAAGTGTGAGGAAAGGTGATCCTTAATGCTGCTGCTATGATTTTATACCACTGAAAAGCAGGTAGGCACAAACAAAACTGCCTTCTATTTATCACTGCAGCATGGCTATTCGAAAGACACATATTACCCATAAATCTAGCATTAATATACTAATTCAACAGAATGGCAAAGCATCTAACTTAAACTGGAGGTGTGATTCAACTACAGAGTTATCAGAGGAGATCTCAAGAGACCACACAGTCCTCCACTGCCAAAGCAGATGCTATCAGTCCTCTGTCCTTCCTTACAGTTGTTAAACTATCTTTCACTAACTAAAACATTTCCAGTGATAAAAAAATCCACAGTTCACTTGCAAAACAGGTATTGGGAATATAAGATATAAAGGGAAATATAAGAAGGGTAAGGACAATATAACCATACTGTAATACATTTATCAGTCAGAACGATTCAACTAACAAGACAAATTAGGAAGACAAGCAGTCATTTAAATGTTCCTTGTTCCTATTGCCAATAGAGACACTCTGCATGGTTGTTTCACCAATGCAGAAAGACATGTGTCTTGTGTCATGTCTGTTAGTGCTGTGTGGGTGCCTCACATACCCAGGGGTCTCTTTCAAATGTGCCATAAGCTTATGTGCAGACAACTGAATTAAAGCCCAGCTGACTGCTTTGGCTGTGAGCTAAATCACTATAGGTTTAAATGAATGCATTTGCCTGTCTGTCTTTTGACTGTAATGGCAGGCTTGGCTGCTGGCTGACATATGGACACCTATATATAGTCATCTAGATTTGGATATCTCACTCCTGTAAATTACTTCTTCCTGAGCTTTGGCAAATGACTGTAAAGATGACGTATCAAGACAAAAAAAAAAAAAAAAAAGTACACATTCACGTGCAGCTGAAATAATTTCCTGTGTCACATGTACTTAAATTTGAATACATCAAACCCGCATTAGCAGGTCTTGTTCATTAAGATTCTTCTTTCTTATTTTTTCAAAATCATACCTTTTTGTAGTGGTCTGTCTTGTTCTGGTTTTCAGTAAATGAGGAGATATATAGCCATGACAGAGGTCTCATTTGAGCGCATAGAAATTGCGCTCAAATTGAAGCGCATAGAATCAGCGCTTCAGCCAGTTTAAATGAGACATTATTATCCAAACATATGGGCATTTTTCCTACTGCAGACTGAGTTTTCTAACTGTGTGGAATTAGATGCTCATTTAGTAGGGGAGTCCCATGTCTTCAGATAGGAAGGTACCACAGAATCAAGACTGCACTATATTTTTTTAATATAAAAATATAATTATAATACCAAAATATCATAGTGTAATAATCAAGTTGTATCTTTCTTTCTTTCCTGGAAATTGAATATTTGAATATTTTCCTTTTTATTTCTAATTTCCTATTTATTTCTAATTATACTATAGTATACTATACTATATAGTATACTATACTATACTATCAGTTGTAATCTATGTCTAGTGGGTCTGAATGTTGTTAAAGTGCTGCCTTTTGCTTTACTTCACTTCAGTCAAATTAATATAACATTGTAAATGCTTTTTCTACTTTGTTGATGTAAAATCAAATGACAATTAGAGTATGGAATTTATTGAATCGCACTATTAGCAAAGACAACCACAGAATCTGTGTTTTATTATATCTTTATATCTGCCATTTTTCTAAGTGGGGAGCACTGGAAAGTTTGAAGAGGGACTCTGACAGTTTAACTTGCACTGATTTGTGTCATTGAGTGCTCATTTCTAATTGATTAGCTGTAGTGTTTCATAGTTTTATTGTATAAACAAAAATTTGGATGGAAATTGTTGTAAAGTCAAATCTCTTGTTCTTTCCATTGAGCAGAAAATATATGAAACTGAATGTTTCAGTGGATTTTAGGGTGTGAAATTTCAGTTGCAAGCCTATGAAACGTACTCATTGCTCATTTGTGTGGGTCTGCAGAGGGACTGAAGAGAAAGAAACAAGGAAAGAAGAGTTACATGTAAAATTTGTCATTTTAGAAGCCTGAGTATAGTTTTAAATTTCTTAATGAAACTTTGTCATCTAGATATTGCACTCTTAGAGCCAGTGATAGTAGTAGCTGAAGATGAAGCCAAGGCTTCAAACACAGTCAGCTCCTACTGATGGTTTAAGGAGATTTCAGGGTGAATCAGTTTACTTTGTCCCTGTGACCACAGCAAATATTACCTTCACGGGTATGTGTTATGCTTTAGCTGACTTCAGCAAAAGTTTTGGGTACAAAGATTTTGGGTGAAAGCTTTTAGGTGCAAAAAAATGGGGTATGAAATCATGCTTTGTGTAAGTGTGGCCCCACCTGACTACTGTGTACAGTTTTGAGTGCTATAATGTAAGAAGAATAAAAAACTATTAAAAAGTGTGCAAAGGAGGACAATAAAAGACTCAATGATCATTATGGATCCCTTTCAACTTGGGATATTCTGTGATTCTATGATTGTAAGTGTTCAAGTTCTTTTTTGCCACTTTGGATTTTGAAAGACTTGGCTGAGATTCAGTACAAAGTTTTATTCTTCCTAGGAAAAATCTTGAATAATAACTTGGATTCCCATTCATTTGGCCACTACTCAGTTCCTGAGGCATTGTCAGCATTCATGTTTGCTCCTGTATCCTACTTAAAGTTGTCTTTTTCCCAGTGGAACTAGCAAAGGGGACTGCTCCCCTTTTATTAGTGCAGCCTTCACCACAGGTTGGTAGAGAGAAAAATAAAAAAGCTGAAATAACACCACATGCAAAAGTTTGCTATTATCTAATGAACCAGATTTAGAAATTATCTTGCTTCCCAGTAATGACCAGTCTTCATTTAAATGTCCTCTCATTGGAACCTTTACTGACTGAAAGTTAATCTTGCATTTCAATGATTTCCCCATCATGAAAATGCGTCCCTGACTCAACTTGCAGTATGTCCTGCCCCTATGCACTTGCAGTTCTGTCCTCCAGTCGTTATGGTCCCTATTCTTTGGCATTGATTATCACCTGTGGATACCAGACCAGCAGAATACTTTGGGCATGATTACAGCTTATTCTGGGCTTAGTTGTTCTGCTTGTCTGGGAACTGCAAAAGTTTTGGCAACTTACTAGAAAAGGATCTTCTAAAATAATGATCTAATCACACCACAATATGTTCTTTCAGTCTATAAGGATATGTTTAATAAGTATTTAAGGAATAAAATTCAATATTTGCTTCTAGGGTAAAAAGGATACAGTTAATAAGTATTTAAGGAATAAAATTCAATATTTGCTTCTAGGGTAAAGGATGTTTCCAGCTGGATGACAAGTAAATATCATTTTTCCACAGTACAAGCCTAACACAAGATACTTGTGATATTTTTGTGATGCAGATACTTGATCAGCTCCTATAGCTGCTGGGAATGCAACAGTGGAAAACAGGTGGAAAGGGATTATCAGTAGGACAAAAGAGGTTTCTCTCATTTATTTCCAGTGCAAAAAAGGGGCAAAAAGAATGCCCTGGAGGAATATAGTCTAAAATGTGTTATTCATTATCTCAGCTGGTGTTTCTGAATCTTTGGCATAGCTTCCAGTGTAACTATGCTGAGACCTTTCTCACCATCAGCAAGTCCACCTCTGCCTGCCTGACATAACACATAAATGGTTATCTTTTTTTTTTTTTTTTTAATGAAAAAGTAAAGGTGATTTATTTCAAGACAGAAATAAATCAAGATAATACTAATCGCAAACAGGAAACATCCATTACATTACTTTTCAGGACTATTTCCAACCAGTTTTAAATTTATTTTAAAATTATAAGAACACAACTGCAAACCTTTTCTTTCTCTTTTAATGTATTTACATCTAGGAACATCACTGTCTTAGAATAAAAATCCTGGGGGACTGCTACTACTGTGTGTCTGGGCTCCCAGAACCTCGACAGGACCATGCACACTGCTGCGTTGAAATGGGGCTCAGCATGATCAAAACTATCAGGTAATATGATTTTTTTCTTCTTTTTTCATTGGTTCTGACAATGTCTTGTACTTCCTATCTAAAAATGTTATTACTAGACAATTAGTTCTTTTGGTGGATCAGAGATCTCAGGATTATCACTGTGAAAAGAGCAGGACTTCTTCAATCCATACAAGGCACCGTATGTGTGGAAACATGCTAAATGCTACCTTGCCTATAAGCTAGTTTCTAAGGTAAAGTGTTGACACCATTGTCTATTTAGTGTTTTAATTATTTTTTATTGTATTAAAAGGATTACAGCAAACAATTTAATCTGCTCATCCTCAACCTCCTCATAAAAATGACAACAGTATAAAGTAAGAACTGTTAAGATCTGTGAAACTTATTGCTCTCAAAACACACACAGCTACCGTGTTACATGGTCTGCAGCAGCTAGTCCAATCATTAACCAAGACATCTCCAAAAGAGGTTTTCTGTCTTTTTTTTTCCCACTATATCAATTCTTCTGACATTCCCTTTTCCAAATTCTTCTTCTGTTGCTGTATTCCCTAAAACAGTGTTTCCTATCCTGAACATTCTCCTCTTCTTGTGGATGTTTTGCCATGCATTATCTTTGTCTGCTTCTTTTCCAGACTGCTTTCCTCCCTTAATCTGAGTGTGTTTCATTATGTACATTAGAGAGTTAGGGTGCACTGCAGCTACTTTATTGAGATCTTTATAGAGAAAGAATTTGGCAAAAATTAATAAATGGAAAATGTAACTGAGTAATGATTATGCAACAATGATCTGTAAGGCTGGATTCAATTATCACAGACTAAATGTTGCACAAAGTAATCAATATTTTGCTTCTGGAATCCCCACAGTGAAAGTGAAACATGAATTAGAGAAAAAACGTTGATGGAAAAAAAGCATTGTTAAAAATATTTGGAGATGCATATTAAATCAGTTGCATTTGTTAATACCATCCACAATGAACCCATTGTAAGTCATTTTTCTTTTCTGTGTTTCTCTGAATTTCCTTATATATGTCGAAGTCTCTGAAATGCTGGTGTTCTGTTATGAAGCAGGTCTCAAAGACCGTACTCCAACAGAAATAGTACTATAGTTTTCATATCTTAAATAATGCGTGCATCCTACAGGAGCTGTGAAACCAAAGCCTATTAGGACTTTGGTCATCCCAGACTAATTCAGTTCAAATTGTCTTCACTTTGTTTAATAATCATAGTATCTGAATTTATGGCTATCCGATAAGGTTTTCCCATGGGTTTTCTTTTCAGATTACAGAAGATCTTACTTATCTTAATGTGCAGCCGTATAGTAATCAGGGAGGACCAATCCTTCTATGGGATATTACAAATACTTCAGTCTATGTCTAAGAGAACTTAAAATTACCATCAGTCTTGATGGTAATTAGTACTGAAATTGATAGAATTTGCTCAGTTAAAATGAAAAAAAAATTGAATAACTGAGTTTCTGCTATATTGATCTGTGCATATTTGATCTATGACCTGTTAAAAATGACTTTTTTATGATTATAATGTATTTAATCTTCATCTGAAGTTTTTTATGAAACAAATATTTGGTGTGTTAAAAATAGTTGGGAAATGGCCCAAGATATAAGAAACTTTCAGAGTTTCACAATTATGTTCATATTATATAGATGAATTCGCAGCCTTCTTGCAAAGCAGTGAAAGTTAACATGAAACATCTAAACATTGAAAGAGTACTGATAAAGATGACATGAACCCTTGTTTCTTTTTTATCTTGCAGAGCTCTGTGTTAGTTCTTAAATCTCAGCTATGTTTTAGCTCAAGCACTTAATGTAGCTTAAGAACTTGATATTAAAACAACAGCAACAAAGCCACCCACCACTACTCCCCCCCCCCAAAAAAAAAAATAATAATAAAATAAAAATAGCATTTATGCTATGAGATCCCAGATAAATTGGGATTTAGGCACTTAAATTGAGATAAATCCATGTGGTTCTAGATCTTTTGGTTCTTCTAGCAGTAAGTTCTTTTTACATTTAATATAGAAGGTATCTCTAAGTTAAGCAGACCATATTTTCTTCTGTAGATCCTCCAAGATCCTATTCTCTCCATTGATTCTATGTAGTTCATAGAATCATAGAATCATTAAGGTTGGAAAATACCTCTAAGGTCATCTAGTCCAATCTTCCCCCTACCACCGGTATCACCCACTAAACCATGTTCCTAATTACCACATCCTTGAACACCCCCAGGGAGAGTGACTCCACCAACTCCCTAGGACACCTGTTCCCAATGCCTAGTTGATGATGTTGCAAGGATCAGTACCTCACTTCAGCTGAGACGGTGCCCAGAAGTCCACCATCTTATGATACCACTACAGAATTTTCCTTTTAGTCTTCTTGATGATTACAAAGTCAGCAGAAATTAAACAAGAATGTAAAATAATTAGTTACACAAACTGTAAAACAAATCTGCTTGGACAGGTTGACTCACAAGGGACTTCTAGGTGTTTTAGTATGACTCATATCCTAAACTGCTTATTCATTGTTAATTGAGGCTTTTCAACTTGATCTTAAGGATGTTAAATTTGAGCCTTAAGGGCTTTAAATTTGAGTCTTGCTACTCCACTGCTCTCTTTGCAAATGCTCAGGGTTCAGCCAAACAATCTAAAACACTGTTTTCTCTATAATGTTTTATGCATCACTGTTTCTCGTTACAAAGCTTATACAAGAAAAGCTTTTCTTGATATTTCAAATGTCATATATTTTGCTCTCTTAACCATTGAGCTCAATTGAAATATTACTTTAATCCATGGGAATGTTCCACAAAATTTGATTTTTAATCTAAAGCAAGGAAGCTTTGCCCCATCACATTTGTTCATGACCAAGAATCCTAACTCTGGCTGTCTTGCAAGCCCCGACCTTCTGCAAAATGTCCTAGAATTCAATTGAAAGGGCAAATGAAAATAAATAGAACAAGCTCTTCATCTTCATGAAGATTCATTTATGTCCATTTATTCAGATGGTTCTCACATCTTTTTACATGCTATGCAAATCTTCCTGCATGTAAGTATATTATATTAATGCCTGTCTATTCTGACACTTCGTAAAAATAAGATAGTAGAGGAATGTTTAGTCATCAGATGATAATGTTTCATTTTCACAGCTATCACCCAAGCTAAATGGATGTCAGAGATAACACTGAGGGGAACTAAATCTGTAATTGCTCTTATCTATTAAAAATAGTCAGTCATTTTATCTTTATCTCTATTGATATATGAGAAGGGGAAGATCTGTAAGAAGAAAGTAGTCATCAGCATTTTCATTGCCTGTTAGTGATGTTTAAAAGCTGTGTTGGAATGCCAGATGGATGGGATATGTGATAAAATTCAAGATAGGAATTCTACTTGCTGACACTCAATTATGGAGCACAACATTAAGACCTAACAGTAAAATGAGGTTAGATTTGTTGAAACAATCTCTTACTCAAATATATTAAAATGGATGTAAAATAGATAAGAGAAAGAGAACATAAAAGTAATTCTAAAATGAGATAATTTCTAAATCACATTATGCTCCAGTCAGAGATTATTATGCTTGTTCATTACAATTTTCTATTCTTTCAGTTGAGCTGTTAAAAGAGGAATTATTATGTAAAACACAATGAGAGGCCAAGGGAAGTTCAACAGAAAAGTGAGGTAAAGGAGAAGGTGGGAAAACAGGAAAGGAGTAGAAAAAAAATTGTTGAGACAACTGAAGGAAATAACTATAAAGAAGAGGAGAGCACACTTCCAAAGTGGAAATTATAGATGATAGTATGTTAATGTCAAGACTGAGATGATAATATTGAATCTTGGTGTTATGTCTTCATTTTAAAGAGCTTGTTAAGCATATTTATAAGGTTGCAGGAAAAAAGTCCTGCAAATAATTTGTGAAGCAGAAGTACCTTTGAAATAACAGAATTACATAGACTGTTATACATCTGTTTTGATTATATTATTGATAATATTAAATAATAATAATAGGAATAAGTTATTTGCTAGAGGCTCATTAATATGTGCAGAAAACACTGGATTTAAAGATTGGCAACAATATTACTGAAAGAAGTGGTGGCTTTTCTGTCTCTCAGTGTTTTCAGATCAATACTTTATTTTTTCTGGAAGAAATACTTCCATTAGACACAAGCTACTGGAACACAGAAGAACAAATACAAGTGGGTAAAATGTACTGTTCTGTGTCACACAGTATATTAGGATGGACAACTGTACCTTTGATTCTTCAGTTTGGAACTCAGTAGCAGTGTAGGTGACAAGAACTGCTTCCAGGTTAAAAACTGTTTTCTTCACCACCATCTTCTCAAATATCTTTATCACTAAAATCCCAAGACTGTGTAAGGAGTCCTCAGGGACTCATTCACATAATATAATGATGTAAATCCAACTCTAATATCGACATAATGGTGAAAAATCAAGCAAATCTTTTTGCTGATATATTTATTTGGTAAATCAAGGAGTGTTGAGTGGTTTCTTCTCTTGGATTATTTTTTCACTAAATTACCAGCTGAAAGAGCAATTATTATGACAGAAAAAATAGACCCTGGATACAATGTAGACTAAGCTCCAGAAACCGTCTATAATAAATTGATAAGTTGTTAACATTAATATAAATTCATGAGAATAAAGAAAGAAAGAAAATAAATAAATAAAAGTGAGACTATCTTAGGTGATCTCAGTGATTGACCTGCTAGGTTTTCAGCTCTTTACATTAAAAAAAAAAAAAAAAAAAAAAAAAAAAAATTGCTTTTAACTTCATCTTTTGGGTATTAAAATAAAATCATAAAGTGATTAATGGGGGCTAAATAAGTTACTTATGCAATGAAGAAGCCAGGAACTGCTTTCATAATCCATGAATTATTATTTAATTAATCCATTAATGTATTCTTTCCACTGATTTTTCTTGTATAATATACAAAGCTCAGTCTGTGTTGGAGCTAGCTCTGATTCACAGAAAACAGAACAATGTTTTACAAAACCAAAAACTATTGTACGCCTTCATTTCTGTATGGTGGTGGAAAGATATTCACAAGATATTCACAAGTTCTCAGTTCACAAGTTCAGTGCATTTCAGATGCAAATCACATCATCCCTTTCACGTGTCCGTTTCAGTCACTGACAATTAATGAACAGAACATCAGGACAGTATATCTTTCCCTGCTTTTGCTATTGGATGCCCATATTAATCAAACTGTGTCATGACCAATAGGCTTGTATACTTCCGAGTCCCCTTTTCTTCGAATGTACTACCAAATACAATCAAAACAATATTGGCTAGTTATCATAGGAGTGTATATATTTATACAGCTGTTATCACATACTTTTCAAATGACAAAGAAAATTTCTAATAATATTTATAGTCCCTCTTGTTTCTTTCTCAGAGAAGGCAGACATAAAAAAGAGGAATATGGCAGTAGTTTAACTCTGTCCATGTTGCTATAGTATCAGTCTGAGCTCAAAGCAAGTCATTTACATTCATGATAAGTCTGATGATATGAAACTTCTTCAGATAGCAGTTGTTATTAACACTGGAATTCATCACTAGTTCCAAGATAGACCCACCCTTTTAAACTGTCTTCATGGGATAATATCTGCCTTAAATTGTAAATTCAATGCTGTGGAAAGTCCATCTGCAAAATGTTATATCCTGTGAGCCATAATACCTTAGCTGTATTCTTTGAACCTAAACGTGCACCCTGTTACCTAGCTTTTTTAATGTAATGGATGTCTGTTTTGCAAGGATGACACAGCTCCAAGAATCACACCTCTGTTCACATACTACTGTCTCAGAACCAGAAACCATTTGAGTTCTTTCAGGAAAATGCCACAAATCTGTTAGGTCCAACCAAAATTTTTTCTATGTAATTGAACCTTAGCATCAGAGGACAGTTCAGTTTAGAGAGGGCTACAGGAGACAGATTGATCCTACTTTCTGCTTAAAGCAGGGTCACTTATGACCCTTGTTTAGTTTAGAAAGCACAGTCTTCCTATTCCTGTTAAAAGTGCATTAAGACAGCAATGGCTATGTCTTGACAGATATCACACACAAACTCCTGAACCTGCAGGAGAGCTAGCCAGCCAGGAAGAAAACATGCTGGGGCTGTTTTAAATATCTCAGTTGGTAGACAGAGCCTTGCACAGTTACACTGATTAGCACAGATGTGGATGATGTGTCACTGTTTGAACCTGAAAGGCATTCTGTTTTCTAGCAGCCTCAGAAAAGCTTGAAAAGTAGATCTGTGACTTTTGACTTACCTTCTATATACAGATAGGAAAGCCTCAGATTAGTAGCACTAAAAAATATATAAAATAAAATAAAAAATCTAATATCCATCAAACAATGTTGACCAGACAGATATGCCAAGATCTAGTTAAAATCAATGAATTTTTCATCACCAACTTGACTGAAATGAGATATGGCATGAATAGCATCAGTCACAATTTCATTGTCCTGAATAAGATATCTCATAGCTTGTGAGGTAAGCTGGGCTGTTTTGTAGAGCATCAATAATTCAGCTTAATGTGTGGACCTTTTGAAAATATTTGCAGAAAACCTTTTAAACAGTTGAAGCAAAAACTTAAAAAAAAATTTAATTCATATTTGAATAAATTTAATAGTCAGAAGAACTAGAAGATGTGGAACATGAACATATGCAAAGAGAACACCCTTTATTTCAATATCTGGTATGTGGTATTATTTATGATAAGGTGTTTGGTTTTTTTTTCTAAATAGATGAGAACTAACTCTACTGAGCATCATGACCCAAGTTTTGTAGTCTCAAAGTATTTAACTGCTTTTGTCCTATAGCAGTGTATAAACAAGACTCTGCAAAGTGGCAGTCTGGCTATTAGGGTGTTGGATTTGGCTATGGAGACAACTCAGGTGAAGTCCCCTTCTCTATGTAATTCAGAAATACTTCAACCCAAATCATTTCGAATTAAAAAAAAAAAAAAAAGTGTCTTTTTACATACTAATCAATCACCTCACCTTTCAACCATGACTATTTCTTCTTTATTTAGGTTAAAAACTTACATCAAAAGTTTGAGGAAATATAACATCTCCACAAATGTTCTCAACAACTCTGTCCTTGGTCTTGTGTTGCAAATAGCAAAGCAATAGAAGCAGGATCAAATCTCCATCATGGTTTGATTCATGTTCTGGACAGTCTGCTTAAATATATCTGACTGCCTGTGGTGCAATTCAGTCAGGTCCCTTTATGCAATTAGTTTCCTACCTATCAATGTAAGAACATATTGCTGTGAAGGGCAAGTAAGAGAAGGATGTGACAATAGGGCCCTGCAGGTGCACCAACGCCAGAGCTGACAGAAACACAAAACAGCCCTCGGTCAAAGGATGCAGGCAGGTGGCCAAATCCCCACTGACAACAGGTGAAGTGCTGAGATCAAATATCACCTCGGCAGTGCACATGGAAAAGTTGCTGGTAAGCTGTGAAAGACAAGAGGGGATAGGGCCTTACATAGACTCTGCAGTGTCATGCAAAAGGTAGCATTGACAGCAGAGCTACATGAAGCTTTGAACAAATGCAAAAGTCCTGTGTGCCTTAATGAAGTTTTCTCAAGACGTCATTGCATATTTATAACAAAGGAAAAATTAAAATCCAGCAACTGTCAATGAACATTCAGGAAACAGAGGTATTACTCAGTTGCACCATTGTTTATACCAGGCCTCCCCAATGAGATGTGTGCATTAATTCCCATACAATGTACAGATATAGGGCTATAATTTACATTATTTAAAGTTAAATGACATCATTTACTAGTAATTAAGAATTGTTGTATTTAAAATTTAACAGTCTAATAGAGAGTATATATATATGGAGAGAGAGAGTATACATGTATACACACACTACTAGCCTATTTATTAGCCTAAAAAAAAATAAAAAATAATAATAATAATAAAAAAAGAAAAAAGCAGACTGGGGAAACTATTGTGTGGGGATTATTTTGGGGGGATTTTTGGGGGGGTTTATATATTTTTGGGGATTATTTGCGTGGGGATAATATATTGTGTGATAATACCTCTGACAGTTATGAGTGTTAGTTTACATATTTTTGTATTATATCTATAAAAGTTCTTCACAACACATTACAAATTACAGTGTTCTTAATTCTCTTGATTGTTCTCATAATACTTAAGACACTTCTTCAATGTGGAAGATTTGTTTTCAAGTCCTGTCTTACAGAGTCAGGTCATTATGTGTTAAATTTTCATATTTCAAGCCTTCTTGACCGCAAAACAAAGAAATTTGTAGATGAAAACTATACACACAGACTATCTAAACATGGATAAATTCCCTCCCAAAGCTTGTTCTTTTTATTAGCTTATTAATTATTAGCTGATTAACTTTGTGTAAATCTGTTTCTTTAAATAACTGAAATATGTTAGCTTCCTGATATGATGAAAAGGTATTCTGTAGTAGACAAATAGCTGCACTGGGACATCATAGGCATGTTTTTCTCCAAGGTTTTGGATTTTGCAGGAAAGGGAAATAAAGATTAATTGCTTATTTTCAATTCCTCACATTTTTGTGTGACTGATTTCTCTCCATTTTGAAACTGTTATTTCATTATTTGCTTCACGAAATAAGTAACGAAAGTCCAAGTATTGAATTCAGTATGCAATTTTCTTCTCTAGAGAAGGTCTGTCAAGGTCATGACTGAGGCATCTGAAGCAATGGTAGTTAGCTCCAGAGTTATGAAACAGAGCTGTTTATTCTTTACCTTCTCTGTTGTGTCATCTGGCTGCCCTGATACTGACTTCAGTGACTGTAGAACTGGGACTCTTTATAGAGAAATAGCTGTCTTGTTTGTAGACCAACAGTAACATGCTTTTCTGATCCTGAACAAGCTATTCAAATATTAATGAGCACTACTTCTAACAGTATTTTCTGTGCAAATAGTTCTTGTCACTCAGGTAGGACTGGAAAATTTTTCTCTTTGTCACCCCAATGGTTCAATCATCTTAGTTGTGAGTTTCTTATGGTGATGTGCTGGACTATCCCAATACAAACTTGGAAGAAGCAGTCCTAGGTTTAAGGTACTTCTGAAGTGGCTGTAGCTGTGAATGACATGTGTTTTCTCGTATCAGAAAAGGAAGATATTGTTTTAACACAATGAAATTCCCCTTATAGCCCACAGATATATTAATTGAAAACAATGTTGGGACAAAATCCCTCTTCTGAGGCTGTTGACAAATATGTTTCTCTGTGTCTATTTTTGAGCAGTGCAACGGTCTTTACCATCACATTGAACTGAAACAACTTATTTTTGAATCACATCATTATCATAACAAAGCAAATAATATTCTGGCCAAATCTACTGCAAATAATTCACCTTTGGGCAAAGAGTAACTCTAGAAAGTTTTAGTAAAAAAAAAATAAATAAAATTTTGAAAATTATTCAAAAATATAATAGAATACAGAACTATATACAGATTTGATTATAGTAGTTTTTCATGTTGTTGATTGTTCTTTTATAATTCTAAACTAATGGACTCAATGAGTTCAACAAATCCTTTCATTCAGGCATGTTTTTCTCTCCCTATCTTTCCCTTTCTGTCTGATAGGAGTAATATGTGTGCCACTGAACCATGCATGCAATTAAGCACTTAATGATAATCTGGCTTTTACAGTCATTTTATCACTACCCTTACTTTGCTACCTAGAAAAAATAGCTCTTCATTTTGCAGATTAAGTGGTTGTTTATAATAAATTGATATTGCATTTTACATTGTATTCTTTTCTAAAAGATATGAAAAATATGGCTTATACTTTCACGAGTCTGTTTTTTGTTGTTTTTGTTTTGTTTAACAGATACGTTAGGTCAAGAACAAAGCATGACATTGACATGAGAATAGGGATACATTCAGGATCAGTTCTGTGTGGAGTGCTGGGCCTGCGAAAGTGGCAGTTTGATGTCTGGTCATGGGATGTGGATATTGCAAACAAACTTGAGTCTGGTGGAATTCCTGGGTAAGGCAACACATATTTCCCACAGTCAAAAAACATTGTCAACACCATACACTATGCACCTTTCCAACAGATTGTCTTTCCATTATTCCATCAACTATGACTTCTTGGGTTTCTTTGTTTATTTTTTTTTCTTTTTCTTTTTTTCCTATTTTGTGATTGGAAAGTATTTGTAAAGCAGAAGAAAAAAAAAAAAAAAAAAAACATAGAAATGGTCCGCTTGCAGGGGTTTGGAAAAAGACAAAAATATTTCTTTTCCTTTTTCAGCTAAGATTTCATGCAGATGGTCAATGGTTGTATTCAGATCTGGTACATGGAGATAGGCCAAATTTACCAATTAGGTGTCGACCATCCCTGAGTTTCTCTAGTCTTCATTCTGCTGCTGTGAGGCACAGTAATGTAATTTTTTATTTTATAATGCACAAAGTATGGGAAGAGTTATGTCTTCATATGTTGATATGGCAAGAAGTTATGGATGACAGGCTAATAGAATCATACAATATACCAAGTTGGAAGGGACCCACAAAGATGCCCCTTTATGCACAGCCATTTATGTATGTGAAAATACAAGACTTTCCATCCACCTGCTTAGTTTTTCATCTGTGGTGGCTAATTTACCTGGAGGATAAAATATTGTTTTTGCCTGACGTGAACTATATCTCACTGCAGTTTGGAAACTGCAGATCCTAAATTTGAAGCAATAGTAGTGGTTGCAGGAATCCTCTATACACTTTCAATTTCCTCTTCCATTGATGAAACATATAGATAAAGATCCCAAACAATGACGTGGCAATGGAAAATAGAAGTAATAGCCATGGAGATTTTTATGTAGAAAAACTCTAAGTGATTCTGTCATCTTGAGTGAGAGAGGTTTTAAGTCATCAAATCTGAGTCATGTGCTATGCTCCCTACATATACATCAGTATCTGTAAGAGCTGTCAAGTTCCAAGGAAATTACAAAGTTATTTGGTTTACACTGTATTTGCAAATGTAGGCTTCATCCACTGTTTCCCATAGTAGACCTCTAGGCTAAGGTATATTATTAAATTCAACAGAAAATGAAATGATTAATGTTCTGAAAACAAGTTTATGCTCTGCATATGTCATTAGTGTAAAAAACTACAGGCTAAAAGAAAAAAAAAAAAAAAAAAGATAAAATAAAATCCCTGATGCTTATCCCATGAGAGCTCCAGATGACTAAGAAAGGTCATATGTTGCTTTGTTAACATGAGCAAAACAATTATCTACCTTTCATCATCCGTGCCAGCAAAAAGTGTAGTCTATTGCTGTTAATTCATACAAGTAATACAGCTATTAATGAATAACCCAGAGAATGCACCACCTTTCTGGTGTCAATAAAATGCCCAACTAAGTTGCAGTCTATTGGAGCAAAGTAATTTCCACTCTTGCATATCTGTTTGCTAACAGAACAAAACCTATACGTGACAGCAGTTTGCTAAGTCTCTCAAAGCAGTGATTTACTGACTGATGTCTGATTTCCTGGTGCACAGAGTAGAGCAGTTAAGGTCACTTCAGCCTCTCCTTACTTCTCCCTGTATAAGATTGTACATTGTTATTTAAGAAAATTCTTTTTCCAGTTCCCATCTTCTAATTTTCTTCTCCAGGTACATCTAGGTATTAATCTTTTGTATTGAATTGGCATAAAACTTAGCTAATAATTAATTTTCCAGGATGCATCATTGACAGGTATTTTTTAAAGCTTTAGGTCTGATACATTTTCAACAGTAGGACAGATGATACTTTTTGGCTTCGGTGCTCAGTTTCACAATTTACTGTATTTGTATGAAATTAGGGGACTCTCCATTATACATTTATTTTATTTTATTTTATTGGTTTTGTTTTGTTTTGTTTTGTTTTTAAGTAAGCTGTGGAAAAGGTGAAACCCAAAGTATTTTTAATCTACCAACTCTTTATTAGTATTTGGTCCATTTAAGGGTATTACATCAATAGCCAGTTCCATACTCTAGTTAAAGCTGTTATCATTTCCATTATAAAATCCATATTTCAGGACTTCATAATACAATCTTATGAAATTATATTAGGTTGAAACTCAGCACAAAGATAGTCACCCTGGCAACTAATGTATCATTTTCTTGTTCACCCCTCTCCTCCCTCCCTTTTTTTTTTTTAATTAGTAGTTTACTTCAATTGATTTAGCCTATTGTAAGAGCTAGGAAATGCATTATCTTTCAAAGATATATGATCTGGTTTTAAAGTCCAGGACAAAATTTGCTTATATTTGAGATATTTGAGTCTTTTTTTTTTTTTTTTTTTTTTTTTCTGACAGTTTTACTGAGATTTGATTACAAGTGTACTAATTTCTGTGAACATCATAACAGCATGACTTCAGATACTGAAAGTTGTACAGGACTTATATTGACTTCAGTGAGAAGCTGAGACAAGTTAAAAAATGGCTGAGCTATAATTTTTTGATCTTTTAATTATAGACTGATGTTTAATATTCCATATAGACCCAGTTTGTGCCAGGTTATGATACTCCTGTTTTTTTCACTATGATTAAAGACAATCGACAATTGATTCTTCTAGAAATACCGGCACCTTATACAGGTGTTTACAAACTTTTCAATCCAGTAATATTTTGTTCTTATAGTTGTATAGAGGCATTCTTTGTAGTTCCAGAAAAAAAGTTCCTAGGGGATGTGCTAGGACCATTTTCTTCAGTCAAGCCAACCAATTTGCAGTGCCTGAGAAAAATGCCTCAGCACATGCCATCAAGAAATGATGAATTTTAGCTGACTCTGAATTTTAGAAATCTGTCTGCAAGCCTGACTTTCAAAAAGTGCTATGAATCCAAAGTTTAAAAAATTAGACAGTTTTAAAGTAAAGAGACAGTACATTTATTTTTCAGTTAGCTAAATATCTAATGAATATTGCATTCATTATGTTGCATTTATGATGTTGTTTTGTAAAGTATTGCATGGCTAACCATGCAATATAATATAATAACCATGCAAACCATGTGTTTCAGAGGTGTCTTCAAATTATCCAACATATAGGTGGTTGAAGATTTCTTAAAACTAGAAATAAGAGCCTTTTTTTTTTTTTTAAATTTAACTTATTTCTGTCCTTCTCAAGTAATCATAACTATGATGAAGAAAATCAACATCAAACACCCCCTAGTTTTGTTTTAAGACATCCAAAGACCTATTATGTTTTTGCAAAAGTTAAGCTGTTCATATGTCATCTCTTGGATTCATTAGATTCACTTTTGAAAAAGCTTTTAACTCACCACTTAATCTTACCAGAAATTATCACCCCACCTGTCTAGTACATGATCAGTTTGCATAATTATTCCCTAATTCACTTCAGATACAATCAGACTGCTAATTTAAATAGTCTAAGCTACCTTAACTAACTGAAGAAAATGAAAGCAGTTTCACACAAGCTGCTCTAATACATATCATTTATTTTCCTCTGACCATATCTACACGAAGTGGTAATTTTGATTCATTTTGAATAATATTTCACTCAGGAAGATCTCTCTTTAAACTATTACTGTGAACAAAGGCATCACATATTAATATCAAATTGTTTTTCCTGTGACAAGATTTTGTGTATTCATGAGATCATATTGATGAGAATGTGCTTTGACAGTATTTATCCCCAAATCATCATGTTTGTTGAATACATTGTTTTATTTTCTTTATAGAAATCACCATATACAACTGTAACACTTTTATTTATTTATCATATAAAAATTGTGCAGAGCCCATAAAACTCCTTGTTACCTATTTATACTAGAGCACAATTGGTATTTGCTACTACTTATTTCACTTATACAGGAGAATCCACATCTCCAAGGCCACTCTGGACTGCCTCAATGGGGATTATAAAGTTGAAGAAGGGCATGGCAAAGAACGCAATGAATTCTTGAGGAAACATAACATTGAGACGTATTTAATTAAACAGCCTGAGGAGAGTCTGTTGACTTTGCCTGAAGATATTGTGAAAGAGGCTGTCAGCTCCTCCGACAGGAGAAACAGTGGGGCAACATTTACCGAAGGATCATGGAGCCCTGAACTTCCATTTGATAACATAGTAGGAAAACAGAATGTAAGTCAAACTTCCTTTAATATCATCGAGTATGAATGCATGCTTAAGTGCGTTTAAATAATGGAAGCCTCAGAGAAAACAAGTTCATCTTTAACCTTTTCTCTAACATATACTGTAAGAGCAGATGATTAAACAAATTGTTTCAGGGCAGAAATAAATCATATGCGTAAACTGGGGAAATTCCAGGAGCACAGCTATTTTCTTTCTTCTTTTTTTTTTTTATTTTTTCTCCAACTGAAATGTAATACTATAGTAATACTGTATAAAACTACAACTTAGTTTTAATTGAATCAGTCCTTAGAGAAGTAAATTAAAAGTTAATCTAATGTAACCAAACTAGCTGGGACATTTTAGTCAGAGTATGAATATCACTGCACATCATCACTGTACTGCCATCGAAGTGAAAGAATATGTGAGTGGACATTCTGACAGAGGAAACAACATAGTGTAAGTTATTGATAAGTAAAGGAAAGAAAACAGATCTACCTAAAATAAATAAATAAATAAATAAAAGCACCTTGCTAAAACATTTTGTCCTTTCCTTTCCTTTCCTTTCCTTTCCTTTCCTTTCCTTTCCTTTCCTTTCCTTTCCTTTCCTTTCCTTTCCTTTCCTTTCCTTTCCTTTCCTTTCCTTTCCTTTCCTTTCCTTTCCTTTCCTTTCCTTTCCTTTCCTTTCCTTTCCTTTCCTTTCCTTTCCTTTCCTTCCCTTTCCTTTCCTTCCCTTCCCTTCCCTTCCCTTCCCTTCCCTTCCCTTCCCTTCCCTTCCCTTCCCTTCCCTTCCCTTCCCTTCCCTTCCCTTCCCTTCCCTTCCCTTCCCTTCCCTTCCCTTCCCTTCCCTTCCCTTCCCTTCCCTTCCCTTCCCTTCCCTTCCCTTCCCTTCCCTTCCCTTCCCTTCCCTAAAAAAATAAAAAAAAAAAAAAAAATGAAAGGCTGATTCTAAAACATAAATAAGGTTCAATCACAAGTGAGTTAGAGCCTAAAGTCATGATTAGTTTGATAGAAATATGAAAAAAATGAAAACTGTTCCCAATCAGACCTTTTCCAAAAGCATTACAACACTAACTGCTAGCACCTTAGGAACCAGCAATTCTTATACAGTCATAAAAATTGCTTGTGAGGTCTGCTTACTTAGAGGAATTGAAGCTGGAAAGGTTAAAATGCCCTCAGACACCTGTTTTCACTACATTTGAAAGATTAATGGGTCTTTATGAAACAAGGTTGACTACATTTATATTACATTTTTCCTGAGTGATCGGTAATGACATGATATATCCTTTCTTCTGCTGCACATCCTTAGTCCTACTTGTCTTCACTGTCTGTTGAACTTCAAGCATTGTGTGCAGGCCTTTCTGTCAACTGTCTTCTGCTTCTTGCAAATCTGGTCTGAAGTGATAAGCCTTCACAATCAATCAGTCCATAGTGCTGTCTTCATCTCTTCAAAGTGTATTGAAATTCTCTGTGATATAAAACACCTGCTTTATTTATATTCTGTACATCCATGTATCTGTATGTACACTGCCTTTTAGTATTCTCTGTATTTTGTTGAGTTCCCTCTACTTTCTCATTTCATTAGGAACAGAGGTATGAATGCATGCTGTTGTACCTATCTTCTGATGTCTCTCTCTTTCTCCTTTCACTTTAAGACCATTTCTCTAGTCCCCAAAAAATCTTTGTAGAATAGGCTATCATTTCACTGATATTTTTTTCAGCTAAATCTGACCCAGATACTAACAAAAAAATAAAATAAAATAAAATAAAATAAAATAAAATAAAATAAAATTAAAATTAAAATAAAATAAAATAAAATAAAATAAAATAAAATGAATAAAATAGGTTATTTTTTTCTGTTCTATTATTGAAAAAAACTCTCACCTAATGAACTAGTAAAAAGTTCATTAAAATCATTGAAATAAGCATAGCTAAACTGTTGTCTTACAAAGATGGTAACAAATGATCCATATCTAGAATTGTTTTTTGCTATTTTTTTTAAAAAGAGAATAGAATAGAACAGAACAGAACTGATTTTGTACTGGAAGCAATTAGAATTTTATATTACACAGATTTACAATAAGCTTTTGGGTGGACATTAGCTTTAAAAAAAAAACTACTATTTCAGGTGTGATTAAATTATGATGTAATTTTTAAATTTAACATTGAGAGAGTAGTCATTACTGCTCACAAATAATGCATTTCAGCTCAAGATTCAGATAAATTTAAATCATACTAGGATATAGTAGTTTTTTTTCCAGAGGCATGTCAGCCTTGGATGGGACAACTGTTTAATAACTATAATTATGCAGCCTAAAAAGCACTGATAGCAACAGATGCCGAGAATCCAAATAACAGCAACCTAACAATGTCACTCCATACATTTGAATATTTGCCAATAACACTTAAAAGATTTCTTTACCTTATGTAAGTTATTTAAAAATTTGAGTAACTACTCACGTTTAGCTTAGTTTTAGCTGTAGGTATGTTGAGAAGCATATGAAATGGCAGACAGTCTGGTGAGCTCTCTTGCCCAAACTCCATTTTGCTGTCATGCATATTCTTTACCCCAGCCTCACTTAGTATGAGGTAACCTGAAGGCAGCCTAAGTCAGTGAATTCAAAGTGTCTTGATATGAGTGAGGAACAGAATAACCGCTATTTACACATTCATAGACATTAATAAAAGATGTGAGGATCTATGGTGCTGTTACAACTATGTGCCTTAGCTATGGTTGTGAGGTAAGCCAAGGATGCAAGTGTCCGTTTGGAAATTCAGACCATGCCTAATATGGAAGGAGCTTTCTGTTATTGAAACAGGTGTCTGGGTTTCTTTTCTAAAGCAGAGAAAGCCAGACAGAAGTTATTTTATGTTAGGAGAACAGAGCTGGATTTCTTCTTTGGGCCTTCCAGAGGGCCTTCCAAAATATGGTGATTAGATGTGGTATTAGAGGCACCTAATGGGACTGTAATGATGTGAATTAGACAAAAGTAAATTAAAATGTCTGTGTTTTAGTAAGCATATCTACATATCTTAGTAATGGCTGCAATGACTTAGCAGTTAAAAAAAAAAAAAAAAGAAGGCAGGAAAGAATGAAGGCAAGAAGGCAGGAAAGGAAAGGAAAGGAAAGGAAAGGAAAGGAAAGGAAAGGAAAGGAAAGGAAAGGAAAGGAAAGGAAAGGAAAGGAAAGGAAAGGAAAGGAAAGGAAAGGAAAGGAAAGGAAAGGAAAGGAAAGGAAAGGAAAGGAAAGGAAAGGAAAGGAAAGGAAAGGAAAGGAAAGGAAAGGAAAGGAAAGGAAAAAAAAAAAAAACAGCAAAAAAGAAAAGAAAAACATAAATAATTCCAAGACAGTGGAGTATAAACAAGATATAATTCAGTTGAAACCAAGGCACCTGCATTTTTGTCTACTGACTGTCCTAGGTGTCAATATCCCATAGAGTTTAGTTAATCTTTAGTTAGATTCCTAACTGTAAGGGTTTAGTGTTCTTTGAGGTACTCCAGGATGCCATCCGCATACATGGATGTGATAAATAATACAAGGGACTTATAAAAAAATCTTTGATCATCTGGACTATATGCTAAAATCAGGCAAGAGACTGTGATGTCTCGTACACTGCTAATCACCCAAGCTGAAACAATATAATGTCCCAACTAGTGTATTATCTGAACAGTTCTCTAGGCTTCACCCTGTGGAGTAAGATCTTCATACAGCTTCTTAACTGTGACTATCTATTGCAGTTTGAGATACCCTAGCACACTTCAGCTGGTTCCTACCCATACCAACAGTGCATGGGACTGCTGTAGGTCCTGTGTCACATCTCCTAGCTCTAGATTGCTTTCTGGGATAACCTAGGACATCTCAGCTAATTACTGCAATTGACTGGGCAACTGAAAGTATCCAGGGTATATATTGTTAGTAATAGAAGTTTAGACACCAAACACCTAGGCATCTTCACTTAATTGTCTTCCTCCTGAACTGCCCCCTACCTGTCCCCTGTCTCTCTAAATATGTGAGCTTGTATTTCCCTACTTATCTCTAAGATCTGGTGTTTGATATATGAATAAATAATAATAATAATAATAATAATAATAATAATAATAATAATAATAATAATAATAATAATAATAATAACAATAACAATAATAACAATAATAACAATAATAACAATAACAATAATAATAATGTAAAGCTTACCTAGAGCTTTATAAAAGTCACTGGCTATAAATTTCCCTTCTTTCTCAAGTCAGGATGACTGGATTTATTAAATATCATAGAATCATAGAATATCCTGAGTTGGAAGGGACCCTTAAGGATCATCAAGTCCAATTCTTGACACCGCACAGGTCTACCCAAAAGTTCAGACCATGTGACTAAGTGCACAGTCCAATCTCTTCTTAAATAATATGTTTGGTTTTAATTCATTCTGTTGTTTATACTCAGATTCAGGTTTCGCGGGGGGGGCGGGGGGGATGCCTAAAAAAATCTGTATATTTTTTGTACAATGAATTGTTATCATCAACAACAGGAAAGCTCAAAAGACTATTGTAGGATTCACAGCTATTATCCACAAAGCTGTTCATGAAAGTGTAGAAGAGGTAGCAAGGAGAACTAATATTTCTTTACTTAGGGAAATCAGAGTCTTAAAAATACGGAATGAGGATGGGGCTGCAGAGACAAAGTATGGTTAGAAGATATTCTTGGCCAATAATTTGCATGATATTTTGCTTTGTTGTTATTACTAATTACTGGAAAGCATTTTTTTAAGTGCGTGTATGGGTATAAGGGAGATGCTCTACTAAACTCAAATATGAATTTTCTTATTTTCCTCTGAAAATAAATACAAATTCAGAGTCAATTTTGCACCAATACGACTGACTGTTGCCATGCTCTTGACATTATGGCATGTCCATCTGCTACAAATCGTAAACCAGCTCATACATTCAGCAAGAAAACTGTTCTTCATATTAATCAAATTTAAAAAGATAATTTGAAGAAAAAATAATCACTTAAGAGAATGAACTGAAAACATCCCCTTTATGTAAATAAAACACAATACCCAGCTGAAACAATAGGGACCTTCTCCACCCCCATTTCCAATGCTCATATAGTAATATATACTCATATAGTAATATGAGTTCTCAGGAATTAATGCACACAACACCATTTTTTATGATCTTGTCCTTTAAGAGTGATTTCAGATCCTCTTTTGAGATTTCGTCGCCAGAAACTGATAATAAATTTCCTGCCCAGTTTAAAAATATATATATGAAAAAAAAAAAAAACTTACTTTAAAATAACTTACCCAGTTTAAAAGAGATAAGAATAGCTAAATTAAGTAGTGATTTAATGTGTAGTAATACAGTATTGACTCAATTGTTTCCCTGGGTTTTTGCTCCAATCTTGGAGCTATCAACTTGATTATCAAGTTAATTAACATATTAGGCATATCTGAAATATTATTATGAAAAGAGAAACTTAGGTATCAGTTTCCTTGATTTTTTTCCCCAAAATCTTGATGATACTGGTTTTCTGATGGGGAAACTGGAGTAGAGAGACTTGCCAAACATTTATGATTGAAGCCTTTCTTCTACTAAAGCAAGCAAGAAGATTATTTTTCACTTCAATAGGCAGATGATTTCAGTCCTAATATCATTTTCTGTCTATATATTGGACTCTTAAAAAAATGGAATATGAGAAAACTAGACATTAGCCATGACTATGGAGTCCCTGGACTTTATTTTAGGACTACAAAGAGAGCTGTAAATTAATGTTTGACAGCAAGTACCCTTAGTGTTTGACAGCAAGACCCTTACTTGTGTTTTAACGTGATCTCCAAGTTTCATTAAAAGTTAACTGTTCACTATATTTTGAATAAGAATGAGGGAAACCTCCCTATCTCATTATCTATACATAATCCTGTGATCCAAAAGAACTGGCTTTCTAGAGAAATGCAGTGAAAAATCCATTCTAACTTCCTTGTCGCAACAGTGACTTGAAAGAGATAGAGAGGATCTTTTCCAGCAAGGAGCTATATGATACATTTCCTAAAGCAAAAGTGTATATTTTTCCATATTTTTTATTTTATGCTGTGATGTATGAAGGTTTATATACTTTCCATTCATTAACATGCCTTAACACTTGGGAATATCAAAGGTAGTAGAGTTTATTTTCCCATTCAGCCTGCACCTTCCCTGTAGTTTGTGTCACAAAATGGTACCAACTCTGGATTGAGTTATTTTTATGAAAGCAAACTCTACTTCTTTCCTGAAGGTGAAACATCCTTTTTACTACCTCCACTAACTTTCATTTGCAAAGCCGTGCAAGAGACTTTTTTTCTTTTTCTTTTTTTTATGTCAGTGAAATATCAAAGGAATAAAGCAATTGAGATAATATATATATATTAAATAATATGAATTACAGTTACATTAAATCATATAGCCTAACTGTAATCTTGACTGGCTAAAATATACCAGTAGTGAAGAAGAGCATATTATCTGAAAAGCCATGCTGAAGTAACCAGAAATGCACCTTCTTCACTTCTGCCCAATTGATCTGTTCCTTAACTGCACACATCCAGTAACTTTAAGACCAAAAAAAACATTGTTACTCATGTTTTGTTTGTGTCTTCTGTTTCTGTAGCTTCCATTCTAAGTTGTGAAAACACACCACTGAGTTCAATGCCCTGTTGTGATTTTGGTGTGAACTCCCCTTATGCATGCTATGTATCTAATAATCTAATGATTATGTATCAGAATCTGGAAAGGAGATTGTACTCCTAATATTCAGTACAACAACAAACCTTGTAGCCTGTTTAAACTGGACTTTAAAGTACTCCCCTTAATGTACTGTATGTGTTTAGTGGAACAGACATATTATTTTACACTTCTGTAGATTTCATCAAATGAATTGCATGGAATGCTGTAATGGTTTGCAATGCAACATGATCTAAAACATTGCATTTTAACCCAAGGGGACCAGCAGGTTTATTCTGTTTGCATGTGCTTTCCCCTAGACTCTGGCTGCCCTAACAAGAAATTCAATAAATCTGCTTCCAAACCATCTTGCACAAGCTTTGCATGTCCAGTCTGGGCCTGAGGAAATTAACAAGCGAATAGAGCACACCATCGACTTACGGAGTGGCGATAAATTGAGAAGAGAGCATATCAAGCCTTTTTCACTGATGTTTAAAGACTCCAGCCTGGAGCACAAGGTAGCTGGGTCTTGGTAGCTGAATTATTTGCTACTCAAATTGCAATAAATGTCCACTGAAATAGAGAAGCTCTAGGTTCTAGCTTGCATTGTTTCTTTTCTGGTTTTGTTCTTTTTCATTTTGTTTCAGTTTTCAGAAGATGGGACTGATCTAGAGGTCATAATGGACACTGTCATGATGCAGGTGTTACAGTGCTTCAGTGATTATATTTCATTGCTGGAAAATGCCTACATTGAGCAAACTCTTCTTCTGAAAACAATAAAAGCTACTTGCAGATTTCATTTGTTGTGTAGTACAAGCAGTTTTCCATCATATGACAGGTTGCTTTGGCACAAATGGTGATTGAGCATATTAATATACTGACACTTCTATTCAAAATAGATATCTATATTTACATAGATATGTGCCTCTCATTTACTAGCAGAATCAATCTGGTCTCCTCTAGTCAGCCACTGTTTATTTCAAGTCAAAATTAATGTCAACTCTTTGGTTTAAACACCAGTTTTTAACATCTGCTTTTAAGAGGTAAATGTTGTTCTTGTTTTTGTTGCTTCTCAGCAGCAATATGATCTCACTAATTTCTGTTTTAGTCCACTTCCATATATAAGCTTTAAGCTAAAAAGAGAAAGGCAGGCAGGGGGAAAACTTTACTTGCAAGCTGAGTGGGAGAGGTGTTGCATAGATCTCAAATGATTTCATTGACTTGCATGCTATTGAAATGCAGTAACAGCAGGCCTATGATATGATGTGCACTTAAACTGAAAAGAAAATAAAAACAAAAAAATAATTGCAAGTCTGAAGGCCTACACCACCATCACTTTTCCACTGGAAAACAGACTATTTTGCTTGACTTACAGGAGACTAGTCCTCGGGTGGTATTAATGGTGATCACTTCATGAAAACCACTGGAAAAGAAAAAGTCTGCTTGAAGTGTATCAAAGTCCTTATTTTAAAAGCAGCCTATAGAATGAATTTTATTTATTTATTTTTTTTGCTTAAAAAAGGGAAAGATTCTATTTCCCCATGAGGATATTTATGATTCTGAGACACAAGGTAAAATCCCACAAGGTGCCAATGCCGCAAAAAAATGCAGTTATTATGCAAAGCTGTCAGGAACCCAGATTTCAACAACAGCTAAAGAAAGGTCTGTGGCTGAAACCATACCTCTCTTAGCAGGACAAAAGCAGCCAATGAAGAAAATTTCCCCACTTGTCTAGTGACACTGCACCAGAAAAGAAGCCAAAATTATCAGGGACAAAAGTCTTGATAAGATAAATAATATGACTGTGATATAGTGGTTGAAAGCTTCTTTTGGTGTGGTTCTCTGGATCACATGCTCTGGTCCAAGACCTGTTTGTAAACGCTATATGAAAAAGACATTAACATTAGTATTAGGCTTTGGAGCAGGAAGTTAAATTTAGGATTTCTGATATCCTGCTAATTAGCATTTAAAGGTCTAAAAGTCATGAGCAATCTTTAATCTGTTAAAGACAACAGGTAAAAAGATAAGATAGAAAAGTCTGGATATAACGGAATAATCAAGAAGGTGGGGGATCGTGTATTAGATTTTTTTGTGTGTGTAAAAAGAAACAGCCTGGTCACAACCAACTTGCTGAGTAAAGCAATGATGAATGATGGATGCTGAATGATGAACCCCACTTTACATTGCTATTTAATAAAAACAAGTCCTTAACATAGGCTGAAGCAAATGGACACTGCCCAAAATCAGATTCTATGTTCAGAATCCCAACTCTCTTGTGATTTTGGACTTCATGATTAACATCCTTATGGAAAATGTAGACAGTCAGGTCAGAATTTCATTAAAATGCAGTTTAGGCAAGGGGGGGGGGGGTAGAATGGGCAAAACCATGCCCTAATCTATGACATTTCATAGGTCATATTTTAAATATTAATAAGGTTTTTAATTACTTCCGGATATCAAAAAGTCTATTAAAAAGCCAACATTTTTATCATTTTTGATACATTTTCTTCTCAGTGTAATATTTCCAATGCCACCCTATGTTAAAAGACTTGGAAAGTAGTTCTTCCATTCAATATTTCCTTTCATTCAGTATTTCCCTAGGTATTTCCTATTTCTCTTTCTGTCCTCTGAATTGAGCTGATTTTTTTTAATTATTTTTTTTCACTGCACAGAAATAAGTTTTGGTTTTATTTCTTGTAATGTCAACACTGTTTTAGTTGCTCTGGTTCTCCCACCTCTAATGACTAAATAGTTGTCAGCCAGCAAACTTCTTGCTTGTATTGAGTGTGCAAAGACACCGTGAGTGTGCCCAGAGAAAGTTGAGGATTGCATTAGGATGTAAAGGGATGATGTGGGTTAAGGAAAGATGAATTGCAATGTAATTGCAATGCAATTGAATGAATTGCAATGACCGTTATGGTCATGTATTTGTAACATGCATCTGCCTATATCAGGGGACAATGTAGACAATGTCATTCCCTTTCTTCCTTGTTAGCCCATACAGTCGTTACAGGTTGCCCTGATGGCCTTAGTGTTAAATTATAGAACACAAACAATCATGAAAAAACAACAGGGGAAATGTTTTCAACAGACAACTGTCAAAGACAACTCCATGTTGTCTTATATTACTATTTGTATTATATTACTATTGTCTTATATTACTATTACTATCAGGTTCTTCCTTTCTCCTCTTGCCCATTCAGAAAGCAAAAGAAGCTCAGATTAGAAGCCCCCCTCTGGTCTCTCTGTTAGAAAGAACCTATGAAAGGTTCTCTCTAACCTTTCAGTCTGGAATTATGCTTTCTTCTAGTCATTAACATTTTGCAACTGCTTACCATGACCTTCTACATCAGCCTCATGAGGTGTTCCCTGTAGTGTTGCTGAGCAAAAAGAGTATAAGTCTGTTGGTCTCCCATCTCACACTGCCATTTCCATTTGCTGCCAGTCACCATCAGCTCAGCACAGAAGCAGCTGTAAGTCAGATATAACTCTGAAATAAAGGAACTTATCTTATGTAAAATATTGCACCCTCACATTTAGACATCACAATTTTGGGCAGTACTTGTATCTGCCTAATACTTATTTATTTTACCTGCAAATACTTCTCACTGCAGACCTCACAGTTATTCAATATGTAGAACGAGTACCCATAGTGGATCTCCCCACCATGCACTGTCGCATTAATGGTGTTCAGTCAGTATTGTGTTAATGCTCTGAAACCACAGAGAACTGAGTAACCATATGAACAATACTCTATATTTCTTTCTCCTGCATTTGTAACAGGACTACTGTGCATTGGGATCATAAGCCTTTTTGGGTGGCTTGAATGGATCTCAAATGGACTTATGCTAGCTTTTTCACCTGCCTGCATTTCTTATACTTTTATTCTTATTCTTTTATTCTTATTCTCATTGCAAAGAAATTGTGGACAGCAGATTTACACTAGTACTGAAAGTGCTGATTTACTTCTTTTGAGGTTTAAATGGTAATATATATATATAAAAATATATTTTCTGGAAACATCATGCCCAGAACTACCATGGGAGCTAGCACAGCTCCCAGTTTGCAACAGTTTAAATCATTTGTAGATGACAACAGTTTAAGCCAGTGATACATCTTCCCATTCCTCTCTTATCTTATTGCTTTTATGTCCTTCTTGGTGATAGCATAAATGTAGATTCCACAGCAATCTGCAATGATTGTATTAGTGAACGGGTTATATCCCTCAGGCAATATGCATATTTCCACATGAACTTTGTAAGAATACATTTTTCAGGGGATTTGTGCAAGATCCCCACCTGGTATATTTTATAGATTCTTTCTCCAAATGGACTAGTCATTATTAACCTGTATTTTACTCATTAGCACTTGATGGCTCGTTTAGAAACTAATTCACTCTCAATTTTGCTAGAGGTAATTTTCACAAATAGGATGTAGACAGATAGAGCAAGAGTCATCACTGTAGAGTACTTATAATGGTAGCATGAAAATACACTAAAGATTTTCAAACATGTAATGGCACATGGGAAAAATCTCCTACTTTAGTTGATTTCCAAATATTAAAAGATGTCCTTAAGATATTCTACCATGATAACAATGACTTAGTAACACCAGTAGCATGTATTTTCAGAGAAGATAAATCATAGAAACAAGGTAAGAAATGTTGCATTCTGGTAGAATTTTTGTTAAGGAGAGTTTTCAGTGCAAAGATTTGTATAAAGATATCCTAAGCTCTCATGTGTGTTTGTATTGAGATCATAAATAAGACTGGGCTTAGAGGTGAAGTGTCTGTATTTTCTGTGAGATGAGCACACTGAAAACATCAAAAGAGCTTTGAATTTCTCAGTACAGGTTATCTTAGGTTAAAATTAGACCTAAATATTTGAATTTCTCTGTATAAAAAGTTCAGATGGGTGAGAAGTTAAATGACTAGGAAACAAACCTTGTCCATGCTGCATCCCATATTCTTGCAGAAATAAGCTTCACCTTTTTCCTTTGATCCAGAAACTTCCAGTGTAGAGCCAAGAAGCTCTGTAAGGAACACTTGGCAAATTTTGAGCCTGTTCAGCATCTTCTTTTCTGTTATTGATAAACAACAAGGTCTATGTAGACTCTGTTCTTTTCAGAAGTTCAGCCATCCCTTTTCCTGCCTTGAGTTTCCATCTTTATCATGGGTGTTTGTGCTGTTTCAGAGACAATAACAATGCCTCATCACATTATTACTGATTAGACCACAGCATTCATCCTTTGACATAATGCTTGACACAACAAGCAATTCCATGTCTGTATTTCATTCAATTAATTTGCTATAATTTCCCTAAGTAATATTTGGGATTTAATGTTATATTTTAAGAAATGTGCCTTTCTTTCTCCCTTTGGTTCTTTTTGTGCAAGAACCAAAAAAGCCTAGGTCCATTATTCAAGCAGACTGATGCAGTTCTGTTTCCCTGCACATGAAATTGGGGTCAGTGCCTCTGTGCTTTCAGCAGAAAAATGAAGTGGAGTTGCCTTTGAGCACCATCAAAAATCATGTCAAAATGGTACTGCTTCTGAAAACAGAAGACACAGGGTATAATCATGGCAGAGGAGGATCCAAAATGAAAGGCATCAACAAACACATCTCTTACTCAAAGCAAATGTAAGCAGGGAAGAGAGAAGCCTTTTTCCCATTTCAGAAGCTTGAGTCTGTATAGTCTGTATGAGTATAGACAAGATCTTCCTTCAAGAGCAGTTTAGCATTAAATGCAGAAGTACACATATGAACCCTCTCAATGCATGTTGCTGATACAGTTCTTAATTGCTTTTTATTTTTCTCAATTATAAAACTCTTTTGGCATTTATAACAGCAATTTGCTTTATTTTCAAACTTCTGGAGAAATATCCTGACATCAGACATTTCTTTGATTCTGGTTTACTTTTCTTCTGCACATGTAACTCTCAGATCCCTCAAAAGAGATTACATAAAATGGAGTTACTGTTCAGAGGAAGACAAATGACTGAGACAGGCTCCTATGGGATTGATCATTAGGTGAAGAAAATTTGTTGTCATCTCTATAGGATAAATACATCTATGGACAAATCTTCATCTGCCATAAATGATTAGAGTTTCATTAAATTAACAGTGTTTAATATCAGCTGAAGATCCAGGCAACATTTCCACTCAATCTGATTCATTGCAATTTACTAATCCGCAATGATTTATTGATGTATCTGTTACTCCATTTCTGGGTAACTCCAATAAAACGGGAGCTTGCTAGCATTTTCAGTGGTCTGATATGCTGGGAAAAAAAATACCTTTAAAATAAATGATAGTAATAATGCACTTCAAATGATCTTTTACATAATAATACCCTCATTTTCTCCTTGGAAAATGCCCACATTGACAAGTTTCTGTACAGCCACTGGAAATGTCAGGATCCAGACATAACAACCTACATACTAGCTACAGAATGTCCCAAATTGGGTGCATTTAAAATAATTAAAAAAGAAAGCAGAATGGTATCAATATGGAAAGCACAGAGACAATTCTGTAATATAATGCATGCAGACAGTCACAGGTTACTTTTGTGTTTGCTTTCAGGTGAAGGAACCCACAATTCCTTTGGTGAAGCAATTATGTATTTAGTACTATATTCAGCATCAGAAGCTGCTATCTATTCATTCGTTTTATGCAAATAACTTGGAAAAAGAGGCAGCCAACAAAACCATTTTGTAGTACAAATGAAAATTAGAGACTTATGTTCAATAAGTATTTTACCAGCGTATTTGTGATTTATTTGTTGTTCTTGGATTTTAAAAAATAAATTCAGAATTGCTGATTTATTATCTCTTCCCCCAAACCTCACATATGCATCAGTCTTTATGAAATCACTGGGTCAACAGCTAATTTGCTCTTCTTTTTTTTTTTTTTTTTTCTTTTTATTCCAGTATTCTCAAATGCGGGATGAAGTATTCAAATCAAACTTGGTGTGTGCATTTATTGTTCTTGTGTTTATCACCACTATCCAAAGCTTACTTCCTTCTTCCAGGTAAATATAGAAATATATTGCTGTATATCTGAAGGCACTCTTGGGGAAATAATGGGATAACATTGCTAGCAGATGTGGAATGAGCCAATAAACTGCTTGTTCCCCAAACTCTTTGGAAATATTTTTGCCCTTCCTCCTACCTCCTCTCCCCTCTTTATTATTTGCTTTTGTATCACATTCTCTGAAACTTCACATTTTCACGTGATAGACAGTAGTATCTATTGACATTATAATATTATGTTTTTAAGCAGTATTCCCACTGAGATAAGTATGAACTTTGTCTTACAAAAGTTTGACGTGATATGGTCTTCTGCTTTCTGCATTCAAGTAAAACATGATCTAGACTTAAAACTGTTCTTTACAAAGTGACAATCAGTGATTGTTTTGGTTTTGTTTCTTACATGCTACATTAGAAAGTCATACTGTTGCGCTTTGTTGCTAATGATATGTATTACCCAGCTGAGGGAAGCAATCTTTTGCCCTTAAGACGTAGCAGCAGCAAATGATCTGGTAGACCTTTTCCCACTTCTGCTTCTGTCTGGGGTTGACCAAGCAACAAGTTCCTATCAAAGTGAAGAAACTGACACAGCTGTTCACAGCTATATGTTCACATGCATAACATAGTCAAGCCCACCAATTGGCTGTTTATCCTACTACTTAACAAAACAAGATTATATGTAAGTACAGTCAGTTTTCTAACATCATAGCAAAGCCAGCAAGCCTCTAATCCCATTTGGTCTTTGAAAAAGTGCTCAAATGGAAATGCCCAGATGAGCATAATTGTCAAGTGGTTTCTACCACTCAGATGAACATTAGTTTATGGCTTCCTGGAGAATGACACTGAAAATGCACTACTCGTATGTGAAATAACAAACTTATGTTACAATCATCCAGCAATATATCTTGGATCATGTTTAGAAGGACTTGTTCACCATGTTTATGTCACAGAATAACAAAACAGTGATTGGATGCAGGTTGGCAATTGCATTCTGCAGCAGTGGTATACCATGTATTCCATAGTTGTTCCTTGATGGGAATGTACACAGAGTAATGTCTGACCTTGCACTGCTCCTTATGTGCTATATTGCTCTAATAGAAGAAAGTTTGTTTGCTTGGCTAAAGTCTTTCTCCCAATGCACATTCAAAATTTTTCACTTCTGGTAGCTGTTATTTTTGCTTTTTCTCAGTATGCACAAGATTTATGGATCTTATTAATGGAACCTGTTTTCTAAAATTATTTCTGCTGCTATATCAATCACTACTATACCAGCAAAAATACATGACATTTTTTCTATCTGCACAAATTCATCTCTGTTAATTCTCATGACGGTATCTAGTGCCATTGGAATAAGAGAAGAAGGAGTCACATAGCTTCCATGCCTGCAGCTGTCTCTCATTCTGATTTCCCATATTGCACAGTAATTTGTGTTTTCCCATGTATTTCACAAATTCTTTGGACCTTTTTGTCACTGAATATTAAACAGGCTGCAAATATAATTAATTTAAAAAAAAAAAAAAAAGAAAAAAAAAAGAAAAAACACAAATAAATAAATAAATAAATAAAAACTTTAGATATTTCCTATATTATTTCCTACAAGATAAGATAAGCAGAGGTTTTTGAACAAAATTGTGGAACCTTGGCCCCAGGATCACCTCAGAAGTTGGTTAATAGAACCTGGGAAGATATTTGGGGAAAGACTAACTACCATTATCCCTTTGAGAAAGAGGATCTGAGTAAGTACACAGGTACTTCGTGGTAGTTCTGATGTCCTTTCAGAAGTCCACTGAAAAGATTTAAGAAGGCAAATTTTGGTCTTCTTTTTTTCAAGTTCTGATACTTTACTTCAGAAACATGTTTCATTTCTCAGTCTTAATAAAATATAACTGTTAAATGAGGGGTGTTCAAAAGCTGAGCAAAGTGGGGAAAAAATAAAAAGAAAAAGGATGAGGGGATTTGAGCAAGAAGATTTATTTAAATGTATTGAATGAGGAAATAAGTTCAGATAAGTTCAGATTTCTAAAACTTCTCTTCAAAAACCAATTCCACTTATGAGTATAAGCACATGAACAAGCACATGAATGGATTTGGATTCAGACAATCTTAAACACTTATGTTTATACTTCTAGTAGATATCAGAGAAGTACCATAGGAGGACAGCATGGATATCATTTGCACGGTAAAACTAACAAACTGTATAATTCACACCCCTCATGGTAACTTACCCTATCAACATATTTTAGAGCTTTTCAATTTATGATTTGGTGCTTTGTTGTATAGGGATGGAATTATGTATTTGTTTAAGTGCGTTTGAATATTTTGCTAAGCTGAGTCTTTTGGGAATTTCTGGAAACATGGTAAAAGAAACATTATTTAAATCATCATAAAGTATATCTTACTAAGGGTCTTCAGAGAATTTCCCACGTAGGTTGCCTAGGTCTGTGTGTGCTAAAGAAGGTAATCATAGAATCACAGAATTGTTTTAGTTGGATGACCTTAAAGATCATCTAGTTCCAACCCCCTGCCATGAGCAGAGATGCCACACAGTAGATCATGGAGGCCCAGGGCCTTATCCAGCACTTCACCAAGCAATTTCAAAAAGAACAAAGACTAACTTTACTTAACATAAAAGTTAACTTATCTTTCTGTTATTATTACTACTATGTAGGGGAGTTGCAGAATTTTATTTCAGTTTATATATGTCTCCGGCATGATAAATACTGGATTCATTCATACTTTCCCCTGACAGGATAGGTACCTCACAGAATTTAAGAATCTTTGCAGTAGCTTTCATGCTTTGAAATATTGGGTCATTACTCTAAGTGACATAAATTAATGTCATATTTCTATTGTAATTATCCTCTATGAAGCCATTAAGTTACATTGCCAACTTTGCAGTGATTCATCTTTTACATCTGAAAGGCTTGGGAGTTTGATTCTTCTCCTGCAATAAACTTTCTATATGCTCACATGGGTAACAGGTCATACTAGAGCAGACTTCTGTGCTACTCTTATTTCTGACAGTTTTTCACTGGGTTATTCTTCTGAGGGGAGCAAAACAGTTTTCAAGTTATTCATTTAAAACATCTGCATCCTTTGTTTTACATAAATTTTCCTTCTGGCTCCACAACTCTTGATTTACGACTGTGGAAGGAAGAGGAAAGGCAAAAAGCTCATTTCAAACTGACATTAGGGGACCCCTGGAAAAAAAAAAAAATCATTTGGCCTTAAATTGCTTCTTCAGTGAAAAGGGGATCTATCCCATGCACTTATGAGAGAAGTTCTTAGAAACATATTATGTCTTGTTCCTTTTCTTATAACCTCTGTTATATCTTTGGCTGCATTTGATCCTATCAGCATGCTGCCAATATAATCTTTACACAGATACTGGGCTGATTCTCTGGGACTTCTTAGGCGTGCACAGTTTAGTTTTGTTTTTATCATAAGCAGACTTGGATAAGACAAACACATCAATATCTAACAGAATAGCTACAACAGAAGAATTCTTGTTCCCTACATATTTATTATAAACAAATACACAGCCATGGTTTCTCAGGTGCCTAGGCAGGTAGCATTGCATTTTGGATTGATATCCCAGTCTTAGGTCCCTAGCTGCTCCCTGTATTGTACCATAATACAATAACATTTGGTCTTAAATGTGTAGTGTGACAGTCCAAAATAAGAACTCATGTTTTGTGTCCTCAGCTTTGACATCTTGAGTCTTGACCTCAATCTTTTTGAAAGCTTTATTTTGGTTTCATTTAAAGCTGGGTCAGCTTAGGTCTGCTGTATTGGCCACATATGCATGAATAGGCTGTCTATCCACATCTGAGTCATTAATAGAAACTCTCAGTTCCAAAAAGGATCTCAGTCATTTAGCTACTGCAAAGTATTGTAGTAGTGTAGGAAGCCAAAAGAGTTTATTTCACAAAACTTTTGAAACCCAGAGTCCATGCCCTAGGTTCAAAATATAACCACTGGAGAACAAGTCAGTCAGCGGACCTCAAGACGCCTTTCAGCTGAATAAATATGAGACCGCTATGCAGTGAGATGAATATCCTAAACTACATAGCTCTCTTGATGAGCTCTCTTGACTCTCTTGTAGTTCTCCATGACTATTGTGCAGCTTTTTCCTGGCTTTATTGTCTCTTCCTTGACTACATTGCTGTCTCTTAAACATATTAATGTTGGTTTTTTTTGTTTGTTTGTTTCACAGTATAGTCTTCTTTCATGGAAACTGTACTACTTCTCATCTCTCTATATAGTAGTGAGAGAAAAAAATAGAATATTTAGTGTCCATGAACTTCTAGTTCCATGAAGAAAAGGCTTCTATCTCCAGGACTGTTGATTTCACACATACCTCCTTTTTCCTGTACTCCATTCATAAGGATATCCTGAGTGTATCTATGAACATATTTTTCTCTTACAGTAAGCATCAGTGGCCTTCTGTGTATTTTCACAGACAGAAGCTGTTCTCAAAGCATTGTCACATAGCCTGCTTGGTGTCATTGGGACTTTCAGTGAATCTTGAGATTCTTGTGACGAAACTTTCAGTTGTACAGGATGAAATCTGTGACTTCTGGTCCAGTCAATTTTTCTTCATTATTCTCTCTTCCCAAATACAATTTGTTTTCTCTGGCTATATTGTTCTTTCCTTCAAAATTCTGAATAAGCTTGCCAAAGGAATGGAACATTTCTGGGAAGCTTCACTGTGTTCTGTGTTCATCACATACAAACTTTTGCAAAGACTTGTAAGAGTGAAATGCTGAAACAAATGTAAGATAACATTGTGTACTGCTAGTACATCATGAGAAAAGTTTCAAAACTAATATTACCACATGGAAGCTCAAGGGACATTAATGTGTAAACCATTTTATTTCAGTTCATTAGGGAACAGAGCTTACATTTTGGTATCTTTCATATATTATTTCAAAATGTTTTGTAATTTAGTACTACAAAAAACAAAAACAAAAACAACAACAAAAAACAAACAAACAAAAAAAAAAAACAAAAAAAAAACATTATAATCTTATGTATATAACACCTTTTCTCTTTATTATCTATTGAGATATTATTTTTTTCTGGACTCCTACACATATAAGCCATAGCTTAGATCCAGTTCAGAATTTGCTCTGCTAAATCCAAATCTGAATAGCCTGAAATTGAGGACAATTCCAGGTAAGTTGAAATATAGCTTACTTGGATTCAGGGAGTGGATATGGCTGATCTAAACATACTGACAAACTAGGATAGAAAAGCTATAGTGATATTTTCACTGCACCCTTAAATTTGTCTTGCAATAAGGCCCAAGCATAGGGGTAGTGTTATACCTTACTCGACAAGATGAGGAATAGTGGATGTGTAGTCAAATCTGAATCTGAAGATAAAACTTACTGTTACAGAGGGTTTAAGAAAGAGTACATCTCACCTATGTACATCTCACCTACACTTAGACACCTGGAATTGCAGAAGTCTCTCCAGAATGTTCTGATCTCTTTTAAATCTCTTTCAAAGATTTTTTCCTGTAAGAAATTACAATTACATCACTGTAGAGTACAGGCATGTATACAACTAGGTTACTAGAAATTTTAAGTACTTAATTACTCTGTATTGCAGAAAGGCAAGGGAAAGGAGTGTGAAGAGATGGGAACTTTACAGGAGAAGTGGAGTTACTTTTAATTTCATAGGTTTAATTGAAATAAAAATCTTTGGGAAAAGAGATCTGAAAGGACAATAACTGGCAGAAACAGGGACAATAAACTTGATTTATGAAATGCTGAGTGCTTTGTTCTCAGTGAATTAAAACAATTTACCGCATTTCTCAGGCATGTCAGTTACTTGATTGACTTCATGTCCCAGATTTAAGCAAGAAAAAAAGGAACAAATTTAGAAAAATATAATGAAAGATTGATGAGAAGAAATTCTGGTTTTAATGGTTTACTCAAAGGAATTTAATTGTCTATTCAATGTACACATTTAACAATACTTGGATAAGGATCACATTCACACGAATGAAGTTTTTAGAGTATGCCAAAGGACATGTTTTATTTTAAAATGTTTGGACCTCAGAGCATATTTTCATCTGATTTATATTTTGAATGTCTTTCATGGAAAGAGTAGATCAGTTTGTTCATTTGTTTTGAAATTGATGACATTCTTAACCACAGTTGACCCACTATTAATTAAAATTAGGAAAATCTTGCGTTTCTGTAATTACCGTATTCTGACATGCCTGCCAGAAATCAGGCTACATTGTTTTACTGGTCGTTTCTGAGTTTACAATTTGAGACCGAAAATATAGTATAATTTTAAGACACCTGTGTTGTGCAGTATACAAAATAACACTCTTCCAAACTGCCCATAGAAAACTAGCCTACTGGGGTTGGGAAGCATTTCATACACAGGTGGACCCTAGATAGACAGACAGAGGCAATGGCAGCAATTTCGCTGGCTTATTTCTTCAACAGCAGTTTCTCAACAAGAAAACAAGTGAAACAGTAACAGATCTATAGAACATGTCTCTGCCTCTCTTGCTCTCTCTCTTTTTTTTCTTTTTTCCTGGAGTAATTGTCTCAGATTTATGAAAACTGATTTTTCCTGGAGTTAACTGTTTGCACATTTATTTTTATTAGCAGTGGTATTGTGATGTGGTTTAATGTTGGGTTTTCTTATTTTTCTTCCCAGGGTGATACCAATGGTCATTCAATTTTCTATTCTGATTATGCTGCACTCCGCTCTTGTGCTAATCACCACAGCAGAGGATTACAAATGTTTACCCTTAATGCTCCGGAAAACTTGCTGCTGGATTAATGAGACCTACTTGGCCAGGAATGTCATTATATTTGCATCTATTCTGATTAATTTTCTTGGAGCCATCATAAATATTGTAAGCTTCATAGGGAACCAAGGTCTATTATACAGGAAAATATGATTTATGAATTATTAAGCTTGCTAAAGGACTTGCTAACTAATGTGTTTATAAGCCAGATATAATTTAAATATAAAAGGCAAAGTACCACAGCTTCAGGAAATTCAGACTGTTGTTTAAACTATGTTTTTCTGAAATATGTAATTATTTCTCCTTCATAAGGATCATCTATTTTTAAAACCCTTATGCCATTTTCTGTTCAATATATCCACGGTTTGAGGATGATTCACAATTTTCTGACATTCTGATATACTTTCTTAAAGACCGTTAGTCCATAGTGCTTATAGGTATTAAATTCCTCATGTCACAGTTCTATCAGTTAGATTACTAAAAAATGAGAAGGGTGAACAAAACTAGAAAATACCTATAGGGAAAGGATAGAGCAGGTGAAGTTGGGCCAGTAACCTCAGCATAGGAGAAAAGTTTAAAAGCCTAAAGGGGTTTTAACAACTCCCTTCAGTCCAGATTCACTTTAGCTGAAGTATCAAGCTATGGTCATGGTCACTCTCAGCTTCCTTTATAGTCAGTGCAGAAAAACAGGTATCCCCAAAGATGTCTTTTAATCATACTCCCAATAAAGAGATTTTCCTCTCTCCACTATTGTCGTGGTTTAACCCGGCCGGCAGCTAAATACCACACAGCCGTTCGCTCATCCTCCCCCCTCCCTCTCTGGGATGGGGGAGAGAAATGGGAAAGTAAAGCCTGTGAGTTGAGATAAAGACAGTTTATTAAGACAGGAAAATAATAATAAAATTAATAATAATAATAATAACAGTGATGATAATAATACTACTAATAATAATGTGTACAAACAAGTGATGCACAATGCAATTGCTCACCACCCGCTGACTGATGCCCAGCCTAACCCTGAGCAGTCCGGCCCCCCTCCCCCAGCTAGCCACCCCTATATATTGTTTAGCATGATGTCAGATGGTATGGAATACCCCTTTGGCTAGTTTGGGTCAGCTGTCCTGGGTCTGTCCCCTCCCAGCTCTTGCTGCACCCCCAGCCTGCCCGTTGGCAGGACAGAGCAAGAAGCTGAGACGTCCTTGGCTTGGTGTAAGCACTGCTCTGCAACAATTAAAACATCGGGGTGTTATCAGCACTCTTCTCATCCTAAGCCAAAACATAGCATTCTACCAGCTACTAGGAAGAAAATTAACTCTGTCCTAACTGAAACCAGGACAACTATCCACACTGGGAAATGGTCTGACTGGTCTCCCAACATACATGTCTCCACTAAGTCCCAGGTATAACAAATCTAGACCAAATTTTATCAGCATATCTGTGAGAAAAGGCATATACCAAATTTTGTTTCACAACTGTGCATGGATAAAATTATTGCTAATTGAATACTGTCAGCCTGGCTGACGTGCCATTTTTACCATGTAAAGGAGTAACACCGGTGCAAATACAAAAAAGCCCTGATTATCCAAATGTCATTAGAAATAAGAGTTATCTGCATGAATTAGGCAGATAATAGTATCAGACAACCTGGCAGGTATTGAAACCTGAGTCAAGAAGATAGTAAATATCTCACTGATAGATTAAAAAATAACATTTTTATCACACCTCCTTCTTCTAAGGAACCTTTTGGGTATGGATGCAGCTGTTCTTTTTCATCTGAACTTTGTTCTTCATAGATATTTATTACCTTAAGATTAGACCAAGAAAGCATTTAATGACAATAGAAATAATAGCAACTATAACAGTACAGGTGACCAATATGCTAGAACTGAACATGTGTCTTGGTTTCTTTCTGATACCACACTGTCACTGATAGGAGAGTCATTTGGAGAAAGAAGAATGTCACCACTGAGAAAATACAAATATGGTCTATGACAGGAAGTTCAATAGGGCTGAAAACTTCCTAAAGATAAGGACAGTGCTACATTATAGCATAGATCACTAAGGTGTGTTGTATAATGTAGAGGTTTTTTAACCGTGTTTGACAAATATCTGTCAGGAAAGATTTTGGTATAATGAATCCTGCTCTTGGAACAAGGCAACCAAACCCAAATTTCTATCGGTATTATGATAACAAGATTTTCTTCATGGTTTGTTGTGGATTATTTTTGAAGATTGTGACCACTGTAATCATGTGTGATGGCTAATCCAAAAATAGTCTTAAGAAATGTAATTGGTTTTACTCTTATGCCAGTGGGCTTCTATAAGACAAGAAATAGTTACATTTATTGTCTTATATTCAGTGATTTGAGGCACTGGGACCTGACCTCTACAAGAAACCACAGCATTTATATAATATATAATTAATTTATATGAAAATGAAACCTGCCTTAATAATACTTTATCTACTTCCTGCACACCACTAAAAAGGTGACTTCTATGAAGCAGCCACTTGTTTCCATATGGTGGACTGCAACACTGTAGGGACCAATGTGGACTTAAGAGCAGGTAATGCAAGGTCAGCCTTGCAGCTATGTGCATACACTGAGTTCAAATTCAGCCAGCTGGAGGGAAGTAAGACTCAGATACATTCTAACAAAAGTTTTTGGTTTCATCAGATGGGCATATGTGATTCTCTATATCAAGTACATTCTTATCATTAAAACATTAGGAAAAAAAAAAAAAAGATTATTATCCTGAATATTATTTAGAGGCACCCAGAGATGACACTCTGCCTTGTAGAGAGGTGCTATACACCTCATGAGTTTGCAGAAGTTATCTTTATCCGTTGTCATGCAAGACTGTACAGAAAAGCTAGAAAATGTTGCTGCACTTCAGAGATGACTGAGTTGCTGAAAGAACAAACAAGAGAGTTCCAAGCTCAAAATTAATTACAATTTAATGTTAATCAATTGGGCTTCATTAAACAAACTATCTAACTGTTAGAAAGAGGGACAAGGGAACTAGTTTGTACATACCAGGTTGATGAAATGACCTAGTATAAACATCCAGATTGGATTAATATATGTGATGGGAAACTCCATCTGCTTTGACTGTCAAAACATGAAAACATTCATGATTTTTTTTTCCTGTGTTCTAAGACCATGATATATTACGATTCAACACTGATGTCGTATTTATATTTAATACAGCCAGTCTGAAATACTATTAAAATAAATGCGGGTCATAACAGTAAAATGTTGTATTTTCTGAAATTCTCCTAGATAGTATTCTCAAAAACATTGTATCATGAACCATTTTTCATTCCCTTACATTCTATATGTCTCACTTACAATTCTGGGACCATGTTATTCTTTGACACATGGATGATGCCATGGGCTTTTTTCCCACTCCTACAAGGATAACTCCATCCATAACATCATGGCAGGAAAAGCCTGTCTTCAAGCAAGTGTACACATACAGTTTGATTTTATGCTCATGATATAATTATGTTGTCTATAATTCATAGTAAAATATAGACATTATCACTTGATAGTTCTTAAGAGTCCAATGTCAGTCTTCTGAAACTCCTGGAGGAGCTCATCTTTCACCTTTAGGAATAGGATTGAATAGGAAGGCTACCCAGATGCTAAATGCCTGTAGTGTGAATAGCTTTCCCCTTTCCTTTTAATTCCCACTTTTCTGTCTTCATGTTGTCCATTTAGCCCTTGATGGCAGTTAGGAAGCTAGTATGGAGAGGAGCAGGTCAACCAGTTCCACCCCTGAACCCAGCCGGACAGCCACACAAGCATGTAGTCACTAGCACACAATGTAGCCCTGATTTATTTATTTTTTTCCTTCTTTCCTTTATTCACAGCTATGGTGTGATTTTGACAAACCAGTGCCCCTGAAGAACCAGACGTTCAACAGTTCATCTGCATCTTTTGCAGACATCTGTTCCTATCCTGAGGTATTTCTGAGGGTACTTTTGAATCTGAGGCATAGCTCTACAGCAGTTATATGGCAACTACTAAAATCTATGACCACTAAAATAGTGGTGGTGGAGTCAGGTGCCTTAATAGGACTGTGAAGCTGAACTTTGTCATCTATCAATAGGCTGGCAGAAAAAAGTAGAAATGGGTTACAGAATGAATCAATCTTATGGCCTAATAGAACATTACAACCAGAATCTCAATCTAAAAATCTTAGGATATAAAGATTTTTATTGTCCTTGCTGTTCAGCCTGTATATATGCAGACAGCATTCAGCAGACAGCTGAAATGTGAGTAGACATGAGACACTGAGATGTGACAAGACCTGCATTTTAGTACAAGAAAAGATTTTTTTTTTCAATAAAAGTCATTAAGAAAAATGGAAACCCTCTCTGGCTAGTAATATCCTTGTTCATGCATGAAATCAGTGACAAGTCATTATTAAATGCTTTACCAAACTAAGTCCTCCAGCTTCCTTTCTGTAAGCAGCAGAATCTCATTTGCCCAAATTTTTAACTTTTGCTGCCTCTCTTGTGTATTTAAAAATAATTGAAAACACATCCAGCAATGATCCAATGCACCAACTCAATAAAACATACTGCTTAATTCCTAGGAAGCTAATGTAAGAGACTAATATTTTTTATCAATAAATAAATAAACACAATTAAAAAAAAAAAAAAAAAGTTACTCTAAATTTCCATTTGAAACAAACAAAAATTTCCTCTCTGTGATGAGCAATCTGATAGCAAATTCAATGGATTGGTCATGTGCATGTTGCTTAGAATTTCATATGGCAGTGTCATGATATTACCACAAATTGTAGAGGTGCACACTTTCCCAGAGGAACTATACTAAAGAAAAAAGTGTAGTCAGAAAACTGAATGCTGCAGTCTCTCCTAAGCCTGTATGATAGGAGTTAATTTAAGCTACATGTGGACCATGTGTGTTTATGTTGCTATTTCAAATCTGAATAGCTTATGGCCATGATTGTTTTTCTATAGCTTCATGGTTTGCATTTAACATGATCATTGAGAAAAATGAGACAATGATGAGATTAGAAAATGAAGTCTGAATAAAACTTCCAGGCATCACATTTTAAGAGAAGAATGAAACTCAGCTTGACTTGTAATATTAAAAATAATGAAATACATAGATAAATAAATAAAGAAATAAATGATTGTAATAAACGCCCAAACCTATGGTTTTATCCTCTCTTCAGTTAGCATGGGAAAAGGATAAAGCAGGAATATGATTCTCCTGTCCTAACTAATGTGACTCCTGTGGAAGTTTAGAATCAAAGGAATAGAAGTGATTCCCACTATTGACTTTTCATTAGCCAGCTAATACATAGAGCATTTCTCACTTTCCTCTTTTTATTATACAGGATGCCCTTTCCATTCTAATACTACGAAAAGGCAACAAAGGTGCAAAAGAGGATTTCTGCTAATATGGAGGTGTCATGCAAAACAAGAGAAGTTTTAATTAAACATTCTATATGAGCACTTTGTTTCTATAGTAACCTGTATGCTAAGACTTACAAGAGCACCAAATTCGAGACCAATAGTTTTTTATACTTCTGGTCACTGGATTGTTTATGCAAATATCAACAAAGTGAATGTATAATCACTAATCACTAAAAGTAATTGACTGCCATTTTCTCTTCAGTATTTTGTCTTCACTGGTGTGCTGGCAATGGTGACTTGTGCAGTCTTTCTTCGTCTCAACTCTGTCCTAAAACTGGCAGTACTTCTCATCATGATTGCGATCTATTCTCTGCTGACTGAGACCATCTATGCTTCACTTTTTCTGCAATATGACAACTTTAACCACAATGGAGAGTAAGTGTTCACAGCTTCCTTTAGGAACTGTTTTTTAACAAGGTAAAAGGTTAAGTCTTACCAGAGAATATACATGTTGGATAACATAATAGTAAATAGGGTTGGTTACAAGAGGCATTGACGAATCTAGCAAGATTTCTAATGTGATTGTTTTTTTTCTCAGACCTTTTTATTTAAGTACTCATTTCATGAGGAAAAGTAAATATTGAGAAGGGATTATCTCTTAAGTCTCCCATAGTCCATCCATGTTGCCAAAAATATATTATAGTGCATATACACCACTTGTTTCTAGTCGTAAATACTCCAGAAGTAGTGATTTAAACTTTTGCCTCCAATTAAGAAAATGTGTAAACGGTGTTTTAGGGGCAGGGTTTTACCCATATAAATCTCAAAATATAGCATACAGTTGCTAAAGATATAAGGAATACAAGGATGATCTCATTTTGTAGACTCTCTTGTCAGAAAGAGGAGCTGAAGAGCCAGTGGGAGGACAGAAGATCCACCACAATTTGCAGCTAGAGCTTCTCCAAGTGTTAAATAACTCTGAACCTAGAGTAGCAGCGATTTAGCTCATTCAGAAAAATACATCTTTAATCTGTAGTACTCGACCAGCTTGTACTGCTGCTTGTGCTTTTAAGTTCATGCCAGCAAAACCTGTAACTGAAGAGCTGCAAAAGCATAGAAAAGCATCCATTTGCACTGCAAGTAGTTCTCACAACAGCCATGTCTTTACACACAATAAGGCTTTGCACAAATATCTTTCCTTACTAGCTTCCTACAGTACCAAAATACTAATGGCTTGAGATGCAATTCCTTTTTCTAATCCTAGTTATGCTCTTATTATCTAATCATATAACACATAGTATATTCATGACAGAGCCCAGCAAATAAAACAAATGGCAGGAAGGAAATAATACTCTGACCAAGAGCATTAACTAGAAGTAGATATCATGGTCATTGTCTGATGATGTCATGATCATATTTTTTTTTCCACTAATTAAGCACAGCAAAGAAAATGTATGCTTGTGTGAAAATCTTCAGATTCAGAACAGTTTCTATTGCACATGGAAATAAAACTCTACAGGGACTTTTCCACAGAGAAAGAAACAGCCAGGAATATACTTCAAAGCAACCAACAGTCCAGGAGAACTGGACTCATCTCAGCTCAGATGCTCCACACTCAGGAAAAGGACTTGAGTTTCACCTCTGACATTAGAGAGCACAAGGTTCAAGGCCCTGTTTTCAGAAGCTTCCCTGTTTTCTTAGCTATACTAAATAGTTGAATAAAAGGTATTACAACTTAATACAAAACTCATCTGTCTTATATATTTGGGGCTATAACTACATTACTACAATATCCAGTAATAGAGGCATTTGGAATTATTACCTTTGAGGTTGCTGCCCTCAGCCAGTGTATCAGAGTCCTTCCAGAATCCTAGGGAGGCCATATTTCATACAACTGCAAAATGGGAAGACACTTGAATTCAAAGTATTTAAATTCTTCATCAGACAGACAAGGTCAGTTCAGTTACCTCACTCCCAAGAAAGTTTCTATTTGGTTTAGTCTTGCCAAGGTCCACCTTTCTGTGTGCTCTAGTTGTCATGGGAGTCCTCTGGCAAGAATCATATATCTTTCTTTCAAAATTACATAAATGGATTCAGGGTTTGGGCTGTGCATTATTTAAGGTTGGACTGTTTCCATTCAGCTCCAAATTTTGTTCCCTCTCCTTTTTGTTTCATTATAAACTTGGCCCTACCAATTCCCCAACCTCTCCATTCATGTCTTTCCCCCCTGAGAAACATGCCTCTCTACAACTCCCTGACACTGTAGAGATAATTGCTTTTTCAGTTTGTCATCTTTTCACATAATTGTAATTCCTCTTTGTATCTGAAATCTACTTAAACTGTTCTGGGCTCTTTTCACCATATTTCATCACACTTTCTCCGTTGCTCCACACACAGCATCTCTGATTACATTCAGGAGAAAACACTTTCCTAACTCATCTTCGTTGTTTCCCTGCTATCTACAAACATTTCCTTTATTTCCTGTCATAGGCAAAGAATTCTATGCTCTCCTCTTTGTGTCTCAGTAAAATCAGTATAAGTATATTTAAATTTCAGCAACTGCCTTGGGGTCCATTTTTTATCTCAAGTCCCTTTTGTTGGACTTTTACTGTCACACTCTGGAAGCTTCCCTTTACTAGATCCAGCCTAAATCTTTCCCTATGCAGATACCACCTCCTATACATGGCAAGGGCTGTTGTGTTCATTGTTGTTTATAAAGCTCCCAGGAAAGTTGAATGACTGGCACACAGCTTACATATCACATTTGAAAAAGAAAGATCATCACCTTCTGTGTACTTACTGTAGGCTACAATTTATTTATTTAATACATTTGTTTCCAAACAGCAAGCACTCTAATTACACTCCTGTCCTCTTGAACTAATTATTTCTAAGTTAAATGTTCAAATGTAGAAGACTTTTTAATGAACAAGAAAAAGTACTAGGGAATTACAGAATGAAATTTCTGCATGATTACAACAAGCACTGACAAATCAATAACTGTATTTTATTTTATTTTTCCAGAACAGACTTCCTGGGTACAAAGGAGGCATCTTTACTACTGATGGCAATGTTTCTTTTAGCTGTATTTTATCATGGTCAACAGGTAATGCAAACATTTGCCTCAACCATTCCCTATATCACTTACAATTGCAGGATGTGACAATAATTACTTTCAAAATACCAACTGCCTTTTTATCCACTTGAGCATATGACCTTTAACAATTTAATAAGCCATATGCAGAATCTGATTAAAGAAAGCCTACATCTGACACTGCCTAGCATTCTTAAAGAACATGTGCAATATTATATTCAGCAATAGACAAGTTATATTGTAGTTGTTGATAGAGGTTGAAGGAACAAATAGGACTTCGTTTATCTTAGGTATTTTTTCAATTCTAGTGTTATCTGACTACTTCAGTGTACTTGAGCAGGCATAAAACCAAAATGAAGAAAGGGAATAACAAATCAGTAAATAATAAAAATCCCTTGAAATGACTTAGTATGTTGATAGAAGAAAAACACTGCACTTGAGGAACTGAGGAAAATTTTAGGTTATAGAAGTCTAAGCACCAACACCGACTTTGGGTCATGGACCACTTCCAGGAATGCTTTCACCTAGATCATAACAAGGACTTAGATGAGGGTGATACTTGAGGAATCAAGAAACTACTGTATCAAAATAATAATCAACCAATACATTCACTAAAATACATCTAAAGCAGGGTGTTTTCTTTGCAGTGCTTCTGATTGACAATCTCTATGGCACTACATATCAAGCATGCTGACTTCAGGCAGTTTCTGTTCACATAAAGATGAACAGAACTACTACTTTAAAGGAAGCATCAATGACAATTGCCCTTAGACATGGTCCTGCATGTTCAACTTGCTTAAAGTTTTTCCCCTGAAGAGGATTAGGCTGATTAATACCAGCATTTGTAGATCCTAACTGGAGTGAGGCAATAAGAGAAGGCTAGGAAATTCTTAGCATATGCAAAGATACAAATCTAAGGGTTGGCAATCTCCTAAAGCGAGAGTAAGCATTTAGAAGAAACACTGATTAAGGCAGAGTAAGAATTAAGACAGAATCCCAAGTAATGCTCTTCAGGATCAAAATCTGAGTGTACACATTTGTATTTTATGAAAAACTGATTGAGGGTATTTGAAACTGTTCTCCAGCCTGGAGGCCTGTTGGCACAACACAGCCTTTTTCCAGTCTGTTAATCTTCCTTGTCCCATAAAACAGAGTGGATATACCCAAACTGCCCTTGGAAATGGTCCCTGATGTGTACTTACCTCTGTACGTTCTCCCGAATGATTCATAGGGCTAATCTATCAGTTTAACAAAATCCAAAAACAGTGCCTGAGAACATTTTCTTGCACTGTTTTATTTACTTTTATAAAGATAACATAAAAGTATCTGTAAAAATACAAACTATGATATATATATTAAAAGAATTATAAATTATAAAAAGAATTATAATGATCCAGAGCACATTAAAAAAGCCTCTTCAATTGTTTGAACTGATGGAGAATTCATTAAATCTGATAAAGCTGTCCTCCAGCACAGCTTTACTTCTTAAAAACTGCAGAATTAGAATAGCTCAAGATATGTCTCATTCTAGGTGTTTTTGCAAAAGAGATTACTTTTGTAAAATCAAGCTTATGGGTATTTAATTTCTGAACAGCTAATTCTCTGCTATTCTTTATCCAGTGTGATTTAAAGTTAATCCCTACATTTGCAGATAGACTTTTAAATTAGATTCTTATCAAGAAAAGGTTCTGTGAGTATGTCTAATCAAAGTCAGTGTCTTAAAATCTTACGTGTATTTCAACCAAGAAATAGAGACATTCTCTTGTGCTAAACCCGTAATTATATATAGTTCTATCACCGATTTATGACATCAAGCCAAATAGAATAATTCCTCATTAGAAAGCAAATTTCATCTAGAAACATATTCTTAAGATGAGTAGTACACATTTTACAACAGTATTTCTGCAAGCCAAAGTTGAAAAAATGTTCATTAAAGAAGTATTGTGGACAATTTTGAGGTTGCACATTCTGTACTTACAATGTGTTTATATACCACTTTAACATTTTAATGAGTTAAATATAACATATAAAATCTTTCAAAATCTTATCAAAATACAATATCACATACAGTCTTCTCTCTTGGAAATGCATCTCTTGTGAAAAGACACAAAAATAAGTAACCTATTAAACCTGAGTGCAACCTACCACCATGGTTTTGAAAAAAATAAAAAAAAAAAATAAAAAATTAACAAAAGCAGAAGGAATAAAACTGCCCACAGATGGCTCAGTCCTTCTCCTCCCTCCACTCCAATTAGACCTTATAAAGCAAAGGACAAAGACCATCTCTGGTTTCTTTTAGATTGCAGATGTGTTCTCATGCAGGCAAATGTTGACCAGTTGCTCTTCCGCTTCTGGAGATCTTTGGTGCAAATGACAACTTGAACTTTGACAGGGCAGGCAGAGACAGCTTTGTACACAATAACCTCTAAATGTAAGAGATATAGCTTTGCTCTCCAAAGCCTTGTGGGAAGGGAGGAAGAACTGACATTCCTACAAAGCAATCTATCTGCAAAAACCATGACCCCCTTAACCTTCTTCATGCTTGGGAAAACAAGGAAGAATGAGGAAATAGGAAGAGGAGTTTTTTACAGTTGAAAGAGAAAAAGAGAGGAAGATACGTATCTGCTTCTGATATTATGCTACAGGTCTCTTCATTAATCTTTCTATGCACAGGTTTTAAATTAGTGAGTAAAGGCTATTTGCTTTTTTTATTTGAAGTTAGGCAATTTTCAGTGGTTGAATGTGCCCTTTTGTTATGTAAACTCTTTCCTTTCTCATTCTCAAATGAAAAAATATTCTGTCTCTCAAACACTGATCCATACCTTGTCCTTTCCTTGCATATGGCAATTGTCTGGAGAAAGATTGGGTTGTTTAGAAATAGAGGACATAGGAAATGCTAGGCTTGCTGTGTAATACATCTGTTCTATTCTCTTCACACAGTATTGAAATTAAGAGTGCATATGGGGGATATATGGCAGGACAAGAAAACTTGAACATTTCAAGATCAGACAGTTGCAGTCATATATTTTTATTTCTGTTCTGTTCTCATATTTCTAAACCCAAAATTCTACCCTATAATTTTGTTAGTTTTAGCAACTATCAGAACTTAGCAGAACATCTTCCTAAAACTATTTTCAGACCTCATATGTATGACATCCTTTTACCTCTGAACTATCAGTGTCATCTCAACCAGTGAAGATACAAGAAAAATACTTTCTGCTATAATAAGATTATAAATAACCAGAATGAAATTATTTAAAATATAAATATAAACTGTTGCTATTCTGAGTTAGGTTTAAAGATGTGAAAAAAAAAAAAAAAATACCCCCAAAAAAATGCATTGCAGCTTTTTGAAAACTTCTCATTGTAGTGGTTTTAGATGTCTGAAGCATCAAAGAACTTAGAATCCACCAGCAGCTCCTGCTCCAAGCCAATCTGTAAAATACTTTAAGGTCTTCTTGCAAAATTATAGTCAATGTTACCTTCACAGTCAGCTAGTAGAGAAGAAAAGTAGAAAAGGAAACTCCAAATGTCAGAAAAAAATGCCTTAAACATATATTTATTTTTCTGACACATTATTTATTTATTTATTGTGGGGAGGGGGGAGGGGGGGAGAGGAGTCAGATTAACAATCACAAGATGGAAGATCAAAATATGAAAATTAGAGGAGACTGTTTTTAAAGGTGGCAATAGCATTTAGAGAGAATGTAAATCACTACTAAAATGCATACAAGCTTTGAGAGATTATATCAAGTCAGACTCATCTTTAGTTTTTACAAAGAAAAGCTTCCTCTAGTACAGTCAAACTGTAAGCCCCCTTGCAAGATGTTTTTGTATATTCTTCAAAACTGCCACTGGTCACTGCTAACAGTGAAAAACATGGAGCAGGTGAGTCACTAGCCAATGCCTGAACCCTGTCTTAGTTATTCCCACCCACTGCAGTCACATACCTTGGTATGTGAATTATATCACAGCCATGTCCTTATCCCAGCACCTGTTGGCAATCCATTTGATGTCTCTCCCAATTAGAAAATGCATTTATTTACTGATGTTATGCAACCCTCTTCTGAGTATTTGATTATTATCTCTGTTTAAAACATCTCAAGTCTCAAAAATAATTCTTTTGCATCAGAGAGAGATATATTTCCATCAGGTTGAAGCTTAATAAATCAGCTTTTGTACAGGCTTTGTGCAAGCTAAAGTATCACCTGCCTTCAATTCTGAAAGCTCTCCTTCAGTGCCATGAACTCAAAAGTTCTGGCAGTTGTGGTCTTGTCCATGTATTGAGACGTGCCTCTCAGGCAAAAAATGTGATGTTTCTGCATGTTCTCCAGCTATCAGACAGCTGCCATTTTTATATATACAAATATACATGTATAAATATGCAACAAATATATATATTTGTATTCACATATAAACTGTGCTGTGCAGGAATATTAGTTTTGTTCTATATACATGCAACACTGAAAGTCATCTAATTTGGTTAGACAGTATCAGGCGCTGCCACTGTTTGTGTTTGAAATTCTTACTGTGCAGACCCTGTATCCCCAATACAACAAGGAATAAGTATTCAAGGGAATGCCAATAGCTTATCTTTCACTATCTTTTTAAAAAATTAAAAGACATACAAGTGGATGTCCCCACAACAGAAATATCTCATGTTGGTGCCAAAGACTTGAAAGTCCTCCTTGACACTGTTTTGGACTTTTGGATTTAGTTTTGCTGAAAGATGCTCATCTGTAAGAAGTAAAACACGTTGCTTTGAAAAGTATTTGGAATCATATTTGTTATTTCCTCAAGAAACCCTTTTCATATATATATGAAAAGGAGAACATATTTATTTCATACCAATATCTTCTAATTACTAATCTCCCGGCTGATCCCATTATGTTTTTATTTAAATAATAGAAAGGTGTTTAAAAGGAAAATAACTTTCTGAAAATTTCTAGTCACTAATCGTAACAGTAATGACAAATGTTGTTAGTCCCAATATTTCTCTGAGGAACTCACAATACACAAGGCAAATAAAAGATATTTTTTCTGGCAATGAAATCAAATTCTTTCTGAGTCAAAGATCTTCAGCAATGTTGAAGAAATTACATGGCAGGAGCAGCCTTCCAGGATGACAATACAACAGCTACTCTTATCTTGTTGGGTTTTATTTTTGCACTTCTTTTCTTTCTGATATTACAGCTTGAATATACAGCAAGGCTGGATTTTCTCTGGCGTGTTCAAGCAAAAGAAGAAATCAATGAAATGAAGGAGTTAAGGGAGCACAATGAAAATATGCTACGTAATATTTTACCCAGTCATGTTGCCCGTCACTTTCTGGAGAAGGATCGGGATAATGAAGTAGGTATCAATTTTACCTCTGAAAATTTCATTTAATTAGCAAAAGAAAAACAGACCTGTTCGGGAATTGTTTTTACACTATTCTCAATAGTACTCAGTACAAAAATACTGCCTGTATTTGGCATCTGGTCCATATTTTAAAAATAAATAAATAAACAGTGAATTAAAAAAAAAAATCATGTTTTAATGTTAGGGAAATTGGGAAATTACTATTCTCTGTGTTCTACATGTCTAGGTCTGCATATGGAGTGCTGTTTCCAGCTTTAGGATCCCCTGTATAAGACATATAGACCTAGCAGAACAATTTCAGTTTAGTGCCACTAATATTATTAGTATTTTCAGACACCACGACATATGACAAGAGGCTAAGAGAACTGGGTTTGTTCAGCCTTAAGAGGAAAAGGATGAAGGATAATCCTATTGTTGTCTTCAACTACTTACTGGTTGGTTATAGAAAAGACAAACACAAACCCTTCTCATATGAAGGACAAGATCCAATGGACACAAATTACAGGACAAAAAGTCCCATTTAGATGAAAGAAAAATTTTGTCCAGGGATCTGGTCAGATATTTCATCAAAGCCTCATTGTAAAATCTTCAGCTTTTCAGTTTGGCAAAGGCCATGACAAACTTGACCAAATTGTTCCTGCTTCTAATGGAAGCCTCCAAAGGTCCCTCCCAACTTTTGAGTATATGAAAATCAAATATTCCTAAAAAAGTTACAGATATTTAACAAAATACATGTGAAAATTTAAGATAGCCCTGTATTGCAGAAGTATTATTACAGCCTTGCCAATTATTATGCAAGAAATCTGTGCAACAGGCAGCAGTAGACCCAAGCCTCCTGCATCTCCAGACCCAAGAGAACATATTTGCCATTTCATATTGCTTTGCTTTGAATTGCCTTCTCTGTGCAATTAACAAAGCACCCATTTCAGAAACACAGTTTGTAGTTTTGTTTCTATAGCATACTTGCAATACACATAGAAAAGCTTTGTAAGTGTAAGCTAATTGTGCTGAAGGTCTGTCAGATTGAGGGAAAAGTGGTAAAAAGTCTGCTGGTGATGGAGTTTCTGTGTATTCCTAAACCAGAATTTGGAGAGGGATTGCTGAAGAGATAGAAGAAAGATCAGCATCTGATTCTGAAAACAGCAGGAAATCACTTAATCCTTATCTGAAATAAGGCAAATGCATATTTTAATATTATCTGTGAATAAAGACCATTGCATTATAAAATTGGGATTTTCTCATTTAATGTTGGAATTATATTTAACAATGAAGACATAACAAATGCTTCAAGATTAAAGTTGCCAACTCTGACATACCAAGATTCATTGTGTAGTAAAATGCATTCAGGTCTCCCTCTTTCTGATTCTACATTTTGAAAATAGATGTAGGCAGCCAAATTACACTACACAATGAGGAATCATTGTGTTCTGAATATGTGATTTCAAATAACACCAAGGGAAAGGTGACATAGTGAGAACCTGCAAGGAAAGGAACTATAGGAATCATCTTATTGAGGAATACCCACTCTGTGGGTATTAAGTGGTCATAAAAACACCACATTGCACATGAGAAAATATATGTGCGAAACCTGGCTAAAATACTTCATTGCAAATAGAACGGACCTGATACCAACCATGAGAGTGTTTTGTCATGTCTCCATTATGGATTCTCAGGGAATATGTGTCCTCTCTTACACATCAATTCACATACACTCACATGTATAATAATCTTCAGAAGCAAACAGATGCCCCACAGATCATTGCTGATGCTTCAATAATTTGCCATTGAATTCGGTGCCACCACTTTTGCATTTTGTAAGACAGTTTCCCAGATTGACTATACTCATGGATAATTTATGTGTGAGTTGGCTGGCTGTAACATCTACTACATTTTAGTACAATCAATTCTGCTGTTCAAGTCTGGCCATTAAATTAATTTCTCTGCTCTCAAAACATGAATTCCCTGTAATGTATACTGTAAGCATTTTCTCATGGATATATTATTTTTGTCTTGATGCTTCTTACCAAAAATAGAAAAAACTAACAGCTGAAGGCTGAGCCAATTGTTTTCTATCTTCAAAATCTGAGGAAAGTATATGTCTGATTGCATACATGCTTAAAGTGCATATTGTCTCTTTTTCCATAAGGCTCAATGAACTAGCGTGTATTACTTTTTTTCTATATCTGTGAAAGAGAACAGAAATATCCTTAGAATATGACTTCCATGACCCTGTAGATGTTCTTCAGTGGAGGAAAGTGTAAGGGTAAAATGGTAATCAATCTCTCTCTCTTTTATTATTTTTTTTTCCTGAATAAGAGGTTGGCAGTGCACTTGGAAACTAGTAGAATTTTTCTATTTTCTCTGGAGGACACACTACTAAAAAATCTAGATAAGCAATAGCATTAAAAGCATACTAAAGTGCAGGGCAAGGGTTCAAGATGCTTTTATAGGGAGAAGCAGAATGATGGAGTATAGGAGCCTGAGGTGTTCACATTAAGTGTATGGGGACCAGTCCTTTTATAATGAGAGTAAAGTGGTAACGTTTCCTAAAGCACACTAGCAAGAGCATTGAGAAGCTACTGCTCAATGCCAGAATATCAAGGGAAGTCCCAGGACAGAAACAAAAGTACCCAGACATTGGGCTACACTATGCCAGTTTTTGACCTTGCGCTGCCAGTACACAGGAAGAGCCAATGGTTGGAAGTTGAAATTAAAAAAAAAAAAAAAAAAAAAAAAAAAAAAAAGAGAGAGAGAGAGAGAATGTGTGTGGCTGTGGTATCTTATCCACTAGGAAAGCATACCAGGAACTGTGGAGATTCCTTGGCATTTTTGTTTCCTAAAAATAAAAATAAATTGTTTGGTCTCAAAGAACTGACTGTATTTCACATGTATTTTCACAGGAACAAATACATATATAAATTGTTCATTCAATACCAGGGTGAAATATATATGTACCATAAGTGAAAGTTTATGCCAGGGAACACTTTATCATTATAGCCTCTTAGGTCTGGTCCCTTATAAACTACTTTCTATCCCCAGTAACTCCGTTATAACCCTCGCTTCTGTTTCTCCCTTCTTCCAAACCTTAATAACAGGAACCTCTCCAAGAGCCAGGCAACCAGATGGCTCCATAGTCACCTTAAGAGAACCACAGGTAGAACCACAGGAGAACCAAAGAGTAGACAAACTTATAAAGCCTTCTAAAGTATAAATTATCCACTTGAAAATGAGGTAATTAATAGAATCTTTTCAAAGAATTCATATTAAACATTTAAAACAACCCCACCTGATCCCTGTTATCCTTGTTAATCTACTAATCTAGAAATATATTGGTAGCTCCAAACATGTAAAACAGACTTAAACATCTTAAAAATAATAAACATTAGGTTTCTTTTACTTCCCTAACAGTATTTGATTCTCTGGTACCTATACCTGCAAATTAATTCCTCATTCTTTCAAGTGATTCCCCATATAAATTCATATCAATTCAGAAATTCTACTTTTTTATTTTTTTAGTTTTTCTGGTGTAGTCTCCTGACCTCAGAAGCAGAAAGAGAGGTTTTCTAATAAAGGTCAAACCTTGCATAAAATCCATAATAAAAATATGAAAGCTGTCAGCCTGCTCCTGTTGAACCTGGCTAGTCAATTACACAATATACTTAATGGTAACCTCAGTTATTAAGGTACTATTCATGGAAAAAATAAGAAACATATTTTAATTGCTGACAATTACTTTCTCTTCTCTATATTCCCATTCCAACTTGTTTTTTTCAATGTTCTTTTAGGAATTGTACTCTCAGTCTTATGATGCTGTTGGTGTGATGTTTGCTTCTATTCCTGGATTTGCTGACTTCTATTCCCAGACTGAGATGAATAACCAAGGAGTAGAATGTCTGCGCTTGCTGAATGAGATCATTGCAGACTTTGATGAGGTAATACTGACGATTAGAGAAAATCTGGTAGTGCTTAGGTGATGAGTTCCCTAACACCAAATACTTCATCCTAAATTATCAAATTTACTATTTTTCTTCCAGTAATTTTCTCTTTGTTCTTATTTTAACTCCAATTGCTATTACAATTGTCTATTTTGCTTTTTAATTTCAACTTGCCAAACTTTGGTCTGAATGACTAGTAAAACTGAAATCAATAGTTACTTGAATATAAAGGTATGCTGTTAAAACTAGTCTGCTCCAGCATACCTAGAAGTAGAACATGCCTTTATTCTGCAGAAGAAAGGGTGAGAAAATTTACAGCAGTTCTGGGAAATAATGATCTAAATAATGGTATTTATAAAGGTATTATTTTGAAGGCAATGAGTGAATGGACTCAATAAACATTAAAGGTTTTAAAAACAGTGTCAAGTTAAATGTGAAGCACACAGCTTTTAATCTATTGTTGGGTAAAGAATGAAAGGTGGTGGCATTGTTACTGATGTCACTTGTCTGGTCAAGTAAGTAATACATTGGTTAAGCTGCTTGCTTTGTTAAGGAATTCAGAGGTGGAGAGGAAAAGAAGTGTGGAAAGGACATAAAAAGAAAGAAGTATTTATATAGGTATCCTGTCCTGTTCAAGAAGGTGAACAAGTGAGATTGAATCTATGTTCTGGACTGGAATATTCCATATGGGAAAGAGATTTACAGAGAAAATGGGAAAAACACATTCTTTTTAGAATTTTTCTGAGAAACATAAAATTGGCACTAACCTGGATTGCAGGGGATTGGGCATGTGTATAGCAAGTAATCTTTGAGGAACAGTAAAAAAATTCTAGCCTAGAATCTCATGTTCTGTTTATCTCTGTTTATCCAAAAAAAATTTTTTTAATTCTTTTCTGTATTGTGGTAGAGTATCAAGTGGGGAAGTGAAGAGTGTCTTGTCAGGTTGATATTGACACATTCCAAGAAAGCAGAAGGAATGAGTTAATTCCTTCAAAATGATCTGGATCTAGATTTTACATCCCACATGAGTGATGTAACCATAGAACAATTTTCTTAAACAGAATAGGGAAAAGCTCTACTTAGGTAGTGCCTTGCAAAAATGAGAACAGCTTCTACTATTGTTTGTTTCTTTTTATTATTTTGACTCTCAACTCAAAAGGCTTTATCAGAATACAAATTATTAAATGTGAGTTTTTGAGAGATGACAAGAAGGGATACCAGGATTCTGTCTATAGATTAAGCATACAGATTATTTTTTTTTTCTTAATTTATATCTCAGTCCTACTTTAAGTACCGATCTCCCTTTGAGGAGCTAGTCTAAGGGTTTTTTTTGTTTGTTTTGTTTTGCTTTGCTTTGAACTACAGACATCTCCAAGGGCTTCAGAGGAAGCTACTGGAGAAAAAGATGAACGCTAGGAGACTACATAGAGTGTTAGCTCATGAAAGCTGGATGAGGGTCAAATGTACCAAATTGTGAGACACAATGAAATTGAGGATTAATTTGTACAGCTGAGCAAATACTAAAATTTCCAGCAGGAAATAGAAGAATTCACAGATGCATCCCTGTGCATTTCAGTAGAAAACTAACCTCCTCTCCTATGAGAAGATCTCTGTCACCTGTTAAACTCCTGATCTGCTTTCCTTATAGGTATAAATATCTCATTCTTATCTCTGAGATCTTGCACAGCTGTCAGCTTGCTTCATGATTAATAGTTTTGTTTTTCTTTCCAGATCTGATTAAAATGATTATGGCTCAAACTTAATGCAAAGCCTATTGCTATGAATTAATTTAAGATATCTTTTCATGCATGTTCATATAATCTTCACGGCAAAATTTCATTGCTGCTGAGGTGATTACTGAAGACAACATTTTCATCAAAAACCTTAATGTGATAGTGCATTCAGGTCCCCAACACCTGTTCTGTAATTAATAAAGGACCTAATTAGGGACTGCATTATGTCCCAGACACGTTTAGTTGAATAATAGATATGTTCTTCGTATGAGTAGTAAATGAAATTATGTGATCCCCTGCTGACAGCTAACCTATTTCCAGTGTAGTCATGCCATTAGTTTACTCTGTCTAAGCAGTCTGGAAGGTGACAGAACCACTGTGAAGAGAGCAATCCTAGACATGGAAATGGAACCAGAAGTCATTTCAAGTCCAGTGTTTCAGGGGCAGTAATGTTTCCACGTAACTATAGACTGACATTATATGATGTCATTGTGCCTTTCTTTTCATGATGTTTCTTGCCAAGATTGTCTGTCTCAACACAGGCCTAGAAACAAAATGCAGACATGCAGCTTGAAAGCAGAGCAGATATATGGAAGAACATATGTCCTTCATGGATGAATATTGTTCTTCAGCTTCATGTGAATAACTCTGTAGGGACAGCTGGATGTACAATTCTTAGGACAGGAATACATATGGGACTGGCAGGTCCCATACCACACCATCAGAAAACTCATACTATCCTAGAGAAATCTGTTGGATGTTTTACCAGGAAGCATGCTCTAAATATCACTAGATATCTATGTTTAGACAAGTGAAATGAGTTCCTAATCTCAAATTAGATTCTACACTGTGAATCCCCACCTTACCTTTTACAGGTAACAGTAATAGGGATGTTGTATCCATAGTGCTAGGAATATATTTCTGAATGAAAGCAGTGGTAAAAATCCAAATTGACCTGGTCTGAAAAATGTGATAGGGTGGGTTATTTTCAGTTCATTTTAGAGGCATTTATTTGTTACAATAAAACACAAAGCTTACTGTCCATATCTATTTTGTTTTGCACTTAGTGGAACTGTGTTAGGGAGTCAAAAACATTCAAACACAAAGTAGTGAACAGTGGCCTTACAATGTGTGCCACCAGCAGCTGCACAGGGTAGGAGTCCCCAGACAACTCAGGATGTGACTGATTCTTTCTTAGGGAGTCTGGGAAACATGGTCCAAAAGTCAGTATTGGGGAACAGGTGACTAAGTCTTCTCAAAGCACAGTCATTACTTAGGATATCTTGTTGATTGAGGCAGAATGGGAGATGTTTCAGGAGATATTGGGTTCTGGACTGACAAAAGGACACTTTTTTTTTTTTTTTTTTTTTTTGACACATAGCATCATTACATGGTACAGTTATTTCCTATTTTGTACCCAGGCCCAGAGGTGCTGAAAGGAATATTTCACATTTAAACAAACAGGAACATTACAAATCTGTTTTTATAATTACTCTTTTTTATAATTACTCATAAGTGTCTGAAGTCTTAAGACACATACAGGGCTAAACTCCCATTCTTAGAAATGTTGTTACCAAAAATTAATACCAGAACATTTCTCCTGATAATTCTGAGTCTTGACAGACTTTTTTTCTGTAAAGTAATAGTCTTTCTAGTCATTTAATCTATCATTTGTGTATCTTAGTGATGGTACAGTTGGGACTCATTCTTTAATAAGAGCTTACTAGTTCATGGGTTCTTTTTCCCTCTTTCCCTCCTTTTTCCTTTATCCTGCAGTGATTTGCACAGTGTTTATAAAAACAGATTCTAATATACTATGTTGTCACAAACATGTTTTTTGGCAGCCTGCAGGATCCTGCTTTCAGACTTTGCTGATTAATTTACAGTTGTGTGGCATGTCCTGAAGCATTCCTTTTCTACTACTTTGTACATGTTCTACTGCAATCATATACCACAGGGTCTGACCTTAGCTGTACATGAACTGAATGATTAAGCTTCAGTTTCTTTTCAGATACCAACCACATTACAGTGATTGAAAATGTTTCCTGGACTATCTTGGTAAATTAGCAAGCCTACTTAAAGTCCTGTAACAAATAGCTGTTGCCTTAAGACTGAGTGGGAATACCTTTTCCCAATAACAAATTCCATCATCCTGTCATACTGTGAAGAAAGTAATGGGTAAATAAACCATTATTTGAAGAAGGAAAGATGTTGTTTAATAAACAAGATAAAGCAAGAAAAAAAAAATAGAGATTTATAAATAATAATGAATGAGAAGAAAGAAAATAAGTTTATTTATTTTAAATTTCCTGAGAGACAATAATTTTTTCCTCCTTAAAAATAGTCATTTTAGATATTCATCATGCATTTTATGTTACTGTGCTCTCTGCTGTTGTTTCCAGTGAGCATGTGAAATGAAAACATAGTCTGTTTTTAATCAAGACCATTTTCTCCCCTTGCCCACACACCTGGTGCTCTCAGGCTGCTCACAAATGCATAGAAAAGAGAAGCATTCTTTTTCTTTAAGAGAGCAGTTGGAAGAGCTGCCCATGTAGGAGAGAAATGCAGATAATGGGCTTTTCTGGCAGTTTAAAGAAAATGAGAAGCGGGTCAAGTTTTTGGACTTTCCTGACTTGGAAGGGAGCCATTAACCATATGGCTGTGTGTCCCCTGCGCGATGCTGTGCGGCCTCCCATTAGAGACAGATGGTGTTGTATCTGTACATGAACGGCAGCGCTTCCAAGCCCCTAACACTGTGGCTGACGTATGCAGTGGTTACTTCAATCGCCAGGGATATTTCATGTTATGCCTTTGGTATGCTTTTCCCTTTGAATGAAATAATCCCTTTAGTTTTTAATTGACAGGAAACAAACCCACAAGATGGAAAAAGAATGCATGATGCTGTATAAAAGAAGGGGGAAAACTTCATTAATTTTTTGCCTCTCCAGATATTATTATTATTATTATTATTATTATTATTATTATTATTATTATTATTATTATTATTATTATTATTATTATTTAAATTTAAATCCCAACTTTAGAACTGAAAGTTTCAAATTCATTGCCTGGTACCAGTGGTTTGGTTGTTGGCTTTTGTTTGTTCATTTGTTTTTTTTGGTGGTGGTGATGGTTTTGGCTGTTGTTTTCCAGGACTGCCTAACCATACTGATGCTTGAATTTATTAGATACTACATCGCATATCTTGGAGTTTCCTAGGGTATTTTGGTGTTACCTTCAGTAATACACATATTTAAAGCCTGTGATGAGGTGACGTGTCCACTTTCCACATAAAGCTCTGCTGTCTTTGGTAGAGTTCACAACCTGAAATCTGCGTAGGTCTCTCAGGCTCTGATCCCAACTTAATGTGAAGTCTTTATTTAAGTCTTTATTACTGTGAAGATGGGCTTGAAGTAGGGACCAGATTTACATTCCCACTCTACCCAGTGCTTTAGTTGATAGACAATATTTATTCTTTCTCTTCTGGATTCTTAATCTGGCTAGTTGTTTGTTTGTTTGTTTGTTTGTTTTTAATTTGCTTTTTATCTATCTATTTATTTATTTATTGTTATTACTCCTTCTTAGCATCAATACAGGTGTTTACTAATTCCTCTTGGTTCCATGATTATTATTTTTTTTTGTAGAAGAGGTAAATACATAACAAAAGTGCAGATGGAACAACCAATGGACATGCCGGCATCAGGCATGGTAGAAAACAGGAGGAAACATGCCATGCGTGAGGATTTGATCTCTCATAGAAATTCTTTGGAGGCATCTACCTTTATCCACTGACTGTGTAACATGGTTAAATGGTTAATTGGTTGAATTCCCTTTAATTCTGGCCTCATCACCTGAAACGTTGCCATAAGAGCACTTAATTTAAGCAAACTGAATTCTTCCCAAAGAGATTTAGGAATACTTTAGTGTGATTGCGTGTTCATATATACAAGCACACATACACAGAGAGTTTGTCTTCATTACTTTTCTGTGATTATAACTCAGCAAATGTGGGATTCATCTGCATTTTTGTTAGGCTGGAATATGTATGTCTTGTATTATCCATTCCAAAATGTACCAAACAGCTTTACAGAGCACAGCAGGCTTTAGCTTGAATGCACTCTGTAAATAGATGATGTTGCAAAGAGCCACAGCTCAATGTGTCCCAGAATATGGAGCAAACTGTGTGCCATGACTGGAAGAAAGCATGAACACAAAGATTCATTCCCATATCTGTACAAGCATTTTGCAATAAAAATTACACATTCTTTGTTTGTTTTTGTTTTTTTGTTTGTTTTTGTTTGGTTTACATGTGTATTAGTTACTAGGTGAAGAGAGATTTCAAGATATTGAAAAAATTAAAACAATTGGCAGCACGTACATGGCCGTGTCAGGATTGTCACCTGAAAAACAGGTAAGAGAATAGTTTACTTTAAGAAGCAAAGCCTTTTGGTGTGATCCCACTATGCATATTAGAAAATATTAGAGTTATCTTTTTGATGTTCATAGAGCTGTGTATGCTAAAAGAAAATAGACATTTGGGGCTTCTGGCAGACAACAGTTGCACTTCTTGATGAATTGAAATGCCATCTTGTGCTCTGAACAAGAACCATATGGATTCTTTCTTCAAATTTGAGTTTATCAGAGAGAAAAAAAATCTCCTTTCAATCACACTGATGTGAATCTAGAGCAGGTCTATCTATATCTTTGGACATATTCTAAAGTTACCACTGTAACTCAGAGCAGAATCTGACTGGAAGTTTGCAATAATGTATGAAAAGAAAGGATCTGTTCACTAGCAGCATGCTTATGTAAGTGCAAGGCTTCATTTAAACATTTATTACAAGGACATAGCTGCATATTTTTAGACAGAATGATAATCTATACATAAAAATAAAGCTGACATGTCAGAGCATTATAAAACAAGAAGTCTGCACATTGCCCTCACCTACAGAGGTGCAAACCAACCTGTGCAAAAAAATTAGCCACAGAAGACACATACACTGTCATAGCCATGAACTTCAGATGAGCCAGATGAGAGAAATCCATTCATTTCTACATGCAATAATATGCCTGAAAATTGGGTCTCCAAAGGAATAAAATGAGTTTCTAAAATACATCCAGCAAGAAGTTGGCTGCTGTTGAAGTCTGTCTTGCTTGGCAACCAGTGCCTCCCCACGAGGAAGAACACCACAGAAGAGGGGTGTGCTGCCCCAGATCAACAGGAGAGTGGGAATCAGATCTGCCTACATTGATTGCAACTGCCAAGAAAACAGCAACCAGATTAGACTGAGATTTATAAACTAGAAAATTTCCATTGTTTGTTTAGAATACATTATAAAACATGTGGAGTGTAACTAGCTGAGCATCTCCCACCTACAGAGTAACAAGTGATGCTGACAGCTAGAAATCCACAAAACTAGGCATGCATAAGGCTTTTTTTGTTTGTTCCAGTTTAAATTGCTTCTGTGCAGAGATGAGCAAAGAACTGAACATCAGACACACAGCTCCTAATTCCTTAGGCTTGATGAGGGTAAAAATTCAAAATGAGAAAATCTTCACTGCATTTCCAAGGATTAATTCATCCTTTTTTAAACAATAAAAACCTAGTGAAATTTGTATCTATGTTTTAAATATACTTGTCTGCATACATATATGTATGTGACTGCATCAATATCTAAGAGGTGAGAGTTACTGAGGGAAGATGACATGCCCTGAACTGAATACAGCTGAGGACATGGAAGGTAAACAGAAGAGGGTGAAGCTTGGGAGATTCTTATGATCTGGCTTAAATACTGAGGATGATCAAAATGTCAGAGGGCTGCACTGTGTGATCCAAGGTGGTGCTTGCAATGCTTCATTCCTATGGAAATTTTTTTAATGAAAGAATTACTCAGCTTCAGAATAGATGAGGTGACATCATAACATTATCAGGCCAATCTCAATCCTCTTTATACTTCTTTTCTCAGCATTAGATAGATTTCAATATGCATTGTTAATTCCCATTTTTGCTTTTTGGATTATTGGTAGGAAATGGATTTCTCTGGTACTTCATAGAATCATAGGAAGGTTCGGGTTGGAAGGGTCCTTAAAGATCACCCAGTTCCAACCCCTCTGTCCTGGGCAGGGACATCTCCTACCAGACCAGGCTGCCCAAAGCCCCATCCAGCCTGGTCGTGAACACCTCCAGGGGTGGGGCATCCACAGCTTCTGTGGGCAACCTTTTCCAGTGCCTCACCACCCTCTGAAAGAAGAATTTTTTTCTAACATCCAATCTAAATATACACTTCTGGTTTAACATCATTCCTCTTTGTCTTACCACTATCTGTCCATATAAAAAACATGTACTTCACAGTGAGCTTTCTTGTATCCAGGTTCACAAGTGTTGTAATATAAGTGGGAAGCATTAATTTAACTTTAATAATACCCTATCTGCCTTTGATCTAGCACATTTAGACTGTTCTTACAGATTCCAAATCTGTAAGATATTTTGCATTTGGTGGGGATGGGTGGGAGATGTTCTACAGGCAAATGCAAAACATTTCTAATGTTGTTTTTAATGATTCCTCAGCAATGTGAAGACAAATGGGGGCATTTGTGTGCTCTGGCTGACTTCTCCATAGCTTTGAATGAAAGTATACAGGAGATCAACAAGCATTCTTTTAACAACTTTGAGCTTCGCATTGGTAAGCAGAGTACAAGCGTGAAAATTAAAATGTGGTTTAAATTAAAAAGGGGAACAGTAGCTTACCCTAAACTCTGTGCACAGTTTTTGTGCACAAAGCCTTTTGGCTTTGCACAAAATCTTAATTTCAGTTCTAACCTGATCTGTCCCCGTGGCAGCATCTCTAAACTGCTGTTAGGGGTAAACTGTTATCCTGGATGAAATCAATAGGGTGGGATGACCTGAACGTATGCAACATAGCAGAAACAAATCAGATGACTGTTTATGCTGACTGGATCACTGGCAAAAACCAACTCCACTCAGAAGAAACATGTCCTTTACAGACAATCTTAACATCAGAAAAGCTGAAGTGTATTCATTAATCACAGCATGGAGGGTGGCATCATCACTGTTTGTGCTAACTCAGTCTTTGGAGACCATGTCTATAAACAATTTATACATATGTATGTATTTGCGTATATAGTCTTTTAATAAAATCTAAAAATGTAAGATCTTTTTCCCAAAGTTGCCTTTCATTACCAGAAAACTTATTCTTAAAACTCCATTTTAGGGGGAAAAAAAAACTCACTTTTATATTATTTCTTGCAAAATTTATGCAGCAATATCATAAGATATAGTCTTCCAATAACTTCATAGGAATACTTCAGTATTTTCACTTCATGAAGCATACTTGTAAGGGATGTCATTTCTGGATTGCATAGCACAGACAGGGTTGCCTTCAACAAGTGCAGGGCCAGAAAGATCTTTCTACTACTTAAGAATAATTTTGCAGGAATTTTGGCAATAGTACATGGAATACAGATGACATGTAAGTACTGCAGTTCCACTGTGATGGACGCCCTGTCAAATAGTTCTGAGGATATAACTTTTGTTCTCTACTTTTCCTGAAGTTTTTTTCTTACTTTCTTTTTATATGCACCTTTTCTTAAACTTAGAGATAAGCATATGTGAACCAGCTTTCATATAGTACTGAAGGGCAAATATGGTTTTTGGTCATTTTCATCTGACTGGATGTTCTTTTTCTCCCTCTCTCTCTTTTTTGTAATAGGGATTAGCCATGGCTCTGTCGTAGCAGGAGTTATCGGTGCTAAGAAACCGCAATATGATATCTGGGGCAAAACGGTTAATTTAGCAAGTCGAATGGACAGCACAGGAGTTAGTGACAGAATACAAGTGCCTGAAGAAACGTATCTGATCCTGAAGGACCGAGGATTTGCCTTCGACTACCGAGGAGAGATTTATGTCAAAGGTATCAGTGAACAGGAAGGAAAAATCAAAACATATTTTCTTCTAGGAAGAGTTCAACCAAATCCTTTAATCTTACAACCAAGAAAACTGACTGGACAGTATTCATTAGCAGCTGTTGTATTAGGACTTGTACAGTCTCTTAACAGGCAAAAACAGAAGCAAATCCTTAATGAGAACAATAATTCTGGAATCATAAAGGGACATTATAACCGGAGGACTTTGCTCACTCCCGGTGGATCTGAGGCAGCAGCCCAGGCAGAGGGGGCTGACAAAACTGAATTGCCATAATCAACATTTTGTTTGTGTTCTTTTTTTTTTTTTTTTTTTGTATTTCTTTTATATATAAAAATAAATATACAAATAAAAAAGGTTTAATTTTTTTTAGAATAAGCGTGATTATTTTCTGGTGTGACATTTTTATGAGATTCCAGTTCATCCATTTTTACAAATGCTGCCAGTATCTCTCTCCATTTACTATTATTCACCTCTGAATGTCCAGCCACAGGAGCTGTAGGCCTCTGCTCATCTGTGCTGGTTACCCACAAAAAAAAGGTCAAGAATAAATGCCTGACTTTGGGGGATTTAAAACATAAATTATATAGGCAGTGAATCTTGGGAAAATAGCATGCTTGCCTTGGGGAAGCAAAGGCAAAAGGAGATTGAGTAGGTTCTTCTCACTTTTAGTTGTCTTCAAGTAGAGTGATATCCATCCAAATTAGTTGTCTGGTCTCCATAACAACCACTGAAAAGCTAGTCAATACAGCCTATAGATTGATGTGTGCTACCTGCCCAGATGTGAGGCTGTGGGACATAGAAGAGAGAGATTTTACCCCAGACCCACTGACTCCATTGACTGGCTGTGGGTGGTTGACAGAGATTGAAGTGTCTTGCCCACAAGGCTGCTCTGCAGGCAGTATTGCATGTCGTTACCCACCTGAGCTCTAGCACCCACTCCAGGAAGTCAAGGCTCTCCTGGGGGCACTGTGCTATATCTGTCAGTACCATCTGAAGGGTTCAAATGTACTAAGATATCTTGAATGACACAAGACATACATGGACTTGTCTGGAGTCTACAGTTAAATCTATTGTCCAGTCAAAGAATTAACCAAATTCCCCTGGTTCACTTTCCTGAGCTTAGCTCTTAACCCCGTTTCCAGTCTGAATTTTTAGCAAAAGAAGGTTTCTCTCAAGCCGTAAAACAATGTGCTGAAGTACAACAGGAGACAAAGCTCACAGATGAACGTCCACTCAGATACCTCAGAAGGAGGAGAAAAGCTGTGAATGAGGTTACCCCAAATGATTTGTGTGCCAGAACAGAGACAGTCCTGCTGGGATGCCAAAATGGCACATCTAAGTGCTACAAACCCTGCATTAAAACAAGTACAGGGTGACTTTGTTTTAGGATAGCTTATCAGCTTTCCCCTGGAAAAAAGTAAATATATAGCACAGGTACCTATATGCATCAGTGCTATGAATCATACTGATCAGTAAAGCGCACAAATGAACCTCTCATCAAATCTGTGTGCTCAAAGGAGCTGGGCTTGTCTCAGTAAATATTATCTTTAAAATAAATCACAGATGGGAGCAGCAGAACCTGCAATCACACAGCAATCCCCAGACGAGACCCCAGACAGCCAATACAGTGCAACATATGGATTCTTGGTAAATACAGGCTTTGCTTTTTTACAGGCTGTTACACAGTCCTTAATGAAAACTGGGATATCTCAGGTGTGTCACCACTGGATTGGGCACATTTTTATAAAAGTGACCATTTTGGCTAAAAAATATCGATGCCTACATTATGGTTTGCTAACAAAAGAGGCATCAAAGCACAAAAATGATTAATTGTAGTATGACAAAAATAATGCTTTTCATTGTAAAACAACGTAAAGAATAGGTATGCTGGGCAAAATTTGATCAGCTGAATGCAGCCTTCAGAAACCAAAAATAACAAAAAAGGCCAAATAGATTCCAGAGAAAACCATATCACTGAAGGATGGGTATGATCACAGATATCAGAGAGCTGTCAGAAATGTTATACAAAGTGGTGAGGCTGCTCTCATTTCAAGTTGATTACTGGTTTTAAGCCCTACAAATATCAGCTCTTTACACCATGTAGTAGCACTGTAAAGAAGAGCCCCTCAACCACCCAGGACAGTGTTGGTGCTGTAGGAGGAAGACAAGACATGGCTTGTATCTGAAGCAGCTAAACTAATTTCACATTTAAAATGGTATTTGAAGCCCTAGAGAGGGAAGTTTTGGCTGGTTTAAACAGCTCATAAAACAGCTGTCCTCTCCTCAGCTTATCTCTCTGCTGGATGTGGGTTCATTCCTCCTGGTTTTCTAGACCTTTAATTCTTGATAAACACATATCCCAGCTGAACCAGTTTTCTAATTCTCACTACTGCTACCAGCCTCTGTAATGACAATTAGCAGTGAGTGGAAAGTGTTATCTAAACAGGTTGGGAGGCTGGAGACTGAGGGCACCTTCACTGTGTCTTAGCACAGGCCTATATCTCCTACTTCTTATCCTAGACATGGATGGCTTTCTGTGTTATCCCTCTCAACATCCCCATTAGCATAACTATGTTCCCAAGCAAAATTGTCTGCTAAAGAAGTCTGAGCCTGTGTTGACCAGATAAAGAATGTGGCAAATCAGCTCATTACCATGAATAATTCTTTAGTGAGGAATTTCACCTGTGTCTGCTGTAGGTAAATCCCTGCTTTGGTCTATTTGTCTACATGAGGCAGCTATTTGTCACCCCAGCAATTACACTGCCTGTTCCTTTTCCAAGTGCAATGACCTTAAAGGCTCAGCAGTGTTATTCCCTGTTGTAGCATTTGTTTTCAGAGGAACAGCAGCTACTATTTATGCACTGTCTTCTAGTTTTACTCCATGACTTCATGGTATCATTAGTGCATTCAGCTTTCCCTCACAACACTATCTTCAGGGATTCTTGTTCATACAGAACAGAATTGTTCATACAAGAAAGATCTGTAAAGCCAAAACACCTGGTTGATATCCTTTGAAGCACGTATGCTTGGATAATAAAGGCGAATTGCCTTGATATTGTAGCTCCTTGGCCAAGCTAGTTAGCCAATATTGAGGACTTTGCTAGATTCTTCCCATTAAGAGGAAAAAGCTTTGGCAGAAACTCAATTTACTTTGATGTCATCTTATTCATTTCTACCTATGTGCACTACAGAGGAAAAAAAAAAAAAAAAAAAAAACAGCAGCCAGATGCTTCTTCAGAAATTCATACCTCAGTTCCTCTGACAATCTCCAAACCATAAGCTCTGCTGACTTCAATGTTTTCAATGTTTTCTAAACAAACAAGCTGAACTCCATAGCTTACAAAAAGCAACATACAATCAACAGCATCAAGGGCAGTTTATGCCAGCTTTGAAGTACTCATTTTTAATCATTAAAGGAAAGAGAATATCGACAACCTGGATAATAGTTCTGTACCGAAGTCATCATTCTGCAAAGCTCCATGTGGATATTTGCAACCATTAACCCTGTACTCTAGTAAAGACCATGTGTGTTGCAAGAGTGCTTGTTTGCAGGACAGTGAACAGGTGTTAGGGTTGATTAATTTATACCATTAAACAATTTTAGTAATAACCATCCAGAAAGTTACAGTTAACTACTGATACCTATCAAGGTATCTACTATAAGCTCATATTAAGACTCGGGAGAGAACAAAGCTTAGGTGTGATATCATTTAGAGGTGTGTGCTAGCTGACACAGAGCAGGTCAAAGAGCAGCTTTTGCACATACAGGGAAAATATCACTCACTGTCCTCAGCTTCAATTCATTCCTGATTATTTCACAGTCCTTTGCACATTTTGAAAAGCACAGAAAAAAAATATCTCATCGAATCCTTCTCTCATTAGCAGAACTTCATCTGCCTTTTCCTAAGTGCTGTAGGAGTCAAGGAGTTTAGACAAACACACAGCACAGCGATGGTGGCTCGTAGCCAAAGGGCCTGTCGCTGCACGCTGCTGAGCTGCAACACAGGCAGCAGAGAGCCCTGCTCCACAGCCGACTTGGCGAACACACAGAGAAGTGATCAGAGGAGCAGGAAATAACCACATTAACCATCGTCAGTGGTACACGGCAAGCGTTATAATTGCACAGTCAACTTATTAACCTCCCCATGATTCCTTTTTGTGTTGCTCAAAGGCAGTGACATGATGAGGTGTTCGCGGTTTCCCCAGCTCTGAGCTTTGCTGGAGGAGGGGAAAATACAACAGAGGAGCAGTCAGCAGATGGGAGGGAAGGGGTAAATATTCAATATTCATATCTCTAGTCACTTGAAACTGCAGTTGAGTTGCTATTTATGGAATGCTTTCATTACCTCTCCTGGTTAAAGAAAAAAATTAGTCATTGGTTTAGGTAACTTTAATAGATAAGGTCCAATTCCTCCTCCCCTCCCCCAACCCCCCCCCACCCCCCCCCAATTTATATTTTTATTTTTTTGGTCTATTTTCCACTAAGCGCTTGTTTAGGTGAAGGCTGTCAGAGTTACAGAGCCATCCAGAGACTGATTCATTCAGCTCTTTTATGTAAAAATGACAGCAATGTGCAGGGTTGGTTAGACAACATCCCCTGTAAAATGCAACTCATGCTTCTTCTCAGGACCCAGATCTCTCTCAGCCCAAGGTGCATTTTTTGTGATTTTTTTTTTGTTTTGTTTCCTGATGAATATGTTAATGTTGATTTTTTTTTCTTTTTTAGTATGCTGTCAAACCTGTTTCACAGGGCACGGATTTTTAGAAGGTCTAGAAATCAGCTCCTCCTTCAGCTTTGCAATACTAAAATAAAATAAGTGTCACCATTGTGACATAACAGCAAGGGAACTAAAAAGAAATATCAGATGGTTCGCTGAAAATCTAAGGTTTTAAAACAAATTAAATATGTGTGAAATGACTTCTGATTGCAAAACCCACTCCCAACAGCAGTGACATGGGATATGCTAAGGGATATTTTCACAGTAGCAGGATATTAAGTATAATTTTAATTAACTCATCAGTTACTTAAAATAATAAAACACAACACCCTCTTCCTAATCATTTTCCCTCACAGTGACTATTGTGACAAGCTGTCAGTTTTTCAGTTTTTATAAATCACAGAGTGATTGTACTTCATATGAATGATTGCCCCTTCCAGATGGATCCAGATCGATGCTCTAATGTTACTTTCAGGAGTCAGGACCCCTAGCCCCATCTCTGGGGTCACTTTGTATGGGCAAAACCAAGACTCACAGTGGCACCAGCTCTTTCCCCTCGGTCTTGTTCCTGGGAAAGGTAAGAGCAGGGACTTGGGTATACGAGGAGCTGTAATTGAACATTTTTTCCATTTAAACAAGGGTGGGAAGACCCCAGCATGTTCCATCCCACAAGGTGAGTCCAGATGCTGTCTTTACAGCTCGTTTTTCAGTAACAGCCCGGTTAATTGAAAGGTGTTTTAATGGTTTCTCAGCAGCTTGGCCGTCCCAGACCAGCTCACAGGGTAATGAGGGCACAAGGGATATCTCCCCTGCACCACAGCTGTCACAGCAGTATGCAGTGACCTCTTGCATCATTAATTTCTCCCTTTCCTGGCAATTAACTTGGCAGGACCCATAACCTTTCAGAAACCATTGTATGGATGTTAGAAGACAAGTTTTCATGAAACTATCTTAAAAAATAAATAAATAAAATAAAACTTTTTTTTTTACTTTTTTTTTTTTTTTTTCTTTTTTAAAATCTTTCCTACAGGAAAAAAAAAATCCACTTCATTTATTCATTCAGAATTTATTACAAAACTAAAACCACACCTGTGTCCAATACTGAAAAATCAACTTAATCAAAAGCAACATTTCTTCCTCTTAAACTTCCAGACCAGGTTGATCATGTGTCCATTACAGCTTAAGGAGCCCCACCATACTGCCCTCCCAGAGATATTCAGTTCTACCTCAGAGCTATCCCACCGAAGAGATCTATATAAAGAATGTTTGCAAGGAGACCTCAGCCACCAATTCACCCCACCTGGGCTCCCATCACATTTAGTGATAGAGAAGTGGTGCAGAAGGACTTTCATGGGACTGAGAGGAATGGGAAAAAAAAAAAAAAAGAAAAATTCTCCATGAGACAAATTCCAAGCTATTTTGAGTTTTACAGCTCAAAGTGAATATTTTATTTGCATCTTTAAACTCATGGTGAACACAGAGACCCCCACTATCACCCACTATCACCCATTGCTCCTAGCACACAGTTTCACAGGCTATACTTTCACGTTTGTTGCTGCCTCCATATTTAATCTCTATTCCCATGTAAAGCATACTGACATTAGCCAGACTTGGCTGGGTGGAGCAACACATCCTTTGTATTCTCTGTTTTGGAACATCACCTAACAAACATGTCATGCTTTTTTTGACAAAAAAATTTCATAGCAACAGCTGCAATGTGAACTTCCAATGACAGACACTTAGCCAGAGCCTAATCTGTATGCTTCATTTAAGAGGCCACAGATCATCCTTACAGCTCCAACCTATTCTCCCCCTTTTTATACACATGCTGGAGTATTTCTTTTGGATATCATAAAGCATTAAGTCGCGGTATCTAAACGGTCAAGAAAAAATTGGTTTTGTTCCATGTTCCAAGGGTAATTTCCAATTAAAATAAGCAATTAAATAAATAAATAAATGAAATCTGACTTTGGAGTAGAGACTGGTATCCAACCACCATTCCTCCTCTGAGGTGAGAACCATTACATCTAGACAATAACCATAATCATTTTTACTCAAGACCATCGTTTCAGTTTTGGGCACCTGTTTTCTGTGTAATTGCATTTTATATTTCAAGTTCTTTCAGCCCTGGTTCATAGTTTTGTAATAGCCTTAGATACTCCTTCTTGTGATCCCTGAGACTGTCAGAGATGATTAAAATGAGTTAATAATGAATTCTGCTTGAGGTCTGTGGCAGAACTGAGTCAAGCAGTGTGGCTTATTGAAATAAAGCCTTTGCTGGAGTTAATTGATTTAATTCCAATATATGAATACTTTCATGGGCTAAAAATAGTATTTTCTGCAGAGCTCTTCAAGCTAGTGAAGAAAAGCAAAACACAAATGATGATGGGAAGTTAAATGAGGTCAGATTGGAAATAAGGCACATGCTTTTGACAGCAAACATGATTAAATACTGGAACAAACTACCATGCAAACCAGTGAATCTATTATCTCCTCAAGAGTTCAAATCAAAATGATGGAGATCTTTCTAGAAATTATGCTTTCTTTCAAATACAAGTGCCTGAGTCCACTCATAGAGGAACACTACGGCTTTCTACAATGTGTGAAGGCCTGAAAGGCTGACTAGATAGCTTAAGATTTTTATTTTTTAATACCATAAATTTGTCATTGTCTCTTCACCACTGAGCTAAAGAAGTGAAACAGAAAGAAGCAAAATCTTCTGTCCTGGGAATGTCTCACAGCTCTTGCTGGTACTGACTGATGATGAAGAAGGCAAACCTGTCCCATTTCATGCATTGATTCAGAGCCCAAAAAAACATGATTTTTCATATGTCTCCCTTTGTGGAAGCACTAGAGGTGTTGCAAAGCAGTGGCTCAGCTCACAGGCAGACACTGTACCAAACTGTTCAGCTTCCCTACCATTCATATAGCTGCTTCATTGATTTTAGCAAAAACTCTGTAGTCAAGCATCAGGAAAGAAATTGAATTGCTCCCCAGCTGCATTCCACCATTCCCACCCCACCACCTCTCACTCTGCTGTTTCTCCTTATTTGCCCTGGTGCTCAGAGCAATGCACACATTGCATTTGTTCTAAGGAAAGGCTATTAGAGACCCTGAGGAAGAGCATTTGTTTCTTAACAGAATGAGTCTTTTCACAGAGCATTTGATGAGATCTCAGGAAATCTTTGTGTTAATTCAGTGGTGTGACCTTGGCTACAATGAGGGTGCTACTACTTCCACATCTAACTGAAATTATGACCTTGAGTTAAATGGATGAAGAGTTCCATATAAGCATAGTTCTTTTTTTTTTTGTCACAATGTCTCCCTGACATTTTTATATAAGCATATGATACGATGTAAGTAAGAGACCCAGCCTGACAAGATGTCTGGAGGTTTTTGTTACACAGCCAGAAAAGCTTCTGTTGAATAGAAAGCATGGGATGAAGTAAAAGAATGGAAATAAAAGCTCAAACAGAGGATCTGTAGAGGGAAGAAAGGGAGGCATGTTAAATGCTCAGAAAGTATCTTCCAAATAACGCAATTACCTATTTGCAACCTGTAATTCGTGATGCATTTCTCTTACTTTTCACAAAGACTGACAAGGAGAATTTTTCCCTTCCCCTCCTCCCCTGACCTGCACCATTACCTAATTCTGTCACCGAGATGAGAACAAGCTAAGTCCTAATATTTCACTTGGATTAGCAGTTCCCACCAAATGACAGAGGCAAAAGATTTGTACTGGAAAGTAACAATGGCAAAGCAGAATAAAAGACTCTGCTGCTTTGAATTATTAATAGTGTATCACCTCACTGCACATACCAATCACACTGCTCTCTTTTCTGGTGCCTCAGGAGAAAGGAACATAGTTTTCAGTGTACTTCAAGCCTTTTAAAAGTGCTTTGAGTCCACCTAGCTATTTCATACCTGGGATAGTTTCAGGGCAGGGCAGCCTTCTTAAAGACATAGAATCCTGCCTAGGGGTATAACAGGAGGCTCTCATGTGGGTTATTTTGGGAAGACTTTTTCAAAAGAAGCTAAATGGAAGGAGAACAGTTTAGTGTTCCACAGTCCTTCAAGTTCTACTTAAAAAAAAAAAAAAAGTGTATGATTTTCTGAGCTGCGATGCACCATGATTCCCTTCTGCTGGGCGTCTTTATGCACATTATCCCACAGATTATGTTCAAGCCTTTCCTAATGTATCTAAAAGCCCTGAACAGTATTTTGAGGAAGAGTAGCAGCTTCTTCAGGACAACCAGAAATTGCTTTATTGGACACCTCCAATGGGTGTCCTGGAGTTACTGTGGCTCAGGGGAAACATCAGCAGGGAAAACTCAGGGGGTTGTCAGTGTTGTATTTGCTGTGTCCGAATAAGTGTTCTAAAATATGACAACCTTGCTTCCTAACAAGCTTGTGGTTTAAGTTGCAGTGGACTAAAGCAAATTATCTCCATAGTGCCCTTCATAGCAGCCTCCACTATGGCTATTCCTCACCTAGGTAAAAAATGCTCCTGCAGAGTCATCTTTATTTGCAACCTCTCTCATCCGCTTATCTTTGATGGGTGAAGATTCAGAATGTAAGAACTTGCAGAGGAATCATGAATCTGTGATATTGGATTGAATTAACTAGAAAATTTAGGATTTTATTTCTATAGCAGAAGCTTGCATTTTACTGTTTGAAAGAATAAAGTATTTTAAACCTGAAACAAGTGTAAATGACACAGCAATATGTTTTTGCACCTGCAGGAAGGATTAAACTATTGACCCAAGAGATGAAAAAGATGAAGCATGCACGGCTGACCGAGTTGCAAATTTTGACACTCAATGCAAGGGGTAGCCTTTTGGGAGATAAATCCTGCCTGCCTACTGCAAGCCTGCCAGAAGCTGCTTTTGTGTAGGTACCCTCTTCACAATGCCACCACAAGGAAATGCAAGGATCTTGTGTACAGAGACATGGACATTGCTTGTTGGTGCAGTTCTTCTGAAAGTTATGTGCATGGACTCAGTATTTTACTACCTTGTGGTAAAAGCACCTAGGGCTGGATAATCTATACAAATGAGTTTAATGGTCCAGGACAAAATTAACATTTATTTCTAACCTTGGTTACTTTTAGTCTGTGACCTGAAGAATGTCATGCTAAATCCTGCAATTTCTATCCTAACAGCAAATACTTTTCTCAGCGGGACCTGCATCACATTTCTTCCAATATTCATGGAAACCTAACTCCTCCTAGATGCCTGAAGACTCCTTGTTCAGTTCAGGCTCCACTGTGCTGATGCAAATCTCAGTCATGGAGAGATGGATTGAGGATCCATCGGAATAAATGAACCCAAAGTATTACAGCAGCACCGAACAGCTCAAGTGAGACCTTTCCTCCCAAGCCAACAGCACAAAATGGCTACTAAGATTTTGCGTCTCAGACACCCCTGGGAATTTTCCTCCTACCCTGACCTTTCTTCTTGCCTTTCCTTCATGATCATGATCATGGCTGGAATCAAGACTCCAGGAGCCTGGTGCTCATTACCATGGATGCCAAAGCACATTAGAGACTGTTAAAGTTGAAGAGCCTTTTCCAGAGCAATCAGTTTGTAACAGATACCTTTCCAGACCTTTGTGACAGCACTTGGCTGCATTACATTTAGTTGTTTGGCACTGAAACACATGTATGCACAGTCTTAAAAAACAAATGTAGCAGATGAAACATCCCACACTTGACATTACCTGAACCCTTGTTAGAGTTCAGTGCAAATTCTTCCTTTGCTTTCAGTAAGACAGCTGGTCCCATGATCATCCTTATGGAAGCTATAAAGAGCCACAGGTACAGAAATAGAAAGGATGCAAGATCACATGCAAAACCTGTACATGTGCAAACACAGCCCCCAACCTGAATATCTGACACAAGATGAAAACAAGACACTGTTGAGTCTCAAGTCAGTTTTAAGAAAATAAAGACCAAAGGGTCTAGGATGCTTAAGAGGAAGAAAGAGAGAAAGAGAGAATAACACAAGCTCCTGTTGGAAGCAGGGAGCTTGAAAAAAATAATCAGAATTTCAATAAGGTTGTCTTAAAAATGGTTTTGGAAAACAATCGCATCTGCTGACTATCACAGTCTAATTCATTAGAAAATCTGTCATACTGCTTGCAGAGGAAAGTCAGTAGCATCAGAAACATTTCCAGTATTTTCTGAGAGATCCATTTACTCTGTAATGATTGTTTAGGTAACTTGGAAATACTTTCCCTCTTTCTTGTTTTCCTGTAACATCCTTAAATAGCATTCACTTTTTCGCCAACACTGAATGTTAATGTGCAAAAAGGTCAGCTGCTTTTGTCCTCTACAGTACATCATTTTTTAAAAGAAGCTCTTAACTCACGTGGGCCTCTAACAAATAAACATCAGATGCTCTTCTCAAGCTCAATGCTCCCTGCCTGGAACAAGGAAGGCAGATATATCTAAAAATATAACGCTTTTGTATTTATAGCTGAGCAAAAAGTTTAGTGTGCAAATTAAAGCTCATGGAAATCATCTGATTTCTCTCAGTGATCACATCAGTTTTCCAGAAGGTCACACAGCATTTCTAGATTTTTCAGGCCAGCTATAGGGCCCAAACTAACCTAGAGAGGTTTGCTATATCAATTTGGATATATGTGGTTTTAATGTGAAAGCATCAGGCTTTGAATGAGATAGGAATTGAAATGAGTTGGGGGACAAGAAGAACAGACTTTTCTAACCTGATTTCTTTCTGGCAACCCCCAGAATTCCCTGTTTCACTTCAGCTTGGGCAGGGGTTGTTATACTAACTCCATCCTATACACATGTGCCAGGAAGACTTAAATGAAAGTAACAATGAACAATAGCATTCAGGACATCTCTCTGCTGGGCCTCAGTGTGTTCTGAACTTATAGGACTGCAGTTATCCAGCGTATACATCTCTATTTATCCAACACACAGCACTGCAGTAGTCAGCACAGTGGCATTCCAGCTGCACAGCCAAATTGTTGTTCCCCACAGAGGTACCAATTGCCATTGACTGGGTGCCTGCTGATAGCCCCTAGCAATTGCAAAATAAAACCTATTGGTTTAAAGCTACCTTCATGATGTGTTGCAACTCATAAGGTGCTAGGATCTCTGGTCAGGAGAACACAGCCCAGGTAAGCCTGTGAATGGCAACAGTCATTTGAAAGACATCATCTGGGAAAGATAAAACTTTTTTCAGTAGTTTCACTTTGTTGAATACATAATCCAGCACTTCCTAATGTTAAAACACATCTGTATTAGGAAAAAAAAATAAAAATCCACAGTAGTTATTGTTCTAGAAATCCCCAAAACATTACCCTATGTGTTATATTCTCCTAAACATTATCTTCTATAAGCCACAGGCAATGTCCAAGCCGTTTGGCTAATTCCTCCTACATTTATTTTATGTCACACCAGACTCTAGTTGATTTGTAATACAGTCTGTAGTCAAAGTTGGAATCCCACTTCACTCCACTCCATATGGTGCAAATGGAGTTAGTTATCTCTTCAGTGCCCTGGGAAATGTTATCAGACACAAGACCAGGTGCAGTCACAGCTGATGAGGGGGAAGTATTCAGGAGTGGTTTTGCATTACTGCAGTGGGACTCCGCAAGATGCCCTTGGTGGTTCTCAGGTTGAATAAATCACTTCACCAGCCACTTCTGAATGTGTGTCAATAACGAAGAGTTTGCAACCAAAGGGGACAAAATGGATGGAGAGGAAAAGAAAAGAAAAAGGACTAAGTACCAGAGGGATTTGTTTGATGATGTTTGGCCTGTTCGTGTCAGAGTCAAAATTGCATTTCAGGTCCTTGATCCTAACGCAGACCTAAGGAACTGAGTTGTGTCATTTCAGATAGCCTACAAGGCTTTTACAGGCTGCTTTGTTGAGCTGACCATACACATCTGTCAAACTTTTCTCTCTCCCCATAAACAAACTCTTATGGAGGTGTTCCTGCCTGAAGAGTCTAATCCTCTTAGAGCCTCAAAAGAGACTCACATGGATTTTTGTCTGTTTTCTGTCAGCGTTAGAGGATTTGATTGATTCTTTCATTATTCTCCCAGCTAAGAATAATGGAGAGTGGCATTTTGTTTGGAGAGGTGCACATTGGCTTAAAAAACACTCCCAATCCATCTTGAAGTACCTGCTCCTGATAGAGCTCTGGAGAGCTGAGCAGCACTATTTCAGGTGTTCAGTCTGACACAGAAAAGATTTTTTTCCCTTCTATGAAAGTGTTACACTGAGTGTGTGATTGTATCCTGTATGGGTTTCTCTTTTGGTCTTAACCAGGGCTCAGACAGGGCCCTTCCAGTCCTGGAGTAGATCTGGGGTTGACTCTTGCAACCCTGAAGGGGAACAGCCACAAACTCCATCCCAGGAAGCCACAGCAGTAGCATGAGACAAAGATAAATGTAGGACATGGGGCCTTAGTGCCTTGTAGATGTATTGAGAAAACTGCTGCACAGCTGCAGGTGGGTCCCCAGCAGGTCACAGGTTTCTTCTCACAGAGGCACATGAAGAGTGAATGTTTGTAATGAAGGTTGGAGCACATCACTCCATGAGTGGCAGCAGACAGGGCACAGTGATCATTGCTTCTACTTTGAGTCTAAGCAGGGAGGTTGGAGCATGTCGATTTGGATGGAGAGGAACCTCATGCAGTTCAACAAGGGCAAGTGCAGGGTCCTGCACCTGGGAAGGAACAACGGCTTGTATCAGTACAGGGTGAGGGATGACCTGCTGGAGTGCAGCTCTGTGGAAAGGGACCTGGGGGTTGTGGTGGACAACAGGTTGACCATGAGCCAGCAGTGTGCCCTCATGGCCAAGAAGGCCAATGGGATCCTAGCTGGGATCCTAGCCTGCATCAAGAGGCATGTGGACAGTAGGTCAAGAGAGTCGATCCTCCCACTCTGCACTGCCTTGGTGAGGCCACTGCTGGAGTACTATGCCCAGTTCTGGGCTCCCCAGTACAAGAGGGGTGAAGAGCTTCTAGAGAGGGTCCAGCACAGAGCTACAAACATGATGAAGGGATAGGAGCATCTGTCCTATGAGGAAAGAGAGCTGAGCCTGTTTAGCCTAGAAGAGATGAAGAGGGGATCTCATCAATCTCTATAAATACTTGAGGGGACAATATTAAAAGGATGAGGCCAAACTCTTCTCAGTGGTGGCCAGTGATCGGACAAGGGGTAATGGGTATAAATTGAACCACAGAAGGTTTCATTGACATGTGAGGAAGAATTTATGGTTTGGGTGACAGAGCACTGGAACAGGCTTCTCAGAGAGGTTCTGGAGTCTCTTTGGAGATATTCAAAACCCACCTGGATGTGATTCTCTGTAACGTGCTGTAGGTGACCCTGCTTGAGCAGGGGCATTGGACCAGATGATCTCTGGAGGTCCCTTCCAACCTCAACCATGCTGTGATTCTGCGATGCTTCCCCTGGAGCAGACACTCAGGCTTCATTTCTGGCAATCAGCACACAGTGGAGGGATGCCCAGGTCTTACACCCATGCACAATAGCTTATGAATATGAAACTGTAGTTAATCCCCAACCTCAACTAAATAGAAACACCATTGGTTACAGTTGTTGCTACCGCATTCACTGAGTGCACCTGGCAATGGAGTGGGGTCCTGCTTTCAATAAACAAACCTGCCTCTGCATGGTCCCTCTTACCTGTGTTCTGGAGTCACCCAGAGCACATTTTTCTGTTAGGTACAGTATAGCAGTGGTGGTAGCAGAAAACACGGCCATCCTGAGGCTACAGAATGGCTGAGATCTGGGTTTATATCCAAGCTCTAATACAGCCATTGGAAAAAGCTGTTTCTCTCTGCCTTCTGTTTCATTTATTTAGAAACTGAAACATTCAAATGGTGAAAAGCCTCCTTCATATTTTAAAGGTTATTAACATGCTGATGCCCTGGTTGCCTGCAGGATTGCAGAATACATGAATGAAAATGCAAGATGTGGCACAGAACCTCTGCTTTGACTAAATCTCTATTTGCATTCAGCACAGACACTGTGGCACACAGACGCTCCTCTGGCAACTTGAACCCGGTTAAAACACCCTGGCTCCTGTTTGAATAGCTCTCAGTAAGGCTGCCAGATGACAAAACCCCCCCAAGTGAGAATTCCTTTATCGCTTAGGTGTCATCTTAGGATAAAACAGCCAAAAGTGGGCCAGTTATGCTGTCACCAGAACACTTCAGGAGCAGCCCTCACTATTAGTGTCAGTGCTTCCTCAGGCAAAGAATGGTTTAGAAAGAGAAGGAGAGATCTGGGGGAAAGCACTTGAATTTGGCAAGAATATAACAATTAGCACTAGAGATGAGGATACTGAAGCCCAGGAGACCTTTCTTAGCTGCTGTGCTGTTATCACATGATGGGGGAGCATATTTGAAGGTAATAGCAAGTAACTTCATTAAGCTCTCAACGGACTGGGAAGCTTGGAGAGCATTAAAAAAAATAAATAAATAAATCTCTCTCTCACCAGGTGGCTTTCAGCAAGCTCTCCTAGTTCCCACACAATGGTATTTTCAGTATCATATTAAACACAGTAGGAAACTTAAATGCTTAAATGTCCTTGAATGTTTTTGTCTTCTGTTTTGGCAACTATTTTCCTTTGCTGCCCTCTTGTGGTATTATAGGAAAAAAAAAAAAAAAAAGACGCCCATTCAGAACAAAAATAAAAGGTTTCATTCACCAAAATACATTCTGACCTAAGTTCACCTAGACTGGAGACAGATCTTTGTGAAATTAGTTTGTTTAATTTCATATTGTTTCTTCATGAAATATGTTTCCCTCTGAGTGTCAGGGTGGCTATGGTAAAACATCTCAGATGTAAAATATCCATTTTGTAAAAATCATCATTCAGGTTGGGTGAAACCAGCATGAAGCAATTTTTTCCTGAAGGACCTCTGTGGAAATATAAATATGTGCATGTATATATATATATACCAATATATAAGCAGGTATGCAAATATGTACATGTTTATGCATAAATATTTATACATATATATACAGAGAAAGTACAATATGAAAAGGAGTTTAGTTACTGCGGCCCAAGCAGAATTCTCATTCTTATTGTCATGATTTCTAGGACAGACAAATAAAATCTTCCTGGATTAGCTTTGAAGCAAATCCCATTCTTGGGAGACTGTAACAGATTTTGAAGAGAAAGAGTCAGACAAGATTAACAGCCAAAACTTGCTTTCCGTTAAACAAAGATATGCTGAAGTGAACAAGTTTGCAGCAGCACATCAGTTCAGAGGATTGCAGCAGCACTCACACTGTGCACACATCTCACATTACAGACAACTTTGATCTGATTGTTACCCAAGATTTTCCAAGATGTCTATATCTTTGATAAAGCTTTAAGTCCCCAAAAAGAGCTGAAGAATGATCATTCATGAGTTTATCTGCTTATAGAACTCTGTGAGCTGGCGAATGATTAAGATTATGCAAGGTCTTGCTTGTTATGAGGGAAATATTTTTTCACTTGCAGAAATTATAATGCAATACATTCTCCATGCAGGCAGTCTTTTTATGCAAAATATGGAAAGGATAAAAAATCCTAAATACAATATATATACATATATATATATTTATATGTATATATATATAATGTCATAAGCTAGATCCTATAAAGACTGCTTAAGTAGGTAGGACTAACAAAAGCCACAGACAATTTACGGTTATCTTCTGCCAGTGGCATCATAAAGAGACACTGTATGACTTCATAGTGGTAAGTCATTAGAAGTGACCTGAATTTTGCATTTTATATCCATAGTAGGTTCTCTTACAGGCTACTAGTTTATTAACATCTTTAATTGCCACTGAATAATGCAGTCATATGATCTTTATTTATGAGTAACTAAATGTTATTATCCAATACAGGGTGGCCAAGAGCAGATAATGCAATCATAGCTGGATGAGCTGCAGCCAAGGCTGCCTCCAGCTTGCTGCACTGTCAAGGAAAATATCCACAGAATACGTGACATAAACCTGTAAGGCCTGAAGGTCTTTATGTTATCCCAGTAAAACAGTGCTGTGAAAGCCTGTGGGACTTCAGGGCTCTGTAGGTACAGCATCACAGTGAAACACGGTCTCAAATTAGGCACTGAAAACAGCATCAGCTGAGACACTTAAAATATGCTATTTTGTTTTTTTTTCTGCTTTTTTCCTCTTCAGTTAAAATTTATCTTTTTAAGAAGACTAAGTTTGTATCCCATAAAAAGCAGGCATATATTCACATGTTTTATAAGTGCCTAATATTTCCAAAACTCAGGCAGTTTATTTACCCTAAGCTCTTTCACTGGGCATGGTCTACCATTAGCCTGACAACAAAAGCAAACAGAGGTTTTATAGTGGTCATTAACACAAACAGAGAAAGGAACCCTCTTCAGTAAGTCCACCACAGACCCCTTTCAGACACCTCTTCTTTGGGCAATGATGGCACATACAAGCAGACCATGTTAGCTGTGTTGGGAAGCTAAATATTAGTCCTCAGGGTGATAAATTGGAGTGGTTTTCCCACCTTCCTCTCCCAGCAGATATATTCATGCAAAAAAGTGTATTCTTTGGGATACTTCACAGTCACTGCTCATGTACGTCCAAACGTTAAACTTTCTTATAAAATGTTGGCATTTGCAAATATGTGTTCATATTTGATATTTTCAGGTATTTCATATTTTCAGAAGATATTTTCAGGGATCCATATCAGGACCCTGCTGATTTCAGAGGATAATATACCATATCATATTCATCATATTGTCAGACCATGCTGCATCATAGAATGTAATACATTTGGATCCCAAAATTCAAGGCAACTACACATGCTTTGTGTTTGTGATTCTGCAGTCATTCAGAGAAACTAAGAGCATTCTTTTTGTAAATTCATTGAATTACTTTAAAAAGTTTAAAGGGGGAGATCATATATCCTAGAGGAGGACATGTGGCAGACAGAGTGGGAAAGTTAGTTGTCAAGCAATTTATTCATGATGCTGGAACAATACAGAACAGCTACTTTCTGTGCAAGTTTTGGAAGGAAAATATAGTGAATATCTTGTCAAAAGTTGTAAGTGCTGTGGGCTGGGATCTCAGTTCCAGAGAGTGAATCACTGGGGTGGTATGGAGTCATCTATTGTGAGGTTGGCACTAAATTTTAAAGTACTCTAGCTAGACTCTACTAGACAAAATTAAGAAGGCATCATTAGGACGTCATGTTCAACTGTTTATCTCCAAATATTTTCCAGTAAGATCAACACCACAATGTCACAGATGAGAAAAAGAAGGCACAGAGAGACAAATCAATTTATTCAAGGTCACGAAGCAAGCAAGAGAGCTCTATTCTTTGAACCAGAGACCAGTACTCTGCCCACTTGACCATATTGCATAATGTTTTCATTCTCTATGGCCAGAAAAAGCTCTATTTGTTCACATAATGCTTGGCATAACTAGCTGTGACTGCCCCTCTGAGAGTGATGGATGTTATTCAGTATGCTAAATAGTCTGGCCATTCACCAGTGCTCTCCACCCATGTGAACTCCAACTATTTACCTCCTATCTGTCCATACAAAAGCACACAGTAAGTGACAGCACTACCTTATGTTGCAAAACAGAGTCAGGAAAATGTTATCATCAGCAATTTGCTATAGTAATTACTGTTTTGTTTAAAACAGTGTCACTTCAATAAACTCATACACCGCTTGTCATAAATCTCATTAACAAACAGTCCAAACACGAAGAGTAAAAATATCTATTACCTTGACATGTGGGGGAAGGTGTGCAAAGAAAATTAGGATGCTGTTCTAGGCCAATGCAAATTTCTATAAATCACCTACTGGTGCAAATTGATATAGCTCTGTTGTATTGACTGATGCTACATTAACATGGGCAGACATTCTAGCTGATAAAACATCATTTTTGTCATATCTAATTTAAGGAAAAACCTAACCAATCAAATGCTCTGAGCATTAAAAAGAAACCAACACCCTGAGGTCATAATTTCCTGCAATCATTGTTCTTGTGTCCTCAGGCAGAATCTGGCAAAATGGGTGAACTCATTGTTCAAATCACAGATTTACACTCAGTGACCCCACAGTAGCATTTAACACCCACAGTATACAGCATAAATGATGAGAGAAGGAAGTGATGCCAATTAGTATCTGACCTGTTGATTTTCAGTAATGAGCAACACATTCAGTTCTGCAGCAATTCAGGGACACATGGAAGAGTCCTGGTTGCCAAACTGTACTGACAGCCTGCTCACTCAAACTTTGTGAATTCACCACATTATTTTGTCTTGGAACACTAACAATACATTTATTCACTGGGAAAAAATAATTTATCTCACTTCCATTCCTTTGCTTTGCTCCTTTTTTTTTTTTTTTTTTTTTTTTTTTGACAACAAAATCCGTAAAATCTAATGAATTGCAGAATCACATTGTATTGTGCTGTGGCTGGAAAAGTCACTGTGATATATGTTACTTTCATGTTTCAAAAACTTCTCTTTTATTTTTGTCTCACTGGAGCAAAGAATTAACTATATATTTTTCTTTCTTTATATATATTTATTATTGTTTTACATAAGCACCAACAAAGCGTAAGGCCCTTTTATCTTTATAACTTTGTAAATTATAGCCAACCTCAGAGGATAATCCTGTGTCCCAAAACTTCACAGATTAAAGGAAAAGGATAGACACAATTATGGCATGGGTATAGGAGGCATGATGTGAGGCAGGAATAATGCCTCTTACCCTTATGCTGCTAGTGTTTGTCTTGGCATGTGAGGTTTTGGAGGGAAGAAACAGAAAAATATAGAAAATAAGCCAATGAGAAAAATAAGGAGCACGAGGAGGTTTACTGCAATGGCTGGAGCTCAGTCTAAGAGAACGGCAAATTGTCTGCTTTGGGAAAGGGCTGCCCACACCTACAGAGAAGAGCACTTGACACAACCCTAACCCTATCTCTGTCTGACTTGTCTGTGCATCTACTCCTTCGTGTCTCTCCCGAAAAGAGAGTGACACCTAGCTACTCCACATCTACATGGCCATGCCAGCTCTTCACCTGGGTATGGCACAGTAGTTCCTGGTTTCCAAAACAAGGCTTCAATAAACCATCTCCCCTGTGACCATGATCAGAGAGATTTTCATGTTCATAAACACCTTGGTCTGGGACATCACAATGCACCCTGATACAAGGACCTCAGTTTCCCCTCCTTGCTCCTGAGCTGTTTTATTGGTATTTTGAGCAGACATCCGCACAGTGCAGCAGTTTTCCCAGGAACTGTTTCTTTTGTGCCCTACAGCATGAGCCCAGATCACAAATCAGGGCTGACTTCCCCATAGGAGATCTCCCAAAGCTCACATGGTGGTGTGAGTGTCACTGCAAGGAGAGGCTAGGGAGGACATGTTTGCATGGAGCTGTAAGTCCCAGGAGAAGAAAGAGTCCTTACCTCCAACAGCCACTCCTTAATTTATGCCCTGCTGGTGCACCATTAGTCAGATGTGATGAGGTTTGGAAATGTTCAGAGAAAAACAGAGCAGTTACACCCCAAGGAGAGCTTCATCTATTCAGCTCAGATTGACCTGGGAGGTCCGGGAGGTTTCTAATCAACAACGTTGCTTTTGAGTTGAATCTCAGCTGGTGGCTGGACAGCCACTACTGTAGTTTGTGATGGCAGGACTGCAGCCTGCGGCATTATTTAGCTAGATTAGTTCACTTTCTAATGTTTTCTTTTTGATTTAACTTCTCCAGTTTTCCAGATGCCTTAATTTTTGCTCTTTGCTCTCCACCAATTGGAATATGCTGTCCTACATACATGTAGGACATGATGCTCTGGAAACATAGATAAGACTGACACCTCTCAGATAAATGATCAGTTTGCTTTGCTCAGTTATTTTTTTATGTTGATCAAAAGATTCAGTAGTGGGTTATTGAAAATTTGCAGCATACTAGAAAATAGGACAGAAAATAGGACATCTGGACCATCCTCCTGACCCAAACCCCATCTGCTCAACCTATAACATTCTCACTGCTATATTTCCGTCTCTATATTTTATACAGCACCATTGATTTTTCATATTCTTCTAGCCACTGCCTAAAACAAACAAACAAAAATATTTCCTCTTGATCATTTTGCTTCTTTCTCTCTAAACTGAATCTCATTTTGTATTTGATAACAGCTCTGTGTCTTTTTAATGTTATTTCTATCTCCTGCCTGATGTTCACATTTCCCCTCGATTTAATAGTCTTTGAGAATCCCATTAACAAGCAGCCAACTCAGCCTTCCTAGACCATTAACAAGGGTGTTAAACAAGACGGACTCTAATGGTAACCCATTAGCCACTTCCTCAAAAATGATGCAGTTTCAGTGGATTTAACCAACTTTTCTGCAAAGAAATTTTGAATTAATGTTTTGGGTTAGATTTCTTCAGACATTATTCAAATTATCCCTTCAAAATCCATAGCTGATTTTCATGTTTCTTTCCTTCATTTATTTCCTGGTGTTAAAGGAGAACTGCAGACAGCAAATCTTTGTGCTATAATTCTGTTAAAAACAAGCCTCCAAAATGTATCTCATGCTTTTTGCACACAATGCCAGTATTTTCTTCATTTTAGGACTCTCCCACCATTTCATTCACCGTCAAAGGAAAAACAATTGCCAGGACCAGTTTCCCTTCACCCTCTGAGCACTCTTCTCTAGATTTTCAGAGCTGTCCCCAGTTGTCTGATGTTTTTCAATCAATGGTGTTGTTCACCTCAATGAATGTGTTTCTTTGTGACTCAGACTAGGTTTTAGCTTCAAGGGGATGTGAAAAAAAGAGCGAACCTCTTTTGTAGTACTTGATGGAGCAGTTGGACAGTGCATCGGAGCATTGAGTGTTGGGACCTGAAGGCAGTTAGGTCTCTGAGAGGCACTATATAGAAAAAAAAAAAAAAATAGTGCAATAGCTCTGTTGTGTTCTTTTCCTGCTGGTGAGATGTTGAAGGGCATCCCATGACCTTCACAGAGTTGATGGATGAGACACAGCTCTCAGAATTGGGGCACACCTGGTGACCTAAGTGCTTGGGTGTCAACACCTGAAGTCCTCAATGTGCTTGCTTTCCTCAGTTGCCCTTGGGATTTGGTTCTCCTGAGACCTTTGCTCATTGTCACATGGGGCCAGAATACCTCAGTTTCAGCCCATCATAAAAAAGGGAATATAGATTCATGATTGTCTCTTTCCAGCTGACATCTGCTTTACTTTATCCCCAAGCTATGCAGAGATGGCAGGTGTCTTTGCCTTGAGGTGACTCACTTGCTTCCAACTGGATAGTTTAAAAGCTTGGCTAAGAAGGGTTAATTAATTTTGGGAGATATTCTTCAATGCTCATAATTGATTTTATACTTAATGATATTTAGAGTGTTAGATATATAGGTTTTTGGATAGCAGAGAAATTATTTATTCACAGGAACGGAAGGCTGTACAGATCCTTGCTCAGTTTTGTGAGTGGGAAAAACATTCCAAACCTGTGGTTAGATGGCTTGAAGAACAGCAATACAATTATAAATTTACCAGTCTTAGAACAGGAAATGATCTGTTTAATAGACTCCTAATTCAACCACCTACTTTAATTAGGAGAGAATGTAATTAACATTGAAATCACTGCCTTGAGACACAGGTTTATAGGAAGAACGAACCAAAGATGTTACAGCCTCAGCCCACTGGCCAAATTCTAAAGTTAAGGGTATTTAAATAGCCATTTCATATCCAGGAAGTACTTCTGAACTGCTGAACAGTTACTTTTTCATACACTCTTGGCCAGTTTAAATTTTATTCTTTCATTATTGTTTGCCATGCATAGGAAACATTAGCAAAAAATAGTGCTTTCCTAAAAATCTCAGACTTACGTCATTGCATGCTCAGAACTAGCCCTGAAGAGAAATTCATGGAGAGCTATTCAAGCCTCATACAAAGGGCATAAAACTCTCCTCTCTGAACTGAGAGATTTTTCTGCAAAAACTTGCATATACTTTTTTAGACATCTTTCCTAGATATCTCGACACCAAAGCTCCTATTTGTGCACCTCAGTTCTATGAGGTTTCTAACGAGATCTAAACTAGCACACGATAGACATGTATTTTACAGAACTGGTAAAACACATAGACATTTTATAGAGAAACACAACATTAATTGAAAGTCTCCAAAAAGGACTCATTTTTATTCCTACAGAAGGCAGGGATATAATCCATGACTCTCCTGTCAGCTCATAGCAAAGAATCTTGCACTTAATACTTAAATAAAGGCATCTTTCCTATCTTGTTAAAACCAGATGGAGGCTTTTCATAGTTTGACTAGGCCCCATCAAGCTAAAAAGAGACTGTGATTAATGTTTAACATTGGTAACTTCAACACAAATAGCAGCACTGGTAGTGACTGACTCTAAGAATTTTAAATCACACAAGAAATATGTTGAATTCTACTCAAAAACTCATGGGTTTGGTTTATTTCTGTGTCAAATGCTGCATACACTGATGTAGATCCACTCAGCCAACACACCAAACCTCTGCAGTTGTAATGATGTCATGGAGTAAGAGGGCATAAAAAGCTATGGGAGGTGCACAGCGAAGTACTAAGGATAGAGTTTAATCCACAGTGCATCTGTCTGCTCATTAATGGACTGGAACCTTGCAATCCAGACCTCAGGAAGGAATTCATCCTGACAGTAGACACCTGTCTGGAGCAGCTCTCTAACTGTCTTTGTAGTCAATGGTGAGCTAGTCAGCAGAGTTCGGGCTGTTACCTGTCCAGTTAAATGCAGGCACCTATTTAGCAGTGAAACCAATCACAACCCGTGTTCCACTGACTCTATTGAGCACAACTCCACTGATTACAAAAATTCTGTGGTCACTCATTCCATGTAAGAATCTAAATTATAAACACTTAAAACTGAGTGAAATTCCTCCGCAGATACCGCTGTCCTGACGTTTGGGGGCAGCAGCTGTCATAGAAACTTGGTGGTAATGTAATGCAAAACTGAAATGGTACCCTAGGGAGGATGTCAGCTCTTCTCTGCAAGGAGAACTGAAAAGTTAGAGGTCTGGCTCCATCCTTCAATCAGAGAGCTGGGTGGGCATTGCAGTACTTAGTGTCTATCAACAAGATCTGCCAAAGTCATTCTACCTCCCCTCATTCTTTAATGTCCTCAATAAAAGATAATGATAAACTCCTACTATGCTTTTCTTTTTCAAGGGTTAATGGTTCATTATCTTCCTGCTTTTCTTTTCACTAAGTAAATTGTTTATTTAATTCTCTAGCTAATATTGAATCTGATATTAATGTACTTGTCATAAATTCCCTTTTCATCTCTGTTATTATTCTGATGTCTGTCATTCAAGCAAAATTCAAATTTCTCATAAGGATACTATACAGAAAATTAAAGGTGATGTCTCATGGTTGCTAAAAAAAGCTCCTTTCCATTATCCATCATTACCATAATGAATTGTCATCGTTGACAAGAAGAGGTGCAAAATCAGTTTTAAAAATATCCTGCCTCTCAAATTGAAGTTAATCAGGTCATCCCTTGGGATGAAAAGATTTTAATTTGTAGTATCTGTCAAACCTTGGCCAAGGAAAATAACCTGTATGAATATTTTAAAGGGAAACTTTATCCTGCAAAGCCAGGGGGATTTCTTTATTAACAGCAGGGTAAGGACCCCCAAATGAGATTAGTCTCCTTCAGGTTTAGTCCTTTTGAGGCCGTGCAAACACTTTTACTATAAACAAAATACTACAGGAGTGGAGAAGTGTTATATCCATATTATTGTAGGGGTGCTAAAGTAGGAAAATCCTAACTTGAGAAAGGTCACAAAGAATGTTGTAAAAGTCATAACTGACCTGAGGCCTGAGATGTTGGCTTATTCACAGGATCATCTTCTAACACCTATTCTGCAGTTCTGGCCAATGGAAAGCTCCCTCTGACCTTTTACAAACATCAGTGTTGAACCACTCACGGAAGAAAAATCCAAGGTCCCTTTTCAATCCTTCCAGAAATCAGTTAATGTGGTTTCTTCTTCAGCTACACAGAGTGAGATTTACAAAATAAGTCTTTATTAGCATTTCCATTACCTAGTATAAGTTCCTAGAAGTGCAACAGGTCAAAGAACTGAATATCTCACTTAAATGACATTATTTATCAACCATATATCTGTACATATATCTATACTTTCTTTCATTCTGGAATACTGCATAGCCTTAATGTCCGTGTTGCCAGGTTGTTTTATCAACCTCTCACAATTAGGCAGTCAGCAATCAGGGAAGACATTTCACTTGAACAGCAATTATACTTCTTGCCATATAATCAAGATAACCGGTACTAACATTGCTGTATCTTCAGATGGAACCGATTAAGTTTCCCTGTCATTAATTTATGAAGACATTATGACTTACGCAACGTCATATTAGAACCTCTCCTTGTACATCACTACAAATGTTTATCTGCTCAAAGTACAAATATGTTTTCTTACAAAGAAATGTTAGTTTTATTCAGATGTACAACTTGAAAATGCAATGTGAACTTATATTTTATTCAAAGTGAAATTTATGAGATTGAATTTTTGAGACAATTCACTAGCTCTACTTGGCTAATGATACCTCAAATGTAATAAAAGGACATATAAAATGAATATAGCTACTCAGCTAATTTGTTTAGCACAAGTTAAGGAACAAAGAAATAAAACATTTTAAGTAAAAGGAAAGAAGTTTTTGCACTTCCATGAGAAATGAACCTCACAGATGTCCACTGCAAACACCCAGAGGAGCCTAAGTGCTGGATTTAGCAAAGGACTTGCACTTTTACTGGCTACGTAGGTGGTCAGCTGAATTAACAGCTAAGAAGAGCATATGTGAGAGTGATAAGTGAAAATTAAGAAGATATTTGAAGCTTTTTCAAATAACATTCTCATAAAAAAAAATGCAATATGTCTTTATCAATCCACCTCAAAGTGTCTGGAAAATCGATTGATAAATGCCTTGTAAAGTTTTATAATATTAGCTAGCTATAAAATAGAAACCAAATTTCATGATCTGGATTCACACTACCAGTTTAGATAAGTTAAAGACACACATTTGTTAAAACCAAAATGAAACTAGGGAGGGATTGCAGATACTTTAGATCAGGGGCACGATACACATGTTCTTTCAGTACATTAGATGAACCTCAGTAAACAGAAATGTCGCATTGCATTTCTGAAGGAGAAAGAAAATATGCACATACTGCATTAAGAATGACAGCATTATCAATAGCATGGCCTAATAATAATAATAAAAGACTATGGAAGCCACATCTGAGCAATGCTTGCTGCTGTTGTCAAAAAAGACAAATTTCCTTACATTAGGAATGAATAGGTATGGTGTCTGCAAGTTGTGGGACATCATCACTCTCTTGAAGATGTCACACTACTGAAGCATTGGTTAGAGAATTGAGCTTAGGAGTGGATCCTATGCTTAAAGGAGTCCAGATAGGAGGAACAAACAAGACAGAAACTTTGCAAAATATGGCTTCTAAGAATGGGTGTCAGGAATTGCTGTGTTTAGTTCTGGGAAAAAAAAAAAAAATGTTGAAGAATCAGAAAAGAGAAAGAAAGGAAGGACTGCAAAGAACAAGAACAGAAGAGACTTTTAATAAACAACAGTTGGTACTAGGAACAATTGTTTGCTAACAGTGCCTCCTAATTCCATTTTCCACATGTTGCCACATGAAATCCTGAGTTAAATTTCCATCATGGGAAGCCTCAGTTAAATCTGAGTAAAACCCTTCCAATAACATGGACAGAAAAGCGTGGAAACAGGATATCTGCTAAAGACCATGGGCTCTCCTTCCCTTGAATTGTTGAGACCTGTCTGGGTAATTTTTTTTTTTTCCATGAGATGGTCAATGTTTAGCACATCAGTAGAGCAACAGGTTACTTCTGCCATTATACCCAGTACAGCTTTGTCCACATTCTCTCTTTGCTCCTACTGTACTGCCTGTCAGGAACAGTGTGGATACATGTGCTCTTATTTTAGTACCACGTTCCTTTATTCTCAATGTTTTATGATTTTTCTCAAGTGACTTGTTTGTTTGTTTGTTTTTCTAGAGAAACAGACAAGTACCTTAAAATATTTACACTTTGTGACAATATCAATGGGTTGCTATAGTCATTGTAAATACCTACAGTGAACAAATGTTAAAACTGAATGACAATTACATCATGGGATTCTAGGAGTATGACTTTTATTGTCATATATTAAAGTTACTATGATTTATTTTTACCTGTTCATATAAAACAAGATAAATGAAGAGAGTTAAAAATGGACAATGAATCTTATGAGTTGGCTACAGAATCCCAGGAGTGAGCTTTCACCAAAGCAATGACTGAGTTAGCTTTAAAATTTACACTTTTCTTAATTCATTAAGGGGTGAATTGCTCATTGCCTCTCTAATATAATTTTCCACTTGCCCAGTCAGAAGCATTAACAGAAGATATTGCAATTGTCATATATCAGGGCTGCTTCCTCCCTTGTGTTTGATGGTTTACCTGTCCTATATAGGTATCACAGAGCTCACTACCTTATAAATTAAAATGAGGCAAAGTCCATCTGACTTTGTTATTCTTCCAGTTTCTGGTGGCTTTGTTTCATAGCTTTCCACTTCCTTGGATAGATAACACTTTTTCAACTTGTAGAAGAAATTATGGCATTGTTCTCGGGGTGACTGATTGGTTACATGCTTGATCTTAGGAGAGTAGCAGGAACATCATTTTGTACAGTCATTTTTGTGACTTATGGGATTTAAAGAACATATTTTTCCACCTGATAGTGCTTTTCAATCCCTATAAAATGCTGCATGCCAGAAAGGAATGTGATGACTTATTTCATGCACAGAGCAAGGCAAAAGCAAAGGAGGTATTGTAGGGTAACTTGACAACTTCTTTGGAGAAGTTTCTTCTTTGAGAAAGTTCATGCTCCAAAAAAACCCTTAATACATTAGGTCAAGGCAAAAGCCTCATTACAACAATAGCAATTAAAATTCCAGTAAATAATTCTATAATGGGCTTAACAGGGGATTTTGCTCTCTGCATTTCTGTGTGCATTTTTTCACAGGAAGCCTGTGTGTGGTTTGTGGGTTTTGTTGTTTTTTTCTTTGTTGCCATTGTAATTCCTCAGCCTTGGGTCATTGCAGGGAGGCAACTGCAGAACAATGAAAGTTTGGCAACATCAACCATGAAAGTATTATAGCTTCAGCTATCTCCTCTCTTCCACAGCTACAGATCATTGTCTATATTCATGCAGGCTCATGAAAGGCTTTGCAGGAATACTGCTCAGTATGTTATCCCAAAATAAAGTGGCACTCTTACAGATCACAAATATCACTGCAAATATTCACTAAAGCTTTAAGATGATAGAATATATATGGCTTTATCCTATTCATACTGTCAGTTGCTAAGGGGAGCTTATAAGGGAGACCATATGCAAAATGAAGTAAAGTACATTGCAGTTATGAGCAGGAACTGAAAAACTGCAGATGCAAAGGTATAATCTGATTCCCACTGCTTTTTATTCATTATCTGATCCCATATCAAGTCTCTATCACTGTCACTGACTACAGCTCATAATCCTCTTGCTTCATTTCTACAGGCATTGCTGCTGAAGATAATGATATTATTATTTAATCAGATTCTATAGATAAACAGAGTCAGACTACAAAATTACAAAATTTGTAATGTCGTAGTGATGTCTTGGCTCCACCTAAAGAAGAAAAGGCTGACCTGCCTCAGAGGCATAACCAACCTGTGGAGAAAGTAAGTCAGGAAGATGAAGGAACTCCTCTACTGGAACCCACGTGTGAGATCTGCCCTCCCCTTCTCAACTTAGGCTCACGAAGTCTAGGGGTCAAGACCTGAATACTCTACCTTTGCAGAACTTTCTTCCACTGGAAAAACAATCAGTATCTGGCATCACAGTTGTAGTCTTTCATGGACTCTCTGGGTTGGACTCTTCAAAAGGAGAATTACTAATACATTTATGAAAAGCTTTTGCCTGCATTTGAAATGAACTGTCTTTTAGAGGCACATATGAATCATAAGTACATTTCCCAGTGTATCTTAAAAATTATAACCATAATGATAAAAAAGCAACAACATAAAGGATAAAGATTGAGTGGTAAGTAGCACCATTAAATACCCCTTCTCACTTCCTCACATACCTTATTGTTCATTGTTTTTCTATCATTATATCGAAGAGCCATCACAATTATAAGCTCTGTCATGGAGTTTCCATTGATCATTGCTTAACACACCACAGATAACCCTAATCAGATAATGTAAATTTGTAACTCCTGGAATTTCTTAATTGGTAGATCACTGGCTCAGACAGTTGCTAGATAATAGTCTCTATATATTTTTAATTGATACATCTTGTTAATCAGCAGCAGCCCTATAGTGGATTCTTCAAGAATCTGTAAATGCCATCTGGCTATTTCTGAAACTGGTTATTTGAATTATTTGAATCAAGGTATCTCTGATGAACTACTCCCAAGGAGAGAAAAGCTAAGCAAGTGCTCACATGAGATATTTCATGATACAAGGCAAAGAGTCTATATCTACATTGCTGAAAGCAGCTTCAAGACCACTGTCATGAGAAGTTCATCCAATGAGCTTATACCTGTGTTGTAGGTTTTTCACTTTTTTTTTTTTTTTTGGCAGGGGGGGAAGAAATGAACAGGATGGAAAGTATGCAGTGCTGTGGCCACACTTCTCACACACTGCAGCTGTAAGATAAAGGTTGTTGAATGGAGAAAACCCAAAGAATTTGTACTGGTACATCAGCAAATTTCCTCTCCCCACCTCCAACATATACACTAACCCTACAGGGACAATTTTTCATCTTTATTTGTGCTCCTCTGCATCCTCAAACTAATGCATCATGCCCAACACTGTATCACAGGGTGGAAAACAACCATGGAGGACACCAGGCATCTTTCTCCTTTTCCCAGCAGTCTGGGAGCCAGAGACAAATATGTATTTTCCACCTTCAAATGTTATGAATTGCATGGTTCACTAAATGCAGAGGGAAAAATACACTATCCTGAATATTAAACTAGCATAGTTTCTCCAGAGAAGGGGAAACCAAGGAGTATGCTGTAAAACTGACTCGAACGATTTAGCACAGAACATGCCATTACCTCTTCAGAGATTTAATGAATATCTGATCACTGAATTTGCAGAGACACACATGAGAGCTTAAATAAAGTATAACAAAAATAGAAATTAGTTTTTGAGCCACGATCTGAAAATACTGGATACTAAAATAACTGGCTCTGCTCATTCCTTTTTAGCCTTTTATCTAGTTCTCTTGGAATAGTACATCATATTATTTAGGGTGAACAGATCAACTGAAATCTGATTTTCCTTTAAATCGTATGAACTTCTTTCACTGCCTACAGCATGGCACAACTGTTTTGTTTTCTTCCCCCAATATGCACTGCAAGGCAGAAAGTTAATATGCTCGTTGCAAATGGCATAATCAGCTAGGTGATATGGGAATGCTTCTGAAAGCCTTAGCAAGTGCTCAGATCTCTTCAGCAGCCGCAGAAGCCTTTAGGGATAAATATTGAATGTGGTATAGTGGGATTTAGCACCACGGCTCCTATTACCTTTCAGGGAAGGCATGCAGCTGAAGCTTTCTGCACCATGTTAAAAATTTAGGCCTTGATGTTTAAATATTGAACAAAATGTTTAATGTGAGAACATCAGTTGCTCTTTGTCGTTCAGGCACTAATCAAAGGAGGAACGGAAACAGCTTATGAGCCTTCATGTTGGCTCCTTTCACTGATGCTATTATAAATGAGGGCACCGTTCAGCCAAAATGTGGCCCCCAGCCAAAGGCACAGAAATGCCAATTTTAATTTCTTTCATGGTTCATAAATGCACATACAGGGAACATTAAAATTCCCATCCTGGCTTTCAGCATCATAAGTGCTAGAGGATGACAGACTGTTAGGGAAGACAAAGGCATCAAATTATCATCTCAGGAGGGAAGGTTCTGCTTCCCACCGGGTATAGGAATTACTAGTTGGTGGGAATTTGGGTTACCCTAGGGAAAGTGCAGCTGCCATATAAACAGTAAGAGTAAGGATCTTCCTTGCACATGGATCCCTTGCCACTTACTGGGACATTTTATCTGGAATATTATTGATATCTGCTCCTGCATTACTATTTCACTGTGTATTTGTCATGCAGAAAGGACAGTAGACACAGAGTTTTCTCCTCTTGTTTCACAGTAAGAGCCAGTTTAGGCAATCAGTAGGAAGGAGTATTATGTGAGTGAGGGCATTATATTTACTGGTGCTGGCACCTTCTCAGTACCTGTAGGCTAACCACTCTCTCCTATGACCTACAGAGTGATGAAGCTCCCAGGAGCTATGAAGGGTATGAGGACACAGAACTTTGCATAAAGGATCTATCCCCATCAGATTCAGAAAATTGTGTGAGCACAGACATGACAAAAGTTAAAACAGGTCTATTGAAACCTTATCATGCTGTGATGTAGTTATTTTTTACCACTGATTTCCTTCTTCAGCTCTTCTTGATTGATCATGCTTTTATCCTCCTTGACAGAGCCACTGATCTCCAGGAAGTGATTTTGTCCCCATATTAACATGCTCAAGGCAACTGCCAGCAGGTCATGGATTGGGAAACAGAATGGTCCTCTACTTACTGCATCAATCCAACCTGAATTGTCATTGAGAGGAACCCTTCCCTCAGTTGATCTTGTAAGGAGTTGATCAAATATTGCAAAAACAAACAAACAAACAAACAAACAAAAACAACAACAACAACAACAACAAAAAAAAAAAAAAAAAAAAAAAAAAAAAAAAAAAAACGCTGCAAACTGCAAACCATCAGGACAGAAAAATTAAGGGAAAGAACAGTGGAGAGAATTGGAGACTGACAGAATAAGGGGGAGACGAGGGGGGAAGAGGAGGGAGAAAAGAAAATTCCAAAACAAAAGGAAAAGAGGTTAAAATAGAGGCAAACCGAGGACAGTGTTTCTGAATGCACACACACACACACAAGTGAGGAAAGTGGATGAAAGCAAAGAGACATGCAGCTGGAAGGTTTCATGTATTGCTTAATGTTGTATGCCCCTTTTGTAACAGCAGCATCCCAAGAAGAATCTAGGTAGACACTTGGTGAATATCATTTTGGGATAATCCATCAGTGCTTTATGTAGATATCCAGGGAATTTTTCAGCATGGTCTTCTTTCCTTGGTAGGAGTGTAAGAATTCCTTGAAGTTACACAGTAGAAAATAAGTAGAGATTAAGTGAACAGACAGGTCTTTGAGGCAAGTGATCAGGAAAAAGTACTGGAAGCATCTTCCTCCAAAACATCATCTTGCAAGTGAGTTGACACTGTTCTGTGAGTTCTTGCATCGAGATTCATTTTATCATTCACTTGGCTACAAACAGGAGCTGAGGTAAATCACTCTATTTACTGATTTGGCCTAGGTATTTCCTGCATACATGTAAATGGAGGAGCTATCTATTAAGTAGTGCATAGATATGAAAGTCAGACAGCTGTGAGGTGTTGCTTTTTTTTTTGCAACTTGCGTGCTTAATGATGATCATGTCACATCCTCCAAGTCAACTTAGCTCTGTGCCTTTTGGCTCCCCACCTTCAGAAGGGGGACAGTAATATTTTCTTCACAGAGACCTCAGATCCTTCAGAGGCAACATAAACACTATTAAGGGAATTTAAAATGGAGAAAAACGCCTTCTTTTGCTTTTCCTTCAATTACTTTAATGATATTCCAAACTATAGACACACCTATGTGTTTCTGCCAGTTCATTTTTTCTTTGTTTAATAATAAGAAAGAACTCTATCCAAATTGATTAAGCTTAGCAACATGGATTCCAGTGGTGAATATAAAAATTTTCAACTTCTGTCATACAGCTAAAGACAGCAGTGCACCTCCACAAACCTCTGGTGGGATGTCAATGTAAACTTCCACAGCAGCAACTACAGCCACTTTTTACTATCTCCTCTCAAGAAAGTCTTGCCTACTTAGGGCACTGATTTCTGAACTCCAGGAGCCACAACTTAAAAGAGATGTATTTTTCTTAAATTTTGCCACCCTTCACTATAGAGTGCCAAGGGGCAACTTGCTGGTAGTCCACCAAAAGCCTCCAGCTTCAAAATCATGAGATGAGACCTGGCTAGGGACTGGCACAGAAGGCCATCTCCAGGTGATCTAATTGCATGGTGGTTTTACTCATCTGGGCCGCTGAACTCCACCACACGGTTCTCTCACTCCCCCTCCTCAAAGGGAAAGAAGAAGAAAATGCAATTGAAAAGCTCAGGGGATAAAGACGGAGATCACTCAACAATTACCACCACAGGCAAAACCCCCTGCTCCTGTCTGGGCTCCTCTCCATGGGCTGCAGCTCCGGCCCAGGGCCTGCTCCTGCAGGGGCTCTCCATGGGCTGCAGCCTCCTCCAGGCCACATCCACCTGCTCCACCGTGGGCTCCTCCACCCATGGGGGGCTGCAGCGTGGAGATCTGCTCCATGTGGGACCCATGGGCTGCAGGGGGACAGCCTGCTCCACCAGGGGCCTCTCCACAGGCCACAGGGGAACTGCTGGAGCACCTCCTGCCCTCCTGCTGCACTCACTCTGGGGGCTCAAGGGCTGCTTCTCTCACATTTCTCACTGCTTTCTCCCAGCTGCTGTTGTGCAACAGTGTTGTTGTTGTTGTTTTCTCCCTTTCTTAAATCTGCTCTCACGGAGGTGCAAACAACATTGCTTATTCGCTTGGCTCTGGGCAGCATCAGGTCCCTTTGGAGCTGGCTGAAACTGGCCCTTATCTAACATGGGACCAGCAACTGCTGGACTGTTCTCACAGAGGCCACCCCTGCAGCCCCCAGCTACCAGAACTTAGACACATAACGCCAATACAACTTTTAAGTAGGTACCTGATCACTCACACCAAGAAGTCAAGATGGACAGATGGAAATGATGGTTATACCTTACCCTGTATTTCTGTGTTGTTAGCTGTGAAACTGGAATGCCTTCAGTCAGATGGCCATCTGTCTGAGACATTTTCTTAGATTTTAACTGCCTTTGTTCAGAAGGATGCATTAGATGACCTACAGAACTCTATTCTAATATTGTATTCTGAACACTAATTATTAACCAGAAACAAACAAACAAGCAAGCAAAACAGTCAGCAGCAAAGATGGAGAATGACCCAAGAAGTGATGAATTTATCAAAGGGTAAATGAATTATACAGTGTGATCTAGAACATATGCAAGATGGACTTGAGCAATATGTAATTTAACACAGGCTACATTAAAGTTCGTCACAGTGACTAAGATGCACTTTCATAATAAATAACAGTGTTTAAAATTAAAAAGGCGGCTCAGAATTCCCCAAGGGCAATCAGCTGAACATTGACTCTTCATAATAAATGACTAAAGAGAACAAGCTTCACACCTAACTGTAGAGAGGAAATGCTAATCAGGAATAGAAAGATGGTATTGCTTTTGCATGAGGAGCTCCCTGCTGGGATACTAAGCCCAGAGATAAGGTTTTCACATGGAAAATGATGGATTCTACCAACTGTAAGTTTAGTAGGACATTTATTTTTTATCATTTTAGTTTCTAGGAAACAAAAGTTCCAGAAGAGTCTAAGGAAGGGGTGGAGACTGCTGTATTGCAGGAGAATAAAAAACATCAATATAGAAAAGCTTGACAAAAGGGAAGGTGAAAGTGTAATTTGATGACAGAGTATAAATTCTCCCATGAGGAAAAGAACACTGTAAAGATTATTTAATGTAACAGAAATGGAAAGAATACAAACACTTATAAAGCTAGGAAAAATCAGACTGGAAATAAAATTGCTTTCTTTAATGGACAGTTAAGCATGGAAAACCTTTCTTTGCAATGTGATTGAATACCTATCTGCATTTAAATGCATATTCTGTGCCACTCTGCCTCTCTAAAAATATCTTTTTTAACTCAGTCATAGATGTGAAACAGAATCATTGAATGAAACTCTGTGGCCCGAGTGACCCGGGAAGTCATATCACTTGGCAATAACAATGAGTTAAGACAGTGGGACCCAGTTCTTCCTAAATCTTGCTTCTTTAAAGCACTTGCATAGATTTTATCTTGCTGTGTCTTCTATATGACCCTTGTAGGTGATGGAGCAGTGGCACAGCTTACCCAGAGGTGTTGTGGGGTCTCCCTCTTTAGAGATATTCAAAAGCTGCCTGGACATCATCCTAGGCAATCTGCACTAGGTGGGTCTACTTGAGAAGGGGATTGGACCAGATGACCTCCAGAGATCCTTTCCAACTTCACTCCTCCTGCAAGTCTATGTTTCAAGTAGGTGAAGTTTTGCTGATCTCTATGAACAAACCTTTGATCACATCATAATATCAGGAGGTAAAGGACAGTACTAGGGGTATTATGCTAAGTCTGCGTTCAGCAGATCCTCTTCTGTATCTCCTGTATTTCAGTTAATGATGGTCCACATCATTAACTGAAAGCATTTACAAAAGTATCCATCCATGCAGGCATATTCTAGATCCTTAGACTATGGTATAAATTCTCTATGACTACAATTTCCTGTGCATCTGTCACTCAGAGATGCTGATGTAAGGGTGCTAAAAAAAAAAAAAAAAAAAAAAAAGAGGTAGTTTCCCCAACAATTTCAGTGTGCATTTTGTGTTTTGATCTCCTTGACAAGATAATATTTAGAATTTTGCTGGTTGTCCTCTTGGTTGCTAAGTGACAGCAGAACTGAAGATGAGGAAAATTCACTTTGCAGGAGAGCACCCACAGAACACTGTTCTCAGGATAGCACTTTTACTATTACAGTGCAACACATGTCATGGAAAATGATATGCTAAAGAACATCCAAGAAAGGGACTCCTCCAGCAAAGCTGGCAGCTTGCAAATTTGAACTGAAACAGTCATTTCTTAAAATAAAATATATATATTAAAAAAAAAAAAAAAGTGGGTTTCAGATTGAGATCTATGCTGTCATATTCAATTGATGCTTCTAGTTCATACACCAGTCACCCTAGGGCTCTGATTTTATTGTATTCTTAAACATTCTGATAAAACCTGTCCATGCAAGTAAGTATGTAGTATCAGTGGCTAAGTTTATTCTCTGAAAGTGATGATCCAAGTGCAGGTGCAATCAAGGAGTGCTCTGCCTCCATGTGGCTGCCTCAGGTTTTGGTTGTGGACTGCCTGTTTTTCTCCACACTCACGATGCATGCCTGCTTGTGCCCACACTGAAAATCTGGAAATTTTCAAAGAGCTGCTGGATAAACAATCTTTTATTCCAGAAGGCTGAGAAGGCAGTTGAAGGACATCAAAGCTGGTATCTCCAGCCTGCTCCCTGATGGCATCTATATGCTATTCTTCAACAAGATGTCAAGTTTGCTTTCTCAGAGCAAGCATCTGTAAAGAATATCTGTGTTATTGGGCAAGCAAGAAACATGATTAATCCACTGAACTAAATGGATGTCATACCTCTTTATAGATGTATCTCAGTCTGTTACAAACATGCCAACTTTAGCACACAGGTCCTTTCACTGGCTTTAGTGAGACTGACTGTTCCATTTAAAACTGCTCATGTTTGAGACCCTTATTAAACTACAGTCCACAGACAGCATAGCAATTTATTATTGATTAACATTAAATTTAACTGCAATCTAATCTCAGTTGTAGTCTAACGACAAAGAATATATGAAACTACATTTAATAGGCAACAGCATTAATTCTACGTGGAGCTAAATGTTTCAGAAGGACCTCTTTAACAATCTCAATTCTAACTGAGACTTGAGAGCAGACTCAGCAACTTTGCCGATGACACAAAGCTGTGTGATGTGGCCAACATGCTGGAGGGAAGGGATGCCATCCAGAGGGACCTGGACAGGCTTAAGAGGTCGGCCTGTGCGAACCTCACAAGGTTCAAAAAGGCCAAGTGCAAGGCCCTTTATCTGGGCCAGGGCAATCTCAAGCACAAATACAGGCTGGGCATGGAATGAATCACAGAATCACAGAATCACAGAATTTCTAGTTTGGAAGAGACCTCAGGATCATCGAGTCCAACCTCTGACCTAACACTAACAGTCCCCACTAAACCATATCCCTAAGCTCTACATCTAAACGTCTTTTAAAGACTTCCAGGGATGGTGACTCCACCACCTCCCTGGGCAGCCTGTTCCAGTGCCTAACAACCCTTTCAGTAAAGAAGTTCTTCCTAACATCTAACCTAAAACTCCCCTGGCGCCACTTAAGCCCATTCCCCCTCGTCCTGTCACCAGGCACGTGGGAGAACAGGCCAACCCCCACCTCTCTACAGTCTCCTTTAATGTACTTATAAAGAGAGATAAAGTCATCTCTGAGCCTCCTCTTCTCCAGGCTGAACAAGCCCAGCTCCCTCAGCCGCTCCTCGTAGGACTTGTTCTCCAGGCCCCTCACCAGCTTCGTCGCCCTTCTTTGGACCCGCTCAAGCACCTCGATGTCCTTCTTGTAGCGAGGGGCCCAAAACTGAACACAGTACTCGAGGTGTGGCCTCACCAGAGCCGAGTACAGGGGGACGATCACCTCCCTAGCCCTGCTGGTCACAGTGTTTCTGATACAAGCCAGGATGCCGTTGGCCTTCTTGGCCACCTGAGCACACTGCTGGCTCATATTCAGCCGACTGTCCACCATCACTCCCAGGTCCTTCTCTGCCTGGCAGCTCTCCAACCACTCATCTCCCAGCCTGTAGCTCTGCTTGGGGTTATTGCGCCCCAGGTGCAGGACCCGGCACTTGGCCTTGTTGAACTTCATGCAGTTGACCTCAGCCCATCAGTCCAGCCTATCCAGATTCTCCTGCAGAGCTTTCCTACCCTCGAGCAGATCGACACACGCACCTAGCTTGGTGTCATCTGCAAACTTACTGAGGGTGCACTCAACGCCCTCGTCCAGATCATTGATGAAGATATTAAAGAATGGATTGAGAGTAGCTCTCATGAGAAGGACCTGGGGGTGTTGGTTGATGAGAAGCTCAACATGTGCTGGAAATGTGGACTTGCTGCTCAGAAAGCCAAACATATCCTGGGATGCATCAAAAGAATTGTGGCCAGCAGGTTGAGAGAGGTGGTTGTCCTGCTCTACTCTGGTCTAGTGAGACCCCACTGGCAGCACTGTATTCAAATCTGGTTGTTCAGCCTGGAGAAGAAAAGTCTTCAGGGAGAACTTACAGCGAACCTTCCAGCGCCTAAAGGGAGCTACAGAAAAGCTGGGGAAGGACTCTTTGTCAGTTAGTGGAGTCATAAAACTAGGGGTAATGGCTTCAAACTAAAAGAGAGTAGATTTAGATTAGATATAAGGAAGAATTTCATTCACCACTATAAGGGTGGTGAATAGGTTGCCCAGAGGAGCTGTGGTTGCCCCATCCCTGGCACTGTTCAAGGCCAAGTTGGTTGGGGCTTTGAGCAACTTTGGTCTAGTGAGAGGTGTCCCTGCCCTTGGCTGAGGGTTAGAACTAGAAGGGCTTTAAGGTCCATTTCAATTCAAACCATTCTATGATTCTGTGATAACAGTGGTGTTCACTGTCCATAGTTTCATAGTTAGTGAATAATAAAGATAATAATGGGGTTTGTGTGTGTTTGCTTGTTTCAATGTTTTGCTATATCTAGGTGTCTTTTTAGTGCCAGCATTAATTGTACAATTTGTTTTCTTAAATCATCCTTGAAATTATTGTAAAAGAAATGCTGGGAACATGTATTCTCCTAAACAAGAGAGACTTTTTATATAAATGAATGCCACATGCATTAATCTTAATCATACATGAACACATCAGTCATTCCAAAATTCTTACTTTTATAAAAAGAATCCATATGTACACTATAATAGTGTAGGCTTTATGTTTTGCAGTCTCACAGAATTAGGTTCATTTAAAGCTCTGAGGGCAATTTGTTTTAGTTTCTTGCTTTGTTTTTGTCTTGAAACTTCTGGCAAGGTGAACATATTTTATCTGATCTGTTTCATTTTGTTTTACTTCACTCCTTGAAACACGTCAGTATTTTTCTATGCTGCCTACTTATGAGACTGACCAGCTGGCCACGGGTCTCATTTGGCCAGCTGTTAGATGCTCCAGAGGGTGAGTAAGCATGCAGGGGAAGGTTATTAAACTGATTTGCAAAGTTCATGTACTGTTGTGAACACTTACTTGTAAAATAATCACTTTCTGGTCCTGTAAATAGATTAAGACAGTAATTCTCACTTTTCAGAGTTGTTCACAGCTTTCTGATTAGTGATTAATTTGTAAATATGACTTCTGAAGATCAACTTGGTTCATTCTATTTATTGACTGACGTTATAAAAGATTATAAATACTCAGCTTCAAAAAGATACATATTAAAAAACCCTTTATTCTTGCTCCTGCCATAGGCAGCATATCAAAATAAAGACAATGTTTTTAAATGCACAGTTATATTTACAGTTATAGTTTATGAGTTAATTGCATGTTTTCTGTAGCCTGACAAAATCTCTATTTGACCATTGAATACGCAGCAGTACCAATCCACTAAAATATTAATCATAAAGACCACCTACAGGTCTTCCTGTTTTCTAGCAGCCATCTGGCTGCTAGAGAAAACCTGGCTCAGAAGGAAAAGGAATAAAATTGCAGAACTCAGAAATAGCACATGTTTGTTGGAAAAAAAAAAAAAAAAAAAAGGCACTCAAGCTCCTAACAATCTCCCCCACCCCCTCAACCCTCAGTGAAATAAGAGATTTTGAAAAGTTTGGCCAGGCCTAAAGCTGCACAGCAAAACATCTTGACATCTTGGAAGTCTGTGAGACAGGCCATAATAACTGCATAAAACCTTTTGCTAACGAGTAGACAAAATAATGAATGATAACAGGAGTAGCTCAGGCAATATTTCATATGTTGCAAGAGGCAGTTGGACTTTTATAAAAAAAATGTGACAATACATCAAAGTGTCTGTGTCAGTCTTTATTTTAGTAGAACCATGAATCCCACAATAGGAACAAAGCCAAAAACTATTTTAAAACTACAGGCTGGTTGTGTGAACAGGTCTTCATTTTGTCTGCTAATGGTCATTTTATTGTTATTTCATAGCAGTTTCTAGGTTTGCTTAAAATGAAGATGGACATGGACTTGTAACGCTCATCTTCAAATGAGCCACCAGGCAGGTGGCAGTGCCATATACATCTAGGTAGGAGTTTTGCAAGCTGCTATGTGTTATTCCCCCCTTCTCAGACTCTCTGCTCTCTGTATACATATAAAGATTTTCAATCACAATAAATCCCAGATTTTGCCACAGTACCTCAAGTATTTAATGTTCTTCTGTAGGAGCCAAAAGTCATCTTATATCCTTAAATTGGCCTCTTAACTGTTTCTCTTTCTGAGTTTTCTCATCTGTAAAACACTTAGTTGTCAGTTATGAGGATTAATGAGCTGATATTACAGAAGTGCATGGAAGGCAAAAGTATTATATTAGATGCTAAATACAATTTGTATCAGCATGTCAAAGGTTTTAGTTCAGCTTAAAATGTGACTGGCCATCAGATGAGCATTTTCAGTCCTGTTATATATCATATCATGAAAATATTTTAACCAGAGTGGATAAAAGTGGTTTGAGAACTACTTGAAGATCACAGAATCACAGAATGATTTGGGTTGAAAAGAACCTTTAGATATCTAGTTCTATCTCCCCTGCCATGGGCAGGGACACCTTTCACATCTTTTTCTCCATGGTCACTCCAGCTGAGCCATCAGCTGAGAAGCTACTTCTCCAAGTTCTGACCAGAGGCCTGATACAACCATGCATGCTCAAGGGGTTGAGGGCTGAGCAAGGAAATATCTTTGGGAACTTAAAATTTTTCTATGCTCCCATTTTCTCTACATGTTATTTTATGATCTCCATACACAGGTTTTGGGAGATACAATGAATGTTTACAGAAGAAGAAGCTGATCACATTTGGGTTGTCTAGTCTGGAGAAAAAAAGAAAAAAAAAAGGCTGAGAGGTGACCTCACTGCTCTCCAACTCCCAAGGAGGACATGCAGAGGTAGGTGCTGGTCTCTGCTCCCTGGTAACTGATGGCAGGATGTGTGGGAATAGCACATAGCTGTACCAGGAGAGGGTCAGACTGGATATATGGAATAATTTCTTTACCATGAAGGTGGTCGAGCACTGGAACCAGCTTCCTAGAGAGGAGGTTGATGCCCTACACCTATCAGTGTTTAAAAGGTGTTTGGTAATGCCCTCATTAATATGCTTTATCTTTTGGTTAGCCCTGAAGCAGTCAGGCAGTTGGACTTGATTATCCTTGTAGGTCCTTTCCAACTGAACTATTCCATTCAATTCTGTTCCATTCTGTTCAAGTCCATTCCATTCCATTTCATTTCATTCCAAAACATTTTGAACATCCCAGATGAATGATTTGTACCAGGATTTGGATTATCACTGGTTAAGCTTCAACACAGTCACAGCCACAAGGGGGATCATCTTGTTGCAGGGTAAAATTGACATTTTTATCTCCTTGTTTTCCTTTTCACATTCTGTTTGAAGTAAGTTGGATGATTTTTCTGTGAACGATGATTTGTCTACTTGGGCACTTGTGCCTAAGTCTAGTGAGGTATATCCAAAGCTCTGCATAGATCCAGCTTTCCTTGTTTATAAATCAGTGGGAAACTACTCGCTGCCTGTACTAAAAGAATGAGGTCTGTGTTCAACTGTTTTGTCTCCAAACTACTTAAATTTCACTCCTGAAGATAAATCCCTTACCCTTGCCAAACACCTTTTTAGAAGACTGCAGCAATTAGAAATCCAGGAAGAACAGATTTGTTGCTCTATTCCCACTGCTAGCCCAGACACTGTCAATAAGAAAAGGAGCTGGCAAACTAGAAGTTGGAAGCTCTGAACTTACAGGCTTATCGATTCTGGAAGATTCTCGTGACAAAAACCACACTTTCAGACCTAGTACTAGCCAGATGGAAAAAGGCTATTTATTTAAGGAAGACTGAGAGACATTTTATTACATTCAGAGTACATCTTTTTGTGAATACAGACTTCATTTCTAATGTAGTATAAATATATAAACTTGCTTAATTCTGTAAAAGAAATAAAAAAGTTTTAAAAATCTATAAATATAGTAACTAATAATATGGGACCAGAACTTGCCCCATCAGCTGCAAGTTTGTGTTTAAAATGGATCCATTTCATTTCAACAAGCAAAATGAGCAAGACTTAAATTAACTCCTGAAGGTAAAAATAGAAAATTGCTGTATGTGTGTACATATACATGCACACACATGTACATACATGTTTTCAGACTCTTGTCTCTGGTTTCTGTTCTACTCCCACCACATAAATTCGAGCTTCATCAGATAGAAGAGAAAAGTTTTAATTAAATTTTAGCTGTTCAGAATGTCCAGAAGACATCCTGAGAAGAGAGCTGGTGCTGGATTCGAAGAGATAATGTAAACTGGCTTTTGAGCTGACCTGAATAGGACAAGGACACATTTAGCAGGGGCATGCACAAGGCAACCTTAGCAATACTAAGTTACTCATTCCAGTTTTAAAAATCAATTCTGATCTAATCCAGGGGTGATATATTAGACATTTGCTGAATTTGGATATACCTTATACATTCTGCTTTCCCCTCACTGTTTGTCCTGGTGGATATGAAACTAGTTATGAACCAACGGATAGCTTCTCCATTCAATCAGATTTGCCTGTAAAGAAAAACTTCAGATCTAAAAGCATTACCTGAGAAAGAAGCCACCTGGGCTTCCAGTGTGTGTGCATTGACGCCCAGCATCCTGGTTTCTCAGGCCTAAGATGTGCATGTGATAAAAAGTACGAAAAAAGGCCTCTGGAATTAATAGAACTCACAAAACTGCAGGATATTTTATCTCTGAGGTCTGGTAGAATCTCCTGGTTGAAGCCAAGGTGTCCATCAAGGTGTCCACAAGAATTAGGTGTCTGTCTTTGGTCCTCACACCAGCTCCCCATAGGATTAAAGCATGCATTCGAATGCCTGGTGGAAGGGGAGCTGTATGGCACTGTTATCAGGTCCAAAGCCTCCTGAATGCAAACGTCCTGGCATTTGGGATGTCACTGGAAGAAATGCATACATATATAAATTCCAAATAGATCTGCCTTCACTTTCTAATTTGTCATCACCCTTTTTTTATGTCTGTCTTGGGATCTAATGCAAGACAAGTCTCTACACTCTGCAGAGGTCAGAGATATACTTTGATCTTCTCAGGGGAGGAGTGAGAGATGAAGAGAATGGGAAAATAAAGTTTTTTAGCAGAAGAATGCAACATTTTCCTTTCTTTCCAAGCAAGCGCCCTCCCTCTGCTAGAACAGATAATTTCTTTCAAGGCCCTGTCTGTCTGCAGGCAGATCCTGTTGTCACTAGGGCTCGCAAGAGAGCTGCTGGAGCCTGCCTTGGCTCGCCGCGGAAATCGTTCCTCTTCGGCATAGCCCAGGCTTAAGGCAGCGAAATGTGCCAGTCTGCTGCCATGAAGAGATGGAAACCCTTGGGAGGCAGTCTGCACGGCGGAGAGCCACTGCTCCTGTGCTGTTTGTGAGCTCTTACGGGCAAACACTTGTATGATATATTTTTCTTAAGTCTCATTCCCATGCAAGCCTTGTCAGAGCAGGGAAAAAAAAATCTGAAACAACCACGCTGTTCCACCCATACAAACGCCCCTGAGCAGTGAAATGACCTGTGATCATTTCATATTTAATCACATAGCTTCTCCTGGCATAGCAGATACCACCACAGCCAGTGTAAACTAAGTGTGGATTGCCCTTGACACCAGCACTGGCATTTTGCTGTCATCTTCCTCCCACTCCAGCATCCCCTGAGAGCGCTGCTGGGAAGGGGAATGCGACCAGCTGTGTTTCTGAAGCACATGCAAAGCCATTTCTGTCTGTGATGTCTATACAGGGCTGGGATGGCTTGACAGAATTATTGTGCCACACTGAACAACAGTGCCTTTACTGAACAACACAGCCGCTGTCAGAGAGCTCTTTGATATGCACTCACTGCCAGCTTGTAGAAATAATTGGTTCAGAATTTCACAGGTGCTGAGCCTATGTAATACCAGTCATTTCATCATAGGCTACATAAGGGTAAATGAAGAATGGCAGCTGCCATGGTATCACCATGGATGAGGGTCGCCATACTGTACTTACAAGAAAAGAGGAGAAAAGTTCTCCTACCTACTCCCACTTAATTAACATCTCATTTACATTTGGCTATGCAGCTGCTCAGCTACATTCCCAGAATGTGCAGCTCTCAGAAATATACCTGAAAATAATATACGGGGAAACGTTTGCTTCATACAGGCTATTTTGCACATGAGGTCTTCATCCCTGTTTTGAGAATCGGTCCCCTTGTGACTCTGTCATTCAGATGAGGACATTGCCCTTAGGAAAAGCACTGTTTTTGTCATTCCTAAAAATTGTTCATCACATTTGATTTAGTTGAAATTGCCCTTTGGGAGCACATAGATGATTCACTAGCAGAAAACTCAGTCTGAGCTCAAGTCTGCCTTAAAGAAGGGGGCAAAGCAATGGCCCTGCAGCCCTGTTGAAAGAAAACCTCTTGCTGACATTGAAGACCTTTACACCAAGGTTTCTTGGAGACAGCATTTTCCCAGGCTCAATTTTGGTTGCCTTAGCTTGTTCTGAGTTAGTGAAGGAGTCAGAACATTTTTGTTTTTCTGAACCTGTTGGGTAACATTTCTAATGCCTCATGACCTCATTTTTCAATGAAGGAAAAAAAATATATATATTTTTATCTGATGACTTGATGACTCCTGGAAAAATAAAAAACAAATAAAAAATAAAAGGATGGGAAGGAGGGATTTAGAAAAGCAGAAAATATCCAGCAGCACCAAGAGTCACAGATGCATGACTGTAATGTGAAGTATGGAAGGGTGGAGAGCTGCAGAAGACCCTTCCAAGGGATTGCTTCCTGATTCCTGGAGAATCTCTCCCACCCACTTGAAAAACAAGTACCTTGCTGGTAGCCTGAGCAGTTTGGAAACTAGCTGACCTAGATAAGAAATATAGAGCTTTTGTCACCTTTCCACTTGTAGGAAAAACTAGTGTAAATAGGCGTAAACAGAAAGACTTCCACCTGGGATATATCACTGTATGAAATAAAAATAGGTGCACATGAAGTGGTTTGTCCAATTCCCATATCAGGACTCTTTGCACAAGAGGCAGAGAAGAGCAAGAAATCAGGGGGAGAAACCCAGAAGGATAAAAAAGTGAAGGAATCATCCTGAATGAGTCAAAGAGCTGAAGAGAAAATTAAGAACTTTTGTGTTCAGAGTTGGGATGGTTCTTGGAAAGAAAATAGAGTTGTTATTACTTGTTTCTTTTCTCCTCTGTTCTTGTCTTCAGGAATCCAGGATTTTGTACATTAACAAAATTTCATCAAAATTTGTCACCTCTCTGCATTTTTACAGAGACCTGTTTGAATTCTCCTGTCCATGTGGGCTAGGAAAGACTGGTGTTATTTTTCTCACTAACAGTGATTCTTCAAGCTATTAATTAAAATGCTTGTAGAGCACTTTAAGCCTTGAGTTAAAGACACATCATTTGTGCATTGTATCACTTGTTTTATTGCTATCCTGGGAACTAGACAGAAATATTTCTTTGCTTTGCACACCTTTGTCCTTTTCCATTTCTGAAGCACTGCTTTCTGTTTGTTATTTCTCCTTGTTTTTAACCAAGATGAAGTTTAAATTGCCATCTTTTTTGTTTACATCCCTGTTCAGCAGCATCCTCATTCATTAACTGTCAGCACAATGTCAGGAACAGCAGAGCTTCTGAAACCAGTGTTGCAAATGTCTCCCATTCCACTACCACAATCAATTAGTCACTTTGGGTCAGAACCATCTGTCTAGGTATTCTCCTTCAAAATCTACATACACTGCTATTCTTTTCAACATGACTTCTTGTTTTCCAAGCTGATGCACACTGACAAGACAGCCATAAGAAAACAAATACTTAAAACAAAGCTATCTGGAGTCCATAATACAGAATGTTCTGCTTTTTTTGAGTAATATATGATCTCTGAACTCTGCTTATGCAAACAGTTGAGAGTATGGGTGGCTGTTCATGGGAGAAGCAAGGTTCAGGACATTAATGAAGAATGTGTCATCCCTGGGGCAGTGGGAATTTGCCTTCCCAAGTGGAAAGATGGGTTAGAGGACAGAGATTAAGGTTCTTGCAGCCTTAGTGGCAAAAGTGAGATTCAGCTCCCATTTACTCGTCCATCTTGACCTCCAGGCTCCTTTGAATTGGTGGAAAAGTGAGACCAGGCACCAGAGTGAAAACTTACTTCTGTGATCCCTTCCCAGACCTGCTCTTCTCCACTTACTCCTGAGGGATTCTAATGTTTGCCAGTTCACCTAGGGCTGTCAGCTGAATCCCACAGCTCTCACCTTCCCAGTCTGATTAAAAGATGCAAATATCTGACCGCCTGAGGCTTCAAAGGACTTTCTTTAGAAGAGCTGAAGGAGTAACAGAATACTACATGGAGCATCACTTAGAGATCATGTGAAACAGTTTGCCAGTTCTGTCAGGTTGTCTGTGACTTAGTACATCAGCCACCCAAAAAAAAAAAAAAAAAAAAAAGGCGAGAGAGGGAGAGAAAATAATAATAAAAAGAGAAAAAGAGAGAGAGAAAATAATAATAATATTAAAAGAGAGAGAGAAAGAGACAGAATAAAAAGGGGGAGGGAGAAGCAGAAATCTGTCTCTGGACACACATTGGGTCATCCCCAATGCTAAATTGTTCAAATTGTTCTCCTGCCTCCTTCATCTCTCTTGTCCTCATGTTTTATGATCATTTTCAAGTGGTTTTGTGCAAGCATAAATCTACCCTTTGATAAAAGTAGATCTGATGATATGGAAAGTAAAATCAAAAGCTTGTTCTCCCCCCAAATGACAATAATCCAGGAAAATATTTTCTTCACAAACTGGTTTTATGTATAGTAACTAAATCTAGTAATTAGATCAATTTATCAGCTGGTATGAATCAATATAAAGACAAAGGGGCAAAAAACTACAGCTACAAGTTGACATTTAGCTTCCTTTAAGGGCAAATTTATTTCCTTTCAGTCAGGGAGAAGGACAGTGATGGGGCATAGTGAGGGAAAAAAAAGCAAAGACCGAAGACCACAAGTCACTGTTACTTAGGCATTCTTTTCAAAAAATAGACACAAGATCAAAATTTGCCTAAATAAGAAAAATGGGCTGAGAAATTTATTTATTCCTTTCATCTCCTCCCACCTAGCTGAAGGACAAGTTACTGCTCCATGGTGTTGTTATAAATGGCTCGGTGCACTTCGTGCTGTTTGCTTACCTCTATTCCTTTATATTCTTTTAATAAATCCTATTTTTTTATTTAATCCTAATTTGAATCCTGAGCCATTTATAACAGTGTTGATTAGCATGTCTCAACTGCGAGCATGCTGCAAGCAATGAGGGAGGCAAGGCTTGGCAGCCCCGACTGGGGATCTGCTGGGACCAGGGTCTGGTCAGTCATCTCCTGCAGGGTATTCACAGCCTCCCTGAGCAGTCCAGAGATCTGCCTGGATATTTTTAGAGCATTTCTGGTGACAGTCATTCAGTTTTCCTAAACACTGAAAAAAATAATATTAAAAAAAGACAATCAGACATTTGTAGTTAGTAAATACAGAGCAGTCTGAGACCAACTGAGGTTCCTTATAAAGAAACACTTTTCTCCTCCCCCCATGATGAAATGCAACCATGAGTTCTCCTCTTCTTTAGCCTTGTTATTACAAGGGTCATGTCCCAGCTATTTGCCCAAGGCTGCTGCAGATGCACAGCCACAAGGCCACCACGCACAGAGCCCATGCAGGTGAACCAGGGATGACAGCAGGGTGCAGGCCTGCTCATATTCCTCTCCTTCAGCTTGCTCAAATCAGGCCATGATTTGCTGCTCATTCCCGCTGCCTTGTGCCCAAGCAGGGGTTTGGGAACATTGGCTTCTCTTAGCAGTTTGTCTTTTTGGATATATGTCAAAACCTAATCTGAAGATATTCTGAAGGACAGGGACTGTTAACCTGCATGAGCTCCTGGCTGGATGGGGGAGGTACCTGTATGGCCACACTGCAGGCTTATCAGCAGACCCTGGATGAGTTGCAGCACCAGCTGCTGCTGCCAGAAGAGAGCCAGTTGCTCTCTAGAGCCTCTCTGTCCCTGGTAAACTCATTCCTGGTGAAAAGTAAAATTAATGTGCCATCCAAAGCAGCTAGAGGGTTCTTGTTCTGCCAGTTCTCCTTCAAGAACAAGGAGGCATTCACTGAAATTAAACACAGAAAATTAAAAAACGGGTTTTCATACATCACATGCAATTAAGCTGTTTTCTGTGTAATACAGCAAGTTGTCAAGTCCTGGGACCCATCAAGATCATAATGTACACAAGTGCAGTCTTGTTATCCAGCCTGTCCCAAACTGACTAAAGAGAGAGTATTTGGCAGAGCCAATTAACTTCTGTTTAAGGATTTGAAACAATTCGGCTGTTAGAGATCAGGGGACAGATGGTGGAAGACAGGGACTTTCAGGTGACCACCTCAGAGCTAAACCTTCCTCTGAAACAGCCAGAACAGCCCTTTTAAGAAATAGCTTGCCTTGACTGAACCTGTTTTATGGACTTGAGGGACTGAACCATGTTTGTTAACTTCTGGTAGGGTTTGTCAAATATTGCTTAATACCAAAATTAAACATGAAGTGGCCAAACAACATAAGCATGTGGTATCGTGAGAGCCCTTTGAGATGTAATATGGGCTGAGCCGGTGGCCAGACAGCATAGTTTCAGCCTTGAATATTGTACATGCCTGTGGGATGCTGCATTGCCACCTTCCCCTGGGGATATGCATGAGGTAGCATAGAAGTGGCTCAGTTTAGCAAGGTTTAGATTTGGAAATAGCAACCCCTTCCCAAAATCCATCTCCAAAAGCCATCAGGATGTTGTGGCCTAATTGCTAGCCACAGCAGTGCAGAGAGAGGATAAAACAGGCTGGGAAAGGATGCACCAAGGTAGTCCCCCCAGGGTCCTTTCTCCATGGCAGTCAATCCCCCTCATATAACCAGGCCTTCTCTCACTGCCTGCTCCAGGCATTTGCACTATTATGGCTGCCTTTAGAAAATATTTGTGTAGCCTGGAGCCCAGCAATTAGTGGCTTTTCATGGGGACATCCTAACCATGCCCTTCTGTCACTCCATTCTTTTGCCACTGGCTTGGCAGGGGGTAGCCTCAAGCCAATTCCTCGTTTTTTCCAGCAATGTCTTGGGTGGGGATGCACAGCAAGGATGAAAGTACCCATCAATTGCTAGTTAAATGTAGCTTTTAAACTGTCAGGGAGATAACTTCGTCTCTAAAGGACCTGCCATTTCATACTGTTTCGGAGGAAGCTGTTTCAGGGCTGAAACAGCTCCGCTTTAACTCCTCACCTGTGAAATATTTAATTTCATACTAGAAGTTCTCATTTCTCAGTAGGCTATACTGTCTGGATGCTGATCTCATAAAAAAGGCCACCACCTTAACTTTGCAGGTGAAAGCTAATACTTCAGCTCCTTTTCCAACGATGTAGTGCACACCAGTACATTCACAGGCATACGGGATGGTATTGCTTGATACCCATGCATTATAGAAGACTATCTCAGAGTGGGACTGCTACCCTAACAGTATTGCATTCATGCATAAACACAGAGAACATCTTGCAATAATATTTGTTATTTATAGCAGCAACCAAAAGCCTTCTGGCTGGCTGTTCTGCCTGAGGGCAGCCCATGCCCATCAGATCATGGCCAAGCTACTCCAACACACCTATTTATTAATTTGCTGAGATTCAGGAATGGTTAAGCTTTAATAAGTTTGCAACAACTCAAACAGGCACCAGAGACGTTATTTAACCAGCTGTTCACTAACTTCAAATTGTGAATAAATGTTTCTGTATGAGTGCCTTTCTCTTCTTTTCTCTTCAGCTATTGTAAAACATCAGAGCTCTACTGAAATTAAATTCCCTTTTCAGGAGTTTTATACTTTAATGTTGGTTAAGATCTGTCGAATTGTAATGCTAATAAGTTTTATTCCTGGCTCTGCCACTGACTTGCTTACCAAAGAAATTTATTTCACTTTTGCTTCATTGTCCCCATCTGAAAACAGATTTACTAATATTAAGAACCTTTCATTTCAAAGTACTTTCAAGGCTTGGAGATAATTCACCGTATAGGTTTTAAGCATTGTTGTTATAACCTTGGCCTACCTTGAAAGAAAGGATTGTATTAAGCCAAAGATCTGTTTTGAAGATATCATTGTTGCTGAAATGGGTCAAAATGTGATGTTTTTTCAAGAAGGCTACCAGGCAGCCTCACATCTCATCATTTCTGTCTTGTGTGACTAGAGGGAAGTTAAATAAATACACAAGAGAGGCTGCATACAATGAAGCAGGGAATATGTTTTACTGGGCTTGATCACATTTGTTCTTTTTGAACTCAGTAGTGCTGCATGCCAGAAAACTTCCATTCATTGCCACCAATTTAGAGGTTTCTCAGCATTTGAAATAAATGAAAAAAAAAAAAAAAAAAAAAAAAAAAAGATGCTTCTTAATAAACGGCACACTGTCAAGTCTGCATCCATTTTTCTTTATATAAAAAAAAAAAAAAAAAAAAAAAAAAAAAACACATGTAGTTATTCTGTATTTTTTTCCAACGGTTTCCTTCCTTGCAGTCTCTTGTCCCCTTCTGCTGTTTTACAGGGATAAAACAATCACTGGGCCAGTTTAAAGCTAATACTTTAATACCTTTTTAATGTCTATATCCTGATGATAAACAGTAATAATAGAATGATCTTTGTCTTTGCTGCACATTACACATGACAGAGCTTCCTGGAGATACTACATGACAGAGACCACTCTTACATCCAAGGAAAATATGAGCCAGAAATGCTTGTAAGGCTTTTTAGCCATACAGCACTTAGGGTTACAAATAGAAAAGTAGTTGTGTAAATAAGTACACAGGGAGAAGCAAAGTTTGTGGGAAGAAGCCACATCTTCTGTCAGAGCATAAGTTCAGAAAAAGATGAGCTTCATCAGATCACTTAGACCAGGCAACAATCATTGCAGGTGCAGTAACGCTGGTACTGCAAATGCATACACATTTACAACAGACCTGCAGAGCCTCAAATACTGAACATGTGGCTCATGATTGTCTTCTGCCTCATGTTTCCATTCAGACTGGGCAAACATGGCATCATGGCCAGGACTTCCCAGCCACTGTCTTCACCAGACCTCCCAGGTCCTTCTCTGCATGGGAAGGGAACAGTGCAGGATGTGCTGCTCCACCACAGTGAGGAAGGGGAGCCCAGACCTGTGTCACAGTTGCTGATGTGCCACAGAAATGGAAAGCTGTGTTAAAAGAAGCCCTGGCAACAAGCATGAGTCATAGCAATAAGCAAACCTGTTCATGAGGGGAACTCTTCAAACAGGGAAGTTGGTTACACAGCTCTTGGGTATGATGATAATATTTGAGAAGTCCAGCTGGGACAGGCCTTAACCCACAATTTAGGGCCTAGCAGATACAGAGTATCTGGAATTCAACTATCTTGTTATGTGCTTTTTGAAACGATGGTAAGAACCATTGTACCGTTGGGCACGTACCAACAGTGTAATTTGCATTGTGTGGGAATAAACTATGAATTCAACTAGCTGATCTGCAGCACAACACAATGAAATGGACGAGAAAGAGAAATCAGAGCTGATAGTCTTTGTACATTAGTGTGTAATCTTGTAGCTTCATGGGTGGTTTCTGACCAGCTGCTTGCAAGTACTGTGTGGCTTGTGAGACAGTTTAAATAAAAAACAGACAACAAAAAACACAGATATCCTAGTGACAAGGGTCAAAGTCCCTGGCTGAAGAAAACCACAGAGGTTGGACAAACATATACCACTAGAAGGCAGCCCAGGCCAAGCATCACAAAACCCATCTTGGTGGCCAAATCCCATAACCTAGTGCACAAGGTCTGGTACACAAGAGATTTGTGAAAATGATAAATTCTGTGTTCATAATTCTGTGTTCAAACCAGTGATGTGTTTCTTCAGCTTTGTTATGCACTGAAGCTTTTTGTTTGTTTGTTTTCACAGAGCTGCTTGTCTTGCTTTACTGAGAGGCCCAAGGAGATGTTTTTTTTCCACCACTTCACAGCCCGGGTGGTCTTTGGAGCTAACCATTGCAAGAGCTGGACACTACTGCTCTAAATAGACTTAAAATATAGCACACATGAAAACTGGCTATGGACTGGAGAAAGGAACAAGTGTCTTCCTAAGTAAAGACAGAGACTAGCAACATCCCAGCTTCTTCAATCTCTCACACTAAATCTCCCTAATGAATGCTGAGGAATGGAAGCAACAAGGTGGAGTGTCCCTTCTCCTTTAACCCAACAATGATAATCTATCAATACATCTAAACTCCAGTCCTCTGGAACTAGCAAAAATATTGTTTGGCCCTTTGTGCAGCGTTTGTGGATAGTAAAAGATGAACATGACAAGGACTTTATAAGTTACTCCATATCACCCCAAAACGATAGGTGAAGATTGATAGCTCCATCCCAAGTGTTACCTATGTGAGACATTGGCGTACATGAGCCACTCAGATATTCTACTGCTTCTCACACCTTTATTATGGCTGTATCAGTCATGTCAATAATGATCAAAAAATTAAAGTATTTAAACTTCATCTAACCCTTCTGCCCAATTATCTCCAGAATGCCAGCAAGCTAGTCACTAATTTCAGTGGGTTTCCCTCCTGATACTAATGTACTGATGTTTATTGAAACAGCCTAGGATAAAAATAAATAAATAAATAAGTTCTTCACAATATTAGCACTTTTATAAGAACTAGCAGCCAAAATTTTCAGAGCACTTTATGAACACGAATGAATTAATCTGCATAGTGAAAATAGAAGTGAAGTGACTTTGACTGTTGTCCCCTTAGATTTAAAGGAAGAGTGTACAGTCTGGTTTTGCATAAATTTATTTCTGGGTCAAGCCTTGCATTCTTTGCCAGCATTAGTATTCATTAGAGAAAGAAAAAAGTATGCAAGAATGGAATGCAGGGGATTAAAAATTGCTTTCAAAAATGGCCTTGAAACATAAGTCTTTCAAAGAAAGAGACAGTAAAACTTCAATAATACCTTTTTAGTTAATGAAATAGAAAAAAGCATTTTAATATGTTTAGGTCAATAGAGCTCAGTAATGAAGGATATTCACTGATGATGCACTAGAATGGAAAGTCATTATAAAAATCCAGATGTGGTCTATTTCACAACAGATTAAAGTGTAAAACCAGGGTTAAACCTTGATGTAAGGTGATCCATGTTCTGTTCTAGACTGTCATGAGACAAGTAACTTAAGGCCTTCTTAACTTTATATACTTGCTTATGACAGATTACTTGCTAAGACCTTAGATGCCATCAGTATGGATGGAATGATGGTCTTTAAAGGGGTCCCCATATCTCAGAACCCTAACACTACACCCCGTTAGCTTGGAATACTGGACTCAAGAGATGGCTACAGTATTTGTTTCTTTGCTGTTAGCATAGACATATATTTGAAAACTTTTTCCAAGCTTTTCTAGGCCTTTCTCCAAAGTGAGGTACAGAGAGCCAAGATGTGCAAAGGATCAGGAACTCCAGTGTTAGGTGTGGGTGCTGAGTAAAGGTGGGTACCAGGGAGAACACTGTAGCTATAAGAAAATATTGGATGATTTTACTTCATCATCTTAATTAGTTATTTACTAATTTATGAATTACCATTATGGAGAAACATGGATATAACGTCTCCTTTTGGGCCTCTCATGACTGCTAGCTGATAGCCACAAGGTCAGTTTTCCTCCTCTCTTGTCCACTGCTTTCTCCCATTTCCTTTATTCTTTTAAGGCTTACTTCAAATTACTTCATGTTTTTTTTCAGTCCCAGCCCAACAGCTTTAATAGAGTATTTACAGAGACAGGACCAGCTGCACCATATAAGTCACATCTAAAAAGTTTCAAGACCTGGAGCACTGTCGTTCTTATCCCTACAAGCCAGGGAGCAACCAATTCCTTCCTGGTGTTGCACTGTAGTCATTCCGTCCTCTTTCATGCATCAGCCCATCCTGCATGCAGGTGCCATGAATATGTAGATTCATTTCACTGTTTGACCAGACACATGTGGAATTAGAGGACCAGAAGAAATGCTAATAGACCGTTTTACCCTAAGGACAGGTAAATATCCAGATGGTCTCTGAAATTTTTTTGTCCCACTCTTCGAAATTGGCACTGAAGAAGATCCCACAGAATCTGAACAAAGTCTGTGCTTTGCAGCTTTTATATTTTGAAATATTTTCCTAATATGGAATTTGCCTTTTCCTAGCTGATTGAATGAATTTAAGTAAGCTCATTTCTTCTTATTCTACCAGAAGCCCAAATAATGACATTCTCAAAGGCCTCATCACAACATCGTGCATACCATGATCATGACTAAACTGTATTCTCCTAGGTTATGTGAGACTCTTGACTGGAAAACCATCAATAGCTTCACTAAAGCTGGATCCATAATTTACTAAAGAGATCAAGAGATCTCATCTCCTGATTCTAAACAATTCTCCAATTCTCTTTCAATAAAAAAAAATAAAATTTAAAAAAAAAAATGAAGTATTTTGGCCCAATTTGTTCTTGACACACATACACTCACTGCTTTTTAAACATCTTTTTACTATTTGACAAACCTGCAGAAATTGATTATTTAATAATATTTGCTGTTACCTGTGTAACAGAGTTAAACCATCTGATCTAGAAATCCCTGATAACATGCGTACTCTTCCCGAGTCTTCTAGGACCCCAGAGCCCTTGCTGAGTCCTCAGAGATAATCACCAACAATTCAGAGCTGCCTCGGCTGGATCCTGAAATCCTCTGAATTTTATCATGCCCTGCTGAGCTGAACACATCTATTTTATATAAATAACCGTTGACTTTTCATTCACTCCCTGATCTCATTTGCATTTCAATCTCTTTGTTAAAATTAATTTTGTCATGTATCTAGACATAAGTAATCTTTTTGGAGGAGAAAAGTGAAGCAAAGATGGCAATTATTTTCAATCTTCTCTACCGTAACTCCTTTTTTTTTATTCTTCTCATTAAATAGTGGGCAGCTACGTATTCTCCTTTCCATCTTTATATTTCTAATGTATTCACAGAACATTTTCTTGTCATTGTGGTGATTTTAAATGTTGGATTAGAACTTGGACCTTTGGTGTTCAATCTTTACTTTGGGGAGAATTTAAAGAGGAACAGGGAAAGAATCAAAGGAGAAATCCAGCGAGCAACTGAAGAAAAAAGAAAGGACAGGGCAGGAAAGGAACAGAAGAGATGAGATGGAACTGAGTGTCACATAAACTAATATCTCAATAACTTACATTCTTTATCACAATCAATTTAAAAATTTCTTCAGCATGTGAAGATAAAAAAGAAATGTTAATCTAGACAAAATAGATTTTCTTTTACATATAATTCCAGTTTCTGTGGACACATCAAGGGACAGAGGTTACCTGTGAATCTGACTTACTCTGTCATCCTAAAAATTAGTTGCTGTGGTTTCCCAAAGCACCACGTGAGTCACCCAGACCATTTCCAGCGGATGCAGTGGTAAAGGTCACTTTTCAAACACCATTTACATCGGCAGCAGCCCTTTGATACCTGGTACACTTGTATAAGACAATCTCTTTCTGAAGTGCACCTACAAAGACACAGCTGATAGAATCGGGTCATTGTTCCTCCCAGCCCCAAGGCCTTGCAGGGCATCCTGGCAAAGTCCCCACTGGCTTCAGAGGCGCCAGGAATTCACCATGTCTTCTTCTAAAGAGAAAAATGAGACGGGTTCTCTGCTGATGTCTCCAAAGAAGGAATAGGAGCAGGTCCACTGAGTACACACAGTGCAGAACAGCCAGCTCAGGGGTGACATTAACACAAGGACTCTTTGTTATTTGTCCTCCGCTGGCATTGATTGTTATTCAGTGCCACAGGACTGCAGGGCAGGTGTCATTTTAAAGATGCTGAACTGCGGTGATATGCTGCTTTTTTGACCGCTGTCAGTAAGCCCATCACTGGATACGGCAGAAGATAGCTGATCTCCTGATACAACCTATAAATTTGTCACCACTGGAGAATGAATGATCCAGTAGAGAATTATCCCTCTGCCCGTCTCCTTAATGACTCTCTGGTTTTTGTGGGTGCATGCACAGGTAGAAGCTATCCAGCTGACAGGTTGCGAGAACCAGCAGGTGCTTAGCATGCAGTGCTTGTAGCACACTCCTTGGGTAGCATTAGATTCTTTGATCTGACTTCACATTTCAAATTTATAGAACAATATTGAATTTTAACTACCTGGGAAAAGCTTGCCAGCCTGTGCTTTCCACACAGCAGACGTGGAACAAGCACAATGTGGATCACATTTAGAGTAAAGCTGTCAAATATTTGGTAGCTGTTACTGGGAGCTCAGCAGACTTCCACTACCCCATTAATTAATGTTCTTTCATATCACTGCTCTCCTCAGGTGCTTTCCTGATTTGGAGCTATGGCACTGAGCCTTGGATTTTAATATCAACCATTATTAACATAACTGCCCAACCATGCTGGATGATTTATATCTGAAATAAGAGGAACAGACCCAGGTCTAATGAGTTAATGATTTTAAAAGGTGTGACCAGAGAGGAAATAGGAGAGAAGGATAGGTTAATGGGCTCTGTGTTCAAGGAATTCCTCTTAACCTACGCATTTGTCCCTAAAAGGCACTGCATTTTTGCTACACTTTCTTTTTCTAATAATCAGAGTGATGAACAACAGCTGAACTAAGGCACTTTTAAATGCTCTGACAGCATAACTAACCACTGGCATGGCAAACTCTGGGCCAGAGCTCCATCACAGAGCAAATCTTTAAATCAAGAAGTATATTATGTTCCAGTTCTCCACAGATGTATGCATGTTATGCAGGATCCCATGGGTGGTATCTTATGGCATCTGGTAGAGAGAAGATTGGATTATTTTGTCATAATGAATTTTTTTCAGTCTTAGTATGTTCTCATTCCAATTTTAATCTTGTTCTAGGAAAGCATCTCTATTTCAGAGAGCACTAAACCATATGCTTACTCTGCAAAATGACTCTACCTTAAATTCTGTAACTCCACAGTGGCACAAGTACATGCAAAAGGGTTTGTCTGAATTGGATTGAAGTCAAAGGCAGGATTCACCATGTCAGCAAACCGGATCCTAATTTCTTTCTTTTTGCTGCATCATCATTAAACACCATGGGATCATTAAGAGCAGCCCACTCAGGTCTGCTCAGTCCCAATCCTGTGTGTTCTGGAAAGCGTACATTAGGAACCTTACATAATCTCAGCATCTTTGATGTGGTTTGGTTTATTTATAGCAGCTAGCTCTTGTGAATAATGATTCCTGCTTCAAAGAGTTCATAGCTAGTTTCAAGTTCTTGTCCCTACTGTTCTTACCCTCCAGAAAAATTGTCTGTTTTTCTGTGAGCTTTTCTGCCATGGTGGGGCAAGCGTGCAAGATGACAACACCGAGTTCTATGCACTTTCTGCTGATTGATTCACTGCAGGTTGGTCAGGACAATACCAACAATCAGGAAATTAATTCTATTGGTGGCAGGCATTTTCAGACATAAGTTTGATCTTCAGCCTGAGCCTTTTGTCCTCTACTGTATATTTTTAGAGGCTCTTGCCACTGGCACTGGTGAAACATTTACAGATGAATTCTTTGACTTTTATTGGCAGCCAAATGCTTTAGGTGGCAATTAAACCTCAAAATAGAGCAGTGACAAATTTGGTGTTGTGAAAAAAGTTTCTTTGCTCGGGAAAATATTTTCACTTTAATCTATTCACTGAATTTCTATTGACATACACAGGAAGTTTGCCCAAGGGCCCTTGAAGAGAGAATAACCATTTGTGCCAGTATTGCATAAAGATTTTAAAAGCATTGTGTTTCACCAATGTGATCTGAGTTTCTGTCCTAAGAGAAAAGCACTGAGTATTTGGAAAAGAAGAGTCTGAAGGAAGAAATTCAAAGAGATTTTCCAGCTCTTGGGTTTGCGGTTATAAAAGCAGCATTTCAGGGTCAGAAGGCATCAGAAATGAATAAAGCTTGTGTTTCTGGATTAAAATGGATTTTTACATTACTAACATATCAGAACTGGCTTTCACCTACACTGTGGTCCTTTGAAGCTCTGGGTGGTGTGGAAAACCACATGTGGAGCCCTTCATGGAGCAATTAGCTCATCATTTCATCTTTTCAAGGATGTGCTTTAATCTACCTCATCTTTTCTTCCTCGGTCAGTAATTTCAGGCCCCTAATCATTTTTATTGCTCTCCTGAAGCCTTATAATTTCCAGTAGTTAGAACTTAAAGCAATATGCCCAGTGCAGTTACAGCAAAGTCTCTAAGAGCTACAAAGAGCTTCAATTACCTCTTTGGTCTTTAACTGCAATTCTGCCTGGTTTTATTTGCTGATAATATCAAATAGACAAATTATATGTCCTCTATCATCGTAATGTCTGTACTTAAATTATTTTCCCCACATTATATGATGCCAACTAGAATTTTTTCTGACACTTATTTGTTTACTTTTTCCATATTTCTAGCCTGTTTCTTTATGTCTTTTTTTTTTTTTTTTTTTTTTTTTCAGGTTTTGTTAGCAAGCAGAGAAGCTTTAGTCCATTTAAGAACTGTATTTAGCTGCTCCAGGTCTTGTGAGCAGTCACCTTGTTATAAAAATCAGTCAGCTCTAAGGAACAAAGGCAAAATGCATCTGCTGTCAAGGAACAAACCACGTCTAGATACAGCCCTGCAACAACACAGTGTTCACCTAATGAAAAGAGGACATCCCCATATGGGTATCAACACACAGATGCCCGTTATAGTAAAAAGAAAGAAATGAGAACTTTCCGTGAGAGTATTGTCTGGTTTGCTTTGGGCATCTGTTTCATTGTGATGTGCCCTAAAGATGCTGAATCTCTTCACTGACTGAAAGGAGAGGAGGTTGCCTCTCTGGTGGGTAACACTCTACAGTGTAGACGTCTAAAAGATGGTGAGATGAATCCCATTTTCTCCACTGCTAAAGCCCCATTCAGAGTCAGGTACAGGTGCAATAGATATCTTATTTCAGCCACAGCAGCTACTTTGACATCTGAAACAGAAGGGGGTGACAAACGACTCAGATCAGGACTCATTTCCTAGGATCTGCACAGACAGCAGGAAATGCTTACAGCGCCTAAGCGAGGTTCCTAGAATAGGCTAATTACAGTGTTCAGTGTCTCTGACCCACTTTCACATTTTTAGTGCTTTGATTGTGAGAGCCTCTGAGACAGACTTCTGCTTCTTGCATTGCCTGTGTGCACAACCTAGCATAACTGGCATAGTGTGCCTACAGAACCCTGGGTGTGGCTTAAGAAATAATATCAGAACAAAATGGAATTCTGTTTTTCATGGAAAATATTCATAGAACTTAATTTAAGTGGCCCAGCACATTAAACCTAATGGGTACTTTTCTGACTGTATGATCAACTGACTGCATGAACAAGTTCTGTAAATGTCTTTCCTGTAATGAATACTAAAGGAGCTAGCTGACCATTATTACTGAAGTCAAATTTCAGCTTTTGAAAGCAGAAAATCCTGAAATATAGCATTGGGTCATAAGAAGAATGGAGTACAGTGGATAGATCTGCTCAATGCACCAAGCACCATAAAAACTCCACACAGGCATTTTTTAATTAAAGAAGGCTCTTGTAACCTACCACTGTGCCTCAGTCTCCCTCTCCTTAACTAAGAGATCATAGCTAAGTGGTTAGCAAATCTGCCTAAAACCTCACTTGACAGGCACCTAACCTGTAAAAGTCTAAGCATTGTAATTTGAGTGGAAATGCTGAGATTTCACAAGCTCTATTCAACTCCTTAAGCTATAGGGAGCCTCCCTCCAGGCACATGCAGATGAGTGAGCTAGCCCAGGAGCCATGGTTGGCCTGGGCATTTGGGAACATGTTTCTAAAGTGGCAGAGTCAGATCCAGCAAGTCAGGGTACCAGTCATGAGAATCTTTCAAATGTGCACAAAGTTTTATATCACCTTGGGCTCCAGATTCAGTATTACTTATTTCAGGAACAAGCAGTAATAAAAATGAGAAGAAAAAACCACCAGGTTTTTACAAGATAAATAGTTCCAGAGGGACATGCAGATAGAAAATCCTCAAAGGGACAGAAGGCTTTTTTTTTTTCTTGTTCTTGCAAAACAACTGGCTTCATCATTTTTTGTTGTTCATTTGTCCTACTTCTTGCAGCAGCATCTTTGCTGAGACTTTCAAAAATGGCACTGACCTCTATTTACATTCCAGAGCTTTCCTCCTCAGGAATGACTCTGTACCCCAGAAAAATGGGAGGTATCACTGTGCTGGGCAAAATGGAGATGGTAGCAGGCTTTGTTTTGACCCAAGCTCTTCTTGTCACATACACAGTATTGACAGGAATTAGCTGCCACTTATAATCTGTGCCTGCTTGAGATACAGAGGGCAATCCTGTGTTTAAACAACCCTGAACATCCCCCAGGAATAAGGAACTGGGGGGATCTCCTGAGCCAAGTCTCATCACCAGCTGCCACATATCATTGAATTAATTTCATAAACTGATCACATTTCACCTTAAAAAAAAAAAAAAAAAAAAAAAAAGAGAAGGGATTTTTGTCCTCATTGCATTACTGGAGGGTCTTCCAGAATCTCACTGCCGTGACAATTAGAAACATTATTCTACCTTCCAGCCTGGATTTATCCATAAGCAGTTGACATCTAATTGTTCTTCCAGTTGTATCCCTTAAACTAATTCATTCTGATCTTTCCCTGGTGTTCACCCACTAGTGTATTTATAGCTGACAGCCACAGCCCTTCTCATTCTTCCTTTTGCAAGACCAGACAAGCCCCAAGCTCAGTCAGACTCTTTCCCAATGATGAACTCCCCCTCCCCTGGTCATCACCATGACCTCTCTCTGTCACTGCTGCAGTATGAACTCATCCTTCTTTTCAAATGGGTGGTGAGAACAGTGCAGTGTGCAGACACTTAACACTTTCCTGCTGGAAACACTTTCCTTGAGACATTCCAGAATTGCCTTTGCCTTCTTCACAGCTGTGTCATTTCTGTGGCTCATGTTCAGCTTTTATCTGACTGTTGCACGAGTCTCTCTTCTTCTCAGTTATTTCCTGCTGATGAACTCCCAGCTTACAGCAGAAATCCATCTTATTACTCCCTAAGCCCCTGCTATAACAAAGTATTTATGTTCCTAATTCCTACTGAGACAACTCTTAGCATCCTGCTGAAATCAGTAACAATCAACTGCTACTACCCTGCTCCCACTGAAATTACTAGGACTGAGGTTTTGTAGTGTACAATAGCAAAAAATACAATTTGACAAGAGGACAGAAAAAAGTAAAGCATATAACAGATCTTGATGCAACAATTCTGTTGTCTTTTCTTTTCCTTTCTTTTCTTTCCTTTCTTTTTTTTCTTTTCTTTTTCTTTTCTTTTCTTTTCTTTTCTTTTCTTTTCTTTTCTTTTCTTTTCTTTTCTTTTCTTTTCTTTTCTTTTCTTTTCTTTTCTCTCTCTTTTTTATTTTATTTTATTTTATTTTATTTTATTTTATTTTATTTTATTTTATTTTATTGTTTTATTTTTTTTCTTTTCTCATTGAGTAAGAAGAGCTAAATGGGACTGCACTGAAAACAAAATGGTCCTAGCCTGCTGGTTCTCATAAGTCAATAGGGATATCCACACAAATACATCAGTTTCAGGAAATCCTGTGTTGAAACTTCGCAAAATAGTCTTTGCAGAGAGGGCAAAAATAATTACTTATTTATTGGTACTCTATGTAAGACATTTCAAGACTTTATCTAAACCTGTCATATGTTTCTCTTAGTGCTACAGTCCAGCCTTGCTATCCTGCTGAATTATCACAGGATGACACAGTTAAGAACATCATTTCAAAAACAAAAAAAAAAAAAAAAAAAAAAAAAACCAAAAAAACACAAGAGGAAGAGATGTTTCTTTGGTGTAAAAGTAACAATAATTTAAGAATTAATTATTTCCAAACAAACAAAAAGCAGTTAATTATTTCTTGGAACAAGACTAAAAGAATATTTCTGATTGTTGGGCTCTGCAAGGTAATAAAAGTGTGCATTTTACTTCCAACATGTTTCATAAACATTAAACAAGCTGCAAATATGAAAGAAGATTGCATTGTAATAATTACATGACTGTTCAGAAGAAAAGACATATTAATTTTCTTCCAGGACACTGAGTTTCTTGGAATTTTACCAAGGATGGCTGGCTTTTCTTAGCGTCGCAGAGATAAGCCCGTACTGCAGGAATGGGTATGAGAATTGGGAAACCAGAACCACTGGGACTGATTCTCTGTGGGGGCCCATTGCAGGGACACAGAGAGGCTGCAACGTGCAAAGCAGTCATTTGGCTGCAGCTCCTCCTTGCTGCTCAGGTCTGCACACAGCCTGCCCCTCTGTTTGCCCTTCAGCTAAATACAGAGGTTAAAATATTATGTTCTTTTCTTACCAAGTAAAAAGTCCAATACACTTTAAATCATATAGCAGTGACTAGATGTCCCTGACACAAGCACACTGGAAGAAAACAGCGATGCTACCTAAAGAGAAGATCCAAGCCAGAGGTGACATGAGGAAGAGGTAGTGTACTAAGGGTGACAGAGGGGAGTACATGTATTTGAGATGTGCCCAAAACCTCAGCCTGAAGACATGGCTGAATATTACACCATCCCAAGAGGCTTTTTGAATGACATAAAAATCCCTCTAGCCCCGAGAAAAGTCAGGACTCATGGTGTCAAAGGTAACTTTATGAAGTTGGTGCTGAATATTTAACAAGCATCATGAAGAGTCTTAACCCGAGGGCTGTGAATATGAAATTCATAGAAGACAGTGAAATACTCAGGTACTCCTTAAAAAATTGATCAGTTAACAAAGATTAGGATTAACAAAAGTATTTCCATTCTGTAGACTGGCTGCCAGGTCTCAAAGAGTGCAAGTCTGGGGGGCAGAGGGTCACCAGCATCCTGTGGAGTAGCACAGGCCATTGCATTCTTCCAAAAAGCTGGATTAAGCATGTGTTTAGTACAGATAACTAATCTCCTTGTAATGATTTCAAGTAAGGGTGAGTTCAGCACCTTTGCTGGTAGATGTTCCAATGTTTAATTAACCTCAGCTAGGAAATTGTGTCCTCTTTCTAATTTATAATCATCATGTTGCAATGTCATAGAGGACAGGGCTGGAAGGGACCCTGAGTAGTCTCTGTCCATTTTGCTGCAGAAATGGATTGGCATTATCCAAACTACTGATATATTTGACATCTGTTCTTAACAACCTCCAGAGACACATATAGGACCAAACCCCTTGGTTTGGTTTCCCTAAGGAAATCTTAATGGAGCAGGAGCGGTCTGTCCCCACGTGCCCAAAGACAAGCCAATGGGAAGACCAGCCTGGCTCAACAGAGAATTGTGGCTTGAGTTTAGCAGGAAAAACAGGGTTTACAATCTTTGGAAAAGAGGGTGGGCCACTCGGGAGGACTATAAGGTTGTTGCGAGGCAGTGCAGGGAAAAAATTAGAAAGGCCAAAGCTCATCTAGAGCTCAATCTGGCGACTGCCATCAAAGACAACAAAAAATGTTTTTACAAATACATTAGTGCAAAATGGAGGACTAAGGAGAATCTCCAGCCTTTACTGGATGCAGGGGGGAACTTAGTTACAAAAGATGAGGAAAAGGCAGAGGTGCTTAATGCCTTCTTTGCCTCAGTCTTTAGTGGCAAAACCAGTTGCTCTCTGGATACCCAGTACCCTGAGCTGGTGGAAGGGGATGAGAAGCAGAATGTGGCCCTCACTATCTATGAGGAAATGGTTGGCGACCTGCTACGGCACTTGGGTGTACGCAAGTCGATGGGGCCAGATGGGATCCACCCGAAGGTACTCTGAGAACTGGCGGAGGAGCTGGCCAAGCTGCTTTCCATCATTTATCAACAGTCCTGGCTATCAGGGTAGGTCCCAGTTGACTGGTGGCTAGCAAACGTGACGCCCATCTACAAGAAGGGCTGGAGGACAGACCCAGGAAACTGTAGGCCTGTCAGTTTGACCTCAGTGCCAGGGAAACTCATGGAGCAGATTATCTTGAGTGTCATCACATGGCACTTACAGGGCAACCAGGTGATTAGGCCCAGTTAGCATGGGTTTATGAAAGGCAGGTCCTGCTTGACGAACCTGATCTCCTTCTATGACAAAGTGACACACTTGGTGGATGAGGGAAAAGCTGTGGATATGGTCTACCTTGACTTGAGGAAGGCTTTTGACACCGTTTCCCACAGTATTCTCCTCAAGAAACTGGCTGCTCATGGCTTGGACTGGAATACACTTTGTTGGGTTAAAAACTGGCTGGATAGCTGGGCCCAGTGTCGTGGTGAATGGAACCAAATCCAGTTGGAGGCTGGTCACTAGTGGCATCCCCCAGGGCTCAGTACTGGGGCCGATCCTGTTTAATGTCTTTATTGATGATCTGGATGAGGGGAGCGAGTGCACGCTCAGTAAGTTTGCAGATGACACCAAATTAGGTGCGTGTGCCAATCTGCTCAAGGGTAGGAAGGCTCTGCAGGAGGATCTGGATAGGCTGGACTGATGGACTGAGGTCAACTGCATGAAGTTCAACAAGGCCAAGTGCTGGGTCCTGCACCTGGGATGCAATAACCCCAAGCAGAGCTACAGGATGGGAGATGGGTGGTTGAAAAGTTGCCAGGCAGAGAAGGACCTGGGAGTATTGGTGGATAGTCAGCTGAATATGAGCCAGCAGTGTGCTCAGGTGGCCAAGAAGGCCAACAGTATCCTGGCTTGCATAAGAAGCAGTGTGGCCAGCAGGTCTAGGGAAGTGATTGTCCCCCTGTACTCAGCTCTGGTGAGGCCGCACCTCGAGTACTGTGTTCAGTTTTGGGCCCCTCACTACAAGAAGGACATGGAGGTGCTTGAGCGGGTCCAGAGAAGGGCAACGAAGCTGGTGAGGGGCCTGGAGAACAAGTCCTATAAGGAGAGGCTAAGGGCGCTGGGCTTGTTCAGCCTGGAGAAAAGGAGGCTCAGAGGCGACCTTATCGCTCTTTATAAGTACATTAAAGGAGACTGTAGAGAGGTGGGGATTAGTCTATTCTCCCACGTGCCTGGTGACAGGACGAGGGGGAATGGGCTAAGGTTGTGCCAGGGGCGTTTTAGGTTAGATGTTAGGAAGAACTTCTTTACTGAGAGGGTTGTGAAGCATTGGAATGGGCTGCCCAGGGAAGTGGTGGAGTCACCATCCCTGGAGATCTTTAAAAGACGTTTAGATGTTGAACTTGGCAATATGGTTTAGTGGAGGACTTGTTAGTGTTAGGTCAGAGGTTGGACTCGATGATCTTGAGGTCTCTTCCAACCAAACAATTCTGTGATTCTGTGAAATGCCTTATATTTTAAATCTTGTCACTTATATTCATAGTCATTAGCATTCATTTCTTACTTGTTATTTAAGTTTGGTAAATTTTTATGCTTCACTGTTGCTTTCTCCTACAGGATGTTTTTTTCCCTCAAAACATACTTCTTGTGTTTGTAGGTTCATGATTCTATGGGGCGTCAGGAGTATTCAGATAAGCACAGCATTCATTAAGATCTTTTCCTTACGTTCCCACATTGCAAATACATGTTTAAAGAGAAGTCAGTTGAATACTGTGAAAGATGGGCAGTCTTAGTAACTACTAAACATCTTATACTTTAGTATTTCAAAACTATAAACATTTAAGTATTCCCTCTGACCTGGAATCACATATGACTCATCATGGTAAAATAAGATGTGATGAAAAATGCCTTCTCTTTTTCCTTTCATTTCCAGAGTTACACTGAATGGACCTTTCTCACCTATCTACCCTAACATTTTCTTCCTCTACTCCTGAGAGACCTTTCTTTTCCCTTTTGCGGTGTCTCCCAGGATCTGTGCAATAAGGCTTCCAATGTTGTCACTGGTTCCAGCACAGGCCACTGCTGGGGGACTGTCTCTCACTTCCTTGGGGTCTCATCTGTAGATAATAAAAGCTTCTACTCTTTCTCCTGATACTTCAGACTTTGGGAAAAATGTAGCTCATTGGGGAATGTTAGCTATTCAGGTGCAGAGTTTGTTTCACTGTTGACTTCCAGAAATATAGACAATCAAATTACCCACCTTTTCCTTCAGTTCAGCTGAGATGTGTTTGTAAATGCTACCAAGAAGATACCTTTATGTTAGAGTTTGCCTTAGCATCTATATAAACAAAATGCGCTAAGGGAGAAGCACTCCAATTTCCATTAAAGATTCAATCCTACCATCCTTGCAAACACAAAGATTCATACATTTTCAGCATATAGACACAGGATCAAAAGAGGGAGTGCAGAGTAAAACTTCCTACCAACAAATGTAATGTCAAAAGCTGTCTACTGAGTTTTCCATTCTTTTGTGTAAATTGCAGATCATTAAAATGTCACAGAGAGATGTTTCTTAAATCTGGAATTCTGAAATGAGAAGAAGATGCAGAATCTAGGTCAGGTAATTTCAGAGCCTACAAATGTCAACAAAACTTCATGGTCTGGGGTGATAAACGAATTCAACTGCATCAAATTCCGCAAGTAAAATCTTTTATTTTCTTCCAAATTCTTGAGGCTGTGGCCATAAAATTGTCTGTTCAACCATTACTCATTCTGGATAGTTTTCTCCTGATTGATTGGGGTTTTCTCCACACAATTTTCAAAATGGTGCCATTTACACATTGATTTTCAATACCTAGTTTATAAATCATTGGAGAGGATGAAATGAGCAGTAATGAGCCTATTTGTGCACATCATTGAGTTATATGATCTTTTTGAGTTTGGAGTGAACATACCAAACCAGACTACTGCATTCTTAGGTCTTTCTAAATGTCTGCAACACCGTTTCTATGCTCTTCACGCATTAGGATGAGGACATACGGGGGGAATAATGAGTTTTACTGTATGTCAGAACCTGAGGGATCAAGGGAGGGATAAGGGAGAGAAAGGGAAAAAATGTCCTCCTGTCTGGATTATCTGGGAAGGGCAGGCAGCTGTAGTTCCCCAAGAGCCATTTTCTAGAAAGCTTCGTCAGGTCTCCACCCATAAACCACTAAGTAGTTTAGGTGGCAATGTAATTATTTCAGTGTACATATGGAAGGAGAGTTGAATCCAAAAGTCCTCTCTGTGCACCTTGTGCTTCAACGGCTTTCATCAGCCAGGGTGAGCCACTGGTAGATCAATGCACTGCATTGGAAAGGCATCAGTGTAGGAAAGGGGCCACAGAGCAAGAACAAGCCTGGGCCTGTTTGTTCAGTTGTCTGTAGACATTTTGAACATGGAGCCACTCCAAGAATGGACCCTAAATCAGCAGGTTATTGCTTGGCAGGCTCTGCCATGTGCAATTTACTCTTCCTTGGAATTCCTCTGCGTCTCTTTTGCCCTGCCTTGAAAAGTATATACAGTTAATTTATTACCACACCTGCTGTCCCCAAGGTGTGTTTTAGAATGACCTCTCTTTGACTCTGTGTTATTACCATTGCCTCCCATCACCATTTGAATCATATCCCCTTCCTGCATTTTTCCCGCATGAATTTCAAGGAACTAGGGAAGCTGAGTTTAATTACAGTTTCACTGGCTTTATTATGTTATGGCACTGAACCCCAAGGCTAGGCTATGAGGGGAGCTTTATAATAAGCTATAATGATCCATCTTTTCTTATGTACTGTGAATTTTAAGCCTCCCTCACTGATTATTTATTATTTCAATATGGTATATGAATTATTTAATTCTTCAAAGCTCTAGCATGTATGGAAAAAAATATGAGAAGCAATAAGGGTCAAGACTTGCTTCCACTCAAGACATAAACCCAGCCCTTGGCTATTTCACATAAAAGTAGCACTAACCTGTAGAACTGTTTAAATGGAAATTATTTCATTACTTGTAATGGATTTACAATGGACTTACAATGTTGTCTAAGGAGTTGGCTTTCAAGGCCCGTGTAGACACCCAAGTAACATCCTGGTGCAACTCCTCAAAGCAATTCCTGCCACTGCGGGATCTTGTACCATTGCTGGAACCTCACCTTGTCCAGTCATCTCTGATTCAGGCAGGCTAGAGCCTGGGGTCTGTGAGAAGGCACTGGTATGATATTTATGGTCTGAGTGTAGAGACTACATGCCGTGATGGTCTATCTTGGCTTTAAGCCTCGAGTAGGTATGAAAGATCATTCCTCAGGATTGGTAGACAGCACTCTTCCAGGAAGCAGTCACTGGTTGGAAAGGGTCCAAGCGCTGCCAAAGAACAGGAGCGAGAGCCAGAAGGGATATTTATGCAACTCCTGGAAGGCATCTGAATCTAAGGGAACAGATTCCAGCCTTCCAGGCAAAGGATCACCAAAAAAAAAATGTCTGTAAAGCTCTTTGTAGAAGTTCACTTCACTTCTGAAAGGAAGTGTCTCTGAGGACAAAGAAGATGCTGCCCATGCCATGTCTTCTGTCTTCTGTTGCTATGGTAACCCTGAAGGGGTTTTTTTGGTTTGGTTTGGTTTTGTGATTTGTTTTTTTTGTTTTTGTGATTGGTTGGTTAGTTGGTTGGTTGGTGTTGGTGTTCTTATTTGGTTGGTTGATTTTTTTTTGTTTGTTTGTTGTTTTTTGACTTCTGTTTTGTTTTGTTTTGTTTTAGGACAGAGCTCTATAAGTTTCATTATTTACATTAGATTTGTTTCCTTACAGTGATCATGTTTATTTCCCACTCTCCCCATTCCCACAGACTGCCAGTACACATCGTTAAATAATTAACACTCCTTTGTATTATGCACCTGGGAGAGCATTGCAAACATCAGCCTCACGGTGCAATTTGAAAGTACAGAAATTGCTCTCTGATTTGAAGTTGAGCAGGGGGAATGTTCAACCTTGAGATAATATTTTTCAGTGCATTTACATTTCTTTGTCACTTGCAGCAAATTTTTAAAACTTAATTTGCATTTCAATTTTTGTCATTCCATACTTGCTTTCTGTATTTCACTCCACATAAAATATGAAAATAGACTGTGAAACTTACTGGAAGCTAACAAATCTGGCTCTTCTTTTCTAGCAAAATGATGCAGTGTTTGGCTTATAAACCCAGCAAGGGAATAATTCCAATCAAAATTGTTTTCATTGGAATGCTTAAATACAGAAACATTTCTATTGGTTAGAATCTCCATTTTACAGAACCTAAATTCAGCTCTAACCTAGCTTGTTGGTATACTTTCTGAAAAATCCTTCTGTGCTTATTTTCTTCCCAGCCTACAGACCCTGCAGTTGACTAACCTTTAAACAGAAGGAAATCTTTTAAGGAAAGCTTCTCAGGCTCCCTTGGAGACAGCAGAACCATATTACTTTTAAACGCAGTGATAAGCTTTAGCATTTCTACAAAGAAAGAAATTCAAGAAAGAAAAATATCCCAAATTATATGGGGGAAAAAAAAAAAAAAAGTAAATTGGGAAATGCTTTGGGTGCAAACCTGAAACAAGACAACCATATTTTCTCTTATTTAGTTAGAAGTAGAATACAATTTTTTAGGGTTCTTCATCTCCTCTGGGTTGGAGATAACCTACCTTTTAAAGTTCTTTAAAAAAAAAAAAATAAACATAAAAATAAATCCAAATTTGGATATGTGAACTGACTTCTTTCCATTATACTTTATTTTTTGTAAAACAGAAAGTTTATCTTCATTATTTTCATGTCCAAAACCAATAGAGAATGCTTCCAAATGCAGCCATGTGGATTTTGTGTACTTCCACTGAAAACATGTGTAAATCTACAGCTACCTTTCTTTGCCTGGAGGAAAATTCTTTACTTTTTTTTTAGTCATTGAAATCAACTACAACAACAAAAAGTTGATTTCTGACAATTAACAATTGCTTCTCTCATCCAGGAGATCTTTCTTGTGTTGGAGAACTGGGCCAGAGTTGAGCACTGGAACTCTGGAGTCACTGTTGCTATTAATTAATACATATCCTTGGAGGATTTGAAGCTATGCCACCAGTTCTGCCAGCTAGAATCAAAATAGAGTCTAGCTGTTGTTCAGCAGGGAAGATATCTCTTTTTCTTCTTACCTTTACTCAATCAGTAATTAATCGTAGAGTCTTCCAGAGGAAGAGAAGGTGTTAAGGTGGGACAGTTTGCCCTGTCACCCTGTTTTTTGTGAGTAGAGGGTCCCGACTCATCACTTCTTAGTATCTTTTAACATAGATCAAACCCTAGTCTGAGATTTTTATCTCAAAACTTTTGCACATCGAAGTAATCCTTGCTATGCATGTATATACCCCAATACTATGGCAGGGCAGGTTGTCCTCTGGACATAAACCCAGAGAGCTCTAATGGGATGCAGAGGGATCTGGTTTCTCATGGTTTAGTCACTGATCATACATGAATGAGATCACTTCCATAGCTGTAGTCAACTGACAGCAATCTGGGAAGTCTCATCTACTCTTGTTGCTCCTAAACAAGGGAAGAAGGTGCTGTGTGTCTGGGGAATTGGGATTGGCTGGCATTTACTGGGATGCTGAGCATCTTTGGATCCTGCTTGCTTGGCAGTCATCTCTTTAATCAAGTGCAAGTTCAGTGCTCTCTAAGGCAGCCCAGAGCAAAGCTCCGAGGTTGAGCTCTGCTAAACACTGATTGAGAAACAGAAGCAAAGGAGGCTTGAAGGAGGTAGCTGTAGAGATGAAGAGGTCATACAGCGGTAAGACTGTTTGCTTCCAAGGGGGGAATTTGAGCTAAGCTTTTGACCTCCCACAGACTTCCAGTGCAGAACTGAAAGCAAATTATATGGTCTGCTTATGTTTTAGGTCCTTATGTACAACATGGGCATAATTCTATTTCTCCACTTCACAGAAATGTCATGAGTATGAAGGAAGGGAGAAACTCTGAGACTGCAGCAGTGACAGCCACAGGAGCATGTAGGATATGAAGCCCTGGATGGGAAACAAGTTCGGATCTTCTGTGAAACTCAAGGAAGACGGAGTGAGTCAACAGTCTGCCGGGACACAACTAACCACAGGACGGGAGCTGAGAGTTAAAATGATAATTTTTTTGTATTCCCACAGCAACTCCAGAAAATTATAATATTAATAATAACCATCCACTTCCCTGTTTCACCCAAATAATCAATGCAAAGCTCAGCTAAATGTCAGTTCTCCTCCACTGTAATGAAAGAGTTTGTGCAATGCTGACAGTCAGAAACAAACCGTTTAGGGCAATGAGGAAGATTGTAACAAGAAATGTCAGGGAGACAGAAATAGCTGGTCCTCTCACAATTTCACCCTCAAGAAACACTTTTTTACAAAATGAGGCTGGGGATGGGACAGGGTAAAGGAAGGTCATGGATTGCACCATGTAAAGTCCTTGTTAGAGAGTTTTATATAAAACCTGCAAATAGAATTTTTGCCCAGCATCAGCCAAAAAGCAACACTGTTCTATGAAGAACGTCACCAGGAATGACGCTGTTTCTGAGGACAGACTAAAAGTTTATTTTTTTTATTTGTCCTAAAATGAACAGTATGCAGTATTTCCCTCATGTTCACACATCTGAGACCTTGTCAAGTGTTAGTGCTTTTAACCTCATGAAATCCTTCAGTAGCCATAGGTGCAGTTGAAGGACACGGTTTCTAGGACAGCTCACTGCCAAGAACAACAAACATCCTCAGTTGAAAGGCAGCCATGGCATGGCTGCCTTGCTTGTTTATGCCAAGATGCAGCACAGCCAGCCAAAGATGGCATAGATGAAATGAGAATGTGATGGCTGCAAGGAGACATGGGCAACACTTTGCCCAGCTTAAGACACCAGCCTCAAAGCACAAAAAGGAAGGGAAGAAGAGTATGGAACATATTCTTCCAGCCTATTCAGTGGCCACTCAACCAACCTAATTTAGGCCTTAGATAGGTCTAAACTTAGACCTGAGATTCTTCACCACATACATCCCTAATGCACATTCTGCACAAGACTGCTAGGCAGTTTAGATCAGTTTCCACTGATGCAACTTAGACTGTGAGCTGTCACATATGTTAGTATTTGGCCTTCCAGCCTCATGAGAATCTCACTCAATGAGAGTTTATGAAGGGTTGTTGAGAACAAGGAGCACAGAGGGAAGAAAAAAGCCACAACACAGAAGGCCACAAATTATATTTGCCCTGCAGCTGTATTTCATCAGCTGTTCTGCAGGAATGTGCACTATCTCAAGAGGGAGCAATAGGGCTGGTCATACTAAGGGTGTAAAAGGACATGAGAGAATCATGGTTAATCAACCAGGCCCCACACCCCATATCTTAGGGGCTTCGTAGCAGTGCGTGCAATGCTAGTGAGGATTTTCTCAAAGGATTAGCAGCTTTTCCATTTAAAATAATTTACACAAAAGCATCTTCCTTCCCTAAGTCTGGTTATTTTTAGGCAGAGAAAAATACACACACTTATCTATATAAATAATCAGGACCATATGGCCTAAGCATTCCAAACAGATCAGTTAAACCAGCTTTCCAAGAGAAGGACTTTATGTGTGTGTGTGTGTGTTTCTAAGTATGTTTAGCACAGATGAACTACATACTAGTCTGGCTTCTCAGAGACCTGAGTACAGGACTGATCCGCTATGGACTTACAACAGGTTCTACAGGTGCCTCATGCTCTACAAAGAAGGAGACAGGTTGTTTTCCACAGTATATTCATGCATGGCTGTGTTTTGTGCCTGACCCAACACAGCATGTAAGTGCCAAGATGAGTATACAAAAGAACACCAATGCAGTCCTTGGAGCCACTAAAAACTGGAGAGAGTCCAGGCCACTGAGATAATCGCAAGGCTGAAGAACCTGACATACAAAGAAAGGTTGAAGGGACTGGGTTTGTTCAGTCTCAAGAAGCAAAGGCTTGGGGAAATCTAATTAAAAACTTCCAATACCTAAAAGTAGCTATAAAGATCAGAGCACTTTCTTCACAAGGATGCACAACAACAGGACAAGAAGCAATGGGAACAAGAGAAATTCCACATGGATATAAAAAATTAGAACAAATAAACATTGAAATAGAATTCCCAAGAAACAGTGGGATTTTCCTCACTGTAAATATTCAATGTTTGGCTCGGGAGGACCCTAAATAACCTAATCTAAGGCCCTGCTTTCCAAAAAAAAGCCTAGGCCAGATGATCTCCAGGAGTTTCTTCCAGCCAAGACTTCTTTGTGATTCTGTGATTGATCCAGAGCTCTTCATGTAGGACAACTTTCCAAGTTCAGTGATGAAAATAAATAAATAAATAAATAGATCCCCCTAAATGTGTAAGTTGAGCTCAGATGGTGATGAAGGGCCTGTAGCCTGTATCCAAATGCTCCAAGTTCTGCAGGCTCAAAGGCTTTGATAATCATAGGGAACCGAAGGTGAATGCAAAAAGGAATGATCTTGAGACAGGTGCACAAAAAGTAACTCAGGTAATTTTATTTTTCAACAGGTTTTTCAGAAGAGCTGGTCCTGAGGCCCCAGCTGTCACAGTGCTGAAGGCACTGTACCCTGCAACAGATTGACCATTTTGGTATCAAACGCAAAAGGATAAGCAAGATCAGTTGCCATATTTCTAGAAAAGGCAGTGTTCCCTTTGCTGCAAGTTCACAGCAACTTCCACAATTCATCTTTGGCTTCCACTCTCATTCTGCCACATGGCAGGTCTGCACACAGCTCTGGGAGATAAATCTCCACACAGCCAGCAGGAATCATGCAGCAACCTGCACATGGGAGCTGAGGAGACAAACACATCCCCCAGGAGATCATGTTTATTTTTAGGGCTGAAGAGCCCACTAAAAATCTGTTGAAGAAAATAAAGACAGAGTCCCGTGGTGACAGCTAATGCTATAAGTAAGAAGACAGATGCATGTATGTGTGGAGCAGATTAGTTGAGAGAGCCCTGCCAAAATCTGTTGGCGTATAATTTTCAGGTCATAAAACTGTTTTTAATAGTAGGGCAGGAGCAAGCTAATATTGCTTCTCTGTTTACTTGTTTGTTTAAATTCCTAATCCTAGGAAGAAGTCACTTTGAACATTTTGCACTGTATATATGCAGTCAGCGAGCCTGAAAATTAAGAGCCTTGACTGGGGAGTGAACGAAGCTCTTTGTGCTGCCCAGCCTTCAGCTCCTCTTGGCCAGCAGAGATTTTCCCTCATGTGGGGAACTCTTTGACAGATGGTATAATGGGGCTCAGAGGGGCACTAATCCCCCAGGGTTTTGGAGGGTCGTGCAAAGAGTATGAAAGGCCACGCTGAAGCAGACTCCAGCTACTCTCAGCCAACAGCCACTTTGGCTCTATTCCCAGCTGGTGTAGGTTATTGCAGTCTCTGGAGTATTTCTAGCTCCTGAAGGGGGTAGGAGTATTAGAGGGGAAGAGAGAGAGAGTGAGTAGGCTGCAGCATCTGTAATTCCCTCAGTAGAAAGTATGGTTGCAGCCTTCACTTTATACACACACATGCATGCACACACTCACACAGTCATGCTTGGCACACATGGCCAGGAGCGACTGAGCCCTGGACAAGAGACACTGCCAGCAGACAGAGCCATGCCAAGCTAGAAAAACTGATTCCCTGTGGATGTCAGGTCCCACACTCAACAGAATATTACTGATCTGTGCTTGCACTGGTGTCTGTCTGCAAAGCCCATCAAAATGGGGTGATGAGCAGAGTGGGGTGCCCTTAGAATCGACCTTAAGTGGGCAACTGAAAGTAGGAGGATTTCAGAGATTTGATCATTGCTGCTAGCGAGGGGCAGCAGTATATTTATAGCCACCAAAAGTTAACGGATGACCAGACATCGGTATTGCTAGCGCAGCTGTACTGTGACAAAGCGGTGAAGCAAGGCTACGTGGCTCATCACTATGTTTTCCCTCACCTCATGGTAAATTAAACACAGAACAATTCTCCTTTTCCCTAGCTCTGCTCTCGCCTTTTCATTTCCATCAACATGATTGCAAACTTCAGTCCTTTTGACCTGTACTGGAAGAGAGAGAAAATCAAACACGCACATCTCTTAAATTCATGATGTTAAAGTTATTTACCTCTGTTATCTCTAGCCAAACAGAGTACTGCAGGGGCTTTCTCTTGCAGAAATATTTGTCACTGTTCTGGCTTCAGCCTCTTGCTTTTTTGTCGGTGCTTTAAAAGGAACAGTTTTCCTTCTAAACAGACACTTGGTTTTAAATCAGTGTTTAGCCCCATTACTCATCTAAGTACTCATTATTTCTCAGTTCACTGATATTTATTCATCCACATTTGATGAAACTGAGTTCTTCTTCATATGCTCTTCACAGCTTCCACGCTTTGACTGTGGTCCCTGGTGTACCCAGCTGCTTTTCTGCCTATAAAATTTCTCTGTATGCATTTTATTTTTTGCTTCATGTGTAGTTAGAAGCAAGATGAATCCTCCCTTTGAGTGATTGCTTTAATATTCATCCCTTTTTGTACCTTTTCGTGTGCATTACTTGTTTTTGTACACGTGGGATTTGTGTCAGGAGGTGCTAATTTCTTCCTCTGACGTGGGTGTTGTAAGTGACAGGTGTTAATAAGGTTTGATCTGTGACTTGTACTTTATTCAACTTAAGGGTTTTTCTTCTCACTTTAGCTGTCTCTTTAACACCTTTGATAGATGGCATACAACTGCATATCAAGGCATTTTGAGAGGTCTCATTGATATTTATATGTTTAGCATGTACTCCACTAGCTCTCGCTGTGAACTAACCCTTTGACTGAAGAGCTTTTCATTTTATGCTCATACTTTCAAGTTTCTGCCCTGACTTCCAAAGAAATGCATCCAGCCCTTCCCAAAGGACCTTGAAAAGGGTAAGAAAAATGAGAGTCACAAAGAAAGCAGTGTGACAAAGAAATATCCACATATGTTTAACCCTTGCTCTTCCTCCAGAAGAAAAAAATATATACATATGTATTTTTTAAAAAGATTTTGTTTTTGCTGAGACAGTTTTTTTCAATAGTGATAAGAATATCCTTCTGAATAAAACCTTCCCTCAGGTTGAGACTTAGCCCTGACAGCAATGACTCAACTGCTATAAATTCCTAACTGGAAATAAGCCAACTTTTAACCTGGTTTGTATTCTTTGCAGAAAATCATGGGCAGAAAGCAGTTTTGCACTTGCCCATGGGCAGACCTTCCCTGCATTTGATGTGTTATCCACATGCTGTTGCAGGAAGCTTTTGTGATATATTGGATGCAAGGGTGGTGCATCAGTTTCTGATCCATTTCTGCATCAGTTCTTGCAGTAAAAAGTGATATTTCCTTTGAAATGGGTCACCATGGTCTTGTTCTGGAATTAGTATTAATACTTTTAATTTAGATCTTATTCCCTTCTCCATAAGCTGCTTCCTCTGTTAGTTTACCTGTTATATTAAGTTCTATTTTGCCTAGGGTTGCAGTGTAGGTGGCTTTGGCTGAGCTGTTCAGCCTCTCTCCATAGTCAGTGGGCAGAAATGAGAATTTCCATGAAGCAGTTAATTGCATTTGGGAATAGGTGACTTAACTGGAAAATAAACCTGTCAAGGCCCAGAGACGAACCCAGTTGTTGTCCTCTCTGTCATATAAGAAAAGTATCACATTCTAATTTAGGTACATGAACCCCAATCTTGCCATCTCTTCACTGATCATTTATGATGCTTTTCATTCCCCCCTGACTTTTCCTCCTTACAGAAGGGCACAAGGATCTTTTTGTCTTACTTCTAACTACTAACCCACGTTTAAACATACTGGAAAAGCATTGTAAAAAAATAATTTAATATCTCCATTCTGCCAACACCCCTAAATCCTGATGGCTTCTTTGATAAAGCTCCTAAAGAGTAGCTGAGTTGCTCTGTGTTTATCCTAATGAAGCAGGAAAGGCCTACATGACCTAAAAGATCCAGATTTCTATATTTTGGGATGCCACTGAAGAAGGCCAAGAGAACAGGAAACCTGACCATCATGAAGGTCCACCAGCATGAGGGCTTTCTCATCAGCCATACCATGCATCTGCAGCCTCCAGCACCTGAGATGGACTGAACACTTGCTGTTTGCCAGTACCAATATACAACTCCTCATATTATTCTCCTCACCAAGCAACAGGTCATTAAGGTAATAACAGTAATTTAAAACTGTAATTATCCCACCAGCAGTCAGAGAGAGAACAAACTATGGGAGAATCATTCATTTATTTCTTGCTCAGTGGGACATCCTAGCACTACAGAATATGCCACCCCGAATAGCAGAGTCCCATTTCCAGTGAATAGGAACCCACATCGTAAGAAGTCACATTAACAGCCATGGCAGAGAGGTCAATGAATTTACATTGATCCAAGGTACCAGCTGGAAATGGCAGGGGGTCTTTCTACAGCACCATGTCCTGCTGCGCCATTGTTTATCTTCCATATGCTGTGCGGAATAAATAGAAAACGTTAGCCTCCAACTGCCCTGCAGTCAATAAATGTCACACAGGATTTTTAAAGAAAAAAATAACCATTTACATTTAATTTGTAGCTGCTGAAATGGGAGAGAGGAGAAAGAAAATTCACCTGTATCTCATGATTTCTGGACATGTTTTTCAGACTTGCCCTGAGTTATCCACATGTTTTGCTGTCAATGAGAAAGTTTCTCTACTCAGTTTTTTGGGGGGTTGAGCACACATTTTGATTGACTGTTGGAAAATCCTCACTGTAGCTGTGCACTGAGGGAAAAAAAAATCTTCAGTCAAAGGGAATAAAACTCCTGAGAACTACATTCTTTGCCACCCTGTGTTAAATGTGGCCATCCACAGATGCGTCAATCAGATGCAAAACATACAACAGCAGTAAGCAGACACATGGATTCAAAAGGGTAGGAGCCCAGCCTTTGTAGTAGAGAATCTGGATTATGGGAGAACATGCACTTTCTGCATGTATGTATTTTAAGTAGCTCTGTATGCATAAACAGAGAGAAAATAAGCTTTTCAGACTAGCTATGCTTCACCGCTTTGAAGCTCTGCTGTCTGAGTCATGAAGGAACTTGTTAAGAGCTCCAAGGCATAAATGTTAACATGGCCATGGAGATGTTGTTTTCTCTTTCCAACACCTGGAAGAGAGTTCACTTGTAATGGTCATAGGGAAGGTGATCAATAGAATTGGTGTGTCTGGCATACCTTTAATCTTATCCCAAAGCAGGCATCTCAGGTAGCTGAGATGAATCATGCACAGTCATTAGTTATGTAAAAGCACTAGACACATAAAATTAGGAGCAATGAATCTGACCATCGAGGTTTACTTCTGAGTAAGAAATGTTCATGATCTCCAAGGAAAACAGGAAAATATCCTTAGAGATTTGCTATTTCTGTCCTATAAAAGGCAAACATAATTTGGCTTCTCTGTTACTGACAGACTAGAAAAGAGAATAACTTTAGAGACTGGAGTTCCTAAGGTCAGTAAAAGGGATTCCTATGGACGCTGGTAGGTTTTGAGTCAAGTCTTCAAGCAGAGGCTGAAAAAGATCTTCACATCAATATTTAGTTGAGGTAGGAGCAACATCACAGTCTGCCTTCAGTCTTCCATCCCAAAGACTTGCCAATTGCCTCCAGCCAGGATGCCCCCCATAAAAGTGCTTTGCCCCTTTTCAAACCTGCATTTTTTCCTAACCCATTGCTGGACTTTCACAGTTGTGTGGGCCAAATTGTTGTTGAAGCTGTGATGAGCCAAAACCACTTCCATAGAAACCTGTTGGACTTTTTTCTAAAACTGGTCCAAATTCCTTAACAATGTTCATCACAAGTCAGCTTAAATTTCCTAGTAGAGTTCCTCACAAGGATGGGTGAAAGTGTAAGGTATTATGTGGGAGAGAGAGCAGAAAGGGACAGATATACCTTGGGAAGGCTTGGCTGACATGCTTTATCTTGGGCAATAAAAAATCAAAGGTTTTGCTCATGCAGTGGGCAAATACATACATCTCTCATGTACAACGGTCTGATCATCCCTGAGCTTTCACCCTGCTGACAGTGCTCTTTGGCACTACAAAAGACAGACTCCCAGTGCAAATTCCCCTCCAATACAGCAGCCTTTTTTCCAAGTATCATGTAACAAAAAATGCCATGGGGTTCCACGGTAATGTGAACCACTTGATTCAATATTTATCAACCTAAGCAGGTGCCAAGCAGTAGAGTTATTTGGGCATTTTCCAGAAATGCAGTTTATCATTGGAAAATGCCAGTTTGTTGAAATGGATACTTTCTTGGGAATATGCCAATTTTGATGAAATTTTCATAAGAAAGGTTGCCATGGTGGTGTTGTATTTCTGGTCAAAATGACAGACACTTATCTCTCTTCTAGAAAAGCCATTTTTGCTATGGTTAAGATATCTGCTGAAGTCAGGACATCCAGCCCTAAATCTATATCCAGACCACAGCCTTGGACCTGGCTGCTCAGTTACCTTGTTGAGTAGTTTAGCAGCCCATTTTCTGCCCTGAGATGACTGTGTTTCAGTGTCCCCTGTAAAAGCTGTTCCACATTCTCTGAATAATTATTGGTGTAGGAATTTGAACCTTAGTCCAAACAACAAGGCTTGAGACTCAGCCAAGCTCTTTCTCCTTTTCTGGCCAAATATTATTTATGCATTAGAAATTTAGTCACTGGAAGGAATAGCTGTTCTTCACTTAGCCTCAGTGTGTGCCCCCAAATCTAATTAATTGCGTCTAAGCAACACTAACTGTGTGTTTACTATACGGGTGACTGGACACTGGCACAGGCTGCCCAGAGAGATTGTAGAATCTCCTCCCTGGAGATCTTCAAATGCCATCTGGATGTGGTCCTGGGCACCCTGCTCTGGGTGTCCCTGGTAGAGCAGGGTGGGACTATATGGACCCCAGAGGGCCCTGCCAGCCTCAGCCCTTCTGGGATTCTGTGTCCATATTCATAGCCATGTGTGGTTTGCCTTCCACCCACACTGCAACCTTGCAGATAGCCTATAGCTTGCATGTTGAGAAAATAGTGCTGAGCAGCAACATGTGAGCCAAAAGCCTGCCTACTTAGTCCCACATGCTCTGGCAGGCACATCCCAGCAATACTGAAATCAAATACTTAAATCAAACAAATCAAAACACTTTGATCAATAGAATTGGATTAAGTGCAGAAATGAGTCTGGTATGAGTGGAAGACTGAGGGACATCCAAATTAAGGCAGAAAATGCAGATGTTGACCTCAACGGGAGTTAAGGACATCGAGCACAGTGGAAAACACCCATTAGGGGTGTTTGGATCCACATCCTTAAATGAATTAGTTTAAGTTCAGAGAAGTCTTATTTATTTGAATTCAGTGAGGGGTGCTGGATATCAGCTTCTGGTTTTGGCATATGTCCGCTGTCTCCAGCTGAGTGAACTTCTGACTATTTTTCTGGTAAATTTCCGCAGTTTTATGTTGTTTCGTTTTGTTTTGTTTTTTAACCAAGAAACATTTCATTATAACCACAGCTGGTCAAGTAACCTCATTGTGGATAATAATTGGTGAGAATTTTTTATGTTTTCTCCCTGGAGTAAATATTATTTGCAAGTATATAATCTGTCAGGGTTCTCCAAGGAGCAATAGGAAACAGCAGCATAAGCAGGATTTTTTTCTACTGTGATCCAAACAGTCTCATGCTTATGTAGGAAAAGGTACATAGGAAGAGAACTTACAGTATCTGATTTTTTTTTTCTATATCCCACTGCCCAGTGTGCTGAATGGAGGCAGAAAAACTGTGTGTTTATCTATCTATATGCATATATACACACTCACTTACGGGAAGGAGGAGGCTCATTCTGTTGATGAGTCAGAGTAGGTTGAGTTGAGAAGGGAAGGGGAAGTGTGAAGACTGAAATAACTGTTTCCCCTATCTAATTTCCAGTTACACCATTTAACATTCCTTCAGTCATGAGACGGTGTAAGAAAGAAGCCATGCAGCGACTGCCCAAAAGGCATCCATTTCCAGAGAGCTGAGATGGAGGCAGAGCATTGGGGTTTGCTTAGTCAGAATGGAAGCTGTGGGAGAAAAATGCACTTATAAGGATAAAGGAAGGGACAGAAAATAATAGAAGGTAAAGTGTTTGTGGGTGAAAAAAAATCTATGCTTTCTTTGCTAATGGCTGTTGAAGACACCTACCAGAGCCCTGCATGAAAAAGCTGTGCAGAACTGGGTATTCACAGAATCACAGGCTAGCTGAGGCTGGCAGGGCCCTCTGAGGTCCAACTGGTCCCACCCTGCTCAAGCAGGGACACCCAGAGCAGGATGACCAGGACCACGTACAAGAAACTTATTGAAGATCTCCAAGGATACAAATTCCACAACCTTGCTGGGCACCCAGTACCAGTTCTGCCGCCCACGCAGTAAAAAAACACTTCCTGAAATTCAATGTACAGACAGAATTAAATGCACAAACAGGAAAAAAAAAAAAAAAAAAAGTGCTGGGGCAAATGGTCAGAGCAAATGGAAACAGGAAAGAAGGTTGTCACTGCTCCCTGTGAAGGAAGTGACGTGAGGTGATGCAGCCACGGAAGGTGTAGGGTTGTTTCCATTCACTTTGACATCTGTGGGGGTTCCACTACTTTACCTCTCAGCTCCAGGTCTGGCTATCACCAAGCTGTAGGCACCAAGCTGTCAGGTGCCCTGAGAGAACAGAGGGCTCATCCATCTGGACTTCCCCTGTTGCAAGGTCTCTCTGCATTTTTGAACAATAACCAGTGATCGCTCCTTCAGGAATACCACAACCAAACTAAGACACTGCATACCAACACTATCATTTCTCACTTCCAAAGTCCCACCACTACATTGATCTTTACTTAAAGGGGGAGTTACATGTTGAATACCTGGTGCAAATGACTCTGAACTGACATTTGGTAGTTCTGAAATCTCAAATGTACTCATCCCCTTGTGCACATAATGTACATAATCCTGTGAGTATTCATTTTCTATTAATACAATAAAGAGATCATCAAATGGAACTTTAAAGCTGCAAAGAGTAACATTGTCAAAACAAAGAGATGATAAAGATTTAGCAAGTAAAAAGCTCATTTTACAGCACTAGTTTGGGGCAATCCATGGAATGTAAGATGAACATCTATCCTTAACATGTCATTGGTTTCTACACAGTCTATACTGAACTAAAAACTGAATGTAGTTCCACCACTGTGATGAATTTCTTCTAAAGTATGATCATCTTAAATATTTATGTTTTCAGTCATTATGGTATATTTCCATGCTTTATTATATTTACACACACTTGCCTGCATGTAATAAACAAAAGAGAAAAATTAAAATCCCAATCCCAGAAAAATCTGGACATTTGTTATTTCGTTTGGTTACTTGGGAGTGAGCATGACCAGAGCCTCAAGGACAAGGCCTGCAGTCGAGGCTTTTCATGGCTTATAGGTTGTGTCCTATCAACCACATCTACATGACCTTAGGTCTCAGTTGGACAAAGCATGCAATGAAATCCAATCCTGACTAAAAAAAAAACCATCTAAACACATGCCTAAGTTCTGTTTTTAACAGCAAAGAGTTAAACATGTCCTCAAGTCCTTCACTGTCCGAGGAGCTGTACGTGGCTCCAGGACACTGTTAGTTGCCATGCTTGTTCCATGCATCCCTCTGCCACCTGGTTGGTCCCAAAATACAATTGAGAGTGTTTCCATCTCTCTCCCTGCAGACTACATCCACGCCTGGAGCCCAACATCTCACCTGGGAACATGACCATCCACCACAGCTCACTGGAGGGGGTACGGTCACAGGTTATCGTCACAGGAGCCACCACCTACATGCACAACTTTTCTTCAGTAAACTGAGTGTCTCTCTTTCTGTCTCTCTTTGAAAAGTCACCACACAAAGGATAAAAGTGTTTATTTAGATGAAGTTACTGAGATGTAGCCAAGTGTTTGTAATAAAAACATTACAACATGTAAATTGTGATTAATCACTTTGTGCTTTAGAATAAAGCTGGAAGTTCACTGCAGATATTTCAGAAGTCCTCATAACAGACTTTCACTTGTGTCTAAATCAATTGCTTCCTTCAAATCATAAATATGTATATATGAGAGACCATCAGTAAAGTTTTATTTATTCATGAGCCTCTGTCTCCACTAATTGCAGCATTTCCAAGTATAACAAAAAATACAACAGCCTTCCTTCCCTGACTTCCTTCTTGATTATAGCACGATATGATGAAATAATTAATTGCTGCAAAGATTGTGCAATTAAATGTCTGGCTATTATTTCACAAGTCTGAGAATAAATCAGAGATTCATTTCATTGTATTCAAACTTGGCCATAAAATTTACACAGGTGGCATCAGTACCAGATCTTATGTACAGTTGTCTCAATTTCTATTTTAGTAAGTTTTAAGGAAATTAGAGCTTCAAAGCAGTTTGTCTAGCAGAATGTACAAATTCGACCAGAGATCTCAGCAGTAATTACAAAATCCACAAGTCCTGAGCTATGAAAAAGTTTACAAATACTAGTGGGTTTTCAAGTTCTCAGAGGTCCAAATATTTGCTGCAGATTGCATCACAATGAATCAGCTAGCCTCCTGAGCCAGGAATGAAATAATTATGATTTTTTTTTTCCATTTTAGGCTAAACTGAGACTCAGAATTTTAATTCCTTCTTTTTCTTCCATCCCCCCAAACCAAAAAGAGAATATAAACCTCTCAATTTTCATAGTCCTGGCTCAAAAATGCCTACTCTGATTTAGTTAAAACTTCCTGGAGAACAAGCATGCTTCTCACAGGAGGCCGTGCAGCAGAAAGCAGAGCAGAAATGGAGGGATTTCAGGAAACATTTCTGAATCAAGCTCCAAGCTCCTAGTGCAGAGTGAGCTTTAGCCAGAGGAGACTGAGGAGTTCTGCTTTTTCTTTTTTCTTCCCCCCAGCCTCCCCCTCCCATTGTACGAAGAAACAAAGAAAATGTCATTTAATTGAAACTGAAACTTAACAAGGAAATTGATGGATTTTTTTTTTTATTTTTATTTTATTTTATTTTATTTTTTGAAAAGGTTTTGAGACCTTAATGTGGAATATCTGGGCAAAACTGGAAGAAAACCAACTACAGTGATGTTCTGAGGCCCTGTAGCTGGGGCAAAAGCCTGGACTGCCGGTGATAGCAAGTAGGTTCAGCCCTTCCAAACTTGTGAGAAAAAGATGAATCCTCATTCCTCCCCACCATTTTCTTGCTTTCCTATTTGGGTAGTAAATGTTCCAAAACAAAAAGATTATCTACCCATGTACATGCAGCAAAACAGGGGCTGGATTTGGACTGGGGCTTCTGACTTGTGTCACTTCATAAGCAATCACATCCATCTCCATCTATTTTTAACTATTGTCAACCTGCTGGCTGCATGCTGAGCTACGTTGTGACTTGTGCTGGCCTGAGATGCTCAGAAGAGTGAAGCAGTGTGCTGTTGAGAGCTGCTCTGGCTGCTGGTGGAGCAAAGACTGGCAATGTCCCTCAGGCAGACAAGGTTGCAGGTGCTATTGCAGCAGAAGGACTCCCTGCGAGGAAAGAGTGAGGGTGCTACTTCGTTTCAAGAATATAGATGAGGATTGGATTTGACTTCAATTATTCTGCTCTTCTTAAGGCAGCCTGAGCATGTAATATTCAAGCTGGGTGCTGGCTAAGCGAGAACCCTCATGGTAATTCCTAGGTCTTTAAAAACCTGAAACTCATTACATCCTCTAGAGGTTTTCTTCCTCTAGACACAGACCACAGACTCTAGAACCTTATATATTTTCAGAAAAATCTTATACAGTGTTTTTTTAGTGACCTCCATACACTCAGTCTGTGTCAGGCCCCAAAGCTTTTATTGAGGATACTTTACCAGAAAACTACTGACTTCAGCCTCATGCAGCAGGACAAGCATGGTGAGAACAGATCTGAGTACAGGCACTGTTATCTTTGGACTCACAGTTCAATTCAGCTGCAGTTTTTGGTATCTGCTGTACCTCTGTTCTTCAGTACCCAGTCTTCAGTAACTTTAGGCAGTTCAGTGTCAGCTCAAAGCCACACAATAACTTCACATCCCAGATCCAAATTTAAGCGAGTTTCTATAACCTGACCACTGGGATTGTAGAATGTGACACACTGAGCAAAACTTAGCCAAGGCAGATCTGGGTTTGTTTTCTGTCTTAAAAAGAAGCTGTAATCCGTTCAAAGAATTACCAAGGTATTTTGTAACCAAGCTAGCTCATTTCTCAAGTTCACACCAAGGTAATGTGTTATTAACCTCCATTGTTCAGTTTTAATCTCTGTCCATGTGAGCAAAGTTGGATTTGTCTCTTGTTTAATTAAGGAAATACTCATCTGCCCTCCTGACAAAACTCAGAAATGAATGGATCTGTGTGAAGAAGAGGACAGCAAAGGGAACTGCTGTGTTATATTCTTCTGAGGCCAAAAAAGTGAAAGACAGAAACTATTTTCCGGACCATTTAGTACCATGAGTTCATCTATCATGGGCTTACTTGAGTAAGCAGAGTTCACATCGCTCAGCAATGTCTTCAGCCCTTGGTGCCAGGGTGGTTAACCCACCCTGGGGTGCTTACAGTTTGGGAATCAGGGAGGCAGCCCACAGAAAGGGATCTCTTCCGATCCTATGCAAAAAAGCCTCAAGTCTTAATCCCCTGCTTCATTCAAATCACCAGAGAGCATGACAAACTTACAGTGACTGTGCCTGAAGAAGCCACCAGTTGGCACTTCCCAGTGGTAGCTATAATCCGTGTTTACTGGCCAATTCCTTCTTAAGCTGATTTTGTGCCATGTAAAACAGGTCTGCCTGCTCCGCTGTGCTGATAGGCAGAAGTAAACAGAGGCTAGCCAGAACGCCTGGGAGCATAGCTAATGAGAAATGCCAATTAGCATTGCACAACATAATGCGCTTAGTGCAGAACCAGCAGTGTTTTGTGGCCTCTAGCACGCCCAAGGTCAGTCTAGAGGATATTAAGGACCTTCCCACCTAGGAAACATGGATGACAATTTATTTTCTGATTTTTTTTTAATTAGTTGCTTATTTGTCCTAAAATAAACAAATCAGAGGAAGTATTGCATCATAAAATACCTTCACTAGCTCCCCCAACCCTCCTTGCAGTAAGAAGGAAAGGTTAGTGAGGGAGATGCTAATAGGAAAACATCTGGCACAACACCTGGCGGGGCTACAAGATGGGGATGTGGGTAGCTGCGTCTTCCTGAAGGGGGCCTCAGATCTCAAAAGATTGGGAAACGTTGCTCCGAAGGACTGTGGAAGTGAAGTGCTGTTAGGTTTGACAGTAACAGTGTGATATTGTCCATGTAGGGCCACCAGATAGCTGTTCACAACCCTTCTCCCTGGTCTCTGTCCTCCTGGCAAGGAGATCCAGCTGTTGATTTCTCCAACGTCAGCAGATTTTGCACTCCTTTCTGTTTCCTGTGAAATGCAGTTTCTGCCTTTGTCTTTCTCCTTAATTAATTCTACATCCTCCAACTGCCCCTTTTGCCATTCCTGATCTTTAATGTGCTCAGATTTATATGGTTCTCGATGATAATCCTTAAAACTAAAGTGTATAGCTATCTATTTAATCCGCTTTTCTGCCTCCCTTGCTTTTCATCTCTGTAATATGATTCTCTCCTTCCTTTTTTTTTTTTTTTTTTTTTTTTTTTTTTTTTCCTGCAGGCAGCCAATGCCAAAACAAAGCTAGTCTTATTACTCTGGTCATACATTTTTAATGAATTTTTGTTTCATGCTCACTATTCCATTTTTGTGAATAGATTTCTATCTCTCTTTCATGTATTATTATTTATAAAGCTTTCTCACAGGTCTCCCTGCTGAGACGCTTTGACATTATGTCTCAGAGAAGTAGAAGGATGCACATTAGCAAGCCAGAGACAAGCTGGTTCCAGCACACAAATTGGCTGGTTTCACTGGGCTTGATGGGAGCCCAATTGCTCAATACTGCATCTTGAGTCAGGCTAATCATGATGTTAAACAGAGCTCCACAGCTTCTTGCTGGAGGTTGCTCGGATGTAGCTGGCTCAGAATTAGGTCAGAGTGAGTGGTGTGTCTGTACCCACCGCACAGCTACATCCCCATAGCATTAATCTCAGAGCTAGACTCTTCTAGGAAATGGGTGTCCAAGCAACATTGCATAAACTACCATTCTATTTGCTTTTCTACCTCTGTGAAGTGGCAAGAATATTTTTTGCATGCTGCCTCTATACCTTCTGTTCTGGCCTAGTTAAGTTTATTTAGTATTTTGCTTTGGTTGGCCCACTGGCTCTTCTTTTTTCTCTTTCCCAAGTGGCTTACAAGTGCATTTTTCTTCAAAATCTTTGAAAGGAGTCATTTCCCCATCACAGTTCTGTATCTTTTCATTTTCACACTTTACCACAATCAAGATGGTGCAAAGTCGTTGGATTCCTTCTATTCTTGTATTTCAGATAAAATAAGCAGTAGTCAAAGTCTCTTCAGGTGGACAGAAGGCTCCACTTCTCCCTGTTAAAGAAGAATCTGCTAAAAAAAAAAAAAAAAAAAAAAAAAAAAAGACTATTTTTTTTCTTTTTCCTCCCACTTTTTTTGCTCAAATATTCCATTGCGCATTGCACAGAAATCAAATAAATTGTTCAGAAAACTTCAGATATCTTATCTTCAACAAGACCTTTCTTGGGCAGCTAGGGAAAAAGATTGGTTTGTCAGCTTATTTCGTGACTCCACCATGGTGCTGTCTAATCTAATTCAAAACTCTGAATCTAATTTTGAGGGCCCTCTATGGACTGCAGTTAGCCTATATCACATATCAGTTGTTTGTCTTGAAAGCTGTTCTGTCTTTAAAGTCCATTCAGATGAAACGACTTACCCAAAAATTCACATTGAAGAAGCTGGCAAAAAAAGTCCGTGGCTTCATGTTTCATTTCTATTGGACTCCATGTTTCAAAATATCATCATTGTGAGCAACAGATCTGCTTTGTCTCAGAAATAATTTGAAATAACTAGGCTGAGAAGCTACATAAAAAGAAAAAAAGTCCAAGAGCATTCAGCAACAGTATGCAAGAAAAAACGAGATTCTTCAAATATACAAAATCGGATTTTTCAATATGCTTTATTTCACACCCAATACTTAACCCATTATTTCTTAATTTCATGTTTAAGCTGTCTAGACTGTCTTAAAAATCAAATATTAATAAATAAAATTTTGAGGGCACCTTTTCCTGTTTCTTGGAAGCAGGGAATAAAATGTTATAGGAAGAAAATATTCTCACAGCATTTTTATATTTTAAAGAGAAAATTAGAGTCTCTGGAAAACTCTGCAAGTACATAGTAAATGCGGCTGCCCTGTTGGCTTCCTTTTCCAAATTCCACAGTGATATGGTGGATTTTGTACACAATAGTGGCTGACATTTGAATAGCTTGCAAGAAGTTTTGCTGTTAGCATCCCTGCCTCAAACACCCAGCAGTATTTCCATTTCCCCCTCAAAAAAAAAAATGTTTAGAAGGAAAAGAATTCAGAATTGAGTTGTCTGGAATTATTTTTGGACTGAACTTGAATCACCTTTGGCATTAAACATGCCTTTCATTTTGGCACTTGAACTTTGCTCAAGGAGATGGGGAAGAGCACAGGCACAGTGCCATGCTTTAGAACAAAATACCCATTTCACATCACATTCCCACTGCCTGTATCTAATTGCATGTGAATATCTGACAGGAAATGGAACAGGATAGTCAGTATTTAATGCTTTTAGGAAACAGATAATCAGTAAATTGCTCTTTGCTATAGTTAAAGGAATGATTGTTTTACTGGACTGACCAAAATCAAATTGTACCAGGGATGCCAAAGCAGAGAGACAATCTGTACCATACCAGCTGTAAGTGATATAGTTCTTTCTTGCCTTTTTTTTTTTTTCCTGTTGGTCTTGGTTTTGTTGTTTTTGTTTTTGTTTTTTTTTCAGCTTTAGATGCATTTCTTTCCCTGATCTGATGGTCTCTCCTAGTACCTGCATGTTTGGTAAGGAGAAAAATTTAACTTTCAACATTGTTAAAATAATTAGCTGTCATATACAGTTTCTGCCATCTCCCTAACCAGGATAATGTCATCTATAACAAAGCATCAGGGCTGTCCCTACATTATAAAAATTATTAGTGTTCCTAATGATCATTTTCCAGCTTTTGAGATGGGAAGAGGCTTTGCACTTTTTAAGTGTCTTGAGATGGTGAGAGGGTGACCTTTTTTTTTTTTCTTTTTTTTTTTTCCTTTTCGTTCTTCCCTAAAAAAGAAATAAGGGGAAAGAATCCTTCTGAAAAAATATATAATAATAATAATAATAATAATAATAATAATAATAATAATAATAATAATAATAATAATAATAATGACAATAAGTTTTCCAAGGAGATGCAATATTCTTAGCCTCCACCTAGTGGTAGCTGTTAATGATCTTCCTGTGAAACTTTCCCAAAGCAAGTTTCTTCTAGACTGTGCCAAGTTCGTGGTGAATTTATATTCACTGAGACACACATTTAAAAGCCCAGTACTCAAGGGCACTCTCCTCTCCTTGGAGACTTCAGAATTACTTTTTGCATTACTTTAGCTAACCTGTCTAATATGTCCTTCCTCCTCAGTGACAGGGGGAATGCAGATGTATCTGGTGACGTATGCTCCCAGCCCCCATAATCCCACACTTTTTAAACAGATCACAGACTCTGGAGGAAGAAGGGTAAAGTCCATTTTCAAAACACAGCAGGTTATTTGGATAATGCTTACTCATTTCCTATGAGAACTTCTAAATTCTAGTATGGGCTAGTGTTTCCATATTTGAAAACAAGCCTTCTACTTCTCAGGGTACATTCAGCCATTGTTCAGCACAATGGGATTTGAAATATTGTGGTGGGGTTCCCATGGGTCAACCTACTCAAAATTTCCTCCCTTGCTTCACTAGAGATCATATTTCCACCTAGTTCAATAAATGGTAGAAACAATTGACCTGATTTTTTTGCTTTTGTTTTTGCAAAGCATCAGACAAAAGAAGTGCATCAACTGGATGGCAATTTTTCTTGTCTTCTTTACAGAACATGCTCTGTAAGTGGCATTAATGTCATTAGAGTGTATGTGGTTTGTGTATCTACTGTGGTCTCAACCTAGGAAATGTAGGACTGTTTTCTTAGGGAGTCGTCAGTCTTTGTCATTTTGCCCAGTGTGGTTTTGTTAGTATTCATCACATTAAAATATAAAACACCTACTAAAGAGCAAAAATCTAATTGAATGATACAGCTAGATAGGAAAATTAAGAGATGAGCCCAGGGGATATCTTGAGTAGCTTTCACTGTTCTAAATTATTTCCCTTATAATGAGAAAAAGAAACATTGAGGAAGAGTACGAATATCTAACAAATATATTACATATGACTTTAAATTGTGCATGTGGGCAGCAAGATTGTATTTTACTTTTCACATTCCTGCATGAGAGAAATAAAATATTTATTTTAGAAAGCTATCAGAGATGCAATTTAAATTAAACCATTTAAAGACTGATGTGCCAGATGACAATGAATTTAATAATACTTTACAGTCTTTGACATCTTTAACAGTGGGATAGTGAAGCACTCCATTAAACTTTACAATGCCCCTGACAGGTATTGCCATTAGAGGATGCTAAAAGGAAGGTGACTTGCCCAAGGTAGTACTACATGGGCAATAAACCTCAGCTATCTGAATATTCCCTGATCTAACTATGAAACCTGAACTATGTCAGCCCACTTACCTGGTCCCTCACCCTGGGACTCAGTGGTGTTGTCAGACCTCCATATCATGGTGTATATGGTGGATGGCTCCTGCAGACACAAGTTGTTTCTGCCTCTGTCTCAGCTGACTTAATTGGCGTGTCTGTTTCCTAAACATCATGTCAGATGGACCGAGGTTAGCTTTTGTGGATTTTGCTTGGATTATAACAAGTTCAGCAGTTTGTCTCTCCTTAGATTCCCAAGCTGTGACTATATGGGAAATAAATAACAACGTTGCTGTACAGAGTGAGAACATTGGCTTTTTCTAGTGGGAGCAGCAAACACAAGCAGCTCTGAAAAATTATACAGATGTCCATTTGTTTCTTAAAGATACATTCATCTTTCAGAAAAGTGTTTCTGAAGTCACATTTGGACTTGGCTTTCTTTAACATCCCATATTGCTAATTGATTTTTCTGACCTTCTCAGCCCATATGAAAACAGCACGGTTGGGACCGCTGAGGGAAAGTACTGTTTGCTACCACAAGAACCACATGGCCAGCAGCCAGCAGCACAATTACACCACGTGCCTGGAATGATAATTGAGATAATGCTCCTTTCTTTACTTTTAACCTTCATATTAGCACTGATGCAGACTTTGCTTGACAGAGAGACAGATAAGATGGGGCACTTAAGTGTATTATGAAAGCTCTTTACAGAAGGACCCCAGAAGGTAACACAAAGAGACTACTCATGTTGACCTGGTGATGGGTACCCTCTGGAGAAGAAAATATAAATTATTATTATGATTGTCATTATCATTATTACTACTGCTACTGCTATCACTGCTGTTATTACTACCATTACTTGCTGCACTGAATGAGGATCTGGGAGATGTTAAGGTGGTAGTGTCTACTAAACAGAGAGTAGAAAGGAGAAGAACATCTTGCCCCATCCCTGAAAGTGTAGGCCTCGTCCCTGGAGGTGTTGAAGGCCAGGTTGGATGAGGCTTTGGACAACCTAACCTAGTAGGAGGTGTCCTTGCACATGGCGGGGGGGTGGAACTGGGTGATCTTTAAGGTCTCTTCCAGCTCAAACCACTCTATGATTCTATGACTCTATCATCTTGTCTCATGAGGAAGCCCTACCATTTTTTCTCCTCCCATCCCCTTTGTACAGCATTCCCAGCCTCTCCAGCTCAGTTTCAACTTTTTCCCTTCTCCCATCTCTGTTTTTTTTTCTGTAGCCTGACCTCCGCTCCTCATCACTGGGGCTACAGAACTCCTGGGAAGCTTTCAGATAGTTCCAGACATTGGATTTGCGACAAGGAATGAAGTCCCAAGCCAAAAACTGAAATCAGAACTGGGCCACCAGCAAAGAATTTGGCAGTATCTTTCTTTGGGGATTAGACCCTTTGGAGATCTATGGTGCTCAAATCTGTATAGCACGTAATGAGAGACAATCCTTTCCCTCAAAAACACTATGTATGAGCTTCAGAGGGGAGACCAAAGAATGGAAAATACATGCCAGGCAATAATAATAAAGGACACAAAATAAGATTCATCAAGAGAGACAAAACTTTGCTTTAAAATCAGAAATGAGGCAGAGGGAGTAAACAGTGGTAAGACTACCATGCATTTCATATAGATCTAGACTGAAATAATAATTCCAGATTTTAGTATTCCTAATTTTCTGTTGGATTCCTTCCTTCCTTCCTTCCTCCCTTCCTTCCTTCCTTCCTTCCTTCCTTCCTTCCTTCCTTCCTTCCTTCCTTCCTTCCTTCCTTCCTTCCTTCCTTCCTTCCTTCCTTCCTTCCTTCCTTCCTTCCTTCCTTTCCTTCCTTTCCTTCCTTTCCTTCTTTCTTTTGTGTTTATGTGTGTACAGAAGCCCAAAATCTGTTCCTTTTTTAATGGAACTAGACTGGCTGCTTTTCTTCAGGCCAGATTTTTTGCCATTTTGATAATGAGATTTTTTTTTCCCAGGTAAATCCCCAAAGTTTTTGTCTATCTTCAGTTTTAACATATGTCTAAAAACTACTTCTATGTTAGCTTAACACTTCTATTCTCCTTAATGGGTCCCTTTACCAATATTTTATAACTTTCATACACTTCTCATGGGTACCAGGCTTTTAATTTTTAAGCCCAAAGTTACCATAAGAAGTCAACCCATATTTAATAATAAAATAACATAATAAAAATAAACATAACACCATCTAAAAAAAAAAAAAAAGCCTTTGAGGCAGCATGAGTCATAACAATCTATTACTTGTTGTCCTTTTATTTTTTCCTCTTCTGTCTTCCACAATTAAATCCTAATGGTCTCAGAGAAGAGATTTTCTGGGGCCTTTATACAATGTAATTTTTTTCAAAAGTATCTACAATCACTTATGCAGTAGTGTTCAAAGCATATAAATAAGCTGCTCCTTCAGATATATATATATATATAAATACATTATATATATATATATGTATGATTTTTTTTCCCATTGAGCAGTTTTAAAGTGCCCTTTTCCAATTAGTGTTTGAGAGATGCCAGGGAAGAGATGTTTATAGAGCTGTACTGCACAGTAGGGGTGAATGCAGCCAAAAACTTCCTGGGGACTGTGCATCATTGCTGCCTCTCCCGTCAGACTGAGTGCTGCTGACAGGCAGATGAAATCCCATTAAACTACTGCTTTCTCTTCCTCCTAGCCTTCCTCCCCCAGGAAATTTGTCCTGCAATGGGGTAGGGATCAAGGCAGTGCAAATCACATCTGGGGACAACTCTGTTTTTGCATCACTGCTTGGAGCAGATACGACCAAGACGTGATTCCCCAGCTGCATCCTGACTCCTCTCCCTGCCTCATCTCTGCTCGACTTCAGAAGCTGTAAATTTCCACCCACAAACGACACATGAGCAGAGTGAGGATGGCTGATTTGGCCACTCCTACTGGAAAAAAAAAGAAAGGGGGGGGGGGGGAGGGGGAGGAATATTAAAAACACATCCAATAAATGTCATGCCAATGTCAATTAATTAGGAAGAGGGAATAGTTCTGAGATGGCTATATAGGGCAGCACTGTTTTAGTGACAATTATTTTAAATAATCAAAAACAAAGTGTTGAGATTGCTGCATAGGATCTGAAGAAAAAATCAGGGTTTTAAATACATAGAAAAAGAGGAAATTTAACATTCTTGCAGACCCAGGCTGGCGTAAGCTCAGTATAAGCACAAGAGTTCAGATTCAGACCGACACTTTATACTTTGCTCATCGTCACTGCTCTCACAGCCACAGCCTACCATCTCTTCTGCAATCCTGCCAACCTCAATGTTTTTTATTACATCTCACATTATTTCAATTTTTTTCTTAAAGACACGGCTCCTAGAAACATACTCTGCATAAGAATCTCAGTCTTCTCTTGCAGAAAATTAAGTTTCCAGACCTTGCTATTGCAGGACAAGGCTTGGAAAACATGAATCTTAGTCAAACCTAAAAGCCTGAGAAACCAGAAGGAAACTCAGAAGGATAGAACCATCTTTTTTTTTTTTTTTTTTTTTTTTTAACACCTCCTTGCTTTTAAGCTTGTCACATAGTGTTTCTGGTACCTGACTCATGATTTCTGAGTGCCTGAGGCTGGCAGTCCCACTTCCCCAGATTGGAGGTTTGCCAGCAAGGAGCCTCACAGTTCTGAGCGAGAGGCAAAATGAACACAACAGCAACCCTGAGCTATGCAAAACTTCAGTCCACAGGGACGACTCCTTACATGCTTGGAAACCAAATGCTAGACGAAGTCTGCTGACAGCTTCCCTCCAGGCTGCCCTCCCCTTCGGTGTCCGATTGCATGAGCCAAGCAGGAAGGCTCTGTCAATATTTAGCAAATGCACCTGAGTCAGGAGCCTCGCCTGTGTAACCATTAAAGAGAGAGGCAGAGGCCTCTCCAGAATGTAAATTCAATCGCTTTGCAGAGGTGTTTCCATTGTCTGTAGACTAAGTATTCTGATCTCTGTGAACCAAATCCAGACATATTTATAAAGTGCCCCAGCTTAGATGGGATGAATGCAGGCTGAATCCCCATGTCCTAGGGATGCCTCTTGGAAAAGCGAGTACTGCAGAGATCTTTAGTGCAATCATGAAATGATTCTGCAAATAAGAGGCGGCATTAAGGAGCAGTTACCTGAGCCTATGTCACAGGAGAATGTTGATAATCCACCCAGCCTATGGCTCTTATTTTTCAAAATGGGTCATATGAATTAGAAAATCCCCCACATTCATCCCTTCTGCCTTCAGATACATACTAACAAACATATGGGGAAATGAAGCCTACATGGCTTCAAACAGAAGTGCCTTTAAAAAAGCCCTTTTTATTGGATGTTTCAACCCACAAAATGTGTTGAGAAGAAGAGAAGCAGTATCCCTCACAGCGAGAAACAGGGACTTGGACACAGAGGTCACTAGGATAGCGAGAACGTGCCTTCTGCTGCTCACCATGAAAAAAAACTCCTTTTGCACACTCTCCTCTCAGACTTGCTGAGTCAGGTGAATTCAGAAACAGCTCCTTCTGCACAGGCCAGGCTCTGGGCAGCAGATGCAGAGGCTGACCAAACTATTCCCTCTGGTTCCACCCCAAATATTTGTGGTTCTGAATACTGGAAACGAGAACCATCCATTTCTCCATGTCCAAGCATTAAGGAGGAGAAGGTAGCTGGAAGGTAGGAGTTAAAAGGAGAGGAAAAGAGGTTGCAGAAGGCACAAGGGTGTTTGGGAGGAGGAGGGCTGTGTGATCATAAGCAGAGGATCTGGCAATACATAGATGCAAGCAAACAAATGCCAAGAGGTTGAACAGAAGGAAGAAAACTTTCTGAAGCCTGAAATTTGGAAATACCAGAATTAAAGTTACCAGGGCAACCATAATTGGCCCCATGTTATATAAGCTTTAAGATATGGTCTTTAATTAGATGACCACATGCTATTTATTCCCTGGGACCTAAAGATCATTTTCAGTGCAGGGACTGGGTGTGGTACTGGGACAAAGGCTGATGTCCCCAGCAGTCCTGGTGCCAATGGCCGGGACAGCAGGGCAGGACTCTATGAGCAGATGCTCCTATGGCTGAGGAATGTGAAGCCCCAGATCCAGTGAGACAGGACTTTTCACCTGCTCTTTGACACCTTGTAGGGAAATCATTGATTCTTGTATTTGTCATGGCTGGTTGTTAATCAGTGTCCTTTTTGGGGATATGGCTTAATACTCCAGGGTCCAGAGGTGAACATGGGGCCTTGAAGCCAGTGGGATCCCCTGAGGTGTGAGGCTGACCCACCTCAAGTTCCCTCTTCCGCATAAGAGAAGGCTTTGGACTATCGTGGTAAACCCTCAGAAAAGCTCCAGGGAAAAGTAGCATTACAAGTCACCCCAGGGACAGGTGGCATGCCTTCAGAGTGGGGTTTCAAGCTGCACGGAGCAGATAAAATATCTGGTGGAGCCTTGGCAGTGGACCAGCACAGGACCCTAATCCACACCCATACAGTTGTTAGGGAAGAGCTTTTGCAGGTACCCTTACTATGGGCATTACCTATCCATTTGTGATCACCACCTGCAGCTGCCACGTTCCTTTAACATTATTGGGTTGGCTACAACGTTAGCAGAAGAGATGCAGCAGGGATGTGTCACGGTGCTCACCTTGCTGCTGCCGGCTGGCTGGAAAGTGCCAACAGCCACCAAGGAACCTGATAGAGGCCATCACCCTGAGCCCCTGCAGCTTGTCTCCTCATATTTTTTTTTTCCCCCTTTGTTTAGACAGGTAGTTTACAAATTAGAACTCGTCCTCACTGCCTTTTCACAGCATGAAATGTGATTTTAGTCTGGGTTTTCAAGCCCTCCTATAATCCAAGGAACAGTGTTTGAAGTGCTGCCAGTTGTTTACGATGCCTCCACCATTACAATGGCCCCAACATTGTCATTTTTCTGTTCAGCTGCAACACTACAGAAGCACACACAGACATTTGTGATGGCAGTTTTTGCTGACCCAAAGAGGAATGTGTTATTTTGGATCTTCCTTTCAAACACAAAGAAAAATGAAGGAGAACTGGGAAGAAAGAAAGCGTCTCACACAGCAAAATAATTTTTGAGCTGAAATGACTCAGCCATTTTCTGCTTAAACACAAACATATACACAAAAATATCCCCGTCACATTATGCAGAAATCACCTTTATTTCAGCTGGAAAAATAAAAAGCCACTGAAGCATTATGAAAGCAGCCAGGGCCAGCCAGCTTCTGTGCCGAAGCCGCAGCGTTGCCCTCCCCCTCCGCCCCATACTTTTGTGGATTAAATCTGACCAAAAGAAAAGGGTTTGAAAATCAGGAGGGGAGAGGGGGGGTCTTTCCTGGCCTGAAACCAGAATTCTGCTGCCAGCTTTCAGCCAGAAGCAATTTCTTACAGCTGAGTTATAAAACTGTGAAGAAAAAGAGAGGCTGGGAGAGGGAAAGGGGAGGGAGACAGAGGGGCTTGCAATGGAAACACAGGCATGACCTTTGATTCTTCAGTACTAGTGGGTGATGCTGGGGTTCTCTAGGGGCAGAAAGGTCTTGTATTAAACCAAAAGGATGAGAGGTCTTCCGACAACAAGAAGAAAATATGTTGAGATCTTTTCTTTTATTTTCTTTTCTTTCCTTTTTTTTTCTTTTTAATATTTAATTTTCAGGACATTCTTGGTCATTTATCTGACTTCTGTAAAATAGCTGTTAGTTGAACCACTGAGTCATATAATTGGATCTTGTCGTTTTACTGGTGACATTGTCTTTGAAATGTGTTTTTGGCCGGTGTTTTACCTTTTGCAATTATTGAAGATCCTCCCCCCATAATTATGCACACCCAAGGAGAGTACGTATCAATTATAGCTCATCTCTGAAAGAATTGCTTCTTTAAAATCCTATTCTATGCTTACTGGGGATCTCTATTAAATGTTAAATAGCGGGACATGTCTAATTTCAGACCAGTGGTTCAAACAGCAGCCATTATGTACACATATATATTTTTGTGACAATTTAAACATGACACTGTGCTTGTGGTTCAGGACTCCTCTGATGCCTCAAGTGTATTGTTAAATGCTGAAGAGGAAAAATGTGCCATAGAGAGAGGGGAGTTGTGAAGTGACTTGACTACTGTCATGTGTAGGCTTTTGGCAGAAGGAGGAGCTGTGTCTTGTCTCAGAGTCCAGAGTTGTGCGCCCTTTATCAGTGCTCTGACTTCAGGACTATGTTTCTCACCCATGTTAATTAAAGGATGCACTGTTCATTTGGAAACAAAATACAAAGTGTACAAAGAAAAAAAAATCACAGACAGCTTGCTGCAGTGTTGTCCCAATGGTTTTCATTTCCAGCCAAATAAGAAAAAAAAAAAAATAGACTAAATGTTAAACATTAATTTGTTACTTTTATGTTGCCCCTGTTTTCTTTCTGGCATGTTTGCGAATTTCTGTGTAGGAGGATTTTGGATGGATGGGAATAGGGTTTACAACACTTGTGCAAATGCCTTCTGATGTTCTGTACCAGTCAGCTTTTTGCAAGGGTTTTGCTCTGGTGTAAACTGCTTCTCATGCAGCTGACCCATGCTGCCCATACTGATGTGCCCTCGCTCTGACCTGCAGAAAACACTGCAGTGCAGGAAAATAGCATTTTGTCTTCGAGCTATTTGCATCTTTGGTCTTGTGGCTCATACCACCAAACGTGACAGCACCTGTGATTTAGGTAGTTGTTTACTCGAGACTCGCTACCATAGGTCATTGAGCAGACATTGACAGCATCACTGTGTGTTTTCTCTGGTCTTGAACTACAGACAATGAGAGAAGGGCCATTTAGCAGCAAACAAAGCCCCTTGCTCTGCAGTTCAGGCCTGGGATGAGATTTGTTTGTAGGACATTTCCAGCTGCCTGAGGACTCATGGGTCTTGTCTGGACACCTCTGTAGCTGAGAGCGGGAGACAGTTCTCAGGACTTGATTTAGTTGAGAATGGAGATTCCTACAGTCATTGCTGATTTTTAAATGTTTATTTATTGTATTGTGTTAGTATGGGGCAGGGCTTCATACTTTGCATATTATACACAGCTGCATCTGGGCTTGAAGCACCATGAGCACCAATATTAAAGATAAATCTTTTTGGGGATGATGAACAATTCATTCCTTTTCTGTTTTCACAATGCTGTGAAAGGCTTAATGTGTCTTTCAGCCAGTTTGCAAAACTGGTTGCAAAAGGGAGCTGGATTTTAAGGAAGCAGTGACTATGGCATCTCCTCCAGAGACAGATAGTTCAGCTGATGCTCAAGACCTGTCCTATTCATCTGCTGGTGGCTGTTCATACAGATGGCCAAGTGGGATTCACCTATTTAGGGCCTGAATAAGGGATGTGAAGGAGACACTTACCTTGCTGTAACTGGGATTCCAAGTCATAAAAATATATCTCCCTCCTCCAGACTCAGCATTTTTTCGTAGAAGACCCTTTAGTGCACTCTGCTGCACAGGAGCCTTTTGTGTAACTAATTTCTTTTATATTCTCTAAAAATAGTTCCCAGTTTTGTATCAAGTACCCTCTGATCTGTGTCAGAATTAGGAATGGGGCCAAACCATATCCACTTACCAAAGCCACCTTTGATGCTGGAAAGTCAGAAAAAAAAAATAAAATCCAAAGTTATCCTTCGGTTTCATTTTACAGAAAAGTTTTGCCAAACCACATTTACATGCTACCCAATTTGAAAAAGAAAGATTAAAAATTCTTTAAGATGTTTCAGAACTGAAGTCCAATTTTTATATATCATTCCAGCCAGATGTTCAAAACCAGATAAGCATCTAGCTCCCACTAACATGATTTGAGGGCAGTTGGGTTCTGGATGTCTTAGATATTTGAATGCTCTGGACTTCAAAGGTGTTGGATCTTACATCTTATTCAAATTCAAAGATTTGGACTTGCAAATGACTTCTCCTTCTGACTGAAACTATTTAACTAGCTTTATCCTGTTGTCAGCAAGAATTGGTCTTTGAGCTAAAATGATGTCAGTTGCACTTTCCCCATTAGAAAAGTGAAAATAAAACCCCTCTGATTTTGATATCTTGTAGTGAAGATGTTCAGCCTTTTATGTGGTTTCATCTTCTGAAATATACAGCTGGTGTAAACTGGCCTCAGTTCTGGATAGAGTTTCGAGGTTGGGCCACTTAGGGAGTCCTAGAAACTTGTACTACCACTATTTGCCACTCAAATTCCTTGTATTTGCTTCTCTTTTGATGTGTGGTGCCACTTTCACATGTGAAATGTCCTCTCCAGGATGTTGGTTTGACTTTGCATCTCCGTCAGCTCTTCAGAAAGTCAGAAATTACATCCTAAACCAAAACCAAAATGTAGTTCAAAGTACAATGCAATGCAAAACGCTAACGGAAATGCTTCTGTCTGCTCCGAGATTCTTCAGTCAAAAATCATTTTTAGATATCTGGCCACTTCCCAGCCTTTTCTAAATGGAAAACTCAGTCAGCCCGAACTCCGCTCCTTTTAGATGTTTGTCGCAGAGTTGAAATTGACTGGAAAGATGCAGGACAGGAGGCTGTCTGCCAGGAGGCAGGGTTTTCATCCCTCTCCTACGCATAAAGCTATAAATCATATTCTGCCATCAGATCATTATTTTTCTTCTGTTTCTTATAAACACAGCAGCAGCATCAAATGAAATATGAGCTTTCCAAGGCTGTTGGATTTCCTTGTACGTACTGTAGAAGGCAACATTTGCAGACATATGGCATGCAGGCTACACTTAGAGAAGCATTTTGAAAACTGAACTTGGACATTTTTCAGTCCAATAATGTGTAGGTGGTCTGGATTACTAACCCTAAATCACTTCAGTGGTAACTATTTTTCCTGGTCCTACACATCAGTCTATATGACATTAGGTTTCAGGGATGTATGGGTCTTTCTTTATTATTATTGTTCACTCAGTCAGTCACAGCACCCAGAAGTATGCAGGTGAAGGACACTCCATGTGCCATGCTCTGGTCCCAAGGCCGTGGGTTGGCTTCGATCAAGTTGGATCTGATCCGAGTTCCCCCACCAACTTGTGTTTCTTCCTGCCTGTTTCCTCTCCCTTTGTCTCTGAGGCATCGCTAGGATAACAACACATGGTTTGTTAGGAATTCAGTTGCTGTGGGAGAAGCTGACCATGGAAGTACCTAAAATACTTTATTAGTTTTGTCTTATTGATTTTCATTTACCTTGCTATGTGTATATATATGGATATATATGGAGATATATATTTAAAAATTTATGTTCATAAACATATATACATGGGATTCACAAGCCTTTTTGGAAAGGGTGCAGTTCAGGGAAGGCCATAGAAAAGAGGAAAGGAAGAACAGCAATGACATTTTGGCAGAGGGAGCTGTATGGGCACGAGCCTAGAGACTACAAAGGGTGATGAAGAGAGCAGATTGTTGTGGCAGGCAAGCAAGTGTGAAAAGCTCTGTGAAAAGACAATGAGGCAGGAACTGGCCCCATGGAACATTGAGTGCAATGGTGGCAACACCCTCCTTACAGAAGTCACATCTAAAATCCTCCTGTGAACCCTCCTAGGCTTTGCCTCTCACGTGCTCTTCCACTGGATGCCCCAAGCCTGAAGTGAGCAGTGCAAGGGCTGGACCCAGAAACCGAGGCCCCAGCTCGCAGGAGTGGGCACGGGGTACCCCAAACCATAGCAGCATCAGCATGCCACATGTTCCCAGGACTATTTCTCACCAGACTTTGGAGAGCAACCTGTGTCTGCCCTGCAGAGTAAGGTAACCATGTTCAACTGCCCACAAGGAATGACTCCTGTCTCATACTGTCTCCCAGAACAAGGCCAGGAGAGGTTTACAAGGGATCCAGTTTGAACTGAGCCATCAGGGTGCCTGGGGCTGACCTGGCAGTTTCACAGCACAAATGATCCAATCCCAGTTCCCAGATACATTCCCTAACACCATTCAATTTACTGCTGTGAATACGGCAGCCCTTCACCTTGCTCTATATACAACAAGATGCTCAGACACACAGCCGTGAGGAGTTCACCTGCAGCCTACGCCCCTGTCTATAATTTCCTGCCTTAGCATATGGCAGATGTGGCCCATCAACTGCAAGATTGGTCTGAGGCCATCTTTTGTGCTGAGCATGCAGCCAGTTTAATCACACCGTGCATCCTTTAACATGATTGCACTCATATTTATTGCTGCACTGACACAGGCAGTTTAGCTACATAGCTGATGGATGCCTTAGAAAACCTCATACATTAGCTTGGTTAGAAAACCTGATTTCCTGTCTCTAAGTGAACGGAGAGGTCCTTCAGAGGCCGATACAAATGCCTTATAATCCAGCTCTAGCATACCATTAAGGAAATTGTCTTGAGACCAGACCCTGCAGATTGATAGTCTCAGTTTCATTTGCCAGTAGCGCAGGTGCAGATGCTATTAACAAAATGCATCAGAGCATTTTCACAAAAGCTACCAAACAATTTGCTCCAAGGCTAGCCTGCAGCAAGGAGTTCCTTGAGTTAATTATTCACTGTATCAGTGCAGACACAATCTCAAAATTAGAATTAATAAAACACTAGAAGGTTAACCCCAAAGGGAATACCTTGGAGAAAGATACTACATTGACAAGAAGATTGAGTAGATGACCTAGCAAGAAAAAGTTATTTCCTTTTCTAATTTTTGTATTAAGACTTTACCATATGTGCTCAAATCCCAAGCACTTTACACACTTCAGAGAACTTGTCCAAACCTAAGTGCCTCTTGAATTATTTTTTTTTCCTTAGGATATAATAATCCTCACTGTTGTCTCTTTGGACTTATTAGTGCTGACAAGCCTGATACATGCATTCACACTCAATTCAGTTCAATTAACACTTACTGTTTGTGTTCAAGTGTTCACAGTGAAAAACCTTTACAGAACACTTTGGATATAGCACGAAATCTTAGTAGTTATTTGCATCTCTTTGTTCTCAGCCCACCTCAACTTTTATTAGTGCCTGCAGAATTGAAAGTGTTTAACGAAGTAAGGAACACAGGCAGAACTGAATGATCAGATAGGTCTTCTCCAACACTGAACTCTGAGATGTTAAAGAGTGTTTAAAATTCATCCAGAGCTGCAACCTTATTTTTTTATTTTCACTCAATCCTTGATCTTGAATGGAAAGCATTCATTATTTGTCCACATCTGTCATTCATAGATCTGTTTATTATGAAAGGGATTAGGTACTTCTCCCATACAAATCCCGTTATTCTGTAGGATTTACAGTCTCAGCAATCTTCTGCTCTGAAAACACCACTCTGTCCTTTAGCACCATCGAGCAGTTGCCGCCATTTACATAAACGCAGGACAAATTCCAGGTTCCAATGATCCCCAAAACATCTGCACTCAGCCTCCCCGACTCACACCTTCCCAGCCACTTGCACTGAGCAAAGCAGTAGTAAGAAGAAGCACAGCACTGGAGAAAGAGCTGAGGGTCCTTCTTACCACTTGTGGCAGGGGAAAGTCAGACCTTGAGGGCAGGGGTGCAAAAGAAGAACAGTTCTGGCATGTTGGCACAACTGGTGTCACCCTCAGCACATGCTGGGGCAAGTGGCAGGAGAACAAGGTCCAAGGACTGCACAGGAATTAAAAACTGGTAGCAGATTAAAGTCTGTAGCAAGACTGAAGAGATGACAGAGAAACAGAACTGAGGGATCAAAACCACAGCAGACATAGCAGTTGTCCTTAGAAACTGAGCTGATAGACAGTTCTTACAGACAGTGAAGGCACTTGGACAACCCATGCCAGCTTTTTTCACCTGATAGCAGTTTTATGTTATATGCATTTTCAAATGAAGATCTTTTCTTTGATAGGTAAGTATTGGAGCAAATACCCTTTTGAGGTGTAAATTGTCTGTACAAAAGTCCCCAACCAGCAGCATAAACCTGAGATTTTTATTTTATTGTCACATTACTCCTTGACTGAACAAGATGGCAGCACATTGAGTAACAGAGTAGGTAGACATGGCTTTCTGCCTCTTTATACTCTTAATTGCTTAGTAAGAGCACAAGGAAATATGACCATCTCAACAATAGGCTTATTCTCCTTCTGTCCTCTGCCCAAGGAGACTGCAGAAAACCATTAGTACATGGTCTGGGTTCAGCTACATCTAGGCACACCCAAAAGCAGGTATGGTGGTGCAACTCCCTGTTTTTCTGAGCATGCTGGTGGCTGTGTGGCTGCACTGGACATTGTGCTCTGCTTCCTGAGCAGCTAGCTCCATGAAGCCAACACAGCTTTTCCCCAACAAGGAAGCAGATGGCTCCTGGGACCAAGTCATCCCTGGCAGAAGTCATTGGGTTTCACTCAGGTAGGACTGCAGCTACACTCATCCCAGGGGTCCAGACCTTGACTGCTCATCTGCATTGCCATATGCTCTGCTAAAATTGTAAGCTGTAAATTAAAAGGCACAAAAAAAGTGCAGCTTAAAGAATCCTTCACTGTGTGGTGTTTCATTTAAGGGTTAGGTGAATCAGCCTCCCTGAAGAAGGCAATCTCTTACCATATGCCCATCCAGCCCCACAGCTCCCCCGCAGAGGTGCTGCAGGGTAGAAGGGAGGTGCACACTGTAAGCTATACACCAGCTCTGCCTGTCTGTAACAAAGAGTATTTAGAGAAACAGATCTATCTTTAAATGACGCCTCACTGGGTAAATACCTGAAATTCAGCAAGGACTATCTGGAGCTCTCAGAGGAGACTTGGACCTTGTTAACACCACTGGCAAAATTCCCACTGTGATCACTGAGCCCAGAGGATCACCATCAGACTCGTCTCTTTCAATGCACGAATTCAGAGCTATGAATGTTTAAAATAGAATAACCTCAGCTCTTCTTAATGTTTCCATCTCTGAGGCAGCACTGAGTTACCTGAAGTTCTCCTTTTATGCAGAGGAGAAGCAATTAGCACAATGAGTACCACACAGAGTCAGGCATCAAGCTGTGACAACCACAGTAATGGGGCACCAGAAGACAAATGGGCAAGCACTGAATTTGCTCCTTAAGACAGGGACATAATAAAAAAACAACCTGACTACCAATGCATAACAGCAGAAAGTACAGAGAAAAGGTAAAATATAGCAGTCAGCAGTTAAATTGTAGCACCTTCGGGGGAAGAAAATCTTAACCTGTGTATCTGACATGAAAGCAGCTCTAGACAGGTGATACTGAAAGTTTCACAGGCAGAAGCTACATCCTTTATCAAAACAGTTAGGATAATGAGTAAAAAGAAGACATATTAGCAGGCACACAGCCTCCCTTCATGTCTGTGAACTTCTATAGTTGTTTTTTATGAATGCTACAGACTTGCCTCAGACTTTTCATATTGGTGTTGATTCCTACCCAGCCCTCTTCTAGCTGACAGAAGGTATGTTCTGACTTAGACCTATGCCAAGCTTCAAATCACTCTCTGAAATCAACCTGTGCAATTTCACCACTTTTATAGCTATACAAAGTGAGGTCTCAATGGGAAACTAGTCAGATATTCTCTGCATGAGTCAAAAGGAAGGGCAGAATGCTGCTTCCCTCTCCCTAAAGTGGTGGTCTGCATGACTAGCAGAAATAAAACACTATTTATGTCACTGGCAGTGGTATATTTTACTCCAAATCCTTTCAGGAAAAATAAATAAATAAATAAATAGTCTCAAAGATCTCTAGAGTAATGAGGGGCCAATAACTACAATAATTTATTTGGAGGAGAGAGATGCTTTAAAATTGCAAGAAAGTACTGGGCATGTTGCTCTTATGGGAACCATTCATCTTGCATCAGCTCTTTCAGCCTTCTCTTGAGCTCCACACATGCAAAAGCACACTTGTGTGCATGGAGGGTACACTTGAGTCCAATAGGCCAAGAATTAAGAGAAATGTTTTTCTTCCCTTTTATTTTGTTTTTCAGATTTAATACATGCCTACTTACCGTATGGGTCTGCTTTAAAATCTCAGGCTGGTAAAGGGACAGAAACTCTTTCTGCAACTAGCACAATAATTCCTATCATCTCAAAATTTATCCTAAGCACATCTTAAAGTTTTTAGACAGAGATGAAATGTCTTTATATTAAAGGACTTAGGTTTGTTACAGCTAAGAAATGCACTTCTTTTCATCAGATTTTTCTTAGTTGGCTATAAGAGACTCGTTCAATTATTTCAGACAACAGTCTATCAAAAAAACAAAACAGGTATTAAATCAGTAAATGAACCCTGCTTCTCTTCTGATTTCCTTTAATTTTGGACCATTTTAACTTCAGTTAACCAGTTTTTTTTTTTTTTTTAATTAATATAAATAAACAATATTCTATTGCAACCAATAACTTCAGAGTAATTTCACCAATTGAGGTTTTGGTCAATTATCTCAGTGGAACTATTGGTATTTACCTCAATGCAAATAAAACATCAATCAAGTTCCATATTTTGTACAATTTCCTGAATTTCAATACACATATATAGAGAAATGAAGAAAACTATTGAAGACGAGGTGGGAATGGATGAAAACAGCATATCCACAGGATTTCTTAAGTAAGAAGATAAATAAGTTTTATTATGATCAATAATTAGCACTAAAAACACCCTCAGCACTTCCATGGTGCTGCTCACACAGCAGCTTGGTTATAGCTATCTTTCTGGGCTCACTTGTTCCTATGCCCCAGACAGTTTAGATCTTAGTTTGCTGCATAAAGATGAAAAAATTAATTTAGCTTAAATGTGTCAACAGAGAGTATTTCCATCAGTGAAGTGCAGTTGCCTCCTCTTAGCCTCTACAAGATTTCCAGTAGAGACATGCCCATTTACTCTCCTTCCCACTCACTCTGTAAAGCTCTGTAGGATAGAGATAATTTTCTTATACCTCTGTATGTCTTTGATTCTGAAAGGGAGAGGCATGGATTAAGGAAACACCCCAGCTGAGCAGCTGTTATTTGTGGATCTATCCCTCGGGCTAATCATGTAGCTCAAGACCTAATAAAGCAATGAAACAGGAGCCTCAGTGCTGGCAGGGCAATTTTTGGCATGAATTGAAACTCATCCTAAGACAAAAAAAAAAAAAAAAAAAAAGTAGAATGCTAAAATTCTAAGGGGCTTACATATAGCCTGTTAGGCATTGTTCATAATAAATCTGATTGTGGACCTCTCACCACGACTTTGATCAGACAATAGAGGCAGAACACCTCCTGAAAGCCTGAAATTTCAGGTACTCTGGTGTATGGCCAGGAGAGATCTTTCTGCTAAGGGGTTTGAAGTAAATCCAACAACTCATTGTTAAACACCAGCAATACTCTGAAAAGCAAGAGTTCAGAAAGAGCCTATACTTGAAAAGTCTGCTCCCCATGTTCACAAACCTGACAGCTTTCATGTGGAATTTCTGTATCTACCAGTAAAAGGGGGGAAAAGAAAAAGACTTTTCATTCACAGATGGATTATATTTGATCTTATATCATCAACAGACAATTAGAAAGCAATTCCAAAATTGCTAATATTATATTTCCAACCATTGCTTTTTGATCTTCACATTAGACAGGAGCAAATTTATCTTACCTTCCCCTGATATTTCTCTAACAATTACAAGTCAGGGGACACGCAAATTACTGACTTCTCAAGTTTGGGAACAAAACCTAGTGTAGCTCCATGAACTAATAAGAAGGATTTACAGATTTTCCTGGTTAAATGAAAAAGAAAAGAGAAAAAAAAAAAAAAAAAAAAAAAAAAAGAACTTCTATTTTGTCTTCATTTAAAGGGAAAAAAAAATGAATTCAATGAATATTTTAAAAAATGCCACTGCCAGGTGCTACCACCACTTTACTCAGTGGATTCAGAGTCCACACAGGAGGTAGAAGCCTGGGGTTCAATTCCTATTTTTTCACACTGAGATCTGAACCTAGAGAAAGAAGTTACAGCTATTGCACAGGGGAATATTCTGCTGAGAAATAATTTTTTTCGGTTGTTGTTGTTTTTTTTGTGTGTGTGTGGTTTTTTTCTTCTTCTTTTTTTTTTTTTTTTCCCTGTTAATGTTGTTCCACTGTATATAAAATATTGAAATATTCATTAAGCCAGAGAGAATGGCTCTATATCATGATGTTTAGGCTCTGCAGTAGAGAGGCAAGACATTGCTCTCATGAATATTTCAATATTGTAAACAAAGTAGAACACACTCTATTGGAGGTATTGAAAGAACAACCTTCCTTCTGTCTCCCCTCTGCACCAGGAGATACCTAACGGTCTGGTGATTAGGGGCTCTTCCTGGGAAAATAGGGCAAGCTCAGATCTCCTCAGGCAGATGAGGAAACTAAAGCCTTATTTCCTGCATTTTAAATGAGACATTTGCCCAATGAACTACTGAAAGAAAGGGGACAGGTGGCTTTTAAATCAAATAATCTGTCATCATGTATCTCTCTCTTTTCTCCCTCTGCCCTTCAAAAATGACAAATGAATGTTAACTCCTGAAACAGTTCTAAGTCCACTGAAATGTCATGTTTGGGCAGAATATTTAACCAAAACTCACTCAAACCTGAGCATATTTGATGTTCTTTATATGTTCTTTAGAGCTTTGGGTTCAACTCAAACATTCCACCGATCCTGTTTCTGCTTCATTCTATGCCTCCTGCAACTTGGACAATGTCTTACCTCTTATCTTCCTGTGCACTGCAGGTCAGGTTAGTGAACAGTGATGGAAGGAATAAATGGTCCAGAGAAGGCCTCTGATAAGTGACCATTTCAGTTTGGAAGTGCAAATCTCTCATTTGTTGGAGAAGTAGATGGATGGGTTCAAGGGAAGAAAAGTGGTGCACTATTTTAAATAAATTCTCAAATACATCTTACTTTAAGTAAATAGAGGTCTATTAGAATTGGCACTCATGGAACATATACATATACATATATATATATATATATATATATATATATATATATATATATATGTACATACATACCACATATCTATTCTACAGGATTATAGACTTAAAGATGAAAGTTACTACTAAAAGTGCCAGGAGCTGTAATTGGTCCATGATGTATTAAAGCCACAGTGTTAGTAGCTGAAGAGGAAAAATTCTTGTGAAGTGCCTCAGAAAAATTCCTAGCCACTATTGCATTTCTGTTTAAAAAAAAATATATATAAAAAAAAAAATCAACATGGTCTGATGACCAAAGCTTCTTGCATTATGCATGAGGCTACATTAAAGCCACAGCATGGTATTTCTTCACAGTGTGCCTTTCGTACCCAGTATGAAGTAGCTAGCCTAATAGTGTTAGATTTTAGGCCGACCATTTAATTTGGTTGTGAAACTTGTTTTTATGCCTATACAATATAACCTGAAGACATAAATAATGTCAGGTAAGAAGCAGAACAGCCAAGGATGTAGCAGAGTCTTTGGATGTTCAAAGCTCTAACATCCCTGGGACCCGAGTGATAAGCATACATAGATCAGGACAACATTTCTTCTGCTGTCTTCAGAGCTGAGAATCTCTCTTTATCTGGCCAAGATAAATAATGTTTTGAAAACCTCAGTGTGAAAATATACTATTTATACGATTGGTTTTGTCAGACAAATTATTTTGTCAGAATTTGTTGTGTAGCAAGCATTCTGGAAGTAATACAAGTAAAATAATTCTGCAAGGCATGATATAAATGCAGTGAACTCTTGCTCCATATAGCTCCAAGAAAGGCTTTTCAGATATATCCATCTAGTTCTCAGAGAGTTTACTAAGAATCATAGATGATAGAAATTTCACACACATCTATCTTGTGCAATTTATTCACCAAACAATCCCTGGGCTCATAAATACTGAGGGAACCATTGATGTTCTGAGAGACAGGCTGTCACGTAGAGGCAGTGAGATTGCACATTTGTCTGAGCTCTTTACAGGCATACACAGCTTCTGGCTATGTCTGCATTTGCAAGTGAAATGGTGCAACAGGAGCATCAGATTATCCTATTGCACATTGCAATTGGAGCAAAACCGTTTGTGCTGAGGACCTAATAACCACACTGCGTGTTTGTTGTGGTTTTACTTCACAACAGCTCTAACCTGGTCCTCAGGACAGGATGCCTGTTAGTTGTTGGAGCACATTAGGTGCTGGCCTGGAGCACATCTTTTGGTTTACTTTCCTCTTAAGAAATCTGGCTCTCGAACTCAGAGATCTCCATGATACAAATCCAAGTACAGAGAGTGGGAACAACAAAGAGACTTAAAAGCATGCACCTGCTAAAGCTAAAATCTAAAATGTATGCATCCAACTTTTTAAACCAGCTTGCTTATTCTTTACTTCCAACCTGTCATTTCTATACTGTTATTTCTCAACTCAAAAAAACTGTGTCCTTCATAGGAATATCAAATCTCCTGCCTCTCTAAGGTGAATAAAACCAAAGACCGTTCCAAAGTCACCAAAACCATGGCTCTGGCACAGCTGTCTATGTCAGATGTGAGCTTACAGCCCTTACAGCCCCAGGCACAGCTGTCTATGCTAGCTGTGAGCCCTCCTGGATGACTTTGTGATGGCACCTGAAGCGTTACAGGCTCACAGCTGGGCTGGATACCCATCTAGTGTCTGCTCAAGCTCTGTCCCTGGGCAGGACCAGGTGAATGCATTAGTGCAAAGATCTCTGCTGAAATGGCAGTAATGCTGGAGACAACACATCACAATGAAGAAGCAGTTCAGATACTCTTTTATGATTATCCAGCTGCGTGGAGTTGGTGGCTCAACCATCCCAGCTGGCCAGAGGATGATTTTTCTTGTCAGTGAATATCTAAATGAACCTCAGGCCAAATACGCCTATACTGAAAGAAAAGCTATTAAAATTTAAGGTAAGTATATTACAATTACCTGAGAGATGTCTGATGGCAAATTGGTGGTGGTAGTAGTAGTAATATTCTGATCATTACTTATTTAGTGGTTGTGTTGAAGGATGCAGTTCATGCACTGGCAAACAGCTCCTTCCCTGTAATGCCTGAGAGGGAGATGGAGCATTCAAGGCATAAGACAATATTCAGGGATCCTCATTGTGGGTGGTTATCCAACCCTTTGAACAAAATTACGTGTCTTTGATAAATCAAAACTTCTCACCAGCTTCCAAACCAGTCTGTTTAGACACCTGTAAACCTCCAAAAGAAAACAACAACCACAATAAAAACAACTATGGTGTTAAAGTTTTCCATGCCATGCATAAGAATACATGCATTTTTCCTCTTGCAACTCTGTTCTAGCCATAAGAAACATTCTCTTTCCTTACCCAGTAACATCCTGAAAAGGTGTTATTTGAATCAGGTCCCATAATTTTCTGATTCACAACCCAGCTTTTGTTACTAAGTCAAAAAGATACAAAGAAAGAACTTACAGTTATAAAAGTAAATTGTCCTAAAATACTTGTGAGCCTTTTGGAGCTGGGGCCCACATCTTGGCAGGCACAATGAGGTTGCAGAACATCACAGTGGCTCCTCAACATAAACAAAAAGAATCAAAATCATTTTCAGTGTCCACACATTTCACACCATAGGGATCAGACCCAACTGGCCTCCTGATGACAATGTCATATAAATATTAAATATTAATACTACTTTTATTGTTAATTTGGCAAAATGTGATACTGTGTAAATTGAAGTTTGTCTCTTTTGGCTGTCCTACAACAAGGAAAACACATGTTCTTAACGTTTCTAGCTGGATGGCTTTCTGTTACAAATGTTTGCTTTTCTTAAATTAACATACATGAGTGGGCTGGGAAGAGTTGTTGCCTTTACCTGAAGTCTTTCAGCCCCCTTTCTGTGAGTCACATTTACACCTACTGGAGATCTGGGCACGGGTGAGAGATTTTATTCATCAAATAATAACTGGAAAGAGCTATCTAAACCCATCTTTTCTTTTACTTTTATGTGTTTTAGTGCAGTTCTTGACAAAAATGTAGGTCAGACACTAATTCTAAATGTCTGGAACTATTGCTTATTCCATTTGAGGCTATTGAAAACCAAATAAAACACTGAAGTGTTCAAGCATTTTATGTACATATTTACTCTTATGTTTTCTATGTGTTGTGATAAGGAAATATTTATTTTCATGCAATCTAGAGACACTGTATTAACAGTGAGAAAAAAAATGCTTGTGAATATGGCTATCAGGATGTTTGCCAGCTATCTCTCTTCTTTAACGTAGCAAAAATATTTCTACTTTACCTCTTCATAAATGTACTCAAGTCTTGGGCAATGAAGTACAGGCTGGAAGAAGAAAAAGTCTGGAGGAGGCATTCCAAGCTATCTCCAAGTACATATGGTAGAATATGAGTTGCACTCTCTTAAATAGCTCTGCTACTAATAGCTGTTTGAAAGTATAGGAGCTAAATGTTGTTAGATGTGACACACCAGAAAAAGGTGAGGTCTTTTTGGCCAGAGAATGAGGACAAAATGGGAAATAAACAGGAAAATACAGGACCAGGTGTGACCTCTAGAAAGAAAATACTAAGGTACAATGTAAAAGCACAGGCATAAAAAGAGTGAAAGCTGGTAATGATTCTGTGTTCAGATCTGACTGTTGAATACTGATGAGATAATCATGGAAAACTCCTTTATTATCTCAGTAGGGAGACGGGAAGAAACAACACACCACAGAAACAAATAACAGTGTTTGTGGAGGTATGTGGCAGATTAATCAGCTGAGACAATGCTCTGTCACTATGCAAACGTGATGAGATAGATGCAGCTGCCCAAACTGAGATGCCCAGAAACAGCAACTAGAGGCCAATCAGGGGATCCAAGGGCAATTCAAGCAGCCCCAGACACCTTTCTAATATGAAAATATCCAAATTTAGGTGTCTACATGAATGCCGGATGTCTGAAGTTCTGTATGTGGAGGCTGACAAATCCAGTGTCATTTCAGGTTCTGTGGAATATTTGGCCTCGTCTCCATCTATTGCTCTCTGTCATGTTGGGCAATCCACTGCAGATGTTTCAGATATCCTAGGGGATCTCAGGCAGCATTAGACTGGTTTTAGGCAATGACATTCCCGCATCTGTCATTACAGCAATGGGGACTGCAGTGGAGATTACAATTCAGCCGTTCAGCCTCAAAGTAGTCAAAATGCAAAGCTGGCCCCCTGAGTCCTTCTTTCAGCTCCACTGTCTCTGTGGACTGGACCTTCATTGGCTGTAATGGAAGCTTAGACACCTCATGCACACGTCGACATACATAGTGCACACGTAACTGTTTTATTTCAGGGATGAACTCAGCCTGAACAAACAAAAGCTTGGAGAAATAAACATAAATCTGGTGCAATTCTTGGAAAATTGTGAGGGCTGCTGATTTATCTGATGGAAAGGACCAGACAGCAGCAGGTATAAAGACAGAAAGGGACAGATTAAAGTTAAAGGTCTTTAAGGCACACAACAGAGACTGGAGTCAATTCATTTGTTTTAAGTGGCCTCACATTGCCTGCAAAAGAAGGCTGCCAGCCACGAACCAGTACACCCACCGCGAGGCTGCAGGATCAACAACTGATTCACTTCCATGCAAACAGTGGAGGCAGCTGCAGTGCTCATCACAGCAACAATGAACATTATCCGGCTGCAGAAATGTGCCTGTATGCTGGTGACATACCAAAAGCTGTTCTAAAGCCGCCAGGTGAAGACAAATCCTCAATGTGAAATTCTCGCAAGGTGCATTGCCTGGGTTTGTGGAAGCAAGCATAAGACCCAGCAGGAGGCAGGACAATGTAAGCCCTGATGTGGTACAGCAGAGCCAGAAAATGTCCTCAGGGTGAGACAGCAGTCACTGTAGGTCAAGCACTCCGATGCACAAGGACACAAGACAAGGAAGTGAAGCTATAAATAGGAAATACGCAGCCAATGAGGGATGAGAAATGCGGAGGGCAGTCACTGAGGAAGGAAGTTACAAGGCTGCTAAGAAAATGGCTCGTTACATCTTTTGAAACCTGCTCAGACTGGCTTGCTAGTCCGATAGCACTGAGAGCCTTGCAGATGCTTAGGGATCTGCATCAGCCCACAAACACTGAGCAGCATCACAAAAGAAATGTCACTGCTGATTACAAGTGAGTGAAGCCAGAGCACTTGGTTTGTTCAAGGCAGAACTGTCTGCTGAATATTGCATCAGGATGAGTCTGCTAGGGATGTGCTGTGGATAATGAATTTCTTTGGGCTCAAGCTTAGTTTCAGCCACCCCAGGGAGGGTCTGGTGAACACCAAGTCAGTCACTAGAGAAAACCCAACCAGCAACGTTTATATATCTTTGAGTGCAACCAAGAGTTTTCTGATTAGAACACCTCTGAGCACACAGTAACATAATCTGAGGGGGCAACAGCACAAACTGTTGGCATTTTGCAATTACGTGGCTGGCCAAATCACTAGAAGCAATCCCCCTTCTGCATGAGAATATACAGAAAGAGCAAAGCATGCAAAAAGCGTCCTAGCTATAAAATCCTAACCAGGTTCTTGGAAAAGATCAAAACAAACTTCTAAGAGGGGAATTACATCATAAGGGAGAACTTTCCCAGTTTCTAGTAGGTGGATAATTTGGAAGACGTTCAGGCCAAACTCTGATGGGGAAACAGAAAACATATTTTGCTAGATATGACGTAACCAGGTCCCGTACTCAGACAGCCGAGCACATGACACAGTAGCAGAGTTCAAGTGACTCAGCACTCCAGGAGAATTTTAATACAAAACCTCTTCCCCTGGGTAGGCAGAAAGCAATAGGAAAACCAGATCAGCACTAAATGGCATGAGCTAAACATCCATCTGGACAAAAGAACAATCGCGCAGGCAAATCTGGCAGGCTTATATGTAACAGCAACAGGCTCAGGACAGCAGATGAAATGAAACCAGTAGCAACAGCGGCGTAATGGCAGAGAGTTGAGCCCACGTACAGCTGGGGCCACGGCCAGGAAAGTGCTGCAAGATGCTCAGCAATCAGCTGAGCCAGAGGAAATGAAAGATATGAGAAGAGCGTGTCCCAAGGAGGGCCAGAACCAAGCTGCTTGGGGGCAGCCAGACATGGAAGGGCAAATCCTGCCCTCACAGCAAGCACGTGCTGACAGCAGCAGCTTTCATCAAAGACCTACACGGGAGAAGGATGATGTAACTTAGTAGGTTACAACAAAATGACTGTAAATGGAATAATCATATACCTGAAACCCCAGGTTATCAAATTAGTGAAACAACTGTTAGTTGTTAATCAGTCATTAGTGGAACAACTGTTATGAAGTTGAAAGAGAGAAGTACAGATTGCAAAAGCACACATTTTTGAGGAGTCACTCAAGGCACTCTGGGTGCACATGACTGGGGTGTTGAGACAAAAAGAGGAAGACAAAACCATCTCAGGACCTCTGAGTAGGCCAAAAGGAAGCATACACTTGAAGCTCAGCTGCCTGTTTTTTTCTTCCTTTCCATATTCCCTCCCAGCTATTGCAGCACGTGCTGCCTCACTGTGTGCACCCACAAATTCTGTGGGTCAGCACTCAGCGTATTGAGCTGGAAACACTGCCAGCCATCTCACTTCTGATGCTGAAAGCCTCACTAATATATTCACTCTCGTAGCTCTTCTGTTTCAAACTGTGCAGAGGCACATCAGCACAGTTCCCCCTAATCCTCTTTTGCTCAAACATCCCCTATTGCTCAGGCACATTTAACTGCTTATTAGGCCGCCGCTACCTTAAGGTCAGTCATGATTATGTCGTTTAAAACTTCCAAGTGTTTCTTTCCTATTGACTAACCACATCATACAACGGACTAATTAACCCACCAGGTTCTCATTAAGCAGTATTTCTTCACTCTCCTCCAGGACCACCAGCTGTGCTGCAGATTTCCTCTGAGTTTAGGAAAATAACAAGATTCATTATCAGAAATGGATTTTTTTTTCCCCCTTGGCATGCCAGGAGGCCCACGATCTGGTTTAAAATAACAGCCCCCAGACTTGGGGGTTCAGGGTAGGACTGACACAGCCTCCCACAGGAGATCGAGATGATCCAGCAACACGGAGGGGAGTGAGGAAAGGATCCCAAGACAAGGAGACCTGGATTCCTCCCCACGTGCCCAGGATGGATGAGGAAGTGTGTTTTACTCCTTCACAGACTGAGATGTGATAGGTATCACTGATTAAGACAGACATCTCACTTCAGAGCTAACAGCAGGCATCTGACCAACCGTGTCTCCTGCCCTTGTGCAATTCTTCTGCCACTCCAGAGCTGACGCTCACCAGCCTCCTTGTTTTCCAGAGGAAGAAATGCAACACAGATACCTGAGCCCACAAGCAGAAAATGGTGCTGAGCCCATGCCAACCTCAGTTTTCTTACCCAGGAGGTGTGTAACAGTTTCAGACACAGCTTCAGACACAGCATAAGGGTTGGGCAGATGTCCAAGCTGTACTGGATCCTAGTGAAGGAGTGGCCCTCACCTCCATCCAAGCTCTGCTCAGCCCATGAACATGCACCCAAACTTCAGGCCTTGCAGTACAGATCATCAGCACACCAATGTCCTCTGATCAGCAGGTCAAAATATATCATTTTCACCTTACTTAGGTTGGTGGTGAACAAGTTAGACACCAGTGTACAAACAGCTGTCCCAGGTATTAGCTGGCTTTAAAACCAGAAAAAAAATAATTCTGATTTATTCTAAACATAATGGACCCTATTTTTTGTGTCTCCTTAACTTCAAGGTCAAAGTGGACAATATTTTTGCTATTTATTTTCACCTGTTTAAGAGATAAATTTTCTCTCATTCTCTCAAACATTGGCTTCATGCTGTGATTTGGGTCATGTTGAGGTTATAAAGGAATGTTTATTCACCATTTAAAATACCACTGGTGTGTTTCTGTAATGAAATTATAAGTTAATTTGTATTAAGTGTAATAAAATGTCTATTGTAAATAAAAAATTGTAAGTTAAAAAAATAAACTAATTTGGGCAAAGCAGATTCTCTGTTTCATGAGAATCAGCAGCATTTAAAGTATGTTCCCACCTTGAACTGGAAAAAAAAACAAACGAAAAAAAAACTGTCACTAAGACACTAAAATACAAATTGATTTTGATTTTATGTGTTATATGATCTCAGTCACTTTGAATTTTTTTCATTTAAAATTTAATGTTGCTAATCTGTTTATGAAAATACATGATTTTAAAGTAAACATTGTTTAGACTAAAATTGTTCACTCTCAGCATATTTTCCTTCAGAATTTTTCAGTCTTTTTTCTTTTCAATATCACACTTCTAAATGAATGATTTCATTTTTTTTTTTTTACTAAAACAGCTTTCTTTTTCAGTTGATATATAAGAAAAGAAAAGGAATACTGGAAGATAACAATCTCACTTTTATCTTCAATAACAGATTTTCCTTGCATAGGAAACTTTAATTTTTAAAGTTTCTAATTTTTTCATTAAAATATGCAAAAGGGAAATACAAGGGATAAAACATTCATAAGAAAGAAAATCCATATACAGCTAAAAGGCAGTATATTACCTGAAGTACATTAGAGTGTATTGATTTTATGAAGTTATCTTTCAACTACTAATTATATGTTCAATACAGGATTATCAATCTTAATAAAGTGATGGAGTCAATGCAGTCAAAGGAAGAAGCCCTTTCAAATGCATGAGTTGCAAGACTGCAGGTTTCCAGCATCACACCCAGGCCAGTCTGCTGTGAAAGCAAGTCTTCAGGCTGTGGAAGACCTTTGTGTGAAGCCAGGGGCTTCAGTGTGAAGCTATGGGTCTTCTCCCTGCCTGATTTTCCTGGATGGGATTTTTCCCCCTCCAGCCCTCTCTGCAGAGATGCCAATGGGACCATCTGAAAAAGGTCCAAGCTGCAGAGCGATATGACAACTCACCAGGAAGCTAGGGGCTTCAAGGGATGTGCACAGGAGAAAGCACCTTCCTGAACACTGAAACGATAAATAAAGAAGCCTTTTAAACAAAGATTTCATGTTGTCTGGGAATATTTTCTGTTGTTCCAATATCCTTAAATAATCAAAGCTCTTCTGCAAACTGATATTGATGAGACAAACGCACACATCCTAAGAGTAAGTCCTTGCTCAAATACTGTTTTTAATTTGTTTTTCCTCAAAATCACAACAAAGTGAACTGTTTGACACTAAACAGGCAAAATGAGAGGGTTTGATCCTGAAAACAAACAAACAAAAAGTGTGAGCAAAAAGCAGGCAGGATCAAGAAATTCTTGTTGAGAAACTTCTGGTTCAAGTGACCACAGAGCAGGATCCCTACTCAAATCAAGTGCACAGCCAACCCAAGTAAAAGTAGATTACATAGAAATAGTTTTGAAAGTGTAAAGACTAGGTCTATGAAGCAAACTTCACTTTAATCCCATGTTCACTTAGAGAAGCTTAAAGCTTATTTTTAAATTACTGTGGTTCACTTGTGCACCCCGAAGAACCACATTCAACCCAACTGGTGAACTCTGCCCCGCTCTGATTTACAGCATATTGTTTTACAGAACCTTCTTAGTCAACATATGGGAACAAGGATGGAGGAGGAGCTGGGAACATCTGCTTTTCTTGTCTTGGGCTTGCACTGTTGCTGCATACAGCTTTTTGCTCTGGAAGATTGTCAAGCCTGTAATAGTCACCAACCACTTGGATACATCAGAGCGCTCTGATGCTGTTCTGTTTGTCTTCCTGCCGCGACTAATGCGGGATTTTTCTGGTTTTGACAGGGTGTCGATGTGCCCAGCAGTTTGCTTGTAGGCCTGGCTGTAGGGCAGGTGGCCAGGGTCCCCACGCCATACCTCCAGCAGCCGTCTCGTGCTCACGCTAAGGGTCATTGCTGTTACTGATGAAACAGCTCTTTCTTATTAAAGATTTCCAATGAGCTGATTCAGAAAACAATTTGGTTTGACACCAGCTATTCTATCACTGTCACTTTCTATACGCATTTCTGGGGAAGAGATCATTATTTTCAAGAAAAACCCACACTTTTCGCTTCAGATGTGGTGGAGTGGGAGGGGAGGTGGCCAGATGTGGTGTTTGGCTCCGGAGCACGATAGGGCTCAGGTCCAGCAGACAGAGCTGAGGTACAGCTCTGCCTTGTGGTGCAGAGACTGCCTGGCTTCTGTCAAAAATATAGACGTCGCCTACAAACTGTTGCCTCAGGGAAAATGAAATAAATAAATAAATAAAATAAATAAATTTAAAAAGGTACAAATCTTATGAAAACAGCTCTGAGGATCTTGTACAAGCATGGGTTTGGTTTGTGCTGCCCTATCAGCAAGCGATGCTGAGAGCAATGCAGCCAGCATGCTGCCTCTCCTGCTCTGTGGAGGTGGCAAAGGCCAGGCTGTCCTCTTCTGGCCTCGGGTAAAAAGGCTAGAAATACTCCTTCTAACCCTTGTGGGTTCTCAAAAATATCATTCGTTGGGAGGGTGGTGGGAACTTGGCCCTTCACCTGATGAAACTCATGCCCCAGAGTACGCAAGAGGAGAAATTGCCACTTGTCTGAAATGCCTGATCACAAGGGTAAGTGATCAGCAATTGCACAGGAGCAATCCCCAAGTCTGTGTCTCAGGCAGAGGGCTTTCCTCAGCCCCTCAGTACCCATCACAGCTCTCCCACAAGCATTCTTGTCCCCACTGCACTGCTGATGTCACGGAGAGCCACGGAGGGGGGAGCAAGGAGGCTGCCCTGCTCTGCTTTCCTGCCATGGTGATCAATTATGAAATCAGTGTCTCCCAAGGCACAACAGTAAGCACTCCGCAATGTGTTAAATCACTGTAATGATGGCCAGGAGAGATGGTTTCAAAGCTGCCAAGAGCACGGCTGACTTAAGAGTAAGAAAATGGAGCGGCTCCTATTGTTCCCACAGGAACGGATCCTGCCACTCTCACGTCTGCTCCTTTGAAATCACCGCAGCCACTCATGGAGGATGGCTGCACTCAGAGCATTAAAGAGTCAGCAGCCAACTTGGCTGTGCTGGTGGGTGGTGAAGCAAGTCAGGGCTGAAGAATAACCTTGAGTGAGGGGGGAAATGCAGCCCACGGCCACAGGCTCACTTTCAGACTGCAGGACCAGGATGCTCAGAGAGACACCCAGTGAGAAGCACTGGTCTGTGAACTGGAACAGATGCTGGTTGTCCCAGGCAAACAAATCCCTTTCCTCTGACTTGGCGACCCTGCTCCCCAAAGTGATGATCCAGGGCCTCTGAGCGCTGTGGGGAAGCTCGTGTTCAGCTGTGAAGCAGGAGAACCGTGAACTGGAAAATGGCCCTGACACTGCTATCAGGCTGTGCCCGCTTCCCAAAGCAGCCTCTGCTCCCAGCCATGTCAGCACAGGCTTGTCTGCAGCTCAGAACTATCAAAAGTCACCACTAATGAATTTTTTCAAAACTGCTGCTATTTTCTGTCTCCATCCCATTTCTCTCTTCATTTGCAATCTTTCTGGGTCACACACTGCCAAAGGATATTATTTTGGTTGTCTTGCATGTTTATTTTTTTTCTCAGCGCAGTGGATAAGAGGTTGCCCCAGACACTGCGTTGTCCACGGCTTTGTCATTTTTCTGGCAGGTTATTCCCCACATTGCAAGGTCATCCTGTGCTCTTCAAACTGCTGAGCTGAAGGAGTACTTGGTCACCACTTTCCCAGTGAGCAGTGAGTAGGATTGCAGCTGCAGAAAATGAGCCTCTCTCGGGCTTTCGCAGCCCTCTTCCAGCCCCAGACGGAAATGGGTTTCCAAGTGCAAAGTACAGCTCAGGACACTACCCCAGGTGGTGTCATTTTTGCGGCGTTCCCATTTTTCACACACTGGCAGGGAAGCAAACAACAAGGCAGTTCACTGCACAAGCCCTCGCTGGGTGTCACAGCTCTGTCTTCCTGCCTCCCTGCATTAAATTCAACCTTCAAAACCTTGTCTTTCCTCCTGGCACGTCCCCTTCTCACTCGTGTGTGTGGGATCGTACACTTCTTTCATGCTGGTGATGTGCCAACAGTTTCTCAGCTTCCTGCTTGTCAGCATTTGGGGTCCATCACACATGGAGGAGAGCTGGGGTGTGCCATGGAGCCTGATGGATGTGGTGGAGAATTAGGGAGAAAAGGATTAGAGAGAAAAGGAGCCACAGCCCAAGGTCACAGCCTCCATCATCGGCCTGCCCTGACCTGTTTCTACATCCTCCCAGCCTTTATCCACACATTCAGGCTGGTTTTATCCATCAGTTCCCCTGTTAACACCCATCTCTGCTGCGTTTTCCTGAGGAACCAGCTGGGCTTTAGCATTGGCAGCTCTGTTTAATGACTATGACTGGATTTTCTGAGGACACATCTTTTCTTGTATGTCTCTGTGTGCATACCCTGAACCCACGGGGCAATTTCAGTGAAATCTGGATGAGGACATAACATCCTGAAGTGTTTTCCACATTAGGGGTGAGACACTCAGCTCAGGAGAAGGCTGCAGAGCAAGCTCAGCCCTTGCTGAATACAGGAGGGAGATCTCATCAATGTTTGAAGCAGCATCATGAAGTAAACATCAATAAGCCTCAAAGCAGAAGAGGAATTCAGGTTGCATCATTTCTGATCCTGAGATAACAATGACTTGCTTTCAAAAAGTCATTCAAAGTCAGACCCACCAGGGCTCACCTATGAGATGTGTGATTGTGTCTGCGATGGCAAGAGCAATTTAATTTTTCCCCCCCCATCCTCCAACACTTCTTGTCATGGGACATATGTTTTGGGGCATGCTTTGCCACCAAACTCTGCAGGACCAGCATTTAACCCCACAGCCCATCTAAATGGCACCAGACTGATTGCAGAACAAAAAACAGCCATAGGATAGACCCTTGAACCCAGACTTCCACAATATATTTGGCTCTGGAGTTCTCCAGGCTTATCTGAAGGATATTTCACTTCATTTTCCCCAGGGGAATGACATTTGGCTTCCTGTTCTTCTGTGAAAGGGAAATCTGCTCTTCAGAAATATTTCTAGGGAGGATGACAAATGAATATTTCTCTTCTGTCAACATTTTAGTTTTAGTCTCGTCTAACATTGTTGAAATATCCAAGATGTTCCAGATTTTAGCTCTTTGAGCTTCGCAACTTCCCTTGATGTTTTGCATCCCGTTTCCTGCAGCCACTGAGGTAAGTGGAAGGCAGTGTGGGGGAGGATTACAGATGGTCACTCCAGAGCCTAGCACTTTTTGTTGTCTCATCTGCAGTTATTTCATCACCCCAGGCCTCACACTTCCTTTCAAATGTTCTACCTATTGCCCAGTGGCAAAGTGGTAAAAGAGAGAAACTAAGTAAGTAACAAGGGTTTTCCTCTCCCTGCTTTCAGTGCCCTACAGAAGGCACTGATCCTCTTGTCCAGAAGGTGCCTGCCCTCAACAGGATGTTTCCAAGCAACTAAATTACGCACCAGATTGCTGAGAGTCAATGGAAAGAATGATATCTCTCTGCAGGGAGAGCTACAGCTTTTACTCAGCATGTGGGGAATCGCTGGGGTGAACCAGTCAGATACACTCAGAGCAAGACCTCACTTCCATTCAGCAGCATTTTCTCCTGAGATGAAAATAATTCTCTAGAAAGCTATTGGCACCCAGGCTGAGATTTTCTCTGGATCTGGGCATCCAAATTACATATCCATGAAATTATAGTAGGCTGTTTTTAAAAAGTCAGTTCCTATCCAGCCTGCTTGTCTTCACATCCTGGATGCTACGCCCGAGCAGTGCTGCGAACATTAACTCTTCTCAAAATATTCTCAAATATTTTGGCAAGCAGCAGGGCAGAGAAAAAATGCAAAACACTCTGACTCAGTCCATGCTACCCCGAGTGAGTGGCAAAGGAAACTCAGTAGCCTCAAGGATTTGTCAGATACGGAACAAAACAACATGAAGATGTGTCCTGAGGAACATCTGCCAGTCTCAAAAGTGTGTGCACATCATAGTGGTTTTCTGACACCTTCAATAAGATCTCACTGTGTTCCCATGGGTACTGCAACTTTGATTTTCTGTGCTATCCTTCCTTTATAATGTATAGAGACCAGGCTGTTGTCTCTGCAACCAGTGAGGAGACATCACAGTAGGTTTTTGGAGGTACAGTGCAGATGTCCACGTTCCTTGCACATCCTTCTAAGGAAATAACTTGGTCTGGGAAGTTTTCTGAGCTTGCACACTGGTAGGAGTCCACCCCTGGCCTTTGTAACTCAGTGGTCATCCTTGGTGATGTTCCTTCACCTTTGCTTGGAAGCAAGGAACCCCCAAAGCCTTATTCAGACTGAGAACAGCAGGGTCTCTTTGTCTGGACCCCAACATTATGCTAAATGTTACCATGGTATCATCTGTTGAAATACCGTGGTATTTTAGACGTTCCAGGGAAACAAGGGAGACAGCTGGGTTTCTACTCACCTTCCCCTAAAGAGATTTCTTGTGAAAAGGGAAAGGAAATTCTGAGTTGAGGAAGAAAGTTAAAAAAAATATAAAATAAAGCTTTTTATCTGGTTTATAGAATAGTACAAAATGTCTAATAAAAACCATGAATCTGTTCATTCTTTGATTCAACACCATGAGTATTGGGTAGAAATTGAACCAGTGACTGGCACTCACAACATAAGCTTTGTTTTATGGTATAAATATCTGAAGCTATTCTTGAAGGAGGAATGAGCTGGAGTTTTTGTGACAGCACTAGTCAAAGGACAGCCCGTAGAAATGCAGAAACCCACGCAACCAAGACAGACATGGAACGAAACCAAACAAGAGGAAAAGGCAAAATGTTGTGATAAATGCACCAACTGTATTTAAGAAAAATTAGAAGCAATATTTTGCTTGTCTTTTTAAGTGACTTAATGATAGAGAAACATAGCAGAGACAGCCTTGCAATTGAAAACCTTCCATCTCTCCACAGGAGGGATTATCACAGGCTTTGATGTTGCTAGCACAGCTTCTACTAAACAACAGTACTCCTGAACTAATGAGTTTGCAAAGACATTTTCCAAACCATGTAGAGACATTACTATAAGAGGTAACAAGCTGCAATGGATTGGTCTTTACTTGGACCAGAGGTTTTATTGAGCTTTCAGAGAAAACCAGAACTTTTGAATTTTTTATTTTCCTCGTGAATTACAAGGAAAAAGCTGCAAATGGCATGGGTTTGACAATAAATAAATCTGGCTTTAGAACACCTAGTACCAAATAAAGGCTACTGTAGCTTCATAATACAAAACATCCGATAAAAATTCACTCTGCCATCTCAAATTTCTTCAAAAAAATGTGGGCAGGTTAATTTCATCTTGACAAACTTTAGGCTGGAACAAGTAATCACTGCTTCCACTGCTTAACTTGATGATAGACCTCTGTCATCCCAAAACCAAGCTTTAACCCAGCATGAAAACACAAAGCCAGACTGAACTTCATGGTGAGTGCTCACCTAATTCAATGGAAAAGTCTTTCTCATGCTTGTTTCTCTATACTTGATCTCAATCAAAATTGGTGTTGCTGAGCAGTGGGATTGTGGTCTCTGTGCTTTCGTACCTCTATCTGTGGTTTGAAACAGTTGTTTGGTTTTGTTTCATTTTGTTGTTGTTTTTTGTTTTGTTTTGTTTTGTTTTTTTCTTCTAAGGAATGCTTTAGAAAGATAAAGTAATTCAATGCGAAAACAGCAATCAATCATCATCACCAAAATATTAGCTTAGTTTGACTAGGGTCTATGTTGCAGTGATGTGCAAGGCTGCTGTGCAGATTTCCCCCAGACAGTTCACATATGCAAGCTGGGGTCATGTCTGCTACCACCAGGCCACCTCACTGGCACTGTGCTGAGTGAAAGCCACTTCTGCAGCATCCTTGTTAACGTGCCCAAGCCACTGGGTGGGTGATTGGAGAAACACAGCCAGCAGCTTCATGAACAGAGAGGGTGCAGAAGATCAGTCTTTTCTCAAACAAGCTTTTTAACCATTTTTGCCTGCAATTTCCTCCCTTTTGCTCCCCTGTGGTAGCATAACCCATTTTGGGAAACAAGATAACGCAAGACTCAACAGGCAATTACCCACTTCTCCACTGAGGTCCAAGGATTTTATTTGCAACCAACCTGTCTTCCAACTATATATAACCAAAACCACCAGTTATGTGTGAAAAAACAGGAGTTCTTTGCTATCTTTAAAATATATTCCTCTGTATCTGATGTCTTAATGTCAGAGGTTGTTCATTTCATTTCCTTTTGCCTGTCAGGATGCAGGGTTTCTTCTTAAATAATGCAGATAATTGCATTTGACAGCCACCTGCCAGCAGAAAATTTCACAGGTAAAAAAAGATAACCGTCAGTTTAAAAGTCACAATACCTATTTAATAGAGTTAGGAACTGTTCTTTAATAGCTTCTTGCTCTTTGAACAGTCCATTCCAGGGAGATGAATGTGTGTTTTTGGTAGCGAATGAAACTGATATGTGCAATTGGACTCAGTGAGTTTTTCATGTGATTTGAATAGGTTTTGTGAAATGTGCTTGTGTGTGCACAGTCCCTGCAAGACAAACCTGTGTATCTACATGCAAATAAAGAAAACAGCTACCTTCCACATTTCTCTTAGTTACTGCTTTTGCCCCATGCCACAGCATTTACTTTTCCTTTATTCTTCAAACATGGCTGGTAACAGCAACGCTTTCCAGTTCTTAAGTAGAGCTCTGTGTGTGCTGGCAAATTGCAAAGTATTTGGCAAAGGAAAAAGTCTGTGATTACCTCCATGTTGCCAATGAAGAAACTACTATAGGAGAGTAACATTGGAGGGTTATATCTTACTTGCAGGTTATTTCATTTCTCAGGTATCCTATTTGTAGTAACTTATAAATTATAAGAGAAAACTTCCCTTTCACTCAAATATTTTCAGGTACTCAGAAAAATAGCTATATAGGGCTACATAGGCCAAAATGAAAAGTCAATGAAATGAAACTGTCAATGAAAAGTTAAAATAATTAAAATATTTCATAGATCAAAAATCCTAAAATTATTTGAGTTCATCAAAAGCCTTATTTTAAGTACGTGATTTTTTTTTCTTTTTAATCCTGATCTTTTTTTTTTTTTTACCCACTAGTGCTGCTTTACTAATGACTTAGATCATATATGTAACGTTTCCATGAACCACAATAGCAAGCACCTCAGAAGTAGCTGTTTTGTGTAATGTTGTTTATTTAGTTTTATGCTACTCAAACTAGAAACAACAAAGCAAAACATCAGCTCAGGGATTCATGATCAGCAGAATGTGTTGCTCCCATTATTAGTTAAACAGTTAGCCTTTTTCTGTTTCCCAACACCATGAATTTCCCTCAAACAATTCAACACACCTGGACCCAGTTAGGAAGAAAAATATAAAACACCTCCTAAGTATTGCAATTAGATTTGTTCTGGCAACTTCTGCATCTGTATTCAAATGGCAATTGGCTTCTGGCACAAAAAATCATGCCAAAAGTAATGTTTTCTTTTGCATACAACATATGGAGCTTTTTCGCTGAACTCCACCATGCAGCATGCTTCTGGTAAGGCTCTGTCAGACCTGGGAGTGAGACAGCCCCACACTGCTAATTTCTGCTGGGACTTCCAAGGTGTTATCAGTGCTGCTAAATGGAGAGAGCAGCTGAACTATGATCACAAGTCATCCAAGTGGCTTTAAATGTCATCAAAATTACCTGCCAGCCAGAGGCTCCTACAAGAGGGATTTCTGATACAAATGTGATGGCCACAAGCAAACTCAAACTCAGCAGGTGGAAACAAGAAGGGAATTTATTGAAATGCAAAAGAAGGAGAATTCTCAATTTGCAAAGGCTTGCAGCCTGATGCTGTATCCAAAAGGGCAAACCTGTGTGTCACACTGTAGGTAGCACTACCCCTGGCTACCACATATGGTTTTATGGTGATTCAGCCAAGGCCTCAAGCACAAAAGATTTTCAACTCAAAGTTTGAAAATCACATGATGATAACGTTTGCAAAATTTTACATGGTTTCTGTTTGCTTTTAAATCTAAAGCACTTCTGGAGATGATTTTCAGGCTTCATTCATAATGTTGTCATATTATCAGGTTCAGAGTGAAGCATTTCCTTAGTGAAACTCTTTAGAAAATGAAACTAAACTGTCATGACCCAACCTCAGAACATATATTTTTTTCCTCTTTTTCAAAAAACTGAGGGTGGTAAACGATCCTTGGAGGGGAAGCAGTGTCCAGCCCCTTCTGCCCACTTGCCCACCTTCCAGCTGGTGACTTTGGGCCTGGGCCGCCTTGGTGAGGTGCCATGTAACATCAGGGCCTGATTACAGCAGACCAAATATATTGAGGAGTTTTGTTGTCCTTCCTCCAGGTCCGCAAAAACTCTGCTTTCTGGCTGGTTTAATAGGAAAGCCCTTTTGGGAGCGAGCCTGACAGAGACTGATGTAGGCCTAGAAAAACAGATTGGAAGGCCAGGGGAAGGAGACTGTACCTGCTGTGGGCTGGCTGGAAATAGCCACAGCTAAAGGTGGGAGAAAGTCATGAAGAAGAAATCAGGGCTCTGAAAATGGTGAAATGTTCAGTCCGGATGAGAAATTGGGTAATTTGAACTATAAATTAAAACAGTTCTTTCATGTCCAGAAGCTGGGCCAGCCACTCCTAACGAGTTGTAATGAGTCAATGCAGCTTGCAGGGGTTGAGAGCCTTCAGGGAATTCAGAACCAAAACCAGCACATGTTGGCTAGATGTAGATCTAGAAGCACAGCAGAAGCACCAGCAGAAAAGACTGGTCAGCTCAGCCCAAGAGTGAGAAGTTTGCTTTCCACCAAAGCATTTTCTACAGCCTCCTGCTCTCCTGAAGGAGAAAGAGAGCTGGGGCAGGAGCTGACATGGGCTGAGGAGATGCTGAGCCACCTTCACGTGTGTGTGAAAGGCTTCATATAGTTCAGCAGATGGCTCAAGATAAGGAGTAAGGAGAGTAATGGGAACTTTGACATCTTTTACAAGTAATTTCCTCAACTTCCTATCAACCCTACAGAGGTGGTTTGTGTAGGAGTGTAGGCTCTTCGTGTAGGCTCTTTTGCAGGTGGAGTTTTTCATTGTGTGCACAGCATTAAGTGCTGCAGAAATAGGAAGTTGTCTTTTTCTTCTGAGCAAACCAGTCCCTTTCAGACCTCTCATTTGGCCCCAGTTCATGCTTCTGTGGGCACAAGGCATCTCAAACAGCTTCCAGGGGCAGAAGATCTGTGTGAAGGGCACCCAGGTCATGCTGTATATCCCAGCATAATTTCTGGGAACAGCAGAAGTACCTCAGTCGACATGTTTAGAAAATGCCATTTTAGGTGCACCCTCAGCGAAAGCAGCTGTATTTTAAAAGCAGAGTCTTACAGTGGAAATGTTTGGAAACCTGAGACACAGCGTGGTTGGAGGCAGCTGTGCTGCAGGGGCAGGAGAAGACTGTACAACTGCTCTGTCTGTATAGACTCCTGCAAGAGCTTCATGATCCAGGAAGGGCATTCAGTGTCCTGAGTCTTGCATAAATCTGTTCATTAAAGTGAAATTTTGCTTGCCATCCAGAGCAGATACACTAAAACATTAATGGATCCATCCTCAGAAAGAGACTGGTTAGAGGTGAATTTTGGTCTTCTGATTTTTTTTCCCTCCTGAACTTTTGCTTTAACTCCCAGGTTGGAAAAATAAACCAGCAATGTTCACTTAAAAAAAAAAAAAGGAAAAAAAAAAAGGAAAAAAAGGCACAGATGGAGGACAGTTTGGGAGCCTTAAAGCATATCTTGGCCTCAGCTCTGTTCCAGACCCCTTAATATCGTCATTGACTGAGGTAGTTTTAATGGGCTTTAAAAAAAAAATAAATACATGAAAAGGGATGTTTCAATCAATGCACTATCTTTAATTCAATATTCATCCCAATTGATTTTCACTTCCAAGTTTCACTTCTGCATGAAACACAGCATTGTGTTAAGGAAGTTGTGGGGGAACTTGTAGGTTTTGGCAGCTGGAGTGAGGGGAAACTGTGGTTTTTAGATTAGAGGAAGGTGTGGGAATCCGCTCTTCAGCTGGCGGTCAGAGCAGCCGGGCTTGTATGTGTTGTTTGTGTGTGCTTTTGTTGCCAGCTCGTCAGAGTTGTTACCCAGCGGAGGTGAGCGGGATGTGAAGGCAGCCGCTTGCCCTGGGCCCATCAGTCCCTGTGGCGCTGCACCAGGATGGGGCCACCCGTGCTGAACCCCATCCTGAAGCACTGAGGAGCCACGAGAGCTAATACAACTCATCTGGAGGAAAATGCTTTGGGGGAGGTAGTTTCAAGCTTATCTCCATGTCCAGGAGGATGAAGTCTTTCCATTTGGTGACACGCAGGCTCACTGGACAGGGCAGGACCCTGCATGGGTCCCACTTCCCGCACCCCAAACCCAAAATGAGCTACAGCCACATTGGGATCTGCTTCATTTTCAGGTTGCTTTGATTTTCCATTCTTAACAGAGAGCCTCTGCCTTCGAGCCAGGTAATGGCACCACGCCATCCCGACATCCCTGAGCTCCTCCCCAGTGCTCCCCTGCCTCCTGATGAAGGCAAATGATTTCCAGGCACCATCCCAACCCAGTGCCCACATTAGCTGCCTGGGGAAAAGAAATCCCCTTTCCCAGCTGGGGCATCTCCATTTACAAGTCTGCCAAGCTCCTGAGGACCGCAGCTCTCGGGCAAACATATTTCCAGATATTTTCTGTGGCTGCACTGTATACTCTGTGATTCAGTCTCATGAGATATGCAGGGCTTTCCATGGCAACCACAGAGACAGCTTTCTTCTTAAAGAAACAGTAAGCAACAGCAAATGAAAAGTTTAAAATGAAATTATCAACCCATTTAAGGATATCAGGAAGCTTATCAAAACAAACTCTGCTCGCAGGAATGCAGCTCTGTCCCTGCAGGGAGCAGGGGAGCCGTGTTTGACAGACGTTTTCATGGTTCTGGACACATGTAAGAAAAAGGAAAATTGAAAGTAGAAGCCAATCAAACATGCATCCTGCTTGTACCTCACCTGTCTCTGCACCTCCTCACTTTGCCAAGCTGAGCCCCTCCCAGTTCCCTCACCAGCTCCTGGGGCCTGCTTTTGAGTTACATTTACACTCATTCCCACCAAAAATATGTGGTTTGCTTGTGCTTCACTACAATTGCCCAAATGCCAATCCACATGCCATCTTCACCATGAACCCAAGTCCTTCTCTTTTCCATTTCTTTCACCAACCATTAATGATCTCCATTTCTCTCTATCTCCTTTAGAGCTCATTTTTGTCTGAAGCTCAACAACGTTATCTCAACCACATCAATAGCTGTCCTTGCAATGCCTGGATCATTTATAATGGTCTGTGTAGCACTTTGTGCATTGTTACTCTGCTCTTTTAATGGGAGATGCTTTCAGTAGCTTTCTTCTTAATTTGGGGCTTGGTGAAAAAGGGAGGGAGTAATAACTCCTGAATTATTCTGCTGGCTGAATTATTCTATGACTGTTATATGTGCTAGATATCATTAGAGCTGTAATGGAAAATGGAAGTGTTGACAAATTACAAGGAAATTCAGAAAATGACAACAACACAAAGGGACTGAAAAGGACTAATTTAGTATTATTGAAATTTCTAAATATTCTCCCCAAGAAAGGGTATATAAAGGTTTTGTGGACTTTGCTAAATCCACAAAGGTGTCAAGGGCACAAGCAGAAGGAAAATATATGTTCAGGGTAGAGCTTGAAAAGCAAGTAAAATTCAGAGGATCATATTAAGAAGCAAAACCCTAAGATAAACCTTCAATTGAACTCTAGTGGCTCAAGGAGCTGCCGTGAAGGCAGGTGGCCAAAATCTCCCTATTGACACATTTCCTTATTACCAGTTTAGCAGGGCAATTATGAGCTGCAGCCTCCCACCACCCAGAAGAGAAACAGAGCAGCCATCTATAAAGCCTTCTAGGATAGCACAACTTCAACCCCTCTTGTCTGAAACACTTCTACCTGTAAATAACGGCACCCGTTGACTCAGGGATGTGAATTCATGCTTCAGTGTTACTGGAGCAGAGACCCTCTTCTTTCTCTTTCCTATGAGACTGTGCTGTGCTGCAACTCAGTGTTTACCCCCAGGGAAGTTCAGGGATGAGGCTCCCTGAAGTGATTGATTTCCCTGAAGAGATTTGTCCTCACCACAGGGAGATGAGGCTTCATCTGGAAGGCTTCTGGGAGTGCTCTGCCCAAGGAGCCAGCCCTCCATACCTGCCCACATGTAATAAGAGCTTGAATGCCTAAACCAAGGGCTGCCACAGCTACTCTCCTTCTTTAAGTAGCTCTAAATGCACATAGTCACCCACATCCATGGATGCTGAGAATCACAACCTAAAGCACTCTGGACTGCACACCTGGGAATTAAAGCTCAAGCTTTCAAGGATGCACCCTTACCAGAGGAAGAGTGGCATTTCCTTATGAGGGCAAATAATTACCCTGCCTGCATGTTTTGGGGCAAAACATTGTTGTGGTCATTTGGGAGGTAATCACATTTTTTAATTATATTTATTTATTTATTTATTTTTTACCAGTCAGAAGATGCAGTTGCAGGATAGAGTGGCATGATACACTAAATGCTATGGAGCAATTTGGAAAACAGGTTAGACATTTACTCCATGTCGCATGGAAACCAGAGGCAGGACCAGCAGCAGAGCCCTGGCATCCCCCAAATATAAGCTGTAACCACAAAACTATCCATCCTTCCTCCCACAGCTGCTCTTGTGCAGCTTCACTGGGGAAGGGAAAAAAGCTGTAAGTGCTCAATAACTGGAAAATGAACTTAGTAGCGAAAGCAAGTCTGTTTCCAAACTTTTAACTACGAAGGGTCAAGGCAGGGAAGAGGGTAAGCCTATAAAAACAGATAATCTGCAGTGTTCTGCTAACTGGGATATCCTATAATCTTTATAAGACAAATGTTTTCCAGCTAGAATATGTATTCATTCTTACAAAATATCTGGAGTAAGAACCACAATAAATTGTTGCAGCTCTTTGAAGTCTGCCAAGCTTCTGTGAGCTGGGCAGGCTGAGGACCAGCTCTGGAAAACTTTCTCTTCATTTGAGTATTAAAAGGGCTAATAAAACAATGAGGACATGGCAACTTCTGGAGGTTTTTCTTTAGTTGCCAAGGGACAATTTGGAAGTAAGCATGGTTTTTAATAGCACTCTTCACTCTAGTCCGTTAGGCGTACTTAGAGGACCAGTCGCAAAGAGCATCTCCTGCTGCTTTGCAGATTAATTACCCAACGTTTGCATGAAGTGCTGTGTCAGTGCTGTGTTATTGCTTCCAGTAGCACCACTCTGCAATGAGTGCGAGCAACAACTTTGAGAGGAACATCAGCACTTCTGCAATGTCTCTGTGTTTCTTGTAACTCTGGCAATAATGTCCTGCCCTCTGCTCCAGCAAGTGCCATTTCTCTACAGAGCTGTTGATAGGGGTGCTTGGTACGTGGTGGGATATATGGCTTTTTGTGCACACCAACAGACTGAATAGGCCTCAACGGACAAAGCCAGATACACCAAATCCTGCCTCTCTACTGTGTTAGCTGCCCAAAGTGTTTTTTGGTCTTTCATCTTCCATTTCCTGTGTAATCGGACCCTATATAATGATTCCTGTGGAATTCACATAGCCAGGGAGTCCAGAAACACCTAAATGTTAAGGTGAAAGCTGTTCTATATCCTGTGATGAATGTATGGATTCGGCCATGACTGTGGTTCCCTGCAGAGTATCCCTAGTGCTTGGTCACGGAATGCAAGATTTTAGGGTCAAAAATACCTGCTCCCCAACAGTGGCTAATGAGAACTGCAAAAGAGAATAATTTACATTTTTCCCAGTCCTTGGGACAATGTGATCTTTCTCTGCAGAAGTACATGTATATGTTTGTACAGTGGAAAGACATAAAAAGCCCTTTCTGTCCTTGCCTGTTTTACTCAAAAGCCAGTCATCATCACATCCTACACTCATGAGACGTGATCTGCGGTCTACTTGCATGTTCCCCTTTCTCCAGCTACCTTGAACTCCTGTTTGCACTGATATCCCGGTAAGACCCCAGCAAGGTGCAGCTCCACTCTCTACTTCTCCCTCCTCAGGGTATTACTTAACAGAATACCTTTGGCAGTTTTCCCTCCTGCATATGCAATGAACCAGGCTGTGCACATTCATCATAGTTTCCAGGACACAAAGGAAGATATGGAGCAGATCAGAATCAGTCCGTGTTTTCTAACCACCTTCATAGCAGAAGTCTGGGAGAAAAGAGGAAATAGTTCTGAGACCTGAGGTTCCTCTTTATTTCTATAAAAATTTCCTATGAAAGGGGTGTGCATTTTCCAAGGGAATGAGTTATTCACTCAACACTTGCACTAGGAAAGTCCTGTGGGGAAGAAAGATGGGAAGGGAACACTCAGAGAATATATATCCATCCACGGGAAGCTTATATTAATGCAAGGTCACAGCCTGTTGCTGAAATACACACGGAAACAAAATCCACTTTTATACTGCTTGCTGAAGGATTATGTTCCTAAAACAAGCATTGCAGAGAAGATGGAGCCAGACTTCTCTGAGGTGTATGATGAAAGGACAAGAGACAACTTGATCTAACTTTGAAGCTGGCCCAGCTTTGAGAGACCTTCAGAGGTCTCCACCGATGTTACTCTATTGTTCTACAATATATAAAAATAAAATGTAGAATGTCTATTAAGAGGTAACACGCTTTTTGAAGATGTCTGATTTTCTTCATTACTCAGCTTCTATTTAAAATCACCAATAACTCCCTGAAATTCTCCCTCAAATTATTTCCATTTAGCTCAAAAATTCCCTGGTTTTAATCAGAAGTCAAAATGAATCAGCTGTCTCTGCACAAGAGCATCAGCTCATTAGAAATACCCTGCTGTGTCAGATCTGCCATCCATCTCCTCCACCAGTGACAGTAGGAGATGCTATTCAGGGAGAACACACCAGCCAGATACTGCCTGTGGTTTATTTCCCTTGCACTTCCCCAGTCTCTACTCTCACTGGAACATGGATGTTTAAGGATATGTCCCCATCTGTTCCCTCTGGTTGCTGTTCACGGCCTGTTTCACAGTCTCCTCTAACATCAATACCAGAAGTTCACTTCATCCTATGTAAAGCAATTCTTTCTTTTATGTGTTTTTAAAAGATCTTCACCAGTTTCAGTGAGTGTCCAGTAGTTTCAGTACTGTGGGATGTGGTCAGTACCAGTTCTGCAGTCACACTGCCTACCACCTCCTGAATTTGTAAATCCCGATCAGATTCCCCCTCAACCTTCCCTTCAGACAGAAAAGTCCTGGCCTCTCTGATGCTATTTTGGCTGCCTTCCTCAGAACTTCCCCTAACTCTTTAATGGCCTTGAGATGCAGAAACCAGGATCACACACAAGACTCCTGGGCTGGGAGCACCAACAGTGCAGCAGCAAGAAGAGTCTTTGCCATGTCTGTAATATCCTTCCTGATGATGCCCTTTTATTTTTATGATGCCATTTAATTGACTTTCTTGGTTTCTATTTAACGTTAAGTCAGTGATTTCAAAGAGCTGTCACTGATGGCTCCAAGACATCTGTCCTGAGTTGTTTTTGTTTGTTACAAAAATCCATAAAGATACTTAAGAAAAAGAAAGCTCTGTGAGTAGGCGGTGTAATATCTGGACTACCTAGAACTACCTAACTCATTTTTAAATAATGAACTAATAAGATAAACAATTAAAAATAAAAAGCTTAGGACTACAATAAAAGTAATGCTTAGCTGCACACTTTTAACTCTGTACAATGTCAGTGAGATGGCTTTGTCTTTACCTACATTATCATGATATACCTCTCAAGCAATGCTTTTGTTCCATTACTACAGCTCAGTTTGTGTTTCCTTGCAGAGTTGTATTTTGTTCACCATACATTTTCCTTAGAAATTTTCCCACACTTTGTTCTCATACAATGTTTAGAAGAAATTATACTCTCACTGTACAGATCCTTAAAATATCAACACTAAGGTGTAGTACCTTGTTAAAGCAACGTGTGTTTTACCTGGACAGCAGGGATATTCCTGTACACTGGTCTGGAACATGGGTTATTTCTCATATTTGACCAATATACATTTTCCCCTTCTGTGCTCAGCACATAAGCATGATAGACCTATTTCTCCTGCAGAGTTTCTTTCCACTGACCAAATGCTTGTCAAGAGGTATACTTAAGGAAGATGTAACATACCTTTGAGATGTGCAAATCCACTCCAAGACTTTTCAAAAGAAGGGTGGTCTTCTGGGTGAGGAATTGATGAGTAATAATTATAGACTCCAAAAACAAAATTAGAAATGTATTGTGCCCTGAATAGGAACACATGTAAGAAAAGCTAGGCTATTAATCAGATAATAGACTACTATGACAATAGAGTGCAAATGAGTAGGAAAAGTTTACAGGGTGTTATCTGCAGCTAAACTAAAATAATATATCTACCTTTTGTGGTTATGCGATCATTCAATCACACCAGCCTACTGCTTGTGCAGGAGACGTTCACTCCCTCCATGTTTGGCAGCTGCTGAGTTCTGAGCAATTCAGATTATGCAGTCTGAATTTTTTAGTGACTTTTATTTTGCCATGTCCTACAATTATGAACCATTTGCTCTAAAAAGCTCTTAGTAGCTTTTATCATTGCTGCCTCTTTCATTGCCATAAAACAGAAACGTACACAACCTAAGGCTAATTTCTGCTCTGAGTTGGACAATAGATAAGTTATTATGGAGAAAGTTGAGTATGCAACTCATTTCAAAACCTGCCTCTGGGTCCTGAACACAAATTTAAAATGTTCTCATACTGACATCAGCCTGCAGAATATAAATAAAAGTGGGTGAAGGGCAGAATCATCCATCCTGGGATTCAAGCATCTCTCAAGGCAGTCCTGGTAGAGCAAACCTGAAGTCTGTCAAGCCATGATGAAGAGACATGGGAAACAACATGAATATAGAAACCTTCAGCATCAGTGAGAACAGCCAACTCTTGTATAACCCAATTTTCTCCTTCTCCTGAGAAAGGCCAGCTCATATCTGCACTGTCAGCATGCCAGTGTGGCAGAAACATTTCCCTGGTGCTGCTACATGGGAGCACTCAAAGCAAAGCCCGAGGAGTGAGGGCCACTGGGGATCTCTAAACCCATGCTCCTGCTCCCTGTAAACTTCTAGTTGCCCTGGTGGGTAATGTCCCTACGATATAACAGCAATGGAAAGCACACACCCAGGTTCCACAGAGGACCAGAACAGAAGAGTTTTATGTGATTATGCCTCTGATAACAAGGAGCTTGGACAACACAGAAGAAATTAAATCCTATATGAGGGATCACTTGGCTTGGGCACAGTCTGAACTCCTAGTCTGGGGACTCACCTGTCCAGCACCCATGCCAAATACTGAACTTAGCCTTTGTCACATCCCTCCAAAACTCCATTTTTAAAATAATCATGCCTTTGCTAAATAGGACACACACCTTTTTCATCCACTAAACAGCTTCACAGGCATACACAGAATGCAAAGGCTGATCCTAGAAATCACACCATGCAGGAAAAGGCAAGGGGAGCCAGAGGAGTTAGGACCCGGAGGCTTCACCGCAGACTGCAGCAAAGCCGCCTGAAAGCAATTAGCTCCTGCCTGCACAGGGATGTTGTCTTCTCTGCCTTTGAAATCACTGTGGTCAGGCCTGCCTGGGCTACCCTTATGGCAACTAGCTTTAAAAAAAAATATTATAAAAAATGTTAATAACCAGATTAGCCTATTGATATCACGAACCCAGCTATATGTGAATTAAGTACATCCCTCTTCAAGCTGTGAAGTTATTTAGTCAGGGCCACCACATCAGCAAGGAGAGGGAATATTTATTTTTTTAATGATGTCATGAGCAAGACCTGGAGTGGTGCTGCTGCTGCCGTAAGAGTCAGTGATTAAAACAAGATGATGTTTATCCAGAGCCAGCACTGAAACAAGTTGTTTAAAAGGGAAGTTTGTTTACAGCACAGTAGTACCTGGACTCCCCTGAACATAGGCCCTTTTCCAGGAGCCGTCTGCTCTGCAATGGGCAGAACTGTTTTAAAGTAGCTTGACATGGGGGCAGCACTGCTCAGTGAGGACAAACAGTCTGCTTGACCCTAACATCCTTCCTTTCCTCTTCATTTAGCAAAATCCTAATATCAATCAGGAAAGAAAATGAGTCTGGTTAGCTTTTCAGAGGTTATTTGTTATTAGAGCATTTCTTTTTTCACTCCCAACAAATTCCAGATGTCAGAGACTGTCAATGAAAGATGTCAAACAGTAGCAGGAATAGTCACATGGGAGGAGTCACAAATCCACCCCTTGTATTGGGACAAGAGTTCATCATGCAGATGCAAACTGAGTTCCAGGATGACTTAGGAGTCTTCTATAGCTCAAGCACAAAATAAATACATAAAATCATTAGAAAAGCCATAGTACTTGAAGACAAGGCACTGTCAATGAAGCTACTACAGTTTACACCTGGTGGAGACCTGATCCTACATCAGTGATGTTTCCCAGCTCATCTCTTGGTTTAAGGAAAGCTCTGACCAGTTCAGCATCACATGCTCTTATAAGCCGATATGCTTGCCTTACTTACACTGTACTCTGTGCGTCTCTAAGTTTCTGGTGTTCATAACTGCTTGAAGAACACAACAAGCCTCTTCAGAACCACTTCCCCATCTTACACATTCAGCTTTCCCTCTGTATTTCAGTGCTATCACCTTTCATCAGTGTAATAGAAAAATAGCCATCATAAGGGATACATCAGCCTTGTTTCTCTTTGCTGGGAGAAACATGCCTTAATCCAAGGGCTGACTACTGCCGTAGTAGGGTCAACAGTACAGCAAATAGCCTTTACTCCATTTCTGTTAGGTTCATTCTGTTCTCGTGAGGAAAACCCTTTGTGTCTTCTCTTAAACACCAGTCTGTGCCTTGCCATTCACAGGCATGCAAAAACAAGTGATGTTATTGCACAAGCCCATATCATACCCAGCTGTGGACACTGTTCTAGTTCATTTGGAAAAACATACGCCACATCTGGCAAGACTGGTATTCCTTTTATTAAAAACAATGAGCTATATTTTGGTCTGACTCCTGTTTTGCTGAAGATGTGCAGCTGTTAAATATAATGCATGTGAGTATTAAATAGCGCTTTCTCCGTCCTAGTGTGAGTACACACATGTGTGGAACTGGCAATTCTTCCTGCCTTTTTTAAAGACAAAAGGGAAGTATTTTAGCTTGGGACAACATGAGAAGAACTTGGACAACTGGCTGAATTTGTGAGCGAGAGGGAAGTTCTCTCAGCTGTGCTGTGAAGTGTGGCCAGATACCCTTGGGCAGACTTGTCACACAAACGTGGAGAAAAACAATCCATTGCTCCTTGCCTCTGCCATCATTCTTATTTGGCAAGATAATTTTCACCAAATAAAATAACTGCTGACACCGTTCCATATAAGCAGACTGCAGAAAGGTAGCCCTCAGAGGCCATGTCTGACACCAGGTGGTGCATGAGATAAGGAAAATGATGGCTGTAGATGGCTGTAGACATCCCACATCTGCCTAAGAAACCTTATGGACACATTGCAGCTCTTCCTGGCAGCAGCAAATTCCAAAATAAAGCATGAGGAAAACATGAACACGAGGAAAAGTTCTCCAAGGTTGAACAATACTCTGTGTGTCCATTGCAGTTATATGCAACATCAGCGAGCATCCTCGCCAGGCCACTGCAGTGCATAGTACATCATGCTGTAAGAGAAGCAGAGTCTTGGGTTACTTCAACCACAGGACTGCTTTGCTGGTCAAGTCCTCTTAGTCTGATGGTTTTGTTGTGGCAGGCAGCTGGGCACCACACATCTCAGAAAGGTAAAAGCAAGGTAAGGTAAAGGTAAAAGAACCCATGGGTTGAGATAAGGACAGTTCACCAGGTAAAGCAAAAGCCACACACACAGGCAAAGCAAAGCAAAACAAGGAATCCCTTCACCCATCCCACTGGCAAACAGATGCCAGCCACCCCCAGGCCAGCAGGGCTCACCACGTAGCAGTGCCTTGGGAAGACAAACGCCACTGCTCCCAGTGCCCCCTGCCTCATTCTTTCCCCCAGCTGCCATCACTGCGCATCCTCATGGTGTGGGATGTCTCTTTGGGCATTTGGGGCCAGCTGTCCTGGCTGTGTCCCCTCCAGCTCCTGGGGCACTGGGAGTGCCCCCCCTCGCTGGCAGGGCAGCACAAGGAGCTGGGGAGTCCTTGGCTCTGAGTGAGCACTGCTCTGCCACTACTGAAACATCCATGTGCTGGCACCATTATTTTCATCAAAAATCCCAAACACAGCATCCACACAAGACTCTAGGAAGAAGATTAACTCTATCCCAAAACCATGAAATAGCTATGCTGTCTAAGTCATCTTTATGTTGGTATAATAAAACCAATTCCTTGAGGGAAAGAGCCATGCCGTTTGAAGGTTTTGATTTTTGTGTTTGCTTTTTGATTTTTCCAGTAAGAATTCCCATAACATGGGGCAGGAGAACAGAGCTGTTAAGGCCAAACATTTGTGCCCAGCCCTGACATAACTAAGCAGGCACAAGGGCACAATGGGGAGGGATACAATTTACCTGGGATGTTCTTCAACTGGGGCAAGACCCCAGGAAAAATGTTGGGGCTGTACCAGCATGGCCAACATGGTCAAAAGAAAAAAACTGATGAGTGCTGTGCTTTCTGAAGTACTGCAGAAACATGAATGAGAATGCCTACTCCTCCTGCAAGTAAATATGCAGATTACCTCTTTTACTCCCCTCTTTATGGGTCACTATTTAATTTCATTGCTTGGAATAAAGTCCAGGACAACATCTTGGGGAAAATATCCCATAACAACAGGTCCTCACTGGTCTGCAGTTCCCTGCCTTGGGACATTATCAGGAAAAAACAAATTGTTGACCTGGAGTGCAGAATCTTAAGTGTGATATTTTTAAAGAAATTAAGATCCTAGCCCAGTCAGTTGAAAGAAAAAAACATTCCACATATGAACCCCTTAGCTGGACTTTATTTTATATTCAAAAGAAATATTTTCTCCTTATCTAATCTCATTGCAATCAAATCTTAAGTTACATCCAACATAAATGTCAATTCCATTAATTATTTTTGCACAGTCCAACACAGCAGACACCTCCTAATAATTTTGTTGTTATCATGGGAATATTTTTCACTACCTAATTTCTTCTCATAGCTGTCACACATCCAGAAATCCCAGTCTTCCCCAGATCTCTGCAATGTTACCATGAGCCTGCAGTAAAAATACTGCACTCAACAGAAGTGGAAAGCAAAATATTTAGGGCACCTTAGAATAAATCAAGCTGAAATAAGGCTTTGTTTGTCAACCACATGCTTCTTTAAATTTAATTCTGGGAAGAAAAAAAAAACTTAATGTTTAAGATTTTGCTCAGTCTGTGATCTGCCACTTAGGTAAGCTCAGTAATGCAGGTGTTTTGATAGAGAAACTGGGTCAAGTTTCTCTGAGATCTGAGCAAGGCCTCAGATGTTACTTAGCATTGTAGGAGTCTGTGGTACTTCCAGGCAGCGTGGGGAGAAGATGACGCAGAGGCAGAGCCATATTCATGTGGGTACCACAGTAGACAGTGGTAGCAGCTGGGGGAAAGTGTCTACAGACCTTTAATTTGCATGTCTCTCTTCCCTGTCCTTTGGAAATTGGCTCTGAGAGCTGTGTCGAGGTGCCCTCCCAAAAGAGCTGATTTGCATCTAGCAAAGAGCAATAGAAAATGAAGAAGACTTTCAGTTGTTCTCTATTTTGGTTTCATATATCACCCACTTAATTCAGAAAATAATTGCACCACAAAGCTTCCAGCAAGATGAAAATCATCTTCTTCAAAATGAGTCAAGACACATCAGACAGGGCACAAACCAGACAAGAGCTACTTCCTTCATCAGAGGCCTCCGCTTCTCCCCTGGCAGCCAGCAAACCATCATGAGACCTTCCAAGCCTTGGGCTCATCTTGCATGGTGCAGGGCAGCCCTGAGAAACAGTCCCTGACATCTTCAACCAGAAACTGCTCCCCTTCACCCTGAATGGGAAGCTGGGTCATGCTGAGAGCAGGAGAGGAGGTCCCAGCAGAGTTTCCATCAGGGTGCACACCCCAGCCATAGCCCATAAGAAAACATATTGAGATCTGTGGTTGTGGAACAACCTGGAGCAACACTGGCCTGTGACAAAAAAAGGGCCAAAGACCCTTTGTATAAGGTTACTACCCAAGTGGTCTGCTGTTTCCAATCCATTTCAGGCGAAAAATGAAGGATCTGCTCTTGCTTCAGCAGCCTCTCCATTCAGGACTCGCTGACCCAGCTCTGCTGGTGACAAAACATTTCCAGGCAAAAAGCTCCTTCTTGACTCAAAACCCCTGACAGGAAAACAGAAGGAGCCTGTGAGCATGACCATTCTCCGCGTGCATGGCACATGACTCACCTTCTTTACAAATCTCTTTTCCAGAATAAGAATAAGGAAAAAAAAAAAAAAAAAAAAAAAAAAAAAAAAAAAAAGGAAAGGAAAGAAAGAAAAGAAAAGAAAAGAAAAAAAAAAAGAAAAAAAAAAGAGGAAGTAGAGGAAGTAGAGCAAGAAGGCAAGAAGAAACCCTCAGAAACAGCAAGAAAATAAGCTGAGACCAGAGATATAAAAACAGCTGTCTGCTACAGACAGATCTACAATTCTTCATTACAATATTGTTACATAAGGTTATTGTGAAGAAGCTTTGAAAACACAGACACCAGCACAATGCGATGCAAGTTAGTGTTTGCAAGAGTAGTGGATCTCAGCATACAGGAGCCTGATATTAATAAGGTATCTGTCAGGCCACATTCACACTGCAAACTTCTTAGTGACCTGCAAAAAGCACCCAAGAGAGAGGGTAAATGAGATTCTGAGCTTTGTGTCAGTGCAACTTATATCCTGCTAGCAGCAAAGTTAAACTTAGCTGAATGCCTCTGCCAAACCCCAAGCCCCTGCCTGGAGTCCTCGCATGGGCAGTGGCCACAGAGAGCTACATCTGGCCACTGCTACTCTTGGCAGTATACAAAAATTTGGTCCCTGTTTTAGCCTGCTCCACCATGGGCTCCTCCATGGGCTGCAGCGTGGAGATCTGCTCCATGTGGGACCCATGGGCTGCAGGGGGACAGCCTGCTCCACCAGGGGCCTCTCCACAGGCCACAGGGGAACTGCTGCTGCCTGCCTCGAGCACCTCCTGCCCTGCTGGCTCTTGTCTAACTATGGGCAATTTCTGCCCACATGAGCCCACAGCTTCCGCTCTTCTCCCAGACGCCAACCCCTGCGGCCCCCACTACCAAAACCTGGCCACATAAACCCAGGACAGCGTGGAGAGTTGGTATCTCCCTATTAATGTAATGCGGGGAGGTGCCTCACAAGCTCAGTTACAGATGGCGAACAGGAGACGACTCCCGTTCCCACATGCTGGCATACACTGCACCACAGCTGTCTATGAACCCCTGACTCTTCCTCTGAGGATGCCCAGATCTGGTGATTTCCAGAATGAAGCTAGCCACCAGATTTCCATTTGAATCAAAATCAACAGTGATCTGGAGCAATTGAAATATGTTGCTACATTGGTCTGATTCCATAATTTCCCAATATTTCTGTCAGCTTAAGCTTTGTCATTATTATATTGCTTCAAGCAATGGGGTTTCCCCTCCCTTACTGGGCCTGACATGGGACATCCATCCAAAATCCAACATGTAAAGCAATTGACTGAAGGAAACATCAGTAGAAAGATATGAAAGGGAAATAAAATAGTGTTCAGAAAAACAGCAAAATGAAACTACCTCAGCAGCCCTGAGCTTTTCACACTTGTGCTAGCAAAGATAAATTCCCTAGTCAGTTCTGGAGTGCTGAACAGATGGAAAGGGCACTTTTTACCCTATACCTGAGCTAAGTATAAATAAATGCCAGCTGTCCTTCATGTAAGCACACAGTCTAAGGAAGGGGACCCCTATCCTTACAGCTTCTCTGAGGAGTCTGTGCAGAGCAAACGCGAGCCAACTACTGTGATCCTTTGGGAATCACACTGAGAGAAGAGAGAAGACCTCTGCTGTCATTAGGATGGCAGAATATGCTGCATGTATGCCCAGGAGGAGAAGGACTCTCTAGACACTTTCCCCACTCCCCAAAAGAGGCAACAGCTTTTCCTCTACTGCTGCTGCCATGTGGTTTGGGCTGAAATCTTGCAGCCTCCTCCTCCAGCAGCTGAGCAGACAAACCGCAGGCCAGCCACTTTCTCTGTGTCTCCATTTTCCTCTTAGCAGAAAGGATAATAAAATTACCCAGCACTCAGGAATGCTGCAGCTTTAATTCATTAATATCTATAAGGAGCTTAGAGATCCTCAGCCATAAGGGGCTCTGGAAATGCCAGCGGAAACGCTTTGCATCTTGTCACTCTACTCCAGCTTTCAAAATTTCCCTACTGAATCCACTGATTCAAACAGTTTGAGCTCTAAATTTTCTGACTTGGCAAATTCGAATCAGCTGTTCACAGGGATGTGAGGAGTGAAAACGCGATCTTTGTCAGCGAGAGGAAACGGGGAGCAGCACTAGTCTATCTGCATGCTGCATGAGTCAGCCACAGTTTGTGCACCTGCTGTGACTTACAAATCTGAATGCACTTGGAGATGCTGGTTTTGCAAACAGATGGATTTTGTAAATCCTGTTAACGTTTCTGTGTGTAAGAGCTTCCCAGCAGAAAAGGAGCATGTCCATGTGAGTATTGGATCCACTTACCCTTATAGATTTTAAAATAGTGGCTTCATTTTACTCAGGCTGGAGATATAAATAGATTTATTGTAGAGTGGGCATTCTGGTTGTGTTTGTGAGAATGGTGACTTTCAGGAAATTAAATTTTAGATTAGCTGCTCTAAGCTATAAGAAGGGGAGAAGAGGAGAGATGTGTGTCTCTAAAGACAAATCGGTTCTGGAGGGCTCAGTTCAACCATACTCCAACAAAATAACAAGCTTGGAGACAACACGGGGTCTGTGTGCATAAACTGCTTGTTGTGCTCACTCTCAATCATAGGGTTTTATTCCAAAAAAGTTAGTGGAATGTGTTTGTTCTCACAATGTTTAAGCAGCTTAGGCAGGGAAAATTGCATAATGCTTTTCCTACGTAAGCTTTCAGTATCTGACTTGTACTGGACTCTTTTGCTCTGTGCTTCTACAGCCTCCTTTTGCATGGGATAGGGCCAGAGAGGTAAACAAGGAAGCCAAGCCCAATAAGAAGGGGGAAGAGGCCCTAGAGAAATGCAGAGGGGCAGCAGAAGCACAGCATGCGCGGCAGCAGTTTACATGCAAAACTGCTGAGATTCTTCCATTCGTCTGCACAGCAAGACTGCTATGGAGCTGGTCAGGCACATGCCACATCTGGCTGTGCCAGCCATCATCCCCAAATCTACTGGCCATTCTGAATTAACCCAAAATGCACAATAAACAAGAAATGGAAAGGGAAAAAGATCAGTAATCTTCAGCAGTCACAACAGGAAACTGTCACCCCCACAGGTGACCTCTCATGGCTAGTGGGCCTCAGCAGAGGGTTTAATTTTGGCAATAGTTTGAGAAGATGAGGTGGAAGACTTGTCCTTTTGCTCTTTTCTGAAGGGACATTCACACCTGTAGGTAGAACAGTGACCAGCACTAAGGCAGTGAAGTGGCAGCTGTGTCATGGTCTGACAATGAAGGAGATGAGCAGAAGTTGGTTTAAATGTTGGTGTCCAACGGGCAGAACCCACCTGTAAGACTCACCTCCATTAGGGAGACATAAAGTCCTGGTACTTCCCCACATTGCTGTGATCATCAGTTATTTAATGCCTGCCATATACTGTAAAATCCTAACTGTTTTTATCGGAATTTATTATATGGGCAATTAACATAGGCAATCCCATTACCGCTAATGGGATTTATCTGACTAAATCTCACATGTGTTATTCTCCTAGAAAAACAAGCGATCAAGTTTTTGGCTTAGCCTAAGTTTCCAAAGATAAATGTATTCACTCATTTATTACTAACTACACAGCTTGTGGCCATGTGGTGTGAGTATAAACAAGCTGAGCAAATGTCTAGTATGGGAAGGAATAAAATGTTAACGCAAATAATTGATTTGGTGATCTCTTTGCAGCCAGCGAGACAGATATTTCATTGCCAGGTCTGCCTATGTAAAACAGTAATTGTGTGATTATCACTTAATGACTGGAGTTCATTTCTTTTCCTTCCCAATCACAAAAGCTGTGTGGATCTGCTCAGAACATATTGATAATTTCAGGATATTTATGCAAACAAATCTGAAACCACAGCAGCCAGCTCAGGCTGTATTTATGTCTCTGCATTGACACGGAGGAGACCTTGCCAATAAAGATGTCTCCAGCAGAATGGGGCAGAGCAAGACCAAGGAGAGAGGGCAGCATCTGAGCTGTTACCCCTCAAAAATACTAAATCATGAGGTTACGTCCATCCAGAGGAGGATGGCTGGGGTGATACTGCAGTTAAAATGAGGGGACAATGGCATACACAGATGCTGAGCATATGGAGCAGCCCCCACTTGCGTACAGCTCCTACCCCTGATCACAGGTGTTAATCAAATGAGACTGCTGCAGCAAACCCCACCTTATACAGCACCCCAAACAATTCTCCAATCCACTGATGGCCACAGAAATCTTGCTTTGAAAAGTGGTTTCCTGGTTCACTCTACATGACAGTCTGAAACATTTTAAAGCTTGCTGAGCAAGGCTGCTCTTCATCCCAAGGACTCAGTGTCTGGACCCTACCTGTGTAGGCATGCTTTTCAACACATCACAGCTCCAGCTATTATTTTGCTCTTGGCTACTTCTGGAGCACTTCCCAGTCCTGGAAGATCTGACCCTCACCACCACTTAGACTGCCAGAAGTGGTGCTGTTGAGTACCATGATGAGGATTTTAAAATGCGTAAGGGGTTAAGCACCCACCTCCTAAAGTTTTTCAGGAAGAGGACAGTTAATTCCTTTAGTTATGCTCACTTGTAAGCATAGAGTGTCTCTGCACACAGCATGTCACAAGGACACTCTCAGGCATACAGCATTGAACTCTGTGAGCATGCCTACATCCCTACTCATCACGTGGCCCTGGACAAGATATATGTAAGCTTGGTGCCAAAGTCACTGCAGATACTTTTTCTTGTTCTGCAGGAGGAAAATCCTAAAAAAGAACAAGCTATAGATATGTATAAATATTCATCTGGCATTGAAAAGAAATGCATAGAGGCATCTAGAGTTGGTTTCCATCTGTTAGTGAAGATCCCAAGTGTTGTTACTGGAAGCAGAACCCAACTGGCTCATCTGCCCCTACTGTGTTACACATCCTCTGTCGAAGCAGTGTGCCTGTTTCCTGGCCCGGGTCTGTGTTATCAGTTGAACTGTGTCTAGGTGATGGGCTTTGTCATGAGCAGGACCAGTGCAAGTGCTTTGACTCTGTAGGCAGATGATGACCTCAGTGTATTGCAGTGAGATATGGATGGAGGGAGCTACACATCCCTCCTGGTCTATCTCCTCACCCCTCAGGTTAATGTCCGGGAGTGGAGGAGCCAGACCCACCATGGCAGCTAGAATCAGTGTTGTTACACAACCTAGATGTAAAAAAAAACTATGCTTGGGTCAAGGGCAAAATCTGCATTGGTAAATAAAACAAGCCAGAATACTTTGGGTTCAGAGGAGAACCACAAAAATGATTAAATGGCTGGAACGCTTCTCCTAAGAATAAAGGCTGAGAGAGCTGGGATTGTTTAGCCTGGAGAACAGAAGGTTCCCAGGAGGCCTTATATCAGCCTTTCAATAATTAAAAGGGACTTATAGGAAAGAAGGATAGATAATTTTTACCAGGGTCTGTAGTGATAGGACAGGGAGTCTGTAGTGATAGGACAGGAAGTAAAAGTTTTAAACTAAAATACAATAGATTTAGACATAAGAGATTGGATATAAGGAAGAAAATCTTTACTATAAGGGTGGTGAGGCACTGGAATGGGTTGCCCAGAGAAGCTATGGGTACTCCATCCCTGGAAGTGTACAAGGCCAGGTGGGATAGAGCTTTGAGCAACCTGGTCTGGTGGGAGGTATCTCTGCCTATGGCAGGGAGGTTGGAACTAGATGATCTTTAAGGTCCCTTCCAAACTAAACCATTCTATGATTCTGATTTACATCTGCTTAAGGGCAAATGAAGTGATGCAGATCATGTCCTTTGAGCTCTGCACCCCCAAACCAGAACACCTCCCTCCTTGCTTCTTGCTGGTCCTGGTCTCCTCTGAGCAGTGCTGCCAGGCTTCCTGGGACGATGCTGGTTGGATAACATCAAAAACCTTTAACACAATATTCTAATTAATGGGTTACCAGGGACGGTTTCCAGCCTGTGCCCTGGCCCTGTGTGTCTCCCTAGTTGTAGCCAAAGGGGCTGACTTGGGAGTCAAGTCCAAAGCTGAATATTCTCAGCACCGCGGGTTTTGCTGAGCCTGTGAGTCTAAACTGGGAATTCCCAATGGGACCTGAATTCCCCTGCAGTTAATAAGGGAGTCTGGAGACCGTGTACTGTCCCACTTACAGCCCATTTTCACTGGACAGGCAGTGAGCCCAGATGGCTGGTTTTGATATAAAACATGTTTTCCCTATTTTTGTCTCTCCTTCCCTGCCACTTGTATGTTTGCTTCACCCGACTATGACTCCCTGCTTATTGCAGTCATGTAGACGTAGTGAGACAGCCACAAATGCGAGGCTTAATACCTGAGTTTGATCCAGTACACCACTGCAGAGCAGTACTAACCAGCAACACAAGACTGTGTATGTGGTAAAGGAGATGGATAGAAATCTCTCTAAATACATCTTTGAAAAACAGGGAAAATAATCTACATAAGTCTTTTTTTTTTTTTTTCTGGTTTTGAATTTCCGATTGATACTACTGTAGGAGGACATGCAAAAAAATGTAGGTGTCCTGCTGGATTAAATTTGGAGGCAACTGATGATGCCACGTTACATTATAAATAACTTCTCTCTAAAACAGTTTAATTTATTCTTATGTTTTCTCTTTTCCTTAAAATCCTGGGGCTGAGCTCAATAAACTGATAGAAGAACTCCCACTCCCTTCAGCAAATTTTGGATCAGGTCCTGTGGGATTAGCCCACATGAGCTTTACAGAGCAAGTACATGCACGCAGCAGCAACAGATTAATGAGGCCATTTCTGTGACCAAGCATTTGCCGACAGGGGTTAAGTTTCCATGGCCAAGCACTAACAGACTTAAGTCATCATCTTAATAGCCTGCACATCCATTATATTGAAAGTGAAATGAGCACATCTGGGTGCCTAGAGTTGCAAATGATTAATAAAGAAAAAAAAAAAAAAGGCAGATAACTGAGTGGTAAAGTGAAGAAACTATATAAAGAGTATGTACATGTAAATGTCATTCAAAGAGTCATGCTCAAAGTTTGAGAATCTGTGAGTCCAGTGAGTGCTGTGTATTCTTGCACAAACATGTTCCACTGACAAATGAGCCCAGTATTTGATGTCCATTTGAGCACTGGTGTCAGTGCTGACACAGAAATGTAATTCCTGCTGGCTTTGGTAGGAGCTGCTTGTACATGATGGAGAGCAGCATGTGAGCAGTAGGGTCCAGTTTGAACCACCTAATGTGAGGAAATTGGGAATTAAGTCTAATAACTGACTGCAAGCACAGAGAGAAGGTTTAAATAAACATGCTTCAGTGCAGGGACAGGCGATATGTTTGGAAATCTGGGCAGGCTCTTTCTGCCGTCTGTGTTTTGTTTCTGAATCCAATGCTATCATAATGAATAAGCTGTTTGCTCTTTCGACTGCACACCACATGACAGCTAGTTTCCATCCAAAAGCTTTGGCCCCTGCATGTAAATTGATCCTGTAAAGTTAACTCCTTTGTTCAAGAGGTTAAGTATGCGATGTATCAATCGGGCTTTTTGTGTAAAAGCCATAGAATGATATACTTTTTGAGCCATATGTGTATTGCAGAATAATTTGCACGAGAGGTATGTGGAGGAGCAAAGATGGATCATACAAAAAATGTAGGCTCCAGTTCAAGAAAGCATCCATTTAGAATGGAGCGGAATTTAAGCATATGCTTAACTCCCACTGAAATACAGCTTCTAATCACGTTTGAGGTTAAGCGTGTGGTTAATGCTGGCCCAGCAGGGAGGGATTTAGGCACATGTTTAAAATCTCTGAACTGGGCAGGGGTTACCTAAAGGCTTCCTGAGTCTGCACTGACAAGACCAGTGATCCAAATTTGCACCCAGCCTCCAGCAAAAGTGCCAGATAGAGCCACAAGGGAAAGAAAAAGTCTGAAGGAAACAGGATGATCAGGAGACACTTCAGAAGGGCCAAACATGCGAGTTGGGTTTCACCCTGTATGTGAGACATGGTTATTACACCTCCCTGGGATGCAGCAGTGCAGCTAGAAGATGAGGACACGGGGGGCTTCACCATTCTGCATGAATCCTCTGCTTACAGGCTGGGGCAGGTGAATGCTGAGGACACCAGACAGGACTCCAGGAGATCCATGTTGTTCTGATCCACATGTTGGACATGACCTAGGGCTACATTCCTTCTGCAGCATAGTGACTCTAGCATGCATCCCAGCCTCTCAGGTGGAGATGGAGGACCAGGAGATACTCACAGACACAGGGGGCTACAGAAGTCCCTTTTACAGGTAGAAAAGTACCTCCATCCTATGTCCTGGTTGCTATCACTGTAAAGATATTCAAGATATTCCAGAGAATACGAAGGGCTTCTGTAAAAGTAGCTTTGCCACGATGAGGAACTCAGAATGAACCACAAGGGAAAAAGGAATCTTCTTTGCAGGAAACAGTACTGTCTTTGCATTGTCTTCTTCAGTGAAACCCACGTTGCCTAGGTAGAATGACGTCTCCTCTGACATCTTAATCCCCGCCGCCTACCCTGCTGGCAGCGGGATCATATGCATCTTTGGCAACAGACAATTGGCATTTTCAAAACATGTTAAATTCTTCCCTTCTGCTGCAGTGCATCTGGACACAGAACATACTGGCAGCCTCGCTCAATGTTATCATTTTATTAGAAACTCTTGAAGAAGCATATTTGTCTTATCCCTTCAGCTTTTTGTTATTTCTCTCTGGTAGCAAGAAGGAACAGCGAGCAAGGTACTTCCCAAAGAAAATAAAGGCACAGCCTCTGCCCTGCAGAGCCATCAATCCCTTTAAGATCCTTTGCAGTGTTGTGAAATAAGAGAATCAGAAAATCTAATCCCACCGTTGTGAAAATGTGAAGGTACTTTTAATATTTCTTTTTTGTGTGTGTCTCTGTGTGTGCGTGAGTGTATTTAACCTTCGTCTTTTTAAAAAGGAAGTTTATTTTTTTCCATTGTAATGGGGTAGATTGGGAAAAGTAATGCTCTCCTTGATTTCACTGCCTTAATCCTGTTCCTGCTCCAAGGCAGAGTGATGTATCAGTTGTAGTGCTGAGCACCTACCATGTTCTTCCTCCTCTCTGCTCCTGGATTAAGCAATTTCTACAGACACCAGAGCAAAGTCTGGGGTCATTACCAACTCTAGGGGCTTGTACTGATTTCAGGAGCATTGTTGGGCTTTTGTCTGATCTAATCTAGCACAGCTCCACTGCCTGTCCAGAGCCCTAATAGTTCCTGCCAGGTGGGGATCTGGCCCTCAGCCTCTGTTAATTATCATAATCATTCAGAGATGAAGAATACGTTTATCACAAAGCAGAGAGAGACCCGTCAGCTGCATGAGCTGCCAAAAGGGAAGGTGTTTGCTCGTCTCGGCTCCAAGGGGTATCACCTCAGTGACACAGGGCACAGATCTGCCAGGAGCAGGTTGTTCCCACTGATGCTAACCGGAGGCGATGGAAAGAGACTAGACAGCTCTTCCGAGTCCCTCCCTGCCCTATTTTTCTGTGATGTCTGTTATTTAACAAGGGATCAAGCTTTCCCTGTTGGTACAAATTATACCACCCGAGGCCAGGCAGTGTGTGTTACAGGAGCAGAGAGCTCAGCAGGCTCAATTTATGGCATGGTTTTGAGCATGAAGTTCAGTTTCTGGGGCCAGGAGCTATGGAGGGGGGGACCAGGAGCTCCCAGGGTAGTTGGAGCTTCATCAGTGCATGATGAAGGTGATGGACAAATTGAGGCCAGCTGAATTTCCCCCTGCATTTCGCTGGCTGGTTTGGGAGGTTTTGCATGGATTAGGGGAGGATTTGTCAGGCTGCAGTGCCAAGACTGTTGATTCACAGAATCCTTTTTATTTTTCAACTGTGTCAGAGTTCCCTAGCTGGCATCTCTCTCCCCAAACCTGCCCAGTCAGTGGAAAAGGAAGATTTATTTCCAGCCTTTGTTTTACAGCTGGGGTGAGGAGAGGCTTCTTTTGTCTGACTTTAAGGAGATGCCTCCTCCTCTTCCTGAGCATGCAGCCCATGCAGGCCTTCCTGCCAGCGCTGGGGCAAGTGGGGGATGCTGGCAATTTTCCCTTGGCACAAGGGCATCGATACCAACATGAGACACCCCCCTCCCAGATGCACACGTGCCTGTCTGTTGACTGCTGCAGGAGCTGCCTGCATATTTTAGGAGACAATTAGGCTAAGGCAGTGCCTACTGCCTATTCACTCTTTGTCTCCACCCTGGGGAGCAGGAGGAATGATTTATTAAGACTTAACATCTTCTGGCTTTGGTCAGCTGTGGTGTGAAAATAGCTTCATTGAAGGCAATTAGTATTGAGCCCTAATTAAAACCAAAATGGTTACTGCACTTAGAGCACAGCCTCAGAGCAGGAGAAAGAGGAAAGCAGGCAATGGGGAACAGGCAGGGGCACAGCTCCAGCCACCCCAAGCTGCCTGCTCACCCCCAGCTCATGTGAGGGCCAAGGGTGGGCAGCCCCTGGCCATGTTCAGCCCTTCTCAGGGGCTTCCCCAGCAAGAAAAAAGTAGGAAAGTGTCCGCACAGCTCTGTTGGGGCTGAGAGTGACCTGAAAGGCTGGAGAGAGCCCAGCTGGGGCAGCCGGTGTGCATCCAGACAGCACAGGAGAGACTAGTGCTCCCTGCGGCAAATCATCACTAATCCTCTGAAAGCAGAGACAAAATCTAAACAAGGGATGCAGCCTGAGCTTGCTCGAGTGGCTTTGTTCAGCCTCTGGCACCTGCCCAAGTGGGGCTGGGTAATCCTCCAGCACTCCCACAAGGTTTGCCTCAGCAGAAGGCCCGGCATCCCCCAGGCTGCGCGCCCCTTTGTGCCAGGCCTCAGGCCTCCAGTGCTGCCTGCAGCCCGGCATGGAGCCCCCTCATTAAAAATGTGATTTTTCCACCCTTGTGCTTGGCCCTGTGTCAGGTTCTTTTAGCGACTCTGAATGAGAGAGTGTTTTGTGCCTGGGACTTCTCCAGCACTGAGGCCAACTGATTTGGGATAACCTGCACTTATAGTCCCACAGTTTTTCCCTCCAAAACACTGTAACCTCTTCTGGGTGTCCTGCTGGGAAAGGTGTCTGCTCCATGCTGGTTCCTGAGGTATGCTGGAGACTTTTTCTAACAATATAACAGTGGAGACAAGTGCCAGCCCTTTGGGAAATCCCCTGATACTTTTAAATTTATTAGTCAGGATGTAGATTAGATGTCTTCAGTACATTCAGGTGACAACAGGACTTCTGTGATTGAAGTTGCAGCTCCGCAACACTAATAGTGTAGGGGAATTGTGTAGGGCTGCTGGTCAGGGGAAAACAGTCCCTGCTTGAGCCAAAGACGTTATGAATGTGAGCATGAGTCTACTCAGCACCTCCACTTCCATCACATCAGTGGCCATGGGGCTCTCAGTGCACACCCACACATCCACTGAGCATCACAACACATTGCGCGCCGTTGTCATGCCCACACCTCCCACACCACCCATTTGCACTGCCCATGCAAGTGCCTGTGCGTTCACTGCATGCCAGACCTGGGAGAGGGCTGACCAGAAATCCAAAGCAATCCTAGCCTGCACACATTATAAATTGCTTCTTGTGGAAAATAGATCACTGCAACTGCTAGGAAAATTTGGATCTGGAGTCTGGTCATTGCACTCATTTAGAGCTATGTTAAAGTAAAATATACTTCAGTTAAGTATCCATGTGCCTTACTGTAGCTTAATAAATCAGATGACACATTGCAGTCAATTAAACCAACAGAATGACAGTAAACAGTAATATATGGTGTGTGGTACAATATGCAGTCATGTCTGCTGTGGTAAGAGGAACTCATCAAAGAGCCTGTACTAAAGCAGGCAGTGTCACTCAGTTCTGGTAAGATTTCCAAATAAAGAAGAAGCTTCCTTATTTGAGGTTTCAATAAAAGTTAGGTTCCTTTTCCTACAAGGAACTGATAAATGCCATCATCCGTCCAAGTTATTCTGAGATGTTTTTCACCTCAGGTCTGCTTGCCTCTCTATGAATCATTTCCCCAGAATTATGTGCATGTATTTAAAATGTGTTCTTGGTGTATTTAAAATCTTGAGCTAATTGCCAGCTTGGGGTTCCTTCAGCATAGACTAACAAAAAGATTTTTAAGATTAACTGTTTTATTATTAGCAAGGATTAGATCTTCAGCTGTATAAACTGGGTCAGTATCATTGCAAATACAGATATGATCCTTATCTCACTAGCACACAACTTTAGCCTTAAACTACAGTGCCTTTTTCTGCATCCTGAGAGAAATCCACTGGGATGCATAACACATTCTGTATCTTAGTGCGGGGGAGAAATTGTCATAGCACCTGCCCTAGAGCCCATGGAAGGCAACAAAAAGCCATGCTTTGATTTTAGGATCAGGCCTATGCCTGGTACAGCAAAGCAGGTAGTTAACTTTAACCATGTACCTCATTTTCAAGACTTTGGGAGGGTGTGGAGGAGGAATACTTTTAATTTTGACAGGACGTTACAAATAAAATGCTATTTAATGAATAGAAAATCTGTTGAATTCAGGAGGCAGTTATGTTTTTGTCTAGAGTTCCTTATCCTTGAAGATCCTCTAGTTTCACCAATGTTTAATTCAGCGGGAGTTTTCCACAGAGAAAATCTGTCATTTATTTTTCCTTACGGTACCTACTGAGCAAATATAGAGAAAATAAAGTTTACCATGGCACAAAGGAGACTTGAAGTCACTTTTCAATTACTTGATGTTACAAATATCTGGAGCTGTGACTGGTCTCTCATGCCCACAGCTAAGTATGTTTATTGAAAAATCCTGTGCTACGTGAGCAAATGAGATGGGGGCAATGTGTTACTCAAAGCTTTTCATTATTACTTTTTTTTTTTATTTTTAATTTCTTCATTTGTCTGCCTTGATTTTTAAAAGGTTGACTCACAAAAAGTATGTCTTTGCTAGTCAAAACAGAGCTGTATCCTCAAAATTACCACATCTGGTCCAAACTAAATCTTGATCTGTGCATGTGCTTTCTCCAAGCCCCAGACTTTTTCAGATTCAGGACAGTGATTCAGACTCATCTTTCTAATGAAGATTAATTACATATGGGTTTCATTGTGGTTTCAGAGACCTAAAAGGCAGCAGAGAGACCAGCAGATGCAGATTCTTAGACGGGGAAGACTCAAGGGTGCACATATAGCTTTATAGGCCTAGTTATTATGTGCAAGAACATTATAGATTTTTTGTATATGCCTTTGCCTAATTGGGTGACTAATTATCCAGATACTGAATTACATAAAGAATGGAGAAAGAGGGTCAAAAAGAGGCAGAAGAGAAGAATATAAATTCCTCCATACACAGTCTATGTTCCTGAATCCCATATACCTATGCTGTTCCCTCCCTACTGTGGGTGTCCGTCCACACCTGCTGTTCAGGCACATCTTCATGCACACAGGTGTACATTGCTAGGTAATACAAGTCCAGACTCCTATGTGCTATCTGGATATGTCCAGCTTTGAAACTAGAGCCTTGTTATCAAAGGTGGTGGATAATGATAACTAACATAAAAATCAGATTCAAGATGAGATTTTACGCCTGGAGTTATCCCAGCAGTGTAGGGGACCTTCCACAGTTTTGGAGTGGCTGCTTCAAAATGCATGTTTTAATTCAGTGCCCTGGGTCAGTCTACAGCTAGCGTTTCTTTTCCAATTATTGTTGTGAGCGGATAAAATATATTTTAATATCTTTGTGCTAAGAGTCCTATCTCAAAAGAGAGCAGTATTTCTACTGCACTGCAAGACCATTACATTTATTTGCACAATTCACTTAACTCTGGTCCATGATATTGCCAGAAGCCCTTGATGGAATTATAGTTCCATAATTATAGCTTTATAAATTACAAGCCTTAATAGCTTAAGGGCCAGATTCTCACTTGCAATAAATCATAAGAGCTTCATTGATTTTATTGAAGTATATGGAGGTATGTCAGCTTACACCAGCTGAAAAACAAGGTGAGATCTTCACACTTTGAAGTCATTGGGAGTTCTGCCATCAATTTAAAGGCATCCAGAAATTAACCTTTGGTCCTCATTTTTCACAGCCACTTTGCTACCATGAACTGCATCAATACAATAAATTGTTGAAGATAATGGTATCACAAACCAAGATGATGTTGCTAACTAAAATCTGTCATTACCACTCACGCTTTAAAAGGTTGAGCACTAAAAGGGTATGATTCTCTACCACCTTCGACTCGCTTTGTATAGACAACACAGTAATAGATCCTGAACTTCAGCGATATCCTAACATCTTTTTATGGATGGCTTTGAATATGAATACATATAAAAGTTTCAGAATATCTCACTGCTCACTCATAGCTAATTTATTGTTCATGCATGAACCTGTGTGAAGAACAGGTTAATGACTGGAAGATAGGCATCATTTCAAATGGTCAGCAAATGGATGGATCAGTTAACTCCAATCCTCTAGAAAACTGCAGAGCATTCTGCCAAGAAGCCAGTGGAAGAGAAGGACAAAATACAGAGCATGGGAGGAAGGATTGCATTGGATTAAATAAATATAACATATTTATGTAAGTAGTGAAAGTCATTCACTGCCATGGGTTATATTTGACCTAGCAGAGATCACTCAGGATGGAGTGATCTTTCACTTCACTTCACTTTCACTTAAACAATAAGAATACACTGCTCAGTGTTTCCCATTAAAGTAATGTATATAGCACTTACATAGTGTCTGTGTGTTTTAATGACCATAATACTTCAGTGGGCTTATATTTGGCTATCCATATGTTCAGGTATGGAAACAGACCTACTGAAATTTTCAGTCCAAAATAGCTATTGATCTTTTTGGCAACTAAAATTTGCACACCTGTGTTCTGCCCAAGATTTTGCAGGGAGTCAATTTTGGCAGGCACATCGGAGATCAGCAGTTCCTAAGTCCAAGTAATGAACACTTGATTACAATTTATTTCCTCTGAATGTAATTCCCTTAAATATCAAAATAGGTTCTCCAGAGGAGGATTATTAGGGGTCTGTTAAGGATAGGAAAGTACAAGCCCAAAGTTGCTAGCAGATGAGGTGGCTGTGACGTAGGCGAAGGAAGGCATAAAATGTTTATCCCTTTAAGCCATGGTGATTGATGAAAGGTAAGCTTGAGAGTGTTCTCCTGAGACTGTTCCTGTGTTGCACTTTTCTGGTTTTCCTTTCCTCTCTGTTTATGGTTACAACTGTATTATTTGTCCCTCAGCTAAGATAAACATAACTTCCCCACTTTTGAATCCGTTATAACAAATTTACTTCTTTCACTCAGGAAAAGAAAAAAAAAATATCTTTATCTGTTGCTTCTTGACAGCTCCAACACAGAAAGATAAGAGAAGGCTGGTAAAAACATTGAACTTCTCAGAAAAGAGGAATCTGTGGTCATGAAACAGGCAGGTGATAATGAGCTCCTTGCCCCAGGGCAGGCTGTGCTCTCCTTGGGGAAGCTGGAGCAACTGGCATACCAGTTCAGCTCTGATGCATCAAAGGTGGCATTTGAGAAGGTCATTGCTTCGACTTGTGTCAGGACCATGACAAATAAAAATCAAAGATTGAAAATCAAGAAAATTGTGAAGTGCTGCAACCAAGTCCCATCCAAGGAGTAGATAACTGAGAAGTTAATAGCAGGTGGCTAAACAGAACTTTCAATGGACATATTAATTTAGACAATGATGTGCTGATGCCATAAACTACCCTGCAAAGGTAGAGCAGCCTGATCATGGTGGGTAGCTGGAGTCCTGCATCCACTACAGCCTCAAATGCAACAGCATAGAGAAGCCCACTCCTGCAAGCACTCCTGAACACACATGCTTTCATGTTATCAAGGCCTTAAAAGTAACGTGACAGTGATCTTCAAAGTGAATTGATAAAGTCAATCTGGAGATCTTCAAAAGTCATCTGGATGCAGCCCTTGGCAACCTTCTCTAGGTAGCCCTGCATGAGCAGATAACCTCCAGAAGTCCCTTCCAGCCTTAACCATTTTGTGATGCTGTGATTCTGTAATTTGAGGGCCCAATTTCTCCACTGTTGCTTGGAAGATGTATTAAGCACAGTTTATTCTCAGTCTTTCAGTGTTGCATATGCCTTTGCTCATTGTACTGATGGATGAGAGTGGAGTTTCCACAAACTCCCTGTGAGGCTATGATGAATACAGCCCCAAGCACTGCATTTTCTGGGTACCATGTATTAACAGAGCATTAACGAGGAGAACGTTAATTACACATTGCCACTACTACTCACCCAAAAGGAATTCAGCCTGACAAAACACCATCATAAAAAGGAAGGCATTTAGGAACAAATCTATGCATGTGACATACATAAATAATTTCTATCCTGACTATGCAAGCCTTGTGTGGCTTGTAGCTGGCTGCCAAGGTCTCTGCAGCACCATCAAGCACACCCTCAGGTGACGGTCCAGTGGCTCTGGTTGCCACTTAATGAGTGCTGACAGGAAGATTAGAACAAAACCACAAAATACCCTCTGATAACTTTTCTAGAATTAAAACCTGCCCTTCTGGTGAAGCTATATGCTCGAGTTCTTTTTCTCTTGCTAATTCCATTTTTAGCCAAGCTTCAACTTTTCAGTGACCATGGGCCAAGGCATCTGGATATCTGGGGTTAGCAATGTGCTGTGAGGACATGGCTACCTGATTCCCTGCCCGTTTGCATCCCCAGAGCATCCCAACCTACTACTTTTACTCATCCACCCCCAAGAGAAGGAGACCAAGAGGTCCAGTGTGCCACGTCTGGGCCTGCATAAGATGCTGCAGCATGCAGAAACAGCAAGGACAGCTCTCAGTTATGGAGAGGTACATTTGGTTTCTGTTCAGACCAGCTGTTTAATTGAACACTGATGGCATCCATCTCCAGGGCATGAACAAGAGCGTAGCTATCACCACCACCACTACCAGATGGTTGAATTGCTGTTCAGGAGAGCAAAATGACCTGTATTTTCAAATCCATACAAATGAGGCAGCAAGTTACGTTGAGCAGCTGGCTGCTTTACCAAAACGGGATATTGTTAATTTATGCACACACCCGGTGTGCAGCCTAGTGTGAGAGTTGTGACTTTGGGTTAAAGCCACCACCATTTTACAAATTGTGCACAATCACTCGTAATATTTTCAAAATACAAAGTACAGTTTGCACTCTGTTGCCTGTTCTGCACAACCCTTTCATTACAGAAACATCTGTTAGAAGCGCTTTAGCTAAAGATTTGTCAGAGTTTCCATTATAAACCACTACATTCAAGGGGTTACTGCAACTCAGCCATAAAAAGTTGCTCCAGGCTCAAACTTGGCATAAAAGGTCTCCAGTGGGAGATTTTTTTTTCCCCCTAAAACTAAAATGTTAAAGTACATACAGTTAAACAAAAGAAATTCACTTTCTCTTGGATACTGCCTCTCCCAAATCTGTATGTGTTAGACATATATGTACATATATTGTGCATCAACCTTTAAAAGTAAACTATTTATTAATTTATTTATTTGATTATTTATTAAAATAAGGTCACTAATTCACAGACTTACTGATTTATTTAAAAAGAAAAAAATTAAATAAAAACAAGTGGACAGCTGATTTCAAATAGAAAAACAAAACAAAACAAAAATAATAAAAAAATAATCCATCCATGCTAGGGCAGCAGTAGTTTTAGGACGTTTATTCACCCCCAGCTGTAACTAGCTTTCCTCTTGCAAGCAATGTGTTCACTCCTGCGCTGGCACTAGGGTCCAATGACCAAAATGACCTGAGGGTGGGCAGAGACAATATTTCTTTTAAGGGGCAGTCTGCTCCAGCAGGATGGAGGAGATTAGCAGAAGGATGTTAAGCAGGAGGAAACATGCTTGTTTAGAGAAGATAATCAAGGGGGAGGGGTTCCCCATACTGTACTGATCAAAGCAGCTAAGGTGATCCATGAACAGTGGCAGACAAAAATCCTCTGTGCAGCCTGGGGATGACAAAGAAGAGGTAGAAATCACAGGAGAGCTCAATTTAGGTTTGCAGGTAAAGGAAGGTTAAGCACAGCTAAGATTCAGGAGACCTTGGAACTGAGGAAGGGCTCGTTTGTCGGGCTTGAGCATATGAGCAGTGGGAATGGTCAGCCAGTCAGGGCTCCTCAGTGCTCCCTGAGTTTCACCCACATGGGAGAGCCGAGAGCCACCATGCCCAAATGGTGAGGCAACGATAGCCCTTCCTTACAGAACGGGTGAAGCTCTTGTTACACCATTCATTGTGCTACCCCCAGCAGCTGCAGCTACAGACCTCAGTGCTGATTCTGCAGGAATTTAAGCCCAGGAGTAATCCCATTTAAATTAATGGGATTATGCCTCAGAAGTGTAGAGTTAAGCACATGTGTATGCGTTTGCTGGTGCAGGCCTCGGGCAACAAGCATGCTTGCAGAGTGCCCTGCCTGCAGCATTGCTCTCTGTGCATCAGTCCTGGTGGCTCCATCCATCAGGCAGTATGGCTCCAGCGTGAGCATTAAGGTCTCTAAGGAAAACCCCAAAACTGAGGGAAATCACACGATGATTCACTGAGTGGCACCCTTTCCTCTGAGTCAGTCCTGAACAAAAGTCCCAGCCTGGCCTTGAGATGGGAAAGTACTGGTGGATGTGCCGTCCCCTGGAGGAGATGGAAAACAAACATCCTGCCCATGACTGCCACATAAGGTCTCAGCAGCTTTCTCGGAGAGTTCAGTTTTTAGCCCTTGTGTTGCTGGCCAAGATCCAGCTGCTGTAATTTCAGCTTTCTGGTTTGCACTCCCCACATGGGCTCCTGTTCTCTCTTGGTCTCGGCTGGATTTCTGAACACCAATAAGCAGCTGCAGCGGCTCCAGTGGGTGAGGGAAGGTGCCTCTGTACACACAACAGACAACCTGGGATCAATCAGGGAATGAGTACGATGTGAAGAAACACTGCTTCCTTCACTTGCACTGAGTAGTGCTTTAATTTGCATTAAAATCAGATATTGCTCTGCATGGCGAACTCCAGAAAAAAATGGCACCTTGGCATTCATCGATGTTGGAATAACTGTTACATTACATGTTAACAGTTCCCTTCAATCCCCTCAAAAGCTTCAGCTCTAACTGAGCTCAGAGAAGAGGTGAGAACATGGTACAGCATCTTATGTGGGTAACGCACGTATTGTGTTTTCCTGCCCATGGACGTAAAAGAGGAAAATTTCTCTGCTGCATTTTGTTATCAGCATGCAGCATGCTTGGGAGGCTTCTGATTCTTGGGAGCTGGCCAACCTCCTCCAGTGCTCTGGAGTCAACACGGCCATTGCCTGATGCCCTGTGGCACACCAAGTCATGAGCATCAGGAGCTCCTCAGAAGGAAGAGCTCAGATAAGGAGTCAGCCACTTAAGTCACAGGTTATCTGAAGTTAAGCCTACCCAGAGTTTCATTCCTCTCTCCTGTTTTCTGTAACCTTCTTATAAACCATCAACAAGTTTCTTAGATCAAGAATGCTCAGATGAACTCTCATATTATTAATTATTATTATGAAATCATGAACATCCTCTTAATTAGAGAGAATGTCCCAAATGAGAAAACTTTGACTGGATTGCTCCCAGCAATGGTTGCTTTATGCCAACCGTTCAGGTACACATTTTGTCTGATTCAACAACTCTTCTTGAAAACATAAATAAATTTTTAAAAGCTGACAATGAAAGTTGACAGTAAGTAGTTGGGGAGCTGGAGCAGACATCAGCTAATAGGAATTTCCTGCTGTTACTACATGTAGTTCTACCTATAATCACTGTCACATTATTTTCTTAACCTAGATTGTCCTACATGGCACGATAGGAACAGACATTTGACAGGTCCTAAAGAAACCTTCTAGAATAGACCAGGCATTAAAGATTTGCCTTTGTTGTAAGAAGAGAATAATGTTCACAAAAGTTACATACATTTCCATGTATTAATATATTTTCCTGGGCAGTCATAGCTAATGTCAACTTCATGTATCATTCCACTCTGAAATTTCCAACATGCCCATCTCTATTAGTCCAAGAAAAAGATGGGTCCTTTTCTTTTTACACTTTCCTTACATAAATACATAAAAGGGCTAAAAATCATGTTTTTAAAATGGATGGAGGTTGATGTGAATCTGTTATGTTAACAAGAAACAATATGGTATTTCCACATGTAATTAGACTATGTTAATTAGTCTACAGTCTATCATGCCAAGAAATGATAGAAACAACTTCTTAACTATATAAAAGTGGCAGGGGTTTTGTTAATGTTTTGTCTTCAGAGAAAAAACAACTCACATTTCCATCTGGATCCAACTCAGCTGCTGTGAAAGAGCAGCATCAGCAACCAGAATAGCAGAAGCAGCAAAGAGTCAGAGTTCAGTTCCCAGTGCCATCCTGTTGTTTCTGCAAGAACAGGGCAAACGATCCTGGAAAAATACAGCAGAGTGCATCAGGGAGAGGTGTTACACTTGGCTGTAAAGCCCTCTCCTAAGTAATCACTGGGGGTGTTGACTTGCCTTTCTTTTATTTTGGTTATTAAATATGATCTGTGATCCTGTTAGCACTTTGCATGTCACACGGAAGTTTCACACCAGAAAAGGACTGGGATGGAGATTCCTTAGCTGTGGTCCACAGTGTACCGGTGAGCTCACTGTTCCTGTGGTATGCTGGCTTTCATCCTGGATTTTACTTGGGAGGAACAGAGCCAAGGGAAGGAGAAGAGATGAGATAAACAGCAAAAGCAGAAACCATGGTCAACTTTTACAGGAAGGTCAATACCCATATTCCTCTAAAGGCCTCTTAAAAAGAGGCACAAATGCTTTTTCAGTATGGTTTTCCATGTAATGTAAATTGCCACAGGGATGTTACACAATGACTCGGAGGATAAGTGCCCATGAGGCAATTTCTTTATTGAGATGTGGAGCTCATCGCAGAAAAGCTGGAAAACACCTGTAGGCGTGGGAATAAGTTTCTACTCTTGCTGGAATAAATACACCCTGGACATGGTGCGGGCTTTTTAAGGTCCCACTTTACAACATTTATTTCTGTCTGTCCTCTGAAAAGCCTTTTCATTTTTTTTTTTCACGGCTGAGAAAATATGTGTGGCTGCTAGCAGAAGAGAAAACATTTATCCACATAGTTAAGGTGGCCCTCAGTGAAGATAAGCTGAATGACATCAGCAAAGTGAGGCAACAAATGTGTGAAATGCAAGTTTATGCTAATCCTGAGATGTTGTGCTAGAATTGGCTTTCGATGCACCAAGGTATTTTCCCCAACCACCATATTTGGCATATTGCCCATGAATATAATAAAAAGCATAGCACTAAAGGCTTCACATGGCTGACCTGAAAATCATAGAAGTTGAGGAAAGTTTTCTGTTCATTCCAGTGGTCTTCAGATGGCAATTTTTGCAGGGAGCACCACTGATTACTAAAATATCCTCAACCATGTCAAAACCCAGAGAAAATTATCACACTAAACTGCATCTGCTCACAACTGCCACATTATATACATTAGCTGTCTGTCTCAGGCTGACCTATTTTAAATAATTATTTCTTTATGGAAGTTTAAAGGCTTGAGTCATTCCAGATGATGAAGCTGCAGAGAAAACTCCCTCTCCACCTCCTCTCCCCACCCCCATGTTACAGCATTGTGGAGGCCTTTTTCATGGAGCTTCATTCCTTCCATCCATTAAAAGAATTTGAAACTTGTCATTAAAATGGCTTTTCAGACAGAAGTGTGCCTTTTGTCACATCTTTGAATGCCAGCATAAATGTAGACAAAATTAAGCTTTAGCAACCAAAATTGCCCCAAATACTTTTGGTATTGAGCGTTTGCTGGACACTTGTCTGAGAGCTACAAAGCTCACTTCTGCCAAGAAGTGAGGGAAGAAAAATCACAGATGATACAAAGAGTGAGAAACACATATCCTACAGGGAAGGGAAGAAACTCAGTGGTCAAAGATGGGGAAGAGGCAGGTTTGTAATATTCAGTATATTCCACTGCATACATCAAATCTTCATTTTTTCTGTGCAGACTTTCACAGCCTTTCCTTCCTCCTGTGGCTTTTACTACCCAAGAAGGAATTGTCTTGGAGAGGCAGAACAAAAAGCTGAAAACTGAACGGAGTGTGGGTGTGAGGGGGTTTATGTGTGCTTTGGTTTCAAAGCTTTGGCCTGAAAAGAGATATTTGCGTTAACAGACTACAAAAGATGGATGATTTGCTGCACTGAAAAAGTTAGAAACTCCTGCAACGTCAACACAGTTCATTGAAAGTTAAAAGGGGGGCGTGTTATTTTTAGGTGCTAAGTAATTCACATTTTGTGTTTAAAATAAAATATTCAGCTGTATCATTATGAGTCATTTTTGCTCAGATAGTTTACTAAAATATTCTCCTTATGTAATACTATCATCCAACATACCTGGGATCTCTATTTTAATATAAAGTCCATGTACACCAGAAAGTCTGCAGATATATTTGTATTCTTAAGCAAATAATAACAAAGCAAAACAATATTTCAGGTATAGTCACTATTAGCAAGTTGTAAAATGTTGACTTCTCTCGCTATATATTCAAATAGTCTATGTCTTCTCTATTATTACTTTTTCTCTGCAGTTTATGTGCTGTATGCCTGCAGCCAGGAACATGTGTTTCCAATTATCCAAGCTTTCCAAACCAGCTTTGCGTTCAATAGCAACTTCTTTTTTTAAGGTACAGCTCCTCCTCCCACAGAAGTTAATATTCCTCTTCTTTTTCACATAGCAAACAGCAGTGGCTCTTGATTCCAGGCCCATTTTAGAAATCATTTAATTTGGAGCTCCCCTAGACAAGAATGTATTCTCATCTAAACTTATTGTACACTTTACGAGACAAAACCAGGGTTTCATATTGAAGGTATACAGAGTGCTGAAGAAAGAGGGGGAAAACTGATGTCATCCAGTCTGCTTTTTATGATATTTTCTCTAGTTTCCTATACAGTGAAGAATCAGTTGACCAGTAGAGTGATAATAATAGAAATGTTAGATGTCGTAAGCATCTCATGCTTACCATACATGCTCAGGCCTTACAAATCCCATCCCTATAGCAACCTGTGACATGTACCATATCCGAATGATGTGTTGTAAGGTCATGAACTGTCATTTTCCCCTTTTGTACATGGAGAATTTCAGGCAGACAGATGTTTAATTCTGTGTTGGCTTAGGCCTCAAGCTTGCATGTGACACTTCTGATCATCTACATCACTGAGATGTTGACCTGCTCACAGGCTTCAGTCTGAAGGAAGACTGGGGGCTCACTACCCAAGGAATTCAGGCTCAGAACTGCAAATTGACAGTGCAAATATAACAAACATAAGGCTTGTACGGAGAAAATCAACCCCAAACCAAAGCATAGTTTATAACAGTAAGAGACACAGACAGGGAGACCAAGGCAGTGTCTCACCTGAGCCGGAGATATGGGGTGATGTATGAGGAAAGTGGGGTTAGTGCATATCCCTGGATCTGGCTCCAGGTTAGGATGAAGCCAAAACACAACCAGACACAGAAATTTGGAAGTGACCTGAGGTTTGACAGTTAAGATGAAGCCTGTGTGAGTGACCTGAGGCAAAAAGAATAGCTTGAACTCTGTAATATTCACTAAATAACCACTGCATGTTACAGCTCCTGAGGAGGAGAAGTGGAGAGGGAGGTGCTGGTCTCTGCTCTGTGGTAACCAGTGACAGGACATGAGGGAATGGCACAAACCTGCCCCAAGGGAGGTTCAGACTGCATATATGGAAACATTTCTTTACCCTGAGGGTGGTCAAGCACTGGAACAGGCTTCCTAGAGAGATGTTTGATGCTCCATGCCTGTCAGTGTTCAAGAGGCATTTGGACAATGCCCTCATTAATAATGCTTTAAGTTTTGGTTCGCCCTGAAGAAGTCAGGCAGTTGGACCTGGTGATCTTTGAAGGTCCAGCTGAACTATTCTGAATTACAATCTATATAACATCAACAGAATCTGCTTCCTGTGTATGGAAAGATGATTGGAGAGAGATCAGAAGCAGGAAGCCACCCTGAACTTCATCAGCACTTCTGTGTTGGAGTGTGGTGCAGGCCTCAGGCAGCAGAAAAGCTGGTCTGTGTTTGTGAGGCTGCTAGGAACAGGTTATAAACCTTTAAAACCTTTATAAAACCTTTATAAATCCTTTAGTCACTGAGTAACCAAAGATCAAACAGCAGATTACTCATCTGACCACCACGTGATGAAAAGTGTATGATCCCTCATTTGTATGAGAAGCACTGCCTGAACATTACTCCACAGTAGCCTGAGCACCGGGGATACAGGAACCTTCTGGAAAACAAAGCCAGCAGGACAGTGTATGTTGCAACTAGAAGGCACAAAAGCAAGACATTGACCCCAAAAGGAGTCACTGTGTTGCCCACCAGCAAACATGCTGGAACAGCAGGTTGCAAATGTTGTATGACCCTCCTCCACACACGTGCTCTGTAGCCCTACAGCAGATGTGCAGTGAGCATGGTGTGCTGCAGTGTTTGAAACTTCTTATGATAACATGGTAGAGTGGAAGTGAGATAGAGGAATGTGATCCTGAATGAGCCAGGATGAATGCTTCAGCCCACTCCCAGGGGGCATGTGAGTGAGATGTGGGCAGCCACTGCCTCTCACAGAAGAGCTGAAGGCATGTCTCCTGAGGAGAAGCCTATAACCAGAGCATAACCAGTCAAGAGTGAAGCAATGGGGATTATGATGGCGATGAGACATCTACAGAGCATGTTCCTCCTTTGGGGAAGTGCTGCAGTCCTTCCATGACAATACCAAGTCTCTTTCCTAATCATTGCATTCTTCTCCCCATGAGCCATCACACCTCCGTGGTGATGGTCCCACATGCTTTTGTAGAGAGGAGGGGAGCTGCAGCCCCTCTGATCATGAGATGTGGCACTTTCTGACTCATCAGATCTAATGGAGGCAACCACACTGTTTTCCCAGTCACAGATGTTGTCACAATGGTCATCACCTATTTCCCAACAAAAGCCATGAATGGTATTGTAAATATGTTTTATTTTTTTTCCCTATGCCCTTTCCTTTTCCAGATCCCACTAAAGATTCCTTGGCTAATAGCTCTTATATACAGTCTATGCTGTATACAAATATACAGTGTTTATAGCACATGAAGTTTGTACCATTTATAGCAGTGTTGACTCTCACATCTCTATGACAAGTCTCCTGGCACCCACCCATACTTTTAAATACTCAACTCGTAGTAATAAGGGATTTACAAGATTTTTAGCACTAATTTTATGTGTATGTCTGGTCTTCATTCCTAAAAAAAATGTTTAAAATTATTTCTTATATGACTTCCAAAGGCTGAGATCATGAGAAGTTTATTTCTCTTTTTAAGAAATCTCTAATTGCCAAACCAACCTGGTGATCATCTGGGCATTTGTCATAGTGTTTATTCACAAGTTCACATGATGCATTTGTCATTTAAATTTCCTGCAGCCAACGTATGACAACACACTGAAGAGGCATCTCTTTCACCAGTTTTTAGAAAAGAAGCTGAGGAAATCTTTGGTGGCAAAAGCAGAGCAACTCAAGCCTAGAGTGATGCTCACAACATGTCCAATGTGTCCTCCTAACCTGGCACTTTCAGCACAGCTGCCTGCCTGCAAACCTCCAGGGAACAATGCAGAGTGACTCTCGGAAATTCATATATCAGCCTGTTCCTTGTGCGGCAACATTTTATTGCAGCTAGTGTTTGTGGTGTATAATTCAACCTCTGTTTTTTTTCTCAGTGTTATCTGGACTTTCCACACATAGCAAACAATGGAGCCTGCAGCTATGTTCACACCATGGAGATGTCTTTAGGTGACAGCTGTTTTCTTTAGTGCCCTTTATGGATTGCATTTCTATGCAGCATATTTAGAGCAGAACTGTTTAAAAAGTTTTTTTGAACTTATCTTTAATTTCCCTTTTCACACACCGTTTTAGAAAAATATATGTAGGGGAGAAAAAGTGGACTATGAAAACATTCCCCCTTTTGCCATTACAGCTAGGAAGGAGGAATGAAAAGGAAAGTAGAAAAAATGAAATGCTTTGGTCTTTTTTTCCTTATAAAAAAGAAAACTATTAAACATAAAAACAGTTAAAAACGAAATGTGCACAGCCCCCCGTGCAGTGGTGCAGCCTGTAGTTACCACCAAGGGTCAAGTGCTTCTTGTCAAGGCAGTTTCCAATTCCCGGACCTTTTCATAACGTCAAGAGGTGTTATTTGCTTAATAAATGTACAAACATGTTGTTAAACCTGTTAAAACACAGCTTCTGCTGTATTTCACTGAATGAACAGTGGGGAAAGCAGCAACATTTGTTGTTTAATGTAAGAGCACATGGCTTGCTGCTGGATGAAGGGGGCTCGGTGCTTTGGCTGGTGCAGAAGTGCCAGCAGGGATGCTGATCTCAAAAGTAAACCTCCTTGGCTGCTCATTTAGGAAGGAATGGACTGTAATAAAATTGGCAGGGATCTCCAAGCAAACATGTTCAAACTGAAAGTCAGTGTACAAAGAGATATGTTTTGTAGCACGGCAAGAAGTCTCTAAACCAGCTAATTACTGAAGTTTTGTGGAAAAAAAATAGTGTTTATAGCTTATGGGAAGTTATGTCAGTATTTATGAAATCCTTTTGGTTAGTGTTTTCTACTCATTTTCTCTAATGTTTGCTAAGTTTAAGCATATGTTGTTGTAAATCCAGATAGAGCCATAGTGTGAATGTGGAAGTTGGTGTAAGCGTGACACAGTATTTCTCTGGCATCCAGTTTCTGGTAGCTACTGAAGGATGTGGGACTGCTGAGTGCACAGGGCTGGCTCCACTCAAAAGGGTAAATTAGTTTCATGTGAATATATTGTCACTATTTCAAGGGTATAAAGCCTCCGTGAGACTGAAGGGTGAAGAATGACAAAGATGGGACCATCACTTTTTGTCTCCAAATGTTTTCATTATTTAGCAGAAGTCTCTTCCAAATCCAATAAGTAGGGTGGTGGAAAATAAAGAACAGATCTTTGTTTCAAATCTATACTGAAAAATTTTCCTAACTATTTATAATAAGGCTTGTCATTGAAACATGAAGAATAACAGAGCTTGGGGCCTTGCAGGTTAATGATAACTCTTTCACAAGCATTTTGTTCACAATCTCAATTATAATTCCATGTGCTTTATCTTTCACATACATAGCTAAACCCTTTTAATCTTTAATGAACTGATCTGTCTTAATTCAGTAGCTTTCGAGTTCTTTGTTGAAAAAGTGAGAATTTCGTTATCAGCTGGAGGTCTACAGAAAGTTATATCCTGGGGATATAGAACAAGTGAGCAGAAATCTCAGCTGCTGTGCACACGTCAAGGATTAATGTGGTGTTTTTTTTGTTGTTGTTCATGATGGGGGGGTTGTTGTTATTTTTGGTTGTTTTGTTTTGTTTTGTTTTTCCAGTTTAAAAGCAAGCATCTTCACGTCTGTGTTGAGTAAGGCCACTGGCTTTTTTTTTTTTTCTCAGTTGGTAGTGGGGATTTTGCAGCTGCTTTGCCCTTTCAGGAATCTTCATTCACTTTTTTAGTTTCGGTGACTGTTGGCCTATTTGAAGTTTTCTCTCTACTTTGTTTCTGCTGAGTATTTCTGTACGGTTTATTTTTGTCAGCTTTGTTATACTACCTGCCATGCTGTCCTTTTTCTCCCTTTCACTAGGACTGACAAAGACACTTTTCTGTAGAATTTTTCAATAGAAATTTCTCATCAAGTGAAACTTTTCAGAGTACACACAACCTTTTGTCATTTTTTCAACTAGAAAACCACAAAAGTATAACCACTTTTTGCAGTTCTGTACAGAAATTTTTGGAAAAATTGATAAACTGATAGCTGTCCATTGAACATAACAATGAATTTTTTTCCCTCTCTTTGAAATTTTTCAAGACAAAAGCCAGTTTTGCAGCAAGCACTTGCTCTTCTCTTCACAGCCTATTGAAGGTAGCCAGAGGACACTAGGCTTTTTAATTATTGCTTTATCCCCTCTCACCTTGACCTAACTGTGCCCTGGCAGGGAATGTTTGTCTACCTCTAACTGATTTACAGCAGATGTTAGTGGTAATAAATTATATCCCGCTTCCCCCAGCTCTTCTTTTGTAGAGCTGCTTGAGTGTTTTCAAATGAAAAGTCTCTTAATCTTAAAAGGAAATTTTTAAAAATGTATATTTTGAGGGGTTATGAATATTTTCTCTTTTTTTCCAGTTAAACTGAAAAACAAAGGCTGTGCTTTATTCTTTTTCTCTGTTTTTGTTTTCCTTTTGCTACTGGGAAAAGTGGAACTAAAAGGAGAATGCAAGAGGGAAGGTGAAAAAAGTGACAACAGAAAAACTTCTATGGAAAGAAAAAAAAAAAAGTGAATAACTGAAGTAGCTCACTGGCAAAATACATGGGAAAGGAAAAAAACTCAGATGTTTTAATTTTTCCCTGTTTTTTTCCACCAGTTCTCTCCTGACATCATCAAGCAACCATTTGGTACTTGTTTCATGTAGCACGTGCTAGGCAAAGGGAATGACTTCATGCCTCTAAAGCAAAGCCTTTGTTCTACCAGCCACTTGCACAGATGCTGCCGCCAGCGCTCCAGCTGCATTTGTAGGGACTGACTTCCATCACTGGCCTCACGCATCCTAAAAAGTAGTGGGAGGATGACTGGCAATGAGAGGACCCAACCTGGAAGTTGTGTCCTGACTCAGAACTCAACTGGAAACCAGATCAGACTTCCCGAGGCAGAGATGCCCCCAAATCCACACTTTCCACTCCAACTTTGCTGCCAGGCTGCCCACAGCACCACTTGGCCGACACAACCTTAGTAGACCAGGCATGATTGCCAAACCTGGCCACTTTCAGGGAACACTGTAATCCGTTATATTTTTGCCAGAGCTTCTCTCTTTGAAATAAGCAGAAACCTGCCGTAATTAGCAGAAAGTGTTTGTTTGCCTCTAGTGCTCATATTTTGTTCCTGGTGAGTACCCTAAAAAATTATATAGGCTCATACTGCATGTGGGACTTACGTTAAGGCTATTTCAGAGGAGCTAATTGCCTTTGCCTTGAGCCAGGGCACCAGCCAGTGGAGATTACCTCTGTGTCTAAATACTTCTCTAGCAAACGGGCATGTGAAACTCAATATACTTTTTTTTTTTTTTTAATCATTAGGTCTTAGGAGAATCAGAAAATCTGAAGACACCGGTTTTGTTTCTAACATACTGTAGTCAGGGCTGTGTCAAAAAGGTGGAGTCAATTTTTACAGAGAAGCCACATTTTTGGAAGTGGGTCCTTGCCTTAGGAGTGAGTAACCTCTGAAAAGTGGTGAAGCCTGCAATTGTCCTCCTACAAAAACACAGCAGTCTGCATCCTGCAAAAACCCTGGGGCTCAGTTTTCTGCATGTGCTCATAGCCCTTTGGATTTCAATGGGACAACTCCAACAAAAACTTCATTTTATGAATGACATCTTTGGGAGCAAGGAGTTCTACACCTACTTTGATAGGAAGTGCTATTGCTTTCCTTTTCTATTGTAGCTAACAAAGATTTTTACATTTATAGTTCAACCAAGGTAGATTATAGAAATAAAGAAATCAATTAAGACGATTCAAACAAAAAATAAAGTAATGAGAGTCCATTCACTAGAAACAAGCAACCAAGCAGGCTTCGTCTTAATTTTGCTAAGAACTGCAGAGTTCAACCCTAAATTCCTTGACAAAATACCATAAAGGGAGTTTTCAGACTCTGCTTCTCCTTTAAGACCTTTCTCTAATTTTGGAGGTTCCCTTCCCTCCCATTCTGCATCAACCCTACAGTAAATCATCACTGGCAGCCTGCAAGTGTCCCACAGACAGACACATAAATCTTGTGTTACAGCAAAAGAGAGGGGGAGAAAGCAGAGAGAGAGGTAACACTGGTTCAGGAGTCCCAGGTAGCCACAGCTGATGGCACAGAGTGTGCACCGAGTGCAATATCACCTCCATCTCGGAGGAGGAAAACCTACCTAAAAATTATACACTTTTTAGCTAAAGCATCAGTATCTAGGAACAAAGGGAGGAAAACAGGATGCTGGAGCAACAAGGTTGGATATAAGTCCTCCTTTCCCTGCTATAACGCAGGGAAAGAAGGGCTCAGAGTTTTAAGCCCCCCCCCCCCCCCGGGCAGCTTGTGTTACAAGGCATCACATATCTGGCTGCAGCCCCCACCATGGGCAGGCGAAGGGTTAACAGGAGAGGCTGCACGTTAGCTGTATCTGTGGAGATTATGGTGTGTTTATCCAGTGTTCAGATTTCCTGTCTGAGTGTTTGGATTTCCTGAAATCCCTGCTATCAGCCCAAGTGCTGTCCACTGAGCAGACCTTTTTCTCTCTCACTTTTTTTTTAACTTTTTTTTTTTTTTTTTTTCACTTTGCTCACATGGTAGGCTTTCCTTCCTGCTCTCTTTCCAGTTGTAGTGCCTGTGTCTCCTCACCGGTCAGGACATTTATGGATGCAGATCAACACTCTTAGACTGCAGAACTCTGGGTTCGCCGTGCATTGGATTTCCTGTTTTTGTTTTGTTTTGCTTTGTTTTTAATTTTGTTTTATTTGACTTTTTCTTTTTTATTCCTTTTTTTTTTTTTTTTTGGAAATAAAACTTGAAGAAAAATGGTCTTTTCCAGCTGCCCATGGGAGAATACATTTTAGTTTGAGATGGAACAATGGCCTTAGGTTTGAAGAGCAAATCTGGAATGGGAATTCAGCCTGCACAAGTCCTGGTGAGTTACAGGGCATCGGCTGGGAGGGTGCTCAGTCCCGTACAGCTCTCGGACAAGGACAAAGGCTGAGCGCAGCCAGAGTGTGGCTGCTGAGCAAACTGCAAAAAGCAGAGGGGTATAGCTGAAGGTAAAACTTTTCTTAAAAATAAATAAATAAATAAATAAAAATAATTAAGTCCATTTTTCATTTCTAAAAATACACACTGCTCTACAGCCTAGATAACATCTAGGTAAACTTTACCGTAACTAAATCTATCAGGCCAGATTCTACCAGTCCTTACCCATGTGAGTAACTTCTACTCACACAAACAACCTCAGTGGCTTTTAAAAGAGCTCGTACTAAGGGAAGGCTTGCAGAATTGGGGCCACATGTAGCAAATTGCAACAACTCAATCTGCGTGAAATTTAATCGTAAAAGAAAAAGATCGTTTTATGAGTGTCATTGTATGCTTCCTTGGTCTTTTAAGCTTTATTGTTGATCCAGTTTTAAAATTGAAGAAAAACCCATGTGATAACTATTTCTCCTATTGTCTCTTAAATAAGTTTGCAGTAGGAGTGAAAGCGTATTTTCTGCAGTAATGTTCCGGGAGGCCAGAAAGGGGCTTTCGTTGTTGGAGGGAAAATGCTGAGTGCTGTGCTGCTCCAAACTGGAAAGCTATATTCAAACATGAGGCTTAGCTAAGGTTTTAACTTCATTTTTGGATGCGAGAGCCCATGGCAGCATTATTACTAGCCTGAGGTGTTTTTAGTTAAAACATGGTCACAAATGCAACACATTGACTGGTCTCAAAATCAGTGAGTCAGCTTTGAAAAGAAAAAAAAATCTTCATTTCAGACCTCTTTGAATCAGATTTCATTGCTGGCATCCATGGAAGAGTTTTTGGAGTCAGATGTGGAAGATAAAACATCATCACTGTTGCAGCTTTTGTTGTGTCCCTTAGCTGCAGGCTGTGGTTGCACTGCACATTCCTGAGCTGCTCCTTGGACCTGTTCCAGGGACTTGGTTCTCTAATTTTAGGGAAAAATCTTGTTTCAGAAATTGCTTAGATACTAGGAAATGTATATAATGAAAACAGCCTTCTCTACTTTAGCTCTGATTTTCATTAGACTACTGAAAATGTCCTGAACTCTAGCGTATAATACTGCACATCAATCATCATTTAAAATGTTGGGGTTTAGCAGGAGAAAATACCTTACTTTTTTATACCAATAAAGGGAAAAAAACATTTTCCAAATTCTTTCCAGAGCTTCCAAATTTGAAGTTTTAAACTAACAATTGCCTAGTGTGCTGGGTTTCTGCACAACCCTTTGAATGTGATCCTGCTGCTCTTCTTCAAGCTTTTCTTCTTTCCTCAGTATCAGCAGAAGGTTTGTGTGATACCAGCCAGACCAAACTGGCGTCTTTTTGCCTGCAAGCCTTCAGGAACTCGATTTTAATTATTAACACAGGGCAACACTGAAACCGATGGTATTTTATGCATCTAAATGTTGGTTCTTGCTGTGTACATAGGTGTGTATTCTCAGTGTGGGGGATCCCCCAGAAATGAAAGTGGGGACAAGGAGTTCCTCACCTGAGTTAGACCAGACCTTGGTGTCCTGTCTCGTGGCTGTGCTCTGTCCATGGCTGTGACTGAAGTGGCCAAAGCAGAAACGTGCTCCTCTCAAAGCTGGCAGAAGAGTCGGAACATCACTAATGATCAGTGAACTGCAGAAAATAGAGAGCACAGATGAAGACTGAGGGGAAATGTGAAGACTTCTCTAAGTCTACCCAGATCCCCTAGCTTTGGAAATGTGGTTGGCTGTCTGATGAGCAGGAGCCTTGGGACTGGTTCAGTTGCTTTTTTCCCTCTTTTTTTGCAGGATGGTCAGAGCTTTCTGGTTTAAGTCAGGTTGGAAATGCTGTGGGAAGTTTTTTCTGGTGGTATTTTGGTATTTCCTCTTCTGCTCACACCCAGACCAGGAAGTGCAGAAGCACAACCTTCAGCTCATTGTGTGCGGATTTCTTTTTATAAATGTGAATTCGCTTCCCTCCCCCCCTCCACCCTCCTTTTTTTTTTTTCTTTTTTTCTTTTTTTTTTTTTTTTTTGTCCAAATAGCCCTCACAAAGGTTTAAGGCTTGCTTTGATTTAGACTGTGGGAATTTTTGGTACCTCTTTATATAACTGCACCAAGCACTGAAAAGTGCCCTAATAAATGATTATCACATTATTTCTGTACTATCTAAATGCAATATTCCCAGCTCAACTCCCTACTGCTATATGTTAATGGGCCAGTATCCTCCAGCAACTGGTTCTGTTGGCATTTGTCCCCATACCTTCGGCAGCTAATTGACGGCTGATTGGACTCTAAGACCTATCTGTTCAGTTGCCCATGGAGAAATGTGGCAAAAAAACAATCTTTTTGGTAACTAATTGCACTGTTAAACTCTCTACAGTTAGATACCTCACATTTTTTCCCTTTTTCTTCTATCTCTTCTGCATCAGTGAGGAAGTTCAGCTCGTGCACCTTCTCCACATGTGTCCAACTCATTCACCATCACGGCCGCCAGTCCTCCTGCCTTTCTTGCTGTTGTTGGCAAGTGCAGATAAACAGTTTTGACAGGCAGAGAGTCCTGCAGAGCTAACTTCATGCATGCAGTGATATTTCTCTGCTCAGATGATGAATGGACCAGAGGAACTAAGCCACTTTCCCTGAAATTTTTCCCCACAATGTAAGCTTTTAACCCCTCCTTTCCACGCTATTTTCTGGAAAAAGCAAAGAATGCAATTCCTTACCTGATCACTTTGGGATTAAAATTGTTTCATTGAGCCTCTTCTACCCACCTTGTAGGGTCTTTTGTCAGCCATTTTATAAATGAAAATGAACTTTAGGTGGATCTTAAAGTTAGGCACATGGCAAAAGGATTATTCTTATTTCCATTTGGGTCTACTATCATGAGTGCTACATGAACAGATGGAAATACAAGCAAAGGGAACTGTCATTACATAATTCTATAATTCAAGAAGACTTAAATAGGCACAGTGGAATTACCAAGGATTTTGGAGGAGTGTTCTTATTTTGGGGCACTTTTTCTCTTTGCCCTTGTGCTTTAAGGCTCTCTCTTGTGCTTTGGGGAGGAGCAGTGCTTCAGGGAGAGGGCACCAGGTGGTGAGAGAAGGATGCTAGGCCCTGTTATTTCAGACACTGATTAGTGTGAGAATAGGAGGTGGTAGGGTTCAGCCTGGAGCAGGTATTGCCCTCGTAGAACACAGAATCCCAGAATGGTTTGGGTTGGAAGGGACCTTAAAGATTATCTAATCCCAACCCTCTGCCATGGGCAGGGACACCTACCACTAGACCAGGCTGCTCAAAGCCCCATCCAGCCTGGTTCTCGTCCACATGGTACCCACAAGGCAAGCTCCATCCACACTGAGGGTCTTCGCTTGGTCCCCCCGAAATGCAATGCCAGAGAGGCAGCGATGCTTTCCCTGTACTCTCCCTTATCTCGGCTGGAGTTAACAAAACCCATCTGCCTCTGTGAGTCAGCAGAAAAGCATTCAGCTTTTATAAGAGTTAAGGGACATGGGATAGGGCAATGTCAAAGCGCAGAAGGCTTCTCCCGGCTTTTCATTCGCACAGTGCTCACGTAGAGGAAGTCGCATTTTCCATTCCCATTCACCAGGAAAGGTTATTTACACCAAGCTGAGGATGCGGCCCCTGGCATACAAGACCAGGGCTGCCGAACAAGGCTCCTTTCATCAGCAGTAAACGTGAACAAATGCAGAAACGACAAGCGGTGCGTACCGCGATGTGGCTGCTGCTAGCAGCTTGGAAAAGTCAAGAAAACTTGATTTTCTTCTCATCAAAAACGAAACAAGGAAGCCCCCCCTCCCCTCCACCCCCACCGCTACCACCCTGGCTCGAGCAAGTCGATCCGTAGGTATTTGTGTGGGGGTTTGTTCTTGGTGGTTAACCACATAACAATTCGAAGCATGTGGCTAACTCCGAAGAAACTGCCTTTAAACGTTTGCAGACTGCGGTGGTGTTAGCGAGAGCGAGGGGCTGTGGGCCGTGGGGGGCTGCAGCAGGAAGCCCTGTACATCCTGCAATATAGTCCTGTGAAGAGGGGAAAAAAAAAAAAAAAAAAAAAGAAGAAGGTTGTGACTCTTGGAGCTTCTCCGCTGTCGATGCACGGCAGCACAGGGCAGATGTCCTCCACATCATGTTTCATGTCTTTATTGGTGTGTCAGGGCGAAACACCCAGCAGGAAGCACACAGCAGAGAAAAGAGGTGGCGACCAGTGGGAGAGCATTTCAGCACGCAGCTTTCGTAAATAAATCAGGAGGAAAAATAACAAACAAACTGGGGGGCCTTTGCGATGAAGCAGAGCACGCTTGGGACTGCAGGGCGATCTCCAAGGGAAGCGTAGGCCTGGAGAAGGAGGCTCAAGGAGGCGCTGGCCAAAAGGCAGCAAGGACCAGCCCTGCTGTAGTTTGGGGTGGTAAAAATGCTCTAGGCCTGAATTTGTTGGGCAGGGAGGAAAGGCTGGAGGGAGGATGTGCACAGAAGCGATGGGAGTAGTTGTGTCTGTGGGGGTAAATGGCCCAGCATCCATGAGTGCCACAGTGCTTGTCAGAACAGAGCTGTCGGGGTACATAATGTCCAGTTTTAAAGGATTTGGTGCTTAAAGAAACCAATACAGCTTAAGATTACAACTGGAGGAGACCCGTGTGAGACATTCAGTGAGTTTGCAGCTCCCAGAAGATCACAGGTTTTTAGTTTCTCTTCATTTCTGGTTCATCCCAAATCTATATCCAGGGGGGCCCGACTTTGAGTACAAGCAGACATGTTTCTAAATGTTACTTGTGCAGATACTGAACTTCAATTAATTTTCTTCATCCAGCTATAAGCCTCATTTGTAATTCAGCAGCTAAAAATACTGTATCTGAACCATTACCAGAATTGCCCTTAATCTAGGAAAGAAAATGACTTTTGGTGTCAGGCCCTAAGGCTGAAAATTCAACCTGCTTTGGAGAAAAGGCAAATGAGGCCTTGCCAGGTCTTCCCTCTTTGTTTCATCAGCTGGAGCTGTGGCTTTGTGGCACGGGTTGGGGTGGGATTTCAGCTGGAAACCAAGCTGTGTCCCCAGGGTCCTGGCAGGATCTGCGACTACACACGCTTCTCCATTTATATTCTCCAGTCTGGGGAGGAAGGAAATCGGCCATTAGTTAGTGGCCAAACCACAGCCACGGGACAGCCACCTTCTGGCACTGAGTTATGGTGTGACCACAGGCAAGTTGCTGCATGGCACTACCCAGATCAGCAGCAGAAGTGTGGCTGACTCCCACTTTCCTGCCCTTCATCCCTGGAGCAGCCAGAAGGGAGTGTGCAGATGGGAAACGCAGGGCACACAGACAATGTGCTCCTCAAAACTACTGGGGCAGGAAGAGGGAGACGTCTCCTGCCAAGCCTGGTGCAGCTGCATGCGCTTTTTAATGCAGTTGGCCAAACGCACAGGAAACAATTTTGTTCTGGCCAGAACTGCCAGACTGTGAGGCAGCAGGACATTTCAGGCACAAGGACACGCCTTCTTGTATCTAGGTTCAGCATATCACCAAGGCCTTACTTAGCATGATACTCTGGTTCCATATGAGAAGATAAAATTATCCAAGCCAGTGCTTCAAGATCCTGGTCAAGCAGTGGCTGACAACATACACACAGGAAGCAAGAGCCGAACAGGGATACATGTAGTGATAATTCCTCAGATTAAAATCCCAGTTTCCCAGCACTTCATCTGAAAGACTTTTGGAGTCAAAGCCCCTGCTTACATTGTACTTGTCTTGGATAGACATTTGCAGCATGGATTTGTGTTATTTTTCCTTTAAACTAATAGACATTTTTAACATCCATGAAAAAAGCTTATATGAGTTCAAAACGCAATTAGGCAAATTCATGGGGAAAAAAAAATGTCTTCAATTTACAGCTGTTAAATCATTACTGACAGTCAGGGTCCAATCCTAGTCTCCTACATGAGGTTTTTAGCTATTTAGTAACTTTATAGTGCTGCTACAAATTGAGTTTTGTGTAAATATTCCAGATTTATTTGTGGGTAAATAAAATCTATGCCAGCACCATGGAGTGTATAGATTTATTTCATCTCATTTAGAGTGTAACTATATTGCTACTTTCCTTCTGCTTTCAAAACCAGTTGTTTAATAGTCACCCAAATTAGCAATTTTACTGATATAATCATTTACCTAATGGTACATTCCCCATAAAACGTGGAAGATTGCATTCTCTACTGGTGTAGGATACTAGTTCCATCCATCTGATCAGAGGCAGGTCATAGATGCATATCCTTTAATAATTATTTCAGCAGGTGCCCTTTTATTTCTGTTCATAATTAGTAGCTGAGTATTTAGCAAAGCTTGTCAGGATCCAAAAATCCTACAATTCAGTTATCTATATTCATGAACAAAGGGGATCTCTACCTTGGTAATTTCTGAAAATATTTTATGAAGACTAATGGATATTATAATTCTACATTAAATTATTTATCAGCCACCAAGGTAGGATTTTGATTTTACACTTGTCCTAGATTAATGTCATAATCTGACTCCAGATTTAATCAATGGTAAGGTAAGAGTCAGCCAGAACCCTAGATCTCACGCATCATTTATACTTTATCACTTTATTTTGTGTGTTTATGAACTTGTGGTTGAGAAGGAGCCATGTGTTGTTGCGTTGGTCATGTTGGGGTTAAAAATCTACATCTAACACAAGATGATCTACAGCTGGTATTTGTTCTCACCACCTAGACAGTGAAATGAGATTGGGTTCAGTTGAAACCAATTTCCATACCACTGAGAATATTAGAATTAATGGGTGTCAGTAACAGCATGAATAAGGATAAAAAGGTGATTGTAAGTCATGTTTTGCTCCTGTATGCTTGAGCCATATGACAGTCTACCTGGAACCTGGTCTGAATTAGAGAATTCACTTGACAGTTGTGATTTATGCTTTTATTCCTAGAGTTCCTGGGAAGCTCAGAATAGTAATTGTACTGTTGCCACTGTAGCGTAGTATATAGTATGTACATGGTATATTGCAAACTTTTACAATTCGTTCCTTTTGTTGCCTTCAGAGAACAGCCTGACTGTGAAGTTCCTCTTAGCGAGAAAGCTCCATGCCACAAGGATCATTTATAAGATTAATTCTGCCCATTTTAGGACTGATTCACAGATTCCTTTCCCAAACAGCCAGAAGAGACCCTAGGTCCTAAGTGTCTACTTCTGAGAGCTGGGATTTGAAGTAGACCCATGTCCCATGAGTCATATCAGGGCAAAAGTCATTCAATCTCTGCAATTTGAGGAAGAGAATTGGGTTTACAGATAAACTCCTACAATAGATATGCACAAGAGGGAACATGACCCCAGGCTGAAGCTTAGGAAAACAAGGAATCTTAGATAAAGCTTTTTCATGATGCTGGATGTTGAAGTACAAATCGCCATTTAAAAGAATAGAAAGCAATCACATTCTTGTTGTGTTTTATGTTCTGGGAGGAAAAAAAAATCACAGAGACTTTGATAATTGAAATTGATATTAAATAATGTGTTACTAAGAAATCTGCAACGTTCGTAGTCTGGTCTCTATAAATGAGGCTAAGGCAATTGCACTGTGTGCCCGTCTGTGATTTTGAACCCCTTCAGTCAATTCTTATGGAGGAACAGAGAACTCAAATGCTACATATTTCACGAACACAGGCAGATAGACAGAAGAAAGAAACAGTTTGCTATCTCTGAGTACCTCCTCCCCAATGAAAAAGTCACTTCTACTGTGAGAAAAAAGAGGAAAGACAGAACTTGCATGGAAGTGAGGCACTGTGCTCACTACAACCTGTGGGAAAAGCTACAACAGGCATTTGTACTTCATTATATCCAGAGCTAAATTCACGCAGGAGGTACAAGTCCACAAGCAGCCATACACCCATCGTTCTGCCACTTGAAAGCCTTCCCCTAGGAGAAGCAGGGTGCCTCTGTGGGTTTTCATCACCCCGAAGTCCTCTCTCCGTGTTCATGCAAACCTGAATAGCTTTAGGAGCAAAAAGAGTTAGGTGAAAGACACCTGTTGTTATTTATCCCGCTACTTTAATTCTCTCTCCTTGAAAGACATGCCTGTTTGCAATATCATGGACCATTAATCCACCACATTAATAGGGGAAGCATTCCCTAGGAATAATAATATCCTGACATCAGTATTACTGGCCTACGAGTGCTGACTGCCAGTACAGAAGCAAAGTTTTGCTTAGGCAAGCAGTACTAGGAGAGAACCCTGTTTGCTAAAGCTGTCCTTTGTAGATAATGCTTAAATCAGTAATTTTCAAAAGCTGGTTGCCTAAAATTCAGAGCCTCAGCTCATACCAAAGTTCTGGATAAATTATGTCTATGTTCTTTGGACAGTGAGGTCAATTATTTCAATCCAGTAATGAAGGTTTCAGTAGACAAGAGTTCAGCACTTCTGCTTGATTTTCCCAGTGCAAGACAACGTATGTCAGTCCTGAGCTGCAGAACGTTTGTTTTTCAATCCAAATCCCTTCTAAATAGAAATCACCAGCTGGGCCAGACCATTGAAGACAAGTCAATTCGTGTCTTGGAGAAAGACCCTGGGCTCCCTCCAGAACATGAACTTAGAAGGGAAAGAAACTCAGATCCCCAGAAAGGACAGTTGAGTGTTTTCACTCCTTAGCACCTCTAGCCATCTGCAATTTGTATTAGTGTACTAGATTTAGCAGGAGATGAGCGGTGGTCACGAACACCAGAACTGAACAGTTGCATCCAGCTCCCACTCCAGATGCAAACTGCAGTGGGTTTTGCTGTGGTTTTCCACAGACAGGAGGATGGACAACAGTGACCAGGCAGCATCTGTGTGAACCCTGGCAACACCCTCTGATTTCGACAGTAGTTATCATGAGAAAATTATGTTTCTGTTTTGTCTTTTCCTGTGCATGTTAAAAACAAGACGTTTGTTGGGTTTTCTTCCCAAAAAGGAAATAGGTTCATTCGGGAATGCATGAGGCAAATCAGATTCTTTTAAGTACCGAAAGATATATGTGTGCAATTTCAACATTTTTAAGCCCTCCCGGGATATTTGTTCAATATCAGTTGTGTCTGTTATTGTACTGGTTTTGCAGTAAACAGTAGATCTGATATAAAGAAACCCAGCCTAATTTATACTGTTAATGTAGTCTTTCTTAGAAGCAGAAGCTATTTACAAGACCATAATTTCCCTCAGAGACACTATTTTTAATTGGGGAAGAGTTCTCTCAGAGGAGTAATAGTCTTACATCTGTGCAGTATTTTCCCAATCAGGAGATCAAGAGAAAGAAGATCTGAGCAACTGCTTCTTTACGTAACAATGAACATAGAGCTTTGGAGTAAATCATAATGTGCAATAAAATTAAAAAAAAAAAAAATTGGCTGGAGATTAATGACTGGAATGGGATTTACTGAATTAAATTGGATCAGATGTTCCCCAGAAAAATATGAGTTTTTGTTTTTCACAAAGAAAGATTTAGCTTGATTGTGTCATAACTACTGACAATTTCTAGACCTTGCAGAAGTGGTCCTAGGTGCCTGCAGAAGAAGTGTGGAAAACCTGGTCTTGAGCAGGCAAGGAAGAGACTAAACACAGAGCCTCCATGGCACACAGTCTCTTTAACTGCTAAAGTATTATAGAAAACATTATAGTTTTACAAGATATTAAGGGCTCACTTAAGGTTTCTCCTTCCAGGGGCAGGTTCATGAGTACAGGTCTGCCTCAAAGACAGATACCTACTGAATTGTTGAAGACTGCTATCAAAGTCCAGTTGTGCCTTTCATGTTCACTGTCAGGTGGCTTAGGTGGCTCCTTCTTCCTGTGCTTTCTTCTGTGAATCTGCTTTCGAGTGTCCAACCTTCCCGATATGGGCTAAAGAGAAACATGGGCAGCTGACTCAGGCTATTGAATTTCCCCTGGGACTGAGGCTTTCCAAGCTAACACTTGGGTTGGTGTTTCAGTCCCAGATTTTTTTGTGGCTTCAGCCTTGAGGAGCAAAATGTTTGTGTTTCTAACACTGTTCACTGAAGAGACAGGCTTAAAATTATAAGCCACAGACTGAGACTGAAGTTTCCTGTTGGTGTTGGTGGCTTTTTTTAATCAGAGATGTGTGTTCTTTTGTCAAGAACCAGACTCAGTTCATGAATATAACAGAGGAGGAAATCAAAGCTACCTAAGCTACTGACTGTGCTAGAGATACCAAAACATTTTTTTTGTTGTTGTTTTCCTTTTAATTGATAATATTTGCTGACCTAAAAGTGAAGCAGGTCTGTAACATGTCTGATAAAAAGGTTCATTCAGAAGGTGCAATGCTGAAGGTACTAAACACCTGCCTTGTTGCCTGTTCTCAGGCACCTGGCAAGGTGCTTCTCAAGCTAGCTTTGCAGCACTTGGCTGAGTGACTTTCCCTTATTAACTCAGTTTCCCTAGGCTTTTGTAAAAAATGGACCTAACAACAGTTGCCTAGAGCCAGGAGAAGAGCAAGACTACATTATTAAAACCCAGAATGCAACACCATTTTAAAATTCATCAAAGTGCTCAGAACAAATTCTCCAGAGATCGGGGGCTTAGTCATTCCAGGTTTCTCCAACTCATTTAGATAATTGTCCCTTGAAATAGTTATCTCTTTCTTTTTTACTTCTTCTTCTCTCTCTCTCTCTCTCTCTTTTTTTTTTTTTTTTTTTTAACATTGGTACTTGCCAAGTATTCGCTTAGCAGGCAGCTCAGCTCTACAGCTGCAGAAGAGCAGAAGAAACCTCAAGTTTCCCACCATGCACATCTCTGCTTTCTGCAACATGCACCAACCATAAAGCGCATCTAAAATAATCATCTCATTGTCACCTGCTGACATAGTAGCAACTCATTAACCAATTTAACTAATTAATACATTGGTCAAATTCATTTCACTGTGAAGTGATTTATTAAGTAATAGGGGAGGTTTAGAGAGGTAAAATATGAGTTATTCCATATTTTTAACTACCATCAGAGCCTGGAGAGACTCAGTCTTGATGCTTTCCCATCTTCCTGAAAGCTATGTGACTTGATTGCTTCTGTCTTAGAGTAAATTCATGCTGTCACTAAAACAAGCAGTCCAAGCACCACCATCACGTGAGCTCAAAAGGGAAACTGGTACAAATGAAACTGGAAAAGGGCGGTTTATTTTTCAGCTGCATCATTCTTCCCTCGGTAAAAATATCTAAACTTATATCACAGTTCATTAATATAAACTTGTACTATAACTTTATTGTATGTTATTTGTGTAATTTCTTGTAGCCAAAAATTTCTAAAGATAGTTAAAACTTCTCATCAGATTGCTAGTGGTAGGTACAGTCATGGTAGCATACCGAAATAGATACTGTTTCCTGGGGGCTTCCATAAAAAGCCTAGTTTTTAAGTTTTCTTTTCTTTGTCTTGGCATCTCTTCTGAAATGTAGAACTAGGGCTACAGCCTTGTATGTGCCCACAGGATGGTTTAGGCAGAAATACAAGGGCAACTGCGATGCACTTGGGGCATGCAGCACCCCAAGAGGTGTCTGCCTCTGTGCTCGGCACCCTACTCTCTCTTTTAGTCAGTAAAATGGAAGAGTCAGTTTAGGCTGTGATTCATCTGACCTTTGTAGATATCTCCTTTAGCATGTCTTCAACATCTACCCTTGTAGGATGAGGTGAGCTGCAACCTAGTTTCAGTTGACAGTATTGACTCTATCATCAGTAACTATAAAGGGAGCCTGGGGTGAACAGCCCAGGCAAAGACATTTTGTCAGATACATTCCACTTTTAAAGTCTAAAAGTTGAGTCAGAGCTCACTGAAGTGGATGTAAAGAATCCCATTAACATGGACTGAGTCTGGATCAAGTTTTAGGCTCTGTTCTGTCATTTCCTTTGAGATAATCTCATTTTTCTATATAAATAGTGCATATGATTTCAAAGGCTTGCTCATGGACCTGGACATGACTCAGTACAGGAGGAGATACAGACGTGAGGAATGAAAGGAGAGGATATTTAAGAACATCTTTGTGTTCTTGTATTGAGGTTTCTATGTGCCTTGTATTTCTGGATATTCCATAGAGAGACTTTGATAATTCTGTGCCTGACTGCACTCCGCTGAAAGCCAGAACGGCCAGCAGTGCTGTACCAGCCAAAGGATGTGAAACAGACACAGGGTCCCTAAGCAGGAGAGTGGCACAGCTTGGCACATGCCAAAGGGGAAGGCATGAAAAAAACGGCAGTTTGAAGGGCAGAGCTGTACCGAGACAAGAGGAGCTGGCAGAAGGCACTGTGGAGTCATCCTTCTGCTCAAAGCCTGGCTTTGTGCTGGAGACAGCAGACTGAGATGAGCACATCAGGGTCTGGTTCCTGGCTCTGCTACAGACCGTCTGTGTGGGACTCATCTTTGGAGAAGAATTAGCAACGATCCTTTCAGGAGGAAATGTGTTCATTGACTTTCGTGATGTGTTCAGACAATGCGAGACCTGATGAGTGCCTGAACAATCGATGACAGCTAGAAGCAGGAGGCGTGCCACTGGCTTTGCTTGAGAGCTGCCGCCACACAGCAGAAAAGTAGGGATGATGTGGAAAGCTCAGATGCACCAGACTTTTCATGCAGGGAGAAGCTGATTTTTAACATGGCTACAACAGGTTTAGTCGTTTCTGATTTGTACAATCCTATAAATCCATTTGCAAGTTGCCCTTATTGAATTCAGCCCACAATAAACAGCTATCGAAAATGAGTGGGGACAGTGACAAGAGAATGTAACATTCAGATTGTATTATTAATCTATCATCCATATACTGTGCACAGGACTATTTACTGCAGACTCCATACTGAACTAATCATTAAACAGTTACTAACCTTGCAGAGCAGGCGGAAAACACTCTCATGTCATGAGCTTCTCACAGGCTTCAGAAGTAGATTGCAAGTAACTCAAAATCTTGGACTGTGGATGGCAGCCTTGTCATCAAATATAAGAAAATACCCTTGACAGGGTCTGTGAGAGCTCTCTAGAGGTTTGCAGCTGGGAATCAGGCGCTCTGATTAACTGCTGCCTCCACAAAATGAAAAATCTTCCCCGAGCCCAAGAAACAGCTGATGGATATCGTAGGAAGTGATAAAAAGGTCACTCGTAAGTAGATCCAAAGAGGTTTAAGTCACAACACCGCCATCCTGAAGGCCTTCAACAAATAATAAAAGACAGGCATCAAAGACTGCAGAGTCCTTCAGTCTAAATACTTACACAAATCTCTGTGCCATATACCTGAGTCTTGAAAATTCACCTTTGAAGAAGATTGCAGAAAATTACCAAACAATTGCACTTAAACCCTCTGGCTGGCTCTAGCGATGTGTTGTAAAATTGTACAGTGGTGATATATTACAAAACTGTTAAACCCTAGACTTATCAACTTTTGTGGCATGAATTCCTAAAGCTGATTTAGGCTGTCCAGTGTAACTATTCCATAGCCCTTTGTACAGCCCAGGTATCATATGATCATTTCATAATCATAGGAGGATTGTATCATCAGATGAATGTGGAGAATGATTTTCCATTCTAACAGCAATGCCATCTCCTAAAACGAGTTTTTGTTTGTTTGTTTGTTTGTTTTTACTAAGAATGCTGTACAAGGAATTACCTGAATTTTAAAAGTTGATTTTCAATATGTATTCAAACACATGGCTATTTCATGGAAGAAAACTCCTACTTTGCCAATATATTTTAAAGCTCAATAGAATGACCTGAGGATTAATAATCCCCTCAACCTCACATCAATCCAGTGTAAAACAATGGAATGGCTAATTCCAGACACTATTCAAAAGGAATTAGTGAAAAGTAATGCAATTCATGGCAACCAGGATGGAATTAAAGGAAATGTATTTTATTTCAAGAAAGATATTTTGATAGTTTTTGAGGTTTTACATTTTCTTGAAAAAAAAAAAAAATCAATACTATTGATGTAGTAAGTATGAACTTTAGTAGAGCTTTTGGCACCAAGCAGCGTTTTGATTAAGAAACTAGAGGTATTTAAAGTCATATTGTAAGTATTTTATAGATTATGAATTGAGCAATTGACAGTTCTCAGAAACAATTATAAATATGGACTCAAAGAGATTGTCACTCAGTTTTTCGGGGTCTTATCTGGGCTCTAAACTATTCTACATTATCATACCTAACTTGTAAGAGAAGCAGAAGTATCGCTAGTAAAACAAGCAGAAATTGAGTGGAGACCACTGTGAACACAGAGCAGGACAGGTGGTATGCAGTGATCTGCTCACACAGTAAGGCAGGTACCAGTGCACAAGGTGAGATGAAAGATAAAGTTGCTGTGAGATGAAAGAGAAAGACAAGGGATGGATGCTGTGACAAAGAATCCAGTCCTGGTGGTCGCCAGCCTCTGTGTTTTTTGCTGAGTGCTGCTTTCCCTGCCTTGAGCACTCAGACCAGGCAGTGACCACATAACTCATCTTGCCCTTGGCTTCCCAGAGGTTAATTACAGCAATTCCTAAAAACCTGTTCGAGCCCTCTTGTAAGGACAGCTGTATGTGGACATCCAGGGTAAAACAGACTATTTAACAAAGAAATGTGTGTACTGCCTTGGTACGTGCAATTCAATGATGACTTTTCTATTATTACTTCTTTCACGATTCAGCTCATTCCCATAAGCATGCTAGTGCTTTGATGGTGTATTTTTTATGGAAGTACTGAGGACACTGCTAATATATGAGGTCAGTATGGGGCTTTCATTGCTTAGGATATATTAAAATCAGGTCTGAGGTGACATGTCCAGAGACAAATATCCTCAAATTCCCTTCATATGTTAGACCACATGCTAATAGAGTTATCCAAATCATGGATTAGGGTGAAACCAAAGAACATATGTTTCTTGCATCCTGTTTGGAGGATAACAACATAGACACAAGCAAAAGGAACCTATAGCAGATTTTGGCATAAAATGAAATATATTTTCTTTAATCTCACAGTTGATTCAAGCAAATGTCAGTTATTACATGAATTGAGTGGTTTAATTCTGTATTTCGGTCATGAAAATAGTTTCAATAATCTTTGTAAAACATGATTTTGAAAACAATCATAAAATTTGCAAGATATGCTTTTCAACAGAATCTAGATAGAGCAAATAGTTGATTCCCAGTAGTTAAAATAACCAGCCTATTTTTTTCATTTGCTCATTTGCAGCAAATAAGATATTTTCTACCTGCATCATTTTAAAACTTCTTGGGATATAAAAGCTTTCTGCTCAGTCATTAGCTGTAAATTGCAGAATGAAGAAGTACTCTACAGCATTTCCAGATGAAGTAGTCTGTTTATACAGAAAGTACAAGAGCTATAATTACTACATGATCACATTTGTATATCAAGGTCAGAATTCTGTGATTCACGCTATTGTTTGGACATAAAGGGAGTTGATTTTCAGCATGGTGGTGTACAACTACTATTATTGCTACATCAGTGACTGTAGAAACAATATTAACTTTTGCTTGTTTGAGTTTTTCTAGGTGGGTTAACTCCAGTTCAAACATTCATGAAAAACGTCTGGTTAATATTTGTCCTAAAATATTCATTAGGCATGCAAAATATGTACTTAGGTATATACTCCCCAGGTTGTTCAGACTGTGTATTCTATTATGAAAGCAAAAATAAATCCTCCATAACTAAAAGCAAACCAAAATAGGTCATTAAATGTCTTATGCATGAAATCACAGAGAGTTTAAGCAGTATCAAATGCAGGTGATTAAAGACTGCAAAAATATTTCCTGATCTTTTCTTCTTCTCTGCAAAATCCTTGCATAAGATTTTCTTCTTGCCTGTTATCCAATATACATTGCAATTTTTATATTCTACCCTGAGTATTCATTGGCTTTCCATGCTATTTTACCAGTTCTAAAAGATTAAAAATATGGGGATTCAACTCATTATACTTGTTAGTTAAGAGCTAGGATTAGTCAAGCACTTAGATTGCACCAATTAATTCAATATGATTGCATGTACTCATAATCAGGCACAAGAATAAATGCTTTCCTCATCTGAGGACTAATAGAATTTGCTATTGTATTAACACATCTCAGTTGACACCCAGCTTCCATGTGACTTTAATGTCATCCTGTTCCTCGTTAGGCCTCTTTCTCTTACTTAAGCCCCAACTAGTCTTTCTCTTTTCAGCTGTGGGTGTCCGTAGGCAAAAAGCAATCATATTGCTCCAGGTGTTCATTGTTCTCCATCCATTCTGGGTTCTTATATTTCCTATTCACTCCCTGCTCCCACTCACATGCTGTCATATATGAGCACTTTGCATAAAGCTGATAACATTACCCTCACATTGCTAGAGATGGTTGGGCAGCCTTCTTTTTTTCAGGCGAGAAGTAGAGAGGTAAGAGGTTGTCTTTGGGCCAAGTTTCTTAAAAGATGTATTTAGCCTTGGAAATACTTTATGAAAGATGAAACACTCTCATGTGTTCAAGGCCTGAGTAATTTGCCGTCTGAATGCAGGCCTAATAACCTGTCCAAGGCCACTGAGACAAGGAGTTGGACCCACGTGAGCTTCTTCAACTCGGTCCAACTCTCTTCTCTCTGGGGAAGCAACGTATGTTTCCTTCTCATTGTTGTTTCTCATCAATCACTCCTGATAACTTCAACCAACTTGATTCCTTTACAAATATTTTTCTGGATTTGTTCCACATTTCACTTTGTTTGCTAGTTAGTGTAGTACTGAGAGGCCCAGAAATGAACATGAGACCTAGAAAGGGAATGTAATCACCCTGAGCCACTGAGATCTAATTGCAAATGCTGTTAACACTGCCTATAGCAAATGGGTAATTAAATAATCTTCAGTAGCATGTTACAGTGGAAGTAAGGAAATTCTGTGACTTTTTGGACTTTTGAAAAATGGATGAAATACAAATAAATTACTATCAGTTCAAAACATAATCTAATGTAAATCATACTTACTTGTGAACCTGGGTCAGCACTTCATTTTAAAAGCAACGAGCCATTATATATATTTTTTTCTTTTTAATCTAACATTGTTTTGATTTGAATAGCATAAACCTGCAATCATCAAGGTGACTGTTTTGCCTAAGGAGGTGGATAATATCATTAAAAAGAACAGATGTGCTGTAATGTTAAACAACAGACATGTCATCATGGGTTGAGCCAGATCCAAGGTTGCCAGTGGCTGTGATTTTGTTGTAAGACTGTGGTACTCTGTTATCTGCTGTTGGAGGCCTTTCCCAGCCCATGAAAAACAGTGCAGCACCCAACTCTTCTTCTAACAGTTTTTTCCCTGCATATAATACAATATTCAAGTATAATATCCTGGATATAAGGCACATACTTCTGTTGGGTATAAGGTAGGTACCTTATACCTTATTCTGTGTATGTTAGATACCTTACATCCTTGACTTCATATCAAAGAACACAGCTCTTCCTTTAAAGCACTGCTCAGTCTTATGGACAGAGCTGTAACTATTTTTTCTCTGGTGCTGCCAAGCTGGTGGCATGTGGTAGAATCTCAAATCCTTTACATATATATGTAAAAATCTGAAATCTGTTTGGTTAATGAGGCCTCTAGTCCTCCTAATGGCAAAACATATTTTGACCACATCATTTGAAAGTATCCTAAAAAGGCTCAGAAACAGAAGGGAAAAGAAAGATAGTAATATCCCATCCAAGAACTTTTATGTCGCAATTTTTAATTGAATCCCATATGTTTTGGAGACTGGGATTATCCTACGTTGTTTTTAATGTTAAGGGTTGGCAGCCCTCCAGACCCACATAGCAAATTTGGAAACATAAAACAAACAGGACAAAACCCATAAACAAACTAGAGCAGCCTCTAGGGAAATAGGTCGACAGCAATAACAAGACTTCTCTCAGAGAGGAAAACAAAGACTCATGGAGGAATTAAGTGGGGTGCTCGGATGGAAATGGGCAGACTGGTCATATGTGGCTGTGCTCGGTGCTCGACTGAAGGCTGTGCTCTGGGGCAGCCTCCCTCTATTGGACCTAATGTGGAGTTCAGCCCAGTGGCTGAAGTGTCCCCATCCTGTCCACCCCCTCCAGAGGCTCTGCAGCATCTCCATCATTTTCCTTCCCCCACAGCAACACAAGTCTTAAACTGGAAATAGTATGGACCATTTCCATGTGGTAGGGAAGAAGTTTGATTAAAGGGTCTGGAACTACTTGTCCATGTCCTGGCACAACCATATCCCCTCTTCCCCTCTTCTACATGCAGCATCCATCCTGCAACATCACTTTTCCACCTAAACTCTTTGTCCTTCAAATCATATCTGCCTTACTCCCCCCTTTAAAAAAAAAAAAAAAAAAAAAAACAATAAAAAATTGCTGCATGCACTTGACATGGAAATTTTCAGCCTGAACAGTTAAACTGAAGTTACAGCTGAAAACAGGGTCTTCTAGAGGGAAGTGTCAGACAGCCAGGACAGGCAGTGCTCACTGCCATGCACACACAGCAGCTGAGCGAGTGCTGCCACTTTTAGTTACGCACCGAGAGTTTCCCCAGTCAGCTAAACGAAGCTCTCACGACGTAGCACTTTTCACAAGGTGCTATTCTCAGCGGGTTTCTAATGGGTCTGTTTACTCTAATGAAACTCACAATATCAAATACAGTAATCAAATACCATAGGATAAATTGCTGTCCCTGAAGAATTAATTAATAAAAGTGGCTTTAAACTGTTTGAATAAGTGACTTTGTCAGTCCCACAGCTTTGGCCAATTTTATTTATTTGTGCCATCTTTTCTCCTCATCTAGGTAGGTTTCTGGTCGTGACAGATGAGACATGAGATCTTCAGCTTCCAGGCTTTCAAGTTTTTCTTCAAGAGATTCATTATGGAATCGGTAAGGAAGAAGAAAGACATAAGTATAAGTAACCAGGTTTGAAGTGTAAAAAGCAGACCAAAATATGTGGAAAATAAGCCCCAAAGAAATTGGTTTTATAAATTTTAATACCTGCCAGTTTTTTTGCTTTTGTTTTATTTGCTAAATGCCACTTTGGATGTTACCAGAAAGTGCTTTTCAGAAAATATCTAACCTATTGATCCTTCCAAGGATCAAAAAATTGAACAAATCAGTAAATCCTTAGAAGACACAGACTGCCTTTGCAAGTACTGGAGCAAATGGTAATATTTATTATGTATTTTGCTTTGCTTTCATAGATTTCAAAGTTGGATGTGGAGGGGAGGGTATAAAAATGACACTCTGTAACTCCTTTCAAGTGTCCAGATCTGGTAACTGATGTTGTTTTAACTTTGCAAACAACCCATCTCTGAGATCAGCCTGCAAAATCTATGGCAGGATTTGTGCGGGGGCTTGAAAAAGGAGAGACTCTCTTCTTCTTGTGATGCAAAATGCTGAATAGCACACAGTTGTCTAAATATGCTTTTGTTTATTCAGTCTCTGGATGGTGAGTGCTCTTGTTTTAAAGCTTTTACTGTATTTCATTGAACCACTAAAATGGCATTTGGATTGCCTGACTTGAACCCCCTACAACAACAACATTTGCAGTGGAGGCTTTAGTTTGCTTTGTACCTGGTGCTCTGGATGCAGCTCTCCTGGCACAGGTCACTGCTCCCCACTTGGGGATGGCAGCAGTGTGGGTCTTTCATCTTCTCTTCGTCCCTGGGGGAAAGGTTGGCCATACTGCACTCCAGCCCAGCCAAGAAGGGTGAATCACTGCTGCTGATCTTCTGAAAACTGAATAAATCTTCCTTTGGTGTATTTGCTTTGTCACACAAAGCATATGCATATTTTTTTCCCCTTTTTAAGCCCATGATGCCTAAATAAGCAAGAGTCCAGAAGTCAAACAATCATCTTTTGAAAAGTATGAAGCTATTAAGCTTGATATTTCCACTTGATTTTGAAACAGGACTTACTTTTTTGAGTCATACTTCTAGATTTTCTTGCAGGAATAAAACAAAGTACAACCACAAACAAGCAAATAAGTAGTGGTAAAATTATTGAAATTAATGAAACCTGATTTCCTGAGGATTTGTTTCTTGACTGCAGCTCCCAGAAAGCTGCAAACCATTAGTGAGACTTTTCTCATGACTGAGTCATTCACAGGATCTTCTTCCTATACTCATTCTCTTGATAAAGAGCAAGATGAGGGCAAAGCTTTTCTGTCCATGGAGACAATAAATATTTTTTCTCTCCACTCACATTTATCTTCCCACAAAACTTGTCAGAAAAGAAGAAGTTTGAAACCTTTCCTGTTCCCTTTTTGAATTTTATGGAATTGGCAATGCATTAAAAAACCTCATTAGGGGCAGGATGGATGGGCTGATGACCATGCTCCACTGAAGTCAATGGAAAACCAGTTAACTTAGGAAGCAGCAAGTTCTTTTTTAGTGACCTAAAATGGGTAAAAGTAGAAGCAAATAAGTAGACAGAGAGAGGGGATGCTATGATACAATACCAGACTGAAATTTTGAGGTTCTTTATTTCGTTTAGCATCAATGGGACTAAGTCCATGTGGCAAGACCAGCTTCCAAAAGTTTCCAGACGCTTGTCTGCTTTTCTGGATTTTAAGGGACCCCCACAAAGATGACATTCAAATGTATGCTTTAATAGACAAATGTCCAGACCCTAATTTTAAAACTGAGCCATTTTTGGTTGATGACAATCCTTTGAGCACTAAACAAACTATGTTCACTCAACACTATAAACCAGCCTTTGAACTTCAGCTCAGTAGGTCCATACATGTGCACATTTGCAAATGACTTCTATGCATCTGATTAGCACAGCAGAAGCTCAGCCCCCACCACCCCCCACAAAAAAAAAATCTCTCTTTCCTTTATGTTTTCACATCATGAACAACTAGTAGAAGCAGTCCTTTTATTTGCCTGCCAACCCTTTTTGTCTGTCCAATAAAATGTTGATGAAATTGTTTGGCTTGAGAGCTCTTCTCATCCTTCAGCTGTTTTTTAAAACTCATGCAATAAAATCTACAATAAAAATACTCAGTCCTGCTATAGCACTGCTCAGCTGGAGAGCCCAGTGTGCTTTCACCCAGAAAAATACATGCAATTGTCTGCATTCCACAGATAGAGAAATGATGCACAGAGTGATCAAATGCCATGTCACAGCTGCGAGTGGCAGCTCAAGGACAAGATACCACCAGGTCTACAGAGCCTTTATTTAGTCCTCAAACTGCTTCCCAGGTTCATTTTGGCCTGAATCTCCAGTTTCACTGCAGGCAAGATTCATGCTGCCATCAGTATACATCTAGCAGCTTAGGTAGAACCAGAACTGTGCCTGGATAATGACACAGCTATATCATTTCCAGAGGGAAACAGAAAATATTGAAATGTTTGCAGTGCGGGTTGAGGCTTTATTTCATTCTCTTTTTCTTTTGGAGAGCCTGCTATGCCAGCTGCCCTGCAACATGTTCATTTTTTTGCAGTAACAGTCTCCGATCTTAGTCATTGCTATTTCCCATATTTAAAAAATGTACTCAGCTACTACTGATTCTTACTTTGAACAGACTCTTATTTCTCTTGGTTTAATCACAGAGTTCCCCTTCATGCTACACTGGCTTAGTCTTGTGCTTTGCAACCCCTACTCTCATGCTAACCAACATTTAACTCCTCCTGCTGCCTTCAAATGTGTCTGCTATGCCCTTCCCAAAAACCGTCCAAGCATTCGGTCATGGTCAGGATAAACATGCACAGGCTTCCCCTGCAGGTTCTCACCCTCACTGGCACATGTTGGTAGGTCATGCTGGGCCAGCAGCTCCCATAGGGCCAGCAGCCAAAGAGTGGTTCTCTCCATCAGCAAGGAGCAGGCTATCACCTGCACCACAGACAAGGGTTACATATGCCAGAGGCTCCTCTGACATTCCCAAGAGTTTGAGCTCTTTGAACTCTCCAAAACATGGTACTTATGTAAGAATATACTGCTGGGTTTTTATATTCTGTAGATGTTTTAAGGGCTGTGTTTGAATCTGATGCCTCCTAACACACACAGTACTATGCATCTGATGAACTAGAGTAAGGTTTCATAAATGAGCATCTCTAACAACAAAAAAACCCTGCATGCAACAAAAATACCAAATTCAGCACACCTGCAACAAAAAGTGAGCATCCCTTCCATCATCAGCCTGCTTCCAGTTGCTGCTGGCTGACATTTTGCTGTTTTTTCCCTTTGGAGGCTGCAGAGGTTCCAGAACTTCTTGTTGTGACGGTGAGCCCGGAATGCTGTTACGTGTTTGTCTGTATGGCTCTTGATCTTGCATGACAAAACCAAAACAACAAAGGCAAAACTGAATCAGCAAATTAGTTGGTTTACTCTTGCGTAACTCAATGCTATGCGCAGTTTTCAGTGCTGTTATTTTCAGCTGGCCTTTGAGATAGCTGTTTGGGCTTACCTCTCATTCAGTTCAGCTCCTTGCACAGGACATTCAAGTAACATGCAAATACTGATGCAAAAAAGATGCAAAATATATCATTCAGTTATATATTTGCATTTTTCATTTGGCACATATAGTGTTAAAAACACAAATGTAACCAAAATGTCACATATAATGAGAACACAATGGGTTCTCTTTTTGCTATCATATTAATATTGAAAGAATGCAGAATGAACCTTTTGTTTAGGCCACCAGGGCTCATGCTAACATACTTTTAAATGAATACTGTAGTTTCTAAGACAGTTGCTTATGTTTTCTTACCTACTTTTAAATATCAAATGAAGACAAATGCTTGGAAATGCCAGTATTAAAATTGAAATCAGCTGATTCTTGTATTCAAAACAGTCACAGCAACAACAGTAATTGTTGATGCAGCTCATGTATTTCATGAGCCAAATTAAAGGACACTGTAGCTTAAAAATACAGAAATGCAATCAGCATGTTTGCTGGATCTGGAGTCTGCTTTTCTGCATGCACAGAAATTATTTAGATATGAATGGTTTTCCTTGACCGGAAAGTTACCTGACTATTCTGTCCCAATAATATAATAATTTTAAAGATTTGTTTGCAAATGTCAAATTCAACAGCCTTCTTTCTCAAGTAAAACCACTTGCAGTTTACCATGCAAGTTCCCTTCAAGCAAATTAGCACCAGTCACAATGTGTGATGTAGGCTTTGCTGTCTAAAATAGACTTTGCCTTTTCCTGTGAGTACATCATGCACTTATGTGATATTAAAAGTGCAAACATGCTGCAGGTTAAAAATGCGGTTGCTACCCTTCATACAAGGTTCAGTTAGCCGATGGAACCGTTCTCTGAGAGGACGCTGTTTCTGGAGGTGAACCTCCTCCTGACTGAATGTTTCCAGCTGAAGTACCAAGGGGTGGTGTTACATGCTCTTACGTAAATGGGGTGGGTTTATTTTTTATAACAAAGCTATGGGAGTTCCATTAACAAAAAATGATTCCTGAGTTTTAATGCGGGAGATATTCCAAAACGAGCTTCCAAACCCACCCTGCTAAGATTCTCGTTGATTTGAAGCTCCTTTTATCCCCTAAACCCAACACTCAACTCAAAGACGAGTTGAATCAGAAATATTTGTGGATGCTTTAATACTTATGGCCATACATTTAAAAGAGCATTTCCAATTAATTTTATCAGAAGTTATCTGAGAATAAACTTACAAAAATGTAACAACAGCAATTGGCTTACATGTTCTCTCAGGGAGGCTCAATCCAACTGACCAAATGCAAGTGGATAAGAATTGGCCTGAAGGCCTCACACAGAGAGTGGTGGTCAATAGCTCTATGTCCAGGTGGAGGTTGGTGACAAGTGGTGTCTTTCAGGGGACTGTCCTGCTCTGGCCTTGTGAGAGCCCACTTGGAGTGCTGCGTCCAGGTCTGGGACCCCCAGCACAAGAAGGATGTAGAGCTGTTAGAACTAGTCCAGAGAAAGGCCATGAAGATGATCAGATGGCTGGAGCACCTCTCCTATGGAGAGAGCCTGAGAGAGCTGGGGCTGTTCAGCCTGGAGAAGAGAAGGCTCTAGGGTAACCTTCTTGCAGCTTTTCAGTACTTAAAGGGGGCTCATAAAAAAGATGGAGAGCAACATTTTGCTCAGCCAGATAATGATAGGACAAGTGGGAACGGTTTTAAACTAAAAGAGGGGATATTTAGATTGGAGATTAGGAGGTAATTCTTCACTCAGAGGCTGGTGAGGCCCTGGCACAGGCTGCTCAGAGATGCTGTGGTTGCCCCATCCCTGGAGGTGTTCAAGGCCAGGCTGGATGGGGCTTTGGGCAGCCTGGTCTGGTGGGAGGTGTCCCTGTCCATAGCAGGGGGGTTGGAACTGGGTGATCTTTAAGGTCCCTTCCAACCCAAACCATTCTGTGATTCTATGAGACGATTCACTTGGGTGTTGGGACACCATGGTGGCCTTGGTTTACACAGTGCTCCTATAGAGGGAGTCAGGGGAGCTAAGAAGATGGGAAGTAATACTGACTGCTGTGTTTAGCTGAAATGCATGAATATAACACCAAAGCACAGATTTGTCCAGAATATCAGCGTAGTATAGTAATATAGCCTAAGGATATTTTCCTGATGGGTTTTAGCACTCTAGTACTTCTGTTGCTATTCTGATACTCTCTGTGTTCATGAAGATGCTAAGGAGCATAACAAGAACAACGACATAGTTTACTAACAAAGACATACACATTGCAATGATCTGATGTTTTCATTTAACATTAATGCCTGATCTACATTAATTTTGTTAGCAGTAATAGCCAAGATGGGAAACTCACAAGTAAAGAAATGAATGTAGGCACAAAGTAGCATAATCTTTTGGGGAAAGAAAATAAAAAGAGCAGATTTGACATGTGAGATCCTGGCATGACTGTGTCCGTACTGGGGAAGGAGAGCCATCCACATAGCAGCCACGCACACAGCATTTTCCTTCTCACAGTCACGCTGGCAGGTTGCACATGATGCAGGTGGCAGCTTGTCTGAGCATGCTCGGCAGAGGTTTTGGCACCCAGCCAGGGACCCAGGTCAAGCTCGTTTCCCAAAACCCGGAGGCTGCCACACCTGAGGTGTGTTTGCCAGCTTGTTTTCCCTGCAGCAGGCAGCGGTGGCCTTGGGGTGGTCCTGGGGCTGCTCTCTGCATGATCACACCCAGCAGAGCCCTGCCACGCGCTGCAGCACGGCAGTGCTGAAGAGCTGACTTTGCATGGCTACACGGCCAAAAATACATCCTGCTTGCTTTCAGGGGAGCCACAACCTCCTCTATCTAGTAGAAAGATAATCCTCCTGTTCTCTCTCACACCACTGTGTGGTTTCAGCAGTTAATGGGGCTGATGCCATGAGGAGCTGTGCAAGCGCAGTGTAGCTGCTCACCCCTGGCCCATATCCGCGGTGTTTGAAAGTTTGCAATGATAAGTCATCATCACCTGATGACTACTGCTTGGCTCTTGTGAATGAGCTGTTGATCTCAATCTAAATACACGATGACTGGAGTACTATAAAATGAAAAATGCCACAGTTGCTACTCAGCTGATTGCAAAACACCTGCGTTAGTAATTTCTGCTGGTGTTGCTATGTTGTTCAGCCTCTCCCTAAGCAGTATTTGTGTGGTATCACAAATCCTGCAGAAATATTATCAACATGCTAACATGCATTTATAGCTGTAATTAACTCTCCTGTTGGCAGTCATGGTAAGAAAGGCCAAAGGAATCAAACGGATTTGCAAACTGAATCAGTGGGTGGGATGGTAGAACAGCACAACTTCCTTGACTGTGATGTATCATCCAGCAAAGAGCTGTGTTTCCAGGGCTGCTTGCACCCTTCTCACCCATGCTACCATGTCCGAGGATGGACACAGTGATGCCTCTCCCTTCAGGCAACTGATAGGAGTGAGATAAGTGTGGCTGCTGCTGGCAAGCCTCGCACGATACAAGGCTGCAGCAGAGCCTGCCCCCGGAGCCCAGACGCAGACATCGTTAGAGCAGACGCCGTGAAATATAACTTTCACACTCTGCTGATTATTCTTTGGCATTTGTGAAGTGAAACAGTGATTTCAGTTAGTGACAATTTATAGAGAGGTGCATCTTACACATTTAGAAGTGAATCTCAGATGCTGATCGCATTCAAAACAGGAAACATGGTTAAATCTGAAATCCACCGAAAGATATCTGAAACAGTTATATAATTTGACTAGGTTAAATATAAGCACATTTTGATAGTCAAATTGTGTCATTTATTTTTTATTAACATGCTACTAATTAGTTAATCCTGCTTCTACTGAGTTTAAGCAGGGAGATAATCTAAACCTAAAGAGGTCATGCCCATAGGGTTATTTTCTATACAAGCATTTATATGGGGAAATATCAACTGCTGCTTCAAAGCAGCAGAACTGAGCACCACATTCTTTATAAAGAATAAAGCGAACAATTTCAGAACTGTTGAAAAAGCAGACTAACAGGCAATTATCATTGGTGACAACTTTTTCATCTCTAGGCCTTGTGCTTTTGTCCTTATTTCCTGGTATTCTTCTGTATTCTGCTTTTTATATATTTAATATTTTATGTCAGATGATCTTTTTTTTTTGCCTGATGAGGAAACACATAAGCTGCCCAGCTATGCCTTCATTCCTGCCACTCTTTGCTGCTCCAGTTCCCCCGGCCTGTCTCCTTTCCTCTTCAATGCTCTTCAGCTCCAAGGTTTAAATTTCTCTCAGTAGGATTAAAGAACCCATCCCTCCTGAAATCTGTACACAATCTACGGGGAAAAGTCTGCCTAGGAGAGCAAAGACCATCCAAAGACCAGTGCATAAGCCCAGTAATATCAACCCGAGGAAGAACCAAGCAACACATTGCAGTGGGAGCACTCAGCTCACCAAACCCGGGTAAATGCTGTCATGGATTTACCCTCATGTGAAATCTGTCAGGGCAGGCCCAGGTCCCTGGCTGCAGTAGCCCTGGGCACTGGGCCTGAGGCAAGGAGAGCTGCGTGATAGGCCATGGCCCACAGGGTGCCATGGGTCACCCAGGGTGACCACAGAGGCCCTGTTTGGCCCCAGGGACATATCCATCACCTATCCAGTATCCAGACATGCTGAGCATGCTGGAATAGCTCTTTTCACTTCTTCTAACAACCCTTTCCTGGCCCAAACCCCCCAACCATTCTTTTCCACTCTCCTTTCCAGATTGCTCCTCATCTTGTCATCCATTTTTATCTCCTTGCTCTCTCTTCCTCCTCCACTAATTTTACAAACACGATCCTCAATTGATTTTCTTCCTACCTACTCCATTCGCTTTCTCAATCTTTTTTTTTTTTTTTTCTGTTTTTCCGCCCGCTCCATTTTTTTTCCAGTGCAACTCCCACGCACTTCTTTTCTTGGTGTCCTCCTCCCCTTGCCCACCCTACCTCTTATAGCCCTGTGACATCCCACGGCCACTGGTGCCATAGTGAGCCCCAAAAGCAACCCCATGGCCATGCAGGGCTTCTGCTGTGGCACAGAAACCACAGCCAGGCCCATGTCTCTGGAGCATTGGTCATATTTTTGCTGGCAGAGCTGCTTGCAAATCGTACTGGTGACATCATTTTTTATGGGTATAAACCAAGCAGGTATCTCCTTTTAATGCTTACTCAGGCGTTGCAGCCTCTTGTTGGTATTTTAAGCTGTTTCTGAGTGTTTTGTTAGAATTACATTGAAAACCATGTACCAGCCTAAGTGTGCTGTAGTGCAGGAGCAGGTGCTGACGTACAGAATGCTAAAACCCTGGAATTGGACGTATCTGTATCATATTGCTCATTTTCAATTATTCAGATGTCAGGGCATTTACCAGTCCTGAATTTCCTGGCTTTTGTGGAGAGCATCCCACAAATACAAAGAGAAGGAAAACACATACTCTGATTAAATAAATCAGGCTGAAACAGCAGATGACCATAATTACTTGAGTCTCCTGAGACCCAGACTTCTTTATAAAGGCACATATGGGGCCCTGAATCTGAGCTTTAAGAAAAAAAAAAAAAAAAAAAAAGGAAAAATAAAACCTCCTTATCACTGTCCATCCATTCCCAGAGTTCCATGATGCAGTAATGAAAAAAAGGACATTTTAACAGTTTGACTTATGAAGAAATAGTGCTTTTGAAAGGGTGCAGACTTGATGAGCAGCACAAAGGGAAGATAGTGGGGCTGGGATGGGGGCTTCAGGCTGGTGCTGGTGCTGCTGCCACTGGGGTCGGAGCCATCGAGCCCCAGCCATTGAGTCAGTCAGAAGTGGGACTGGGAAAGCAGCTCGGTGCTGGAGGCTTCCAGAGTGGTGCTGAGCCAGAGCAGAGCCCTTAAAAAGTACCTGGGTGTAAGGAGGGGAAAAATCAGCACAGGTTGCTTACGGCAATGACATTATCAGTAGTGCAGTTGCAGGACGATAGTTGGTGTCTTCATGCTTTGTATCATAAAGCACCCAGAGTACAAGGGCTTGTGAGTGCCAACCGGGGCTTTAACTGCCTGCGATGGACTGAGGGGAAAATAAAACAAACCAAAACCCACTGTCACCCCTGGGATTTATCTCCGCTGGTGCCGGGATGCAGGAACCAAGCCTGGTACCGGGCTGGGGAGCGGGATGTCAGAGCCGGTCAGCCCTCAGCAGTCCACCAGCAGTTGTTATTATTATTATTAATTAAGTCATTCATTATCGATCTTATTAATTAAAAATCATTACCGATCGATCATATTAAGTCATTAATTTCCCTCTATTAGTTATATGGTTTATCTTTTTATAGTTAGCATTTATTTGCCATTGACCCCCCCCCCATTAGTTACACAGTTCACATTTTCACACTATTTCCTTGCACTCAGAAACCCACCGCTCGCGCGCCTGCTCCCCCCCGACCCCCCTCCCCCCCCACACACACCGCCTTTTCGTTCAACGCCGACGTTAGCAACATCTCGATTTGAAATGTAAAAAACATTTTAATTTTAAACCAACCTCGCCCCCCCCCCCTCTCCCTCCACCTCCCCGCCCGGCAGGGGGCGAGGCGGGCGGGCGCGCCTGCGCCGAGCACTTCCTCCTTGGCCCACGTAACGGGTGCGGGCGGGCGCAGGGCAGCGCGTGCGGCTCCCCGGTGACTGTCAGCGGCGGCGGAGCCCCCCCCCTCCTCTTGTCGCCAGCCCCCGTCGCCATACCCCTGTCCCTGTCCCTTCTTCTCCTCTTCCTCCTCCTCCTCCTCCCGCCCGAGCCCCAAGCTCAGCTCGGGGACAAGCGAGGGGCGGAGGGAGGAGGGAAAAGGGGCTGAGCGCGGCGGGTGTTGCTGCCCTCCCGCCTTCCTCCCCTCCCTCCTCCTCCTCCTCCTCCCTTCTCCTCCTCCTCCTCCTCCCGCTCCTCAGAGGCGGCCCCGGCCCCGCAGGCAGCCGAGGGGAGCTGCTCCCCACCGGCGGGGCCTCGCCCCCCTTCGCCTCCTGCCCGGGAGGAGGAAGAGGAGGAGGAGGAGGAAGAAGAGGAGGAGGAGGAGGAGGAGGGTGGTGTGGGGGGCGAGGAGGCTCAGCCTCTCCCTGCGACTCAGCCGCCTTGATGCTGCGGGGCTCTGCCGCCTCTTAACATCTTCCCTCTGCTTTTTTTTTTTTTTTTTTTCCCCCGTTTACCCTCCTTTTTCCCTCCCCCCCCCAAAAAAAAAAACAAAAAAAACTTGGCTCGGTGTGGCTCCCCAGGATCATGCCGGACCAGATCACCGTGTCGGAGTTCATCGCCGAGACCACCGAGGATTACAACTCCCCGACCACCTCCAGCTTCACCACCCGCTTGCAGAACTGCAGGAACACGGTCACGCTGCTGGAAGAGGTAACCGAGCCTCGCTGCTCTCCCCCCTTACTTTATTTATTTATTTACTCGTTTAATGTTTTAGCTTCCCTAAGGAGCGTCAGGACGGGGCAGCGCTTGCAGCCCAAATCCACGGGAGCTGGAGGCATCGGTATGCACGTAAGCTCCTCTGCTCCTGGAGTCGTGGGACTTTGCGCTTGTGTGGAGCCAGTTGCAGAAAGCTTTCCTGCCCTCACATCCTCCAGACCAGCGCACGGAGCGGCTGCTGGCACTTGGGGGCCAGCATCGTACTTCTTCGGGCTCCTGGTGGCTGCTGCAGCAGGGAAAAAAAAAAAAAGTGTGGGTGTTGGGTGTTCTGGAGGTTGAGTTTGGTTTGGGAGCCTGAGAGGTTTCCCCGTGTCGTTAGATCAAGGCAATGCAGAAATCCGACCACAGAAACCTGGAGGGGGACTTTGAGGGCTGAGGTGGAGGATGGAGGGGTAAATTTGGAGAGAGGAAAGCAAAGTAAGTGGTGGAAGGAGAGCAAAATAAGGCAGTAGAAGTGGTCAGATTGTCTCATCGTCTCAACCTTGAAGCCTCGGTGTTGTCTTTCTTTGCTTATTATTAGTGTCATTTAAATGTCCATCCGGCTTCACTATCAGGGAACGTATGTATTACATCAGGCAAAGTTAGAGAGCTGCTTTCTATGGGGTATCAGGCTATTGCTTCCTATTTGAGGTTTCAATGAGATTTCTTAGGGACTAGGTCAGGAGCTAAGAGGAAATGTCTTCCAAAGGACCTTTTTTTTTATTTTTTTATTATTTTTTTTAAGTGTAGCTCATCTCTTACCCTGCACTCAGTTGAAGGTTTCTAGCCTAACGACACTGGAAGAAGACAGTTTTTTGCTGTTGCTTCATAAACCACAATGTGTTCTTGTTTTGGATTACGCTCTCAGTTTGACAAGTATCTGTCGATATTCGAGGAGCCAGTGCCTGTCTTGGAGATGGATTTCAGATTCTTTTTAGTTTTGCTGAATGTGTTGGTAGGAACAAAGTATTTGGCATGCAAGGAAAGAATATCGATCATGGCATTCTGGTGGTCCTGGGTATGGGAAATCGGATACCATAGGACTAAAATGGCTTAATATTGGCTTGGTAGAAAGTTTCCATGTTTAAAATTTCCCTAGTGCTGTTGTTTACAGAAACTGACTAGGTAATAGAATGACTGTGAGATTGCATTTAAAATCATATATCTTATTTTTTAAAAATTACATAACTTTGACTAACTTCTGCAACTTTTTTTCCGTACCTGTAACTGCTTTTTTTCTGTAACTAGGCCGTAGTTGCTTTTGTAGACTTGTGAGAAATCAACCTGTTTTGTGTTTGACAGTATTGCTGCCCCCTGGTCTTAACTATGTGGAATAGGTACAGCCACTCTCTATTTGCTAGTACTGATGACAGCATTCATAGAGTTAAACGTGCGTTCTCCCATCACTGGTGACTTTCAGGGTAAGAATACAGTAAAATGCTTTTATAATTTGGGAGATACACTCAGACTGTACTAATGTGGTAATGCCCTTCCAAATAGAACCAAATGAGGGCAGTTTAAATACAGAAGATAAATATACAGCGTTTCTTTTTTTTTTTTTTGAACCATTTCTGTGGATTGTGTGTATTTTCAAAGTTTTAATGTTAGATTTGATAGTAAGAAATCAGAGCAGAAGAGAATACTGGGTGCTTCTAGTGCTTGCGTTATTTGATATGTTTCTTTTTTGCAACTATTTTGTGTGCTCTATTTAATGTCTGCTACTTAAATTGATTCTGGACTTGGGTTGTGTTTTTTTGATTATCTGTCAGTATAGGAAAGTTTTACTTAACGGGAAACGATACAGATACACGCTGCTGATAGGTACTGCAGAAGACCTGCAACTCTCCCAAATTCATCTGTATTAATTTGCATGAAGAAATGCAGATGGGCAGAATGTGGCGAGTGATGTGCTCCATTACAGTCTTTGACTGTATGACTTTATTGTAGTTGTAGCTTGCATACACAGTTCTCCTGGTGCTACTTTAAAGCTGCGTTGGTTTCTGTACATCTGCTCACCCAAGGCTGTGATTCATATGGAACAGTGGATTGAAATTGAACGGTTGAAGTGGCTGTTATGTGGTTCTTATTACAGCTGCTATTGTCCGTGCATCGTGGATGACTGAAGAGCTCTTCAAGCAGCTCCTGAACTTCAATTCTGAGCCCACTATATTAAGGCAAACAGGATGATCCCATCCTTTCAGCTGTTTGATTTTTAACCTAATGTTGCATGTGGGTTGGAGCCTCAGTAGGCTTTTGCAGACAATGTCAAGCTCTGTGCTGTTAGGGCTCTGCAGCATGAAGTCTCTTAGCTCGATTTAAAGTGAACATAATTCAAAACAAGCTGCACCTACCCTAGAGACTGTAAGGTCATTTTTGGATAAGCAAATTATTTTCTTTATTCTAAATGAGACAGAACTAAAACTCTTGTATGAACTGAAACACTAGGGAAATTAACCAGATTAACAGAAGTTGGATCTGTTTCATGGCCTCTCAGTCTGAGGTAATTCTTGCTGTAGCTCAGATCAGTGATAAGAACTAAACCACCTTTTCATTAAGAATGTGACAAAAAAGAAATAGTTGTTTGCATGTTTATGTGTATGTGCGTCTGTATCTAGTTCTGTGAAGGCACCACAGAATTGTGAATTTACTGTTCCTTAATCACAATTAGTAAGTTTTCTGAAATAATAAATTAGATGATGGAATTACCTGCTGTTGTTTTCTTTTTTTCTCACTTGTTTTTCTTCCAGTAGAAGTACAGTTTATTCAGCTCTCTAGGTAGATAGATGCATATTCTCTCCTAGTTACGACTCTCTCCAGATATAATTCTTTTCAGATTAGACTTGGGATCCAGTTAGATGCAATTATGGGACAATTTTCAGGTAAAGTATCAGAGCAGGTATTTTCACAAATTAAGACGCCTTAGGATTTTGGCAAGTCTTTGGAAAACCCAACAAAATACAAAGGCAGACCTCAAAAAATCAGGAGCCCAGGAATGATTTTGTGAGCAGACTTCAGTGTGACTTATTTTTAAATAGTAAAACTAAATTTTACTCAAATCTGTTTTCAGACAGATTTTCCTCTGTTCCTCAGAGGAAAAAATAGTAAGTACATGGTAGTAGGTAGCAGATTGACTAGAAAGGTTTCACACTGTTTAAACTATTGAAACTTCTGAAAGTTTGCAAGTTTTTTCTTTCTTCTAAAGAGACAGAACTCTTTTTGTCATCCAGTTGCACCAGAGCAACAACAACAAAAAGACCCTGTCAGCTTTGTAGCTGGGGTTAGGAATCTACTACTTGAGTAATTACCAAAGAGCCACAAGAAATATTTTAATCATAACTTTTTATAAGTGTAAGTGTTATCTGTTGGCCATCAGTAAACACAGATTTTAAAGTTCATTCTTTCTAATGCTAAAATAATGAGTTCTTTTCAAACCCCAAGGGGAAAGAACAAAACCTTATATTGTAGTCTAATTCAAGAGAAACTGAAATCTTTGCTCCTTTCCATGTTGTTCTCTGTAGGATAGCATTGCATTTGTATGATGAAGACATTTTTTAAATTCATATTTCAGCATGAAAGTGGGAGAAGCTTTTATAAAACCATTCCCATAAAGAGGTGGATTATCTAAATGGGTGGTTAATCACTTAGAAAACAATCAAACTGTGGAAATCCTAAGATGGTATAGACAGATCACTGATGCAGCGTCTTAAAATAATAGCCTCTGCTTTGTTCCAACCAAACATGTTTTTATATTTGCAGTTGTTCCATGCTTTGTTACTCAAATAGATTTTCTGAAGAGTGGATTTTAATCCCCGAGTTGATATTACTGCGTGAGCTAGTTTGGATTTTTAGGTAATGATGACATCTGTTCAGAGAATAAGTGCTGCACATGTGGGATCTCCACGAGACTGCCTTGATTACCATTTCATTGTGCCCCAGCTCCAGCTGAAAGGACATCTTTGCACATGAGGGATAACTCAGTTATCATGACCAGCCTGTTCTAAAGCAGATGTTTTGTAGGATTGTCATGACATACAGAGGTTAAGCTTAAATGCTGAAGTTCCCTTTAGGCAGGCTGGCTAGATAAGAAGTTGCCTGGATCATTTGGAAGCTGCTGGTATAACAAGGAAGAGCCACAGTTACTTCTGATGCTTGTTTTACTGCTGTGCTCCTGTACTACTTGATCACCTAATGCATCTTTCTTTTTTTTTTTTTTTTGCTCTTCATTGAGAAGTTGGAAACTGAAAACACACTTCCTGAAAATTAGCTCTTGTCATACACTTGTTAATAAATATTTAACTGCTGAGTGGAATACAAAATATGGCTGCAGATATGTTTAAAAAAAATAACCCAATGTCTGCTGCTTATTTTGTTTTCCATTGTGCTGATCTGCTAGGGTTGGAAGATCTGTTGGTGTGGACTGGTCTTGTAACAGATGTATGCATGTTACATCAGTGAAATAATTGTGTTAGGCTGAGCCGGAGCCAAACAGCCAATTCTGTTATTCACAGTGCCAGTTTGTTATAATATAACATAACTGGAAGGGAGAAGGTTTCTCAGTGTGCTTCATCATCATGAACACTTACATAAGGTTAGAGTTGGGAACATATTCTAATTTGCGTGCGGGTTTTTTTGGTTGGTTGGTTTTTAGTGTATAGCCCTTCTTTGTAGTTTCCCATGTGCAACTTTCCCTTCGTACTTTAGTTTCTGTGAGATTTCCCTTAATCTAATGCGTGGGAAAACTTGTAGAACAAGGGTAAGGGAACTGGGTTTTTGCCTGATCACAATTTTCTTGAAACACGTAGCTGTAGTTAGCACTGAAACTGCTATATGGTCAGTTCATCTACTGTGATTTTATGCTTTTCTGACGTAAGATCCTTTTTAAGCAGAGATACTCTATCAAGGGAGGCAGATGGAACCAGGCAAGAGAGCAGTAGCGTTTTGTTTCTAAGTCAGCTTTCTGTTTTAGTTGGCAGTCTGCAGAGATTTTGTTCATTAGCCTGTGCTGGTAAGATCTATTTTATGTCTGAAGTGAAAGATTGTTTCTACTATTTCTATCACTTAATTTCCATTGAAGGGTCACCTGTGTATAACTGCAACAGATAAATCATAACATCCTGCTTCTTTTTTTCATTATTTTATAAAAAATAAAATCCTAGAGTCTGCAGCAGCAGCAGACCTAATGCCAGCTTTTCCAAACCTTGTAATGTTTTATATATGGCAGTTAGAAACAGTCTTGCACCACAGGGAGCTTTGTACTCAAGGTCTGGTTCTTGTGTAACTGGTCACAAGCAATCTTCAGTTTTTGAAGAAGTATGCTTTCGGTGGCAGACCATCCTAGAAGAAACGGACAAAAAAAATGTTTCTTGGCCAATAAATGAAGTTTAGCGTAATGACTGCTGTTCTTACACTGAATGGCAAATTGCACCAAAGAAGTAAAAATGAGTGCTCTAAAATATAAACTGAGGCCACAGTGTCTGTTGATGGGGAGTGACTCCTGATCATGATACTGAAGATGTTGCTGTCAATATTATTATCTCTTTCTTCACCACATCCCATATTTACAATAGCACGTTTCACAAAAATGCAGTTGAGGATGCTCTTACATTTAGATGCTACAGATCATTTTCATCTACTGTGAAATCGTTTTTTACCCTTCATTTGATAGTAGTTTAAACAATTGATTACAATAAGCAGGCAATCTCATTTTCCCTAATTTGACTGATGCGAGGGGGGTAAAAAAAAAAAAAAAAACAGGAAAATTTTCACAGAATCTTTCTAAGTTACAGTCTCAGTCATGGCAGATTAATTAGCTTTGCCTTCTGAGATTTTGTATTCATTTTAGGCACACTTTTGAAAGTACTTATAACTTTGTGGTAGGTAGCTCACATGTTTTTTAGAGAAGTACTGCCTCCTGTTTTTTGAACTCCCAACAGGCGCCTTCATGTTTGCTCATCAGTTTGGAAGCTGTGAAGGTGATTTTTGGTGCCCTCTGCTCAGTATGCTGCTCAGATAAATCCCAACAGAGGGTGTAGCATGTAGTCATGGGAACTTGGGCTCTACATTGAGCCCTCACTGAGAAAAGAGCTGCTTAAAGTTACATGGCTTAAAGTTGGTTCTCGTATACAGACTGAAGTCTAGTGAAATGGTCTTCTATTACTAAAACCAAACAAGGCACTTTTTTTTTTTTTTTTTAATACATTTTAAATCCAGCCATGGCATCTCTGAAAGACTGAATGTGAATAATTTGAAACAGAATTGCATTGACTGATTTCATTTGCTAACTACTGTGACTTCCGAAATAGTGAATGGAAGTGTTAGGCAATAGTTCTTTAAAACAAATACGAAACAAATTTACAGGAGAACTGTAAGAATGTAACTTCAGACTTTGAATGGAATAGTACCTTGTGACAAAATCATTAGGTAGAATCAAGCCCAAACTACTAATTGTTAGTATTGTAAGGTGCAGAGGTAAGCAATACAAAAATGCTCTGAAAAAGTGCCCTAAACCAACAGCACATTTTTTTTTATTTCAGGGGAAACTTTTCAGAATCCAGTTAATATTGTGTGCTCTGGTACTGATCTTGGGGACTACTTTGTCAGGTTTGATTGATGCTGGCTGAGAGGCCTAAACGTTATTGGGAAGTGTGAAAGAGAAACTCCGGAGATGATAGCAGGGGTTTTATTTCCTGAAGGAATACAGCTGAAAGTCGAGTCCCTGCTCAAAAGTGTAGCGGTTATATTCTGTTTTCTGAAGTGACAGTATTGATCTGCATTGTATGTGTGGGTTTTTTAATACCTGTGGGCTAATGCTGAGGTTTTGTATGAGCAGTGTGACAAGTGAGATTTTTGTGGACAACAGTGGATTTAATTGTGATGAATATGGGAAACTTTTTCTTTAAAGCTGCTGTGAAAAAGCAACAAAACCCTGTTGGGACCACATGGCCACACACACACAGTCTCTCTTTCACTCTGGTGAAAGGACAGGCCTGAAGGTCATTCCTATGGTTAAGCCAGAGGTTGTATGCTTCTTTTTTGTCCCCTTTTTAATCGCCACCTCTATCTTGACCTTACTTATTTTTATCCTTCTTATTGCATTTGTTATCAGGAGAAACACAGAAGTCTTTTTGGTGCACAAATTTGTGTTTATTAATAGGGTAATGGAGTCTTAGCTTGTTCAGCTAGAAATATTTCTACACTATCAGTGCCAGGGATCTGTTCTTTTTTTTTTTTTTTTTTTTCCTTGCCTAAGAACTAAAAACCTAATTTGATACTGCAAACTAAGCCTGTAGGAATGCAAGGCCTTTGACAGGTTTGCCGTCATGTCCTCTTGTCCAGATTGGTGAGATACGGACCAGGTAAGATGGCATTAGGGCATGTGGGGAGTTGGCTGGATTACCTAGCCCAGGGCCTGTTGGTCAGTGAAGCAAAGTCCTTATGGTCCTTATGGAGGCTGAGTGGCATCGCTCCAGGACCTGTTCTGGGGCCAGTATGACTTGGTGACTGTCATCAGTCTGGATGATGAGCTGGAGTGTGGTCTCCAACAAGCACATTTGGATGGTGCCAAGTTGGTCGGTATGCTAGAAGGCAGTCACCATTTGGAGGAGCCTGACAGGAGGGACCTGGAGGAGTTGAGTGAAGAAAAACTTGAAGTCCTGTACCAGGAAAAAAAAAAATAAGAAATGCACAAAATCATTAAGGTTGGAAAAGACCTTCAAGATCATCTGGTCCGACCATCACCCTACTACCAGTGTCACCCACTAAACCATGTCCCTAAGCACCAGATCAGGCTGGGACTGACTAGGAGGCAGCTTTCCAAGAAAAAAGCTTGAAAAAAATAATCCTTGGACACAGGTGGATGACAAGGTGAATATGGGTCATCACTACGTTCTTGGGGTGATGAAGGTCATCCTCGTGCTGGCCTCCCCAAACTTACAAGGCTAAGGGGAGGCCATTATCTCTGTCTTCAGGGATGTAATGGGAGGAAACGGGGAAGCTGTGAAATCTGATTAATGTGGGGGGTCTTTGGTTTTTGGATTTGTTCGTCTTTTTTTTTTTTTTTTTTTTTTGAATCATGAATCTGGTGAACAGCTGCCTGGACAGGCTGGAATTTCTGGCAGCACAGACTTTCAAAACTCCACTCGGTAGTAAAAGTAGTCCTCCGTAAAGTTGTTTGATGGCAAATGTAGTCCTCCTTAACTTTTTTTGGGCTGCATCACTTAATCTTCTAGAAGATACGTAGCCAGAATAAATTAGTTACTTAGCTTCATGAATGTGTTTTTGTGTTTTTCAACTAAAACTTTACGCTGAGCTTGTTTTTGACAAAAACATGTTTAAACCTAGTGAAACTAATGGTAGCAACGTTGGTAACTTTTTCCTTCAATGACGGACTACTGAAATAGAGGGGAGAGGACTTTATGGTGATCATATTTTTATGAATCCGTGTTTGACAACGTTTATGAAATTGGGGGGGGGGATATGATTATTTTAAGAGTAGTTTCAAGAGTTGAGTGTTTGACAAAGATATGATTTTTTTTTTAAATGATAAGCCTGCATTTGTATAAAGTCAATTTATTCTAAAAAGTGATGATTATGTTATAGCTTAATTATCTCTCTGCTGGTTTAACTTCTATGAATAAAATGATCTGATTTTTATGTTTTAGAGCACCAACCTTGAATTTAGTTCAATAATTTCCTTTTCTCTTGTGTTATAATTTGCTTTTCTGGAAAATTATCTTTTGATTTTGAGACTCACAAAGCAAGAATTTTGGATTGAAAACGGAAACTTTTGAAGGTGTGTTCTTGTTAGGAAACTTAGTCTTTTCCACAGCACTCCAGAACAGCTTCTTCCACAGCACTTCCAGAACAGTGGGAGGGTGAGAGAGGAGAAAATACAGCAAGATGTTCGCCAGGAGAGTTTGAGCTTGTTATGACACTATTAGGAGTTAGGTTGGTAAGTCTTCATTTCTTTAAAACAAGTTTGAAAACCCCTAATGATTGCGAGGCTCCTGTAACATTTTTGCTCTGCTCTGCTCCTCACATATCTATGTCAAAGTTCTGTATTTTACTTTAACTGTCTTATTAATTTCAGTTTTTAAACCTCAGTTAGTACACTGCAATTGTCAGAATTTGGTATTTGTTATATTCAGGTTGTTTTAAGAGGTTGAGATTGTGCTACTGCTGGTGTAGAAACTTGAGTTTCTAAGATACTTCGGCTTTTAGTTAATGAAGACTGTTTTTGTCCAAGCAATACTTGAGTTATTACACATTTTCTGGAGAAGGGATACTTTTGCCATACTGAAATTTGTATTGCATGATGTTTTCGTAGTGCTGATCTTGGTAGTACTTAGTCCTAAAGGTGGCATGTAGTATTACAAAGCCTTTAGTAGCACTGCTTGCCTCTAAGCGGGCATTGGAAGTAGTTGAGCTGTTGGGTTTTCTAATGGATGTCAAGGAAGTGTGGACAGCTGCTAGAAAAATGGAACGGGGAGGTTAAAATAAGCTATGTTTTTATTCGGTGGTGACAGTGTGCCTGCTTACGGCCTTCAAAAGCTATTTGTTAATAGCCATTGCAGTGACAGTTTATTAAAATTCAAGTTTCATGAAGTTGAATGAGGCTGGGGTGGGTCTGGGAAATTCAAGTCCCTTGACTTGTTGAGCAATCTGTGAGGATATTGTCTGGAAACTCAAGAAAAGTGGTCTGTAAAAGTATAGCAGATGGGCAAGTGTGTGCCACGTTGGGAGCGTGCAGGGCTGTGATTGTCCATCCTCGTGTTCTTGTAACGCTCAGCGCTGCTGGTAAGCATTCTTGAAGCTTCAAACTAGGAGTTTTTCAGGAGGTGGTGTAAATGTAAGGTGTAATGACATACAGATGTTCTCGTTGGTTGTGTTTTGGTTTTTTTCGTCCCTCACTAAGTGTCAGAATTAGGGGGAAATGAGAAAAAACTAAAAGAGGGATGGTGCTTTGCCAGCTCAAGTGGAATATCCTAAGTCTGTTGTCTAATCCAACCTCGTACCCCAGAAGAGTGTTGACACTTTTCGTTAGCTGTTCAAATGGAGCTCGGTACAGCAGACAGCAGGCATCACTGCAGATGCCTAATTAACAGGACGTTAAATCATGTGATCTTAAGGCTTCTGCCAACTTTAAAGTTGAATGAAGTTGCCTTGAAGGTTTTAACTGTAAAACTGGTCCTGCATACTACATTTTCCTAACCTCGTAAACAATGCTTTGATTTCTTTTACAAATAGTTCTCGGTATGAGGCCTTATAAAAATTAAGGTTTTTATGATAATGGCTTAGGGAAAATTACTTAGGCAAAATCATTTTGAGTTTCGCAAAGCAGAGGGATATGTGTTGTAGTTTGTCCTATGTTGTCATGTTTGCAGCACCTGCACTGGTTTTTTGTTTGCTTTTTGGGGGGAGGATTGTTTTTGCATCTTGTAGCCCTTTCTAGGAGGGTTGAGAGAATCCTGCAGAGGCTCTTTGATGTGAAGACCTATTCATTTATTTTTTTTTTTTCAGTGTTAGCATACCAGGGCTGTCTGTACAGACTTGCAAAAAATACTGGTGTTTAAGAGCTGATGTGATTTAAGTTTGTAAAACAAATAGCATCTCTTTGGGGGTCACCTGCAGAAGCTTGTGTACCAAAATACTGTTGGCTCACCAGTACAGCTGTGGGGAAGAGGATGCTAGTTCTCTCAACACCTCCCTTTTAAGAAATGTTTATAGCCCTTTGCTGCTGATCTTGTTGCCAAACTAGTATTGCTTTCACAGAAAGTGCTTGGAAGGAGCTGCTGTACGAACTGGCAGGGAAAACGTGACAAGAAATGCGATTTATTTCTTTGCTGACACTTTGGAGGTTAATTAAGCTCTTTGTCATAGATGCTGCTGACTCAGACCCTCAGATTCACTGCCTGCCTTTTTTTGTCTCTCTGTTCCAGTTGGAGTTCTTCGAACGCTGCCTTGCTCGGTTTGTTTCAGCACGTCTAGGACAGCTTCTTCAAAAAATATTATTTTTCCATGCATATAGAATATGGTAGCTTCTGGTTAAAATATCTGTAACAGGGTTATAATGTCTGTAACCTTAGCAAAGCCCCATCTGTTTGCTGAGCTCATTTGTAGTTCAGTATAGCTTCCTGTTTTTCTCATTTAATTGGGCAACAAGTTGCAGCAAAGCAGCTTCCTTTAAATTGAATCAGTGAATATTGCGCATATTCTAAATATGGAAGCAGCTACTGCCTTTCTGGATCTCACAACATTTGTGGACGTTGTTCTATGGCTTTAATGTTTTTGTGGCAGGCCAAACCTAGTTACAAATATTATCTGCCTTTGTGCATTGCCTTTCAACTTTATTGGATTTATTTTTGCTCTCTATTGCTGTCTTCTGACAGTAACAATAAAAAGCTGTCTTACCTTTTTCCTTTTTTCTGTCACTCTCTATATTGCTTCGTGTCATATAGCTTATTCCTACAAGTAATGGTGCTTTGGGTCCAGATGTGTGTGCTGCCTGCGTATCCTAAGATAACCATGCAATAAAATCAATGTGTAGAAGTATTTATTAGGATGGTCTTGTTTGTTTTGCAGGGAGCACTGCATAGTGTGACTATTTTTTATAACAATATAACCATGTCTTTTTTGTCTGTGCATGCCTTTGCCTTGGGAGAAAAGCAAAAGGGGAATGAGGAGAGAAAATGCAGGGAGTCTGGCTAGGTGCTGAGCATAGTTCATGGTATAGATTGAGGAAATAATGTCTGACTTGGGGGTTAACATGAAATCATTGATTTTATGACTCAAACTATAAGGGTGAACTGCTGGATGGGATGGTGACTGTCTGCTGGTAGCTGTATTGTGCTGAAGACAGAGATATTTGGATGGATGCCTCCTCTCTGACAAAACAGTTTTGCCCAGTGTATAAACATGCAGGCCGGGCTTTGTTCGTTAGCCTTCTGCTTTATCTTTTGGCAGTGATTTACGATTTAACAGGGCATTTTGAATATCTTTCATCAAGTCGATATACGAACCAATAATTATGAAACAATCCTATCATCTGTGTGGCAGAGGAAGAAAACCTGAACTATGCTGGTTGTATGGCAGCATGAAGCAGAGCTGGAGCTTTGCTTGAGGTTTTAATACATTCTCTACAGGTACCTCCATTTACTTTCATGTGCAAGAAATGTGACAGCTACTTGTGATTCCTGAGCATCAAGGTTTGGATGTGTTATCATCTGGTGCAGGGCTTGAAGGGCTTCCCAGTCAGCATGGGCATGCGCTGTGCTGCCAACCTGCTGGGCATCTCCACCACATGCAGGGTTCAGGGTGCTTCTGTGGGAATCGTTTACACAGGGAGTTACTGCTTGACCATCGCTGAGAATTTAATCTTGATTACTTTTTATTATTGTTATTATATAACATATGTAAAAATAAATTGATATAATCTTGATTTATCACTCTAAACACAGGTTTAGGTAAACTAAAATAATTAAACACCACGTTTTGATAGAGTGAATTACAAACTATTGTTTATATAAGCTGTAAGAGGTTTTTAGTGTTTTTTCCTGTCTGACCTTAAAACCTGGATGTGAAGCAGAGAGGTACAGGAAGAAGAAATGAAAATTTCTTGATTAAAATAATCAAATGCCGGAGACATGGGTCCAGTTAATGAATTTGAGACATCTTCCAAGGTGTCAGTAATTTTTTTTTTTTCTTTTGCTTCTGAGAGTTTGCTAAAAAGTTGAGTAGTTTAATTGAACGGAGAGAATATTGAGGTCTCCACCTGAAGACAACTAATTGCGTTAATTGAAAGCATGAGATGTTAAGAAATGTCTGTGTACTCGGTGCTTGACATTAATGAAAGCTTTTAACCCTAAGCTATCATTTCACTGTTTTTGACAGAGGTACAGGCAAATTCATTCATCCTTGTAAAGCTGTGAGATTACAGGAGCATCCTAAAACTGCAAGAGGAAATCTAATATTTCTGTTTTCAGAGCAGGGTTTGAATATCGTGAAGCTTTAACAGGAAGGAAGAAGAGGGCAAGCCAATGAGAGTATGATCAGGGTAGATGGAAAATGGTTATAAACAACCACCCCTGTTCATTCACACAACGCCACCCAGCCTGTATACAGGATGGGCCAGGGCAAAGTTAAAATAGAGGCAGTGTGTGTTACGTGGTATTGAGGAAGATGTGAATGGAGCCCACGGTCAGGCTTCTGTGTTCATTAACCTCATTCTTCTACCCTTTGTGCAAGTGCAAAATACACGTAGGCATCGGTACAGGGCTGCTGTCTGAATGCAACTGCTGCTTTTCTGTTTCTGGCCTGCTAAAGCAAGGCCAGCAGAGGATCAGCACGCTCTCCTTGGTGGGATGGGTATTTTGCTGGAATCAGGCTGGTGCACAAAGAGTAATTGTGGCCTTGGGTATGTTGCTTCCCTCCTGGACCTTAAGGGCAGGCTGTGTTTGGGGCAGTACAGGTGCTCGGTTTTACATTGTGGGCTCAGATCAGCTTCTGGGAATTACTAGTTATGATTATGTTGGGCTTCAGTGTTTGGTTTAACCTTCAAATCTGTTTTGAGCCTTCATAAGAAACTTCCAGTTGAGTTTGAAGCCCTACTTAGGGGCTAAAAATAAACGTGGACAAATGCATACTTTGTGTGTTGTGGATGGCCTTTAGAGCCTGATTTGGATGTACTGTTCTGCCACATTGAGTTTGCAGCCTTTGAAGCGTTTTTTTCTTCTTTTCTTTTAATAAGAGCTGACAGTGGAATGGAAGAAAATGTGGGTTGAAAAGATAGCTTGTCTAGAAAAACAAAAATGCAGACAGGAGAATGACAGGTCAAAGGCAGACGAAGTGATGCACTGCTAAAGTGTGTGTGATGTATTGGTATAATGGGTTGTGCTGTCTGGAACCCTGCTCTCCAAAAAACTCTGCGTGAGGTGTTGATGATGAAATACAATGCAAAGGTAGAGAATGAAAGATTATCATCGTGTTCCAGGAACTGCTGGGGACTGCATACAGCTTAGTACTTCCTGAGCTGAGGCATCATGCTATTGCTTCAGGATGTTAGAGGCAAAAAACAAAACACCCACCACCCCTCATTTTAATTTTAATTAAGGAAAAATGAAGCTGTATTTTAAAACTTCACCAGTATTAAACTTGAGCGTTCCTCTATATTGAAGTTATATGAAATTCTGCTTTGACATGGAGCAGAACATTGCGGTGAATATAAAGGAAGGATCTGACTGGAACACTTGGAAGGTACCAATTTATGGCCAGTGGTGAACAGTTTCATTACACCTGCAAGATTTATCTTAAGTAGATTTGCTATTGAATGTAAAAGTCAAATTCTTACAAGAAGAAAATTACTTTCTTTTGCTGACTTAGATTTACATTGGTGTTCGTGTTTTTCACGCAATTTTCCATCCTCCTGTTGTATCTTTCCTCATCCTTGTTGATATCACCTAATGTCAGCTCCCTCTCAAATTTATGTGAAAGGCTTTTAAATGCTTCAGTCCTTGTAGCAAGGACTCCAAAATACTTGTATAACAACCCTTTACATATATATAGCACTTTAAAGAGTGCTTTTATTTTGAAAGTATTAAAAATATTTGTAACTTTGAAGATCCTGTTAATGGGCAATCTATGTCTCGCTGAACTGTACTAGTTATGAATATAGTTATCTATAGTCTATCTATAGTTATCTATAATCTGTTTTCCATTTTCAAAGCTGCTTCAACATAAAGATTTTCAAGCTCACTGGTTTACATAAATGAGATCCACCTGTGTTAAGAAACAAGAATGAGTCGGTAGAATTAAAATACAGTAGGTGAGTTGAGAAACACTTTTGAGCTGTTATGGCTGAAAGCGTAAAAACAATTTATTTGCACAAATTATTCTCAGAAGTTTTCTAGGTTGTCAGGTTTTCACCAGAAATAGCTACCCTGCTGAATCAAGCCATGAGTTCTCCTAACTCAGTATCCTGCCTCTTGACAATCAGAGATCAATAGCATATGCCTTGTGAAGAACATGAAGAACAGAGAAACGTACTGTGATGTTCTTCTATCAGTTCTCAGATCAGAAACTTCCTGAGCTGAAGGTGATGAACTATTCAACATGCTGATGTTTTAGATTTCACTGTTACTAATTACTTAGGTTCAGAAGGAATTAGTTGGTGTCTGTGACAACCTAAACTTCATGGTTTTCCTCGACGTTGCTTAGGGGAAAAGGTGGACTTTTAAATGAAGCCTGCATATTGATGCTAACATTTGAAGTCTCTAGTTTGTGTAGCATGTGAAAATAAGAGATCATTCCCTTTTTTCTTGTATGCCTTCCAGATATTAGGCCTCTCTTGTTCTACATTTCTTGTTGAGGTTGAAGAATCTTAGTGTATGTATGTTTAAGCTCATCTCTCTTGGGAAATGTCTCCCTAGTTCAGGTCAGTCGGGCTGCCTTCCTTTATTCTACTTTGTTTGCCTCTTTCAGTTAAAAACTATAAATGTCCTGTGAACTTGTATGTAGGTATAATCGTGCCATTTGTGCTGCTGTTATTCCATCCCTGATGACTTGCAGCATGCTGATTTGTTGTCCTTGTAGCTCCTGAATATTCAAGGAATGGTTCAGGAAAACTCTTAAAATTATAGAGTGGTTTTGGGTTGGAAGGGACCTTAAAGCCCATTTGGTTCCAACCCCTGCCCTGAGCAGGAACGCCTCCCCCCAGACCAGGTTGCCCAAAGCCCCATCCAGCCTGGCCTTGAGCACCTCCAGGGATGGGGCACCCACAGCTTCTCTGGGCAGCCTGTGCCAGTGCCTCACCACCCTCTGAGGGTAGAATTTCTTCCGTATATCTAATCTGAACTTACCCTCTTTTAGTACTTCACCATTCACAGCCTTTTCTAGGTCACTTGCAAATACAGTGAGCTGCACAGATCATAGAACTACTTCCTGATGACTTGCTTGAATGAAAAAAACAGCAGTTTATTCCTAGTATCTTTTCCCTTATTCCCTTTTTTTTAAAAAAAAAAAAAAAAAAGTTACTGCTCCAGAAGAATGGCTTGTCCTCATATCTTGTCTGTTTTTTTTTTTCTTTTGTTTTTTTTTTTTTTTAAGATCCTTTCATAATAAACATTCTTAGATATTTTTAGAAATTCAGATGGATCGTGTCAGATAGCCTTGTCCGCTTGTTTACTGGCAACCTTATTAAATGATTCACGTCCTGAGAGATCTCTTCACTGAACTCCAGTTTTTGGTGTTTTGGTTTTGGTCCATGGTTTTTCAGTTTCTTTCTTGGTTTGAAGTGAGAGAAGATGCACAGCAGAATTAAGGCAAAGTTTTTGCTTCCAATGTGTTTGAAAAATATCCTTGTGTTTATGTATTTTAGAAGAATGTTATTATAAACACCCCGAGTGTTTTTTTTAACATTTAATTTGCAGAGTACTATTGTAATTTCCTTATTTGTTCATGACTACAATTTGTTGAAGGATGTTTTCTTCTAGTAGTCTCCTTTACTGGCTCTTTTGCCATTGTGGTCTTTCTGACAATATGTTTTTGAAATGACAACCGTTCATTTACTTAGGTACAATCACTTAAAATATTGTTGTCAAAGATTTGAAGTTGCTCATCAGGGAGAAAGCCTCCTTCGACATATCTTGTTGAAATACGGTGAAAATTATATGTAAGCACTAACTTGGTAGAGCTAAATATTTATAGTGTTTCAGCAGGAGTTTCATATCACAATAAACTTAATTTTAATGTACTTCCAAAAGGTTTGTGTTTGCAAGCGAACTGTTACAGTTGGGGTAACACCCAATTTTCAAGCAAAAAGACCTTCTAATCAGGCAGCCTGTGCAAGACTGCTTATGGACGAGTTTTAGCTTAGAGGTAAGCTGAAGACATCAGCATCTAAATTTCCTTTAATTATTTATTTGAAGAGCATCTGTCATTCACCAGCAAAATGGGATGAGAGAATGTGCTTCCTCTGCATTCGCCCTGTCCTTCAAGCTGATATTGAAAATGTCAGGAAACTTCTTATTCTTTCCCTATGGAAAATTACACAGCACTTCACAGCATTTTCTCTGCAGCAGGATATTCTAATGTGAGAAGTGCTTTCTTACATCATCTGAGAATTGTGCGGGTGCAGCGAGGAGTGAGGTTAATACCAACTGCTTTTTCTCTGACCTACGTAGATGAGTTAAATTACAAAAAAAAAAAAAAAAGAAAAAAATGCAAACCACAAAAAAACCTTAATTGTTTCCAGTGTCGTCTTTGTGTCTTTACACAGAGTATTTTGTTCACTTTTTTTTTCCCCTCCTCACTTCGGCACCTTGCTGCCAGGCAGCTCCTGCGCTGCTGGAGCCTCTGTCAACCGCAGCAGTGCCTGCAGAGGAAGCGGAAACTTTCTCAGCAGCACTGCAAGAAGCGTTGTGACATGGGGACACAGGCTGTGGAGGTGGCACTGCTGGCGTGAAGCTCTCTGCCCGCGGCAGGAAGAAAAAGCAAGCCTCCCCTGCGCTTCTCAGCAGGGGGAAAGGTTAGATTACCAGGCTTTGAATGGAGAAAATCTCCGTGTGTTTAAAAATACTTAGCTAACTGTCTCTGCTAGTCATAGAAAAAGGAGACTTTGGTTTTTCATGTTCCTGTTTGGCATATTTTTCTTTACTTTTTTCTACACTTTTTCTACATTTGCATGTAGTAGGTCTGGAAGAGGTACAGGGTGCACTCCTCCAAGTGTAACTCGCTAACCAAGGCATTTCTTCGTTGTTTCATTACAAATCCCTATGTCAAAGGATAGGTGAGCCACTCTGCTGGTGTTACACAGTTCCCAGTTAGCCAGTGGTAGTGGTGTGTCCAGCTGGGGTGCCCAGTGTATTTCTCCCCAGGCTGTTTTTCTCGCCTTCCTTGCACGCCTGCACAGCCAGCGCTGGACAGTCCAACAACAAGGGTCACTTCCTCAGCTCTTGCTGCTGAAGAAGGCAATTGCTTGTTTTTGTTCCTGGTGGCTGGGTGCTTGTAGGTCTCCACCAGCAGCATATTTGTTTCCTGAGCTGTATATTTCACCTGCAACTTTTAAAGCATTTAGAAAAATTTCCAAAAGGATCCTCTCTGCCCCAGAAGTGGCTTTTTGCTGGAAATGTAAAGTAATGCACTTCCGGATGATGTTCGTCATGCTTCCATGTTATCTTCAGAACATGGCTTTTTGTTTTTCTTCAGAGATAGCAAAATGTATCATTAGATTTAACTGGGAATTTGTGTCAGGCCCAAAGATACCAAAAGCACAGTCTTTTGGGGTGGGTCTTTGATGTTCGTTAGGGAGTAGCTCTGTTTCGGTGCCAGGCGATGTTTACTTTATCAAGTTGCTTTTGTCATTTCCTTTGCAAACTGCAGTCTTACTGTCTCTTATTAGAAGTAAAAGGAGAAATTGTTTCTTGTTTAGCTTTTCCTTTCCAGTCAAGCTACTACGCTAGAAAATTTATAATCTGGGTTATGTGAGAATAAATTTAACGCAAAGAAAAATTGAGATTTTTTTTCTAATATTAGTGTTATTTGTTTCATTCAAAGGACCATAATTCTTATTAAAAACATAGTAATATTAAAGTTGCATGTGGATGAATAGGTTATCCACCTGTAGTCATTAAAGCAAGTATTTCAAACATTACAGCCTGGATGCTGTGTTCTGTGTTCTTGTCATTTTTTCTGGTGTTACTAAGCTGTAAATGGATTTTCGGTTCATGTTTTATGTAGTTCAGTGTTTAGCTTTCAAATATTCTTAAAGGTTTGTTTTTAGGTCTAATGGATTTGCCTTTAAGCCTCTTCTTTGTAAAATTAGCAGGACTTCACAATTGCTGTCATATTTAAACTAAATTACCAGTTTGGAAGAGAGAAAGTAGTTACTCCTGCAAGCTGTTGCTTACAGCAAATAGAAACTATTACTTCATTATTTTTAGCTTGCACAAGTGTGCCTGGTGTTTCCTTTCTGTTTCGTACCCCAGTCTCAATATACTTACTCTTCGCCAGTCGTCACATTTTTAACTTCTGTGTCCAGTAAAGTGGGCAAGCCAGTACCACACCCAGGTGTCACAAGCATGCCTACAGAAACTGCCATAGAGGAAGGAGCTTGCCCAGGAGGTCAGAATATTGCAACAGTACCAATAAAGGTCAGCATCATCCTGTGTCTAGGAAGTTACCCAGTTTCAGCTTAGGGCCAGAAGCAGAGGAGACACCCATACCAGGGTTAGGTTGTGTGATGGGAGGATGGCTAAAGTAGATTCCTGGTTGTGTAATCGTTACGAACCGGGGTAACCTCAGCAGGTCACAGTGCATGCCTGGGACAGCTGAGAACAGTTTTGACCAGTCAGAAACGGTATGGGCTATTTAAGAGAAGTCATATCTTCAAAGGATTCTTGTCTTTCATGTGTGTAATTTTTTCATTTTTTTTTTAATGAATAGCATTTACTGGTTGTTAGCCTTTAATTAAAGGGGATTATAAACAACGTATCTGAAGAGCTTTGCCCAGTTCATGAAAATGATAATTTTCATGATAAGAATGAATGATAAATGAAATACAATATTAAAAAGAAAAAACTCCAAAATTGAAAACAAATTCCACAGTCAGTTTATAACTTAAAAACAAACACAAAAGCCTGCCAAGTAGGGTTGACATCTACTTAGCAGTAAAGTTATTTTAAAATTGAGTTTGACAATGTCCTTAGCCAAGTGGCGGTCAAATGTGGATGTGGATAAGAGAGCAGAATAGTGAAAGGCTGATCAAAATGTGCAGAATCAGCACACACTTTGTGTAATGCTTTCTGTAAGACTGACATGAAATCGCCTACAAGTACTCGCCAGGAACTAGTTTTACAGAGAAGTTTTTTTAAGGGACATTTAAAGCAGTTCTTCAGGATTATTGCATGTGTAGCAAGTTTGACAATTTTGGAAGAAATGGGCTTTTTGTAGGAGTTGGTCTGCAAGCGGATAATAAATGCGGGGCTTTTAGGAGTTACAATGCGTGCCTTGTAGGTCTTGCAGATTGGATATAATGCATGGGTGCCGATGCCCAGATTCCTGAATATCTACAGGCCCAGTAGGAGTTTCTGCTGCCTATATGTTGGGTCACAAAGCCTTTGGAAATCCAAAGAGCTGCAGAAAAACCTGAATTTTTCTGGGTATGAATTTCTTAGCCTGTCCTGCCCCTTCACTGCCTGCCCTGCTCAGCTGAGATGGGAGCTTTAGCCCTTTGAGGGCTCTGCAGTACAGAAAAGGCAGCTGGAGTGTTTTGTAGCATGCCCCTCTGTCGTAATGGCATAAATGGAGAGCAAATCTTAAAGCTCTCCAAAACTCATGATTTGCGCTACACAATCGCAAATGTTTCTAAATGGTGGAGGTGAGATAAATAATAGGGAAGTGATACTGAATCACATTGTACCAAACTTCGCTTTGGGTTCTTGCCCTCTCTCTCATGTTAGCAGTTAGGTTGTTTGGGTAGGCAGGCGCCTGTCTTGCCTTCTTTCACTCTTCTTACCCCAGCTGCTCCTGGAAGAAAGCACAGCCAGACTTGGTATAGGGTGTCTGTGTGTGACTGATCTCATCCTTGAAGGTAGGAGATGGGAAAAGGTCTAGACATACAGTCTTTCTCCAAATTTTTCTTTCTTCCTTGGAGAGGCAAATTTGGGACAAGGTCTCGCCCACTAGCCTGTTGAACAGGCTAATTGGCAAATACTTGCCTGAGGGTTGGGTAAGATTTTCCTGTCCCTTCTAGTGACCGCCTAAGCATGTTGCATTGCAGCATTGCAGTGTGTGTTTGTTGTTGTTTTTGTTGCCTTTTTTTTAATCAATTGAACTTCTTATTCTCTGTTGGTTGTACTTTATATGAGGGACTGATTGGGATAAGTGTATCATTACTAGTACTGAATTAATTCTAAGTCACAATGAGATCTATTGTTCTTGGGATAATCAATCTCTAACTTTTTTTCCTAAATTTAAGAGAAGAGTGGACAGTAACCTGTTCCTGCTTTTCAAGAATGAAGGGGTCTGTGGAATGACCTATCAGTTATATTTATCAACCAACCCACACCCCCCTCCAAAAACAAACAAACAGGAAAAAAAACACACCACCACCAAAAAAACCACCTTTGTTTTATCCATAATTGTCTGTCTTTTCTCAGGATCACCTGCATTCAATTCTCTTAACTACAACTTTTAAGAAAAGCATAATCTTAGGAAAGAATTACTCAATGAAGAACTCTCATGAGCTCTAAGGTATTTTAAATGTTATAATAAGGTGCAAAATTGAGAAGAAAAGTATATATTAGTAAATGTTTTATTGAGAACATTCCTGATCTGATGTAGTGCATGATGAAAGAGTTGTAGTTCAACTTTTTTTAAAAATAAATAAATACGTTACTTCTTTGTTTACTGATGCCAGTGTTAAGTGAACAACTTGTTTGAGTTCAGTAACTGCATGAGTGACTTCTGTGATATAAAGACCACCCGGATGTGTTGTTCTACCTGAATGTTTAAGACACCTCAGACAATGGTATTTACAGACAAGCAAGACAGTGGATGGCTTGTTTTTCATCCCCTTCTCCAAGCCGTTAGGATTGATCTGGCTCCAAGCTGGCACTTAGACACTTGAAAGAAGATGAAACCTTAAAGATAACCTTCAGGTACATACATTTTAGTGTGTTTTGGGGTACTTTTTGAAAATAATGCTCCTCCTAACAGTTGAGTTGCCTGGAAACTGCTAGATGATTCAGAAAGTGTGATTTCTGGTTGTAATATTCCTTTGTAATCTGCGGTGCAGATGCAGTCAAGTCCTGTAAGTTGGGCAGCTGCGGTGACTGTGCAGTGTTGTTAATGGAAGTAACCTGTACAAAGGTGGGCTCCAAGCTGGGAGCATGCACAGGGGTGCTTAGATTTCATTTTCACTTATTGAGATGCTGTATGGTGATTGTATGTCTAAGGTGTGTTTTTGTTTTTTTTTTTTTAAAAAATAAACGGGAAAAAAAAAACTTGTTTTGACATTTGTAAATTGTTAATAACTTCTTGCTTCTCAAGACTTGTGTTTATTTTTATTAATTTGGATGGATGAATTCTGGAAGAGTTTTCAAATAACTTCCTGTGATGCAGAGAACCAAAACTGCTGCTGATGCTAATAAACAACCTTATACTGACTGGAGGCATAAACAGAATAGAGGTCTCAACTGAGCATGTGATTGTTCAGGCGTAACACAATCAAGGAAGTTGGTTGAATAGCTTGTGGCTTGTTTTTTTCTTCTTTTTTTTTTTTGTAGTGACAGCCTTGCCAAGACATCTGTGTTCTATAAGACATTAATGGGAGAGGTTGGTTTTAAATAGCGTTTCTGCGTACCCAGTACTGGTAGGTTTTTGACAGGCCTGCCTTTGAATAAGGGGTCTGTACGAGTTCCCACTGTCAGAAAACCAGGATGCCATGTGAATGCCCCTTCCACTGGGATCACTATAAAATGCAAAGCGTTTTATTAAAACTCTTTTTATTTGGAGTGTCAGTTTTGCATCAGAACTCTCTTACCAAGCAGGAATATACTTTGGATCCCTGGTGTTAATGGAACCAACGCTGAGTTTTGCCTTGGGAGAACCAGGGAAAAAAAAAAAAACTTTTAATTTTTTAGATTAGCTACTCAACTGTAAAACTGAAAGGTTTGCAAGGTATTTGATTTTTAGCTGTAAGTTTTAGAAATATATACCAAAAGAGCATCCCATGGTATTTTTGTATGCACATCCTTGGAAAATCCTTTCTGCAGTAGAAAATTGCCTCCAGCTAAATACTTCACTATGTGTTTTTTCTTCCAGTTTCACAAAGCTTTGAATAGAGGTGATTTTTTTTTCAAGATATCCAGGAAATCAGACACACTTTATAATCCAGTACTTCACCTAACTCCAGTAGTTTGTAATAGTTTAATTCCTGTTAAATGACGTTTAGGGATTGGAAGATGCTCCCTTGTGAGGCAGAAGTACTTGCCCATGCTGAACTCACAGAAAGGTTTTCTTCCTTACAGCACCAAAGACTGTATAACGTGAGCATAGTTGAAATCTGCTGATGCTTCATCACAGGAATAGCACTTCATACTTTCAGTATCTAGACAAAATAAAGCTATGCACTACCACAAATTGCACAGGAATCTTTAGTTCTTAACCTCAGTGGACAGCTGAGCAGAGGGGCAAGGTTACTACGAACTGCTGTGAAATGTTGCAATGAAGCTCTTTAATTTTGCTGTTCCTGTGTGTGAGAACCTGTGCACAATAGTTGCAAGAGATGAACGTGTCTTGTTACCTGAGTGACCTTGCCCTGTTGTCATGTGTGATTTTATTACACTGAACCACCTTGAATTAACAAGTTGATGTAGTCCTTGCAATTTAAATGTCTTGGGGATTAAAATTGTCTCACTGTAAGTATTAGCAGCATGAAATGTGCAAGTTTTAACTAATTATTTTTTGAATTTGTAATCATGCTGTCAGGACACAACCAAAATCTTGGCTTTTCAGAGGTTCCCAGGGAACATTTCTGCAGTAGCTGCCCTTGCTGGTGAGGCACTGGACCAGCTGGAGCTGATGTGTATTGCTGCATGTTCCTGATTGCAAATTGTCTAATTGGGAAACCTTTCTGCTAAAAAAAAATGTGAAATTCTGAAAAAGTCCTGCATTTTTCCTTTAATTTAGCTAGTATGTGGTACCTTGGGAAAGCTGACTTTTTTTTTTTTTTAACTTCAATTTTAGGCAAAAGTTTATATCATATCACATTTGCTTGTTCTGAATTTGTGGTCTGAGTTAATCTATGAATTCCCTTAACTGGTTAGCCTTCGAGTAAGCGACTCGGGCTCTTTTGCAGTTCTATCGGAAGCGTGTTGAAGTGTGTTGGTTAGACTATCAGCTGTTTGGGTAGGCAGTGGAATTAATACAATTTTGAAAGGATGTGAGCTTTCACCCTGTTCTCCCTGTTCTGAGTTTACAAAACATGCTTAGTTACAATGGTCTCCCTCTCTGAAACACTGATCAAGTGACAATGAAAGGATGGGAGTGATGGAGACTTGGGGGAGAACTGAAATACTGAACATGAGAGAAGGAAGAGACTAGGTAGACTAGACGGAAGAAAGACTAGGCATGCTGGGTTAAGTTGATCAAGGATTTGGAAAAGAGAAGAGCCTAGTAAACCTCAATGACAGGCAGAGAAAGACAGTGTTACGTGAGCAAACTGCAGATCTTCAGGTCAGTAGGTTAAGACAATTTTTTCCCAAGGTGGTGTATTTTGAATGGCATGCAAGGAGGCAGCCATCAGGAACTGTAACACTTCAAGAACAGCGTAAAATGCAATATCTTGGAGTTTGTGGGTCTTGCTGAGGTCTGACCTTACCAAGGGTGAGAATCTCTGCTTTCGCAGGGATTTTGTTGCTTTTTTTTTTTTTTTTTTTTTTTTTTTAAATCTGGTCCTTGACAAATTTATTGGTCTGTGGGATACAGATGAAGAACATGCTTTATCTTAAAGACTGTTCTCGTGGAGAACAAGTGTCTTGTGATTCTTTGAAAATAGCTGTGGTGGCTTGTATGTAAATTGTCAGCTGTTTGGTTTTGGGGGAGGAGTAATCTTAGAGCTTTCCACTTAACCTGTTGTCTCTTACGTGCTGTCTCCTACTCTCATCCATCCTTGATTCTGGCTGCCTTTGCTTGTTTGCCTAAGAAGCTGGCTTGTAAACTTGAAAGGAGCTTCCTTGACTTGTGTGATACCTGTTATGCCTGCTAGGAACTCCCCTAAGCATGCTCAGATGTTACGTGCTTCTCTTTCATGATGTCAGAAGAAACTTGAAAAGAGTGCTGTCTGTCATGCCATCAAGTGCTGTCCTGTTGTGCTCCTCTTTTTCTAAGAAAGCCTATTCGCTTCCTTTCATGTGCTGCCTCTGTCTGATGCGAGGCTGCACTTCGCACGTGCAGAGCTCTCACCCCAAAGAAGCTCGGTTTGTGGTCGGGCACTTTGGTTGCGTAAGAGAATATTTCAGCTTTTACTGAAGCTGATGATTTGAATTAAGTTTTATTTTTGGAATTATTACAATATGCTATCTGTGGGATAGCTGTCATTAATGGTTAATGGGATAGGGCAAGTCCTAATCCCATTACAAATTAATTTCTCTTCAATTTTTTTAAGGATATCTGGCATATGCGTACTAATAGGTTTCTGATTCGATTTGCAGGCTTTAAGTATTTTGTCATATTACAGCAGTGTAACTGCTGAATATTTGAGGTACAAGGTGTATGACAGTGCAGGCCTGTCTGGCTTTTCCCCTGAGTGAGGGGGACGTTAGGTTGTGTTATAAAATGCTCCTCTCCACAAACACAAAGGGAGCCAGGGGAAATCTTAATTGCAGGGATGGAGCTTCCTGACCTGGCTCTTCCCGAGCCCATCACAGGAGGACTGACAGCTCCATTGTCCAGGTATGAAACCCATCAGGATGCTTAAAGGGGAGGGCTCTTAAGATCGTCTTACAGACTGAGGAAGGGTTGTACCTACAGGACCACGAGGCTCGTGGGATGGAGGGGATTGTACAGGGCTTGTTACAAAGTGCTGAGGACCAAAGGTGGGGAAAGGGTTTGAGGTGGTTTGGGGAGCATAGGAAAGTGGAAGGATAAGGGGATAAAGGAGCTGGTTGCATGTCAAAAAATTGCTAGTTAGCGTGTTTTTCTGGCCATGCCCTATGTCTCACCAGTGAAGTCCATCTATCACTTCCTTAAACTTAATTTTTAACTATTTCCCTAGGTGAGGGGGCTCTTCTATGTGCGTGTGTGTGTATATGGAGCTCTAAGTGCTGGTGTCAGACCACACTAGTTGGTGGCCAAACTGGACTTACACCATGGATTATAGGGGTCTTTGTGTTGTGTGTGCCAGTGACTGGAGTGCATGCGTGCTGTGTGGGTATGTATGGCAGAGAGCAGTATTAAGCTAACAAATCTTAAGCAGGACTAGTATTAAACTGTTGAGTAAGTCACCTGGGAAGCAGGTTTTGAAGCAACCGTAAGAGAGCTGGGGACTGGAAGGTCTGCCAGCTGGCTCCTGGAGGGACCAGTGGGTCCAAGCTGGCCACTGGAGACACTGTGTCCTGGGACACTGTTTGCACGTGTGTGCCTCTGCATGAGGCACATTGCACTGCAGAAATGCACTTTTGTCCTGGTCAGCCATAGAGAGGGCAGGATGAAGCCATTGGTGCTGTGTGCGCATCCCGGGAATGCATTTTCGGCCTCAGCACTGGCTGGACCTAGGGACACGGAGCTGCAGCAGCCTCATTTCTGCAAAGCTGCTGGAATCAGCCACCCATAAGCCATTTGGATGGAGATTGTGGGTATGGTTGTCATTTTCCTCTGCTTTCTTTGGGGTGGCTCTTGGGATGTTGCCAACATGTCAATGAAGCTTTTTATAGATTTGATTCCAAAGAGATTTATTTACCAAATTACACATGTATGCTTAAGGATAGCAAGCCATTATTGAGATGCAACAAATATCACTTTTAACTTCAGATTATTTTTTTTTTTGAGTACTAAGGGTCATATCTAACACCAAAAGGGACTCTTCGTATAAACCTGGTGATGGCAGACCTGTTCTGTGCAGTCTATAACCCCTGTTTCCCACTTTCAAGAAGCAATGAATGGATATATCTTTGTATGGTATGAGCACAACATTTAAAGAACTGGAGAATGAGTAAGTGTATGGCAACCTAACCATCATCTTCTGAAAGTCTCCCTCATCTGACAAGAAACCTTTGGTAGCAATCTCAAATTTCAGCACTCTGTGCTGGGTTGATGTTGGGAGCATGAGTGTTATTTTGAAGTAAATTTCCTAGTTATCCTCCTTGCTACGACGTGTTTCATGTCACAGAGTATTATAGTAGACAAAACTGAGTTGCTCTTGGACAAAAATAAACTGGAAGATGCCTTCCAACTGCTAGAGAGCATTCAGTCCACAGAGCAGATTAGGTCTGAGCGGGAGTAAACCTGTCTGAGATGCATCTAATGTGGATAAAGTGTGTTTGGCTTAGAGGATCCTATCCTAATACTGTGCTCTGCTGGTCGCTATAGATATGGGTTCTATTTTATGGAGCGGCTCAAATATGCGTGGTGTGGTTTTGTTATTGATTTTTTTTTCTTCCCCTCCTTTAAACAGCAGCAAACCTAGGAGTTCCCTCCCTCTCTGAGGTAGCTTTGTATTTGTGCACTCTCCTGGAAAGTGAGCTGCAAGTAATAAATACCCCTTGAAAATTCTCTGGATTGCAAATCTTCTGCTTCGTCATTTCCTTGTTATGGTGTAATTTAAATGCTTTTCCACTGTGAAGCTTATTTTGCTTCACTGTTTGTATAATTTCCCTAACAACAATTTTTTCCTCAGTGCCTGTGATTTTTTCAGTTGAATGTCTGCAAAATAATCCCCTGTTTATGGTCCTCAAGCTCTGTCTTTCATCTTTTGATAACTATTGTGAAACGTACCATACAATCACGTCCACCGTGGGAGATAGTTATCTACGGTTGCCATCGCCTACTGTACTGCGTGTCTTTAATTCCTATTTGTGTACGTTACACAAACTGTGCAACATTGGCATTAAATCAGTCTATATCCAAATTTTGGGACTCTCCAATTTTGTGATTAACAAGTGTTGCCTTTTATGATAATCCAGTACATAGCTGGAGTTTGAATGTGTTCCAAATGCCAGTGCTTAGAAAAATAGTTCTTTACTGAATCTTCTATTTATATTCCTCATTTGAATGAGCTGGAGGTTTACTTACTTTCTTCCTCTTATTCAGGCAGAATACAAATCAGCAATAGGATTTTTTTGCATCATTGCACACAGCTTCCTTTTCTACTGCCCTATTTGTGTCCTGCCTGCAGCCCTGCTCAAGTGGAGCCCTTAGCATTCTGCGCACTGCTAGCTGGGAGCCAGCCAATGCAACATTCATGAAAAGCTTCAGAGCCTGTAGTTGCCAGGTATAGGATTTACTCTGTTCTTGCTAACTACTGGAAGCTTGTAATGAGGCAAGGCAAAAATGGAATCCTACGATATTCTTGTGTGAGTTCACATGGAAAGACTTAAATTCATGTGACCATAAATACTGTTGCTTGGTAGGCTCCTGGCTGTCTCTAACCAAAGGGAGAGATGGATGCGTATGGAGAGAGTGCAAAAATGGTATGTGTTGATATCTGCCTTGCTATACCATTCCACCGGTTTATTAACAGGGATGTTTTGAGCTGGAATTCCATAGGCACTGTTGTGTATCGAACCAGGACTTAAAGGCAGCGACTTGTTACCACGTACTGTCTTGTGTTAATATTTCTGTTTTCAGTACCCTCCATCTATGGTGTAAATTGGAATATGGTTGTGGTTTGCCTGGTAGACATTGGATTATTAATCACCAATATTCTTTTTTTGTCAAAATATTCTGGGTCAAGATAAATGCTTCTCAATCGCCATGCCTTGTTGTCACAGAATCTCAGAATTGTAGGGGTTGGAAGGGACCTGAAGGGATTATTGGGTCCAGCCCCCCAGTGTCCTCATTGGTAAGGCGATTGATGAAGGCTGAATCAGCCTGGTGTTTTTTTCAGTGTTCGATACTCCAAGGTTCTTTCCAAGACAGTATATGTATAAAGAAAATCTATATTACAAAAACGGTATTTTAAAAAGTCTAGGAGCCAGCAACCAGCTTGATAACAATTAATTCATCTTTTCTGTAAAGGATTATGGATTTTATCAAACAAAAAGGTTTGCTGAAGGTTTGCCTCTGTCCTCTCAGAACTTCAATTAAATGCATTAGTTCAGTAAATTTCCCATGATTGTATGAAGACTGGATGGTCTGGAATAATATTTTTTAAAAAAAAGAAGTTAACTGACATCAACTCTTGGTGGGTTTAGTGCAAAAATGCTATATTAGACAGCTGTCCTTGTTAACACTGGCAATAAATCAGAGCTATGGTTTTTGTGTGACTGTAAAAGCAAACATTCCCCGTTCTATACATGAAACAAAATAGGCTTTTGTTCTCTTTTGAGTTTTAAGACCTACCATAAAATATAAAACTGAAGTTTGAAAAATTGTTTCTTCTGTTGTGAGTTTAATCATTTGATTTTGCTAAAGCACATCGGTGTAATTCGTGGAGTGTGGTTTGGTGTATAAGGGCTATGTCTGTTTGAAAACCAAAGCTTATGAAATATTTCACTGGACCAGTGAACAGAATTGTTCGGTTAATACCTTGCTACCTAACTATTGCTAGAAAGGGGAAGATTTTCGGAAAAGTTTCTATTTAAATAGGATTTTGCAGTGACAGCCTAGATCACAAAGAAGAGAAAAATTGTCATAGGCTGCTATGGGGCTTTTTGTTGTGTTTTTTATTTTCAGTTTGTTTTGCTTGATTTATTTATTTTTTATGGATGTTTGTCTGTTGCTTGGTATTATGCTTATGTAGTTATCTTCTGGTGAATTCATTCTCATTGCAGCTTATACAGCAGAAATACCATTAGTGAGAGAAGAACAGCTGTTCTGGGATAGACAGAAGCTGATAAAAGCCTAGGATCTCATCTGACTTAGCCAAGGGCAGATGGCAAGGGCAGAAATGTAGGGAGACCTTCACCAATACGATCTCCCAGCTCCAGGGACTTGTGGCTCAGGACAAGGCAGGCCAAAGGGATCACACTTGCATTTAATGGTTGGGAGCACACAGCTTTGGAGGTCTCAGGGGTTATATTGGCAGGCTCAGGTAAGTAAGGAGTGGGCAGGACTTCAGGGGGGCTGCCCCGTGAAAGGAAATTCAAGGCAAATTCTGGAAAAGCTGCTGTCTATTTCCAGTGATTTGTGTTGCACCACTTCAAGGCCTAAACAGAAAGAAAACCTTACCAAGGTCAGTTTCTGGCCTTTTTTACTAAATAATGCCTTCCCTCTCTGTGAGGAGCATGCTGAGAGGGGATGCTGCTTGCTGTAGTGATGCTGTGGTGCAGGGGATAAATGCTCTTACCAAAGTAGCAGGATGTGTTTAAACTGGGTTACGAGTGAGTGAATGACAGAGCACACTGAAAGTTGTGCATTGTGCTGTTCATGTTTTGCTAGATTGGTATTGTCACGTGCAGTAATTCTCTACGGCTCCATATCTCACTGCAAACATAAAACTTCAGTTCCTACTTTGGCAATAGTTTCTGCACTTACGAAGATCATAAGCAAAGGCATGAGGAACTCCAGTGAGTTACTCTACTTTAAATAGCGGCTGAGTTTCTGAAGGATGTAACTGTTTTAAAAGCAAGTGAAGGAATGTGAGATTAGAGAAGTAAAACTGTAGCCTGAGTCACCCCTGCTGGCAAAGGAGCAAATGCCATTTCTGTATGCATGTGGACTGATGCTTTTTCAGAGTTGGTTTCTAAGGATCCAAGCTTTACAACTCCAAAGTGTATCTTCAAATGTAGGTGGATTACGAGGGATGCAGCTGCACTGGAACAGATCTCAGTGCAGAGAAAATTATTTAATGCTACGAGTCTTCTCAGGTCACAGTCATACAGTGATTGTGATCTGGCATAAGTTTGTGCATCCTCTGAAAGGGGTAGAGCCACTGTGTGTGTAGCTGGCCTCCTTTGTGCTGGCAGTAATGCAGCAGAAGGGCAATTTTCATCTGCTCTCTATTCTTGACTTTGTGGCTGTTCAGACTATAGCGTGCAGGTACAAATGAGGTAGTGGTAGCGAGTGGTTGGCAGAGGGAAACAGGCAAACCATTTCTTTCAGATCCTACAGAGCAAACAAGCAGTCCAGCTTTTCACAAAAATCTCCAGGGCTGTCTGTTGGCCTGGTGCTTCTGTCCTAATACACCAGCCAGAACATGAAGGATAAGTGATGTAGTGCTGTTGATTTTGATCTTAATTTGCTTAACCATTTAGCTTTTCCTGTCTGAATTTTCATATTACTCATCGTTTCTATTATACATCCATTCTGCATTCCAGAGAAAATCTTTAAACCTTGAAGATGGGTGTGGAGGGGAGTGCAGAAGGAAGTATTTTTCTGGCCCAGTAAAAGTGGTTATAACAAGGCTCTGCATTTATTGGTGATGGTCTTGTATTATGTCCCATACCACCTGAGTCTAAGGATGTTTGTCAAGAGTACGCTGTTGCATAAGTTTAGGATTTAATCTTCTGTTCATAGCTGCTGCTTTGAAACTTTGTGAGATCTACTGTGACATTATTTAAAATTAAAATGCTGCGGCCTATTCATCTACTGTTGTTCAGTACTTCAGTCTGCCTTGTTTTTCTTTCAAATCATCAACAAAGTGAGCTTCCTGAGCATCTTTGACTGATGCGTTAGCTCTATTTAAGCACTAACTACTTCCAGTGGGATTAGCTGTTTATAATTTTTAGTGTGAGCTGGGATGAATAAATCATTTTTGAGAACCAGGGTAACTTTCAGATAAATACCATCAATTAATGATTTTAGTATTAGTCTTAGTTTTGTGCTTCAAAAAGGGGAAGGAGGGAATTGTGTACATAACAATAAATAAATAAAAAATGACCAAAATATGAGTGATGTGGTCTCAAGTTAAATATTACATATATTACATATTTCATTATGTAATTACTATTTTGGGTGGGTTTTAAACTCTGCCATTGCTTCATCCTATGCTCAGGTGTAATGTGTATCTTCTAGTTATATAGTGGGCAACAATGAACAGCTGTATGGCAATGATCAGCTTTGTCCATTCGCTGTTGTTTCCCCATGTTAGCAGTTTTGGTTTTCATTACCTTGCCCAGAGTTCTTTTTCAGTCTTGAATCGTAAATTATACTCTGTGCTTTAGAGAAAAGAGTATTGCCAAGCTGTTCTCTTTTGAAGTACTGTACATCCTCTTCAGCTGTAAGAATGCGTTTGAAAAATATTAGTATTAAAAAAACAAGCAGCCTACAGTATTTTCATTGTCACTACTGTTTTCTGATTCTTCCTGTATCCAAAAGCATTATTTACAGGCAGATTTCTCCTGAGTGCTTGCATTTATATTCTAGCCAGTCCTGCTGGAAATGGTGTTTCATGATCTACCAAAGCCAATTTTACTTTCCCCTTGCCTACTTCTTGTTGCAGGAGAGGCACTCCAGGTCCCTATGTGTTCTAAATCCCTTAAATAAGAAGCAGTTTTCTGATATAGGAACGCCCCTTCCAAAAAGGGTGAGGAGAGTAAACAGGCAGAAAACCTACTTCCCATATAATATCTAGCATGAAAAGGAAGTGATTAAAATATGAGATTTTGAAAGACTTCCCTTTTTGTTTTTGACTCCAAGTGAAATAAATCAAAAATCAATAGCAGCTGCTAGAATCTGGCTGTTAAGGAAAAAACTGTTCTTGCCATTAGTAGAGCAAGATTATTGATTTCTGAGGTGTTAATACTTACTGCTGTATTTAGGCTTCTTATGCCCATGATTTACTATCTGAGAGTTATCTGGAAAGCTTATGTTTTATCTAATGAAAATTAATTCAAATAGTACTTGATAGGGCAAAGTTTGTTGGATAATTATTTGACATGCAGCATGGATGTGTTGCCCGAGAGTCTTGTACAAGTATGGGCAAAAATCTTTTCACGTTATTTTGAGGAAGATGGGGATGGCTGTGCAAGATACGATCTTCTTTACCTCCACGGAACTTGAATGTGGTATTTGGGTGCTGTGTGTATGAGGAAGTTGTTACCTTGGAAAAACTTTTGCTGGTTAGTCTGCAGAATTTGAATGCCTTAAAAGCTCCAGGTTCTCAAACAGTCTCATATCTCCCAGCTTATTCCAAAGACTTTCTTCATCCTATAGACTCTTCTGTTTATTTGTTTCTAATTTGTACAAGCTGCTTCATAATACCTCCTAAAATGATTAATCTGTAATTGAAAAGCATCATAAAACTGGGATATTTTGGGGGAAGTTAAGTGGTGCCTGACAAAATAGTTATTTATTCAGTTAGTGTCACAACTGTATACTCATGTTATAAATAGGACGTCACTTCTGTTAGCAATATTCAGTTAAATTTGTGATCAGACAAATAATGGTTGCATTTTCTAAATGGGATACAATGCAGCTATTATTCTATATGACAGCAGAAATTTTCTTCTAAATATACGCTAGTACAATTTAGTCGTGTTTAGGATCTTGGCTCTAACTTGTCTGATATTCTTGAGAAAATGTATAGAATATTTGGTGAGAGCATCTGTTCTCTAATATGTTCTTAAAAGAGAAATGGGGTAGTGCTATTTTTACCGAAACACAGTGCTATGTTAAAAATTGCTTTGAAATAAGTAATGGGTAGATTACAAAGAGCTCATACTGTTTCCTAACATACTGGAAATGTTACTATTAAGTTCTGTTACGTTTCATTGTAAATTTCAAACAATTCCTTTAAAATCAACACTACATTTAAAGTGCCCTTCCTATGGAAGGGAAAGCGGTGTTTTCTGTGTGGTCCCAGTGACTTTGTCAGGCCATATACATTGTTGGGGCAACTCATACTGTAAGGAGGTTACGCTACTTTGCAGTATAGGATTTCTGTCTTGTTAGTGCACCCTTTTCTTTCACCCTTCATTTCACCCTACAACTGAATGCCTCTGTACATAAGTCGGTGATTCCTTTCTAAGCTTAATGCCAGATCATGATGTGTGCCTGTGTCTCCAAAGTAAGCTCTAGAGAGCCTAATTGGATGAGAGGTCTTCATTTTAGGTTGGAGATTGCTTCTTGTTTCACTGTATCTTGCCTTGGAATGAGATCTGCTTTCTCAATAGTATCTTACATTGTATATAGAAATATTCTTGCAATTAAAGTATATATATTGTTACATACGTAACACGTTTTTGTATTTTTTCTGCCTTATGTTTCTCTGTTCTCTGTGTACCACAGTGATGGCTATTCAAATTGCCATGTCTCCTGTCGTGTAACTTCCCTTATTAAGTTAAGTATGTTCAGAGAACGTTTGTATCGATGAACATGATGTTGAAATTCAGAATTAACTCTAGTACTTAATACCTGAATTATACTTGAGATTTAAAAAAAATAAAAATCTCCCCTTTTTGAGCCCCCTACCCTCTTGGGTGTTTTGTAAGTCATCTCTAGCCCAAGACCAAACATAGCAATTAGAAGTACAACATTATACGTTGCAAGACTTACTTCTGCTTTTGTAATCCACCTCTTTTTTTCTTTTTTTTTTTTTAAATGTGTGTTGGAATGTGTCCTTATTTTCTGTACTGTTTCTGGACTTGATATTTTCCCTCACTCCGGTTACTCTCCTACAATGTAACCCTGCATTGTATGGGGTGTGATAAACATTAAATGCTGGAATCTTCTAGCTGGTTATTTGGGCGTAGCTCTGAATTTCGTAGTAAGTGCTGGTGATCATAAATTTAACATGGCTTGAGATGAAGTCTTATTGAATCTGTCCTCATAGTCCTCTCCAATAGCAAAAATCAAACATCTGAGTCCCAGAATGCTGCAGTAGTTTTCAACAATATGCTGTAATGGAAATACTACTTCCCCTTCCCTTTTTTTTTTTTTTAACCTAATGTGACTTTTGAAATCTGTAGTTAGGAATCAGTAGACAGAAGTCTAAATATTATATACAATTGTTGTAATGCATTAATATTTTTCCACTCTCTCTGAATGCTGAAATGTAACATTGCAATCACGCATCAGTGTGTGCATTTATGTATTTCTTCAGAGGTGGGAGGCAAAGGAACATGGGTTGTTTCTGCTCTGAAGTAAAGAAGAAGAAATACTGGCTGATGCAATTTTATTTGCAGGAAAAAAAGTGGCCGCAGTAGGAGTAGTAACCCTTTGGAACAGCTTGGTCTACCACGACTGTGTATCTCGTGTCCTTCCTATCTCTGCTGCTAGCTGATACCAAATATCAACAAATAATAATACTGATTCAAATTTAGAGCTGGCAGGGGTAAGCGTACTGTGCAATTTCAACACCACTGTCATGCTGGCGATGGCTGAATGAGTGAGTACTTTATTCATCCCTGAATGTCATTTCTGAGCTCCTGTAAAATTCATCGGATCTCTGTAGAACACTTTAAAGAATTTTTCTGCCTGAGAAGGTGGTAATAACCGTAACTCACGCGTCCACATCCAGTTTCTCTTGCTTCCCTGGCTAGATAATGTCTGTGAGTTACTGGGATAACAGTTTAAATACAACGCATGCTGCAAAATATTTTGTGGTTTGAAAAGAGAAAAGAGCTAACAAAGAAGGAAAATATTTTGTGGTATTTAAGTGTGATGGGGCAGCTGAAGAACTCTCCTGTTAGTGAAATTTACAGTCAAGTGTGGTGGGAGGGGAGCAACTGGGGACTTTCATTTGTGCTTTTTTTTTTTTCTTTTTCCAAGTCAAGTTACTAAGAATCGGATTACTTCCTTACAAATTCATGTCAGCTAGCATGTCTGTTCTTTGAAAGTGGTTTTGGGTTTGTGCTGTTTGCGTGCTATCTCCTATTTGGCTAGCTGACTTTTAAAAGACCTTGCCTCAACTGTTGGATGTTATCTCACATATTTATTTTTTGATTGTTTTAGAAAATAACCTTGTTCCGTTCTGGGCTCTTGTGAATTGTATTTAGTTACGCCTTTCAAAAATATGCTTTTGGGGTTAGATTTTTTGAAAGAGAATTATGCTTTATACGGTATTGTTTTTTTTGCAAATGACAAGCATCTTTGATAAATTAAGGACTTCACTTATATACTACTTCTACGGAACTACATATTTGTATACTGAAAAAAAAACATTTTGTTGAGTATTATTTGGTAGCCAATACTGATGCTCAAAATACTCAAAATATTTGCACGCAGGCATTTCTACCTGACTTTGGACAAAAAAAAAAGTGTAACGAGGGGTGTGTAAGAGCAGAGAATGGGCTTTTCTTTCTTAGATTAAGATCATCATTCCCTTTGGGCCTTTAAAGTTCCCCATAGCAGGGGAGTTGGAAATGGACGGGCTTTGAGGTCCCTTCCAAGCCAACCCATTCAGTGTTCTTGCTTAGGTTTGTAATAATTAGTGATTAAGCTGACTGGTATAATGAAGAGAATCTGGATATGAGTGATAGTAGAGGTGCTATCATTAGTGCACATTCAGAGGCACGTGGATGCCTGTGTAAAGGTAAGGATGTTTATCATCCGGATGAGTTTATCCCCAGCATGAGCTGTTTTAGAGCTTGTGCCTGGGGGAATATTTTGCATCTGTCACTGGCTCCCCTCAGGTGTTGTCACTAGGAGAGGGCTTTTAGCATCTCCTACACATCAGTTAGAAAGGGAATCTTACCTGTCTCATCACTGGATCTGGAAACAAATGTCATAGTTCTGTTTTTCAGTTAGCTCTAAAGATGCTTTATGCACACAATTAGCTGAACTCAAGTTTTAATATAACTCAACGTAAAGGACGGAGGTTCCCAAAATACTGTTACATATTCCCAAATGTGTCTTAGCATGTACGAGATTAAAGATCACCTCCGTGCTCGTTAGGAAAAGCGTGCTGCTAATTTCATGTTGTCTACAAGTAATCATACCTGGATAGCAATTAGCAGCTGCTGTTGTGCCCTTGCAGTAAAGGCATCTGGGTAGGAGTGTGGTTGCCTGTGGGGATCCAAAGGGCAGTTGTCAAAACAGATTAAAATTTAGCTATTTTTGACTTTTTAGAGAGATTTTATAAGCAATCTCAACTATACTGCCATGTGAGTAATGCTTGAAGAATAATCTAGTGACAGTTATTTTTGCAGCTCTTTTTAGAGGCTGTGCGAATGATTTGCTCCTCTGCTGTGACCTTGATAACACGATCAGGCCGATGGCATTCCCCATGTACATCAGCCTGGGGAGGGGCTGCTGTTACACAGCCCAGTGCAACGCGAGCAGCACGTGATAGGAGAGAAGTTCGTTGGTGGGATGTCTGTAAAGCGTTGCATTACTCCAAGAAAATATTTTCTGCAGATACATATTTCTTCAATTTGATTACCAATGCTCTTTTTATTAGTTTGTGGTTAAACACAACCTGGAAATTGTAAAACTTCAAGGAAATTACTATCTTTTTTTATTTTTTGAGAAGATTAACTTGGTCTTATTTTGGGAGTAGCTGGTAAATAATGGTGTACTAAATGATGATGGTGTTGGTTATTACAGTGAAAAAACACATCATCAGTCACTTATGTTTGGTTTTCTCTCATTTGGACCCTTTGGGTTTTTAAGTAATTCAGGATGAGTTCAAATACAGCATTCTGTATCCATCTTTTACCAAAGGGATTAAGTGTCTCTAGAAAATTCTTAACTGCTCCCCTATTTTTGTCGTTTAGACATGTGCTGAGAGCAGCAATGGGAAACAGACGGCAAACTTGTGGTTGGCAGGGCCAGCACGAGCAGGGTGGAGGGGCAAGGACAAGGAAGGGTGGCCCAAATCATCTCCATATAGAGAGCTGAGAGCTTGGTAGTCCGCCTGTTTCTCAGGGGGAAGGCTACAAGAGGCTTACTTTCATCTTCTGTTTTCGTTATATTTTGCTGGAAAAATCATCAGGGCTTCTTTTGTTGCCGTGTTTCAGTGGTATATAATACCTACATATATATATATATATATATATAATAAATGTATATACATTTATTATCCATCCCACAAAGGCTGGACTTTATTGTTAAGAACAAATTAAATATACATACATACATATATATATATATATATATATATAAAAGGTAAATGCCTGTCCAATACCAGTAAGGTGCCTTTGCTCTGCTTGGTTATGTGGCTATCCCAGCTGGGACTTGAGCAGATGGGAAACATATTTGTAGTAGACAAGTAAATGTCAAGTCACTTCTGTGCCAGGGTTAAGCTGGTGAGCGAAAGACTTTGATGTCTCATAGTCCCTCAAAGCCAATGTATCACCCCATGTATTTCTGTGAAATAACTTAACGCCTTGTATCTGACGAAACGTGCATGTGACTACCAAGTGTTTATTATTCCCATTTGCATGTCTGACCTCAAATATTTTACGCTTCACATGGATTACTTTATATATGAAATTAATTTCTTAAAATACATGGAGGGTTGGATTTTGTGTTTTTTTTTTTTGTTTTTTTTTTTTGTCACAAATACACATGTATGCTTGGATGGCCTTCAGGCTTCTGCCATGGGTTTGTCTTGAGCAAAATATTGTAATTGTTTAAAACATTTCTGGTTTGGTGTATTATTTTTGTGGGTGGGCTTTGGGCATGAAAATTTTTAGGGCTAACCTCCTAAATATTTAGTGAAATTCTAAACCTCTGGTACATAGATGAGAAGTTTGTTCCAGCTGGAAAATGTATTTTGTCTGGATTAAATCTAATTGAAGATGATAATAACATTTGCTGATATATAAATGTGATTGTCAGTATCTTGAGCCACTCAACTTTTTATTATTGTAAGGTTGAAACAAATCAGTCTTGTCTTCCATCTGTAAAGGTGCGCAAAGCACAGGCAACAACAGAGACTGGAGTTTTTATTAGATTTAATGGAAGTAAAGGGCCACAGCATCCTCTGCAGATGTCTGCCCCTAGCACAGTGTCCATGTGTCACAGTGTCAATGTCTAGAAGAGCTAAATTTTGTGTATATATGAAATGCTTCTGTGATCAGTACCTGTAAGAGTGGTTTATACATCAGTCAAGAAAGGAAGATTTCTGTGTTGGTCAAACATGTCTTCATGCTTATTAGGAGTAAGTACCTTTAAATGATTGTAATTATGGTCTCTAGTGTATAGACTGACATGTGCATACAGATACAAAGATTTGTATCTTCACACATTCACACGAATATGTGTATGTACGTATATGTATACAAGGGTGCTAAAAAGGCCCAAGCTTCTAAAGAAACAATTAGTAGTTTGTCTAAATGCAACCTGGGCAGGTTTTGTACATCAAAGATAGAAATCCAGCATCTAGCACTTCTCGTACTGCACAGTAGGGTAATTTCTGGTTTAATATTTAGCAGCTATTAAAATAGAACTTGGTCCAAAAATAAGCTATGCTTCATTCAGAAGAGATGAGGTGCTAAAGAGAGTCAAAAGCAGCGCCTGTGTGGACGCCTCAACCCAAGGGAGTGAAGGAAGATGAAACCTTAACAGGCCATATCTCAGGGATCATGCATAGCAAATCTGCTGCTATGAGGAGCAAGGAGCTTTCCTTGTTTAGTTTTATATAATCAGATTGAAAGTGGAGTGTGTGTGTTGTTTTTTTCTTTTCACAAGTGTGTCTCAAGGCTTTTTATGTGAATGCTATATTTGCATTATTTTTGAATAAATATGGAGGTTGTCTCCAAGATGACCTGGTTTTGAGAATAAAGCATTATTCAACCAAGGAGGTAGCAAACCTGTGTTTGCAGGTACCTTTTAATCATCTGTCTCTTCAGAATGCTTCAAAGTATTCAGAGGGTAAGAAAATGTTCTCCCAAGGAAGTTAAAAAGATGTCTTGGGAGATCATATCATAGCAATGAAGAAAGAAGTATTTTCCAGGAATGAATGGATGGTGATGAGGAAGAGTTGAGGTATACAGGAAGGTAGCCAGGAGCATGTCTGAGTACCTAAAGATTTGTGTCAGAGAATTCCTTGGTTCTCTAAGACATGATACATTTCAATAATAAAAAAGTACATCACTTTTATGGGAACATTGTCGTTTGTCTTTTCCACATTGGGGAATAAAAATACCTAGTATTCTAAATACTGCAAAATAAAACGAACAGATATTGCAAAAACACGCTTTCACATAACTGGGGCGAGCAAGACTGTGTCTTCCTTGTTTAACATATTGCAAAGGTTATATTACTCGGGAATAAAAATGGAATCGAGCGTTGAGTGCAGCATACTGCCTCGGCAGCAGAATGCAGCTATAAATTATGAGCAAAAGGCTTCAAGAGGAATGTAATTTATTTAGAAACAAAATGCCTGCATATTTATATATATATATATATGTATTTTAAATCAAAAACGAGATAACAGGGTTTGGACGCCTAGAATCCTATGTAGCATTGAGTTCCATCTGTGGTAGGCATTTTCTGCGCTGCCCTGATATATAGTTACAAGTGCGTGTGGATTTATTTTATTTAAAGAATTTTGGACTGTGACAAATTAGTTCATATAAAGCTTGTGTTTGCAAGTATAAAAATAAAAAAAAAAAAAATGAGCTGTAGTGTCATTCCGATTTTAGGTCTCTGGCTCCTTCAGGCACTGGATGTCATCTCTGTATATGGCTTTGCTCAGTGACTGCTCTCAAAGTAACGAATGTTCCCTTTCCTCTTCCCTCCATATTAGTGACTAAATGTAATTGAATATCAAAGTCCAATTTGCGAGATTTTTCTAGCCTACCTGTTCTAATTTTTCCAGATTGACATCTTTAGGAGCAAACTCCAAGAAAGATTCCACTTTGGTTTTGTTTTCTGGGTGTCAGGTTTGCTTCAGTATTAGAACATCACACTGAGTTGTATTTCTGAGTTTCATCAACCTTAACAGTTGTCCTTTTCCAAAATGTTGGTTTTGATTTCTTATACTACCCTGCACTCAAACACTCAATAAATTAGTGAATCATACTGTCTTTTCTGCTAGTTGAAGATGGAGAAGTTCAGTGGAAATGTCTGATAGTGACTGTCTGGCATAGCACGCAGACAGAAGCCAAAGCTTTTGACAGCTCTTGCAAAGGAATCTAAGAAGAATTGCCTGCTGTGCACTGGCTTGAAAAAGAACACAGAGTTCTTAATATTTTATTAAATGTAAAAAATTTAACTCTTTCTGTCTAGATGTCTAGAAGTCAAGTAAAAGCAAGCATCGCATTGTGGAGCAGAAGAAATATTTGTTAATTCCGACTGTTTGAGTTAGTTCTGATGCAAATGGAAAGTGGATTAAACAGTATTAGAAAACATTTTTATAAACTCTGTGGTTCCGAATTTTCTAGTTATATCAACTGTAGAAATGTTTGTGTGGTTAAGAATCTGGTGGTTTTTAGTTGGATGTTAAAGAACAGAAATTCTACTTTTTCTTCCAGATTTTCATGTATTGTTCAATTGTAATACACTTTGTTGAACTTGGGCCACCCTAAAAGAACTGAGATAGTTCAGCTGGTTTCTCTCTCAGTTGGTTCCTGCGTACACTGAAATTCTTATTGCTGTGAACCAGAGCCTTGGTGTATGTGACCACCACCACCTCCAATTCTCTGCGCTCCTGTTGTCCTGGAGCGGCTGCCGTGGTGTGGTGGTGGTGGTTGTGGGGGTTCTTGTTTGGTGGTAGTGTTTTTTGTTTGGTTTTTGAGATTCTTGATGCCTACCACTGTGCACTGCAATCATCTCAGTTTGGACAGTAAAAACTTAGGAAGTTTTCATCCATACCATTGCTGGTGGTGACCCTCTCTGAGAAGATGCACCATGCCATGAGCGTGGCTGCCTTTCTGCCTGCTGAGGAACAAGTTCAGCATCAGTTCACCACTCTTCAGATACCAGACCCCCAGGAGCTTCAGGCTTCCAAGTTTCCTCCAGTGGATAATGATAGCTACCCACGCAGCCCTGCCATGGGAAATTTGTGGTCTGCTCCAGCTGACAGATTAGCTGGGCTGCTATCCTGACAATAATTCTGAGTGCGTTATCCAATTTTCAGTGACTTGAATGGGAATATTATATAGCAAACACTGCCAGCTTGATTAAAAAATAAGATTATCGGTCTGACATCATTTATGGGAAATTAGCTATGATCTAAATGGGAAAAAATAGAAACGTTGAAATTATTTTCTATATATTCTCCGTGTACAGCAGGACTTGTGTAAAATGTGCTGTGCATGCAGGATGTCCAAAGCTCACACTTAAGCGAAATTAACTGGATCACTGCAAACAGCACCAGTATCAAGCTGTAAGTCTTCATTCCACAAGTCTAGAGTAGTGTTTATTTTGACTTTATATTTTGCTATATCACAACAGTTCTTTCTTATGTTAACTAGATTTCTTACATCAGATTGCAAGAGGGTAAGGAAACTAAGTTATTTACAAAGAAGAAAGTGTCTAGAAATCTAATCTAAATTCATCATTATTGAATAATGACCTTATCTTCTGGATTTTGAAACTATTCAAATCCATGAGGGGATCCTGAAAGTGTATATTTGAATATTACTCTTGTAAATACTCCTTTTCAGTGCTGTGCAAAATCAGATCGTACCTCCTTTTTTTGGTATTTTCATCTTCTATATTTATAGAAGTTGTGGGGCTTGGGGAAAATGGTTAGTATGGTTGCTTGTGCAAACTTCTGGTATTTGTCAAAGTAATTGCTATAAATTATTTATAACTGAATAAAAGGATTTTTCATGGATTTCTTTCACATTCCTCTTCTCATTCTCCCCGGTTAGGTATACATACTTACATATGAGAATGTATTTTGTGTCTGTAGATGGAACAGGGCTAATAGGGGCAACCTATGGAGTCCACAAGCAGCTTAGTTATAGCAGAAACAATAAGAGTTACAGTAGAAGCTTCTGACTGTTGGTTGTTTGGTGGTGGTTTCTTGTGTGAAATATGTTACATTTTGAATAAATGCTTTGTCCTATTGCAAAACTAAAATAGTTTAAAACATTTTTTTTCTTTTAGTTCTGTCACTGTTGCTCTTCTCTGCCTCCAGACCATTTTCACATCAGTTCTTTAATTCAGCTTGAAGGGGCAGAATGATCTGAGACCTTCCTGCAGGCTGCATGTGTTGTATTGGCAATTTTTTTCCAGCCTGTGAAACTACACATTCTGTGTTTTTAAATGTTTTAGTGTATTCTTTTGATTAAGGAAATATATAAAGTTCCTGTATTTGTTGTTTTTACAGGCATTGGATCAAGACAGAACTGCACTACAGAAAGTAAAAAAGTCTGTGAAAGCAATATATAATTCGGGCCAAGGTAAGACATTGTTTCCAGTTCTACATGAGAACCTAATAATTTGATTTCAAGTTTGAAAAGTGTGTCTTAATATTTATGCTGTTTAAGTACATAGCATGTAGGATGCTTATCTGTTTACCAGTGTTGGGATTGAATGTTTAAAAACTTACTTTGGTTTGATGCAAAATCAGAAGCAATGTTTTCCTGTTCTTTCACCCTCCTGGTGCTTCCTAAAGGCCTCTAGGAGAATTTCCATGAGGAAATTTTTCCTGCTGCCTTAAAATTTCTAGCAGGTTTCTTCAACTAGAGCAGCTATAAGACAGTGTCCTAAGGTGGTATCCTGTGTTGAATATATACAGAGCACACTTCTAGGTGAAATAAGAAGGATAACTTGTTAAAAACTTGTAGGAAAAAAAAGTGTACAGTATTTTGTTCCTTCAACATTTGCTCTCTCCTAGTAACACAATAAAAATGGCATATCTCACTCGTATGCCTAAATAGTGGAGGCTTACCATTATTTTGCACTTTTGCAGAAGCTGTTGATGTTGCACTGAAGCTGTAGTAGTGACTTTGGTGGAAGGATAGGTGGTTAGAGTGTGAATCAATAATCAGAGTTCAGTTACAAATGATGATCAAACACAGCTCAAAACACAAACTGGGTTTTAAAGATGTGTTAAATGTCTTCTACCTCTGTTTCTTTTAAGGTTAAAAAAAAAAAAAAAGTCAAACGCAAATATGGTAGCAGAGCTGTACACCTTCTAGTAACCATCTGGTTGTGAGTAATGGGGTTTAGTAAATCCCAGTTCCTGTTCCCCAGCAGAAATTATGAATTTAGCAAGCATTTTCCTTTTGCAGAGACACTTCTTAGTGGCCTTAGTTTAAAACCAAGATGACTGTTCCTGTGTTGTTTTGGCAGTGTTTTTGTTGTCCTATTGACTCCAGTTTATGAATGTGTGTGAGCTTTTAATGAATTGTAGGTTCTTCATGCTTCTGCTAATCACTAACGTTGTGCTACTTGCATCATATTTTGATTAGCTTTTCTATAACTTCTGCTGATGATGAGTGTTTTTTTCCTAATAGGATGTGAAGCCAGGTACAAAATGAGAATAGTACTTGATTAAATGTGTATTTACTTTAATGCTTTTAAAAGTACTCAGATGTTCCAAGCAGCTCTTTCTATATGAAAGTACCTATTTACTGAACTTTAAAGCTGCTGGACATCATCGAACATGTGACAAGTTTTCTGCATGTTTTAAACGTTACTGGGTTTACCCATTGTTTGTTTTGTTATAAAAGTAATATTATTTTAAGTGCTTGTAAGTAGGCCGTGCTATGTTATGAATTTGTCACATCGAGTAGAAGTAATAGCGGGTTGGTTAATGGTTTCAGTTGTCTGTCTTGGTACTTAAAAAGAACTGCAGATAATTTGGTAGCTGCTTTTCTCCTTTTTTCTTTTTTTTCTTTTTTTCTTTTTTTAAAAAGTATTGTTTTGAAAGTACAAGTTAGTGCTCTCTTCAGAAGAATTCATACCGTTCCTAATACTCTAGCTCCCTCTTCAGAATGCTGTGGAAATAGGCTACGGTATAATTTGAAAATGTGCACAGGAGGCAATTCATACAGTAACTGATAAACTAGGATTAGTAAGAGGAGAAAAAAAAAGTGGAAGTTTTTATTATATGTGTGGAAGCTTGTATAAGTTGATATAAAAATATCGAGCTAATTAAACCTCAAACTCCCTTTTCCTGCTTGTACAAAGAGAATAGCTAAGGCATCTATTTTATTCTTCTCTGGTGAAAGTGGATTTTGCTGATGTTTATCTTCATGTAAAGCATGCTAGAAACAGCTGTGAAATGCATTGTCATGTATTGAGCTCTGTCCCATTGTTCAGGCAAAATTTAGCTGACTGTTTTCATGAGGGAAGCCTCTATATTTTTGAGAATTTGAAATTGAAATTGTTTTGTTTAAAAACTTTATTGTTTGCTAAACCTTATCTAAAATTCTAGAGTAGGAAATGTTTTTTGCATCTCCTGTGCTTCCTAATCTCCTTTGAGAACTCTAGCCAGACTGATGACGGATGGTTATTCAGCTTTAATACAGATTCTTCTCTTTTGAGATCAGTAAAGCAATTTATACTCTACCAAAAGTCATAGCTAGAATTTTGGGGGGTTGTACTGGGGTGTGGGTGTTTGATTTTTTCTGTGTTTTTCGTTTGTCTGTTTGTTTTTGCCTGAGGTTAACGTTTGGATAGTGCCATTTACACAGTACAATGTCTCATACGCAATTCTTCAGAATACCCGAGCACTCCAGCCCTGTGGTATGTTGGGTTTTCTCTTTGTTGCTGAATAATGAACCTCAAGGGACGCTTCTCTTTTACTAAGAGAATTTAAATGTCACCCAAAGATGTTTGCTTTTTGTGCTTGGCCCTCCCCCATCTGTCAGATTTAGATTTGGAACTATGCCTGTGGAAATGAAATCATACCAGCACAGAAATGTGGAAATCCCTTAAAGATCCCTTCCTATTTATTTTTTTTTTTCTGCCAGAATGTACTGTTATGGCAAGTACTTTTTATGAAATCCAGAGATAACAAATTGATACCTCATTCTCACCACTTCTTTCATATACAGCTTGTGGTTTATTTCTGTCGTGATACAGGGAATATGTAATAGGAACCTATCTTATGTGACTGCTCCATGAACTAATGGCAAATCTGTTCTCACTAGCTTCCCCATAACATTGAGTCTGAATTCTAACAGCAGGAGATTGCAGTCAGTTTTGCTGTAGATTTTCAGTAGTGTTTTTTTAATTATTACTAATAGTTCTATTTCCACAGTATGACTTCCAGATACAGTCAAAAGAATTTAAACAACAGAGAAATAAAAACATGAAATGGCATGCAAGATCAAAGGTACTGTGTGGGACAAGCAGTTCATCAGGTCTCCTGCAATGATAAATAGAGGATGCTTGAAGAAACAGCAGAACAGTCCAAGGATTGGGGGGTTATTTATTACTTTAGTTTTTTCTTTTCAGCTTGCAATGTTATGAAGATATGGAATGACTTATGTAAAGATTGATAAAATATTATAAATTAATGTAAACCTTCAGCATTCGCATCCTTGAATCAGTCTGGTTAAAGGCACTCTCGCTCCTTTGCAAAGCTGTCCCGTGCATCCTATTCAGGCCCCAAATCCCCTGAGAAGCAGACTGGCCCTGTCCATGTCTCCTTTGGATCATTTGATGTGAAATTGAGGGACTTTCCCATGTTCTTAATGCCCGCGGAAAATTTGAGGTATAAAAGTTAGTAGGGGATTTTGGAGACCCAAACTTGCTAGAGTAGTGTTAGAGGACCAGTCTTTGCAGGTGAACCCCTATTAGATTCAGTGTCAGCTGTTCTACCTGTTGAACGATATGGATTGCCTTGTCAGCCACAATATCTTTTTTGTTTGTTTTTATTACATAAACTGTCACATACGTTCAACCATCCTTACTGTCTTTCTCCAAAATGGCAGGGTAACATTTTCATTTTAAAGAGGAAGGAAGAAGAGAGAATTTGGTGCGACAGGGACAGGAACTACACATTGTATGGAGGGTTTAAATACACAAAGATGGTTTATGCTTCTCTGTTGCATCCTCTAGTTTTAGGATTAGCATCCTCTATATTTCTTAACCATTTCTCATGGCTCAGCTTTGTTTTGCTTGGTTGCTGAATGTCGAGGCGTTGTTACTCCAGGACTTGGTTGTATAACTAGACATAATGATTTCTTAAAATTAGGGGGGCTTCCCCATGTGCGTTATGCTGCCTAATGCAGATGTTCAGCCCATCAAATCATAGACTTCTGTGGTGAGCTACATCTGCTTTCCTGTGCGTTCACATGAGGATGAGCTGAACTGGAACAATTTCTGCTTTGAATGTAAGGGAAGGGTAGATGCCAAACTCCAGTACGGGGATTTTTGTTGTAAACATCTGTTTAGACAAATTAATTTCACATCTGGAATCAGCTTTTGTTTTTATTGCCCTGAATAACCCACAGTATTGTATGTTAAAAAAAGCAACAAAGTTTATCTCTATGAAGCTTATTTCCTATTCCACTATATCTTGTTAAATGATGTGGGCCCTTTCATAAAGGGCTTCGCTGGTGACATCCCTCAGAGAAAAGTAACTGATTTCCTTCCCTTTCCCCACCTCATCTTTTTTTGACCAGTTATTTCTGTATGTGCAGCTCGTCCCTGTTGTCCTTTGCTTAGTTCCTTTGGATGTTTTGGTGAGGGATGGATCTTTTCAGGAATCCAAATGGGATGCTGAACCTGGAATTCCTTTCCCTACGTGCTTGTCAATTCCTTGAGGGCAGGGGAGAGGAAATAGTTTTGTGAAATAAAATTTCCTTGTATAAAACCTGTGTTTCTTGTTTAGCATTTTATATTTATATGTGTGTTCTTTTCTGCACTGTAATTCCTACCAATTTGCCTGAGTAATATATAGGTGCTCCTGCTCTGTTGGTGTGCACTTGAATTCTCAGCTCTCTGTGGAGCTCTTATTAAAAACAGCTATTAGATTTGTCTCATTTTTCCCGTTATATTGAGGCTGTTATAAATATGAGGCGTTACTTTGCAACTATATAGTTTACATGTTCTTCTTTTCTGCATCTTGGTCTAAGTGATTTGCTGCTGTTCATATTTTGCAGCTTCTACGAATTCTCCTGTTAGCACTTAAATTTGATACAAGCCCTCGGAAGCAGCGTTGAAAGGAAATCCTTGCAGAGAGCTGCTTGAGCCCATTAGTGATGAACACAAATACAAAAAGTCCTTTACCTTTCTGGTGTGGCTCGTCTTCTCTCAGTGTTCTTAGAGCATGGTGATGTGGAGAACCTGCAACTCCCAGAGCTGCACCTTGCTCTAGATGTCTTTGAAAGAGACCTTTATTTTGCATACTGTAATCTCAGTCCAGAAAGCTTTATCAACAAGTACAGATGAGAATACAATGGTCAAAGATTTTTTTCTACTCTTTTTCATTTCATTTCAGCTTTTTGAAGGATGAAATAAGAAAGCGTGCTTTATGATTTCAAATATCTTCTTTTGCCATCCCCTTTAACTTTGCCAGCTGTCTTGTTCTTTCTGAGTCTTTTTCATGTGTGTGTTTTTCCATTCATAAATGCAGCTTGGCTCTGACCTTTATTATTTTTCCTTTGGCTGCCCAGAGAACAAAGCACTTTTATAAATGCAACATAAAAACAATTCCAAGTTGATTCTGAGTTGTGATTCCTCTTTTTCAGACTCGAACAGATAAGCAGATCTAATTCAGTAAATTGTATATTCTTCAGGCATAATTTAGGTCAAATCAGTAAAAGGAAGGAGTTGTGTTTATGCATTTTTCTTCTGTAAGCTATTTAGCTCCTTTTCTGTTCTTCAGTGTTCACAAGTTCAGGTCAGAACAGAATCCTTTAAGACAAAGGAGAGTTAAGGCTTTAATTTCATTGTATTTTGTCTGTTATTTCCTGCTCTTAACAGACAGTGCTCCATACCTGCATTAGTGGGATCCAGACGTGGGCTCAGTCACTGGCTCCCCTGCCAGGACACATCGGGGAGGGGACGATTTGTGAGCCCCTGACCCCACTTACAGCTCCCATTGTCAGTGGGAGCAGAGCACACCCCAAAATGTCTGTGGTCCTTGTACCACCTCTCAGGGAGCTGCTGAAATGCGTTGATGTCAGGCTGTTACATATTCACAATATTGAGCTTTGTTTACAATATTGGGAACACGTGAGCCAGTTTGAGAAGGAAAACATGGTTTGTGTATACTGCTGCCAGTGTTCATGTCTCTGGGGGGTTTACTGAAGTCCTTCCTATACCACTTGTGTCTAAGGAAGTAAACATCAAGCCATGCACGAACTTTACACACTTAAAACTTTATGCAAAGGAAATTACATTAGGACACTGGGAAGTCACTTCTGTGTTTGCATGAGGAGTTGGAGCTCCAAACACTTTGCTCTAAGCATCCTGGGTTTTCATATGCTGCTTTTTAGCATAGGATACGTTACAGACTTAATTTCAATGTGTCTTTAAGGCCAACATAAGAGCTACAGTACATCTTAGTAAAATGAAAATATTTTTATGCCTTTCACAGGACTTATGTTGATACTTGCATTAAAACAAAAAACAAAAACCTCTGTGCTTTATTTGTACACAGTAGTTGAATGCTGTGTGTTTGTTGCGTGCAAAGTAAAAGGAATACCTCTGTAATCAGCCTGATGCCTAGATGTAGGTGACTTGTGGTATGGGATTCCGGAGAGTTTCCTCTATATTGTTCTAGGACAATCATCTGCTTCCTGCTTCCTTTTTCTGGCAGAATTACTTTGCCTTTCCACAGATAAAGGAAATAGTCTTGAGCTTGTTCTTTTTCAGTCTCCTTGAGAATTATTCTTGAAAATGTCCGTGCTCTGTGAAACAACACACAATGTTTAAAATGGAAATGCTAGGAAATATGCTGGAGTCAGAAGTGCTTCACTCTGTCCCTGCAAGCACAGGGACTTGATGATCTAACAGCTTTCCTACCGACTTTGTTGAATTACCCTTCCTTCTCCCTCAAAGCAGTAGGTTACTTTTGAGCTTTATTAGCTCAGGACTGTATAAACCAAAGCTCCTTCGTAGCTCAAGCCTTCTGTGTGTATTTATGCAACAGCTTTTACATCAAAACAAAATGCATATTTTATTTTTACATAGTGTTTTCCTTGCTTTAAGTACTAACCTATTTGATCAAAACCATATGCTTTTGGAACAGTTTTAATCCTACTAAAAACGTACTGTTCGAGCTACGATACTATATTAACATATGATTAAATATTTGGCTGTTTGAAGACCTCAGTGTTAATAACTGGTGTTAGAATGTTACTTGTCTGCTGTGAGATTTGGGGTTTGTTTTTGGTAAATAAGCAATGTGATTGTTTTGGTTTTGTTTTTACTTTTTTTTTTGTCTTCTAATAGGAGATCCACTTTTTTGTTGGACCCTTAGTGGACTATTTTATGTGTCTGTAATACCTTGGAAGTGTTCCTTAACTCTTAACCAGCTCTTAGTTAATGTCAAAGTAGATCCATGCACTGTGGGAAATTATCCCTAAGCCTGGTTTGAAATTTATAGCTTTCTGGGTTTTTTTTGTGTTTTCAGTTTTTTTTTTTTCCCTTTTCTTCTTTTTCCCATGTGATTCAAATAGTTTCAGGCAATACAACCAGAAAATGAAACTTTGCAGGGCCTTTGGGGAAAAACACAGTACCTATTGGCAACTACAGTTAGATAGATATACATATTTCTTTCACTGCACAGAGCAGGCAGTAGTTGGAATAGCTGTGGTTTTGTCTTTGCGGCTTACGGAACAAAAGACTAGACTAGGAATCTCATTAAAGTTAAATGCTTATGTAACTAATACCAACAAATTCCTCAAAGAGAGATGGAGATGATAAAGTCACTCAAACGGCTGTAGCAGTAGATTCTCTATTTAAAGACATCAAAATGGAAGTAAGGAAAAACAACAAAAAAAAAAAAGTGAAGAGATGCCAGACAGGAAGGTAAAAGAAGCAGGAAACAATGGTCAGGAACAATGGTCTGTAATTCAGAATTTCTTTTTCATTTTTGTGTTTAGAATTTCTCTTGTTTTTGTTGGCTTCAGTTTCATTTTCTTGGTTCAGACCTCTCTGTATGTCAAATTTGCTATTAAAACAACTATTTGGCTATATACCAAATACTGTGGGATACATTCTGCAGGGATAACACAGTTTTGCAGGTTAAAAGGGAATCTTTTCCTGTAGGACAAATTTCTTTTAAACATGCTATCAGACTCAGATCTGTTTTCCTTAGTTTTATATCTGATGCCACTGACTTTTTGTTCTGTGAAAGCATTCTGTGCTGCAAGCAATTGTCTACTTCAGTCTGCGCCTTATACATTTCTGAATTGTTTACACAACACAAAATGAGGATATATTCTTGTTTTGCTTGATCTTCTATTGATCTTACTATTGTATTGACTGACACAGAAGTTTCTTAATACAAGTACTTCACATCAATTCAAGTGTCTGGTTTAAAAGAAGCATATATGTCTCCCTATTAATTCTTTTAAATATTTAAAAAATAAATAATAGTTTTTAGTAAATGTGTTATTTTGTGGCTTTTTTGGAAAGAATGCTGTTTTTTATGACACTGCAATATATTTTGAGCTATATTAAAATAATACTGTCTACAAGAAACTTTTGACTTTTTTTTTCTTTGCAGATCATGTTCAAAATGAAGAAAACTATGCACAAGTGTTAGACAAATTTGGAAGTAATTTTTTAAGTCGGGATAATCCAGATCTTGGCACAGCTTTTGTAAAATTTTCCACGCTTACTAAAGAATTATCAACGCTGCTGAAGAACCTGGTGAGAGATTTCATTTTTTAATTTTTTTCCAAAATAAGGTTGTACAGTACATTCTTATGTATTGTACTTCATGTTCCTGATAATTTTAAAGATACTTTCTGTTTTTTTTTCGGAAACTAACAAAATACTACATGTAGAGATTATCTGTAGAAAGAATGTTACTACAAATTTGCTGTGTTTTGTTTTTAATTGGTAGTTAAGAGGAAAGATGAAAATCTTGAGCTTTCATTCTCAAGTGATTTAAGGTATTCTGTGGACCTTACTTCTAACTCATTCTGTGATTTCAAATCTTTCTGGTTAAAAATACCATTAGTTATGATTGTTTTTATCTTACTTCAAACAGAAACTTTCACCTCTTGGAAAAAAACTAATGATTTGGGAATGATGCTTAGCTGATGTTAGTACTCCATTTTCCCTCTTGTATACAAAGTATCCATTGCTTAAATACTAGGCTTTTGAAGATGATTTAAAGGTTTTTTTCTTTTTATGAAAATAAAGCTTTTTCTCATCTAAAATTAGTATTAGGCCTTTTTCTTCTGATGAGAGATGAGTAAGAAAACCAGTCACAGCAAACAGATCTTTGAACGCTGAAACTAATGAAGCCCCATTTCCTGCGAATGTGCAATTTATGGGTTTAATTGCCATTGTATTCAGAAAGTGGAAGCATCAATTTTATATTTTTCTTGTAGCTGGGCTCTCTCCAAGTCTTTTGGTATATAAGGTATAGCAAATGTTGCAGCCTTTCTTTCACCTGTAAAACTTCCGGAGCTTTCTTAGCATCACTGGAAGTATTTCCAGTCCCCTCCTAGCGGGAGGTGTCCCTGCCCAGGACAGGGGGCATGGAACTAAGTTGTCTTTAAGGTCCCTTCCAATCCAAACCATTCTGTAATTTTGTGAAATCTCCCTTTGGTTAGGTTAGGGTCAGCTGTCCTGGCTGTATCCCCTCCTAACATACGCATCTCCACATTATGAGAAACAGGAAAAAAAAAAACGTGACTCTTTTTGAGCACTGTTCAGCAACAGCTAAACCATTGGTGTGTTATCAACATCATTTTTCACCACAAATCCAAACCATAGCACTAGGGTTTTCTTCAGCTACTGTGAAGAAAACTAACCTTATCCCAGCCAAAACCAGTGCAGGCTGGCACGAGTAAACGGACATCATTGTTACAGACACAGGCAGATACTTCGTTATGGGGACATCTCATTTTGTTTACTTTTTTAGCATTGAATGATGTTACTCACCTAAGAAATAATTCAAATTGAATAATGGCTTGAAGTTCTATGTTGTCACAAATGAACTCCGTGTTTCTCTCTAGTCCTTGATTATTTCTGCATCAGGGACTTTCAGCTGGTGTAAGGTGGAATCACGTAAGAGTCGGTCCTTCCCCAACCCCTGCAGCGTTTGGTGGCTGCTGTCTCTGAATCCTGAGAGCCCCCAGCACAATCACAGCTGCCTTAGGTCAGGTCAAAGCTCCATGTAACCAATACCTTGGCTTTAACTTCTGTGCTGTGACCATAAAACCATCTGCAGCTGAGACTTTGGAGCTGGAGGCTGTATCTTTTGGTTTGTAGCCCTTGTTAGGTAGTATTTCCATTACTTTGTCTAAGGATTTCTTGAATGAATGTTGTGCTTGGCACTGAGTGTGGTGGGTTCCTTCAGAGTGCTGAAGTTAACTGCTTTGAAATATCAGTTCAATTGCTTTTGAACTTGATGGTTTAATTTATTGTTCCTGGATTCTTATATCTAATTAAAAAAAGAAAACAAAAAGACTCATAATGTCTTATACCTGATTTAAAAAAAAAAAAAACAAAAAACATATTTTTCCCATGAATTTACAGATTCCAGAAGAAGCTAAAGAGGAATGACAGCTAATTTTCTAGCTGATTCTTAGTTATTCCAATTCTAGTGATCCTATTACCAGGATCATCTCATTTGTTTCAGTGTTGGAAATTTTAAAGAACAGTAGATATGCCAGGGGCCTGCTTTCTTCTCTGAAGACTTCTGTCATTCTGGGTCATTTTAGTCTCCTTTAAGCTTCTTTTAGCATGCAATTAAAATCAGTATTTTAAAATGTGTGTTAAATTGGATAGTTTGAGGCTAGAACTCGTTTCTTGGAAGCTCTCTATTGGACCACAGGATTTCTTGCAGGGCTTCTACAGAATTTTTTTCTTATCTTCTTTTGCCTGGTAAGCAAGAATTACAGGATTTTTAATTTGTTTTGTTTTGTTGTTGTTTTTCTGGTGGTGGTGTTTTAAGTAGTCATCATTAAGAAGAAGGCTCTTTAACTTGACCACACCTGACGTGTTCAAGGCTACATCATACTATTTCAGTTGATCCATGAAACATTATCTACCTAAATTCTTGTTGACAGAATGTAAAATTGGCTATTCCAAAATTTTCTTCATTTACCAGTCTCAAGCAAGCTTATTTTACAAATGTTGCAGCATTTCAAAAAAGCTTTTCACCTCTTTTCTCTCCGTAAGCATAGAAATTGAGGCCCAGTGGAAAAGAAACTGGGAGTTACCATTACACGACACTGAAGAAGAACATCCTGTTTGTCCTATTTCTGAGATCATAGAATCATAGGATACCCTGAGTTGGAAGAGATCCACAGGGATCATCAAATCCAGCTCCTGGCTTCACACAGGACCACCCCAAAATCAGACCATGTGTCTGAGAGCATTGTCCAAACACTTCTTGAACTCCAGCAGGCTCAGTGCCGTGACCAATGCCCTGGGCAGCCTGTCCCAGTGCCCGACCACCTCTGGGTGCAGAACCTTTCCCTATCCCACAGCCTGACCCTCCCCTGTCCCAGCTCCATGCCGTTCCCTCAGGTCCTGTCGCTGTCCCCAGAGAGCAGAGCTCAGCGCCTGCCCCTCCGCTCCCCTCGTGAGGAAACTATAAAATTAGCAAGGAGCTGAAGAATTCACAGATATATTTAGGAAATGAAGGAAGCAGTGGACTAGGAGAGTCAACCCACTTTTCTTGTGGGTACTAGACTGGAATAATACTGATACACATCTCTTTGCATTGATCTGATTTTTCAGCAATCAGACATACCCGCACGTGTTCAGATGGGAGTATGGTGATAGATTTTTCTGCTGTCAGGAGCATTTCCACAGATACGTAATCAACCAGGCAGTAATTTAATGGGGTGAAATTCAAGCTATTGGGTATCTAAGCAGATGCCACATTTCTACACCAGGCAAGGAGAAGAACAGTTTTCCCAAGTAGTTCAAGTAGTTAGGAACAGTCGAAGACCTGAGAAATCATTGCAATTTAAGTTGGTAGGTGAATTAATGTGTGTCTTGCACATTACCTGCCTGTAGCACAGCAGGTCCTTGCTTCTTACTCAAGAAGTTTTTAAAAAACAAACAAAAAAATTATTCATTCCCTCCCCCACTCCCCTAGCTAACAGGCTTCCTAAATAATTAAACAGTATTCAACTATGAGCTTAAAAAGACTGAAGATTATCTTGATATGTTTTCAGAACTTAACTATGTGCTCTTTTTAAAAATCAGTTTTTATATCACCCTGTATATCTAAAGGCTAACTGTTAAGCCTTTCTCTCTGATTCAAGTGAATGTTTATTAATTCTTTCCAGACTTTCATTTCCTATTAATTTAGAAAATTTGAGATGGTTGCATTCATTAGTGAAGTTATAAGACATGTTGGCATGTCTCATGGTTTGATAAAATCATAATAAACTTTTAAATAGCAGCAGTGTCATGTTTTTTTTTTTTTTTGTTTTTTTTTTTCATTTCAGCTCCAGGGCTTAAGCCACAATGTTATTTTCACTCTGGATTCTCTCTTAAAAGGAGACTTAAAAGGTGTCAAAGGGGTAAGTGTTGAAATTGAGCTTTATATTTATGGAAATGCTTTTAGGGTCTGCTGTCATCCTGGCTCTTCCATTCACCATGAGATTGTTTCTTATGTTGGCATCCATTAGTATCTTTGTAGAGGAAAATAAAAATTTGCCATGGCTACAATTTCAGGTGCTTCATTAGAATTTCACGGTGAATGCTTGTTATAAGATGCACAAGAAAGCAATAATTCACAAGGTTCAGAAATGATTTTTTTCAGTAGTTATTTGAGAGTCTATTAAAAAAAAAGTTTTTTTGCTACAATTTATGACTTGATACCTTAACTTAAAAAATTTTTCTGTTTCCGAAGGACCTCAAAAAGCCTTTTGACAAAGCCTGGAAGGATTATGAAACCAAATTGTAAGTGTTTCTTGACCTTCCTCCCTCTCTCTAGATTCCCTTTCCTCCTAGTCCCAAGCTATGTACTTTGTCTTCAGATGTAAATATGAATATGAGCAAGAAATCTGTGTTTTTCCAGTATCATGTGCACTGATAGAAATAAAATAGTTTCTTTGTGTAAGAGTACCCAGTATTTCTTTAGTGTAAGGAAGATAATTATTGCTTAGATACTGAACACTGTGCAAATAATTGTGGGGATTTCAGATGGCATTCACACATTCCTATAACCACATAGATATAATCTCTTGATAGTTTAAAAAAATAATAAATTATGTCATTCTATATTGCAGAACTACGTTTTTGAGAGGCAAAATTTTTAGTGAAGTTAATGTCACTTCTGAAATATCTGTGCTTAAAAAAAATAATAAAAATACAGTTTTCTTATTGTGGTACCTGTCTGTGGGTAAAGAATAAATTGTAAAAACAGAAAGCTGGCAACAAGTAGCACTTTAGTTTCAGAAACATTAGTGAAGTGGTTCAGAATGCTCCCAAGGCAGCAACAGTTGCTTTATCTTTTAACAGTTGCTTTAAAGAGGTCTCAGGAGTTGATTTTTTTTTTTGCTTGTTTAAAAAAGGAAATAGAGGATACCAAAATAATCATGTTATTAGGTTTTGCTTCACTTACGTCTAACCAGGGGAACAAAGAAAAAAACAACTTTATTTTTGCTTTTTTTTTTTTCAGTATATCAATGAAAGGAATAAGGAATTTTCTATTGTTTAAAGTTCAGAGATCAGTAAACACACAAATCCACACATCCCCTATCTTCCCTGCCCCGACAAGGGGCAGCAGTCTAAAACACACACTGCTTTGTCATGTGTTTCACAGAAGCACAGGTTCAGTGTTTATCTTCTCAAAAGGGTGGCTAAAGAGGAGAAATAAATAGTTCAGATTTTTCTACTCTGTACGGAGAAATACAGAGCAGTAGCAGAGAAACTACTCTGAAATCTGAATAAGGGGAGCCACATGATAAAGCTGTAATTAGAAAATCTCAGGATGGCGTCTTAGTTCTATATTTGTATTTCGCTATTTCAGACTTTCGCTGTTGGCTTTCTCTGAAAATGTAATGGCTGGAAGTCATATCATTTGGTGTTTGTGGTAAACTTCATGCTGTCATCTTGCTTTTCTTAATTCCTGCTGTAGGAAATGAGAAACTTGTTTAAGATATCTTGCCATTTTCTTATCGAGTCAGTATTTTCATACATACATATTTTATATGTATGATTTACATTGCAATATATAAAGATGACAGCTATGGAGAACATCATATAGAAAAAAATTACATACAGATTCTCCCACTCCCCTGGTAATGTAGTTAAAGGATTTAAAGGAGGAAGGGCAGCTTCATAGATGGATAAAAAATAATAATATAAAAAAAGCTTACGTTACTGCTGGATTTAAAAAAAAGGGGGGGAGGGGATGCACTATCATAGGGGTACTCGTCTTCAGAATGGCTTCTTTAATATAATATTCTACTTAAGAAAACAAAAACAAACAAATGATCACATGGTAGAAGAAATTCTCTAAAATTTATTCTAATTTCAGTACAAAAATTGAAAAGGAAAAAAGAGAGCATGCGAAACAGCATGGGATGATACGAACGGAAATAACAGGAGCTGAGATAGCAGAAGAAATGGAGAAGGAAAGGCGGCTATTTCAGCTACAGATGTGTGAAGTAAGAAGTTTCAGCTTTTAATTAAGATACTGTAACATGAAGTGCTTTGTGAGGCTTACTTAAATATGATGAAATCTACTTTATCATTTAGTGCGGGTGTAGTGAGGAAGTTATTTAAATGTAACATAGTACAGCAATATAAGGATAATTTCTTTAGCAACTCTGAAACTTGGTTTTCTTTGTTTTGTTTTGTTTTTAGATTGTTACAGTAAGATTTGTGGGCTGAAAATGCACCACAAAAGTATTTTCTTATTTTTCAGGTGTATGGTTGAGCTTTCAGGAATAAATTTTTTTAGGAATGACCATATGAAGTGTTACCTAATTTACATTTTGCTTAACTGTGGTGGACTGATAGTTTGAGTTAACACCTAAGTTGAACACAAAGATAATAAATTAATTGAGCAAATGATGTTTTATTGTTTGAAAACAGTTAAATGTTGTAAGGCATATGATAATCAGCATATTTTTTCACTGTCCATACAGTATCTTATTAAGGTTAATGAAATCAAGACAAAAAAAGGTGTGGACCTTCTGCAAAATCTCATTAAGTATTATCATGCACAATGCAAGTAAGTGAAATGCTGTTAAGCTTTATTTACAATATTTAATTTACATCGGTGTTTGCTTTCCATTGTTCTGAATTTGTTTTGGTGACACTAGGAATTCTTACCACAATTGTGACCTGCCAGCTGATTTGTTAGGCTGAAGTCTTTGAGTAAAAAGTAACTGGTGGAGGAGCGTGATAGAGAAAGAGGCCAAAGGAAAACACTACATGTTACATACAAAGTTCATTTTAGTTCCTGAGGCAGGGTAGAACAGAATTTTAGAAGTAGCTTGTTTATTCTGTTTAATGGCCTCATGTGAATTATTTTAAATCGTTGTGAAAATCATTAATTTCTTTGAAATCCTAAAGCTTCCTAAGGAAATCCTGATCCCTTGAAGGGGTTAAAAAAAAAAAAAAAGCTCCACAGTGATAAAAATCAATTGATTTCCTTCACATTTCTAACTTAGAATAAATGCCTGAGGATAGAAGTAGGAATTGTTTATCTACAACAGCATGTATGCCCTGCAATAAACTTAACTAGTGAATTCAGCTGTGCATTTAATTGAAAGTGCAGCATTTGTAACATTTTACAAGACTAATTGTTAAACTTTTATGATTACTATCTGGCAAGAATTACATGTACTTTAGGTGTTGCCACTTCATTTACTAACATGAAATTCTTGTTTGGCGCATATTTTTATATAGTGAAACTAAATTCAGCAAGGTAAATTAAATATTTCTGGATTGAAATGCAACCTTCAGGCCTTTTCAAAGTATATTGCTCTTAGAGGAATGTCTAATCTGTGCTGTAAAATGGTTAGATTGATAATAAAACCGTTCACATTGGGATAGAGGTGTTCTTTTTTCTGAACATGGAGCTGGTTAAGTTTTTAATATAATGGGAGGGGGGAAAAAAAAGGTGAAATCAACATACTTTATTCGATGAATTATTTGTATTCCTGATGAATCACAGGTATTTTTCATTATAGTTTCTTCCAAGATGGCTTGAAAACAGCTGATAAACTTAAACAATATATTGAAAAGTTGGCTGCTGACTTATATAATGTAAGTTTGCTAGTAAAAAGTTGAATGTCTGAAAATCGATTTTTTTTTTGTATGTTTATATGGATAAATTTTAGATATTTGTATCATATAAATTATGTTATTTGATTCTATGCGTATAACTAGACTGAAGAAAAACATCTTGTCTCTATCTTAAAGCATATATCCTGTTGTTACAGTTAAAATGAAAAGCAGCTGTCATTCTACTACTGATTTAATGTTGTATTTTAAATAGACCTAGTTTAAAATGGGAATCTTTGAATTTGATTACATTACTAGCACCAATTTGAGCTGCCACTTTCACTTTTTTTCCCATGTACAGCTGCTTGATGATACCACCACAGTATGGGTTAATTAACTTTCCTGTGGTGTTTGTGGAAGGCACGTAGTAATGTAGAGTCAAAGCTCATTTGTCACCCAAGTGCTTTTGTATTCTATAATAGGAATTACAATAATTCCATTTGCTATTGTAGTTTGTGTCTAGATTAAACAGTATTTCCATTCCTTAAGTCATCTGTGAAGCTTATTGGAGTTAATTAATATTTCAGTGACTTAGTTGCGTTAGATGTAATGAACCATTAAAGTATAACAGAACAGGGTATACAGAACTGTATATTTACCTTAGCTTGCGACTTATAGTTTATAATGGTAATCTCTTTCAATAGATAAAGCAGACACAAGATGAAGAAAAGAAACAACTTACCGCTCTTCGTGATTTGATAAAATCTTCTCTGCAGCTTGATCAAAAGGAGGTAAATAATTTAGATGTACTATTTTCAGAGATAATGTGAGTTTATGAATTCTGAATTCATAAATTGGTTTAATTCATTCTCAGTTTGTGTATCAATTTATTCAGAAGAGTTAGTTTCATCACATTCTTCATAAAGTAACATTTAGTGTCCAACAGCATTTCAACAACCAATACCTTGACTAATCCTCTGTTTCACTTTAATGTATCAAAATAAATTATTCAATGTTTTTTGTACAGTTTTGTATTTTCATGTATCTTTTAATTTACAGTTGTGGTAGTTTCAGTCAGCTGGGCTGCCAAGCTCTACTACAACTGCGCTTTCAATTACCCTTCTCAAAGGGAAAGGGGGGGAAAATATGATGGGAAAGGGCTAAAGGGTTGAGATAAGGACAGGGAGGTCACTCAGTAATTATCATCATAGGTAAACTAGACTCAGCTTAGGGACATTAATATAATTTATTGCCTATTACAGAGCAGTGAGAAACTAAAAGTAAACTAAAAACACCTTTTGACCCCAAGTGGCACAGGGGAGCCTGTGGTCAGTCCTTGGATGCTCCCATGAGATGCCATCCTTCCCGAACTGAGCATGCGGGGGCTGCCCACAGGCAGCAGCTCTTCAGAAACTGCTCCCACACAGCTCCATCCCACGGGGTCCATCCCCCAGGAGCAAACTGCTCCAGCACGGGTTCCCCATGGGTGGGTGGCAGCTCCCCCCAGCCCCCCTGCTCCTGCGTGGGCTCCTCTCCATGGGCTGCAGCTCTGGCCCGGGGCCTGCTCCTGTGGGGGCTCTCCATGGGCCGCAGCCTCCTCCAGGCCACATCCACCTGCTCCACCGGGGGCTCCTCCACCCCTGGGGGGGCTGCAGCATGGAGATCTGCTCCATGTGGGACCCATGGGCTGCAGGGGGACAGCCTGCTCCACCAGGGGCTTCTCCACAGGCCACAGGGGAACTGCTGCTGCCTGCCTGGAGCACCTCCTGCTGCACTCACCTTGGGGGCTGCGGGGCTGGGTCTCACCCCTCTCTCCCAGCTACTTTTTTTTTTTCTTCCTGCCTTTCTTAAATCTGCTCTCACAGAAGTGCAAATATCACTTATTGACTCGGCTCTGGGCCAGCAGCAGGTCCCTTTGGAGCCAGCTGGAGCTGGCTCTGATCTGATATGGGGCAGCTGCTGGGCTCTTCTCACAGAGGCCATGTCTGCAGCCCCTACTACCAAAACCTTGCCACGTAAACCCAATTAACTATAACAGTTGCAGTGGATCATATAAATACTTCATCTACCCCAGCATCCTATCCTTGGCAATGATCCAGAATAAATGTTCAGGAGAAAATGCCAAGTGATGGGATGCATGCTTTTCTTATCCTGCCATCCTCCAGCCATGTTGTGCTCAGGTTTTTCCTGACTTAAGTGGTCCAGGGTAGACATAGACATAGCCTTTATGTAGTGGCTTCCATATTACTGTTCATCTGTTCAACTTTATGGATTTTATTATGCTGTACTCCTCCCCAAACCCCTTTTGCTAATGCTGTATCATAATAAGGAAAATTTATGTATGAACCAGATAAGTGCTTGAGACAGGGCAGCTAAAAACTAAAAGACATCATCAGTTGCACTGTGGTATCAGAAGTGAAGGGAAAACATGCAATGTCCTTTGCAGGTGTTCTGGAATACTCATTAAATTAGCAACTAGGATATAAATAGTGAGTTTTTACCCGTGATAACAGGTGCAAGTCATAATGCCTGAGAACTGATTTTTATTTATATTTTTTTGATTTCCTTTAGGAAAAGTTCACTTAATTCTCCTCTGTTCATGTTTTTCTTAGGTAAATAAAAAAATAGTATTTGTCAAATACCTGTTCATCTTACTAAATATTTATTATTAAATATGAGGGATTTAATGATTATTCATTAGACAGCGTTCCATTACATACATTTGATCATGCACGGATATGATTGGAGAGTACTACTAGTATCAAATATACATAAGAATAGAACTTATGAGCAGTTACACTGAGTCAGCCAAAGGTCTCCAACAGTGATCAGTCATGAGTATTGAGTAAAATGTAGAGCAATTAATGCTGATACTTTCCCACAGTATTTTCTTGTTAATAGTAAGACTATCCTGGTCATGTTTCCATACTGACAGTGATACCTTTATATTTAGAATGCTTCTATTGTTTCTTCTCTTTGAACTTGTGCAGTTGCTTTCTGAAGCAGTGTTAACTAGTAGTGCCTGCTTCACCCATGTCTTCCCCACCATCGTGGCATGTTATCTGACAACCCTTTTTCATTTGTTTTGAACTTTTAGATCTGCATACCCTTCTCAGGATAGCAGTGCTTGTGGATTTATGATAGTATCACTGCCTTTTCTGATGTTTTTTTTTTCTTTCCATAGATGTCCTTACATTTACTTAACTCACAAACACTTCACGCAGCAGAGTATTTAAAAACAAACAAAATCTTATACCCATAGTATCCTTTTCTGAATGTTAATAGCCAATTCACAGTATCTAATTTACAGTTATCTTCATCGATCTAGTGTCAAGTTACTCATGATTGTGAGATCCTCATGAAAGACTTTCCTGGGTATCCTGAATTATGTAATACCATCTAACAAACTTGGACAGTTTAGCCTTTTCTAGATTGTTTTAATGTTTGACACCATGTGTCCTGTCACATCTTTCTATGAAATTCATTTATTTCCTGGTTTTAACTTCTTTGCTCCCGTAGCACTGTAATTGTTTCACTTTTGGAAGTGAAAATTGTGCTGATTGAAAGTCCAGATAGACCGTATCACACGTTTCTCAAGTCTGTCTGCTTACTGATTCTTTCACAGAATTTCAGGAGACTTTTAAGACATAACCTTTCTTCATAAGCTGCACCAGTTCTTCCAGTATTATATATACGGAAAGGATAATAAAGAATATTAATATTAATTTTCATAATTTTCTTCATGTTGTGTGAAGCCTACCAAGTGTCTCTTTTCCTTTTGGAAACCTCATCAAAAATAGGACTTCAGTAGTTGGGGAAAATGAGTATTTTTATGGGTTTTAACATAATTTTGTAGGTAGCATGTTGTAATTATAGGTATTGCATATAGATAAATGCCTTGAAGTTAGTGAATTATTTCACAGTCACAATTAATAAGGAATGATTGAGTACTATCTTAGCATTCTTTTCTTTTGAATACTTGCATATGCGTGCTTTCATAATATAGATGTACATCTGAAACAGATGAACCTTGGCAACTAGGCTGTGTCTCTCCCTGCATCTGCACGTGGAGGAAAGAACTAACAATGTGCACGTGGACCAAGTGGATTTTTTTCCATAAAACATACAGAACTTCACATACGTGTCTTACATTTGTAATCTCCCTGCTACCTGAATCGCTGTGGCTGTAACTTGTGCTTGGCTTGTTCTCCATGCTCACTGCCAGAAATTGAACAAAGAACGTTAGCTTTCAAAAGGTATTTGGAAATAATTTTTAAATTCGTGAAGTGTTTTTATGGGTCAATTCAGGATACAAGATCAGGAAACAAAATCCGTTCTCCTCTTAGTACCTTTTTCTTTGCACAAGCTGCTTATGTGGGAAGCAAAAGAATGACCCCTTCTCTCCTGGCTGCTGCATGTGCTAAGTTCAAGCTAGTGAATCTCAGAATTAGGACAAACAGGTCTTTATTCTTAAGTACCATGTAGTGTACATGTGTGGCAGCATATTGTACGAGACAAACTTCAAAAACTGCTTGCAGGGTATCACAGAAGTAGAATAATTACAAGAGATGTACTATTAGTTTCTTGGTTATGTTTTTCCTGAATGTGTAGCAAGAATTGTTCTATTTCAGTGGAAAGTAACCTCATATTCAAAATAAAAATAAAAAGTCAAATTCTGAAACTTAGATACAAGTTGTAATAGAAATAACTTCATAGGCATCAGCAAAATAAACTACAAAATTATAACGTAGACGTTCTAGGCCTCTTAAGAAACTGCAACTAGATATTTATGATATCTATATAGAAAACATGGTAAATGTAAAAACTATATTTGGCTTGAAGAGAATTGAAATTATGTCTTTGAAGAAAAAGAAGCAATATTATGTTTCTCAGATATTTAGTCAAATCAGGAGAGAGATAAATCTGCTCTTATGAAGGAATACACTATTTTGGATAAAATTGATCACAGATGTCTTTCAAAATCAGCGTAAGAACTTTCACTCATGTAATTCTGCTACGTTACCTAATTTAGAATTAATACTTGCAAACATTGAGGAGATCAACAAAACAGTGTCTCTGCTATCTAGGTATTCAGTATTTTAATCTTGGTATAGCATTGCAGCAGTCATTATTTGTTAGCTAAGTGACAATGAAACTTGAAGACATGTGGCCTGAGTTTCAGGTCATCTGTCCAGGATTGAGTGTGTCTGACTCTTAAAGTACACAAAGCTGGAATTTACTGTTGTAGCAGATGGCCTACTTGCTTATGAATGAGAATACATTTCCTCCCCTCCTCCCCTCTTACATTAGTTCATTGTAATCTCACCATTAAAAAATAAAAATTAAAAAAAAAAAATGTGAGTTAATCAAAGTGCTGAAGAAGATGAAATTAATGGGATTTTCTCAGGTGGGTTTGTAAAGATTCAGAAGTACGCTTCTAAAAACTATTCTGGCAGGGAAACAGTTTGAAACCGAAGTTTAAATTCCTTTGACTTTCTGTTGTAAGAGAAGGGAAGGCCAAACTTGTGATTCCCATCCAGATTATAAATTCTGCCAGTTAGGCTCTCTGGAATTGCCATTAAATGAGACTTCCTTCTTGTCTCAGGCAGACATTCTGTCACAGATGATGAGAGATAGCATAGCTATTAAATCTACTAAAGCATTTAAGGTCATTTTGAATTTAAAATAACACCTATGAAGAAACTAACACTCAGTACCCATACTTCGGAAGAAACAGTAACTCCCTAAGTGACTTAACAGCATTCCCTACTCTTTCAAGGCTTTATAATACAACTCTCATTTAACTTTTGCTTGCATTCAAGGTGTTTGTGTATCACTACAGACATCTGTAATGCTCATACACATTTTGCTGGCATGCCTGTCCTTGGCATCAGTGAAAAGCTATTACTGTAATCTTTGGAGTTACCTGGTTCTTGGACATATCTTGGCAATCTGTGAATGTTGGTTTGTGCAGAAGTGCTGGTGCTGTAACTTCACAATGGGAAGTACAACTTACAAGGGCACTGCTGCATGTAATGTCTTTTGCCACTGCGTGCCGTCTTAATATCGTTTCTTTAATTTTGTGTAAGAACTGTCTGTTTAAAATAAATATGGTTTAAATCCTGGGGTAAAAATATTTTAAGCAATAATAGTGTAATTTTAAAGCTGTGAAATACTTTGTATGTTAAGCTTTTTAACATTTAAGCACTTCTAGGTTTCAAAGAAAACTGAGCCTTTAAAATGCATGTCTATTAGTATTCTTATGTTTTAATTATTTTTGCAAATGCATCTGACAGCTTTACTTTCAGTATAGCTGATTGTTAGACTCATGTTTCATGTCTGTTTTGTTTTTTCCTTCTTGGCATTTTGATTTTTTCCCCAAATCTCTTATCTGATGCACTCTTTAGAACAGGAATTATATGTTCAGGAATGTAAAGAACAGAAATTATGTTCTTTCCAATGCCGATATCAATAGAACTCTTGTTCCAATGGGGATTCAAAGTCTATGTATAAAAAAAACAGCTTCTTACTGTCATAGTGTAAATACTGGTGGCAGCACGTTACATGTATTACTCTTCGTTATGCTTCCAACCACAATTGACAGAATTGACAGTTCTACCAAATCACTTCTCTCTAAACTCATCTGACAAATGTCTTACCAAAAAAAAAAAAAAAAAAAAAAAAAGTGCCCTGACAGGGAAACCAGGGAAGTAATCTAACTTCCATTCTTTTTTTTTCTTTTTTCTTTTTTTTTTTTTTTTGGGGGGGGGAGGTGGTTTTCAGATGTTTTGCAGATAATTGCTTCACAGCTACAGTAAAACAGTATTAATGTATTCTTAATTATATCTTTTTATACAGTTTTGCAAGAAATTAAAAGTTAACTTTGGGCATGGGCTTTAATAGAAGTTCATAATTGACTCCACTATGCTGGAGGACACAATATGGCTATCATTTTAGACACTTGAAATGTAATAAAGATGCAAAGACACTTTGTAGGATTTGATCCTGCAGTGGTTTTAGTTGCTTTTATGAAGTTAGTGTCATATGTAACGTGCAGAGTTTTGTCATGTTTTTTTTACTTAATGAGCAAAACACCAGTGTGCTTAATAAAGAATTGTTGGCCACCTTTCTAGTAGTGTCATTAGAAAAGGAGATAATTGTTTTGTTATATATGGGGGCTATAAAATTTATGTTTAAGGAGTATGTTTTAAAATAATAATTCTTGTTTAAAATTATGTGCTTTCTCTTTCCTCTATTGCTTTTGCCTTTCGTGATCGAAGTCTAGGAGAGTAAGTCAATGTTTTAATGAACTTTGGGGGATTTTCTGATGCTCTTATTAATCCATTCCACGTAATTGTTTCACTAAGTCAGGTCAAAAGCTATTTCAGTTGACATCATTCACTAAAACTCATGAATTACATGTGTATTTTTAATTGGTTAAAAAAAACAGTTATTAGCATTTGGTTTTGTTTGTGTAAATATGAAAATGTCTGTATACATGCATGCTTTATTCTGTTGCTTTATTTTTGAAATTTGATGTCAGCCTTCTGTTCTTCAATTATAAGATTATGCAGTTTATGCTCCCGTATTTTAAAAAGGCATTATTTTGAGATACATATTGGTCATCCATACTATACTCAACACTCCTAATGAGGTAATAGTCTTAAGTGCGCAGTTAGCTCAAGATCAGGTGATGCAAAAGCAAGCTCTTCTATGGATGTAAAAAAAAAAAACTATGTTAGGAGTTCTCTCTTTTTTAAGTTTTGATTCATTTGCGAAGTTGTTGTAGAGACAAGAAGTCAATAGGAACAAAGGTTGGGAAAACTTAATGTATCCCGATGTGCACAGTAACAGTGTTTTCTCTTTTTTTAGGATTCTCAGAGCAGGCAAGGAGGATACAGTATGCATCAGCTCCAGGGGAATAAGGAATATGGCAGTGAGAAGAAAGGCTATCTTTTAAAGAAGAGTGATGGGTATGTTCTCGGACTGCATGATACATAGTGGGAGCTCTTGTTTATGCATGGATTTTTACTGTTTTGTACTCTGGGTGCTTAAGGCACATTCATCTATTACATGTGCCATAAGTACTGAAGAATTTTTGCAGTTTGAATCAGATCACAATCAGAAATTATTACAGTAAACACAAAAAAGTCAAAAACAAAATCCTATGTCAAATTAAAAAGAAAGCTGTTGTCTTTATAAGTCTCTGAAAAGCACTTAAGCCCTGTCATAAATATCCAACTTATTTTTGTTAAGGCATTTAATAAAATTTCAACTGCCTCTGTTTCTCAAGGATAATCTTGTCAAAACATATAAGGGATTAAAATGTGTTTTGAAATCATGTCTAGATACTGATTTTGTTGTTGATGTTCTTACCTAGGTTAAGGAAAGTATGGCAAAGAAGAAAGTGCACTGTTAAAAATGGAATTCTTACCATATCACATGCAACTGTAAGTTATTTTTATACGTCTTTAAAATAATAAATTTTGATTACCCTTTCACAATGAATCTGTTTGCATTCTGTTATTACAAAAAAGATGCAACTTCTGCTTCAAACTGTTAAAGTTCTGTGAGTTATCAGAAATTGGAGATAGACTTAAGGAGGTATGGTTATAAATTGTTGCTCTGTTTTCAAACTATTTGGCTGTTACTGACCGTTAGTATGACGAGTTTCAAGTTAGATGGACTTTCTTTTTTGAGCAGTACACCTTTTCTAACTCTACCTTTGAGTAGAGTCAAAGGTAATGGGTTATGAGCATCTATCTAAAATGAACGGTCTACAAAGAGACTGCATTAGAGCAAGATGCTACGGACTCTTCTTTGAGCCACTGGAGAACTAGTCTGGGTAGATTTGGTGAGATGTCATAAACTCAATTCTAGCTGTTGACTGTACTGAATGACTAATCAACTGGTTCATATATAGGTGTCTGTACTACAGACATTTTACTCCTTCATAGGATATTAAAAACATAAATCACTTTAATGCCCACACATTGGTTTTGTTTAAAGAAATAAATTGCAATCGTTCAACTACTCAGTCGGAGAAAAGGGAAAAAAAAGTAATTTGAAATTAGTTTGAATCTTCCTGTGGAAGATTTGAGGTAGGTAAATTCCTCTTTAGACTCCTACATTTTTTTTGTTTTTTGCTTCTATAGACTCTGACATTTAATTGAATTTCAAAATGTATTAATCAATAGTTTGATAAGGAAATGGTGAATATATTAATTGCTTTTAAAAAAACCTTTTATTTAAAAAAGAAGAGGGTGGAGGATCTTGATCATAGCAAGTGTTGGGAATTTTGGGGAATTGGGCATATATCTGAAGTGTCTTCCTAGGAATGCTAAATCTTGAGGAAGCAATAACAATGTCACAGTAGAGGCAAAAAAAACCCCACTAAAATTACCTTGGGGCAGCATAACACAATCTTCTTACTCCTGTTACTTTTTTTTTAAAAGGAGATGGGCATATTTCAGCACCCTTCTTTGACCTTTTCCCTAAATTCCACTGATGGTCGTGACTATTAGTGTCTAAAGTTAATTTCCTTTCTTAAGAAAGTTAAAAGGAAGTTATTTATAACCCCGGAGGGTTGTGCTTTTTTCTAATGGCTAGGAATATATCCTCACCTAATTTGAGGAGTTGTTTAATCAAATAACTTGAGAGTAGTCAGCAATACCTTAGTAATTAGTAAAGTTAGTAATGGTTCAGTTTAAATCTCTATTTAAACCTCTCTATATATATAGAGAGAGATGTTTTGTGAACCTTAAATCTTGCCAGTTTAGAATTCTTTGAATCACACTATTGGTTGTAGTTTTCCGTTTCTTGTATGTAGCTGTATAAAAAGAGCAGTCCATTTGCTATGTTCTGTTGTAGTGCCAAGTGGAAAGTAATTTTCTTGTTTTCAGTGATGAAAGGTTCAGATCATGACAGTACGTTTGAGACTAAACTTTGAAAACTGAGAATCCAATTGTATATTTACTCCGTCAAGGAACTGTTGCTCCTTGAGTGTTAAAAATACTGCGCCGATTATCTTGTCCTGCCAAACATTTGACAATGTGGGAACTACATTTCTAGTTTTTTTAGTTTGTTTCTTGTGCATGGCTTTTTTTTTTTTTTCTTATTCACAATTTCTAGCATGAACAATTTTTGAAAATCAATTCAGAAGTATTTACTAATACGTAACACGTCTCATGTTTATTTTATATCGAACAGCTATGCTAACTTAAATTCAGTATCTTTATAGTTTTTAAGCCTGTTTATACCAAAATTATTCTAGAGTCATATTTAGCTATCATGTCATATTGTCTGCTGTTACTTTAGTAGCCGTATTTAGTCCAAGATCTGAAACTCCAGATCTCCGGCTTCTAATATCCCTTTAAAGTTTTTAAGACTATTTTAAAAAAAAAAAAAAAAAAAAAAAGTAGATTTGTCATTGTTTGTGAAGTACAGTAGAAGATCTAAGTAGTAGCTTATTCTAAGTTAAGGCTTATTCCTTTAATGCCTTTCAATTAGTCAGGAAGAGTTGCCATGAGGGTTTTAGCTTTGTTTTAAATCTGACCCTTCTGACAAGCCAGGTCAGACACAATCATGCTGGTCTCAACTGTTTGGAGGTGTACATGTATTCATGTCCAAACTTTAAACTATTATCACACATGCCCATTTCTCAGAATGGAAAAATAGTCCTAAATCAAGATATATTTAAAGTAAAATAAATTTTCTTTTTAGTCCAACAGGCAACCAGCTAAACTGAATTTATTAACCTGCCAGGTGAAGCCAAATGCAGAAGATAAGAAGTCTTTTGATCTAATATCACGTATGTAGCAATTTTAGTACCGTCTTGCATTATGTGGGATTTCTAAAAATGTTTTGAAGTCTTGTGATTACAAGATACTTTCATTAAGAACAAGAATGAGGCTACAGTTCAAATTCAGATCTGTATCCAGATACATGCAGTGTCTCATGAGTGTTCGGGTCCCTCTAGTTTTGAAAACAGATTGAAAAGACCAATAAACATAGAACGTGTTCTGTGTGACATTAGTACTGTTTATTTGTGACAAGCCATGAAATGCAGTGCTGTTTTCCTAAATTCGGACGGACACACGTGCTAAGCTGTTAAACGTAAGCTGTATCCACTTGGTAAAGGGGAAGACCTTGTTTTAATTCGTTATCTGTTTGGTTTATTGAGCACTATTTGGGGTTGAAGGTGAGGGAGTAGAAGAAGCAAGGTGAACCCAGTTTCTCTTGTTCTCTTATACTCCTTGCAAAATATTAATTATTTTATCTAAAATCGGTAGCAACTTCTGTATTCTCAGCATTAGAGCTTCTATGATTTCACTTCTCCCTGTTTTGGTCTTTGTATCCATTAGGCTTTTAACCATTTTTGAAGTAGATGAGTATGGATTTCAAGATTTACATATACGTTATTAAATAGCAAGCAGTTCAGCATTCCATATTTACAAGAACAATCTATGAAACCTTTGAATGTGAGGGCTAATACCCAGTTTGTACCTCATTCTTTAATAAGCAGAAAAATGTTTTAACCAAGACAGAAGGAAAAATACGATGGGAATGAACTATTTTCTGCTACTGAGGTATCAGATTTGACTTCAGAAAGGACTGTGAGATAAAATACAACTCATGCTAATTATTCTTTAACATTTTGAAGCATAGGTTTTTGAAATACGTATTCCTGGTGTAAATCAGAATTCACCATTTCATCTTTCTGTGGGTTTTTTTTTTTTTTTTTTGAATTTTTTGTCTTCCATAGCCATGAATTACTGCCATAGGTTAAGATAAATTGTTCTTAAAGACTTTGGTTGTTGAATAGGTTTAGTAACAGTTTCATTGATTTTTTTTTTTTCATGTGTCAAATTAAAAGATGTTTGTTTATTTCAGATAACAGAACATACCACTTTCAAGCAGAAGATGAACAAGAATACGTAGCGTAAGAATGTTTATACTTTTTCAAGATTTCTGTCTGTAGAGGTGTGTGTATGAAATCGTATGTAGCAGTGGAATTATTTTTCTCAGTTAATGCAAAAGTAATGCACACTTATTTCGGTTGTTGAGTGTATACATGTAAACTGTTGTGTTTAGATTTACATGTATTACTACAAGGTGCTATGAAAACCTTGTAACATTAAAATAATAAACAAAAACAATCAAAAGTTTATTTGGATTGTGTACCCTTCCAGAACATTTTTTGTGTCCAATTGCTTGGCTAATACAGTAGATGACATTATTAGGGTTCAAATGAAATATTTTAAATTTTTCTTATCTTAATTGTCAACTCTGTTCTGCAGTTACGTCTTTCCTTTTTTACATCTTTTTTTACATCCTTCTGATGCTGCCTTTTTCTCTAAGTTAAAATCATTAAGTAGATAAGCAACCTCTATATAACATACAGAAATTATTTAGAAGTATGCGTCTTTTCTACAATAGGCCGAGAAATAAGTAACAAAGCATATTTCTGAGATTTTGTACTTTAGAATCCAGTAACTTCCTTCATCAATGCATGTTTCCAAACAGATTATTTCATTAAAAAAAAAAAAAAAACAAAAAAAAACAAAAACAACTTTCTTCCTGCTATGCCAGAACCCCTTTTCCTGAGAGCCATGTGCCACTTGTTTTTTTTCTTGAATATTGCTTTCACAGTCATCAAAAGGCTGTTGTGCAGAACATCACAATCCAATGCTCATCACCTGACAAACCTAGGAATAAAGTTACAGTGAATAGTGCAGCAAGCCTGAGCCTTCCAGGCTGCCTTGTTTTTCAGGATTGTTGTACTTTTGTTGCTTGTCCATCTTCTAATGGAAGACTGTTGTCTCTGTTTTAAAATTATGGAGAATGTTTGATAGATATTCAAGGTATTTGGTGATAGTGGGAGGCAACAATCTCGACAGCTCAGCTCTGGGAGGGGCAGGTGAAATGAGAAGCTTGTAGAGTTCTTCATCATGCAGCTGGTTCCTCCCAGTGTCTTCCACAGCCTTATGTTGGCAGAGTGCAGTTAGTGTGTTATGAGTTATCAGTGCAAAGCTGACTTGCTTAGTCATTCTGGAACTTAATTGTTCCAGTAAGTTTATTACTAAGCAAGAAAATATTGCTGGTCAGTAATGCTCTTTATGAGTAATATGGCAGAGATTTTTGTGTCTTGGCCATAAATTACCATGTTGGTTTAAAAGAGGAAGCTGCTTTTTTTTTTTTCTCAGCAGGGGAATACCTTACTAAAATAATTTTTATTATTGGCAGGTTGATAAACTCAATTTAGCTGGCTTGGACTCTTGAAATTCCAGGCTGGTTTTGTTTCCCATTAAAAGTATAAATCCCATCTACTTTGCACTAGAATCTAGTTTATCGTTTTAAAATAAAGAGGCTGGGAAAATGGACTTGCAACTACATTAAAATACTCCACTGCAAGTTTTAAAGGTTTCATTTAGCAAAAGAGGCATTATTTGCATCCCAGTGTTGCAACACATGCTGACAAACTGATAGAAGCTAAGGGCATTTTGCCTACACTTTGGCACTGTAGGCCACCAGCGAAAAGTTACTGTAATGCTACACAGTCAAGTGTTCCATTTCAGAAAATTACTGTAGTGCCCTAAATAATGCTATGTGATTTGAGATGCACGTGGAATCACTACTTTTTTCTGTAAGAACATTTGTACACTGGTTTTAGTTCATGAACCAGAATGGCTGCTAATGCATTGATGGAAAAAACTACAATAAAACCAAATGTTTTGTTTTCCTTGTGCAGCCACTGAGTAGGAGCTTAATAGCTTTGTTATCTAACGTGTCATGTGAACAGAACCCTTTGACTTCCAAACTTGTTGATTTAAGACTGTTCTGTATGTACTACAGGCTGCAGTTCCTTGCTAATAGTTGTCACCCTCTAGTTCCAATTTCCCCTTGATTTGTATGTGCTCTTCTCTCATCTTTCTCCTCCACTTTGTTGCATTTTTTCCACCTAATTTTAGTGCTGCCACTACTCATTTTTTCCTTGTGCATCCATTGAGAAATAAATGTAGAAATAGATTTTCAAATCACTTTCCTTCCAGCCTCACGTTTAAATGAAAAAAGCAAGATGCATTTCTTTACGTTTACATGACCTTGCATGCTTTTTCCTACTGTTCATTTTGAACTGCTTCCAAATACATCTTCACTAATAAAGAAATAAATAAAAATACGTTAATAGCAGGCAGTTTAAAAGACAAGTAATTGAAGCTCACATTCTGTTACAGCTCAGTTACTGTATTCCCTCAAATACTTCCCTGAGTTCAGTGCCTTTTTTGATTCTTATCCAGCCAGCTGTCTGCTGACCTTTAATTACTGCTTGACTGTCCTTCAGAATTCTCAGGTGGTTATTCACTTCTCCAGTAGATAAAGCACAGGGTGGGGTGCAGTGGTTGTGTGTGTGCATTTGTATGTGTAATGTAAGAAACACACACTCCGACTTTAAACAGATTTTTAAAAAGCATTTACAATAGTAGATGCTTTCTAATTTTGATAATTGTGGATAAGGCCAAATATACAGTAGGCATGACTTTTTAGTTCTTTTCTACCACCTTTTTTTTGAAGGTTAAGAGCATATCCTTTTCTGTGGGATTAACTATTCTGCTATTATGCAAACATATAACTTCAATCTAGTATCTAGCAACACTTGTTGCTAGATACTTTTCATTGAGAAGATGGAATTGGAATTGGAAAAAAAAAACAACAAAACAAAACACCACCACCAAAACTATTAACACAGTTATTCTGGATTTCTATTAGCTTAGAAATACTGAAGACATAAGAGGAATCTGAGTGAGAATCTGTTGTACCTGAGGCTAACAAATACTTCTGTTGCCTTCACTGGATTCAGAGCTCACACATGATGCCTCATTTTTGTTTAGTCTTCCAAATTTGAGAATCTGGGAGTCTCCAGCAAACTAAATGGACCAAGGAAAACTATTGTGGTCCAGAAAAAGTGCAGCAGAAGACTTGGACTACCCATTTTATTCTATTAGATACAAGGCAAAGCAATTCTTTGAGACTTGAGTAATTTTTAAATGATTTGAAAGAACTCTACACTGAAGCTACCTGAAGCTTTTTGACTGTCAGTTTTATGCTGGTAGTGTTGTGAAACCAAGCAAATATATTGAAAGAAAGAAAAGAAAAAAATGGGGAAGGAAGAAAAGAAAAATGACTAGTACAGATAAGAAAAAGAGGAAGAACAGCAGTGAGAAAATTTTTATAACTTTTGACATTGACTCGATATGGCATAGTTACTGATATGAATTGTTTTTTTTTTTCCGAACGTACAGCATGCCAGGAAGGCCTGGCCACCAACTGTGGACTTCATGTATAATTAGCATTAGTTATTAAGAATAAGTCTATTTTTGTCTTTGTGTTAAATTGGCTTGCTGACGCTGCGTTACCTCGTGCTTTGACCGTCTCGCAGATGACACCAGGGACATGGGGACGTGGACAGTGGCTTCCTCCTAGCTGAGGAAACTAAACAAAAATAATTTGTTGTCTTACAATTTAGAAGCTCTTGATATGGAAATCTGTGTCGAACTAACAGCTGGCTCAGTGAAGTCATGTTTATTTTAATTACATCTAATATTTTTAATTGTTACTGCATAATTGAGTTTTATTCAGATTCTTAATTTTTAACAAACTAATGAAATCGTAACCCTGAAAAGAACTGTCAACAAAGGTCAGGATAAATTTTGTTGCTCTAAGCTTAATGATTATTTTACTTAGTATGTTTACCACAACATTACTATATCATTAGAAGCAAGGCACTGCCTCCTCTTACATTTTAATACCACCAGATTTCATCAGAAAAATTGCAGAAGAGTGCCATCTAGCGTGGGTCCTTCTACTGTGTCATATAACTGGAGAGAGAAAGGCATGTGAAGGTTGATTTCAAGTTATAAACTACGGAGCAAAGTTATTTCCAAACATTTCCATTTCTTTTATTTTTATGATTAATTTTTCACTAGCTCCTTGAAGCATTTGCTTTAAGGTACAAGTTCCCAGATTATTCTCAGCCCACATATTTCAGAAGCACGTGTATATGAAGTATATAATATATGCTGCCCATATACCTGTTCAGGCTCTGAATCTGCATTGCAAGACTACTTACATAAATTTACCTCTGAAACCCTTTAAAATTATCTTTGCATTATTATTTCAAGGAGAGATTATAAACTTCAGCCTGAATTGTTATCAGTGTATTTGGATGATCATAGACATTCTAGCACATTTCAGAATGATAGTTGGAGCCGATTGTAATACTGTAAACAGGAAATGGAATGAGGGCACTGCTAAAATATTTCTGTGCAAAATATCTGCAGCAGAAGTAGATTTAAAACCAACTGAAATCATTATACTTCAGAGGATTTCTTAACATGCTCTTCTTGTAAATTAGGTAATGCTGCGTCTGCAATGTGCTTGTCTTTAGTGTAATCACTTTCTCCACTTTGGTTTGACCTTTAAGGCAGCAGCCAGAGGTTTGTTTTGTTTTTAATTAAAACATTATGGTGTAATCAAAAACTGGCAGAGTGAGTGCACAGGGAAATCTAATGCCTGAAATATCATTAGGGAATCTTGATTTGCTGCAGTCAGCAGGTGCTCTTAAAACTCAATGTTGGTTATCAATATCGTTACTCTCCTGTCATCTTCTCTTTTTGAACTCCTTACCCATTTGTTGCCATGGCCATTTTCATTAATGTGGGCATTATGCTTGGCTCTGGTTAGTGCACTGAGACTTGCATTTTGAAAGGCAATCAACATCTTCCAAAATGTGCTTGCTCTGTCCTCTGCAAGGAAGGATGCACATGGAAGAAAATAGTGGTTAGAATTTCTTCTACTAATGGGATAGGCTTTAGGAAAATCTACTTTTTAGGAAGACACCTACTTACGACAGCTAAATTTACAGGAGTTTATTGGCAGCCTTTCTCTTCCACAGCTTCTGCTTCTTTGAGGAAACTGAAAACTGCACTGCTTTAACCTTAAATTTGATTGCCAAAAGGGACCTTAGATTTGAGACTTGTATTCTCTCTGTCTTTCTGTTCTTACCTTTTCTCAATTCTTTTCCTTTGTGTCTCAGTTTTTCCCCTACTTGGTCCCAAAATGTGATTCTTCCTCTATATTAACACTAATATTTTGTTCCTGGAAAACTTTCTACCGTTTATAGATAAATTTGTATTTGCAAATGCAGATCTTCATTAAGGTCTTTATCTTGTGCTAGATGGATATCAGTACTGACTAACAGCAAAGAAGAAGCATTAAATATGGCATTCCGTGGAGAGCAGAGCACAGGGGAGAACAGTTTAGAGGATCTGACAAAAGCCATTATTGATGACATACAGAGATTACCCGGCAATGAAGTCTGTTGTGATTGTGGCTCACCAGGTATCTCAATTTGTTAATGTCATCAACTTCTTGTTGCTAGCAAAGTGTTTTCTTTGGAGGTGCAAACTAATTTTTAAGCAATATATTGATCGGTCTTCAACCTGCTTTTAAAAGAACAAATATTGACTTTCATACGTTAGTTCTGTTTAATTCACTAAAATATTTTTGTGTGTTGTCTGTGCTTAATTCCAGCAGTTCAAGCCCCTCTGGAGTTTGAACTGTTCTTGTTGCACTGTCTCTAGATGCTTGTTGCACTTGAATGGAAGTTGCTTGGCATCACTGATCCTGTGCATGCTACTAAGTAGAAGTGAGTAATGCTTAGAAAATGACTGTGGAAAAGTTGACCTGGCCCAGATCTTACTCTGAGGTTTTATCTTGGCATGAGACTACTGGAACTGCAGTATCAAAAAATATTTGTAGATGGAATAAGTAGTTTTATGCAAAGAAATGAGACCCAGAGTTAGAATCCTATCCAATTTTAGCCTCAGATGTACACTTACAGGCCAGTTATATGTCACTTGGAGTTTAAGAAGCAGCAGCTTGGCATAGGACTACTGAATTGGTATAGCTCTTGGTAGCTCTTACAGCTTTCAAATCTAAGGAGGTAGTTCAAGAAGATGATCTTCACTGGGAACTGAGTAGATAGAATATATCTTGGAGATGCTTACCGAGGCAGAACTGATCCACGTGTGAAATACCTAGATAGAAACACAAAGTAGAATATTGCAAATTAATTACGTCAAGTCCTAGAATAGGTTCATTCCATTACTTGGTTGTGTAAAGCTACAGAAATTTTAGATTACAGTTCTCATTCATCTTCTAATTTATAGTGGAGTTTTAAGCTTCACTCCTGCACCCCAGCTCTCTGCTTTAAAGTCTTGATTTAATGCTTTATCTGTTAATATTTCGGACAAGGAAGATTAATTTGAAGACACGTATGTATACAAAATATGTCTACAGTTACTATTTTTCCTTCAAAAGACTGATCTTGCTCCTTAAGTAACATTTGTAATCTAAGGATGGAGATCTCCACGACAGTGCACTTTTTTTTATTGGACTAACCCCTTAGTTCCTTAAATTTTCCACATCATATTACTATTCTACGTGTTGCAGAATGCTGTGGTCAATTTTTTATGAAGAAATACTATTTAAGAAGTAAAAATTAAGACTTCAGAAGTTGTCAACAGTGGAATGTAGGATGACTGTTATTTTTAGAAATGGGAAACAAAAGCTCTTTCTAGAAGAAGCAAATGTTATACGTGTTAACGTAGTCATACATTATGGATTTAGAAGTCTAAATTCAGTGCCATTGGGACTGTCACTAAATCTGAAAAACCAAATTCTGTTGGTCACAATGTATGGTTATACTTGCACTGCATTTTGGGGAAGAGTATGAGATACTCTTAGTTTATTTCCATTTGTTAAAAGGTTAAATGAGGAATTATTTTGGATTACATTTGGATTTCTTTCCGCCATAGAAAACCCTTTCTTGAACTTCCACTAAATATTTTGTTTTTTAATTCTACAGATCCAACGTGGCTATCAACCAATCTGGGCATTTTAACCTGCATAGAGTGTTCTGGAATACACAGAGAAATGGGTGTCCATATTTCTCGAATCCAGTCTTTGGAATTAGACAAATTAGGAACGTCTGAACTCTTGGTAAGTTTCTTTTTTTTCTTTTGTGAGTTCGCAAAGTTACTATTCACTTAAAGCAAATTTTGCCAAGCATAAGTTTCTGTTAAGTCTGAGCCTTTTTCCAGAACTTCCAGATTAATGTACCAGCATTGTTCCAGTGTTCATGCTGCTAGTTTTTCATTGGTTTTGTATCTGAGGCAGTTTATCCAGAAATACAAATAATTAGCTGTGGCTGAGAAGTCTGTTTTACAAAAAAATCCTGATTCACACTTGATTTTAATTGCTTTCCATTTTAAGGTAAGTACTGTGCTTTAATTTTGCAACTTTTTGTGTTCTACCTTTTGTTAATAGTGGGGAAAGTGCATATTACTAGTCCAGGTTTTAGCTTTCTGTTATTTAAAAAAAAAAAAAAAAAAAAAGACGACAAAAACCTTTTTTTTTTTTTTCTTTTTATTGCAGCTGGCCAAGAATGTAGGAAATAATAGTTTTAATGATATTATGGAAGGGAATTTACCTAGTCCTTCACCTAAACCGAGTCCATCAAGTGATATGTAAGTTTTGAATCTCTAAATTCTTCAATATTAATTTTACCATGGAATATATATGTGCTTGTAAAATGTCTTAAGCAATTAAAAGAAAAAAAAAAAGCTAGAGGCTAAAAAAAAAAAAAGCTTAAAAAAAGCTAGAAGCTAGACTACGATGGCAGAAAACTTATTTTTTAATTCCATCTGTGGCGTTTCTTAAAAGTTAGTCTTCTGCTAGCTAGTCGCATTTTAGCTACTTGAGCTTCCCTATAGAAAACTGTAAGTTTGGACTTCTATAGAGCATGCTACTGAATCTTGAATGTTTTTCAGTTTTGTAGTACAACCTCAAATGGTAATGCCCTTGGACTACGCTGACACTAGTTTCAGTACTGTCTTGAGGTTGTGACACGCTTTCTCTTCCTTTCCCTGGTGTAGGAGTTGAACAGAGAGCATAACAGATGTGGTTTTGCCAGAAGACCTTTTCATCTGTTAGGCTGTTCTGTAGCTGCTTTCGTGTTTTTTTTTTACTTTGAGTCTGTTTTTCATGCTTGTATTTTAATATGTAGGTGTGTTTCCATGAGAAATCACGTTTTAGGCTTTGTTTTTATCTTTGATATTAGTTACCAGAGTGAGAGTAACTTTCATATTTAGCAAGAATGCAGGATACAATTGAACAAATATGTTATTTCAAGGTTGTTTACAAGAAAAGCATATGTTACAGTAATAAATAAGTCTTCATCTGCTAGAAACTCTGAAGGGAGGAGGAAAACTGAGTTAGGCAAGGTGATTTAAAATTTAAATTGTTGACCCGTTTTTCTAAAAATTTCTAAACCAAGCTCTATTTTCACACCCCACAGGACTGCACGTAAAGAATTTATCACTGCTAAATATGTAGATCATAAGTTCTCTAGGAAGACTTGTGCATCTTCAGCAGCTAAACTGAGTGAATTACTTGAGGCTGTCAAATCCAGGGATTTACTTGCACTAATTCAAGTCTATGCAGAGGGGGTAGAGCTAATGGAGCCACTGTTAGAGCCTGGACAGGTAAGCTTATCAGGTAAACAAAGCTGAGTATTTTAAGTAAAGTATATCTGTAAAATGTCCGGTACTGGAGGCTGCTGCCTATTTTGCTAAGAGAAAAAATGGATGAAAATGTTTTTCTGGCTTTCCTTAATGTGATGCCCTTGGGGGGGGGGGACAATAGAAGACTGTGTGTGTTGCCAGCAGTTAGTCTGAAGGAGTGTGAGATGCAATAGTACTGTGATACACTATTGTAGGTACAGCTTTAGTATGTTGAAAAGCAGGGTTCTGCAGTATGTTCCTTTTAGGAAAAGGACCAGACAGAGAGGGTTTGGCTTACTGGCTGTATACAGGTCTCTGTGTATTCTATAGGAGGAAGCAATAAATTTGATGCCTGCACAGCTTGTAATTAAATATTTACAAAAGTATAATTCTTTCAGCCAGGAAAAGGCTTTTTTTTTTTTTTTTTTTTAATTTATTTAATATAGTTCTGAATACTTAACAGTTCCTGCTGAAGTCAGTAATGGTTTCTCTGAAAATCAGTCCCGTTTCACTTCAAGTATCCATGTAGAAATGTTACTCTAGAGCAGCATAACTTGATTTTATAGAGGTTGTAGAGGTTATATAGGATGCTGTGCAACCACTTGATCAGCCAATTTTTTTCCCATTACTTTTAAACTCAATACAGAGAGATCTCAGAACATTCTCAGCAAGTTCTGTGAAAGCAGCTAACTTGGCAAAGGTCAGAGCACCTGCTGGTATTGAGAGTTTAAGTTCAGTATAGCCCCAGCACTGGAGATACCACAGGATGCTTGTTATGGAAACACTTTCGGATGCTTTTAGTTACTAGCAAGTTAAATAGTTAAAGGCTTTTGGGGATTTTTTTATCCATCATTATCCACCCAAAGGGAGGACTGGTTACAACCAAGCTATGATCTCAGAAAAAGTGATGCCATTTCCTTTGAAGCATGCAGTGTCTGTTTTTGAGATATTTCTGGATATTTTTCTGTAGAATGACTTACTGTAAAAAAGTGACATATATTTCAGGTCTGATATAAGTTTTGCAGGGAAAAAAAAAATGCAAAAATCTAACTTTTATTTGCATGTGTTTAGGAGCCAGGTGAAACAGCACTTCATTTAGCAGTCCGGACTGCTGACCAAACCTCTCTCCATCTGGTTGACTTCCTTGTACAAAACTGGTATGGATTGCACATTTTTTGATTAAATTATGAAAAATGTAGGCGTTCAAAGCCATCCTTGCAATGCTTTGGATGGTGTTTATCACTTAAAATTATTATCCTTTGATATCTTTCAAAAAAGCTTAATTTAATACCTTTGAGCTGACTTTTGTGTTCCTAGTCAGTAGAGGGGGAGGAAAGAAGAGTAGAATAAAAACAGAAGGAAGTTTCTGTTTTAATCTTAATTTCATTTACGTAGAGCAAAAAGAGAATTGATTTAGAACATATGAAAATGAATAGTTCAGATAAAGTATGGATGACAAGTTTCTAAATACAGGACAAACACAAGGAAACAGTGGAAAACACGGATCTTTATCAGAAAATGATGAATAGAAGTTAGAACACCTCTTTCAAAGTAAATCTAGTAGTTCATCAACTGTGTTAAGTTAAAGGAGTTGGTAATTGCTTGCTGTGTCAGATAGTGGCTCTTGCAGAAAGGTGAGAGATAGGACAGTCAGGGAAAACCTAAAAGATTCATCACAGCATGCTTGAGCTAGGGGCTGGGTGTTTGATTTCAGGAATGATTTATTTCCCCTTGAGCACAGGAAATCATACCTGCTATTTGAAATGCAGTGAGTGAATATTTTTTCCTTCCCTTCTATAGTTCATGGACCACTGCATTTAGGCAGCGTTAGGGAGGAAGTTTGGTCCTCCAGTAACAGCAGACTCAGAGTCCTTGTTCCTGGCATCATCTCTGGCACTGTGCGGATTAGCTCTGTAACCTTCAAGTCACTTGAACTTTATTCTACCACTACTTGTTTAAGTTAAATGGAATATTGACTATTATAAAAGTGTTATTTAAACAAATAAAAAACTAAGCAACTGATATTCGCTAGCCATTTGGGTCCATAATTTAATAGTTGTATTAGAAGCCAAGTTATGATTTTGAGTATTATTGAAGAATTTATTTTGGATTATTTTTAAAATTTTTTATAATTTGAATGTTATTTGTGTAACTTTATAGTTTCTTTGGGTAACTATCATTTCATATGTGCTTCTGTCAGCATTCTATATTTTTGTCTGAATCTCAAATGTAAGAGGACTTTTACACCATGTGGCCTCAGCATTTTGCCTGCTCTTCCTGTTCAATATGGGTAATACTGAGTGGGGGAATAGTTGTCATCTCCCGAGCTTTTCATTTTTATAAATGTGTATTATATTGATCCAAATATATGTTAATAAGTTTTTTGGATAACCTTTGTTTTAGAAGTTGAAAACTGAAGGAAGAACACTATTAAAAAACCCTGTGAAGGCCTTTGCACAGCTTGTCTTTCCCTAACTGTGTACCCTTATGAACATCTGTAGATTCTCAGTCATTTTCAACTGCAGCTCAGGAATTTCCAGCAATATGCTTTGAGCCATAATTCTTAATAGTCTTGGAGTAATATTTAATTGAAAAATATTCATTTCTCCTTTACTTCTAATTCATATTCACCCAATAAAGTATTTAAGTGAAATCATAACTATTTTATTATTTATAGAGATGCTAGATCTGAAATGAATTGCATGTACTGTACTTTTTCTTATTATTTTTTTTTTCATTTGTTATTAGTGGAAACCTGGATAAGCAAACAGCATTGGGTAATACGGTTCTACACTACTGCAGTATATATAACAAGCCTGAGTGTTTGAAATTGCTTTTGAGGGGGAAACCAACTATTGATGTAGGTAAGTGCATTATTTAATACTAGAAAACAGTGATTTCCTAAAAATTCCTTTAAATTTTCAACCACTTTTATTTATGTCCCACTGTATTTTGAGCTTTTTTTATTAAAACAAACAAACAAAAAAACCTCCTCTGTTTTAAAGATGAAGATTTTCCCACCAACAAGCCTAAAGAAATCATTCAGTTAAGAAATTGAACTTAGTCTTCAAAGATTAGCAACAAGAAATTTCTAATATGAGATACTAATTGATAATCCCTAGTTTTTCTTTGTTATTCTGACACATTGTGAATACTCTGGATTCTAGGTTTGTTGTTTGTATCATAAAAATCATCTAGTACTTGTATGTTAAGGAGCTTCAAATGGCTGTTCACGTTAATTCCACTCCAGATGCACATGGGCTTTGTGTACATAACAGTTAATTCTGTTTTTAATGTTAATATCACTTGGCACTGTGGCTTCACCCAGCATTCCCAAGCCACTACAGCAGCTGATCAGAAAAGGGATTAGGTCTCTCAGCTGCCTTTCTTCTTCGTCTATTTGCTGTCTTTGTGTGCAAGATACAACACTTTCTGTACCTGTATCAGTCCATTTTTCATCATGTCTTAGCAGAAGCTTTCACAAGAAATGGAATCTCTGTAAACTTTTGCTCACTCTTAATATAATCAATTTGCTACATGCTCCCCATCCCTGCTGTAGCTGGAGGGTAGGAATGTATTTTGAATCTAGCTTGTTAGGTTCAGGAGCCGTGTCATCATCTCTCTATAAAACTTGTGTGTTGTGTCAGTTCTTGCTGTAGGAAGGAAGCTTTCTAAAGAGTTAGCACAAGATGAAGAGCATGAACTTCTATTTTTCCCTTTTTCATCTTTGATATCATTTTCCTCCACTGGCCAGTCTACAAACTGTTTTAAAGTTAAGTTCATAGCTCTATGGCAGAAATCTTTGCTTTTTAGTACACCCTTAAAATACGATATGATTCTAAAACTGTGTCAAAGAACTTGATATGACCTTTTTTAGCATGTATGTCCCTAATTAATAAAATGGGGAAACTAACTGAACAAGCTTAAGTGTGTATATTGGTCATTCTGGTCACTCTCTCCTAAGCAGAAATCAGAAGTGTCCTTACCTTTCTGGGGTCCCCAATCCTTGAACAATCAAGTAGGAACACCACATTTTCTTATATCTTGAAGCACAGGTTTATTCTTAATGTCTGAAAGTTTAGAATTTATGTAGTCTCTTAACCTATATGTGTTAAGAAATACTGTGTTTTCATACTTAGGTATGCTAAACCTCTTGATCCATCTCAGATCGTTCAGTAAGGAACCCTCTCTTCCTCCAGGGATCTTAATTCTTTATTATATATTATATTATATATAATTATTTATTTTATATATATGTGTGTGTATATATATATATATACACATATATATATTATATTATAATTTTTATATTTTATATATATTTTAAAATTTTTATAAAACCTCCTCGAATGCATAGTTATTGAATGTGGCCTTTCGAGCTGACTGCTTTTCATTTTCTAGAATTAATGATTGGCATTCTATGTATAACATAACACATATAGATGTATTTACCTACGAGGCCTCAGTTTGATTGTTTCCAGTGCTCAGTCACCAAAATCACCTTTCTGCCAGGAGTTATTCTAAAATGTAAAAGATTTTACAGTCTTCATAAATATAAAATAGCTAGAAAGTTTGTGAATATCAACTTAGAATAAAACTTCTGTCTGCAAATTCAGGCTTCATACCGCTTTGTGTTAATCACTTTGAGTAAAATGTGCTTGGATCAACATAGGCATTTTTATTTTTATTTTAGAAGTTCTCTCTTTTGAGCTATCTTACTCTGTCTGCTTGCTTTTCCTACTTAGTCATTTCAAGCTCCACTCAACTCCCTTGCCAGTAAAACTCACTTGAATAAATTTCTGTATATTCTCTGTTAAGATGGTTAGGAGGGATTTGGGAACTGTCCCAGCAGATGCTGCTGTTCAGAAAGAACCTGATGATACATGAAATGCATGAACAATTAAAGTGGAGTCTTAGAGCTGCAGCTGCTGCAGTAAATAGATGCTCTGAAAACTTTTAGAAGTTACTCTGCTAAGAATAGCGAAACTTGATGAATCGATTCTTTAGACTTCTCAAATAATTGCTCTTTCTTATTGTTGATTTTGCAGTAAACCAAGCTGGAGAGACAGCTCTAGATACGGCAAAAAGACTGAAAGCTGTCCAATGTGAGGAACTGGTAAGAATGGGGTGGGTGGGGGTAAAGTTCACTTTTTTTAAGGATGTGATCTGCTTCAGATATACCTTTCACTGTATTTCAAACTTCTTTCCCAGCTGGCTATGCTGTGATCTGAAGGCCCTACCACAGAATATTTTTTTTTTATTTTTTTTTAACTTTGCAATGTAACAATCATTTTCTTTTTAACAGTTTTGGTAAAAACTTACTTCTACTGGAAATACTTAATTATTTGAGGAAGTAAGTGTTAGATTTAAAAGATGTTTCCCAGGTGTTCTTCTGAAGCAGTTAGCCAGGAATAAGGTTTCTAGATCAGAGCAACAAGCTTGTTTGTTCTTAGCCTTCTAATATGCTCCAGACTAGCATGCATTTAGCAGGCAAGTGAATTTAAGTATTATTAAGGGATTTAAAAGCTTAAGTACTGTGGAAATGTCACATACAAGACAAAGCCAGAAGAATTTGCAAAATGGTAGGCTGCTTACTAGTATTTTTCAGCCCTTTTCTGCCTCATTTTGACAATCCAGAGAGGATATTTATTTGTTCTCTGCAGCTAGTGAACTTAATACCTCTCATTTGACAATGAAAGGCTCTTGTCATGTATTAGTTGTTACACAATCAAGAGAGCTTGTCCTTCACAATTCACAATCTTTTCTTTTTTTAATATACGCAAGTCCACATTTTCCTGTGGTTTATCAGGTGGTACTCTTGCTGACATCTCAAGTACTCCCATGTCTGCTGTAAGCAGTTTCCAGTGTTTTGAGTGTTCCAGCAGCTGAAAAACAGGTCTGCTCTACAACATCCAGTTGGAATGGATTTTTTTTCTTTGCAATGTATACTTAAGAAAGTAATATCTGCCATTAAAGTGAAGTAGCTGATTGTATTAAAGAAGAAACACAAAAAAATGGATTTTATTAGTGAATTTACCTAGCAAATAATTGCATTGATTATTGTAATTGAAATTCTGCAAATACCTCAGTCTATTATAGTTAGTGTAAATGCTCTGCTTCTTTTAATTATTTCCATATCTTCCATTCTTGAAGAGCAAAATTATCAGCATTTTTCTCAGAAATAACAATGAGATGAGGGTAGGAGTGAAGCAGAAATGAGTGAGCATCTTGTTTGCCACGGGCAAAAACAAAAGATGAAATATGAAATATCTAAATGCTTGCAAAATAATAGATCTACTGAGCTAATTTCTGTTGCTTGGAGTCTTAACTGTGTAATTACATTAAATTTCAACTAAATTAGTTACTTACTGATAATTACTAATACTTGCATAAGAGATTGTAAATACGTTCTCTTGCAAATTTTGTTTGGCTACGGCCTCTCCTGAATCAGTTAGTACCAAGCACTGCAAGCTGTATGTTTGCGGCCCAGAAGGCCAATCTGTGTCGTGGGCTGCATCACCAGAGGGGTGGCCAGCAGGGTTGAGGGAGGGGATTGTCCCCCTCCGCTCTGCTCTTGTGAGGCCCAACTTGGAGCCCTGCACCTAGGTTTGGGACCTCCACCCCAAGAAGGATGCGGGGCTGTTAGAGCGGGTTCAGAGGAGGGCCACGAAGATGATCAGGCACTGGAGCACCTCTCCTATGGAGACAGGCTTAAAGAACCGGGGCTGTTCAGCCTGGAGAAGAGAAGGTTCTGGGAGGACCTCATTGCAGCTTTTCAGTACTTAAAGGGGGCTCATAAAAAAGATGGAGAGCAACTTTTTGCTCAGCCAGATAATGAGGAATGGTTTTAAACTAGAAGAGGGGAAATTTAGATTGAAGATTAGGAGGAAATTCTTTACTCAGAGGGCAATGAGGCACTGGCACAGGCTGCCCAGAGAAGCTGTGGATGCCCCATCCCCTGGAAGTGTTCAAGGCCAAGCTGGATGGGGCTTTGGGCAACCTGATCTAGTGGGTGGCATCCCTGCCTATGGCAGGGGTTTGGAACTAGATGGTCTTTAAGGTCCCTTCCAACGCAAGCTCTTCAGTGATTCTAAGTAGCCTATGTTTCAAAGCATGTGAAGGAATAAATAATGACGGGAAATCAATGAATTTACTTCAGAAGATTTATATCCTCAGAATAACCATGAACTGCATTTTTTTTTTCCTGATCACTGAAGTAGTAGTAGATTTTTAAAGAATGTGAATACATTGTTTGGACTGGCAAAGTAGAGGAATTGGCCTGATCCCAGTGAGGAGAAGGTAAAGAACATCTGAATACTTAAATGAGGATAGGTACCTTCGCTGTGATTCCAACACAAGGACTGAGTTTGGAGGGTAGTAGTTTTAGGTACAAGACTTCATAAACAGTTTTTGCCCTTCTGTTTTGGAAAGGAAGTCTCCAGATGCATACTGCTTTTATGCATGTATGTTTTCTCCATACCATCTTTTCAAATGCTGGTCAAACATTACATCTTCTACACATATTTATAAAATCCTCCTTTTTTTTTTTTTTTTTGGATTTTAGCAGTTCTTCAGTACCTCAAATAAATGGAGGAGGTTTGTATGATTGCCTTGATTGAAATTTTCTTTGTAGTGTCTCTGAAATGTTAAAACTAAATATTTCCATTAATTGCTTGCTATTACAAAGCTAACTTCATTGACACTGAAGGAAGAGCAAGTATTCTAATATGAATTACTTTTTCAGCTTTCTCAAGCCAAGGCAGGAAAGCTAAACCCACATGTCCACGTAGAGTATGAATGGAATCTTCGGCAGGAAGAAATTGATGAAAGTGACGATGACTTAGATGATAAGGTAAACATGAGTTACTGATATGGCTTTGCAAAAAGCTGATAGTGTTTCCATTCGGTGGAAATGAGTGAAAACTTGATACCCGTTTTAACTTTTTTTTTTCCTTACAGATACTGTGGGGGCTGTGGAGAGAAGTTAGTTTTAAGGTCTGCTTAAAGACTGCCAGAGTGCTTTTTAAATGCACTTTGTCAACCTAATTACTTTAGGCTTGAGGTTCAGAAGTTTTGCTTTGACAAGACATACAAGAGAATACAAATCAATAAACGTAGATTACTTTGTGGTCACTATTCCCTTCAGAATTCTGGGTTTTACATTTTTAGCTGAAGGAAATCCACATCTTGCATACTTACTTCTTCCATAAGTTAACAAAAAAGCCCTAATTGTTGAATCAGTAACTTCATGTGTTTTTTCAAAAACTGTGCTGTGCATTTTATTCCTGATTTAAAAAGAAGTAATGAAAAGACAGAACTTGAGGGCATAGGATAATTGCCATCTGAGAAGATGTCAAAACTTAGCTTCATTGTCCTACTTTAGCAAGTGAGTTAATTACTCTGTGCTCTGTTTCTGTAGTAAATGGGAATACACCTCTCATATTTTACATGGGTGCTGTAGAAAGAAATTTCACAGATAATAAAGTTAAACGCATTTGGGACTGAAAAATTCAGAAACCCAAATAATTTACATATCCTCAAGGACAGTAGAGAACAAAATGATCATCTGTGCAAGGATCCTCAGGAGGATGACTAATGCTATACTGGAGGTAATAAACCTGCCTGAACCAGAGCTAGAATGAGGCAGATTGTGTAGCTCTGTTTGCAGCTGTTAAGAATGGTTATATACACTTAAAAGATGAGCCGTACCACTGAATATATTGCTGGTTCAGTAAACAAATCTCATGTGTCAGGAATGGTTATTTAATTTTAAATATGTATTAACGGGTGTTGTTGATCTTTGTGGTTAAGTGTCTGGTCTGAGTAAGGTGCTATTTGAACTAACAATTACTCTTACAATCTGAAAACTATTAGGTTTTTATTAGTGTATTACTTAGTACATTATATATTTACTGCTTTAATAATAAATCTGTGTATAGATTTGTTGATTCTACAATCTTTATCAGTTACAGAGGAAAGGATCTTCTAGGTTTGATCCTGAGAAAGAAAGGAACATGAGGTTATTTGTACAATAAAGTTATGCTCATGTCCGCTAGAATATGTTCTGTTTTATTCTTTCCTGAACATATGAACTATATCTAGTATTTAGACACCTGTATAATATATTTGTCTTTCTATTTGCAGCCTAGTCCTATAAAAAAAGAAAGATCTCCAAGACCCCAAAGTTTTTGTCACTCTTCAAGTATTTCCCCCCAAGACAAAATGACTCTTCCTGGATTTAGCACTCCTAGAGACAAACAGAGACTCTCCTATGGAGCTTTTACCAATCAGATTTTTGCTTCTACAAGCACAGATTCACCCACTTCTCCAACTGCAGATGCTCCTCCTCTTCCTCCCAGAAATGCTGGCAAAGGTAAGTCTGTCCTGAAACTGTTTGCAAGCAGTAATTTTTCCACAGCTGTCCTTCCTTTAATCAAATGCATTACAATTTTTAAAGATGTAGCATAGTTCTCTTATTATGTTGATGTTTTAATATGATTCAATGCATGTTCTCAAAATCAAAGGGGCACTTTGTGATGGATGGACTCATTCATCTTTCATTCATTCATGTATGTTGTAATAATAAAATAATAATTTGCTAAATAGAAGTTGATTCATTTTATGTAGAAATTATTCTTATTTTTTGAAGAAACGCTTTAAACCAGTTTTATTCACAAGAATATGGGTCTCTTAGAAAAAGGTTGCTGTTTTGTAGTGCTATAGGATGATGCCTCTGGCAGAGGCTACAGGATATAGCCTCTGGCAGAGGGCAAGGTGGTTTTGTAGAATTACCCATAAGGAGTATTTGTGCTACAGGTTGTTTTTGCAATCTTCATTCAGTCAAAATGAGTGAGTTACTTTTTGTCCTGTGATTAATAATAGTGACATTTTTGGTAGTGCTTAAAAGGAAAGAGAACTTACTTTCACATGAGACTTAGTCTTGCAGTTGTGGTTCTGTAGTGTAGATAGTGGTTCTGTAACATACCTATTTTTCTAAGGAAGGAATTCTTCACTTAGAGGGCGGTGAGGTACTGGCACAGGCTGCCCAGAGAAGCTGTGGGTGCCCCATCCCTGGAGGTGTTCAAGGCCAGGGAGGATGGGGCTTTGGGCAACCTGGTCTGCTGGGAGGTGTCCCTGCCCACGGAAAAGGGGGATTAGTACTGGGTGATCTTTACGGTCCTTTCCAACCCAAATCATTCTATGATTCTACCTGTAAATAAGTATTAATTTTGAAGTTAGAAGAAATATAACAGGTGTTGTTCCATAATTTATGCAAATCTAGCTTTAGAGAAAAAAATCATCTTTTTATTTTTCTAGTTTAGAAATAACTGAATTGTGCTTCTGTAGTAGACTTGTTAAAGAGAAGTGATTGTTATGAAGGCTTCAACATAGTTTAAGGCTTGAGTGGTAGTGCCTCTTTTGTTAGCACTGCTGTAAATTCATATTCCTTTTCTTACCTTGTAGTCAACTTTGTTCTCAGAAATAATGGTGAAAAGCTCTCAGAAAAGTGAAGGAGTAAAATGGACAGAACAGAGTTGTTTGACATCAAATGTCAGTTTTTATACAATTCAGATGCTGGACTTTAGAACTACTGTTCCACCATCCGTCTTTGTCATGTACTGGCAACTTCAGAATCCCTTGGCTCTGCTTTTTATACAGGCTTGTTTTCCATTAAAAGGCAAAGCAATTTTGCCAGGGCATACATACTTTTTTCACATCAGATTTCAAAATCTGAACTTCTTTGTATCAGTTTCATTTGGGGACTCATTTGTACTGCTTGTGACTTCACTGTGTTGAGCTTCCTGTGGGCATTACAAGTTTATAACCTTTCCCCTCCCTCCCACCCCACTTATTTATTTTTTTTTATATTCTCTGTCTAATGACTGCTACTGAGTGTCCATTGCCAGACACAGGATATTGGCATAGCTGTTCCTTCAGTCTGACCCAGAATAACTTCTTTGTGTGTGTGTGTGTGTGTCATTATAAAAGTTACAAGAGTTGGAATCCTGACTAATTGTCAATCCCGTTTCCTTCAGAAGGTTAAGGAGCTCATTTTGCATCTGTCTGTACTTAGTATATGTATTTAGCATGTTGTCAGCTTCAAGGGATTATAAAGAACATAATTTCTTTAGCATTATAGCTCTAAAATGGATGTATTCAGAAAATTGTCTTTTTTCCAGGAAGGTGAATATTTGCCTGCATATTTCATTCCAAGTATATAATCAAGTTTCAGAAATAAGTATTTTCCTAGGTGTTTCTGCAAACTGTTTGCCAGATGAGTTTATCAACACAACCGTGAAACTAAAAATAAAATCAAATGAAAAAATTACAATTTGAATTCTTTTGTGTTTTCATGTCTTGGAATATACACAAGAAATCCTTATTCATGTTGCAGCAATATAATATGATATTATCACAAAGTAGAGACCCATTGCCTTCTAATGATAATAGTGATGTTAAATACTACATCCAAGTGGAAAGTGCCAGATTCACTTTCTGAGGGATGGATTAGATGGAACTATTGTTAAGTTAAAGTCACTGGACTTCTCTGCTTCAGATACGTCAGAATTTCAGGCTGTGAGTAATGTTTTTTGGGGGTTGGTTTCCATTGAATAACATCATAAAGTATCTAATCATTGTTTAGAAATATTCATTATATACCTAAATCTGCACTGTCTGTGTAGGAATAATTTAATTACAGGAATAACTTAAAGACTCAAAAGGACAGGGGAACGAAATGGTAAATACAAAGAACATTCATCTGTGTGGAAGAGTTATTCTAGTGGTATCGTTGCACCTTATCTACCCCCACCACCAAAAACACACACTTCCCCGAACACATCACTTACAAGAGAAAAAAATCAGAGTATCTGCTTCATAAGACACTGACACATCTTAATTGTGTCAGACTGTTTCAAAATTTTGTTTCTATAGGGAAAAAATAGTCCTTCAAAATTTAATCTGATGGGTTTTTGATGTAGTAACAGTGTATCCCTTACATCAAAGTTAAGTATACAAGTTTGATTATCAAATCTGGTTTTGTTAGGTAGGTGAAATAAATCTTTTCTTATTTGATTAAGAAAACCTTATTGTATTTTACCATATAGAATATAAATTTAAACTTACCTTCTGTCCCCACATGTAAACTGATCTTGTTCCTGTTCTGCTGCAAGGCCCCAACAGATACCATGGGACACTGCTAGGGCATGGAGACAGTCTGTAGGGGGTGGTTAATAGCTGGAGAGATCCCTGTTTTAGAAGGAGACATTTTGAAAGTTTTATAATGTCTTATATCCTTTGGGATATACAGATGATAAATCTGTCCAGAACTTGTTTTGTATTTAAACAAAACCACCTCCCTTTAGCCCTCTGTAAGCTGGCTTCATTTGCCAGTGAAGTTCATTGGTAGGAAGGTTCCATGGTGTTTGATGAGATATCACAGCAGAGTGGAAGCCATCGAGTCTGAACTCTGTGTTGGGGAAAGAAGGTGAGTTTAAAGCAATTTATGTAATGCACACCACTCTTACCCATGTTTTTTAGTGGATGTGATGTCTAAAAAATAGCTTGATTCATCACTAAAACAGTATGGATGGAAGTAAACTTGTTGGAGTATGTGTATACTTTTTTAAAAGTTTATCCACACATCATTGTAATGTAAGTCCAGATTTTCTAGTTTGATAACTCTTAAAAAAACAAACAAACAAAAAAAAAACAACTGCTGGAGCCAAGATTATTTGTCTTCAGGTTTATTTACATTCACAAAGCAGCGAGACAGAATGATTGTTTTCACTGCTCCTTAGGCATTTGCTGTCAGTGTTGAAGTGAAGGCTCCTGCAGCACAACAGATGTGCCTGCCTCTCAGCTGTACCTGTGCGAAGGAGGATGAGTGAGCCTTAACTGATAACGAATATTGGCTAAGCCAGTGTATTCTACACTAAAGCAGCTTGTTTATGGATATATCTTACTTTTCACGTTTTCTGCTATGGATTTAATTAATCTTAAGAAAATAAAGAATGCAGAATGAGTACGGTAGCTGCATAAACCACCATGGTTATGCCTTTTCCAGTAGTCGGTTTAACCTTATTCAGTTTCAACTTAGTTGTCTTGACAGTCGTCTGTGATCAGTAACTGTTTGAAAATCATATTTTTCATTAAACTTTCCAGCTTATGTCTGCATTATGTCTTTAAGTAGGTGCATGAATCAGCACAATAGCTAAATAAACACTTGCAGAAGCTTAATTGAAAATCCAAAGCGAGGGCAACAATGCTGGTTTTGTAGAAAGGTTAGAAAACCTAAGCCAGGTTTCCTTAATTTTAAATGAAAGTTAATTGGTCTTCAGTGGTCCTCCCTGTTTCTCTCGTGTGCATTGAATATGGAGGTCAGGGATCAATTTAACGTCAGGAAATTTGGATCTTAAAATTTGCAGGCTTTGAAGCATTTACACTCTCTTGCAGGTCTAATAGTAGGTACATGAAACCAGAGGACACCTCTGTGGTTCCAGATACCATGTCAGATAATCTGCTGCTTTTCTTGATCAGACTCCATTTCTAAACAAATTAACTCAGTAGTGACTTCTACAAGTTGCCTGACTGCATTGCTCGTAAGATTAGAAGTCTCCTGAAGCCCAGTAGATTACTTCATGTATCAACATTATTGTTTACCTTCAGTGATTTTTCTTTCGTTGTCTGTATCGAGGTGCTGCTGCCTGGAGAGACATTATACAAGTCTCTGTTTTTGTTTTGTTAGACTAAGCAAATCTAACAGCTCTTTTGTTTTCTAATAGAGTATTTTTATTTTGCTATGATTCAAGTTGTTTGTTCATCATACTAGCCCTTCTCTATACCTTTTAGTTTCAATAAACCTTCTGGATTACAAGGGACTGGGAAGTGTAATGACAGTGTTTTTTTTTCCAGAATTTTAACATTGTCCATTACATTGTTATATTTAATATTTCTTAAATAATCTTACTTCAGCCTTTGAGGTCATTCAGTTTCGTCTGTTTCTTTTGAATGCTGTCAAGATTCTACAGTTCTCTTGCATATAAAGACTTAACCAAAAGTTACTACAACACATTTACAAAATATATATATATATATATATATATATATATATATATATATAAAAGTCAAATAATAGTTATCCCAGTCTAATTTTGCATTTTTTAGTACCATAATAAAAAGGGTTGGCTAACTGATATGTGTTGCTTTTCTTCTAGTTATATTTGTGCAGCAACCCAAACTGCATATTTGTTTAATGTAAATTTTGGCACTTTTTTTTAAACAGGATGGGTTCTAGCATTGTTTTTTCAGGTGCTAATATTGAATCAGTTTGTATTCCTAGCTTTCTTGTTTGTATTGACTGATCAATTTATTTAATTATGGTCTAAAGTAAGACAAAATGAAGAAGGCTTTTAGTTATATCTATGCAAAAAGTGTCAATCATTAGAACTTGAAAAATAAAAACACCAACATTTGTTAATGAAAATACAATTTTTAATATAAACTTACCTTCCTTTTCAGTACCCGTTCTACCATTAACTGGAATACTGGTTCTTCCATCTCTCTCATTAAGTGGTAAAAAAAAAATGCATAGAAATATGAGGTTTTTACACTATAAACCCACCATTTCTTAAGTGGATGGTAGCAGCTTTGCATGTTTTCACCAGTACACAAATAGATAATATACTAACGGCACAAAAGCTGAAGCGCAGTGCACTATTAATTGCAGACTTCTTTCCAGTTATTTCCTGTAGTATAATATTTAAGATTATAAGGTCTGTTCACACGTGAATCTGGTTCTTGTAACGGAGGAAAGTCATAAAAGTTGCCAATAGCTTGTACTTCGTTCTGAAAGCAACTGCCCAGTTCACTGAAGGGGAGAGCCCGGTGGAAACAAAATTAAAGGTTAAGAGGGTTCTTTGTTTTTTTGGCCTTTGGGAGGAAGATGTTTTTTGTGAAACGTGAAATTCACAATGATGTGTGAAAACATCGTTATGATGACTGTGGAGAAGAAATGGTTGGGTTACTTGTTGCCTGGTTAGAATCACAAAAATATCTTTGATCTAGAAAAGCAACTGTTCTGATTATTACTTACATAAGGCTAATTTTAAAAAATAACTTTTTTTTTGAGATTTTCTTTATGTAATATGAAATACTTTATAATTTTACAAACAGTACAGTATCAGATATCTTTATTATTCCATCAACTGTTTCCCCAAACTGATTTAGATCTGAGAACATTCCCCAGGTCTGCTTTATGCAAAACATCATGTGACTTTATACCTTTTTCTGAAAAGACGTTTGAAGATTTCCTTTGTTTACTGTTAATTTGAAAGTAAGTGGTGTTTCAACCATCTGATCATTATGATCTGATCATCTGATCAGTGTATGAATTCGAAGTTATTATTTACTCACCTGTGAAATTAATGTAGGAACATAGGCCAGGAGTCTGAAGAGATGTCCTGTTTTTAATAGCTTAACACCTTTTCCTGTAATTGCTGTATACCGTGTGAACTCTTTAAAGCAACGAGAGGAGGGTGTTTTTAAACTTTGATGTCTGGCGACATCTTACTAATGCAAAGAGTAAAATACTTCTTCATAAACATAGTGAAAGAGTTCTTAATCCTACTAAATGTTATTGTTACAGTGAAAAATTCTTCGTTTTGTTGGCAATAAGTACAAAGTTTCTTTCAATTCCGAAGGTTTTTATTGTAACAGATAAATGTGCAATACTACCTCAGTGCATTTCCTGCACTTTTTCTCTCTCTTTAAGCAAAGTTTGCACGGTTTGTGGTTTGCAGCAGGGACGGGGAGGACTAGCATTGCGCGGTGAGGCTGTAGTGTAGTTCCCAGCATAGGACACCAGGTGGTGGCATGCTAGAATGGATGAATTGCCAGCCAGGGCCACTTGCAGACATTTTGAAAGTATGTAACTAACTGCTTGTCAAATTTCAGTACAGTACTTTTATTTTATTTATTTATGTGAGAAACATTTAAATGCATGCTTTAAATTAGTTTGCATTCTTAAATAACTTAAGGTCACAGGAAAAAAAAATGAAAAGAGCATACAAATTGGAGAACAGTCTTACGAATTTGCATTTACATTTGCTGCTTCTGTTAATTATTTTGTGAACTTGGGAGTATATTAAATAGAGAAGAAAAACTGAAAAATGTATAATTTGATTCAAAAGAGTAAGTAATAAAAAGCCAGGCCCAAAATACCTGCTGGGGTTATGGGTGAGAGATTCTGCTGAGCAGTGAAAGGCCTTGACTCTGGAACAGAAGAGATTGGATCATTAGGGGCAGTCTTGTTAACATTTTATTTGAGGTTAAGAAGAAAGAGGAAGGTCACCAGCTGAAAATACTTGGCAAATGTGCACAAGTTTATGGGGTAATTGAAGCTACTTTTCTCAATGTTCAGTATTCCAGCTAATGAAGAATAACGTTTGCTAAAATTCACTGATTTTAATACTTTTATGGTACATATTTGGGAAGGAATGCAGACTTCAGTATTTTTCTGTCTGCCTATAGAGATCAGGCAAATCTTTTTAAAGATGCAAATCCAGTTCTGTGTGCAGGTTAAGGGTATGTGCTGATGGAAAAAAAATAGTCTTGTCTCAAATGCTGTTCAGATAAGCTGTGTTTTCAGAAATAAGCTGATTTTATAGTGCTACAAAACATGCAATGACAGACATGAAATTTCAGATATAAATAAACTTGGCTTTTAAGGCTGTCTGGTCAGTCTTCTGCATTTATCCACAGTCTGTGATAACAAAGCTCTCTTACGTGCAGAATTTACTGCAAGATCATGACTGCAGGGAAGTGTTATTAGTTGAGAAGATTAAAAAAACAAATGAACTTTAAGCTAATCTAAAGAAATGTAGAACTAAATTAGATAAGTGTCACAAATAATTTGTTTTGGCAGTAATGATGGCTGACTTGAGCAGTTGTCCCCTCGCTGCATGCTTGTGCCCTGTGCTGCCTGCTTCCTTCAGTTTCTTGTTGAAGACATTTTGAAGGTGAATGGTGAAGTTAAATAGGGAAAACTCTTGTCTTCCCCTCGGGTTACTTTTTCTTTTAAGTAGTATCTGTTCCTGTGTCATGTAGAACACGCTGTATTGATTAATAGTTGTGCCAACATTGATTTGGGGGACATGCAGGGTTTAGGTGACTGTGTAAGGTCCTACAAGCAAATTTAACTATCTAATCTCAACCTGATCAAAAGGTCTTTCTGATATATGTTTATATATATGCAGCATACAACAATTTTCATTGCTCTAAGAATATGTTTAAGAAATAAAAAAATGGGAAATAACTGTAGGAAAAAAATTGGTTTATTTCAAAATACAAAGCAAAGAAAATTTGAAGACACATTTCTCTACCCTTCCTCCCCCCTCCACTTTCTTAGAGAGTTGGTATGTCATGCCCTAGAGAAAGGAGGTAAAAAACAACAAAAAACTAGCCACATAATTGAACATCTAGGATGCTATTTTGTTCTGATATGTGTAAATAGTAAGTGAAACCCCAATTGCTAAATGTTACTTAATTTTAAGATCTTTTTTAAACGATACCTGAAATTAGAAATCCTGGAGCGATTAATCCTGTATTTTCAAACATAAGTATGCGTGTTGTTTTATTGTCAAGTTGCTTATCTTCCCACAGCTAACCTGGTTACAAATGCGGTGAATGTGTCATTGAATCCAAATGGTGTTTTGGCATGGCTCGTCTTTTGATTTTAGTCCTTTGCTGCACTTCACTGTGGTCTGACTGTGATTTTTTTTTTTCGGTGCTGCTTTGCTGTTTATGCACATGTATTTGTAAGAAGGTTGTTTGTTATCTTGCAGGCCCTCCTTCAACCCTCCCTCTAAGCACTCAAACCTCTAGTGGCAGCTCCACTCTTTCCAAGAAGAGACCACCTCCCCCACCCCCAGGACACAAAAGAACCCTCTCTGACCCACCAAGCCCACTACCTCATGGACCCCAGAATAAGGGCCCAATTCCTTGGGGTGAGTTTTGAACTGCAAAACAAAAAGGGCAGGGGAAAAGCCTTTATGCTGGATGATATATGATCTTTGGTTTCTTTCACCTGGTGCTTGCTTTCCGATGATTGCAGCTTGATGTAATGTCAGCTCAGATAAATCAACAGTTCTGTCTTTGGCCACTGTAGCTTCCAGGCTTCTGTATCTGAGTCTCACTTGAGAAAAACTGAAAATATTCCACGCTTCCCTGGGGCCCAGCTCGGTCTCCTCTGCTGCCTCCCTCTCTCTACCCTTAGCTTCCCAGGCTGCTTCACCCCATCCCTCTCATCTGCTGAAACTTCTCTACATCTGTTCGCTCACCCCTGCTGCTGCCCTGACCAGCCAATTGGTCTGGGTGGATCTCAATTTGGGGGCAGATGCCCCCCCGGTGGGTCTGTGCAGTTCACCTGATTCCCAGAACAGCTCGTGGCCTGGGGCTCTGTACCAAGTCTCTCCTGTGCAGTGTTCACACCTACCTGGTGGGATGTGTTGTCTTATGTTTTCAGGTTTTGTGATGTTGTCTGTATCCAAACACGGATAGGTTTGCATCCTTCTACCAGCAGAAGTTATACAGAAACAGCACTTTTTTTTTTTTTTTTTTTTAACAGGATACCTCTCTGACACAGGCTTTTTAGAAATTAATTTCCATTCTACTCAAATTCTTCCTCTTTGCAATAAATGTTTCTCTATGCCGTCAACTTCTCCCTGTAGCTATCAATCTTAAGACTATGTAATTTTCTGTAATTTTAGTGATCCTGTCAGGATTTCCATAAATGCATAGATTTTTGAGCTGGAATCTAATACTTCCATAAGGGGGTCATCCATACACTACTCGTATCTTAGGAATGTCCTCTTTCTATTTGCATGTAAACACAAAATTAATATCATAAATGCATAAAAGCATTTTTTCTTCCCCCAGCAAAGTGAGTTACGTGTGTTAAATCCTGTAGTGCTCACATGTAGAATATTATCTGACTTAATCTAGGATTTAATATGAAGTGAAATACGGAGTCCAATGAAAGATGAAGCGTTTTTCTCAAGGAGTACAAAATGGCAATCTTTTTGATTATCTACTTTTTCAGACATCTGGGATAAGGAAAAATGTTTCCTACAGTAGTCCTTTACTATTTCAGAGGTAGTAAAGACATTGGAAGAGCTTGGACTTCAAAGATTTTTTTTGTTTAAAGTCCAAATCAACTCCTAGAATACCAGACACTAGAATATTACATAATGTAACACTACCAGAATGAAAGGTGTGGTGGGAGCCAATGCTAAGTTAGTGACAACTTTTCTTTAAAAATACCGGGTAACCATTGAAGGAAACCAAAATACAGGAAGGTGCAAGTGTGGAGTTAGGCTTTTTTGTAGTGGAACATTGCTTCTTCTGTCTTTCTGCCTACGCTACATAGACTAAACTTCAGTGGATAGAAGAGGGGCATTTTCTCCTCCTTTTCTTAGCTGAGAACTGCACAAAACTTGTTTCAAAGTCCATTTGGATTTGAAGCAAGTATTAAGTTTTGTGTTTATAAAAGAGGAAGGCCCTTGTAGATACGAGCCTTTGTGGCTTTGGTGTAAGAATGTTGTAAGATGCTCACTGCTTTCCCTTTCAGAAGCTCCTTTTCTGTGTTGCTATATTTCTTGTAATTTTGAATTTCAGCTTTTGTCAAGTCTGTGCATTAGCTGAGGCTTCAAGCAGAACAATCCTTAGCTTATGTCTAAGCAAATTAAGTTACAATTCACATATGTTCTAGAAATGTCTTTTTGATGATGCTGGATTTCCATAGCAACCATGAGATATTTTTGTTTTCCATAGGATCTATATGTGAAAGGCTTAGTTTGTTTTTAGTCTTAAAAATGTTTTGTACTTCTCCTTTCTTTTTTTCTTTAATATAAACAAAAACTTTTAGGGAGGCTCAGCCTTCTCTGTTTCATTTAGACCTCAATGCACTAAGAATGCTATCTAGCAAGGTATGTCATTCTTTTGCATAGGAAGTGTTGTGCATTCTCGGATCATTAAATGCCATTTTAGTCAATTTTGTCTCTGAAATAGATGTAATGTTTTTGAAGTTGGCTTTCAGGCTGTTGAGATATGCTGTAACATAAGGGAGAAGGGGGAACAAAAAAGGCACTAAAACAAAGTAGTTGGATAATGATTAATGAAAGAAAAGCTTTCTGTTGAAGGAGCTGAGAAGCATGTGGGTTTGGATTTTACTACATTTTGATATAACTGAATATACCCAGGATCTTGTTTTTACCATGAGTTAACGTTCAATTTATGGTGATATTATGGTAACAAGGCTTAAAGAATAGCCTTTGATTTAATGACTCTGTACAATAAAATACCAATCCTTAGAAAGTTGATACTTTGTGAATAAAATCAAATTTGTGTTGATTTTTATAACGGTTTGCTTTATAATTCAAAATGTAAACATCTGCCATAAATATATTTGGATACTGGCCTGCAGTATCTCCTTTTCAGAGAAAATTGAAACACAGTATTCAAAACAAATGCCTTACAGCATCAACTCAGCAATGTAATTCAGTCTTCCCTTGACAGCAGATGTGAGCTAGCAGTGAATTCTGAAATGTGCTATATGAAAGGTCAGATTGGATTATTGAGGTCCCTGTAGCTTTTTCAGTTACTAAATTGTTAGCAAAGAATGATCTTTAAAATCTTCAGGCATTGTATAGAGCATACTTGAAAGACTGTGGACTTTGCTTTAAGTTGCACCCTCTGCTGATCGTATTTCAGTTATCCTAATGTTCATTTTTGTAATTGTTTTTTTTCGCCTCAGGTAATGATTTGGGCCCACCTTCAACTAAGGCTGCAAATAAGTTTGAGGGGATGTCTCAGCAGTCAAGGTAAACATCTCTATATAAAAGGGAAGATGAAAAAAGTCTTTTGTATGAAGTAAAATCCTAGCTGGTTCTTCATTAGTTTTCTGCATGCATTACTGCCATACAAATACTTTGGCTTCATCGAGCCTCCTACGCTTCATTCGTGGCTGCCCATACACAATTCACCCTTTGAACAGGATGGACAGAATGACTTGTACCAGAATATCTGCCTGTTGTTCCTACAGAAGCGAGGCCTGAACTAGGGAATGTTGCCTCGGATCACAGTCCAGCGGGACAAAAGTTTAATTTCCACGTCTCCTGACATTTCATGTTATCTGCTTCAATGTGAGGTCTCATACCCGTAACTGTGGAAAAACAAAACATTTCACAGTGTCACTCTTGATATAGGTAGACATAGAAGTTAGCTCTATAGCAGAGAGGGATCGTCTCGGTCCTCCAGGTTGACTCTGTTCCTTTCTGCCAGGTTTATGTGCTGACACACAAGTCTGTAGGAACACAAAACATTCATCTGGCCCCTAGTTAAGTGTCTTTTTCAATAGCTGGACTAGTAAGGAGAGCCACATAGTCCTGTCACTGTTTGTTACTTCATCTGTGTTGCAATTCCAGAGTCCTTAGGTTCAAAGCATAGTAGTGGTAACAAACACATGCCTCAAGCAGGATGATGGAGTCCTTCTCTGGCCACAGATGTGTGTGGTCAGGGCATGGAGATGGATGTGTAACATCATGCACGTCACAGGAGATGTGCAGATGGAGCTTGTGGACATGCTCAGTGTGAGATCTGCCTTGCCTGGACAGACTGTGTTTGTGTTCTTGGTAGCACAGCAGACTTGCCATATTTGCTGAATCCATCTAAGTGTCATTTGGAATTCAAAGAAAAAGTGGTGATGTTCTGCATCACAAGGAGCTGGTGCCATACTTGATATGTGTAAGGTGACGGTAAAAGTGTGAGATATGTGCTTGATGGTATTAGTCAAAGGCCTGGGTAATTACATGTTGAAGATTGAGTTTGGCTCTTACAGTTTTATGTCATGATGTATTTTAGCTTTTAAAGCCAGGAAATTAAGCTTTAGTGTTCCATTGTGCTCATTTTCAAAAGTTACCTTCAGAAACAAGGAGTACTGGGATCAAGGTTGCTGATGCAGCAGAAGACTCTGCTTTGTTAAATGTATACTGACGAGCTTGTCACTCCCCTCCCTTGTTTGAGTAATTACTCTGAAATTATACTGATTTTTATTTATTGATCAAATTTTTTCATGCCTTGAGTCTCTTTTGTAATGTTTTTTTTGAGTAAGGAAATCTGAATCAACCTAAATATGTCATGAAGAAGCAGAGCTAGCTATAACTTCATCATCTATGCTTAAAGAGCCTCTAAATGAGAAGCAATGAAGTTACCCTAGCAAAACGTTCAGAAGGCTGGAGTCCAAAGGCACAAACCTCGTCAGAATTGTAACTTCGTTAAAGCAGAACAACCTGTCAGATTATTTTCCCTTTTACGGCAGGGTTTAGCTGGTGCCAAGCCTGCTGGTAGTTTAGGATTAAATTGAGTTAAGGAAGCAAGTATTTTATAAGATTGCTTGTTTGAGGAAACAGGTGTCACTGTTGTGTTTGGATCAGGAGCGAAACATTTTCAACAAATAGCTTATTTCCTTAAAGATCAGAGTTCATTTTAATGCATTGTTTGTTTTAAAACAAATAAAAAAGTAGGTCTTCTGGGGAGCCTCTTCCTAACTGAGTATAGAAAGCAAAAGGAATCACAACCATTTATTTATACATACTTGTAACTGATATTTGCAAAGCCTCGTAGGGTTCAGTGTCCTAAGACAGTGTAGTATGTCTCAAGGAGAGCTACCTGTGACATAGGTAGACCTGGCTGCTGACAGCAAGTTACAAAAGTATAATTCAGTGCCTGTGATTGATGTGTAAATTGACCACATGAAAAATGAAAATTCCAATCTGCTAGTCAAGATGTGGTGGTCTTATAAACGTCATCTTTGTGTTTCTTACTCACTGGTGTAAGAGTAGTTCTAAAAAGCATACAAGTATGTGCACAGATTTGTGTAATTCTTTTTGAGTCCTTTTCTATAAAAATGAGTAAGGTATGCTATTGTTGGAAGGATTGTGATTCTCTTTTGTTGAAGTTTGTAGCAATTTTTGCAAAGTTGAGATGTCCTGCTATGAATTCCAGGGGTGAAAAAAAAAAAAAGTCCAGAGTGGAAAGAAAGCATAGGAGGAAAGTTGATAATATGGAACTATATAAGACTTTTGTACTGTAATGAAATACTCCCAGCTGTCCTGCTTGTATTGTTGCTTACCACTATGAGTAGCTAACATGGCTGTAACAGAAGTTCAGAAGTTGACAATGATGTAGGGTGTTGCTTGCCTGCAGGTACCAGTACTTGAGTAGCAGATATGTTTTTGCCTAATGAAGTTGCAGTTTTGTGTGCAGTTACATTCATGCAAGGCATAGACCCAGTCCTGGAAAACTTCAAACCACTCGCATAAAGGACAGTTGATATTTTAAATGATTCTATATAGTTATTTTAATATTGAAAGACTGAAGATTCTTTCAAGTTCAGGGTCTCTCCACTGAGCTGGTCTGGGCATTCAGCTTCATCCATTTTCAGAGTACATTTTTGCACATTTTGTTTATAGAATAAATCTGCCCTGTAGCAGTAGAGCTGAGTGGTGTTTGTGTGTCCCTTTCTCTGTTTAGAAAAGCAGTCTGTTCTTAACAGCACTTTGAGTTTTGGGATTGTTGCACAGAGAAGGTGACAAATTGGTTATACAAAAAAAAAAAAAGTGGATTTTTCTAAATTATGGTTGTGTAGGGGAAAAAAATAGAAGAAATACACTTTATAACAATTGCACTAATAATTCACATCTGTTGATTTAGCACTGGGACTGCAAAGACTGCACTTGGCCCTAGAGTTCTTCCCAAACTACCTCAGAAAGGTAAGACTGTTTTTTGTGGGTATTCTCATAATTCTCTCTTAAATGTGTGTGACAGTATGTGTTTGTGTCAAATATACTGGTCTTTTCAGCAAAAGCTTTATTTCCAAAACACCACAAACCATGGAACTTTACATGGAACTTTAACTGAAAAGGTTTTGGAGGTTGGGAAACTTTTTATTAAACTAAAAGTTAGTTAGATCTATAAAACGTAGTGAAAGAAGGAAAAAAAAAAAATAATATCAAAACAATAGAAGCTGAAAGAGACCTCAGGAGGTCATCTGGTCCAATACCCCACTCAGAGCAGGGACAACTTAAAAACTAAACTAGTACTATAGATTGTCTTAGAGGTCCTTTCGGTCCTTTCCAACCTGAATGACTCTGCAATCCTATGAACTTTTTGACACGAGAGCAGGTTGTTGAATGCCATATGCAATCACTTTTTGAGTATCTGGGTGGATAACTTCTCTCAGCACTCCTTTTTTCATCTTTGGCCACTGTTATTGTTGAATTCTTTACCTAATATCCATATGTCCAGTTTCTTAATATCTTTGAAACAAGTGTGTCCATTGCCGTGTTTTGGCAAACAGGGTTGTTGTCCTTTTAACTACTTGGAAAGGAATCTGGTACTCTTATGTGCTCATTTATATACGTATGTATATCAGTGACAAACTTGCTGAGATCATCATCCCAGTCAACACCTTATGGTCTTTTTCTTTTTAGAAATGCTTTTTTTATCCTCTTTAAATAAAACCTGCCTTACGAGTTCAAAGGTTTTTTGCACTTCTGCATCAGACTATAAAATAGTAAGCAGGCATACATGCTACTTCCTCATAATACAGAATCCATCAAGAATACATTATGCGTGTATGAGTGGATGATTACTCAGGATTATAGAGCCTGAAGATCAGGAGGTGAATACTGCCTGTCCAAACTTTTAAAACTAGATGTCTGAACTGTAGAGCACAAACGAGTTCAAAAGAAAATGCAAATGTGAAATTATTAAATGATAATTATGATATTACATCGTCTTTTGAAAGAGACACTAATGATATGATAGAGTATGAAAAGTAGTATTACTCTACATTACAGTAGAGTAGTGAAATCAACATGTCTTTGACTTAAATTTTCACCTGTAACCATCTATATCATTTTAATATGGGATCAATCAAAGCATAAGGCTTTGATAAGAGCTAGCGTCGGTTTGGCATACTATTTAAGTCTCAAGCCAATGTGGATGATCAGTGCTTGTACATTTCCTACTAGTTAAGTCTAGTAGCTGTTTTAATTGAGGCTTCTAATAATAGCTATTCAGTTTCTCCAGGTAAATTATGCAAATTTTTGCTCTTTTGGTATAAATAACCATAAAACAGCATGAAAAGGTTCTTTGTAGTAGGTGATACTCAAAGTGAGTGGTGTTGCTTTCTTAGTAAAATGTCGTACCACCTTTTTTGGCTGGTACGATACAATAAACCAATTCTGAATACAATATAAAATGATTTCTTCTAGTCAAAATTTGTTACTTTTGTTATGGATCACAACTTTTTTCTTCTTTCTCTCATTTTCCCTTGCATCTCCTTTAATACAAGGTTGTTTGGCTTGGGGACTTTTTGTTGTCTTCAGTTTAAGTTTTTAAGGTAGATTTTAGTCAAGTAGCATTATACCATTAGAATTTTTCTTAAGGGAATAAGCAGTAGAATCAGCGCATGACACCGAGGAAAAGCTATTTTCATTTTCTTTCCATAAAATTTGCAAAATACATCATTGTAGAATATCTCCTCTTTAGTAAATTGTACACATTTAAAATCACACACAGAATCACACAGAATCTCTAGGTTGGAAGAGACCTCAAGATCATCGAGTCCAACCTCTGACCTAACACTAACAGTCCCCACTAAACCATATCCCTAAGTTCTACATCTAAACGTCTTTTGAAGACTTCCAGGGATGGTGACTCAACCACCTCCCTGGGCAGCCTGTTCCAATGTCTAACAACCCTTTCAGTAAAGAAATTCTTCCTAACATCTAACCTAAAACTCCCCTGGCGCAACTTTAGCCCATTCCCCCTCGTCCTGTCACCAGGCACATGGGAGAACAGGCCAACCCCCATCTCGCTAGAGCCTCCTTTAATATACTTATACAGAGTGATAAGGTCACCCCTGAGCCTCCTTTTCTCTAGGCTGAACAAGCCCAGCTCCTTCAGCCGCTCCTCATAGGACTTGCTCTCCAGGCCCCTCACCAGCTTCGTCGCCCTTCTCTGGACCCGCTCAAGCACCTCGATGTCCTTCTTGTAGCGAGGGGCCCAGAACTGAACACAGTACTCGAGGTGCGGCCTCACCAGAGCCGAGTACAGGGGGACGATCACCTCCCTAGCCCTGCTGGTCACAGTGTTTCTGATACAAGCCAGGATGCCGTTGGCCTTCTTGGCCACCTGAGCACACTGCTGGCTCATATTCAGCCGACTGTCCACCATCACTCCCAGGTCCTTCTCTGCCTGGCAGCTCTCCAGCCATTCCTCTCCCAGCCTGTAGCTCTTCTTGGGGTTATTGCGCCCCAGGTGCAGGACCCGGCACTTGGCCTTGTTAAACTTCATACAGTTGACCTCAGCCCATCGGTGCAGCCTATCCAGATCCTCCTGCAGAGCCTTCCTACCCTCAAGCAGATCGACACACGCACCTAGCTTGGTGTCATCTGCAAACTTACTGAGGGTGCACTCAATGCCCTCATCCAGATCATTGATGAAGATGTTAAAGAGGACCGGCCCCAGCACCGAGCCCTGGGGGACGCCACTAGTGACTGGCCTCCAACTGGACTTGGCTCCATTTACCACAACTCTCTGGGCCCGGCTATCCAGCCAGTTTCTAACCCAACGAAGCGTGCGCCAGTCCAAGCCAAGAGCAGCCAGTTTCTTGAGGAGAATGCTGTGGGAAACGGTGTCAAAAGCCTTGCTGAAGTCAAGGTAGACCACATCCACAGCCTTTCCCTCGTCCACCCAGCGCGTCACTTTGTCGTAGAAGGAGATCAGGTTCGTCAAGCAGGATCTGCCTTCCATAAACCCATGCTGACTGGGCCTGATCGCCTGCTTGCCCTTCAAGTGCCGCATGATGACTCCCAAGAGGATCTGCTCCATGAGCTTCCCTGGTACTGAGGTCAAACTGACCGGCCTGTAGTTCCCCGGGTCTGCCCTCCGGCCCTTCTTGTAGATGGGCGTCACGTTTGCTAGCCGCCAGTCAGCTGGGACCTCCCCCGATAGCCAGGACTGCTGATAAATGATGGATAGGGGCTTGGCCAGCTCCTCTGCCAGTTCTCTCAGTACCCTTGGGTGGATCCCATCCGGCCCCATCGACTTGTGCACATCCAAGTGCCGTAGCAGGTCACCAACCAGTTCTTCGTGGATGGTGAGGGCCACATCCTGCTCCCCGTCCCCTTCCACCAGTTCTGGGTACTGGGTATCCAGAGAGCAACCGGTTTTACCACTAAAGACTGAGGCAAAGAAGGCATTGAGCACCTCCGCCTTTTCCTCATCTCTTGTAACTAAGTTTCCCCCCGCATCCAGTAAAGGATGGAGATTCTCCTTAGTCCTCCTTTTTGTGTTGATGTATTTATAAAAGCGTTTTTTGTTATCTTTAACGGCAGTAGCCAGCTTGAGCTCCAGATGAGCTTTGGCCTTCCTAATTTTGTCCCTGCACAGCCTCGCTACATCCTTATAGTCCTCCCTAGTGGCCTGCCCAATTTTCCAAAGATTATAAACCCTCTTTTTCCTCCTAAGCTCAAGCCACAATTCTCTGTTGAGCCAGGCTGGTCGTCTTCCCCGCTGGCTCATCTTTGGGCACATGGGGATAGACCGCTCCTGTGCCATTAGGATTTGCCTCTTGAATAGCACCCAGCCTTCCTGAACCCCTCTGCCCTTCAGAACCGCCTCCCATGGGACTCCACCAACCAGTGTCCTGAGCAGCCTAAAGTCAGCCCTCCGAAAGTCCAATACAGTGGTTTTACTGGTTCCCTTCCTGGCCCCGCCAAGAATAGAGAACTCCACCATTTCGTGGTCACTCTGCCCAAGACTGTTCCCGACAATCACATCCTCCACCAGTCCTTCTCTGTTTGTGAAGAGAAGGTCTAGCAGGGCACCACCCCTGGTAGGTTCACTAATCAGCTGCGTCAGGAAGCTATCTTCCACTTTCTCCAGAAACCTCCTAGACTGCTTCCTCTGGGCTGTGTTGTGCTTCCAGGATATGTCTGGGAAGTTGAAGTCCCCCACGAGTACAAGCGCTGACGATTTCGCAACTTCTGTCAGCTGCCTGTAGAACTCCTCATCCGTCTCCTCATCCTGGTTCGGCGGTCTATAGCAGACCCCGACCAGGACACTAGCCTTGTTGTCCCTGCCGATCCTAACCCAAAGGGACTCGATCTTGTCATTCCTAGCCTCGAGTTCTACAACATCGAAAGACTCTCTAATATAGAGAGCCACACCGCCACCCCTTCTGTGCTGCCTGTCCCTTCTGAAGAGCCTATAGCCAGGCATCGCAGCACTCCAGTCATGAGACTGGTCCCACCACGTTTCCGTGATGGCAACCAAGTCGTAGCCTGCCCGCTGCACGATGGCTTCCAGCTCCTCCTGTTTGTTACCCATGCTGCGTGCATTGGTGTAGATGCACTTCAGCTGGGCCTTTACCTTATCCTCCGGCCTTGCCACTGCTCCCCCTGGTACAGCCCCAACAGTCCTCGCTCCAGCCCCATCCCCCTTCTTACCTAGTTTAAAGCCCTATCAATGAGCCCCGCCAGCTCCTGGCCCAGGATCCTTTTTCCCCTAAAGGATAGGGACCCGTCTACGGCCACCAGACCAGGTGCTGAGTAAACTGCCCCATGGTCGAAAAACCCAAGATTTCTGCGTAGGCACCAGCCCCGGAGCCACGTGTTTAACAGGTGGGCTTTCGTTGTCCTCTCCGTACCCCTCCCTGTCAACGTAGGGACGGACGAAAAAACTACTTGCACTCCTGCTCCGTCCACTAACCGTCCCAGTCCCCTAAAGTCTCTTTTGATAGCCTTCAGGCTTCTGTTGTCAATGTCATCAGTGCCCGCCTGGATTATCAGGAGCGGATAATAATCAGAGGGGCGCACCAGGTTGGGGAGCTTCCTGGCCACGTCCCTGACCCTGGCCCCAGGGAGGCAGCAGACTTCCCTACGGGTAGGGTCAGGCCGACAAATAGGGCCCTCTGTCCCCCTAAGGACAGAGTCTCCCACGACAATCACCCTTCTTTCTTTCTTGGTGGAGGCAGTTCTGATGCGTGGAGTCGACCTCCTCGCCCTAGGCATCCTCCTGGGAACACTTTCTATCTCTTCCTCAGCTACCGGTCTCTCAATCTCCAGGGCCTCAAACCTGTTTTGTAAGGGCACCTGGGAAGGTGGGGCCGGAGGGGGAATCATTCCTTTAGTTTTAGTTTGAAAATCTATTCTACAGTTTGTTGTATAGGCTGTACACACATACACGGTCGCTTGCTCTCTTCCTTAAGATTTTACAGATACTAATCTCGAGATTTGATTTTTTTTTTTTTGTATGAAGTTCAATTGTATGTATGAATTATTGGCATTAAAGAGAATTTTCATTGCAGTCACATCGGTGGGTTGATAGACTTCCTTGCAAAAGGCATATTTTTTTGCATTTGATATTTTTGTCTCGAGTCTAAGTACCAATCACCTTATTTCACCACAAGTGGTCAATCTATAAATTGACACCTAGTAGCTGTTGGGTTAAGCACTCCTGGCCTCCAGTCGGGGCAATGGAATGAGACCTAGCATTGTCCTCAGCGAAAGAGGGCTAAGTGAAGTCGTGTTGTTGTGTGTTTGTCACAGACTAGGAGGACATATGGGTAGTTATCAGAGCTCGGTGAACATATGGTCATTATACCGTTATGATTTTGATATGCACCTCAGTTCTTTAATATTAAAATGAGATTGTGAATAAACATTCTTCTTTTGTTTTAGTGGCACTAAGAAAAATAGAAACCAGTCATCATCTTTCAATAGATAAATCCAATCAGCACACGGAAATGTTTAAGCCCTCACTGTCCATCGATATACCACATAAACCACAACCTGGAGATTTGCCCCCAAAGCCTCTGCCTCTGGAACTAACTCAGAAACCTCAAGTGGGAGATTTACCCCCAAAGCCTGGAGAACTACCCCCAAAGCCTCAGCTAGGAGATTTGCCACCAAAACCGCAACTTGGAGACTTACCTCCAAAGCCGCAAATGAAGGACCTTCCTCCAAAACCTCAGCTTGGAGAGCTGTTGGCTAAAACTCAAGGTGGAGAAGCATCACCAAAGCCTCAGCCCTCAGAGGCGAATCAAAAATCTCACTCCTTAGATCTTTCTCCAAATGTACAATCTAGAGACACCGTCCAAAAGCAAGCATCTGAAGAGTCTAATGACATAACGCATACCTTGCCAGAAACCCCTGTGCCACTTCCCAGGAAAATAAATATGGTAGGTATTATTCCAGCTAGTTAAAATCTTCCATGCAAGGCTTTGAAGTTGCCATAGGAGTATCTGTGTAAAAAAGAAAGCCCTTGAGCTAAGCACACAAAGCTGGTAAAGTTATGGGCTGGGACGGGGAATGAGGTTCTCTTTTTGTACTTCCAAACAGCTTCAGCAAATCCTTGGGGTTTACAAGGCCTCTTGCATGCTGAAGCAAATACTAGTAATATAAAACGGTAGTCTTGGGAGCATGCTGATGTATTTAGATTTACTAGGGAACTTGGGCATGTCTATCTGTGCAAGTCATACTTCTGAGTTAATTGGTTTTCTCTGCTGTCTGCTGACTGCTTTGTGGATTACTGGAATATTTATATATTTGATTTTTGTAACTGTTAAAAATTATGTTAGCACCTATTAGTGCTGACCGATATTAATCAGTAGATTTAAAAAAAAAAAAAAAAAAAAAGTAAATTACAGGTAAACTGTGACAAACTTGTGAATGTTCCTGTCATGAATGTTTGATGTAAGTGTACTTATGTGGTTAACAGAGGTTCGGATATATTGCTCAATTTCTAAAATAGACCTGGCTGGATGGTGTGCCATAACAGAGCTGGGGCTATAACTAGGTTCCAAGTCTCCTTGCTCAATCCCCAGTTCATCTTGCTATTCATCTTGCTAGCAAGTGCAATTTCCATCCAACGGAGGCTTTTTTTTCATGCATATGTATATTGAAATCGTTTTATGAAACTCCAGAGTGCTCTCAAGATTTTCATCATTAAGAATACATCAAAAAGGAGCTGGTTTTGCTTGTCAAATTGGCTATGCAAAGCACTTATGTGAAAGGAAATGTGACTTCCGTTCTGGTAGTGAAAGCAGAGGGTGAGTTTCTCCCTTCGTGTGCTTGTTTGAGAAAGAACACTTTGTGTAGGGCCATTATTCTGCCTGGCTTCTGTACTTGACTTGTCTGTAACTTCCTATCTGAGCTGAGGAAGACAGTTGGTGCTGGGGCTTCCTGATCACTCTGGAGATTAGATTAAAAATAAAAAATACAGGGATCTGATCAAAAGGTGTCTGCAACTATGATTTGTTTGTTTATGTGCTTTTAAATACAAGGAAGCAAATGACACTGGTCAGCTATTTTCCCTTTCTAATAGAGGGAATGACAGCAAATGGTGGATAAGGTTTTTGGGTTTGTGTTCTTCCCCTATTTTATACAGAAACATCACGAGTAAAAATTCAGTGTTCTCCAAATTCAGCCATTTTCATATGTTCAGTACATTAAAAGTTCCTCTCTTTTGGAGTGATCAAAATGATGATGTATCCATGATAATTACCTTCCACTCCTCTGCTCAGCATTGTGTATGCACATACAGCTTTCTTGTCCACTGCACTTCTTTTTCCTCCAGCAATAATGTGAAAGAGTTCATCTTAAATGTGTTTTGCTTGCACTTTCAACCTGTCGCTATTTCCTCTCAGCACAAACTGATGAAATACTACATGACAGTGCAACATTAAGACCTGTGAGAACAGCCACGAGTACGTGTGGGTACTTCAGTCTTGGTTTTGCCTGTTTAGCTAACAAATAGAGGAGCGAAGATTGGTTTTTGGAAGTTTTAGAAAACCGGTTGTTCAAAATTATTAGGAAGAAATACAAACACTGATAATACATAAGGTATTGAAAGGATATTTTTAGAGAAATGAAGCCTATTCTGAATGCTTGTAAAATAACACTGAACACTTGTGTGTGTATGTGTTTTATAGAGAAAAAATGCTTTTTAAACAATTCTTGAGTGGAAATAAGAACATAAAGGGATTATTTAATGACTGTAACAGCTGATTAATATTTGGTCTTGAACAGAAAAAATGTGTTCCTGAATAGATACTAATATTGGGATACAGGGCTGTGATTTTTTTGTGTGTTTTTGTTTATAGTTGCAAATTACATGCCCTGGAATTACTTTCATTTTTTTTCACACACCAGTACCCCAGTCTCTGTTCTAAAAACATAGACTTTCTTCATATCCATCCCTTTGTAAACCTTCCCAAGTTTAATACCACCTCAGGCTCGAATTCTTCTTTCTACTTCTCTTCTAGCTGAAAGGAATAAAATATTAAAATGTTGTCTGTAGTACTAGGCAAAAAGAACCAGGAGCAACTTCAGGCATTTTTTTTATGGGTTCTTACAAACAGAGTTGCACACAGTCCTCTAAGGTTGGAGGAGTAAAACTTCCTGCAGTCTCCTTGCTGAATGATATAATTTTTATCTGTCAAAAGTAGTTGTGTCCCTTCATCCAGTGAGCATTGATTGGAGCTGTTTTAGTTTGCAGAGCTTCTCTGGAGTTGAAAGCTGGGACGGGCTCCAAATATCCATTAAAATTGAATTTCAATCCCTTGTGATAGTTAAGATTTCTGTTCGAATTACCTGAATTTATTAAAAAAAAAAAAAAAAAAAAAGAGAGAGAGAGAAAGCATTTTTGAAGTAATTTCTTGCTGCAGTAAATCCTTCGGGGGGAGGGGGACAAAAAAACCTTCCTTTGATCTCATATGAATTTCACCTAAGGTATTTCCATTCATTTGTCTCAAGAGTACATTTTTCCTAGTCTTACGTTGTGTTCACTGCATCACCCCTTACATATGTAATTGTTGTTTTTCTATAACTTCAGTGTGAGTGCTGCTTGCTATGCGTCTGTTCTGCTGTTGAACTGCAAGCATTTTTTTTTTTTGCCAAAACGCAGAGGGTAGGTAACAGAAAAGAGAAGACTCCCTAGGAAATTTCCTCAGTGAACTTACTTTTGGCGCAAATTCCTCTAAACCTGCTGACTTTTTCTTCGTAGCCCTCCTGCTTCTCATCTCCTTCTGCTCTTCTTGTTTTTTGCATTCTTGTTTTCTGACTACTTCTGTTCAAAGAGGAACTGCAGTTTCTGAAGAAGTGTGGGTATAAAAACACAGGACTTTCAAGCAGCAGCATATTTCTGTGAATATAAAGTAGCAGCATATTTCTGTTCACATTGCTTACTTAGTCTATTTGGAAATAATTTAAAGCATTTTTCCTGCCATGAGAAACATATGTTCAGGGAGGAGTCCATGGCTCAGGCTTTTTCACATGAATTAGCAGCATGCAGCAAAATATGACCTAGAAAATACTTGGACTCAAAACAGGGGAACTGTGAGAATATCTATTGTGAACTATCATCACAAAATAATGCTGCCATCTGAAATTAAGATTCTTTTTAATAAGGAATCACTAACACTCTGGATAAAAACCCATTCAGAAATAATTTCCAGATTCAATCCTATAAGCAGATCTGAAGTCAGAGGATGCTGTATTTTCCTGCTAGACCCAAACCCCAAATTTAAAGGAATACTGGGATTTAAAGGCAGCGTTTTCCACAGTCTGTACCACTCCTGTAGTGTTCAGAGGAGATTGGAATTCATTTTCTGCCTTTTTTTTTTTTTTAGTTATGTATGTGTTGTAGGAGAAAGGGTGGTTGTGCATTGGAAGAATGTAATGACTTTATTTAAGCTTTGATGGAAGATGTGTAGGATACTTATGTACTAGGTATAAAAGTCTCTTGGGAGTTCTGAATCTTAAGAAAAAACCTAGACCTGTGTAGGTATCTTCCTTTTTCTCTTTTTTTTTTCCTTGTTGAATTTTAGTTTTTAGATTTTCATGCCCTAATTACAGAGAAGGAGATTTGGTGGGCTTCACATTTTCGTAACACAAAGCATAACTGGAAGGTATAACTCATTCGGTACATTTTCGCTGTTCCTCATGTCTTTCATCTAAAACTTCTCTGTATTTTTAGGGAAAGAACAAGGTTAGGCGAGTGAAGACCATTTATGACTGCCAGGCAGATAACGATGATGAGCTCACATTTGTTGAAGGAGAAGTAATTATTGTAACTGGTGAAGAGGACCAAGAGTGGTGGGTATGTATCTTTGCCTTTTATAGCTCCACAAAACTTCCTTATGACTTTTAAAGGACAGCCTCTTTTTTCTTACATTTTTTTGTAGTTGTTGTTCTATGTTTTTTTTTTTTTTGTTTTGTTTTTTTTTTTACTGTGAAGGAAGAGGAGAGGAACGCAGCAGGGGAAGGTTGTTTTGCACAAACAGATGTCCAGCATTTAAACTCATGTTAGAAGAGACCCCCTTTTTCTCTTAGGGTCTGCAAGTTCCTGGGAGTCTGCTAGCAGCATCCTGACTAGGTTTGGCTTTATCGCAGGCTCATAACAACACATCTAAATTTATTTATTTACGTAAATTGGGCTGTATCATACTCTAGCCTTCCATCAAGTAAAGAGGATGTGTCATATCTTCACCCTGTTTAGCATGCTTACGCTCTTCATGAAAAATGGGAAGTGTAATTATCTGCAGTGCACCAGAAATGATAACTTTTATCTATAGGGGCTGCTGGGAGTCTGAAAAACTACTTGAAATTAGTGCTCCCAGTTGCTGATTTTTTTTCCCTAAATGAGAGGTAACCGATCAACATTTTCTCCCATCCTGTGTCATAATTTTGTATCATACTCCTCCCCCCTTCTCTATGCTGTTGTCTTTGGTTATTCAGTGCTAACCTCAGGCTTTCTCAGCCCTGCTTGGGGGCTCCAACCTCCCTTGAAACTCTAATTGTTGTTTCCAAAGCCCTCCTGCATCAAACTGCCCCACCTGAGAGTTATTACGGGGGAAAATGAGACAGGTTGCCTTCAATTTGATTAAAACAAATTCTTCTTGCAGTGCTGCCTACGATTTCCTAATCTAAGTGCGATGCAATCTTTGCTGTTTTGGTTCTAGCTACATGGTTTCCTCTCACTGATCAGCAGGGCATTGAAATGTGGAAAAGTTTCAGCTGAAAAGATGGTATCAAAGGAGCAACAGGCAGCAAAAAGCTGCTGTATTCGCCATACCATTCAGTCAACGATTATAGTTTTGTTAGCTGCTGAATCTGTTTTGTGAAGTACGCAGGGGTTTTATGAAGCCACATGCCTGACAAATTCCATGAAGCGCTCCGGTTCGAGCATTTCTGAGGGGGGAAATGAGTGCTGTTGACTCATACGTTTCAAAAATTTGGCTCCACAAGAGGAAATGGCCAGCCCTGCATGTTTCCCCTTCCCATTTTGTTAGTTCGTGGAAGAGGAAGGAGGCACATTATTATTCTGAAAGTAGTGAGCAGTGCTGTAGCAGGATGAGAAGAGGGTTATGTGGTCAGTCGAGACTGCTACCCCCGTGCTATCAGTTTGACAATTGTTTACCATACAGCATTTTGAACACGAAAAGTTCATATAGAAAGTGCTGTCTTTGTTAGAAGTTGCTTGAAAATTTCTTTATAAATGACTATTATTCAAAGTATGTAAGAAATTGTATATGGAAAGTGCTTAATGAGACAATGCTGTCGTTTGTTACAAACACTACTATGCACATAAATCGTTAGAAATCATGCTGTAATTGAATGAGCAAACAGCTAGGCCTTTATCACTTCAGATAAGTGAATTTTATCGAGGATTTATTGTATCCAGCAATGCAGATTATCATAAGTAACTTCACAATTGTAAGCAGGCATTCCCTCAAGTGAGATGTTTAGCATTATTCAGTTAACTAAGATGAATGCTTCTGAGAGACACGTGCCTTGTTACTGCAAGTTAATCTGTCAGAAAATAGAGAGTCGGCCTTCAGTTTTGGTGAGGTTCTTGAAATTCAGTGGTGTATATAGCCCCTACAGGCTTCTAAATTCAGCTGTAGCTTTGCTCTCTTTAGCTTTAGTTGGCTTGTCTTATTTATAATATGCTCGTGTGGTTTTGTTTTGCTCCTTTACAAAATTCAAATGTTAGCTAAGGTATGTCTTAAACTATCAAAGAACTTGCAGAGGCTCCATAATATCTATGCAATTCAGCTGTTTGTGAACAAGATATGTATGCAGATTTACATTTTTTTTCTCTTGTGTTGCAGATCGGCCACATCGAAGGACAGCCAGAGAGGAAAGGCGTCTTTCCAGTGTCCTTTGTGCACATTCTGTCAGACTAGTAAAAACAAACAACAAAAGAACTAAACTTGAGCATTGCACATTCTTCATGCAAGACGGGCTTTTTAGCAAAAGCAAACGCTGCTGCCTCCCTGTAATCCTGTGCACAATTGTATATATAGCTGCTGTTACAAATTAAGAATTCATTTAAGTTTCACCTCATGAGGTTGAATTATATGTTTTGTAAATATACTGTGTTATTCTGCCTTTGCCAGTATTATGGTAGCCTTGGAACCTGGCACGCCTTATTGGGTTCGTTGAAGCCATCCTCGGCATCTAGCACTTACATCTCTAAGCTGTTAAAAATATGTATGAACTGCCAGCTTTCCAAACATAGGTGGTCTCCATCAACCATGTAACTGTACAGAAAGGACTGTTCCTAATAACTTGGTATTCTCAATATACAATTAGCAGAAAGTTAGAATGAGTGAATGGTTTTGGACAATTTAAAAATCAGTCTGCAGTTTCTAAGTGTATGCAGTTTACAGCTATGAAACCCACTTCGGTATTTATTTAATATAGTGCTCAGTTAAGTGTAATTATGAAGACAAATATTCACTGACTTTACAGATAACAGTAATGTTTTATGGTGTGCATACAGCATTTCATGTTTATATTATGTGGACCTATGCCAAACTGTGATTGCAGTTCCCCTGTGATATTACCTCACTTTGACAAGTTACAAATTTATTTCATCCGAAAACTTATTTTAATGAAAATTAGTCATTGTTCTTTCGTAGATATATGTGAAATTTGCTGGTTTCTTTCACTGAATTCTTAGTAACCAAGGACTTCTAGAAAATGTTAACTGTTGACATTATGCATGCATTTAGATGCTTACTTGAAACCTGCCTTTGTACAAAAGTAGTACTGTAGTCATATAGCTACATTTGAAGAAGAGAACATTTTAACTTAATTGCTATTCAGATTAATGTGAGCTTGCAACAGTATTTGTTTATAGCTAAATTGGCTCTTTGAAAAATGATTTTGTGGGTTCTTTTTCCTCTGTCTTCAACCTTGCTAAAAGTTAGTTATCTAAATAAAATTTCTTAAGTGGTGGTATAAGGATAAATTTAAATTATTTTTAATTGCTTTAGAAAGTGGAAGTTAATACGACCTTTCATGCATTTGATCAGGCTGTTAATAACTTGGATGACAAGTATCGAGCTGGTTTTAGTAAAGTTCACTAAACAGTAACTGTAGTAGTCTCAATTCAAAGCACCAGCTAACAAACATTATTATAAAACTAATTGGTAAGAAAATCATTAGAAGGCTGCATTTGACCTGAGGTTTCTTGAAAGTTGGTATAAAGCTGCATTGCCAGAAAACACTTACATGCATTACTGAAAACTTTCATTAACTGTGTCACTTTCAAGATCATTTCTTAACTTTGAAACATAATGCAATTGTGGTTTTTCCCATGGTTTGTCTGTAGCGGGTTCCATAACTTCCATACGTAGCTTCGCATTACTTGTGTTAAATGTTATTTTGGCTTCAGTACCTAGCAGTGCGATTTCAAAGCAGATTGTCTTGGCTGCATGGAAAGATTTTCATTTCATAAAAGCACATCTCAGGCTCTCTGAGGGCTTTCATTTTTAATTCAGTTTTACAAGACTGTAGTCAGTGAATATTTAATTCTGTTTGTGGTTAATATGGAAACAAATACGAGTCTAAACCCCAGATGGAAAAAAATGGAAAAACATTTATCAACTGTTAATGGTTTTATCACTTATGATAAAAGTTTATTAAAAAAAATAAAATTACACAATGAGTGAGCAAGCCTGCTGGCATCTAATCTTCAGTATTACCAGTTCCAGTATTTCAGACTTTACTCTGTTTTTTTTTATGGAAAGGAAGTCAGGATTAGCATTTATTTAGCATTCCATTTTAGCCATTAATACAATGTTTTAAGTTGCATTAAAGAACAAAACCTATTCACTTTTGTGGTCAATTGTATTTTTAAGTGATCTTGAAATAAACTGATAAAAAAGCAAACCATATAGAGAAAACCTAGGCATGTAAAATTATGTAGAGTCAAATGTCTATTCTTTTCTATGCTCTTTAAAATAGTATACATATGCATTTTATAAAATTAAATGAGTTCCATCGGGAACAATAGTTCTGTTTATTCTGGCTTATTGTGGGTCATAAGAAATCTGAAAATGTATGATATTGATTGAGTTTAAGTACAGTATTATATTTGAACTCAATGAGCCACTGTCTGCGATTTTGTACATGACATAGTATTTGGAAAGTCTAAATCTTTATGGAAAATTAGCTGATAGGGGCTGGGGGGAGGGCCAGGGGAAGGTGCCCCCAGAGGGGGAAGTATGCTCTGCAGATGTCTTATTTACTGTTGAACAACAGTTGCTATTTATTTTTTTATTACATAGAACATCACATGTACAGAAATCAGATCTGATCATGCCACTAGTTAAAATCTTGAATTCTCATTGAATGTTAAGGTAAAACATCAGTACACATGTCTATTCACATGTATTTAATGTGACAGTTTTTGAGTACTGTATGTGTTAATTTCTACTTTTTTAATATTTAAAATTGCTTTTAAATAAATGTATTCAGTTGATCCCAGATATCTGAACCAAGGCCCTTTTGTCAACTGGAATATCATCCAGGGAGAAAGGTTGGATTCCCAACAGGTAGAACTTCAACACTTGACATGTTTCCTCTTGACTATAAACCACCCCTTCTGTAGTGCCATTTAAATGTGTTAACGGTTGTTAAATATGGATGCAATCCCCTTTTTTTCTGGAAAACTTGACTTACTAAAATTAGCATCAAAACATTTTGGTCCATGAGTTTCAATTTGCTTTCTCTGTGGCTTCAGTAGGCCCTGTGGAAACCCTGGTGTGTCTTTGTTTTCTAAAGCTGGCCCTTCTGGTTGAAAAGAGCTGCCCAGCTTGGTCCTCTGCCTTTCTGCCTTGCGAGCTTGTGTGCAGGAAAACCAAACCCAGCAGCAGCCCTCAGCCTGACTGGAGCAGTACTAACCTTTCCCGGACGGAGGTGACGTTATTGCTTAGAATTTCAGGTCTGATCCAGTGCCTAGATTTTATTTGCCCCCAGCTGGGTGCTTGGAAGTTTTTCATTTAACACCCAACTGCTCCAAAAACGAACAAGTCGCTTGAAATTACTTTCTTATCCTTTAGCCGGAGGAAAAGTTGGAGCGTAGAGTTATCAGGTCTGGTTTGTATCAAAAATAGTAACTGCAACAGCACGGGGCTCAGGAGGCTGCTGCGATGAGGTAGCTTCTTGAGCTCTGTGCTGTAGTGCAGGCATTGCCTGGGTTCTTCGTGGAATATTTTGCTCAGTTTGGGGTTTTGAATTTGCATAGCCTACACATTTTTGGAGGAGGGGGAGTGAAATGTGGACCAGGGAGCAGGAGAAGCAGTCTGGTTAAACAGTGGTGCTCTTGCTCAGTTTCTACCTTGTCCCAGTATTTCACACAGCAGCATTCAGAGATCTGCTGGTTCCAGTAACCTCAGTCTTTGTCCTACTTGTATTACTTGCTCTTCACTGACATGTATGATTTCCTTTTGCAAGCCAAAATTGAGGTGGGTATTTCATGTACTGTTTGGAGCTGAAGAGGCCAAGACAAACACATGCTCCAGTAACACCCCTGTTATCCAGGTTTACAGAGTTTCAGCCTTTTCATTCTTTTCCATGGCATACTTAAAGTTCATAATTTAACAGAGACTAGTGGTCAACACTAGTAAAAGTGATGCAAATCTTAAATACCAATCAATGAAACTCTGAATAGCCTCCCTCTCTCCCCTCCCCCTCCCCTCCCCCCCACAAAAAACAAAACAAAACAAAATAAAAAACTAAATATTCCAGCCCTATAAATATGATTTTATAATTTTCAGATGCTTCCCCCTTCCCCAAACTCTAGTTCTGGGTGATAGTTGACTTGAACATCAATAACAAGTAACTTTACTTTCCCAACAGTACTTTTTTACTTTTCCTGGTTCACAGCTTTGTGCCATTCACACCCTGGACCAGTCACCTTCTGGTGTCAGGAAACCAAAATATGACAGAAGAGCAAAAGTTATCCCTTAATATTTAAAGTTCAGCTTCAGACCTTGGTTTCTTACAGACAACTAAGCAGCTTGCCCTTGAGTTTAAGGCTGTTGGGGGTGACACACTTATTTTAGCCCTTCTAAAACAGACAGAGGCTTTTGAGATGAACACAGAATACACACAGGACTGTGAGATGTTTCCATCTATACAGCTGTAAGCCCCACATTTTCTTACCTAATGCAAACTATGTCAAGTTGTCTTAATGATACTTTCAGGGCTATACAGGACATGATTTAGAGCCCAGCCATCTGCCGAGAGAGTGCTCAAGTTTCTTCTTGAGATAAGCTAAGTGCTGTTTGTCAACTTGTACTTAAGCTCGCAGCCCCCTGTGCCGCAGCGTGCACAGGAGCTGCGAGTTTTGGCTAGTTCTCGTCAGCTGGTGTTGGAGTAACGCTAAAACCGATAGTGTGTCACTGTACAGGCCTTGCCTTGTTCCTCTGCAAGTTGCAGAACAGACCCCAGTGTATGCAGTAGGGCAGATGTCTGCTCCAGTCTCCTTTTATAATAGCGGGGACGAGGGACAAACAATTTGTGGTGGCTATTGCAGCTGCTATGGCTGCAGAGGAGAAGCTAATCTCGCTGTACTGCCTGATGGACGGGTGTTTAGAACAAGCTTTAAGCTTACCTGGAGCTTTAAATCCAGCGTTAATGCTGCTGTGCAGCTCCTGCCTGCCTGGTCTTGGCTCATGTAGTGTCTGATTAGAAATGTTCCCTCCCTTATGTTTGTTATTTTTGCTGAAAGGTGGTCTGTAGCTATGTCCGTTCCCTCATTTTTATTTTTATTTTTTCCTTTAAAGTTTGAGGGTATTTTTATGCTTCAGATACCACCAGAAATTCAGAAATCTGAATTCATATTTTTTTCTTAATCACGTTGCGTAAATGAATCACCCTTGAACGTGTAAGACTGCCCTAGAATGGCTGCATATAGAGGTTATTTCGCTATATTTACCTTTGTTCGGTTCAATTAGTGGCATTAACAAGTTTTTTGCTAACTAGTTTACTTAGTCTCTTTTCCAGGAAATACTACAGGAAGATTTTACTACAGTTGTCTGTAAACAGTAGGGAATAATATGCAATAGCTTCAAGTCTGAAGCTGTTCTCAAACCTTGTTTAGTAATCTGTTTTTCTTTGTCCCTCCCTGATTCCACATCCCTGCTACTCTAGTAAGTATAAACATGCCTCTGAGCTGGAGTTTAGTGTTTAAATAAAAGTCAAAACCTGCTACTTACGGAAAAGTATTTAAAAAGTGCTGCTGAACGTTGGGACTGAAAAAGACAAGCCACATCTCGAGTGAAGCCTGCCCCAAAGTCAGCAGCTGTTTGCTGGTTAAGCAGGGGTTTTGTAATGGCTTTCTGCTGGAGCCTGCAGCCTGCCTGAGTGACCTGATGACCCCAGGAGCCACACAGTTTCAAAAATACCTTGAAAATTAAAGCAGGCATTTTTATTTTTATTTTCCAAATTAGGACAGATTACACTGCCTGTAATCACCTGCCTATAATGCAAGCTATTCCTTCCCTGGCCCTAGACCTATAAACTCGTGCTTCCTAACCTTCCCTTGATTCACTGTAAATGCTGAATTTAGAGCTGTAGCTCTACTGCAGTAATTGTAGGCAGGAAAGCAAGAGCCCCTACAGCTGAGCAGTCGGTGAGCTGCAGCTCCTTCCTGAAATTGCCAGCCATGTGCTCTTATTCCAGCTGAGACCTGTTCTTGGGTGGAAACTCATCCAGGAGCTGGAAGAAGCTGTGTGTAACAACTCGGGGGATGTTGCGTTGGTAGAAGCGTGGGGATGAAGGGCAGATCTATGATCTAGGATGTTCCTTAGTCTCTGTCTTCCCTACATAGGAAGCAGGCGAACCTCTACAGAAAGGCACTGGAGAGAAAATGTTAAAACTGCCTCCATAGGGTGCACAGAGCCTGTTTACAAGGGAAATGTAGCAGCTCAGACAGCTAGAGAGCAAGGAGCTTCCAGCGTTGAGCTTCATGTGAAATGAACTGGCATCGAGTGGTGGAAGATGGGGACTTCTTCAGAGGAGATTTTGACATCTCCCGTCTCCATGGCACAGGTCTGGAACACAGCTGCCTTGCTGAGGGCTGGATTTTGCTCAGGATCATTCTTCAACCCAGCATCTGTGTTCCTGCTAGGTTTGAGTGAGATGCTACCAGGTGCAGCAGAAAAGCTCCTCCTGTTCCTCCTTCCCGGCTGGGGCACAGAGAGAGCTGGGATGAAAAAAACAATAACAAATGTGGATGTGGAAGAAACCCCTCTACTTCAAAACTGTGGAGAGCAGAATTTTCTTCCTGCCATCTTCCAATGGCAGTGTTCTACCTAAGTGCCCTATTTTTATTTTTATTTTTTTTTTTTTTGTGCATGGTAAAGCCCCTAGCAATATTAATTTAGCCAGGGGTCTTCCTAGGGTCACCACCTCCCCCTCTGCATAGCTGGCATCCATTCTGCTCGTGCTCCACAGTGTTGGTTCATCTAGTGCAATAACTTGCAAGTGGTGGAATAATAGAAGAGATCTGAGCTCAGTGCTTCTGTATAGCAGTCCCATTTCCTACGTAGCATCTCAGAGTGCTGTTAGCTCTGCCTCCAGCCTCCCTGCTGTCACCTTTCCATCTGCTTTGGGCCGTGTACAGGTTTTGTAGTCGCTGTGGCATTGCAGAGAGCTGTGTGCACAGGGCCTCACTGGGGCTGCAGAGCGAGCTGCAGTGTCAGTCCCCTGCAAGCTCCTGCCAGTAAAGCTGGCCAGCAGAATGCCATTTACAGAAATTACCTTAAGAGCTGTTACCCCATCTAATCCCTGTCCCTTCCTGAAAGGGATTGACGGTGCTGGAGAACAACAGCATCTGTCACTGAGGGGAGAGCCCTGATGCAGCCTGAGCAGCCCTTTGTGCTGGATGGGTGGGATGGGGGTCCTGGGGGAATCCTCGCTCCTTCTGTGAGCAAGATGCCATCAATGGTTGGTATGAGAGAGGAGACACCATGCAGGGCTCCTCAGGGTTGTCACAGGTGCCTGAGCACAGCCCTGTCCCCAGGACCACGAGCTATAGGGCCTTCCTCCAGCTGCTAGCCCACAGCCCAAGCCAGCTGGTCAGGCTGAGGGCAGTGCTCTGTCACCCTTTGCACTCTGAAGACTGTTGTAGGTGATTATTTTTGGTATGTACGCATTTAAAGTTTCCAGGAGTGTCTTCTGAGTGTCAATGCTGGCCGCTATCTTCCTACTTCTGCAAAAGCTGCCTCATCCTCTGCTTCCTCACAGGTTTGATGTGCGTTTTGACTGGGGCGGCCATGCTGAGGTTGTCACAGTGCATGCTAAGGTGGCGGGATGAGGCTGGGTCATATCACAGAATAGGATCACAGGATGGGTCAGGTTGAAAGGGACCTTAAAGTCCATTTGGTTCCAACCCCCTGCCCTGGGCAGGGACACCTCCTACCAGCCCAGGTTGCCCAAAGCCCCCATCCAGTCTGGCCTTGAGCACCTCCAGGGATGGGGCACCCACAGCTTCTCTGGGCAGCCTTGCCACCCTCACAGTGAAGAAGGGTCCTTCCAAGGCTCCCAGGGGGGACCCCAGGTGGGGAGAAACCCCGGTGGATTTGTCACCACCCCAGGTGCTTGAGGTGGAAGGGGACAAGCTGGTGCCTGCAGAACAGCTGAGCGTATCAGGTTGTGCCCACATCCAGGCTCCACATCCTCCTTTTGGCTACAAACCTTCATCCCCCTCCCTCCTCCTCCTCCTCCTCCACCTCAGCACCCCTCCCTGAGGCCAGCAGCCCCCAACCCGCAGCCCCCCTCCTCCTATCCTCCATTTTGGGGCCGCTCCCCCAGCCCCCCGGTGTGTGTGGGGGGGGGGGGGATGCTTCGCCCTCCCCTGGTGCTCGCTAGCAACGGGCCGGGGCAGGGCGGCCCAGCCGGGCCCGATGAAGGTGCCGGAGCCTCCTCTTCCTCTTCTTCCTCCCCCCGGGGCTCGGCTTCCTTTTATAGCGATGCGGCACCGCTCTCGCCGCCCAACCTGCGGCGGCGGAGCCGGCCCCCGGCAACCCGGAAGGCGGCGGCGGGCTGAGCGCCGCGGGCGGCCCCGCGCCCAGGTACCGAGCCCCGGGGGGAACCGGGGGGTATCGGGAAGGGGGGTCCCGAGGGGTAAAGGGTGAGGAGGGGGCTCCCGGAGCCCTGCAGAGGGGCATCGAGGTCTGCTGGGGGGGGCTCCGAGCTCTGCTGAGGGGCCTCGCCTTCGCCCCGAGGAAGGGAGGGTGCGGGGGGGCTGGGAGGGGATCCCCCCGTGGTGGTCCCTCAGATCCCTCCTAGGAGGATGGAGGGGGCAGGAGACCCAGCCCCAAATGGCCATGGAAAGCTGAGGGTGAGATGGGGTGGATGTTTTTGGGGAGGAAGCCGGGGTTTGGCTCCACGTCCCACTGCCTGCGGTGGATGGAGGTCTGGGGTCGGTTTCTGTCCCAGGCTGGGCGCGTTGCATTGGGTTGTCCCCTCGCACCAGGACAGGTGCCAGGCTGGAGCCTCCTCACACCAATCTAGCACCTGCTCCTGTACGGCCGAAATTCAGGCGGCCAGAAGCTGGGCGAGGAAGCGAGAACGCCTACTTTGGGGGCTGCCTGGCCTGGGCAGGGATGGCGGCGAGGTCGCGGTGGTGGCTCTGTGCGAAAACTGCCCCGGCCTCTTGAGCAAGTCGTGGCGTTTCAAAAGGATCCGTGGTGAAACGGAGAGGAAATCGCACGCAGCCACCCCTAAACCGTGATCTGGCTGCACAGTGTAGAGCCACGTTATCGTTTTGTGGTTTAAAAATTCATTATCTCTAATAAATGAAACCCCCAGCAGTGCGGGGTTTCATCGGCTCCTGGCTGCTCTGCTGCCGGTCAGACTGATGGGCATAGTCAGCGCCTTGTCCACTGGTTGTAACCCCTTGGTTTTTAGGGTACAGCAGGGTTGGTGGCACAGATGGTCCTGTGGGTCAGGAGGAGAAGCTCACTAGGAGCGATGAGGTTTCTGAGCAGGGAGAGCAGTGCCCTGCACTGAAATTGGGAGCCAGCAGGAGCCATCTGAGGAACGGGACTTCCACAAATATTTCCAGTAAGGTCGAGAGCATCTCTTTCCTTAAGCAAGATCGATAGTTCAGATTGCTCGGCAAGGAGCACATACAATGGATTTTCAATGATGTCCATGCTGCAGCCCAGGCTTGGGGAAAAAAAAAACAAAATAAGGAGGCCTCGTTTGGTGCCTTAGAGGTGGCATGGCCAGCGGCAGCAGTGTGAGAGGGCAGCGGAAAGCCTAACGCAGCCTGTAGGTGTGGGAAGGCACAGCCTCTGTGCACCGCTGTTTCTTTTTACTCAAAGGTGTCAGAGAGTAAGTAGTGACTTAGAAGAATAAAGGGCAATGTTCGGCTGAGATACTTCCTGTGCTTGTTGGAGAAGAACAAGGACAGGAGTATTTTGAAAGTAAAAGCTTATTTCCTGCGAAGAACTTTTGCTGAAATGAGGGGTAAGATCATTTCGGAGCCGGAGTCACGGCTGCAGTGACTCAGGCCAGCCATGCTGGCATCGGGACGGGGCTCAGCTGAGGCAGAGCTGAGGGCACCGGGCGCTGGGCTGTCGGAGCCTGCAGCGGGGGAACAGGCACAGCATCGTGTGCTTCTCTTGCCTCACCGAGAACAGGAAGACGGCCTGGTCTGCTGCAAACAGCCTTGCTCAGTAGGCTCAGTACCACCTGGCCTTGCTCTGCCTCTGCTCCAGAGGCTGAGTGGCAGCGGCGCGGTCTCCTGTCCACCCAGCGAGTGTCCAGGAGCACGGTGCCACCGTGGTCACCAGGACTGCTCCTGTAAGCTGAAGGTCATTTCTACGGCGCCTGTCTCAACCGTGGCTTAGAAAGGCTTGCCTCTGAGGTTAGCTCCAGCCGAGATCTATCTTCCTAATCGTCTGGTTTAGGTTTTCCTTTAGTGCTTACCGTGGCTGTAAGCTTGCTTATCTGCCGCATCGCCGCTGTCATGCAGAGCTGCATGGTCCCACCAGGAGCTTTCCCCTGCAGGAGCGTGCCCCTGGGCGAGGAGGTGGCCTCGGAGCAGCCTGCAGAGCTCCAGGCTCCTGCATTACAGTTGTTGGAGCGGGGATTTCCCATCTGCAGCCAGGCTGTGTTTCGTGATGGATAGAGAGCGCCTTGCACGGCGTCTGCAATTGCCCAGCTGTTCAAAACCTTCGTTCTGCGCTGCTTTATGTGGATCTTGATGTAGCGTGGATTTTCTTTTGCTTTCTGAGCTGTATTGCTGTCCCCGCTGGGTGTGGTTTTAAAACTCTTTCCCCCAGAGTTCTGTGGGTTTTTTGTTTGGTTGTTTGCTTGTTTTTCTGAATGCTGCACACGTGAGTTTTATTTCCTTAAAACCTTCCTGCATTGGAGATGCTCAAATTGAGTATATGTGTGACCTTGTGGAATTAGGTGGGACAAGTCTGATGTACAGCTCTGGTTTCTACTCACAGCAGGTTTTTTACATGATATGAGATGCTTTTCTATCACCCAGAAATGCAATTTAAAATAAAAAAAAATGCTGCTTTTGATATCTGCTTTGCAGAAATGCTGTGAGACCTACTCCAGGGTATCTAGCGAACAAGCTCTTCTTGTTTTCTCAAAGGCTTCCTGGGTAGAAAGGGAAGACTATCAGGCCTTCCAACTGCAGCAGCAAATGAGGACATTTATCTGAGCCTGCCTAGGACAGCCTCTGTCTCAGCCAGAATTAGGACTCCCACCCCACACATCTGCCTTGCTGCCAGTCTTGAGCCCAGGCCTCTCGGCCACAACCCTCGCTATTCGAGGAAAAAAATCACGGGCAGTAGATGCAATCTGCACTATGAAAATCTAATCTGTGACCTAATTTGTTGTGATACCATGAAGGACCTGTCAGCAGCGATCACTGTAACCGGCGGAGCAGACGCGCTGCCCGCTTTCCAAGAGCTCTCCGCCGAGCGGCCTCGGAGGCAGTCACGCCGGGCCGAGCGTGTACGTTTGAAATCCTCCTTCGCTGCCAAATTTGGGGAATAATACACAGCCAGTGCTCCGACCGCTTTCATTACTCTTCTACCATCTTCTATGGTGTCTTACTGAACCTACAGCACTGCCAATCTTGCTCCACGAGAGCTGATAAGGAAGGAAAGTTTTACAGCTTGGGAACGTGCAAGTAAGAGGCCGATAACTGGAGGTGGTGTTCCTAGGTCTGGGCACGGCTGCAAAAAATCTTCACTGAGAAACTCAGGGAGAAATCTTCACTGAGGAACTACGGCTCTATCAAAAACTGACAGCAGAGCTGGGCTTCCTGTGTGCTTGTTTTAGAAATAACAGTTCCCCTTTTTTAAAAAATATTATCTTTAAAGTGCTTTTCTTGAAAGTACTCAATTAAAATATGCCGGGGTGTGCAGCCTATTAATAACTGCTTGGACTTGTGCCCTTGCCCAGCGAGGCACTGTTGGTCCCTTCGGGCTTTGAGGGCCTCCCGGTTCCTCGCACACCTCAGGCACACGTTTGCATGGCCTGCACATATTTGTGTAGCATTTTGTAAACTCGGGGTCCTTGTACCCATGCCGGGCACTCTGTGCTCGTGTCTCTGCGTGCTGTTTGTTGATTTTTGCTCGCTTTGGGCTTTTCCCTCCACCCACTCGCTTCCTCTCAGTAGCAGCCAGCAGCGCCTCACGTGCTGTGGGCAGGATCCCTGCCTGGTCTGGTCGGGGGGTCAGCGCCTCACTGCGGGCGAGTGGAGCAGCAGAGGCAGGGGACGGGGACATGTCCAGGGGATCTTCTCCCTTCTTCTCAGTGCTGGTGGGGCTGCAGCTGGAGGGCTGTGGCTGGTTCTGGGTGTCCCAGTACAGTGCTGTGTTCAGCTTTGGGCCTCTCACTACAAAAAGGACATTGAGGCGCAGATCAGGGCAACGAAGCTTGTGAAGGGCCTGTGGCACAAGTCCTGTGAGGAGCAGCTGAAGGAGCTGGGGGTGGTTGGTCTGGGGAAGAGGAGGCTCAGGGCAGGCCTCATTGCTCTCTGCAACTGCTTGAAAGGAAGCTGTGGGGAGCAGGGGGTCGGCCTTTTCTCACGTATTATAGGACTAGAGGGAATGGCCTCAAGTTGTGCCAGGGGAGGTTCAGGGTGGAAATGAGGAGACATTTCTCCTCAGCAAGAGCAGTCAGGCACTGGGACGGGTTGCCCAGGGAGGTGGTGGAGTCCCCATCCCTGGGGGTGTTCAAGGAGAGGTTGGACGTGGTGCTTGGGGACATGGTTTAGTGGTGACATTGGTGGTAGGGTATGGTTGGAGCAGGTGATCTTTTCCAACCTTAATGATTCTGTGACTCTGAGAGGGAGCTGGGCATACTGGGAAGAGTCTGATGGAGGCTACCAGGGTGCTGAAGGGATGATGGGCCCTTTTCGTGTGAGGAGAGGCTGGGAGAGCTGTGAGAAGAGGCTCAGGGGGATCTCATCAATGTGTACAAATACCTGAAGGGAGGGCACAATGACAGAGCCAGGCGCTTTCCAGTGGTGCCCAGTGCCAGGACAGGAGGCACTGGGCACAAACCAGCCCACAGGAAGCTCCCTGCAAACACCAGGAGCACTTCTGTGCCGGACAAGTGACACTGGCACATAGGGACAAGAGGAGCCAGGGCAAGCGATGGGAAGCAGGCTGGGTGTATGGCTGGAGGGGACGAGGGTGGGAGAGGGAGGATGGCCGTGTGTGACTGGGCTGGGTGCTGCTTGCTGTCCCTGCCTGTGGGGACATTTTTTCTATGGGTAATTTTTTCTATTTCCTCATTTCTCACTAAGGGTTGCCACCTCCCCTGGGACAAGACCAATTACTCAACCCTGCAGGGTGCATCTGGCAGCTTACAGCCCGTCAAAAAGAGAAAAAAAAGAAGCCCATGAAAATAGCATGCCTGTAGTTTTAAATTAGGCAAGGGCTAAAATTAAAAAAGAACAGGCCTATCTGTGGCTACGCAAACCGACAGGGAATTAATATTCAGCTGACTGCCGAGGAAGGCGAGCAGAGGTCTGCAGCTCGCACTTCCTTTGCCTCGTCCCACTCCTGTCCTTGCAGCTTCTCCTCTCCACAAATTGTGGTCAGGAGTTAGGGGAGAGCTGCCCAAAATCTGCTAACATTTTGCTGGTCACAGTGCTACTGTCAGTGCTGTGACATGTCAGCAGTGCCCCACGTTTTTACCTTTAATTTCTTTCCTTGGCTGCTATGGATGAAACTTTGGGTGCCCTGCACTGGGGTCACTCGTCATCAGAGCCCAGGTGTGGCCTGGTTCCACCTCCCATTTCCTGGGAGGGAGAAGTGCTCCTCAGACACTTGTTCTTGTTTCCTCTCCCCAGCTATGGTTTGCTTTCCTCCGCTGTGATGGCGTTGCTATTAAATGGGCTGCAGCAGAAACCAGTTGCCGAAATAATTCCCATTACAAGAATGACTCAGTCTGCTCGGTTCCTAGCAGGGCCAGCTTTCACTTTGCACCCCGTCGTTATTTTCACCTGCAGCATGAGCCATGCAAATGGTTTTATGAGAATGAGTCGGTGGGCAATGGACTGGTGAGAAAGGGAGGAGCTTCCTGGTGGAGGGGAAAATATTAAGAAAAAAGGGGTCAGGAGCTGCTGGGGAGGGAGTTGTGGTGGTGAAACTGTCTGGTCCTGCTGGTGGAGGTGACATAACGGCTCTGTGTGTATATTTGTGGGCTGTGTATGTGCTTGACGAGGGGAGATTTTGACACCTAGAGCCAGGAGAGCTGCAGGTAGGGTTTAAAACTGAATCCCAAACAGAGACGGGTTTTGGGGGCTGGATCCAGGCTGGAGCACAGACCTGCAAGCAGGCAGCGAGTGCCCTCACTGCCAGGCATGGATATTCCCCAACCCTTAGTATGTTCAGAGGGGCTGGAGGGTGCTTGGAAATCAACACTAAACATTGCCTTAGCACAGCTTTGACAAGTTTACTCCAAGAGCTGGTGTTACCCAGCGCAGATGAACTGCCGAGCTGCCTGGAGAAGCAGTGCAAGGCTGAGGGATCCGGCTGCAAACTTGGCGTCCTGCCCCTCTCACCTTGCAAAGCTTGCACCAGGACTTCCTGTGCCCACAGCTGGTCAGACACGCCGGTTATAGGTGTTACTGGCATTGCTGTTATCAGCAAAATTGGCTTCTGGTTCAGTCATGCGTGTTTTAGGGCTGCTGGTACCCAGGGCTGTATCCTGGGCTGTCGCAGGAATCGTCATGCCTCTAAAATACCTTTATGCCTTCGAGGGGTGATTATGCCTTGGACTTAGAGTTGCTGTGCATGCAAAAAACGGTCTTTTTAGCTTGTTGAGGTTCTGTTTGATCTGTCTTTTTTCTTTTAAATAAATCTCTAGCCATGAGAAGCAATCGATGGGTGCACTCTTACTGGGGTCCCGCTGCTCGGGGTGAGGAGGCTGCCCCCTGCTTCTGCGGGGGGCTTGTGGAGGTGCTGCAGGACCCGTAAATGCTTCTCCTGCAGAAATGAGCCAGTTTGAGGCAGCAATCGGGGCCTGCGCCTCGGAGGTGTTCCTGGGCAGATGTTTTCGTCGAGCTGCAGGAGGCCGTTTGCATATTGCGTGGGGCTTTTCCTCTTCCTCTTCGCTGCCGTCCGCGTGTCTGGGAGGAAAGTATCGCTCTCAGTCAGGGCCTGAAGTCGTGCAACTTCCTCCGAGCAGCGGCTCCTGGCAGCGCAGCCCCCTGCGGGAAGGGAAGGGTCAGGGGCTCCTCCGGGAGACCTCGGAGAGGAACTTCCCAAGCACTTCTCCTCCTCTGCCGGTTCTTGGTGGGCAAAATCAGAGCCCCTGTGCTCCCCTGAGAGGCAGCTGGCTTTGTGCTGCAGGGATGCTCACATCGCCGGTCCTGCAAACCCTGCTGTGAAGCCACCAAGCAAGGCTCTGCCGGAGGAGACACCGCAGGCAGTGGGTTCCCTTTTCTCTCCCCGCCATGCGGAGGAAAAGGAGCCTCGTGCCTGCCCCCACGTACCCGGTTGGAGCATCCCACTTCCCACACGAAGCACAGGCAATGGCAGGCTGTATCCGAGCGTATTCGAGACTGTAAAATACATAATTTTGAGGGCACTGAAACTTGGTTCCTTATCCCAAAGCCTCCTTTTGCCCTCAACACCATTACTGCCAGTAAACTGGGTAAATTTATGTCCCAGCGCCGTCTGAAGAGGTACCGGATAATGCAGAGAACTGGAAAACTGCCCTTCCTTTCCCTGATGACACTTCAATCCCTTGAGTATACAGGGATTAGAAGATATTTGATGAACACACTGAACATTCCTTGCGCATTTCTCTCCCTGCACCCATCTGACCTCAGATCCCGAATGAAACGAATTTGCATTTGTTTTTAAAAGTGTCTCATTTTGTGAATCAAGATGTCAACACGTTTGCAAAGGGTCCCCCAAGAGACGTTTGTGTCTCTTGGAGTTTAAATTGCTGGCTCAATTTCCCATTAATACTAAGGGTGTTTAAAGGACAAATTCTCTGCCTACTGCAGTGAAAATGAACCCTGGGGTGTGACATTTCACCTGCCACTGAGTGTAAGCTAGCTGATCATAATGGACTGGAAGAGCTAGATTTGCACATCCTGGTAACAGAAGAGGGTGAGCATTACAGTAAGCCTTGCCTTATTGTTATCTTTTGTCTTTTCTGCACATGGAAGCTTTCATTCTCTTTGCCATTCATAGTACTGCACTATCCAGAAGCCTTTGCCTGAATGTGAGCATGGTTTAAACCCTGAGAGTGCATGAAGAGAGAGCTCTGATGAGCTTCCACTCAAAAGGGCATGAAGGAAAAGGAGCACCAGGGTACGGCTGAGGTCTCGCAGCAGCCCCGATGCCCAGTTCCAGCTTTATGGGTCCCTGCACAGAGCCACCAGCCCCGTCGTGTGTCCTGCTTGCAGCTGTGCTGGCAGACAGGGCTTCTCCATGGCTTGTTCCCGCTGCTCAGCACGGCTCTGTCCTGAGTTAGAAGGAGGGAGGAGGGTGCCTGGCAAGCCCCAGGGCGCTGCTCCTCAAATAAAACACGGAGGCAACTGGAATCAGCTACTGGCAGAGAGCGTAGCTGCAAATTATTCAAAGCATGGTGGACCTCAGCCTGCACGGAGACATGTTTACCCAGGGAAGTGCCAACATAACCTAGGCATAACCACATAAAATTGCACCATGCTGGCCCATGGCCCTTGCACCGTCACAGGAACCAGTTGCCAGGATGGAAAAGCACCGAGCAAAAGAGCTCCAGTATCAGAGAGCCTTCCTCGGCTTGCTACCTTCTGCTGCCGGCCCTCTGTGCTTCCCGGCATTCCCTGATCTCTTGCCAGCTCCCATCAACAGCTGCGGTTTGCGGTTGTAGTGCTCAGCATTTGTCTCCTCTCTGTCCGAGCAGACCTGTGCCGGGGCTGGATGCGCAGCCTGCAGTCCTGGGGCTCCCAGCACCGGCCTCCGGGTGTGAAATCGGCTCCTTCCTGAGAGCTAGGGCACTGCAGGAGGGGGTTGGCAAGGTTTCTGGGTCCTTCTGGCGGAGTTTGTGAGGAAAGGTTCAGACAAACCGCTTTGTAATGCGTGGTTTTGTTTCCTTTCAAGAAGGGAAAAGTGCCCCCAGTAAATCCAGAGCTGTGCTGCCAGCCAGGATGAAGCCCACTTTCCACATCTGGCAGCTCAAACGTTGTCAGTCTACCACTTTTTGCAGCAGGGATCACTCCATTTCTGTGTCTGTCTGTCACTGCTGAGACTGCAGTTGGAGCAGGAGCGGCTCCAAGGTGTAAGTGCGTGCCCGTGAGCAACCCCGCTGCTTGTTTCAGGGGACCCGAGAAGCTCATGAGATGCTGCAGAGCTTCCAGGCCACGCTGCACCAGCTGGGACTGAACCGGTGACCGAGAGGGGAAAGGTTCTCTCGCACATTTACAAACCCTGAGGCCTCTGTTCCCCAGGCACAGATTTGACTAATTTCCCTAAGCCACTGCTGACCTGCCCTGAAACGATACTCTCATTCCCTTAGGAGCTCCCTTGGGTTGCTATCAAGCAGATAGTTATTTTTGGGTCCCTTCCCAGAGAGAGTGCACGGGATTGCTCTGATCCTCGCACGCCAAATAAATATATCATCGGACCGTAGTAAAGGTCCAAAAAGCTTTATTGGAGGGGAAGCGGATTATTAATAATTGAGGATAGTTCACTGCATTGTTTTGGAGCCAAGCAAAGCTAATCGAGCTTCTTCAGAGCAGAGATAAAAGTGTGGAGTATCAGGACGGAATTGATTGCAACAGTTAATGGGAACATAAAAGTCAATTAATGAATTGCAATGGTTAACACTGCATTAAAGTGAACCACACATCTCCCAAGCAGGGTGTTAAGCATTTTTAAAGACTACAGAAAGCAAACAAATGAACAAAGGAATGGCAACAAAACAGTAACAAAAACCCCGCACCTTATTGACTGGTAAATGTCTGTGTAAATAACTTTTTTTTTTTTTTTTTTTTTTAATCCTGGGAGAGGAGCTCACGTGACCATTTTTTAATCCACTTATCCTAAGGCTCTGGGTGCACGTGTGTGTTTTCCCCTCAGCACCTTTCAGAATGAAATAAAGCCTCTGCATGGAGTGGAGCGGAGATCAGTTCTGCGGCGCCTCGTTGCGGCGAGGACTGTAGGGCAGGGGGAGCCGGCTTCTGCAGGAGGGTTTGTGACAGATGCTCTGAACCAGGAGAGTTCCCGGCTGCTACGTGGCTGAGCTGCCCCGAGGTGTTGGTTACTGACCCCGTGTAGGTAATTTCACTCCTAATTTCACAGTATATTCTCTATTTCTCTGCAGTAACAGAAGAACATCCCCTACTGAAAAGTGAAAGCTGAGGCATTGGGTGGAATAGCTCGACTTCTGGTGGGTGAGGAAGGTTTTGAAATGTCCTGCATTGAAGAAATTAAAAGGTTTCTTGTGGAATAAACTAGCAGCCATTCCTTCTCAGTGACCATCACTATATTGTAATGCTTCCTCCCTTTGCAGCCTTTTGAAAGCCATCCATTTGTTGCTCTGAAACCTCTGTCCAAGCCTCAGCCAGGCGAGATGCCTTTCTGTGCACAGCTCTCCTCTACTCTGCCTTCTTTCAGGGTCGCCGTTCAGTCTTCTGGAGGGGACTCGTGCTCCTCTTGGCCATCTGGCAACACACGGGGCCTCTTTGAGCACATTCCCCTCCATGCTAAAATCATCTGCAAAGCCTTTCACAAGCTCCGGGCCGGAGTCTGCCAGCCGAGCTGCAGCGTGTTGTGCCTCAGGACAGGAGTGACCCCATTAAAACCACTTAGGAACATGCACACTTAGGACCGTCTCATTGTCCTTATGTTCATCTCTGCTCCCACGTGGTTCCCGTGACACTTTCACATCCCTGCTGGTCTTCTCTGAGCAAACCATAGCGATGTTGTATTTGCCTACATCCACCCCTCTCACACTTTTAAAGTTCAGCAGAGAAGTGATTAGGATTAAAATAAGAACGGGCACATAACAGAAGCATGAAGAAGCAGGTACTGTTTGCTTTTGCCTGGCAGAGAAAAAGTATTAAAAAATAAAAAGTCTTGTGAAAAGAATAACTAAGGAATCCCAGTTCCCTACGGATTTGGGTCTGTGCAACCTCTGTCTCCCACCGGAGCTTTCTCGCTGCAAAACCTCCAGGCTCCTTCTCCTCACACTTAGTGAGAAGTCCAATGCCAGAAAAGTGGTCAAAGCTCTTCCATGGTATAGCCTGGTGCCTCACAGAAGAAGACTATTTTACTTCTTTCAATTTTTCTTGTCTCTTTCAACTGCCTAAGATGGGAATCTTTTATAACAAGGTGGATATGGCCACCCATTGAAAAGAAAAAAGAAAAAAAAAAGAGTTTATGATGCATTCAGGTAGAGGCAATGCAGAAGCTGCTTGTTCCACTCTGATCAGCAGCAGACCTCACCTCAGCTCTGGCTCGGGGAATCCACCGGCCTCGAGTGGCGCTGCGTCCTGCTTGGTATGAGCAGAATGTTTTCCCGGCCCATGCGTGGGGTGTTCCAGCTGGACATGAACACTATTAGTTTTTCATTAATTAGGTAAGCTCGGGGTATGTTTAAGTAACCGAAATGTGCAGCATCAGCTTTAGTTCCTTCTCTTGCTGACTGCATGCTGTCCAGCTGCGCTCGGGGCTGGGCTCAGCCTGAGGTGCCACGTCCACGCTCAGGAAGAAGGAAGAGGGAGATGTCTGGTGTGCAGCCCTTCTGCTGCTCAGCGGAGGAAGTGTTGGAGGGCATGCCCCAGTGCTTTGTTTTATGGCAGCCTTCATCTGCGCCCAGTCTGTCCCTTGCAGATTACCACATGGGAAGGAGTCCTGGCTTTCTATTTCCTCTGCTGGCAAAGTCCTCTTCGCCGTTAGAGACTTTTGCTTTATGAGCTCTGTGGACTCTGCTGCTGTCATTGTGGCTACCCAGACTTCTTAGATCCAGTTGATCCAGTTGGTGATCTAGTTGGTGAGCCAGTAACCCAACCCTAAGTCCTTTTTCTCTCATTCAGCAGCCTTGTACTCAACATCGCTCAGATCATAAATGGAGATTAGTTTTGTTTGCAGTTCTTCAAGTAGATGTTACAAAACCACTCCAGGTTTTGATCAGCTAAATCGAAATCTACATTTCAGATGGGAACAAGCAGCCAGGTCTTTATAAAATGGACGAGGGGGACAAGGACAGAAAAAGCCTCAAAAGCGGCACTGTAGCCCCGCAGGGTGCTGAGCACCCTTGGCTCGAGGTCATGCCATCAGTGATGGAGGAGACCCAAGCCAAGGGACACAGCCGGTGGCTTTAGCGTGTCCCTGCTCGTGTCTCCCCCAGCAATGCCTGCCACTCCTGGGCTGTGAAGTTGCATTCGTACACTGGGGTTTGAAATTGGCCCCTCTGAGACTGCCTCTCCAGCGCCCTTCACTGAGGTGCTTTAATTACCTTACTGATTTCCCTACTGAAAGTGTTCAGCATCTCCTGCGATCCCCAGAGGAAAGTAACAGCCATGGCAGCAAAGGGAACAGCTGAGATGAAGTGAAATGGTCTCCTGACGTCTTGACAGCATCCCTTGGTAATGACTAGACGAGGCCCCCAAACCACTTATGAACCAAATGCTGATAAACAACACCCAGGAACAGCCAAACAAAATGATTACATCACTACAAGGGCTGTGATCAAAGGTAAAATACCAGCCTCATGCAGCCTCCTGCTCCTGAGGTAGGCAGAGTTCTCGACGAAATGGATGAATATTTGTTTCCGTCAGGGTGGCGTTATTACCTTTGCTTGAAATCCACCAAACAAAAAATTGTTTTCCCTTCCAGAGGGTAATGAAACAGTCTGGCCCTCTAAAATATTGCCTTCCCTGTTCTCTGAAGCATTGATTCCGTCCATTAGCTGGAACACCATTACGCTACTGATTGACCCGAAACATTTTGTGGAAAAAAAAAGGAAAGAGGCTGGTGGGGAGCTTCCAGCTCACATAGGGTGCTCGTTTCCTGTGGTGCTCCTGGTGGTTAGCTCAGTTTTACAGACTGACTTGACTGAGGGCTAACGGGAGGTCAGATGAAGTGCCTGGCACCCTCCAACACACCCCGATTCAGCAAGGCACTGAAGCTGCCCCCCAGAATAAATCCATGTGGTGATGTTTGGGTGCTTCCACACGCGCAGAGGTGATGACCCAGCACCTGTTGAAGTGGTTGTGGCTTCTCCACTGCATTGAGCGACCAGGAGCAGACCTCTGGGTGCTGGACAGGTCACAAAAAGCCCGTGCATTTCATGTTTCTTCCCACCTGAGTGCTGTAAGTGAGGAACTGCAGTCTGTGGCCATGACCCACTGCCCTTGGTCATGCTGGGTTATCTCCCGTGCTTGGCAGGGCTCTTGCTGCCCAGTTCACCCAGTTCACCTCTTTGCTACCCACAGCGTTTTTGCCGTTGTGGTTGTTCAGAGTACTGAGCACGCTGGTATCCATGCATTGGTTAGGGAAGAAATTCTGCGTGTCACAGACTTGAATGAGATGCCTGAAGATGTTAGCATCTAAGGCTGCATTCTGCTCTGTTCTCTGACAGGTCTACCAGTATAATTTGTCTTTCTATTTTCCAGTAGAGAGAAAATATGATTAAAATAGAAGCTGCAGTTCCTCTTTCCACCTTCTCTTATGCTTACTGGTCTACAGTCTTTTTTTTTTCTTTTTTCAAATGCAGGCTTAACACCTGCCATTTTCTTTTTATTCCTCTTTTTGCTTCCCTGTCTCATACGGGTAAGCTGCTCTGCTGAGGGAGGGCAGCAAAATGTAAAAACAAAAGAGCTTTATTGTATAAAATCCCTATTATCTTTGATCACAATCCAACACCGAACTCTCCTGCGTCATTTGACTTAGAGGAGCTGTTCATTAATGGAGCGTGCGTCGCGGCTCTCAGCTGAGGCATGCCGAGAGGCTGTGCTGATCATTTGCAGGGAGCAATTGCATCAACAGATGAGAGAACTCGAAAATAATCTCAGATTTGGAGTGGCAGAAGAGGAGGTGACTAATGTAGGTAGTCACATGAAGTGAATGGGGCATAGCACCGGGAGACAGTGGACTTTCTCTAGGTTTGCTAGGGTAAAAAGAAAGAGCTTCTGAAACACATTGTTCTTCCCATTTGCCACCTAAGTATCAAAAGGACCTTTGAGGGGAAGGAGGGCAGTTTGAGATGGCATTGCCTGACTCCACGCGAGTATAAAACATTGTAGTTGTTTGCTCTTACGGTATCTGGAAGCACTTCAGGCATCCTTGTAAGCACAGAGTGCTTCGACCTTGGCTTTTTGTTTTGTCTGTGCTTTTTTTGAAATTTATGTTGATCATCCACACTTTGTTGCAACTGTTTATACTGCTGCATTTATATCAGAGGATTTCTGCTATCCAAAACGAGAGCCCTAAAGGACACTGTAGTGTGAATGTGATTGCTTCTGCAATCCCTCATCTGCCAGGCATACACTCGAAAAGGTGGAGAAACCTGGAAGAGGGAGGGCAGAACCTGATGGGAGCTTTATCCGGGCTGAAAGGTGCTACGAACCACGGCAGTGTAACAAAGGATCTCTGCAAAGCTGCTGCCATTTTCCAGCCTAGAAATTTTGCTGCTAGAAATCTCATCTCTTTAAAAATTAAAATCTCTGTATGGATATGGATAGGGGCTGCTTACTTACCATTTTCATCCACGTAATGGAAAAGTTAGTGCTGCCCCCCCCCCCCGCCACACAAACAACACTTGTCAGTGGACAACGCACGCTGTTGTCCCTGCTGAGTACAAATGAGAAAAGATGACTTCCTTTTCTACTTTTGACTTTCTCCCCTAGGCTACCATTAAGCCTAAAAGTAGCCGAAGTATTGTAGCTGTGCATGGCACCCAAGGGCAGTTTTGCTTCTCTGTCTTAATTTGTCTGGCTATCTATAGCTGAAATAAAGTCATCTCTTGTCACTGGTACATATGGACGTGTATATGCTACATGTACATCCAGCAGTACGTTTGGAGCTTAATAATCTTTGCTCTGTGAACATGCTCAGACCCATTTTCTCTCCTAAGGGTGAATTTTACCTACCCGGCAACAATACTCCTGCTAACAAAACAATCAACAGGCATTTAGGACCCTTGCAGCAGTTATGTTCTATTTCCATTCTGTAATTTTATCATGCAAACTGGCAAATATAATCTTATATATATATATATATATATATATATATTTATCCCAGTACTAACCTGGTTAAATCGTTTTCTATTCAGAAGGAGTAATTAAGAAATTAAAAGTGAAGACAGAACTCACCGAGAATTGGCAGGTTTTTAAGTCATGCAACATTTTCCAGATTGTTCAATAATTTTTATGCTTCAATTATTACATGGGATGTGGATGTCTTAGTGTGCAGCTGCTGTTAAAGCATCAGTAATGCACAGGTTCTGGTCACTCTGACTTGTACTCCTGAAAGATGAGAGGGTATGTTAAAATTTGGGAGAGCCCTAAAGAGTAGATATTACTGTAAAACTGCTTATAGTTTCAGTAGGAGAGGCTTTTTTTTCCTTCCCCTCCCCAAACTCCTTGCAGTTCACAGTGTCATGAACATCAAAAATCATTCTTCCCTGAGGCCGGTTGCATTGTTTCCTTAGCTCCGTGCAACAGGACAAAGTTCTGTGCAAGAGAGGTGAGAGCCTCTCATTAAACCCACGTGATGAATCCAACATAAACTTGGAGCGTCGTTCTGCTTCCCTTGAATCCAGTTCAGTGGGACCTGGATCTCTCCTTGCCTGGCAAGCAGACTCTGAATGTCTTCAGAGAAGAAAGAGAATGTGGTAGTGACCTGCCAGCATCTCGGGAAGGAGGCTGCATCGATCTCCTACAGTGCAGATTTTTTTATCTGCTGGTTGCAAAAACATTCTTACTGCAGCAGAAGTGAAAAGTCATGTCAGGCACTTTCAGTTTAGCCTACCCACCTACAGGAATCAAACACAAGCAGAACTGGGACTTCTGGTCTTCTGCCACTCTGCTCATCAGCTTCTTCTCTGAAAATCTTCTTTCGTATCTTGGACATCTCACCTATTTGCTCCAATCCGCACTAACCTGTAACAGCCCCCCAGGCTTGCCTGAGCACTCCCCTTTCCCTGTTTAGGTGGAGGCAGCAGACAATTAGGAGTGTGGTTTACCAGCCCTGGTATTGCCTGAATGCTCTTTGAGGACCCAATTTATAGTGTAGTGTAAATTGAGTTTGTCAGGCAGGTTTTGGTGCTCAACTATCCTCACGGACTGCTTCCTTTATATCCCAGGATCCTATCTTATCCACAGTCCTTTCAAATCATTAGTTTATTGAATCTGTACTTCACAGCATCACAGAATGTTAGGGATTGGAAGGGACCTCGAAAGATCATCTACTCTAATCCCCTTGCTAAGTTAGGAGAAAACCTAAGTTTATCAGTTCAAGTTAACATATATACAGCTGTGAAAACGCAAAGAAGAGAAACACACTGACATGTAAATCTCTGAAGTACTTCCTATTTTTCTTCTTTCTCAGACTGGCCTGGGGAGGGAGAGCTCTGCATTCACTATTATTTGACAGTTATCAAACTGCCGCTTGGCTTCAGAAGAGAAAGTTGCTGACGTGGTTAGACTTTCAGGTGTCTTGTATGGCTCTTTCAGTTTGAGCAATTACCTTTGTCGATGATAACGCTTTACCTTTGGACGCTGTGCATGCGAGGCTGCAGGGAGAGCCAGCCACCTGTTTTGTCTTGGCTGTATTTGTGTGTTCCTGCCCCACTGTCCTCTCATTCTCCGGGCTGTTCCTGGTGGAGAGTACACGGCAGCAACCAATTATCACAGTCGAGTCCTTGAAATAGGCAGTTGATTTGTGTTCAGCGAGGTGGTTCTTTGATACCTATCAGGTGAGAAGTCTCACCAAACGTAATGTAAACTGGCCTTTGGCTTCTTCAGCCACTCAACGCGAAGGTCAGAGGAGACTTCATGGGAAAGTTTTGAAAATAATTGTCTAGATTCCTGATAACGTTAAGAGGAAAAAAAAAAAAGTAAAAAAAAAGCAGAACTTTTGTCTTCCTGTGTGTGTATATGTAATTTCCCAAAAGAAGCAAGCCCCAAAACAGGATATTGATGTTATCCCTCTGCTTTTGCAAATTAGTCTCTACCAGGAGTAAAAGTAACTTGGGGTGTGCCATGTCCCAGAGCGTAATGACACCAAAACCCGAGTTATGAGAGAGGTGTGGAAGAGGTGAAACCTTCAGAATTTAGTTTTTGCATGCAGATGTCTACATGGAGAGGAAATTACATAAGTAAATCAACAGTGTCATTAAAGGACACTTTTGTATTTCTTAACACATTTTGCATATCTTTTACATTTTGTGGGAAATAGAGAGCACGATGACTCCTGCCACTGCCGTAGTGGGACGTTCCTTCTCAGGATGCTCTGGCAGCTCAGAGTTCACCAAAGGATTTAATTTTTCTCTTTTTCTGCTTACTTCTTAAAACACGACCCACCTGCAAAGAGATTTACGTACGTCTTTAAGTCAGCAATCCTGCTTTTCACCAAGAAGGAGCTTTATGTCCTTTCCCATCCCAGTTTTGCCCGCAGCAAGCGTTTAGAACCCCTGAGTCAGGCCTTAAAATAAAAATAAATAAATCACACAGTTGGCTTGGGGCACGACGCACATTTTTTGAGTCAGTGGCTTTTCGCTTTATGGTGCTAAGTCTCAATGCTTCACCTGCAAAAGCTGCTCATGTCAAAACAAATGGCGGTGGCGACTCATGAGGACAAAGACCTGGACTTTGAAGTGTGTGAGGAGGTTTCAGGGCTGTGCTGCACCCCTGGCATTTTTGGGTGAACTTGGGTGTCCTTCTCCTTCAGCAGCCACCTTTCTGGGCAGGATGTGACCCTGGAGGGGCAGGGTAAATGGATGGATGTATCTCAAGTACTGTGTTCAGTTTTGGGCCCCTCAGTACCAGAAGGACATCGAGGCCCTGGAGCGTGCCCAGAGCAGGGCTACGAAGCTGGGGAAGGGCCTGGGGCACAAGTCCTGTGAGGAGCGGCTGAGGGAGCTGGGGGTGGTTGGTGTGGGGAAGAGGAGGCTCAGGGGAGGCCTCATTGCTCTCTGCAACTGCCTGAAAGGAAGCTGTGGGGAGCTGGGGGTCGGCCTCTGCTCACAGGTAACCAGTGATAGGACCAGAGGGAATGGCCTCAAGTTGTGCCAGGGGAGGTTCAGGCTGGAAATGAGGAGACATTTCTGCTCAGAAAGAGCAGTCAGGCACTGGGACGGGTTGCCCAGGGAGGTGGTGGAGTCCCCGACCCTGGGGGTGTTCAAGGAGAGGTTGGACGTGGTGCTTGGGGACATGGTTTAGTGGCAACACTGGTGGTAGGGGATGGTTGGCACAGATGATCTTGGAGGGCTTCCCCAACCGTTACGGCTCTATATGGCCACACACCTCTTGTGCCCACAGCAGCCCTCACAGCTTGGCTGGGATGCCCTGAGGACAACCCCCCCATCCTCTGGGGATGCCCTCATTTCCCCTAGACCCCCTCACACACTCTATGCAGACCCTCAGGACAACCTGGGGCCCCGCACCGAACCATGGCTGCCCCCCCCCCCCCCCCCAGCCCCTTTTCACCCCCTTCACCCTCACCCCCCTACATCCCCCTACTCCACCCGCCCGCCTCCATTCCCCCCCCTCCCGTGCCCGAGACACAAGGAGTCAAAGCAGGTGCATGCGCAGTGCGCTGGCAGCCGGGCGCGCCTGCGCACTCACCTGCCGGGATGCGCGCTGCTCCCCCCCCCTCCCCACCGGTACATCCGGGTCAACGCACGCCCGCCCGCACCGCCGCTCCCCCGTGGCGCTCCCCCTGCGGCTGCCCCCCCCCCCCCCCCTTCTTCCTCCTCCTCCTCCTCCTCCTCCTCCTCCTCCTCCTCCTCCCGGCCGCCGCTCGCTGCCTCCGGCCCGGCCCGCAGGGAGGGAGGGAGGGGAGGAGGCAGCGGCTCCCGGTTCCCGGCTGAAGCTCTGGGTGAGTGGCGGGGAGGAGGAGGAGGAGGAGGGAGGGAGGAAGGTCCCCCCTTGGTGCCCTCACCCCGTTACCTCAGCGCGGCTCCACCTCAGGGAGCCCCCCCGCAACTTCTCGCTGCCTCCTTCCCCGCTCCCGGGGGGATTTGGGGTCCCCCCGGTGGGTTTGGGGTCCCTCCGGGGGATTTGGGGTCCCCCCCGAGGATTTGGGGTCTCCCAGAGTCTCTCGGTGTGGGCTTGTCCCCAGAGGGATTTAGGGTCCCCCCAATTGGCGGCTCGTTGCTGGGAGCGGGTGGACTGAGGAAGGTGTTGCCGGCATCTTGGGGGTGGTGGTTGGGGAAGGGGGGGGGGGTGCAGGAATTTGGGGGAGAATGGGGACATTTTGGGGCGTGTGGAAATTTTTTTGGGGAAGTGGGAGTTGGGGGGGGCGCATAGGGATTGGGAGGGATGTGGAAATTCAGGGGGGTGCAGGGGTAAGAGGGGTGGTGCAGAAATTTGGTGGGGATGTGGAAATCTGGGGGAGTGGAGGCATCAGGGAGGGGATGCAGGAATTGGTGGGAATACAGAAATTAAAGGGGTGTGTGGAAATTTTGGGGGGAATGCAGAAATCGAGGGGATTTGCTCCCCCCCCCTGTGCCCAGCCCCGTTTTGGGTTGTGGTGGCCGAGGTGTTGGGGCTGTCGCTGCAGCGGTGTGACACAGTGGTGGCCTCGAGCTGCCACTTACAGGAGCGACCAAACCAAAAACCAAACCCTGGCTGGGGCTGAATTTCGCCCTGTGCCGCCCAAGAATGAGGGCACACACAGCTCAGCCCGGTTTTGTTACTTTGAGGTCTCGTTTATTAATAAACAGCAGCCTCCTGCCCAGGAATGCCTCGGATGCCACCGAAATCAAGAGCCTGTTAGTCACCACGGTTCTTGAAATGTGTTTTTTTTTTTCTTTTTTTTTTTTTTTCCCCTTTTTATCTGTTCCATTGCATCAGCAAGCCCTGGATCCAAATGTCAGTGGCGGCGTGACAGCTGTCTTTCTGCTGTGGTGGTAGAGTCGCAGCGACGTTTAAAATCTGTCATCCTGCATTTCTGACGGGGTGATGGGGAAATACAAGCCTTGCATTAATACGTACGTGCATCCTTAAACCAGCAAAACGTCTCGGTTAATACAGTAATCTGTCTCCTTCCCTGTTACTGCCTCTGTTATGGACTGCGAAGTTTGTTTTACTCAAACTTTTTTTTTCCCTTTTGTACACAAACTGTTTCATTCATTGTGTTCTGTCTGCATGGACTCTGATTATACCTGTAAATTAATGAGCGTTTTCTCTAATAGGGTCTGGTTGGTAAGGGTGCTGGACAGAGGGATTTAGCCACTAACCTGAAGTTACGATTGTCAGGGTTGGAACTGGTATTTAAACTTGGCAGCTTCTGCCTGACAAATACCTTTTTCTAGTGAGATACTTCATTAGGCTTGCAAAACATTTTCAATTCTGCGTGGCAAGGGTAACTGTAAAAACCTTAATCAGGTGAATAAAATACCGCTCTCCTCTGAAATAGGAGTGGTTTTTGTTTGACCTAGAGAGAGTGTTTCATGACTGAAACAAGCTTTTAGGAGGAAGGTAGGTAGAGTTTTACTGAAGTCAAATTGTGAGGTTCCTGGCTGCATATATTGGGTGCTGGAGAATAGGGTCAGTAGAAGGAAGTGATCCCAGGGTCGGTTTTAGGGTACCCCTGTCATGAAGCCTCACCATTGTGTGAAAGGGAGGAATGAATTGGATCCCTTCTGTTACATAACTTCCCTTTGTCATCAGGTGCTCCAGATTTTCTTCATTGTTTGCAGTTTAGCTGAGGCCGCCTGAGGTGACTGATGAGTGGAGAGGCTGTCTTCTGAAATCCTCTGCCTCTTCCTAGGAAACCTTTCCTGCAGGAGCCTCGCTGTCTCCAGAAGCGTGATGTTAGCTGTTTCTCTTCGTGCAAACATAACTCTTCTGCTCCTTTCCCTGAGTTTTGCGTGACTCTTGTAACGTCTGCATCAAGGAAAATATGGAAAGTATTTTACGTTGTATCTCCTCATAACTCTTAGCGGAATCAGTAATTTTGAAATGAGGAGGTCATGGAAAGGTAGGTGGGGAAGAGAATCGAGGTGTCTGTCTCCAGCCTTCTGCTGGTGCTCACTAGACACCTGGATGTTATAAAGAGAGAGGTGGGGAATGTTTGTGTTGCTGCCTGCTGGATTATTGGGTGATACAGTAATAGGAACTGACTTTGTCATGTGGCCAGTAGTACGGAGAGGGCTGCTCTGGATTTCGGTAGCTGCCTAGGCATGGTGAATGTAAATGCAGGATTTTCCCCCCACGCTGTGCACAGGAGCACACAGATGCCTGGGCAGCCTGCAGTATCATTTTGTTGTTCCCTGCCAGCTGGGGCATGGATGGAAGTCAGGAGTGCCCTGTGGTAGAAGCAGGCAGAGGTAAAGCTTATGTGTGAGGAGCCAGGTTGTTTTTCTAAGCAGTCTCTGGATGATTTGGTTGTTCTTTTTAAGAAACAGCTGTGCTAGAGTAAATCAAGGTTACCACCTCTGCCTGCCCTTCCTGAACACTTGTTCTCTTGTAATTACAAGAGTTGTTCTAGTCATTGGTGTAGTCAGGCTTCAGTTGAGAAAGATGACTGCTGCCTCTTAAAGTGCTGCTAACTACCCTGAAGTATATTATAGGCCAATATCATGGGGGTTACCATAAAAATGAATGGAAATACATCTTCAAAGCTGGAATACTTCAAGTGTTGTCAGATTGCATCTTGTGGACTATCAGTAGTCAAGAAAAAATGCTACAGGTGAGGTGTGAAGCCCAAGTGAACACAAGTGCTGATCCCACCCAAGGCTTGAGTGTCAGCGCTGCGCTCCTGTGCTTAGCAGAGAGTGTTTGGACCACAGGCAGTCAGGTGCTGGGGGTGTGAGGTGCTGGCATCTGGGATAGGTGCATCAGGTAGGCAGGGTGAGGGTTATTTCGAAGCATTTCCCAGCTGTAAGTTGTCTGCACCTTTCTTTTCAACACCCATTCATTCGCATGTATCAAGAGCAGGTATAAATAAATCATAAGTCTTCCTGTAATGTTAATCTATGTAAAGAGTATTAATATTTTCTTGTGATTATCTAATTTAATACCTCTAAGTACCCATCAAGGAGAAGCCTGCTTTTTCTCTTCACTCGTACGAAGAAAGTGGCTTATCAGATTGCTGTCAGTCCCAGGGTCTTTTCGAAATTCACCTCAGTTTCCCTCCTTCTGTGGTTCAGGAATGTTCTCTGGAGTGCCAAAAGTTGGCTGCTGCAGCTGGCAGAACGTTTCAAACCGTCTGAAATTTGCTGAGAGTAACGAGCTGCCTGGTGTAGGCGCTGCTCTGCGTCTGCAATTCCAGCGCTTACTGGGGGTCTGAGCACGGTGATTATGTGAGCAGCAGAGCTTAGCAGAAACCACCAACAAACAATGAGTAGCTTTAGAATTGACTAGGTAGAACAGGAGGTATTTTTAGTTACAGTACTTCCTTCTGTGTTCCCCGTCTCCTGTGGTTTTAATTGCATTCTCCTTTTTAGAAATGGTGCTTTGTGGCCCCCGTCATGTGAAAGCCTGACGTGCAGAGCGTACCTTCGCTGTGGAGACAGCGAAACTAGTCACAGACAAAGCGTTTTGAGAGGTGAAAGCAAAATGGTGTGCTCATTTGCCTTTCACTCCTGATAGCTTAAATTTCAAGGTGGTTCCAAGACAGTCATAGATAGGAGGTGAAGGCTGACAATATCCTGAGGTAACACGTGCTCACGTTCGTTCTTACAACCTTTGTCATCAGTTGTGCTGCCGTCATCTGCTCCCGACTGAGTCCTGTGGTCTTGGCTACATGGTTAGTTGTGTACCTCTGAGGAGCTCTGCAGGTTTCAAAAATTCAAAAAAAAATCTTAATTTTTACAAGGCCTTTAGGTACCAGACTTCTTCTTTCTTAGTGTTCTTTAACTATTTTGGGTATGTGAGGAAAGATTGTTGTCTGCCTTGTTTGCTCTAACCTATGGTTCCAGCCCTGCATGTAGGGCATGGTGTGTGACTGACCAAAGCCAGAATTTTTTCTTACACAGGGTCTTCATGGGCCTGCAGAAAAAATCAGAGACTAAACATCTCCGAAACAAAACAAGTCCAAACTTCAAGTATATAAAAACTTCCTCTGATAATGTTTCAGGGGGAGGCTCCTGTTCGGTGGAAGCGCCCTATGGTCTGTGGGCTTATTTCCCAAGTGCCTGCCTGGTGCTGCAGCCCTTGGGATTCCCAGGTGGGCTCTGTGCAAATAGGAATTGGGTCTGGGACAGCTTAGCTTGTGGGATTGAGCGCCCTTGGTTTGGTGTGGCTGTCGTTCCCAAAATAGCCTGCCTTGCAAAACAGGCCTTCTGTCTGCCACCCACACCAAAACCTAGAGCCTGATCCCGCAGGCAGTTCATACGCTTGTCTGCAAGGCTGATTCTCATCAGCAGGCTCGGCCTGAATCAGTGACCACCAGGCAAAAGAAGTTCAGCGCCAATAACCAGTCGAGGAAGGAGGAAACCCGGCAGAAGGCTGCCCTAGATACATCTTTAAAAGCCCTGCCGGCTCCAGCCTGCGTGCTTAACCATTCCCCGGTAGCAGGAGGCTGCTCCGTGAGTGAGTTGTGCTCAACTGGTGTGGTTCACAAGCCTCTGAAATTCAGCCACGAGGCGGTTCTGGTTCTCCTGTAGCGCCGGATGACTAAATTAAATGCAGTGCTAGCGTGAGTAACTTCTTCGGAGGTGCTGTACGAGGTAAGAGCTGAGCTCCTAGGAGCCTGAGTTGTAAATGAGCTGACTGGAAAGCCCTGTTTGTGTGACGAGTGGATCTAGCAGTCGTGGAACTTCAAAAGTCAGATATAATTGAGTCTGCTTCCAGCCAGGTGTGGCACTGGGAGGTTACTGGTTCTCCCATTCTCTGGATTTATGGCAGGCTTGAGGGTGACATCCTCACGCAGAAGGGGATTTTGGGGTCTGTGCTGGACAACAGGGTGTGTGCTTCAACTTCTGCCGATGTACAGGTCAGGCTAATCTTTTTACTGCAAAAAGCGTGCTTTTCTGAATTCTAGGCTGTCTGTTCAAGGGCACTGGTAGGCTGAAAAAAAAACTTGTAAGTCTGACTACGAAATATATTCATGGCTCTTATTTCTTAAAAACAAACAAACAAAACCTCCCTGTTTAGTGTCTGTGAGAGCGAAACTTCTCAGCCCAAGTGTGTCCTGGGCAAGAGCCTGAAAAGCCAGTTCGCTTCTTGGTGTTGTCTTTGCACCTTTTACGTGCTGAGGCATATGGTTACTTGCAACTGGTGTCATGTGGAAGTGAAATATGTAACCACTAGACTCCATGAAGCTTCATCTTAAAGATAAAATCGCTGACCTCTTACAGAAGTGGGGATCTTATGGACAAGGCAGAGCACAGGGGCTGGTGATGGACGATATTCAATTGATTTAGGGTTTAGATTTCCTGTTTGTGTGCTTTCTGGGAAGGGATGTGGATCTGCCAGGTGAACAGCCAACTGAACTGTAAGAAGGGTTTAGCAATTTTTTGCTCTGGGTGCTTCTTGCAGAAGATGGCCAGCTGCATGTGGGAACAAGAAGCAAGCAGATATAATTCTCTTGCATGCTAAAGGGGTACTTGAAGTGCTTTAGCAGTGCTTAACTTTGCAGCTCGGAGTTCAGAGCTGAATTTGCTTCCTAGCAGCAGTGACAGAAGACTGTGACCTGCTGGCATCTCCTGCCTAGAAGTTCAGAGGATGATGTTACAGGAGCTTTCGAGTATCCTAACAAATCCTAAATTGTTTTCTTACCTTTTCTGAAGTTTCCACTTCTAGCAACATTCGACCTTGTTCTGGAGTAACCATCCAGTGAGGTTCTTAGCCAGCACGGGGTGGGATTGTGTCCCAGCAGGGAGCTGCCTGTAGGTGAGGCTGGCGGTGTAAGTCACTGTTGAGGAAGACTTAATACTTCGAGCAAATAATGTTGCATAATATTGATGTTAATATTGTGTCAGGTTTTCGAGAGAATTTCAGTCAAAGTACTTCAGTAGCTGCCAAAAGTGAGGCTTGGGAACAGATGTTGTAACTATTCTTTAAAATTTTTGACAGCTCTTGAAACAGCTCTGGCGTGCCTGAGCTCTGCAGCAGGGTGTTTCTGCGGGGTTTATGCCTCTCGCTTTGCTTTTCCCCCCATCCCTTGTCCAAAGTGTGCCTCGTTTTGACCCCATTACGGTCCCATGACAACTCATGCTCTGATAAAGGTGTCCAGTCAGACAACATGGGGGTAGAAAAGGGGTTGGATGGGGATGAGCTGAGGTGAGGAATGGCAGCAGTAAGCTAGGAGGAGGAGCAGCTTATTTTGAACTGAAAATAGGAAAAAATGCAAAGTACAATCTGGGGCTGCATTGGGGAAAACTTGCTCAAAAACTAGTGTAGGGCTGTGCTGGGAGCTCACTGGCCTTGTGAGGAACATGCGGCAGGCGCTGCGGGATCGTGTAGGAATGGCAGCGCTAGTCCGTGCTCACCCAGCCTGCTGGGGTCAGCGAGGGAAATCTGTCGCTGGGACAAAGAACTCTTGCAGGAAAAATTAGTCAGGAAAGCTGTTGGGAACGGCCTGCAGCTAAAGCACACTGAGTCTTTCCCACTACCACTAGTAGCCAGCGTGTCTTTGCTGCCTTGGCCCAATACATGGTGAGGTGGTAGAAGCTGGAGCCATTGAGCAGCTTTTCAGACACATGACAAAGATAGTTTTGCCTCTCCTTTCCATCAGAGTTGTCACAAGAACATCTCATTTTCTACGAGACCATTTCTGTAGTAATTTCATGCTGCCTGGTCCTAGTTATAACGTTTCATGCATTATCACGAGGTCTTGAAGTTACAAGTAGTTGATAAGTGAGTGTGTTCCAGTTTCCACTATTAACTCTCACAAGTATGTGCCCTTTAGGTGCAGAGGTGAGGTGCCTGCAGTTACCTGCTAGGCAGGGCTATCTACTTGGGTTTCCTTTGCAGCTGAGCCACCTGCCACTGGGAGGAGGGCAGCCCAGGACACCCAGCCCCGTGCCACCCCTTCACTTCGTGCCCTGCGTTGTCCCAGGGTGCAGTGCCAGGTGCTCGTTAATTCAGTCCTTGCCATGCTCTCACTAGTTTTCACTCCCAAAATGCAACTAATTTTCTATAGTATAGTTCCTACTGTAGTATAGCACACTTTCTGTGCAGTTATTTATTATCAGAATGGCCTAGCGAGATGAGGAAGTGGCTTGCTTCCTATTTTACACAGGAGGAGCAGAGGCCCGAAGAAGAGAAGTTCAGATAGTTCTGCATGCATGGCTGGAAATGACTGGAACCCGCGTCTCTTCAGACTAGTTTACATACTGCAGCCACATCCCTACCAAACCCGCTGCTGTTTCTTGCCATGATTCTATTTTAAGGCTTTATTCTGACTTCACATCTTGTGTTAATTTGCTTTTGGGACCTGCAGCCACCGTAACCCAACTGGAGAACACAGCAGCGCTCAAGGTCTTTCAGTTTATTGCGGCAGGACGCTGCCATTTCGCTGTCATAAAGGCAAAGGTATTCCTAGGAGTTGTTTTTTTCCTCATGTAAATACGCTGCTCGCTCAGAGAAATGCGGAAGGATTAATCCTGGCATTGTGTGGCTCCCCGGAGCTGTGTGCTATCAGTAATCCCCAGCCCCCTGATTGTGCTGCAGATAGCGCTGGTTCCTGCATTCCCCAGTGCACAGCTTTGGGGTCAAACTCCCAGGGGGTGTAAAAAGCTACCTGGTAGGGTTCAGGTGCTAGGGGGAAGTCAGAGCGGGGGTGAAGCTTTACGAACAGAGCTCCTTTCTCTCTCTGTGTGGCAAAGGAGGGGTGAGCCGCCTTGTTTTGCAGCCAGGGCTCTGTTTCAGCCTTCCACGTTGCTCCGTGTGACAGGCAGTCCTGCTGCAGCCGCTGGAAGGCAGGAACCACCAGCGCTTGCTGTTTCATTCTCAAGTTTCTCGTTAGAAGAACCCTATCTGTTTGCTCCCTCACTAGAGGGAAGGGTAAAAACGCTTTTGCTGCTCTGTTTTTTTGGATCCTCCTGTTAGCTCAACGTGCTCGGGATGCTTCTGCGTAAGATAAGCCCTACGAACGTGGTTTACGCTGGTTAGAGAGCTGCGTGGTACTTTAAAAGGAGGAAAAAGCGAGTTTACTCCTGGGTAAAGAAAAGAACAGCAGCCTCTGCTGATGGAGCTGTGGTTTTTTTGCCTTTTCTTGCCAGGCCTACTGTGTTGGCTTCCGTTCAGTTCATGTTTGGCTGATCAGCTTTGCAGCTAGCAGGGCTAAGAACGCTTCTGCTCTAGGTTTCTCTTGAAAGCTTTGCGTTCACCTGTGACAAATATCTTCTTGAGCCCTTAAAGGTGAGATTTCTGACCCCCGTTAGGGAGTGGAGTGATCCTAGGAATGGTTTTGATCTGAAAAGCCAAGCCTGTGCTGGGGGTTTCTTAGAAGCACAGCTGGCTGCGATGTGGTACAGGGTAGGTGACAAACAACTTGAACATCGGCATTCAGACTGGAGATACTTTGTGTAGAAAAGGCTGAGCGAACAAAGATCAAACAATCAGAGCCTCGGGTGCTGTTTTCTGGCCTTCTGCAGGCTTTCTGTGCGTTCAGCTACGCGATCTGTCAGCTCTCCCCACCTTCACCTCCGTGGGTGGATTTATGCAACCCGGGGATCGCCGGCTGTAGCAAGCATTGCGGTGCCACCCGGCAGGAGCACGGCATGCCGGAGCAAGGCTGCATGCGGCTGAGTCAGGAGGGAGCGGGGAGCAGCAGCCCTGAAGAAGAAGAGGAAGTACAGTCATGGTAAAACTTCATCTCGAGTTAGGCAAACAAACAAACCCAGAGGACGGGAGCGCAGTGAAGCGACGTCCTCGGGATCTTCCCGTCGCTCTCCATGTATAGCTTGGTGGGTATATATAGGCACAGACACGCACCCACAGACCCATATGTGTCCACATACGTTGCAGTATAGTTAGCTGTGTTATATCCTAAAATAGCATCTCTGGTAGGGCAGTTTGGATCCCGAACACACTCGAGCTGATGTAGAACCCACGTGTCTTTTTAGGAAACGTATAGTTTAACTGCTGGCCAAAATACTTGAGTGATTTTCAGGCCTCTATTTTGGTACACCAGCGGTGCAAGCGCTGCTTATGCTCTTGTTCCACATGCTGAGGGCAGATCCCTGCTGCCAGGGGCCAAGCCTGCATGCACTCATCAGGGCACGCCGCGTGTTGCTGACAGTTGTCAGGAAATAAAACCGACCGAGTACAATATAGAGCAATTTTCACAATGCTTTGGCTTTAGGCCGCTGCTAGAATGACTCAATGCTGCTTGATTTTGTCTTGGTGTATGTGTAATATGCTCAGACAAAGACCTAAAAATAATTTGGTACCTTCAAGTAATTTGTGTTTGGCTTCCCCAAGCATAGAGCTTTTAACTTGCTCGCAAAACATCTCCCAGTACTTGGTGTGTGGAAAAATAAACACAAAACCCAAAGGCTTTCTGATGACAAGCACAGTTGCGGTGCTCAGAATCGGTCTAGTTCCTGGTTCTGAATCAGAGCTTTTGGAAAAAACACAATTTCAAGTATTTACTTTAGTCCTGGTAAGCTGCTGTTCTCAGCAAAGTGATAGGGTGTTTCATTCTTATCATGTGTTCTAAATGAGCAGAAGTTTCATTTAACAATTTGAGATACTTTTTATAACTTATTTTTCTTTTGATTGTTATGTTATGAAGGCACTTAAGTGTATCTTTTTTCTAAGGACAGTGGTCAGCGTAAATGAAAGCTGCTGTTACAGTTCATCTTTGGAAGTTCAGGGGAAGAAATGGAAGACAGTGAGTGAAATCCGTGTTAGATGTCTGAATAATCTCTCTTGTTTAGGGCAAGGTTTTATAAAGACCCTATTTATTCAGGATACTTTTGTGATGTTTTTTGATTTAAAGCTGGTTGAGTTGAGGCATTCCTTTTTTCCCCCTTTCCTTAGGAGGTCTCATAGTACGGATTCCTACACTTCTGCTGCTGCCCTTCACTGAAGGGGAGCACCTAAAGAGTGTGTTTTTATTTCCTCAGCCAGTTTCTGTGCTGAACATCTCTTCGTTACTGCTGGCAGCTGTGCTGTGCTTCATAAGTTGCTGAGACTGCTGCTACAGGACGGGCTTGAAATTTGTCCCGCCTGTGGGCAGCGTGACAGCAGTAACTGCACGGTGGGTCTCGTGCCCTTGCCTTATGTCTGGTCGGGCAGTTTCACTCATTGCCCTCCTAATCCTCTTTATTTGGCATTTATTGGGAATGTTCTCGCTCGTACTTCAGGAAATATCTGACATAGGGAACATTCTTTGAGTTTCCTTCTGTTTTGATCCACCACGCTTCTCTCTGCTTTGTTGTCCCCCGAATGCTCATAAAACCAAGATGTTTGGGGGCACTGCTGTGAGCAGTGTCTTACGTGGCAGTACCATAGCTCTGGTTGTTGTCCTGCTGCTTCCTTCGTTTGGCATTGTTAACACTGTCTGAAAAAGAAACTGAATTTCTTCATTTTTTTTGGAAAAAAAAAAAAAAGGACGATAATGGTTGCTTTCTCAGTGAAACTAATCTTCAAGGTTAGTACTATAAGCTTTTTTAGTAGGATGTCGGGCAGTAAAATTGGTATCTCCTATCTTTATCATTAATAGGCCTAGCAATGTTTGTCCCAGGCTGCAGATAACAGCTGCTGAAAGATGCAGGTCTCCCTAGCTGGCATCTCTTATTCCCTGAGACTTCATTGTGACAAATTTCTGACCTGTGCATAAGTCATTCTGAAAATCTGCTTGGGCTGAGCTTTTGGTGTTTGTCTTGACCACGTCTGAAAGGGAATCTTCTGTTCTTAGGTTGCTTGTGTGTGTTTTGTTTTTATGCCCACATTTTGTAGGTCAATTAGCAAGAGAAAACCTTTTGGGGAAGCTTGTCTCTGACACAGCCATGTCCTCAGCTCAGGAAACCGAACTATTAGTTCCTTCTTTGCTGTAGCACCTGCTCTGAATAATTGGCTCTGTGTACCTTGCAAAATGGGGCCAGTTTAATCTTCACATGGAAATAGTGTGGTCGTGGTGCTAAATGTGCTGCATTATTGTTCTAATAGCCAGCCAGACTTCAAAGAACTGAGTTTTGAAAATATTGCTGAAAGTTGCAGCCCCGGAATTGTCTCATGCTTAAAGAGTCTTGCGCCACTTAAAAGCGATGGGAGCAGTGGGTTTACAGTGAAACCTGGGTGTAGTTTATAGGAAACCAGGGCGCACATCAGGGCTGAAACAGTGCACCAGGGCCTCCTGCCTGTTCAGAGCAGGGAGGATGGAAATGCCTCATCTGCCTGGTAGCAGGGGATCGGCTCTTTCTGGCTGTTCCATTTATAAGAAAATTTTTGTATTTGCATTTGTCTCATTGCCCGTATCCTGACTCAGTGGCAGGTGTGGATAGTAATGCATAACCTAACATGTGATAAATATAAACACAAGCTTATTGTTTATCAATATAAAATATTTAAACACAATGCTACATGATACGTGGGACGTGAGTAATTGTTTGTTTCAGAGTCTGATAGTGTATTTATTGGGAAGTTGTACTGACAAATACAACTTATTCCAGCAGGTCTGCAATGTTTTTTTTTTTTGTTTTTTTTTCATTAGTTTTAATGGAGTTCCTGTAATTCGAGTTGCTGAATTGTGCCAATCATAAAAGCATGCAGTGATTGAAGAGGCCTGGTTGTTCCAGCGTGATGAAGAGGGCTACAGCAGTGTGTTGCATGACTAGAAGTAGCTGTGTAAAGCTGAAACTTACCTCCTTGCAGGTGAATAGCTTTGCTTGTCCCAGCCCAGGCACCAGTTAGGCTGCACTAAGCTGGCTGGGGAAACTGGTCCAGGTTTCAGCCAACTTCTGGGGTTGTGGTAGTGTAACCGGGGAGCTCTGCCTGTGTGAAGGCAGCGGGGTTCGTGCTGGTACCACGGAGGGAAGGAGGCAAGGGGTGTTCCTTCTGCTGGCAGTGAGGGCTTAAAGTGTAGTGGGATAAAAGCTTTGTTTTATGTGGAGTTTTAGAGGGACTGAAAGAAACAAATACATACCTTAATTTCATTTGGATTTTCCTCCTCTTTTCATTCTTTTTTTTCATTTTTTATTCAAATTTCATACTCTTTAGGAGGGCATTCTGTTGGAGTCTCCAAGGGCAATCGAACTCTGCTTTCTCCCATATGTGAGGTGTGTTTTTAATGCAGTCATTTCAAGGAATTGGCTTGTGCTAATTCACTCCTAATAAACATTAAAGCCTTTCCTTTAGCTGTGAAATCCTTTGACGAAGCTGGCTGGCTGTGAGGAGCACCAGGCTTTGCTTCCAGCAGGAGAGAAGGTGTGCAGTTCTCTGTCTGTGTCATCGTGGAAAATGAGCCAAGGAATTGAACTGTGGCCTTTGCCAGTGCTGTGTGTTCTCCTGGATGCGAGACTTTTCCATAAAAGATATTTCTTTTCTTTTAACGTGATCTGTTAGCTTTCTGAAAGGAGACCGAAGGATGTGACTCAACCTTACAGAAGGAAGGAAACATGAAATGTAGGCTGTTCTCCTGTTCTGAACTTGCAGCAAACCTTTGCAGAGGGTTCAGTATTGTTGCTAAATAAATGCAGAACTGCTGTACTCTGCGTGAAAAATAGGGAGAGCACAGCTGTGTGTGTGTGTTCTCGGCTTTATGAAAAAAAACATTGGCTGTTAATGTCATCTTGCATGGAAGCAAAACAAAAAAGCACCCCACACACCCTATTTTAAGCTATTTAAACCCAAAGGGGTCTGAAATCAGCCCTGTTCCTGCTTCCCTCTCTATGCACAAAATGCCATGGATCCTGCTTGGTATCAGGTGGGGGTTTGAGGTGAGGGAAGTCGGCAAATGGGTAAGCTGTGGACAGGAGGACAGTAATGCTGCTAGCTCTGCTTATTTTTCTTCTCAGCATCTGCTGATCCCAAATGAAATTGGGATCAGTACCAATTTTGGAGCCTAAGTGGTAAGCGTCAGTATTAAACTTCTTGGTTTATGGTAGTTTTTTTTTATCTAAAGGTAGCACGCTAGCTAAGGCAAAGAAGATACAATAGCAAAACGTGGTTCTTTTGTTCCTTTTATTCTACAGTTAGTGTAGAAAGGGTGTTCCATATTTAAAGGAATTAACATCTTCTTGAGCGTAGTACCCTAGGGGTGTTTCTTCCCTGAAGTGGGCTATGGATAATGTTGTGAAGCATGGTTATACAATGAAAAAAATGAAAATAAAGCAACAACAAACACACCCTGGTGACTTGGAAGCACCAGCTATGCTCACTCCTTGGTTGAGGTGTAAAATGGATTTTATCCATACCGTACAGGTGCCAATCACTGACCGAACGCGGCAAGTCTTGTCCGTGCCTGCACTGAGGAAATCTTACTGACCATTGATGGGTCACTAAACTGCCTTCAGCACTGCCATTTGGAGCTGTCAGCTGAAAGCAGCCTTGTATTTATTTTTAAAGCACAACTGGTGGCCCCTCTGAACTAGGGAGAGGCTCGCACAGCCATACAAACACCGCTCTTGGCACTCACTGCAGCTGAGGGAAGTGGAAATGCCCGATATTTCAGCATGGGACCAGAATGTCATGATACGATAGAAATATGTCATCAGAGGCTGCTGCAGGACTTCCACCCTTTAAGTTCATTCTTGCCCTTGCCCTTTGAGGAACAGGCTAAGTGATGGGGAGATTCAATGGCAGCAGAGACGGGAGGAGCACAGGTGGGCAGAGGGGCTCTGTCCACGTGCACCACCGTCGGCTTTTTCTGCTTGATTGTAGCGAATCTGCATGGACCTCAGGAAATGGCTGACCTAGTTTCTTGGCTGCTAAATTAATAGACACGTCTGCTTTCTGTAAAATCTGATCGCAGACCGAGCTGATGCTTAAAATGATTGAAAACCTTGGAGCGCAGAGACAGGATGCTGACCTTATCTGGGCTTTGATGTTAAGGCACCTGAGAGGTGATGTGATCAAGGGATATGGAATAAATAACACGGCGCAGGGTGACAAGGAATGAGTAACTTCGTCGCGGTACGTGAAGTTGGCATCCAGTTAGCAGGCGTAATAGGTGTGAAATAAATTAAATCAGGCTTTTTTTTTTTTTCTCTCCACATAATAATGTAACTGTGGGACTTGCTGTCACACTTGTGTTTATAAATTTAGTTAAAAAAACCAAACCAAAACAAAACACTCCTGTACTTGTTTTCATAGCAGTACTGAAAGTCAGTGCTTAAAGGTAGTGGTAGTGCTGGTTGTGAGATCGATTGTGAGATATTTTTATGCCAAAGAATAGCGTGGGAGGGGAGCCAGTCTTATCCTGGTAAAGTGCACTGGATGTGAAATCTGTGCCTTGAGAGCTGCTTCGGAAGTCATCCTAGATCAGGACCTGAGAGTCTTTCATGTGGTGATCTCCTTCTTAGTAAAGATGCTGAGGGATTGTTCATTTTTCACCATCTTGTGTGGAAGGTGACTTTGTAAAACTCTGTGTGTGTGTGGGGGGGGGGGTGTATACATACATATTTTTTTTTTCCCAGATCACTTGCATCAGTCTTAGCATCTCTTGCTCTGCAAATCCAGCCTCTGTGTGGAATTAGGCTTGTCTTTTTGCTGCTGTGTCCAGCAAGAGAAGCTCAGGTTAACCTGATGAATGAGGAAAAAACAAATTCTCCTTCCTCTTGCTTTTGGGGTGCAGGGGCACCCCAAAATGGAGCTGCCGATTAACAGCTCCAGCAGCTTTCCAACAGAGCTGCTCCTAACGCTATTCAGTGTTAAACAGTCTTGTTTAAAATATGCAGAATTGTAAAATTCCACGCTAGAGATAATGCTTGGCATGTTGAATGCTTCTCAGTGCCGGTACTCTGGTTTTCTTCCCTTTGGGTGACTGCCCTAGGAGTGGGTTGTTGATGCTCTGTACGTGAAACTGTTTTTTTTTTTTCAGCTTGAAGATGGGAGTTTTCTGCTAGCAGGTGTGGTTCAGATGAATTTTGTCACTGTGATTCCTGTTGGTATTCATATGCTGTGTGTAAACTGACTTTTTGCAGCTATTTTGGTGGCTTCATGTTTCCCTGAAGTTAAGAGCCTTACGTAGCTTCGTGTGCCTCTCCAGCAGTGAGTGACGGGGTGGGAAAACTTATTCTCAGATGTTTCTGCTGTCTGGTGATTTAAGTTTGCATCATTTTATCTCTTCACAGCCTGGATTACATATTTCCATCTGGGTTTGTTAAGGATGAGTAGGTCATCAGAACAGAAAGGACAGCTTAGAGCAGTGTGGTACAGGCTAACTTTCGGACTAGTGTTGTAGTCACCAGTACATCCCCAAGTCTCCTTAATTTTTGGTAAGGGAGGAGCAGTTTGACCATCACACAGTTAGTTGGACTTGCTTATACAGCTCAGCAGAAATACCCTATCCTTGCTCCAGCTCAAGTGTTTGAGTGGTTTGTCCTAACCTGAGGGTCATCAAAAGATGGTCAATAACATGTTAGGGAGGAAAGCCAGCAGCAGCTGATTCTGCTGCTTATTTTCTGTGCTGCTGGTCCAAGCAGCCTTAGAAACTGCAGCTGTACGTGGTGCTGGTGGTTAGTGGGATGTCCTAAAGCCCTGAGATTTGGGTGACTTGCATCTTGTGTTAATACATGAGCCCTGCTGGGAAGTTAAACTGCACATTTTCTGATTCAGATCTGTGTTAAAATGATGCTGTGCTTCCGATCCTCTCAGAAATCTATTCCGAATGGGACTCAATTGTGCTCTGTGGTCCTTACTTCAGATGTTGTTTTGCTAAACCTGTTGCCTCAAAGCAACCTTGAGATAAGCATCGGCCTCCCCAGGTAGTTCTGACAAACGGCGTTAAGCGTAATTGGGCACCGTGTCTTTGTAGTGGCTTCGTGTTCACACAGAAACCCTCACCAAAACTCTAAGCCGTATTTTAGTTTAACACTGGCAGGAGTTGTGCGAGTACCTGAAGCAGTAATCTGGCTGAAGAAACATTTGTTTATGCCTTTTTTTTTTTTTTTTTTTTTATAATTTTGGTTGCTGAGCAGCAGCTTTGTGTGTGTGTGTGTGTGTGTGTGTGTATGAAGATGAGCAGGGAAGGGCTGCAGTCCCCGCTGTGCAGCAGGTTATTCTGCGAGCTGCTCTGAAAATAACTGACGGAGTGCTATAAATGGAGTATAAATGGCAAAATAGTTTTTTATACATTCCAGCAATTTTTTTTTTGTCTCTTTTGTCTATTTTCATCCTGGTGTACCTGAGTTTTGAGTGTAGCCTTCTGCAGTAACATCTAATCAAGCAGTGCTTAATGAATGCTAGCTGCTGAGCGTGGACAGGATTTTTCTTCCCGTGATGCAGCTGGAAGTTAGGGTAACTAGAAGACCTACGCTCTGTCCTGTGGAAGATAGGATGGGAGGTGTTTAAATAAATAAAAGCACTGTTTGGGGGTAAGCCTCTGTTGCTCTGGAAACTGGGCAGATAAACCAGCCTCACTGCATATGTGACCCTGGGGGAGGAGCTGAGCTTCAGCTTTACTCAGGCAGCCCCACTGCGGTGTCTGAAGGGTAAATCAAATGGGATCCTTGTTTAATCCTGGGAGGAATTGCGTCGAGTAAGTACACCAAGCAAAACGGAGGTCTCTTCAAGACACGGCACGGGCGTGTGTTGAGTAACCTTAGAATAACAGGAGGGTGATGAAAAGCGCAGCTTTGACTCTCGGCTGCTAACAAGAAAGCTGAGATTATTTATAATGGTTAGACTGAGGGAAGCTGTAAGTGTGTACGGATTTGAAGTCCTGCAAGAGGGCTTGACAGGCCCGACTCCTTGAACAAACTGTCATAACGCGGGAGTTGATGAAAGCTTGACTCCAGTAAAAAAAAAACAAAAACAAAAAAAAAAAACAAAAAAAAAAACAAAAAAAAAAACAAAAAAAAACAAAAAAAAAAAAACCAGAAAAACAGGTTACGGCCAATGCTGTGAGTTCAGCTGCTTCATTGGATCCAGCTACAACAATCCCGTTCTTAATTATGGTATGGCTCTGTGTTCTGGTGTAACAACTGCCCCTCAGTTTTCATCGTGTTGTCTCTTTAATTTCCTGCTGTTCCTTGCAGCTAACCTCCTGCGTCCTGCAGCAGCAAAGGCCGTGTTCCCCTCTCCCCTTGGGAGGTAATGAGGACGGGTGAGAAAGTGGCTAATGTTACCTCCTGCCACCCCCGCTGTCTGCTTGCTCTTTCTGAGCTTAAATAATTTTCTAGCAGTTCTTCTCAAGGTTGTAGTTGGTTATGTTGATTTTCAACATCAGGTATTTTTAGGTCTACATATCTCAAGGCTTTTCTTCTGACAATATCAGGCTTGTGTAGAGGCAACAATGATGCTTACTGGTCCAGCTTGGATAAACCAACACGTTTCTCATGGGGGACTTAAAGGGGTAATATCTAGAGCTGTCCTAGGCAATTCCAGCATCCTTCTTGTTTTTAATTAAACAACAAAAAAAAGTTGGTCATTTTGGCCAACTGATCTTTTTGTCATGGGAAGGGGAAATGGGCACTTTTGGGTCTGATAACAGAGCTTTAAGCTAGGAACCACTGAAAGTCTTGCAAATACCTTTTAAAGTCAGTCCTCCCATTAGAGCTGTGAAAGTGAATGCTTTTAAGAAAAGCTGGGAGTCGAATCCAATCCTCTGATCATTGTCACAAGCAGCTCCCCTGCCTGTGTGACTGCAGGAATAACGGGGGGACCGACTACTTGGGGCCTTGGTGCCGCCTTTGAATTCTGTGCATTCCTAGCAGGTTTTTGTTTGTTTGCTTTCAGATACTGGTTTCATGTGTGCATTGGGAGACTAAAGCTATAAGGAGATGTTTTGTTTACCCTTTGGTTTTATGGATGCTCGCTCATATACATACAAGATTGTTTTTGTAGTTCGTATGCCACTGCAGTGTTGAAAGCATCTAAGAGTGGCACTCCTGGATTATTTTTTCATCTCCTTTCTGCTGTGGAAAGGAACTAACTAGCCAGACTTTTCTACCAGTAAGGGATACTTTTCTGTATTTCTTTGAGTGTAGCTACAGGCAGTGCGATTTCACCAGTGCTCTGAAACCAGAAACAGGTTCACCTTGACTGAAGGAGCAGATACAAGGCTTAACTTCCCCTTTCAGTCAAATACCAGCAGCAGGCGAAAAAAGCCAGCCTGTACTTACCTTAATGTGATCCAGCTGTGTAACTGCATGTTTTAAATGGTTCCCAGTTTAAGGATTTACAAGAGCAAAACTGGGAGCTGCAGGTGCCTTCTCTTCCTCACCTAGCACCTCAGGTAAGTTGTGGGCTGACTTCATTTACTGTTTGATTTGCCCATGAAACCCCAGTCAAGGCCTCGATACCAAGTGTGAAGCTCCAGTAGGCCGAGATTTCTCCAACAACGGTGTTATTTTGGCCTGGTCGCTTTTCCTCAAATAATCCTGGGACAGGTTTTTATTTGTTCTGGTGATGTGCTGTGTGTGTTTTTTAGTTCTTCTAACTAAAGCCAGCCCTGTGGCTTGGGTTTCTTGGCAGTTTGACTTGTGCCCACTGATTTCCAAGTGACAGGAGTGGAAATTACTGGGTTTTGTTGACTTTGTTACTGTGGGGGTTCTGTTAGTGTGCATCAGGAGCTGCTTGCCCTCTGCCTTCACAAGTGGAAAAAAAAAAAGTGTGGACAGGTTTCAATTTCTCTGAGTTGCAGTAGTGTTGACTTCAGTCTCATGGAGCATTTATTTTGTAAGTGGATAAGAGTAGACTTGGTTAGGATTCTGGAAAGCACAACTAGTCTTGAAGATCAGTTACTTCACAAGAACTCATTTTTTTCCCTAAAATACCCACTCAGGCGTTTTAAAGAGTAAGCAGGGCAGAAATAAGTTTTTATCCTTTAACACAGGGCTGAAAGCTACACATTTGTGTGCTGGGATCGGTGTTTACGGTGGTGTCTTTGAACTGTTGCAACACTGGTGAATGCCTTAGTGATGAATATTTCTGATAACAATGCCTGCGCATCAGAGGAGCCTGTTAAGGGTAACCGTGGAGCTTGATGACAGCTGAAATTTGCTCTTGGCAGCTTCAAAATCGTGAACAATGACAAATAATATCACTTAAAACCATTGCTAACTCTTAAGCTTTCAAAACACTTTATTTAAAAAAAATACAACCTTCAGGGGAGCTACTGAGCTGTGATGAAACGCAGCGCTAAGTTCGGATAAAAGCTCCGAGCTGGTGTCTCCTCTCGTCCAGTGTGTCCCTGACAGCTCCTGGGAGTTCCTGATATGGCCGAGTGCAATTTGGAGTAACGTCTGTGTAAGGGCAGAGTTGTTCTGTCTGTTGTTGTTTCTGTTTTCATTGGAAACATCTAAAATTAAGATATGAAATGCATTTAAAATATATATATATTCACTTACCAGGACATACAACTTGGCTTTAATATATTAATGTTGATTGCTTGAAATATTCAGTTTAAACCGGGAATTTTCCAGCTCTGTTTCTTGTGTGTGCATGTGTGACAACACTTTTGTGGAGCCCAGGGTGCTCTAAGTACTGTGACCCCAGGCTGAAAACCTTTTCCAACAACAGCTGCATTCAGAAAGGGTAGAACAGAGACCTCAAAGTCTAGAAGAAAGTAAGTGTTCTGCCTTTGGCTTTACAGGGCATGGGCTTACAACGCAAAGTAGAGAGAGTTGCAACTCAAAAAGGTTGAGCCACTCCTTGGGGTGGTAGCTGTTAGTGGCTGGTAGGGAAGTTATTTCAGAAACCATCATTGCAGGTGTTGCGCTAGCTCGACCCAACACCAAAGTGCCTCTTTGGAGCAGTGATCCTTGGGGTAAGGTAGTGTTGAAGCAGCTTGTTGGTGTTGTGGGCAGAGTGGGCAATGGCAGACCCTAAATGTCTGTAAAAACACTGTTTGTATTGGTGAAATTTCTTATGGTAATCAAAATTGTAAGTGTGTGTGTACAGGGGTTTGTGGTGATACAGAAATTGCGTGGACTCTGGGGTTATGGAGAGAGAGAGAGACCACCCTTCAGAGCAAGCATCTCTTCCCTACCTAGTTTTTGACTGACCTTCTTGACTTTGACTTCTTGAGGAAAACCTGGTCATGTTTTTTGGAACTGCTTGGTAGCTTGTTCACTGCTTGTGCTCTCAGCTGCCATAAGCACGGTGTCTGCTGTCTGGGACAGGGCTCTGCCCGCGGGGCTGACCAGGAGCCAGCCAAGAGGTTGGTGGCCCTGTTCCAGGGAGGCAGGAAAGGACAGAGCTGGTGGATCCTGTTAATGGCTTCAGTCTAGCTCAGCATTTTCACAGAGACCACAAACTTATCTTGAAATCTAAGGCTTGCCTGTGGAGCAATTTATTTATACATATGGTATTGCTAATACACCTAGTAGAATGAAAACTGTACTTTTACACTCATTTTTGATCTTAAAAAGTTGTCCTCGTTTATTAAAAATCATTAAACTGATACTTCCCAACATTTTAAGACACTTCTCTAATAATCCAAAAACAACCAATGTTGCAGTTTGACCTGGGTGAAACTTTTTTCCATGTATATCATATTTGACATATATTCATCACTTTTTTATTTATGTTTATTTGTAACTTCTGTGAAAAGATGACTTGACCAGTGATTTGGGATGCCTTGCATGATTTTTATTTTGAAATAGTACTAATAAAGCATCTTTGGGGTAGAATATTAATTCATATGTTGAAGCAAAGTTACTGTTACGTCCAGGATTAGAGTAGACTGGCTCAAATAGTTAACTTTTTACTGCCTGTAAGACAAGAGACGATTAAGCTTTCAACAATAAAACAACTTCCATTATTTCTCAGTTGATGCTCAAGAGTTTAACGTGAATACTTTTGCCAGATATAATTGCACTCTGATTTTTGGAGCTGCCCTGTGTCAGCAGCTGGTGTTCTTGATGTGAAGCAGCGGGGAGATCTGTTACCTGGTGTGCTCGGCATGGTGTGTCCTCAGGGACTGCCAGAAGGTCTCTAAGCAGCCTCTGCTACACTTATCTCTTTCCAGATTCACCCAATTTTACCTTTGCCATCTCTTCCTGTAGCAGAGTTCAAAGACTGCACGCTTGGCTCAGGTCCTGTGATGCTTGGTGGTGTATGTGCAGCCTCGCTGCAGGTAACAGGTACGGCAGTGTTAATTACCTGAAAGCAAATAGGAAGCCTGTGCTAAAATCTGGGGTTGAATGCGTGTTACTGCAGTGCTAGATGGAGTTCCTGTAGCTAAATACCTTCTAATGTAAGATAAGAGCAAGATGAATAATTATCTGTGAAACTCCTCTGTTTTCTCTGCGGTTACACATTGACTGAAGCATGTCCAAGTGAAAAGCTTTCGTTCTCTCAGACCTGGTAGATCTTGCTCAAATTTGTAATGCTATTTTTGCTGCTATTTGTAATTTTAAGCAAATAACCAAAATTCCTCAAAAATATGAGAGATACAGGCACAGAAGGCCAACATCCACTTCTGTATTTTGATGATAAGGCACTGAATACGGTTAATATTTATGGTTTTTAGAGGCTTAGTAACACCACGTTCATTTTTATAGATAGACTGAGGAAAGCTACTAAAAGCCCCTTGATTGGCCAAGTGGTTTTGCATCGCTTGTGTAAACTCAGCTTGCTTGTTCTAGTTTCTCTCTGGTGCTCATGACAGCGCCATAATGCTAAAGTAATTTTCTAGTGCAGTCACAGTGACAAGCATATCTTTATTAATGGGATTTATAGTTCTGTAAGTCTCACTTCCTCGGTCTTGTTTCTGTCGTGTTCCAATACGCCGAGACGTCTGCAGTGTTTGGAAGGTTCCTGCTATAGGAAGCTCTGCTAGAGGAGCACCAATAAATCACCCGGTTCTTTGGCAGTGCCTTTGCCACATGAGATGTTCCTGATAAATTGCTTAAGTTCATGAATGGCAATGCAAATAATCCCATAGTAGGTAATGTTTGTTCTAGCCCATGCTAGGCGTGACAGGCCTTGAGCTAAATCCTGTCTCTCGTGACAGTTAACTATCTTCCCTTGCTCTGAAGCTCCTTTAAAATAGATGATATGGAAGATTTCTGAAGGAAAATCTTGAAGGAATCTGAAGGCAAGGAGACTTTAATCAGTCCTGCTGTAGCAGATAACTTCTCTGAGTGCTCCACGGTGCGTTTGTAGCCCTTTCCTGCCAGCAGCCAGACACGTATGTTGTGTGCAATTCATCAGTGCAGCTGTACCCCATCCAACACGCCCTGTAGGCACTGAATCATTGTCCTTGCGCAGCTCTGTAGGCGCTGAATCACAGTCCTGGAGCAGGTGAGCACTGCAGCACCACACAGTGGACCCAGCTTCTTCCTAGAAGGCATGCATCTGCGCTGCGTGTGCGCACTTTGTTCGTACCTCCTGCCAAGCTGGAGCTTGCTCCCAGGCTCCTGTTGCACAACGCAGGTAACACTCTTCCAGATGCTGTGTTTCAGAAGAGCTCACGACTCTCTGCCTCTGTAGGACTGAGTGTGGGGCTCCTGCATGGTGTTGCTGCCTGTCCTTTGGCCACATGAGGTGGGTGAGGGCCCTGCTGGCTGCTCAGGAAGGAGCAGCTGGGAGCGTGCTCCACCTGTAGAGCAACTCGCTTGTCACATGGCTGGAAAGCTCTTTGCAAATGAAGTCCCTGATGTAAATTTGGAGACTCCAGAAGGCAGGCACTTCAATTTCAAGTCTACTTAAGCTTTATTCATACCATTTATTCCTGTTGTTCTATTACTCTTGAAATCCATGGTCCTAGAATTTTGTGTCAATGACTGCTGGTGGGTACAGGGCTTGTACTGATGATACCTCTGTTGCATGTGCTTTCATCCACTCTGACTTACTGGTAAGTAGATGAAGTGAAGCTGTAATGTCTGTCTCTTGTTGCACTCTTAGTTATACACAGCAACTTAAAATCCACAAGAACTTGTGCTGGGTGTGACTCTACAATGTGAATTTAATCTACCACGGGGCCTTTCTTTCATGTGTGTATTTAACATCAGGTTTTTGGCTGCATTTTTCTGTGAAAAACTGTACCCCAGAAGCTGTTAATCTTGAAACAAGTATTTCTAGCCTCATAGTAGCAAAAATGCTTTGCAGTTCAACCAGTCTGTAAATAAAAGTAGATTTTTTTTCTACCTGTCTGGTGTTCCAGAATACTTTGATTTGGAAAGGATGAGCTGATTCCGTTGTCTTAGCCTCTATAACACGTATGTGACCGTTTGAATGTTGGTGTTGTTGTACTTCAGCAGGAAAATATAGCAATTGTTGTTAAATGCTTCTTTTGTCACCACAAATACAAAGCAATTTAGAAAAAATGTAGAGCTGCTGTATTGACCTCGCCTGTAACATGTGCTGAATGCATGGTGCAAAGCCTGTGGAGATGATGGCCCTTCCAACTATGTTGTCAACAAAGATCTCGTACTGTAGATGCAGACTGAAGTGCTGGGAGGATGTGGGAGTGTAAGAATGGCTTAAAGTTCATCAGATTTCCTGTGCAGAAATAGGAGTCCAGTTGCCTCTAATGACTCTGGTGAGAAGCGGATGTAAGAGCTGAGGCAGCGTGCAAACAGTCCTCCGAGGGTGAGACTTCCTACTCGAGGTCTGAAGCACTGCAGTATCTGAGAGAGCAAATGGTAAATATTTGGGCCCTAAAAAGATCATTCAGGCCATCTAAGCGAAGAGTTCAGGATACTTAAACATGAGATTAAGTTAGGTCTTGTAAACAAGGCTAAGGGCTTGAAGTAATACCTGTAGACTAGATAACAAGCTTGTCTAAATCCAACTGATTAGGAAACAGGAAAAAAAAAAAGCTATATTGACCAGATACCTAGATCAAGGGCTTTGTACACCTTCCCTGCTACCTGGTTTCAGTAGTAAGAGCATTTAAATTGCACCTAATGCAAAAGAAGCAGGCTCTTCTGCATAGTTGGGAAACCAACCTCTGATCTGTTTGGGGAGTTCAGCGCCTGTGTGAGCCTGGCTGGTGCCTGTCCTGGCGGGAGCTGGGGCACTTTGCAAATAGAGGTTTAAGGGGTGGGTCTAGAGAAGGCTCAGCGCAGTACAACCTGGTGAGAAGGTATTTTTATGGCATGGGAAATGGCTCAGTTCTAATCTTTGCTAACAGTAGCTCTTTGTCCACTGGAAAACTGAAACTGTTCTTGGAGCCTGGATGTGCAACTGCTATCCTCTTGCTATGAGCCTTACTTAGGAAGAGTTCTTGTAGGGTATTTATCGTTAACCATTAGAGTCAATGCCAACTGCTGGTCTGCTGTTTTGTGTCACACAGACCTTCCTTTATTCCACCTCTCTAAAGAGTAGACCAATTAGGACTGGTCCTGTGTGCATCCTGTAGGTTAATTCCAAGTTTTAACAATATATTTTGTTCAGTCTCATGGCCAGGTGTAGTATAATTAAGGAGAAAATATTAACTTGAGATTTCAGGTCAAAAGATGGGATGCCTGTGCTTCAAGATGAAGAAATTTTCGAAGTTCTCTCTTCCTATATTCTCTTTCTTGCCTTGTATCAGGAGCATCCTCTCACCAGTAATAGGATTGCTCCTGCTTCAGTCTGTGTAACTGTGGACCTGCCGTTTTCATCCTGCTATGAAAACCTGTTTCATTACTAAGCTGGGGAATGCTTCATCTGTGTCCTGCCTGCTCACCCCAGAGCTGAGCCACTCGAAGGAGCTGACCTCCTTACTATATGAATAACTATTTTAAAGAGGAACTGAATAAAATACTGGTTATGTTTGTGTTTTTCTCAAGTCCTGCCTCAGATATATTCTGGCTGCCCATAGTTAAATTCTCTGTCTCATGTTTGAATATTCAAACGATTCCTATCAGTACAGCTGTACTTCCAGTTCCACATTTCTTTTAAATAAAGAAATATGCTCGTTGTATGGTTAAAGAGATCTGTTGTTAGCGGTTTCAGTTTTATGTTAAATGCAAGATCTGCGGTGTTTCTGCTGCTGTGTTTATGGTAAATGTAGGCACAGGTTCCTGAGCTCCAATGAGTTGAGTGAATTCAGGCTGGAAGATGGATGGATGGTCTGATGGTAACCAAAGCTGATGAAGTGTGAATGAGCTCTCCTGCATCTTGAGCTTTTCCCCATGAGTTTGCCTTGAGCTTTTTATGGTAAAGCTGGTAAAGGCAGTATTCCCAGATTTAGACCCTCTGTAATACTTCAGGTTATTCTGAGAATCTGTGTTTTAAAGGACGGTGTCTAAGCCATGCAGCTGTGAGCTCAGAATGTCAGGTCTGGTGTTTGATGGTGAGATACAGCACCAAAAGGAGAAAAGCACTTACAATTGGAAATCCTTTCTATGACTTTGGAGTAATTCACAGAGAAAAGCCGGTCAGTGTTTTGTTTGGTAAACTATACTTCAGCTAATGCATTGCGTTGGACTGGTAGTACTTTAAACCCATGCCAAACACTTGCTGTGGGGACAAGGAAAGGTTATGTGTGAGTGCTTTCTGTTTCCATCTCTGCAACTCTTAATTTAACTGAACAATCCTCACTTTACACACAGAATTAACTTCTGGTACGTGGATGTTGCAGTGCCTTCCCACTCAAACATGTAAAGAGTATCATCAAATATCTAAGTCTGGTAAATAAAGAAAATTAGCAATTGACAACGGTCAGAGCACCTCTCGAGTGCTATGGAGCTCTGAGGAAGCAGAGCTGGACTGTGTTTTGGAAACAACTCGTTTAATCTTTGTTATGCACTGGAGCATCATCATTATTAACTGAGTGATTTGCAGCTGAAGCTCAGACTATTGAGTTGTAGTATTGTTTCTTTTGATCCTAAACAGCTTCATTACTCTCCTGAAAATAAAGAAATGAGAACTTACTTTTTCAGCTGTGTAGAAGGGAACTACTGGGGATATGTTAATAGCTCTCTGACCAGCAATTCCTCAAGTCACAGAACAGTTTCTTCTTCCAACTGGAAATTGAAGTTTTGGCACTGTAAGTTGGCAAGGAAAAAATAACTTTGCATCATTCTGGTGAGTGATGGAAGCTTTCAACCAAGTTTTGTTTTCTGTGGAAACTATCTATAGGAATGCTAGCGTTTATTGGTTTTCCTGCTTTTATAGGGGACTGGATCTTTTTTCATAGCTGCCATACTATGAAGAGCAAGCAGTCTGTCAGAAGCTCTGCAGGGGTTATTTTGACTGCTCAGTTCGCCTGCTGTCTTATGGTTGGCAACAGAATTCTTTATAAACTACCAGAAGCCTTCTGACACTTAGTTATCCTTAAGGATCTTTATAGGGATTTTCTAACCCATCTTTCTATATTGAACCTTACATATATACATTAACCTGCTGATGGGTTGTTGTCACTCACAGTCTGTTGTGATCCATGTTGGGGAGGGTGCATTGCCTCAAATTCCTTTGCTGTCTTCTCCACTTTCTGTGTTTTGGGCTAAGCAAAGTCGAGCACAGATAATGATGTGTCTAACACGTGATTTTAAATGCGGTTCATGTCTCTGCAACAGTGTTGGGTATACAGGTTGATGCCAGATGGAGTTATTTATGGAATCCTAGAGTAGCTTGGGTTGGAAGGGACCTTAAAGCCCATCTGGTTCCAACCCCCTGTCCTGGGCAGGGACACCTCCCACCAGCCCAGGTTGCCCAAAGCCCCATCCAGCCTGGCCTTGAGCACCTCCAGGGATGGGGCACCCACAGCTTCTCTGGGCAGCCTGTGCCAGGGCCTCACCACCCTCTGAGGGAAGAATTTCTTCCTTATATCTAATCCAAACCTCCTCTCTTTTAGTTTAAAGCCATTCCCCCTTGTTCTATCACTACACTCCCTGACAGAGTCCCTCCCCACTTCTCCTGTAGGCCACCTTTAGGTTCCTGAAGGGCGCTGTAAGGTCTCCCCAGAGCTCATGTTGAGCTTCTCATCAACCCTCAGGCCTTTCTCCTCAGGGCTGCTCGCAATATTCCTATACATAGGAGCCAGGCAGAGCTTTTAGTTACAATTACCTACCCTGTCAAGTTGTTTGAAAGCCCACAGAGATGTAAATTTTGCCTGTCCAAGTTAGGGATCACAGAGGAAATGGCAGCTAAGGCTGCCCCAGGCCCTCACCCTGGTGGTGTCTGTGAGGCCAGTGTCCTAGCGAGCAAGACAGAGCATTGGAGGCTGTTGGGTTGGCAGCTGATGGTTTGTGCTGAGTTAAAGGAAACACTTTGACTTCATTTTCCTTCCAAGCAATCCCTGTTACCTGGCCTGTGTTTGTCCTGTGAGCAGGCTCTTGCTTTTACACTGGCAAAGCCTGAAAAACCTCTTGAGGTGACTTCAACCCCTGCCTAGAAACTGCTGTATCTGGCAATAAGGGCTGTTTTGCCACAATATTTCAGCAAACTTTATAGCGTGGAATACTCTGATTTTTTTTTTGATTTTTTTTTCAGTAAAATGCATTACCTCCTGTTACTGGCTTTCCTATTTTCTGTGGAGGATGCAGCCTTTAATGGCAGCGGGTTCTCATAGCTCACATAAGGGCAACATGTGGAGGCTTGGGAGGTGTTGGCTGAGGTTGTGCCTGTTGAAACACGTACACCAGAGCAAAACAAACACCATGCGACTCATGGAAGACTCTTTGCACCTTTATGGTTAATAATTTTCATGAGCATGAGTTTTGTATGGAGAGCTAGATTTAATGGGGCACTGTGCTGGGGAGCTGAATTCCACCTTCCCCTTCAGTGACAAAACTAAGGTAAGGGATGGTCTCCTAAATGAATAGGTGAGGTGTGAGGGTTGAAGTAAACGGGTGAGGTCTCCCTAATTTGCCAGAGACAGGTAGGTTTATTGTCTGCTTCCTTCTTTTGGATTTGTCCTTACAAAGCCATGCCAGGGCGGTATGCGGAGGGCAAGCAAGGATGTCTTCTGAGAATAAGCGTGTTCTGCTGTTGTTTACCAGCTATTCTAATTAGCCTGTCAAAGAGACAGTGTTAATTTGCTTCACAGAGGTCTATTGAAATAAAATTATTTTTTGAATGAATACTGACAGAAAGCTATGAGCTGAACTGGCAGCTGCTTAATTCTTCAGTGTTGTCGTTTACATCATAGGTTACAAGCTCTTGACAGGTTTTATCAATGGAAACAGATTATCTAGACCATATAAAAGGATATAAGGGGTAGTTACTTTGAAAGCTCGATTATTATTTTCTTATTTCATTTTTTTTTACAAATTTCTGTAGGGACCAAATCTTCAGCAGTGCCTTTCCTCGACAGTTCCTCATGTTGCACCAGGCTTAATTCTTTGCTCAGCACCAGCAGATCAGAGTTCCTCTGGGAGTGGATGTTGCCATGATTTCTCTGCTCCCCTGTACCTGTTGCTCTTCTACTACGTTGACTTTTACCATCTGGAGTTGCTCTGGAGCTGTAACTCCTGGGCTGAATGGCCAGCACACAGGAATGAGGTGTTAGGGGGAAGCTGCAGCATGGGGAGCGCTGAGCAGGGGGAGAGCAGTGCTGGGGTAGCATGGGGCAGGAGGATCTCCATACTGGGTTAGATACAGCTTTTAGTAAGACAAAATCCTCGTGCTACTTAATGTAGTTATGACGAGGTTTGAACACACAAAGCTGGCGATGTGAGTTGGTCCAGTGGAAGTGTAACCCAAGTTTTCTGTTTAATGAAGTCAGCAGTCATGCTTGAAAAAAAAATCTGTTCTCTAATACTGAATAGGAAGCGTTTTCTACTACAGTGTAGCAGTAGGATCCAAGTATTTGTTGAGTGTTGAAGGAAATTACGCATGTTGCAATTGCATAAGTGGTCACAGCCCCGAGATCTTTCAAATCCAGTTGTCAGGGCTGAAGACAGCAATATGCTGAGCTACATGTGAGTATAAGACCTTACGGCTTCCATCAGGGGGGTTTAACTGAATTGTCAGGAGTTGTTAACTTTAGAGAGCTCCTTGGCAGGAGCCATGCCTGAAATATGCTAGAACAATTGTTGAAACAAAGCCTGTGGTTTAACAAAACGAGTAAGGTGTCAATGATGTTTCTTGGATTTCTGCTTCCTCAGGGGGACAAATCAGTACTTCATACAACAGTGCTGAGAGGGGGGGCAGGTGATAACTGGCCAGGTACCGCTCATTGTATGTGCGCACAAACTAGCAAAACTTATCATTGATTAACAGTGGTTTTTTTGTGTGTGTTTTTTTGTGTTTTTTTTTTTTTTTTTTTTTTACTTTTGAACTATGTGTAGCAAAAGACTTTGTTTCAGTGTGACCGCAAATAGAACAAATTTATTTTATTTATCAGTTAAATTTTAGATAGTGACCCCTACTAATCTTTAGAGTCCTTGCCTTCTCCTCCTAGCTGTGCTGTTTGGGTTTCAGTGCTCTTTGGTGGGAAGGGGAGGAGGGAATGGATAGTAACTTCTGATGATAGCTTTCAGAAAACTCAAATAATCCGCCAGCCCCAATACTGCAGAGCCCTTCCCTTTCCCTTCCTCCTTCCTGAGCTGGGACAAATCAGTAGTACGATGTTTTCTGATTAGAAATTTCACAGCGAAGCAGCATAGTTTGCTATTAAATGCTCGTTAATCAGGATTATCTAAGGTAAAAGGAGCTGAAGTAGTACAAATTATCACTGAATATTTCATGTCTCTTCAGCTGGATCTGCAGATGTCATTAATGTGACAGGTATTTTATATTTCTAAAACAATCTCTAATATGAGATGCATTGCAGGAATGGTTTGACTTCTCTACTGAAACAAAGAGAACTGTAGGATCAAATGGGAGGATCAGTCTTTAAAAGAACCCTTGAGATGTGAAGTATCTGCAGGGTAGATTCTGGTACCAGGAGCAATGCCTGCAGTAGGAGCTCCCCTGGCTTTACTGGAGGCAGGTGAAGTGACACCCCTCAACTATAGGTAAATTAGCTGAAATCCCTGAGAGATAAGCCTGCCACCCCCCCACCCCATGGGACAGGTTTATGTAATACCCTAACACAAAGGCATTAGTTTGGCTAGTTCATCACCCAGTTACTGCACTAAAAAAGGTAGGTGTTAGTTGTTGTGTAAACCTTCTCCAAATAAACAGAAAGACACCTGGAGTGCTTGCAGTAGATCTCAGTGGAACATTTCCATAGGAAATGTTCAATTGCACGGTAAGAGTCTTAAGTTTCTAAACCAGAAACTTAATTTTGAAGCGGCAAATGTAAGTAATCTTAGTAAGTTCAGAAAGGTGTAAGCTGTCATTGACCTCAGCTGTCTTTAAATGATGAGAACTGACTGTAGCAACAAAGCATTTCCCCCAGTATGCACTCTCTCTCTCTATATATATATATGTATATGTCAGTGTCCATAGAGACTTCCTTTTTCTCTGCTGCAATGAAATGTAACTTGGCTCCGTAGTGCTGAGATGTAATACTCTATTTCTGATGCTTGTGATCATGGATAGCTAATTGCCTTACTGACTCACAGAACAGTTTGTAAGGATGCCTCTTTATTTGCTTGTACTGTCAGATTCATAAAATCACAAGTGTTTGTTTTATTTGGATCCCTAAAGCACGTTGGCTCCTTGGCACCACAGGTCTAACACTGATTTACCACTGGCACTGGCTGATGTAACTGAAATGCTGTGTATTGTTTCATTTTAATGGAATTCTTCTGTTTGTTCAGATTCTGAAGAGAAGCTGCTGCATCGGTAATCTGAGGAAGGAGAGTTCTCTGTTAAGACTGCAAGAAGATACTACCAACTGGTAAACACTTCCTTAGGTTTCTTTGCTTGTTGACTGTTTGTTTTCTGTAATATTGTAGGCCAAGGAGAGCAAATTATTTTGATCTATTTAAATCCAAAAACAGTCTATGCCGTAACTTATTGTATTTAGCTCTAGCTAACCAGACAAAAGGCAAAATATTGGTTAGTAGCATGTGGGGATTTAAATAGAATATGGAGTGATTAAATTCTTCCCTACCAAGCGAGAAAAAAAACAACCTTTTTTCTGGAGTGGAACTTTGAACATCATCTATTTGCATTTTCCAGTAAGACTAATACAATGTACCAGTGCCTCTTACTATACAAAGGCTATTTACTTGAAACATAACAGAACACTGAAACTTCTGATCAGATGCTTCAGAGCCTGGAGGGAGAGAAAAAGGGAAACTTAAAAGAAATCTGTTTTAGAAGCTGAACATGGCTAAGCATGCTAATTGAAATTTCCAGGTGCTTTAGTAGATGTTATTAGTGTGCTTTTAATTATTCTAAGGGTGTTCAATGAGACATAATTTTCACTGAAAATAGTGCATGATAACATAATTAAGGATGTATCATAATTCACAGGCATTTATAATCATTTGTAGGTTGCCAGTAGGTTCAGAACAGTAAAAAGATCATCAGGGAAGAGCTACAACCTCTTACTGGCAGCATACCAACCCAGTTAAGGGGTTGAGCTACGCTGTTCCAAGCCAGTCACAAGGAAACTTGAGAATTTAGGCCATCTGAATGTGACTTGACATGTGTACATCCATAGGTGGTACCAGATTAACAGCTCACTTCTCACATACTCAGTATAAATAAAATAGTAGTCTTCAGTAGGGAGGGGAAGCATCCAGAGAGATGTAAACTAAGCGTGCAATTTTCCTTTGTGACTATCCCTTACTATACACCTTCTATAAAACTTGAGTCCTGTGCTTCTGTTACTGCTACCATTCGAGCTACAGGGCTGAGTAACCCAGGAGACAGTCGTTAGCCCAGAATGGGATGAGCAGCTGGGTCCAAGGATAAACGCGAAACGAAGCCGCGTCCTAGCCAGTAAGGAAACATTAAGCTTCAGTGACCCAAATATTTACAGATGCTTATTAAGCTTCCCATGCCAGTTAATTTACCAAAGTTTTATAAACAACTGGAGATAGAACAAAGTTGTGTTGTACAGCTCTCGCTAATAACCAGGGTTGACAGAGAATATTAAAACACTTTGTCCTGCTGCTCTGCCAAGCCTACAAGCCTTCAGAGCTTTGCTCTCATTAATATATGTGCATCTGTCAGAAATGACGTAGCGAGAACATTTGACTTAGTCTAGGCTTTTTTTATATATAGTTTGCATGCTACAGCTATTTGTGAGCTATAATTTGGAGAGCTCTGGTGCTGAGCTCTGTAAAATAGCTCCAGATACTAAAATGTGTATAAAACTTCTTCCCAGATGCCCAGTTTGAAAGTGCGTGCCCCTTCAGTTTACAGCAAAAAAAGCCTTGTGGTTTCTAGTACGTCACAGTTTGAGGTACTTCACTGACATCAGTCTTGAACTGCACTGTAATTATCATTTTTAAGTATTGTAATCATTTTTAAGTATTGGATTATTCTGATCATACATGATAGAACAAATGATACATCTAAATTTGAGTGCACAGCTTGCCCTGGGCACAACTGAAATGCTTGTTGGCCCAGCAGTGAGGGCAGTACTAGAGGTCATCTCTGCGTTTCCTTACTTGAGCTTCCCTTCCCACTCCCCTAGCCCCATGTCTTGCCAAAAGAAGTTAAACAGGATGGCTGTGCTGAGTGAAACTGGGTAGCTCTAGAAGGGAGCTCTTTGTCTGCAACAGTGGTAAAATATTTGTCTTCCTTCAGTATTTCCTTTAGGACCAAGCAGGGCTTTATTAGCTCGGGGGTAGCATTGCGTAAACCTGATCTCACTGTTTCCAGCATGAGCTTTAAAGGCTGGGAAGACACCAGGTGAGAACCTGCTCAGCTGTAGCACATCTTAGAGCTCACTGAGGTCTCAATTTGGAGCTCCCAACTCTGGAAATATGCTGAAAAGAGAATGTGGTCGTGAGCACTGTGTCACTTGGGGCACAATGTGTCTGCATCTTGGTACTGAGATCGAAATGTTTAGCCAGCTGGGCATTAGTGTGGGGCAGGCTGGCCCAAATGGCTGTAATGATTCAGCACTCCATTATCACAGGCAGTGAAGGACATATAACATTGTAGTGTTTGCCCTATTTTTCATGTAGTAGCTTTTCTTTTTCATTATATTACCTCGTACAGGATTGTTTTTTCAGAGCATCAATCATTCAGAGAAGATCTTGCTAACTATCTTCTGCTTTTGAGCAGCTATAATCTGTGGTAATTATTCATTCTTATTCTGTAGCTGCTTCTCTCAGCGGCAGCTTGAACTTGTGCACGTACTGGAAGATTTAAAAATCTTTCCATGTAACTTGTTCCTCTGTAAAACGATGGCGGGGAGATGTCTTAAACTGATTAACATGTTGTGGAGTCTGTTCCAGCGCTCCTATTGCACTGTGTGTGGATTAACAGGTTTTGCATTTTGTGCTAATTTTAATAAGCGTGAAAACACCTTTGGTGAAATGTTTGCAGAGTGGAAACAAAACGCATCCCTGTCACTTCATTATTAATTTTGGGAACTCTTTGTTGTGGCTTGTATAGCTCTTCCAAGGGTAGCATTTGTCTGGCTGACACGACTTTAAATGTTCTGCTTCCTTGTGGGCAGAATCCTTAAAATTTCTTCAGCAATTATTTCAGTCTCTTAGTGCAGATCCCTTGGTATCTGTCAGACTTGAAAAGAACAGGGAGGTTTGTTTCTAGCTGTCCCCATACCTGCGTGCCTACGGAAGGTTAGTAATGAGGGATCTCATCCAGAAGAGAGACTTTGTTGAGCGAGGCCATATTGCACGTGTTACAGGCTTCTGTATGGCTTTGACTGCCTAGGAAGTTTATATAAAAGTTAAACGTGCTGCAAGAGATATAAAGTAAGGTTCTGTTCTGTTTTGCTCAATGCTAAATGTTTCCTCTATTAAACAAGGAAATAGGTGTTAAAAAACCTGCAGTTTTAATGTGGGCGCTCAGAAGGAGGTTTTTCATTTGGGGAAGCCTTATGTAGCCAGTATAGAAAGGAATGAAGTTCCAAGTGCTTGTGAGTAACGTGAAAAGCTTTCACTGCAGAGCCTACCAGAGAGCAACTGTAGGATATTGGGAAACCACCAGGATAAAAGAATAATAATCCATCACTGTAAGGTCACATACTGTAAATACATAAAGAAAAACGAATATCTTTCTGACAACGGAAACCGCTTTTACTTCCCATTTGTGGCAAAAGTTAAAAACCATCTCCTTTGATAGTGTTGCTCTAAATGTATTGCTGCAGGTTTGCCTATAAATTCTCTTTGCAGTTTGGCAGAGCCTGAACTGATGTCACCTCTGTGATTGTGGGTTTGTTAAAATGGTTCTAAGAAAATGGAGCTTGAGTGCACACACACCTCTTGTGTTTTTTGTCGCTCGCTGGAAAAGATTTTGGTAGAAATCGTGATGGCTTTATTCATTTTTTTTTTTATCAGCATCCATTTATTTTGTATTAATGCTGGTATCTAAGGCAGGAAAGAGGAATAGCTGGCAGTTTTTAGGTCGAACTGAGCCATCTCCTATTTACTGGATTTTGTCTTGGGGCTTGTTTAATACGGCTGATTGCAATAGCATGGGAATAGATCAAAGGCTTATAATCTTCTGTGCAGTCCTGGTTTGAAAGCCTAATTTTGCATTCATTGCTGATATGTGCTTAGTCTGCCTGTACTGATGCAATGTATCATGGTATGTTTTCTCCCACAGTGGGCATACAGTTACTGAAAACCTTGAATGAAGATGGCAGTAACCTGCAAATGATCAATGACAGGTTGTTGTTTTTGTTTTTGGACTGTGATCAAGTGGAATTCAATGCTGAGCTGTTCCAAAATGTTCTTCCTTTATATGCAGTAGTCCTGCTGCAATGCTTAGTAGAGTAAGTAGAAAAAGAAGTGAGGTTTTCAGTCTGGTCTAATGGCTCGCATAGCACACTGTGCTCTGCTCAAGACTTGAGCCATGCCGTTTTGTTTATGAAGGTGAAGCTGCTATTTTTCTTCACCTGTAAATAATTGCTCAGGACAACATGAACTGTTTAGTTCTGTTTGTTCAATGAACCTTCAAATCAAAGACATTAATTTAAGGGTTGTTTTGACTTTTTGAAAAGTCACTTTTAAACAGACCTGCAAAATATGTAAACTTTTTTCACTAGAGCGGCATTTGGCCTGAAAAGCTGTGCTTGTTGAGACAGGTGATTGAGATTTCACATTACATTTTATATGGTCTGTTCTAGGAGGTTGATGTCAGATGTTGCTTATTTCACTTCCTGGCTTACAGAAGGGCTCTTATATGCTTGTCAAAGGAAACTTCTAATTTATTTTTTATTTTATTATTTTTTTTAAAAAGCTCTGTAGGGAGCTGGGCCACTACCATGTAGTCCCATCAGATCTGGTTAATGCCCAGCTTACTGCTTGGCCGCAGCTGCAGTTTTATTATTTTTGCTTCCTTTTATCTCTTCTTGGAAGTAATTTTGGATTTTAATGAGCAGAAATATTGTGCAGGTGTTGAGACTCAGTATCACTAAATTACAGTGCAGCAATTAAGACTTTGTTTTACAGCTTCTATTCTTTTCCCTGTCTGTTGGACAAAGCTGTTGAATGCACGTGAAGGTCCCTAGGAGCTAGGCCCAGACTCTTGTATTTACACATTGTGTCTTTTGTCTGTATTACGGAATTTTTGACCATGCTTTCATCTGAAATGCTTCTGAATAAACATTTAGGTCGCAGGTTAAAATAACTTGGTTAGGTTCTTCCTTTCTGGACACACAGTGATAGGATTGCTTCGAGTTTTCTCACGTTATATTCTTTACTAGCATGCAATCACCCATATTTTTCTCTGTATTAGATTAATCATGATCTTTGATTAGTGAGATATTACCGTTCAGCTGATGTGAAAAGCTTCCTTTATGTAATTAGAGCTGGAATGGTTATCACCGCTCTCTCTGGACGGGTGCCGGGGTGGAGGTGAAGGTACTGCTTGGCAGGTAGGAGGTGCTTTGGGGACTGCCAGCGCTGTGGGACGGCTCCTCTGGCTGCAGGGGATCTGCTCTGACGGCTCCCAGCACAACTGACTGCTGACCCAAGGCTCTGCCATGGAGCCAGACACCTGCATGGTGTTGCTCCTGGCTTGTGCATGAGGAACTGCTGCGAGTGAGCTGCTGCCGAGACTTGCTTAGTGGGGAAGAATAGGGATCTTTGGGAGGAGGCGAAGCAAGCTGCTTAGGTATCCCCTTGAGCCTGAGAGAAGCATGTGCTGCTGCTAGTTTCAGTCAGAACAGTGTTTCAAGCTTTTTAAAAACCAGTGTGTTTTCTTTAAAATCTGGAATCACTGAATCCATTGCATCTGAGAGCTGGGATGCTGCTGTGGTGCTGCTGGAGCTCTACCCTAAGCTGCTTTGGTCTGGAGTCACCCTACAGTTCTACCTGGTGGGGTGTTAACGGGGACTTCAGGTCTTATTTTCTTGTATGGTTGAGGATTATGGTTAAAATTCACCAAACAAAAATAAAGCAACAGTGAAGATCTTTTAGGTGGTAGGTTGTTCTGTTCCCCCCTTGGTTCCCTTTCATGGCAGAAGTTCCCTTTTGTTGATAGGGCCTAGTGTAATCCTGAGGGAAGTGGTTTACTCTGGGTGTAGGAGTCTAGACTGTAAGACATAAGGGCTCTTCTGTGCAAGTGTTGCTGAATGGGGCACGGGTCTTGGGATTGCTCAGAGCCGATAACGTACTCCTAATAATGGTGAATGGGAACGCCCTTTTGACCTTTTCTTGTCTTAATGTTTTCCTTATGCAAGTGGGTGAGTATTGCTGCAAGCTTCCTGGGACAGGGTACGGCTTTGTTTCTGTTACTCGCATCTTGGTGAGTCACAACTCTCTTCAACTGTCATGTTCCCCCCCAAAAATTGCATCATTTACAGGGCTCAGATAAAGAGCTGTTGAATCACTTGGCTGGCGTTCAGGAACACTTTGCAAATGGGTGTTAACGGTGAAACTTCAAAGGAAGCATTAATAGCAGAAAAATAGCAAGGTTAAGTAGTCATAGGGAAGTTAAACACGCAATAAACAGACAGCTAACAGCAATATCACTTAATGGTGGAAAGGTATTCAGTATCTGTGCCTACCAAAGGAATGCTTTAACACTTTGAGAGGAAGGAAAACCTGACTGCTACAGAGCTGTTCAAAATTCTGCTTGTGTAATGTGTGTGGGACTGAATTGCTTGAGGATTTAGGCTTATGAAAGTTCGGAAGAAATACAGGACACAACGTACTACCAGAAACAGCAAGTTCAGGTGTTTGTGTAATTGGCTATTAGACACGGGACTTGCTTCAATAATTCTTGCAGGCTTTTGTCCTCTTCTCCCATTTTTTGCAGTAAGGCACAAAGGTGCTTAGCCCAGAATACAGCGGTTCATGTTCCCCTGCCCCATGCCCAGCCCCAAATCCAATCTCTGTTTTCCTGAAAGCCCTTATTTGTCTTCTCATTACCTAACATGGCATAATTCTCGCTTGCTTGGAGAAAGCAAAAGGATTATTTGGAACTCTTTGATTTGGTGTAAGGAATCCCTTGGACTTGGACTTCAACTTGCAGCTTTTTTTTTCTATACAAATATTTGACAAGACGCAAAAACTAGGCTTATGATGGTTAGTTTTACTGTTACTGCTAAGCCAAAATAATGTTTTTATGTGGAAAATGTAGTTGTAAGTGGATGAAATGCAAAATTAGATGCTGAGTACTAGTCTTGTGTGCATGTGAATATCCTCTTATGCCATACAAGCTCGTGAATTATCTGTTTTTGCCACCTTTTTGGATGGAGGGGTTTATGCATACAACCCTGTCCCCTTCGTGTGAATCTATAGTGCAGCATCTCAACTTCCATGAAATATTTTCTTCAAAGCAAACCTGACAGCTATTTGCCACACTACTTTGAGGCCAGGACTTTGGGATAAGCATTAGGGAAACTGAAACAGTGCTTTGTGGAACTCTCTGGGAGCATGCTGAATAATTAACTGTGCTTCTAGCTGAGCACACGGACCTGAGGGTGCCCGTAGCTGTCTGGATGACAAGTGTGAAGAGCTGAATGCTAATACAGCTGTATAGCACAGCAGCTGAGTTGGCATAAATGAACTTTCCTCGGTGAGTAAAGGGCAAAAAGCATAGCATGTGCTTTGGGTAGGTGGCTAGCACAGGTCCAGAACTAATGAGCAAGCTTTCGTATCAGACCACCATTTCTGTCATGAAATTACAGGCTTAAAACAGTGTTGAGTTATAAGGGATCCTATAAAGCAGTATTGAGAAATGATGTAGGATTGGGAAAAGTTTAGTACAACACCCAAACTGTAAAGATCCAACTTAGCTTTAGAGGGATGATTGAAAACAAACAGTGAAGAAAGATTGGAGCTGATGCTTTCTACAGCCAGAGGTCAGAAAGGTGGTATTAAAGTAAATCCAGTGGTTGCCTGCTCTGTTATAAGAACTGAGATAAGTAGCTATAGACATCCTCTGCAGAGACTTAATGTGTGATTGCCATGCAGATTTAGCAGTCTTCTTTTAGCACCATTAATGTCAACGGTAGAGCTCACGTCCACCTAGGATTGAATCTGGGCTCATCTGCGGAAACCTTGAATTTATTTAAAACATAATCTTAGGTATGATTTATTTTGATAGCTTAGCCATCAGTTGGTGTTACTTAAGTCAAAAATCAAATTTTATTGCTAAACGTTTCTTAACGTTCTTTCTTTATTACCCACAGCATGTGGAATGTATTTGACTTGTGGTTCTGTGTTGGACTGAGCTTGTTTTTGTATTTTTTTTCAGTGTATACTTCCAGCTCTAAGAGTAACCAGTTTTTGAAGTGGTTTCCTCAAGCTCATTTCAAGCTCGTAACTGAAGCAGTAGAGCAGGAGTGTCTTAAAAAAAAATGCCTGAGCAGTGCAGTCCTTGAGCTAGGTCCTATTCTCCTCAGACTTAAGTGATGCTCAAATTCCTGGACACAGGACATCTCTGCCACAGCCCACCTCGGGCTTGCACGGAGTCCAAGTTGGTGATGCTTGCAAGGCAAATCCCAGTGCGATCTTGAACTTCAAGTGATTTAAATACTTTATCTGTCAAGGTATCAAAGGGGATTGTTCTCTGAACACCTAGTATTAAGCTAAAGCCTGCGTGCCTAACACTTAATGGAGTGCAGGAATCGTTTGCGAACTTGCTTTGACTAGTGGTGGAAGCTTGCCTCATGGAGCAATTCTGAAGTTTCCTGATAAGCTGAGCTACCAAGCTAGGACACAGCAAGTAATCAAGGTCCTTCTAACAAAGTTGTCTTTTCTTACTACTCAGTCTCTTCAGTTCTTTGTAGGCGGAAGCACCGTGGTGTTGGAAAGCTGCAAAATCCCCTTTCTTACCAGTTCACATCTGTTACATTTGCTGCCAAGGCGGTGCTTATGTGTAGGGGTTTCTCAAGAAGTTCAGGGGAGCTGGGCAGAGGACCTTGTTTGCATGCTGGCAGTTACTGGTGAGCTCGTGCTCTTCTGGGATCTGTTCTCATGCACTGCTGAGTTGAGCAGTATCACTTCCATGTGAGATGGATACCCAAAGCACAGAGCTTAGCCCCTGGTTAGCCTGTTACCAGTCTTTTCAAGTTTCATTATCTGCAGGATACCAAGTTTACTTAGTGCCTCTTTTGTATTTGGGTAGCATTTAACTTCTGTCAACTCCAGGCTTTTCTTGACTTGCTGATTCACTACCCAGCGCTAATGGCTGTAGAGGGCTTCTCCCATCTATTCTCCAGCTGCTGTGACAACTCCTTGAATTCCTGCTCCACTTGGCCTAAGGAGTTGTTAGCATATGCTTCAGCCTCCTCCTGCTGTGGTGAAGTTAGGCTGCAAGTCAGGGGCTGGGCTGTGTCTGTCTGTGTAACAGAGGTTCCAAAAAATGAAACGCATCAATCTTTCTGCTGCCCGTCTCCTTTAAAATAAAATAAATCCACAAGCTGGTAACCCATTGAATAAAAGGTAATACTCCTCACAACTGCTTCTCTCTGTGACATAATGTTCGATACTTGGCTGCCTCAAAACTGTGAAATCTAAGCAAAATGCTTGATTCTGTATTACTCATTTTTCACTACCTATTGAATTACATGGTATATGTTTCATCTTCTGCCTGCTGGTATTCTGTCTGTATCAATCTTCACATCCAGCCCTTGAGAATCAGATTCAGAAGGGAGATGCGATGTATATTGCAGGTCCTCTCTGCTGAGAGAGATGTGGTAATAATGCACCCTGACCACTGGCTCATCTTTATTCAGATACTCGCTTGTGTCTGAACTGAGATGCATCCTGAAGTTAGTCTTGGAAAGAATCCATCACACCATTAATTTCACATCTTGCCATTTTTAATGGATGTTTGGTGATTATTCCCCACTGACTGCTATAAATCTGTAAGTCAATTCCTTACCTATTTACACTGTGCTTTATTGTGTAGCATAGTGTTAATACCAACAGTTAAAATACCCCGTGATGTTGGGTTTTGCAGTGTGACTTCATACCGATCAGCTTGCCAGCATAAACCAAGTTGATAGCATCAAATATGCTCAGTCTGTTTTGCATGAAGGCATGCTCATCGGTACTAAATTTGGACCTGGAGGTGCTGGTTGGTGGCCCGCTGACCATGAGCCAGCAACGTGCCCAGGTGGCCAAGAAGGCCAATGGCATCCTGGCCTGTGTCAGAAATTGTGGGGCCAGCAGGACCAGGGAAGGGATTGGCCATTTGTATGCAGCACTGGTGAGACCTTGAATATTGTGTTCAGTTTGGGGGACTTTGAGTTGCTCTAGTGCGTGTGGAGAAGTGTGTGGTGAAGGGCCTGGAGCACAAGTCCTGTGAGGAGCGGCTGAGGGAGCTGGGGGTGGTTGGTCTGGGGAAGAGGAGGCTCAGGGGAGGCCTCATTGCTCTCTGCAACTGCCTGAAAGGAAGCTGTGGGGAGCTGGGGGTCGGCCTCTGCTCACAGGTAACCAGTGATAGGACCAGATGGAATGGCCTCAAGTTGTGCCAGGAGAGGTTCAGGTTGGACATCAGGAAGAATTTCTTCATGGAGAAGGCTCTCAAGCATTGAAACGGGCTGCCCAGGGAAGTGGTGCAGTCCCCATCCCTGGTGGTATTGAAGAGATGTGGACAGGGCACACAGGGACGTGGTTTAGTGATGGGGCTCTTTGGGTCAGGCTGATGATTGGACTTTGTGATCTTGAAGGTCTGCTCCAACTGAGGTGATTCTGTGACAAAGATGGGAATCCAGTTAGTGGATTCCTGTCTTTCTGCCTGTTGTTTGGTCTAACAGACCTATAATTCTGAGCTCTCCTGGTTGCTTCCCTTTTGCCTAAGGGCTCTAAACTTCTGTCCTCCTCTCCGTTATCACAAGAGCCCTGGAAGACTTTTGTTAATAATCAACTTTCATTCATTTCTCTAAAGCCTTGAGGACAAGCTAGCTGAGCATCAGCACACTTCTCAAAAGTGTTCAGCGCTTACAAATGGGATATTCTATATGGAAAGATGTGAAGAGCTGAGCAATTCTTCATTTTTCTAATAATTGTATCAGTTGGAAATTTAGTCATGTATTTGTAGCAATAAACTAATACTGTTAGGGATTTTTAATTTTTTCCTACCTTTGCTCCTATTGTGCTTTTTCTGCCTGTCACTTTCACATTTACTCATATACTTTGGCCATTCTAATGAATTTGGACTGTTCCTGATTGTTAATAGCTCTGTTTAGTTAGTCTATCTAAATTTAGTTGGACTTCCAGTCAAAATAATCTTAACCGGTGCTCTTGACTACCCAGAAATCTGTTTTTAGGTAGAAACTTCTCTGTTCTTAAATGTTGTTTCCTGTGTGATTTTTTTTTTATTTCAATTTTCTGTTATTTCAGGAAATGAGCTTTTTGAAGTAGTGTTTTTGTTGGATCTGACTGGTTTTGGTTTCTGTTCACAACTTGAGTTCAGCCCCGACCTGTAGGGGACCAACATTTTCCAGTTAGTGTTCTGGTTTTTGTTGTTTTGCCTCAAAGTGTGAATTGAGCAGTCTATGGTCATGAGGAGGAAAAAAACATGCATAAAGTATCTGGTGAGAGTAGGTGGGATTTAGGAGAATATGAATTAAATCTAATTTTGCCACTGATATTTTATTACAGCTTTGACCCTCTAGTAATTAAATTTATTATGGCATATGTGTTCTTTCAGAGTATCTAACACCAGCAGCCCTTTTCCCTAGAAACAAGTTTGTTGCCAGATAATTGTTCCCTATTTATTTGTATGCCTACAGATAGAACAATTCTGCATTCTAGTTTTTTCATGTATTTTTCAAAAGTCAGTAACACATAGCTTCAGAACTACATTTATGAGGTAGATTCTGAAGAATAGTACTGTCTGGAGCAGATGTGTTAGCTTTTGCAAGGCTGCATAGCATTACACTGAAGTTTTTTGGTGCTAAGGAATGTATTTTCATAATCTTTTTTTTTTTCTTTTGAAACAGAGTGGAGGCCAAGAACAGAGTGCAGCACTGGCTGTAGGTAAGAACCGAAACTTAACCTGCTTGAAAACTTTCCCGACACATAAGGAATGAAAAATTTAATATGGACGGGTAAAATGGGCCATACTGAATATTAGCAATTTTCTTTTCAAGAACTTCTTTTCCCCAAGTTGCTTCCACGACTTCTGCAAGCCATCATTTTCTTTGGGAAACCATTGATCTGTAGCCTAATGCATGTGTCCCTGTGGTTAAAGATACTAAATGGGTTGCAAGCATTTGGATTTTTGTTTACCTGGTACATCGCCACACAGCCTAGTAATGATTTTGAAGACTCACTGTAGCAATGTGCGTTTTTAGTGTGTAGAACACAGTAGTTAGCCACACTTTAAAACTTATCCTGGAAGATCATGTTTAAAATTCTTGGAAAATTTGAATGGTTTTTCCTTCTCGGTATTTTTTTTTGTCTCTTTACTTATGTTACTGCATAACTTCAAATCTTTTCTGAGCCACCTGCCTTAAGCCAGAAGCAATTACTCTGAGAAGGTTTATAAATCTGAACAGGTAGTATATGCTCATGTGAAGGCTTTCCTTTCTAGTTTTATAACCTGCTACTTTTTTAAGCTACTTCACAATGTGTTATAGTATGTGTTTATTGTGTTGTGCCAGCATAGCTGTCTTTTGTGTCATATTAGTAAGGTAACTACCAAATGTGAGATGGGATATATTTTACTTCCATTCCTGATGAATCATCAAAAAGTCATTCAAATTCTGGGGAGATCAATTAATTTTTCATCAGTTTTATTGACAATAGTGGGAAAACATTTGAGTGCCATATCCAAAACTCTTTTTGATATCCCATTCAGAAATTAAGAATATAAGGCACAGTTGCCTTATATTATTTCTGTCACAGAAATAATTTTTCCCTGATTTTAGTATTTGGTAAATGTGTTGAAAGACTTGCTTTGAAAGAACAACAACAACACTGATTTTGTTGAGATTTGTATCGTTTTTTGTTAATTTTTGGAGAGCTTATAGTGATTCCAGATCAGATAAACAGTCCATCTAATCTACTATCTTGCCTGTGTTATGGAGTCTAGGAACTGGGTAAGCATACAGTAATATTTTTCCCAATCTGCAACAGATGGATAGGAGAAGATCCAGTGTTAGCAGTAGTAGTGTTTTCACCTGGTAGTAGCCTTTAAATCCAGAGTCACGGGTAAGTGTTTTAGCAAAGCTGCAATTTGAACCAGTGCAAACCTTTACAGCAGGCTGTGCGTTTGCAAAGGATACAGTGTAAGAGTAACTGAAGCAGACCATGGGGCTGCGTAGCCAAGTACACGGTCTCCAGGAATTACCATTTTATTTCCCTCTGGATACATGCACTTGGTTTTGCTAATCCTTTCCCACTCCTCACTTACTCCTCTACCAGGACAGTGCTGCTTCTGCTCAGGAAGGTGAGTCATCCCTCACAGCTAGCAAAGCTCAGGGTATCGCTGGGAGTGCTGCTGCCTGCAGGAGGAAAGGCTGCCCAGAGAACAGCTACAGCACATGGCAAGAAACTTCTGTTTTCTTTGAAGAAACTGCATCAACGTTTCTGGTGTTGAAGGGAAATTGGTTATAAACAGAAATGATGCTGGCCACTTGAGCAGCCCTTCAGTTCAGATATCTCTGACTGTTAATGTTTTCACCTTCTCCAGCCGTGCTGAAACAAAACAGCTGCCAAAAGTTTGATAGCATCTCAAACCAAAAGGGGATCACCAGTGTAAAGGGCTTGAAGGGATTGGTAGAAGCCCTAACCAAGCAACATTTTGAACGGGGAAAACACCAGTAAGATAACAATGGTAAAGTTCTAGAGACTGTTGAAAACTTTAAAGCCTTTAAAGAATGAGGCAAACTTCATTAGATGGCACTTTCTGAATAAGGTTAACAATTGAAAAAGCTTAAAATACAGTAATACTTGAACCTTTAACATAAATAGATGCCTAGGGATGAACAGAAACCAGGAGGGAATATATTGATGATGGTTCTAGGTTAGAAATATTTTCAGACCAAGTGTTCTTGAGTCAAGTGTAATTGTTAAATGTGTTCAATGTTCTTTAATGGCTTTAAATTTAAACCAGTATGTACTGGTTTTCCCCTAGCACAGCTGCAGACTTGTAGCATCCTTTCTCAGTGAATTGCGCTGACCTGCATAAAGACCGATCAGCTCCTTATTTATTCTTGAGCCTGGTTCCTTCTAGTTTTGTTTAGTGCAACTGGTAATGTTAAGAGTCTGTGTTTTGTTTCTTTATTTATGTGTTCCTCATATTACTTATGACTTTATAGTTCTTTGTTGTATTTTCCCCACATCAGAAAATCTTTCAGATGAGGAGCATAAGACAGCTGAACTGTTTCTTCTGTGGAAGTTGTGGCAGAGCTTTGATCATCTGTGCAGTCCTTCATTATTTTTTTCCTGTTCTTCCATTTCTTTTTTGAGATTAAGGGACCAGAATTCCCTTGTATAAATTGCAGATTCAATACTGAAGTGTAATGGTGTTCCTCATTCCTTTCTTAATTCTGAACACCTAGATTAAGTATTTTTTTTAGCTGTTTATGAGCGTAATTAAATGCAAGCCTTAGCTAAACTGAGCATGACTTAAAGGTTTTGTTCCAGAATTGTAATAGCTTGGAGTGGAGAATCTTCAGTATAAAGTTAGGGTAGTTTTTACTTTGGTTCATCACTTTACACTTCCACAATTGGATTTCATTGTCATGTCATGTTAGCTTTGTGAGGTTCTTTTGCCTGCCTGCCTTTTTCCTCACTAGCCTGAATATCACCATGAGTTGCAAACTTCCTTTTTACTGCTCTGGACCTCCCCAGGTCATCTGCTTATGTATTGAACAGCATTACTGTGAGAAACTCCCTCCACTGGCGATGTCCCTCCATAGTGAGAATTGATCACTTACTATTTTTGTCTGTTCCTTCTAACTGTTCAGGGATCTTCCTTATCCTGTAGGTAGGTTTGTTTTTCTCTTTAAAAGCACTCTTTTGAGTACTTTTAATGAAGGGCACTGGTAATCCAGCTAGTTTATGTCAGCCGGATTGCCATTATCTGATTGGCTTGGCTCACTACACTTTGATAGCCCTCCTTTCAGTAATACCTCCAGACCATATCTTCATAATATATCATCACCTCTTAAAAAGTTATTCTGTGTGCATTATCATAGCTAAACCAAGGAGGGTCTCCACTAAAGTACCTAATGAATTATGAGTCTCTAGGTCCCTTTCAGCTAGACTTGTAAATGAGAGCAAACACCTTGTGGTGCAAGATGGTACAGCTTTGCAGAATTCACTGAGGGACCAGTGCAGGAAATCAGAGCTCCACATAACGCTCCTCATACTTGCTGCTGATCTCACAGGATTGCAGGTTGTGTAACATCTCTGGAGAATAGCAAACATTCCCCTGTATTTCCAATAGTGGAAACTAGGTGGGAATTAAAAAGTATAAAACAAGATATTCAGCACAATTAGTTCGCATTGGTCTAGGCTTTTTTTTCCACACTACCTTTCTAACAAAGAAAAAATAGTATTGAGACTCAAGGTAGTCGATGCTATGCCTCATGAGACAATCTGAAGAACTAACTGGAAATAACAGACTGCTGCAGAAACCTGATCTTGCAAGAAATCTCTTGTGAAATTTTGAAGAAGCAAACAACCATGTAGAGACCATTTTTTTCCCAGCCTAATGCCTGTCTGACTTTGTTTCTGTTCTGAAAACAGATGGATGGGGTAGCATTCTGCTGATCGTCTTCTGTTGTACCGTCAGGAACCTGGTGGGTTTCGTTAGCTGACTGCAAGCATGCTCTGTCTGATGGGTGGTTTGGTAAAGGAAGGCTCTACAGAAAAATCAGAAAGCTTTCCTGGAATACCCAGTTCTGCCTTCCCTGCTATGAGTTTTGGAGGGCCATAGGACATCTATTCCTCTGTGGTTGGCCAGGGACAGGTTGTCAATGAAATTCTGAAATGGACAGTCAGCATCAGCTTCATACACGTGAGATTTGCGTTTGCACAAGCTAAGAAAATCTTTTGAGATTAAAATATGTAAATGAATAGATATACCCATCAGCTTTTTGACTAGATAATATAACATTGTTAGGATAGGAGCTGCAAGGCACTGAAAGGGCTTCAGTGTAGTGGTTCAGAGCCAAACTAAAATGAAACGTTTCATTTCAGCATTGAGGAGCAATGCAGATGACTGTACTCCTTGCATGAGCACATTAGATGGCAGTAATGGGCAGGCCGTTTGTCAGAGCCTCAGAGGAAACTTCATCCAGCTTGCTTACTGAAGTGTATGGCAGTCTGATTTGCATGGATAAAAATGGAGCTGTTCTGAAGGAAAACACATTTCCATATAAACTCGGGATTGCAAAAGAGTGCTTTTTCACGAGTAAAATGCCAACTCAAGGTGGTAGAGCAATTGTATTAGACCCTGTAGTGAAGATAGGGGTTGAACATATCTCACTGCTGTCCAGACAATAAAAGGAGAACTTTTTTTTTTTACTCTTGAATGAAAAGCTGACGGGAGGAGGGTTTGGCACACAAATTGTTTTGGTTGTGTGTTTATTTTTGATAAAGGAGCTTGATAGCTCTTAAACCATAGCCTTGAATTACAAAACTTATTATAGTAGAGAAATAGTGCTGTTTTAATAGGGATACCTTCTTTTGTAGAGTAAGAAGAGCTTTTGTAAAAATATTTTCTAAAAAATTTCAATCTCCATCTCTTGTTGAATGTATTTTTTCATCTTTATGTACCTTCAATATTTTCTTTATTCAAAGAAAGTTGAGAACATTCAGTTTTTATCATTTTATCAGTATGGAGAAAAAAAATACTTTAAGATCAGCCAGTTTTTCCCTGATAATCTCAGTTGGTTAAATACTGTATTTGGGCTGGAAGGAAATTGCTGGCTCTCAGTCATGTAAGATGCTAAGATAGTATAAAATAGTGTCAACACATTTGTTACACGCTTCCCTTTATCTGGAAGATGAAATTGTAAGGCAGTGACCTCTGTTGGAGGAGTTACAGCACTGCAGAAGACTTCCTGAGATTTAAAACTTCTAAGGAGAAAGTGAAGTGTAAATTGCGTTTGGGTATAAATATGTCTAGAGAAAGCCTTTTGTCTCCTAAAAGCTATGATTTTTTATTATTATTATTTTATTTTTTTTACTTACAGGCTTGCTCTTGGCATAGTTGCAGAGTTACTCAAGGGTAAATCAGAGTGGACTTCTCACAGCCTCATCTCTCCCCTTTCCAATACAAATTCTGTTTTAAAAATCAGAATAATCCTTCCAGACAAACTAGGTCTTGCTGTGAACTTGTCTGGCACTCCATAATGACATGAACTATGATAAACTAAGCCGTTCACTGTCAGCTGTGCCACTAAAATATTCCCAAATTAACAAGACTTCAACGCTGCCACTTCTAGAGGAACTGTGGAGTCTTCAGAGCCTTTCCCTAGATTTCCTCTAAATGGAAAAATGGTCTGAATAAACACGGAGCTGCCTGTATTTTACAATTCTGGTTTGAAGGAATGTGAGCCTTTTTCACTAGGCTGTTTTCCCTGGCAGGGCTCCGTTTTCCTGATATGGCAGGTTTTGAACTCACTGTTGTTCAGAAAGGAGCCTTTATTGATGATGTGTGATCTTAAAAAAAAAAGTAACTTCAGTTTCAGCAAAGGTAGTTCATTATATCAAAGGCAGTTTAGCCAAAAGAACTGGTATCAGAGGAAGCTCTAAATAACCTTTAAGTAGTACTTTTATTAGGCTAGCCTGAATATTTCTTTTTCTATAGAGAAACATTTTCTTGTACTTTTTTTTTTTTTGCTTTATTTGAGTAAGATAGGAAATTCAGTGGCTTTTTATCCCCTTTTTTAATTGTTCACGGGAATAAAATCAAAAATGATTTGTAACTAGTGGTGTGTGGAAGAATAACCGCTAGATGTCAGTAGTGGAAAGCAGTGTGTGGGCCTTTGCATAGGTTTAGACTGAAGTACGCTGTAAAAGTGTGTGTAAAATGGTGAAATCCTCCCTTTGCTAGAACAAATTGGTTAGTGGTGAATGAAATAGCACATTTTATGTGGAATTGGTGACTGGAGTGGCAATTCCTATATGCATTTGATTCAGCATTTAGATTCAGATTACAGCATCTGGACTGACACCTTCAACATTAATAACTTTATTATAGCTCTGATGGGTCTTGAATATGAGAGCAGCTCATCCAAAATCTAACCCATTTCAAGCTCATAGCACCAGCTTCTCCCTCCTAAATCTACAGTTAACAGTTCTCATGTTCTGGTCTTTTCCAGATTGAGTGATAATGAATATTTAATAATTATTTCTTGTCTGGGCAATGTGTTTTGTTACTTTGGGACTTCGTTTAATGTCAGGTGTTTAATTACTTTAAGCACCACGATAACAACAGCAGTGGGGATTAGAATGTCAGAGGGGTATCTGTGCTTCTCGGGCACTTCTCAGGAGATAAAAAAAAATGTGCATTAGATTAAGAAAAACGCGTTTGGATCCAAGGAAAATATTAAGACTTCTTAAGAAGGTTTAAAAAGGATTCCTACAATGTAGTTCACAAGCCCTCGCTGGCTTTTTAGGATTGAGGGCAGCTGTATTCTCACTGACTGAGGAGCTGAACTGCTTCATTGGGGCAGAAAACGACACTCAGCCCGATGGGCTGTCCGCTTTGTGAGCTCGTGTGTTGCTGAGGGCTCCCTTTGATTCTGCTAATGCAGGCAGCCACTTGTGCACTGGCTTTTTTTTCCTGTTGGTGGCCAGATACTGGAGGCAGGCAATGTTCAGTAAGCCTTGAGACAATTGCTGGGCTGATAGGATTATCATTCGGAGGAACAATACAGGGAGACATTCAGCTGGGCTTCTGGTAGTGGTAGAGCTCAGATTATAACTTGAAGCACTTTGTGTCATACTATAACGTTAATACTATTTTTTTTTCACTTTGAATTGTACCAAAATCTCCCTGGATGAGAGGTTTGTAGCACACATCCCTGACCAGCTGAAAATTTTAAACTCAATCCCCAAAAGAAAGTGTGCGCTTTGTGTGTGTGCTTGCATACGCACCTCCAAACTCCAGAGCATGGATACAGGCTTCTCATTGAGCAGAGATTTTGTGCTCTGGATGTTCCTGTTCAGTCCTAAGCTTTGTTAAAAGGAGTCAGGGAATAGCGTATGGTTTTCTGAAAGGTCAGCTGGCATTTTCTAGAGGCAGGTGTTCTTTGGTAGTGACAACCGTGGGTTTTTACATTTATTTAACTTGGTATTAGTTTGGAAGCGTTCTATTCTGCCAGCAGAACAAAGCAAAATTCAAACTGTGACGTGAGCATCCTCCTGGTGTTTTGCCTTTTACAAAGAGTTAAGTTTTCAGCTGCTCCCCAGTTGAAAACAATCCTTGTTAACGTACAGTTTTTCTTTCAGGTGAGAGAGGGGGAAATGTCTTCGGTGCTCGCCTGAATTTAGTTGCATCGTGTATTTCTATTAAACTTCCCCTGGGCTTAGCTTAGAAAAAAAGCACTGCAATGTGTCAGGGATGTTTTCAGCATGAAGGGCATGCGTGCAAGACTTGTTTTGAAAATATGCCTTCGCTTTCCGCTTGTCTGATCATGGCACTGCCCTCAACATCATACAACCCCATAAGGCTGTAATGGGCCAAATCACTGTAATGAGATGTGGCATCCCGTATGTCTTATTCTGCGCAAGTAGGTCAAGTTTAAAGCCTGTTCCTGGCTAGGGCTTCGATTTCCCACAACCTGCTCCACGTGGCTCAAGCGTTGTGCTGGCGCTCAGAGCGTGCCAGGAGGGATTCTGGGCAGCTTCACAGGGACGGGAGGCTTTTGGACACAGATGAGCAGCGTGCTTTTTTTTTTTCCCTACTTTGATTTTGTGATGATGGATTCGTGGCAACAGAAAACTTCAATAGTGTAAGATGTGTATTTACTGCATCTTACACTGTCTGTTTTCCTAATGAGTTACCTTTGGGCACTGTACAATAAAATCTTAATGATGAAGACCCCTCAGAGGAAAGTTTGGTTTAAAAGCATGCTTTTTTCTGAATGAGAATACCCAATAAAATGTGTTGGAGCTTGATCTGAAGCTGTGGAAGAGCAAAGAGGTAGTGAGCTAAACTGTACTTAGGACTGGGCTTGTGAATGTTTTGATTTTGTGACTGCAAGGTGCAAAATCCCTCTTGATAAGGGTAACCCCAGTTTGGCTTTTGTTCGAGTTGCAGCTGAATGTGATGGTGGGTCAGAAGGGGGCACCACCCACAGAAGTCACCTCCAGTTCTGAGTCAGCTCTGGGACGAAGACAAACTGCAGGGTAGGAAATGCAGTCAGTAGTAGTGCTTGCATTGGCTTTGATCTTTCTATAGGCTTAAATCTTTCTTGAATCAGAGCTGACTGATGTGGCAACGTGCTCAAGAAGGCCACAGTTCATACTGGAAGATCTGCTTGAGTAGATACAAGGTCAGGGCCGGGCAACTGGAACCATATCTGACTTTCTAAAAACAGTAGTTGTACTTACTTGAGCTGAAGACGTGGGCTTTCAAGGAAATTGGAAGAGTGCTTGGTAAATCCATTCTAAATTGGTTCGTGTCACTGTGGTATTAATTTACCAAGATAAGATATAATCCTGAACAAAACAAGACTCTACTAAATCTGGATCTGTCAGGAGCCTGAGGCATCTCTGAGCTGCATTGCTGTACCCTGGGGTTGATTCAGGTGGGCTGCTGACACCACAGCCTCACAGAATGGTCACTTTTAATTTTGCCTCTATAGGTTCCACGTGTGTATGTGCAACAGGTCAGCTCTGCTGCTCAGCTATACCTTTTGAAGCAAAATAATGTACAGAAGCGAAGAGTCATCTAACCTGAGCCATTGCATGTTGATCCACAGCTTCTTCCATGAATCTGGGGGGCTCCACACTGTGACAGTGTGCCACTGTCTCACTTCTAGGCCATTTCAGAGCTCAAGAAACTAATGCTTAGCCTCACAGCAAGAGTCAGTTTCTATCTCTTGAATCTTGCATTCACTCCTTGCTTCAAGGAGTGCAAAAAGGGGAGAGAAATCGTCCTCCCAAGAAATGTTAAATCCATTATATCACCTCAACTTTGGTCTAAATTGGGCTTTTTTATTTCTCTCAGTTCCTTGAGGTCTAGCTTTTTAGATTACAACTTAAAGGAATCGTCATTTCTGCAGTTCTTCAAGCACACCAAGTCCTGTGATGTTTAGGAATACTTGAGAGTCTTGAGTAATTTAGAACTCACCTTGGTAAGTATCAGAAATGATACTGCATTTGTCCAGCTTCTGCCGGATTTCCACTCACTCCATACAAACTGAACATGTGGCAGCTACTTGGCTGTGAAGAAAGCAAATGTGATGGTGTCTTTTGCATGGAACTGTGATATGGCTAAAGTGTATCTAGATTGTTTCAGTGTGCTCAACGCACAAGGGAGAAGGGGTCTGTTGAGAGCTTTATTACAAAGAAGTGTACCTGCAGCTCTGTGTTTGTGTAAATTTGAATGCATTCCTACATCACCTGTTGTCTTGTTGCTGCCATGGTTGAACTAATTCATTCTCGCCTTCAGTTCCTCTCCTTTTCTGGGAGAGGTTGTTCACCGACCTGCTGTCAGTAGGTCAGTTGCATTTTCTGCTGAAGTCTCTTTTGTGCCTAGTGTTCCAGGGTAGTGTCCAACCTTATGTTGGGCTTTGCTGTTGGTTAATCTCACTCCCAGAAAAGAAACTGTGTGTGAGTATAAACTAACTTATTTCTGGGGGGTAGACTTGTGTGGAGCCAGGAGTTGGACTCAGTGATCCTTGTGGGTCCCTTCCAACTCGGGATATTCCATGGCTCTAACTTTTTTGGGAGATAAAGGTCAGAATGAAGCTGTTCGTATTGCAAATCTGAGTCCTCAGCCCCCTATTTACCCCCCATTTTAGGAAGTGGTAGGGAATCAATGAAACGATCTGTTCTGCCGTGGCTACATGCTCTGCTGCAACCTCACCTTCGAAGTATTTCGGCTCTACAAGCTTGCCCCTAATCTGACCTTCAGAAGTGACGTTATACAATATTTACACCACGTGCATGACCCTGTAAGCTGTTAGGAGGCCACTTGATATCAAACTTACGTGGGAGAATTCAAATGAGGCATTGAAAATATTTTTGTGGAGGAGGAGATAGTGCAGCTGAAGAGCTGAAGCATGTCAGTAACTGGTAATTTTAGGCATAAAGTTCTCTTTAATCTCTTAACACCATTCACTTTTGTGTGTTAGCTACTCTTCTGTGAACTGGAATTGCAACACTTACGGCACCGTTTTGTGATTGAAGTTTGGCTCTTAAAGCTGAACCTGCAGAGTTGGTTGTCATCAGGCAGCTTGTACTTCTGCCTTTGATTGCTGTCATTGAGAGCGTTTCAGAATGTCTCCATTTCAGCGTTTTCTAGGCTGTGAATGTCCTCGTTGAGGGAGGGGACCAAGTAATTCTTTCAATCCTGTGTTGCAGAATACTCCTGTGAGATGAAGAGTAATAACCTGCTTTCTGCTGTTGCTTCTTTACACAGTATTGTTGGCACATGTGTGAGCTGCTCAGTAAGCTATGGAACAGAAAGCTGTAGGAAAGCTGTCTATTTGGAGAAACATTTGTTTAGATGGATTTTTATTTTTTTTTTTTTGAAAATGAGAGTTGAATCTGGACATCCTAATCTAAATCTTCCACACATAATGGCTAGGAGGTCTGATTGGACTTCTGATTTCAGTTCACATGCTGAGGAAGCAGGACTTGTGTTTTCAGGTGATTCAAGGGAGAAGCTGAACATGCAGAAAAAACAAGCACACACATAATGACTGGATCTTATGAGCAGAATCCACTGTGGTCAAAGAAACTTTTCTAAAAATCTGGATTTTTACCCATTTGTTTGTTCTGCAGAAATTGTTAGACTAATGTTACTGATTTGGCCCTGAGTAAGTGTAAAAAAAGCCTGGGATTAATTCACTGCGGATTCCCCAGCTGTTGATGATTGTATGAGATATTGTTGAATCTTGTGGATCCTGAAAAGCAAATAACTTAGTGCTGGCTGGCTCCTTCTCACACACCAGTTGCATTTGCTTTTGGAACTCAATAAATCTGGCAGCGCAGGATGTAAAGACTTAGTTTGCCAAACAGTTTGTGTAGGGTTCACACTGCTTCAGTTTTCTTAATTCCTCATAAACTCACAATTCTTACTGCCATGCTGCTTCTTTCATCCAAGTACATCAACCTTAAAGCAGAAGACAAACAAGCAGACACTGGTAGATCAGCAGAGTTAGACTAACTGTACACTTGATTTTAGATCTGATGGTTGAGACCAACGTTAGACTGATAACTTTATTTTTAAAAGATTTGAAATATATATTCAGGTAGTATCTTTAGCTTGTCTTGCAGCAGTACCCCACTGAACTGATATTTCAGGGCTGTAGTTCTTGAAGTGTTTTTAGCCTCTGTAAGTCTCTAAGACACTGGAAGGTCATTGAAAAGGCTGCCTCTTTGTGAAATGCTATTTTTGTAGCCCTACTGAAGGTATTGATTTCAGAAACTAACAGTAAAGTTTGAAACTTATGTGAATTTGTCTGCCCTAGATTAATAACTTTTAATTTTTCTTCCACTTTTCATTTCTTTTTAGCTGGGATGTGACAGCAAACATAAGAAGAGCTGTGGAAACTTGATTATCTCCTGGTTTTGGAAAAGACTAACTTTTACCTGATTTTATTGGGGGGAACGCTGTCCATTGGCCACAGATTACTGCTGAGAGTTTTGTTTTGCATTATGGAGAGAGAGTCAAAATCAGGCTTGTAGCAGCACCAGTCCTTTGGAGGCTACTCTTTTCGTAAGAAATAATTGCTTTGTGGGTTGTAGCAGCTATGCAAAGCAATTGCTCAGTCATCATAGGTAACAATTCTTTAATTCTATCAAACTCCAACAAAAAGAGCCAGTAGATCAGAACTTCGTTTTTGCCAAAGCTATTACTTTTCATTTTTTCCACTGATCGAGGAGAAGAAGGGGAGAAGAGAAGCACTGTCCAGTGCACACTTGCTGCTTCCCACCACCAGGTGATGAATCTGCAGCATGCAGAGCTGGATGAGAGCCCTGCTCCAGCTGCCCCCAGGCGTGTCATTAACACAGGAGTCGGTTGTTGGAACTAAATTATTTTGCCATTTTTATTTTTAGGTTTGCTGGCATGGGTAATCTCATTAAGGTGCTAACCAGGGACATAGACCACAATGCAGCACATTTTTTCTTGGATTTTGAAAGTAAGTCTCTCAGCCCTTCACAGCTGGTGCATTTAAAAGGGTAACGGTAGGGTTGCTTATACCTGCTGGAATGAAGGCCAGGGGACTCAGTTGCAAATCTGCAAATTGAAAAAGGGTTGCATGTGGTTTGTTTTTGTGTTTTTGTTTTTTTTTTATATATTATTATTTTTCAGTAGTAGCCAAGCCACCATCATGCTGCTGTGTAAATTTTCTTTTCGTGTGCTTAGTCATTCTGGGTCTCTGTGGTCAGTGATGTCCGTCCATCTGCCTGCAAATTGAGTGATCATAAAATGAAAAATTCTGTCAGTATGCCATGGTAATCTGTGCTGAGCAGTTGTTCTCTGTAATCCTATCTTACATATGAGTGAGTACGAAATCATTCTTGATTCTGGTTTGTTCATTCACAGTGCAGTTAATGTGTATTTTGACACCCAGAAGTCCAAAGTGGAGTCGTCTGAGCTGCTCAAATGTTTTAGGCACCTCATGTCAGAGATCTGGGGCATACCTCTGATAGCATTTTCTGCACACTGAAATGATGTATCCTGATTCAGCTTTCTCTAATGGCTTTCTGACAAAATTATAAGGGCTGCCAAAATGAAAGCTCTTCCCTTCTGTTGTCCCATCAGGTAAAAATCTGTAGCATGGCTACCATGACAATGCTTGCCAATATGGTACTTGGCCCTCAATCCGTGGCACTCCTGCTCAGGACACTGGTGCTAGGGTGTACCAGGACAGAATTAGTCACCTTCAGCTGGAGTCGTGCCCCTTTCTCCAAGGGGAGACAGAAGATGGTGGTGACACATGTCACTTGTGACAGGGAAGCTGCGTTGCATCTCTGGGACCACCAGCTGTACGGCCCCGAGGTGGGGTCTCCCTCCACCTGGAGCCTGGAGGATGGGTTCATGCCTGATGGATGCCTTTGGTTGTCTTCCCCCACCGCTTCATTCGACTACATTTGGGCTGTTCCTTCTTATAAAGGAATATTTTTTTTTCTCTCATTCTTGTCTTGGCAGGTACCTTAACATGGGGAACCTTCTTAAAGTTTTGACATGCACAGACCTTGAGCAGGGGCCAAATTTTTTCCTTGATTTTGAAAGTGAGAAGATGATTTTATATACCTATTACTCTTTGCCTGCAGTAGACTGCATTTGTCATGTACTAAATGTATGTTTTCACTTTGCCATCTTCCTAACAGCTTTGCATGCCCGAGCTATGAATAATTGTTCAGCGAGCTTTTGATGAAAGCGATGATCTGTTTTAAAATATCCTGAGTTTCTGAAATGTAAATTCCTTGTTTCAGGGAAGCCTTTCAAATTGCATTTTGACCTCTGGAATCTGACATGGTTCCCATTTTAAAAACAAAAATGCTGTTTGTTTTTAATCAGAACTTGTAAAATATTTTTTTAAAGAATTGGAATTATTTGAAGAGCTACTGAAATTACAAGGAGATACGTGCATCTTAAAGGGAAGATGAAATATTAAACCTAATTATTTTTTGTGCACTTCCAGTGTGCCTGCAGGTGCAGAACAACGCTGCGTGTGCTGACTGGCTCACAACAGCTATTCATAGCTCTTCACACACCACGTTACAGGTGTGTATGTGAACCTTCTGTGATTTGGCTCTGGGATTCGACAATTAACCTCATCCCTCCTTAAAGAGGAAGCTCAATGCGTAGAGATGAAATTGCTTTCGAAAAGAAGAGACGTGTTGCTTTTTCGATCAGGGCCAAGCTTTCTGGAAGGTTCACATACTGTTGATATTTCTGCTTTTTAGTTCTTGTTGCATGCTATAACATAGCCTAAGAATGGCAGGTAAGTGTCGTTGGCTGCTGCTCTGCATGTTGAATCACTTGGCTTTGGGATACGCTATTGCTTTACCCCAGCTGCGCATCAGCAAGCGTAAAATAAGAAAACTAATCTTCAATGCATTTTGACCATGTAATAAAATACAATGGGATACCATAACAAAAAAAAAAAAAGTATTGTGATATGGATAATATGAGATTTATTATCTTTGTTCCTTCCTCTAAATTATTTTTCAGTTGTTTGGTGAAACAGTGGCAGTTGGTTACATTAGTTGTAACGGAAAAGGGAATGCTTGGAGAAACATGTTTTTGCTTTAATGCTGTTGGAACTTGTAACGTTTCTAAACCCTTGTCTTGTACTGTTGATTTTATCATTTGTCTGTTCTGAACATTTTGTTTACGGGAAGATGGTAGCCATACCGATTGGCCATAAAAGGAAGATAATCCAGGGTCATGTTCAAGAACTGGCAAATAAAAGTGTTGGTTAAAAACAGTTCAAGTCTTACATATTCTCAGAGTAGGTGCAATTTAGTGAAGTAGGGAGAAATGATGCAGGGGAAATTTGCAGCTCCAGCTTCATCTGCAAATACTAACCATTATATAGGACTAAATTACTTCAAATTAGATGGATGCAAGGGGCATAATTCTAAAAATCAATTACAACGATAATTGCTGCTAATTTACTTTAAAAGTCAGTTTTTTATCCATCAGGGTTTGTTTTTTTTAAGTGCATGTTTTGAGCATGAACAAGATTTGGCATGAGAGTAAGCAGGTTGCTGACATGAAATGTTTACATTCGCAGTCAAATGAAATGACTTGTATTATGGCTGAGTTGTTAGACTGTTCTTTATTCGTTTTGGACTCTGCACTGTGTGTGTTTCTGCTGCTATACTGTGTATCTGCGCTTCTTTCTCCTCTGTTTCAGATAGCTTGCCTTGACAGAAACTTGGCTCTGACACAGTCAAGATCTTTCTTCAAGACTTGGCACTTAATCTCGTGATACTTAAGTTTATGTTTTTATGGGGATGAGCAAGTAAGCTCTGTATTAAAACTAAATTTGCCAATGCTATGTTATGCCTGGCCCAATAATACACAGGTTTAGGTATTTTGTTTTTCAATCCAGGTATGAATTGGCTAGTTAAATGTTTCTTGACACAGTACCATAGAGACAAAAATCAAATGTCCATAAAGCTTTGTAGGGATACAGATGCTGAATTTGGAAATGCTTTAGACAGGTTTATGAGACTTACAGATACTTAGCTGGGTGATAGATTCCAGTTATTTCTGTGACTTAAAATACACGCAAAAAATATTTAATTAAATGATATAATGGGCTTTACCCTGCCTTAACATGGGTTAAGCTCATATTTTCTTTGGTCATCCACCTCAGTTACTTCGAACAAATAATCGTCTCAAATATTCTCCTAATGTCTCTGCAGTGCTGCTTGGACGTGAGCAGAGCAAAGTGCCCAGCTTCGGGAAGATAATGTTATAAATTTAAACCAGCGACCTGCAACACTGGAAACTTAGAGCTCAACTTTTATGTTGGTGTCACCACTGTCACAGTGCAAATCCTTTCCAAATTTCCTGATTTGAATAGTAGCTAAAGCGCAGAGTACTCTTGCTTGCAGACAGTGATCTCAAGCTAGCACTGAATGTGTTCTGCATTACCTCCAAAGAACTTGGCTGGGTTTCAGAAAAGCCACAAAGATAACATTCTCTGGAGTAATGATGATAGAGATGCATAGATCATTTCATCTTCAGCAGTCTGGGATTTTTCTCCCCCCTACTGGTGGCTTTTGTCCCAGCCAATTTTAGATGACTTCTTTCCTGGGAAAAATACCAGTTTAAATAGCATTTGCTGTGCGGCATAAAATTTTAACCCTGATTTTATGTCCCTTCACTAGTCTTTAGGATAGCTAGATATGTTTTTTAAATAATCACTAGATATGTGTGTTTCCAGCGTGCAATATGTTGTCATACTTTCATAGCTTTTTGTTCACATAACAGCATCTGTGTTCTTTCAGGTCTACTCTTTTTTGTTTTTGTTATCATGTGAGCATTCTCAACCCTCAATGTATATTGCATTTAGTGCAGAAATGGTTTGATTAGATCTAAAAATCATTTAAAGAACTCCCCTTTTGCTTGAAGGACCTCAGTCTTTATTTATTTATTTTAATACTGGATTAGAAGTAGAAAGCTGTCATGAATGAGCAGGGGCTGGCTCCCTTGGCAGCTATATCAAACCTGCCAATTTATTCTTCTCATGGACAGTATTGCTAGGGAAAAGCCAAACCTTGTCCTGAAGTTGTAACAGGACCTTAGTTGTGTAAGGGGAAAGAGGGAATCCCCGAAATTTCTTTCCTCATGCTGCTGTTTGGATACCTGGCATTGCTGGCTGCTCTTCCTCAATTGCCAAACTGAATTCCAGCTTGCTTTCCTGCTCCGTGCCCTAGGTGGTGAGGGAAACGAGTTCAAGTCCAAATGAAAGTCCTAGAGCTGAAGTTCTCAGACACATACTGGTATCTGGGAATGCTACCTCTGTTTATTTGAGCTTCCAGCAGTGCTTGGTAAGACAAACCTTTCCCTCTGCACCTTTCCCTCTGCCTACCTTGGGCTTCTCAGGATGCAGCACGCCAGGGAGCAAAGACGTCAATTGCTCTGAGCCAGCCTGCTCTCCAGTTTGAAGTTTTTCTACATTGTCTCACTTTAACCCATCTTAATCCATTCTAAATTATTTTACATTCACTTCACAATCCCTTTAGGTTTACTTTTTAAATTTGAGATGTTTTCTCTATAAAAATGTAACGCTTCATTGCACGTCTAGGCAAGGAGGAATTGCAGATGGGTGAGGAACTTAGCTGGGACAAAGCAAGCTGTAGGTTTTGTCTGTCGAAGGTGCACCAAAATAAAATACATACCAAAAGAAATAATCCAGTGCCTACTGGACTTTAAAATGGGTATATTTAGAAGTTTGCTGTAATAACAACAACAACCCCCACCACCACGACAAATTAACCTAAAACAATGGCTTATGCTTTCCAGGAACATTTTAGGCAACTAAAATACAGCTGGTGGACTGTATGTATTTACTGTATGTAAATCTTCATCTCCACAACTGGCGTGGAGATGAAGATTTTCATGACCACGTGAAAATCATCTCCCAGATCCAAATCGTTTCTGAACGTGGAAGGTCACAGTACCACATCTGTGCTGCTTGTCTGGGGGTTTTGAAATGAGGAGTTGCTCTCGTAGGCCCTTCTGCTGGGCAGACCCCCCGACCCCAGTGTTGGAAAACAAACTGTCCTTAGAAGAGAGGGTGAAGAAATAGTACGATGAAAAATTAAACAGGCAGGAGGGGTGCTCAGCGTGAGACAATCCAAGTGGCAAGTCTTGATTGCATTATTTAACAGCACAATCTGGAACGCTACGGAGCTTCACGTCTTAGTCTGTATTTCACTATAGCATTTCATGTCTGCGCATGAACCGCTGCCAGTCAACTGGTGCTTACCTGTCTGCTCTTTTTCCCTCATTTTTTTTTGTCTTCATTTCTTACAGCAGTCTTCAGCAGCTTTCAAAATTACAAATGACCTTTGTGATGATCTGAAACGCATTGGCCACTTTTACTCGATGCCTAATCGATGTGGTGCTCTTAGACATTTTATTTCTTTAAAGGAGTGACCTGTTCTATTTCATCCACGATAATTCTTGGTGGTTATCAAAATAGCACAGGAAAATTGTTGCAGAGTCTGTATAAGCATATTTACTAATAATGCCTCCTTTAATTTTCTCTGCAATGAACCATAAAAATAAGTATTATGCACAAATTACAGCAAAATCCAGACAAGCAATGCATGTGAAACTTTTGTTTTCTCCCAATGCAAACTCTGCTTTATAATGTCTTTTTCTAGTGTGTAACACTGCAATATTGTGATTTTTCCATTTAAATGTCCCTAACTTCCATCATCATTAGTGGGAGTTGTGCATGTGGGTCATGGAAAAAGCACTTCCATTGAAAAAAGATATTTTCCAGTCTCTTTAAACAGCACAAGATTATGAGGATATATTGTCCGTAGATAGCTTTTGTTTATCCCTGTAAAAAAAAAAAAAAAAAAAAGGATTTATTGTTAATTCCCTGACTTCCAACATTGGATATCCTGAATTAAAGTACCCTAATATTTATTTATTTAGTATCATATTTTTCCTATTTAAACAGATGAGAATCTCTTTTGTAATGAGTGACACTAACAGTAATTTTTTTTATATCAGTTTAAGAGGAACTAACCTTATAGCTTCCATCAGAAATTTAAAAGAAAAATTGATCTTGTGTCAGGTAAGCCAGGTCTCAGAGATTTGTACCAAGAGATTTTGTTAAAATGTTAGAGCCTTGGTTTTCTCAAAACTTACTTCCTATTGAATGACGTTTCTTTAAACATGTGTAACTTTCTGAAATGATCAAATATGCTTTTGGAAAGTTTTTAGTTCGTTATTGAAAAAAAAAAAAAGAGACAACATATATCCTTAAATGAAAAGGATTTTTTTAATAAAAAAAAAAAGGAACACGTTTACATTAGATCTTTTTGTTCTCAAGTCTAGTTTTGCAATTAGTGCAATAGAGAATGTTTTGTGAATTAAATCGATTAAAAAGTAAAAGATACAGCTGCTTTCCAACCCGTCACAGAGGAGGCAGGAAAATAACCTGATGCAGTGTTTCCAGATAACAGTAGAAATTGAATGCCTCCTGCTAAGGTTAGTATATGTGCAGTGAACGTGTCTTTTGAGTACTTAACCAAGTCCTATCCACTGAGTTTGTAGTGCAGGTGAGGGTTTGCCCAACGTGAGGATTGGTTACCTTGATATAAAGGCAACCTGCCAGGATTTCTTTTCCTAACCTAATTGTAAATAAGTCAGAATAGATTCCAGGTAGATTTTGGGGATGCTAAATTAATGTAAAAGACCACTACAGTAAATGCAATTGCTCTTGGAGTTCCTCATACATTGTTATAGCTCTTCAGAGAACAAAAATACTTAATGAGTTGATACATGAAGAAATTGTCCCGTAGCTGATGGTTTACCTTTTGAATTCCATGATGTTGTTACATATATATGTATGTAATATGTTCTACTGTTTAGATGCCCAACCTACAGAATCTGAAAAGGAAATTTATAATCAGGTGAATGTAGTGTTAAAGGATGCAGAAGGAATACTGGAAGACTTGCAGTCATATAGAGGAGCTGGCCATGAAATACGAGAGGTGAGCCAGAGCGTTACGATTGTGCACAGCCTGTGATTGTTCATTGATCCTAACAGTACCACTGGATGTAACTTTGCTTGCAGGAGCTGTCTTGGCAGAGCATGTTGTCTCTTAAAATTGCTGTCTTGAATTCCCTCTCTGGAATGTTCCTTTTTTAACAGCAAAATGGATGTCACTTTTTTTCAGTAATATTAATGCACTTGTGTAATAGTGAAAGATTCTCTTCACATGTTTTGTGGAATTGTTGCTGTTATTTTTTTATATTACCACATAAGCTCTTCTTGAGTTAGTGTCTGATTTGAGAAGATTATGGTATGACTACAAGACAATATTCAATAATGTCAACATCTTTTTGTGTGCTAATTGAAGAAGTCTGTGTGGGAATCCTAGCACACGAGACCTTTCCAATCCCTTTTAACTGGCTTTTATTTACTACAGTAGGTGTTTGGAATGGGAACAAAGTTTCTGTACACCATGTCACTGTTTTTCTTTTATCTTCAGTAGACAGTGGAATAAATGCTCCTAAAATGAGGAGGTACTTGCTATATCGTACTCAAAGAAATCCTAGCAGACAAAAGCCTGCTAATTTGACATAAATTTGATAACTTATAGCTATTCATCTTTCATAAGTAACATGATGTTTTTATTCCCTCTCTAAAGTCGTAAGTTAGGTTTAGGAAGGGTAATTGTGCCACACAAAACCCGCAGAAGGGGGAGTTGGTTCATTTATCCTTCAAGAAAGGAGCGTGTTCAAGGAGAGGCTGTAGGATCTGACACCAAAGCCTGCAGCTCCCTTGTGGAAAGGAGAGAGAGACATCTACCTGAGAGGAGGTAGACAAGGCCTGGAGGAAGCTTTTAGGGCCCAGAGAGGAGTGTGTTGAAACATGTAGCCCAGAGTTGACTGAAAACGTGACTTTTGGAATCACAGACTTGACTGTAAAGATTGAACAGGAGAGTTATGAGCACTTCTATTTGTTTTCTTAGTAATTTTCAAACTGCTAGTTTCTGTCTTAAATGTGGGGAGGTAGAATTTACAGTAAGCTTCTAAGCCAAAAGCCTTAAAGATAAGGTCTATGCATTTATGCTTTAAAGCTCTGGCATACTCCATGTCTTTAAGTTGCTGATTGTACCTGAATGTTGCTACTGTAATACTTAGCCTGAATTTCACAGTGAATATGTTGTGATTTTTCACAATTTTGGAAACTGGTGATAGATATTAACAGTACAAAGAGGCTTTGATCACTAAACTGTTTAGTTTGCAGATACCCCAATGAAGTTATTGATTTTAATTAACTAGATATATGTAAGTTTTCATACTCTGAGTAGCTTTATTTTTAACAATTTCATTATGATTTTTTGGTGTTTTTTCCTGGTGTCCTGGATACTTATTTTCAACAGAAATATTTAGATCCTTTTGGAACAGTCTTGGGTTAGTGCATGCACTTGTCTCTTTACCAAGAACTTCTCGGTAGAATTCTAAATAAATAGTTCTTCAAACAATCACCTTACAGAGAATTTTCAATAAAGTCTCAGATATCTTTAATTTAAGCATACTTTTTCTTTCTAATTTAAGGCAATACAGCATCCCAACGATGAGAAGCTGCAAGAGAAGGCATGGGGTGCAGTTGTTCCACTAGTAGGCAAACTAAAAAAATTCTATGAATTTTCTCAAAGACTAGGTAAGCTGAACTTGCTTTTTGTCTTCATTTGGTACACTTGACATATAGAGACATGGATCATATCTAGGTCAACCACTTGTTACTAGATAAAAGCTCTTACTGTATAGATTCCTTCCATGCACTGGATTGGATTTTATTATATATGTGTACCACCTTTTGCGTGTGAAAGCAAACATATTTTAGTGGATACCTGAGAGGAGAAAATGGGAGTATTGTTGCCATCTTCTTTCCCTACCCCTTTATTAACTCTGAGGAGCACTAACCAGCTGGTAGACTAAGACAATGAGTTTGAGTTTATCTTAAAAACAAACAAAATAATAGCTTCTGCTGGTAGGTATGTACCTTGAATTTCATGTTATCTTCTTGTAGAGTCTACAGTCTGCTAACAGACTGCTGAAATATATTTTGCATGTTGCAGATAAGGCTTGGACAAAACTTACTTTTAAAGTTTTAACTGCTGTCATAGTACTGATTAAACCTAGTCTTTATAGCAGTTTATAAGTAAATATGGTAACAGTGGCACATAAAAACAATTCATCAACCCTGCTTATTATTAATTGCCATGTGTCTTGGCAGATGGGTATTTTAAGTGTAGTGTGCAGATTTCAGTGAATACAGATACAAGGTGCAGGTGCAGATGTATATTGCAAAACATTCTTCTCTGATTTAAGAGGCGGGATTGCGAGGTCTGTTGGGAGCCCTGACAAGCACTCCATATTCACCAACACAACACCTGGAGCGAGAGCAGGCTCTTGCTAAGCAGTTTGCAGAAATTCTTCACTTCACACTCCGGTTTGATGAGCTTAAGGTAAGAACTTGACAGGATTTTGTAAGTGCAAATGTTCAGAAGAAGAACATAGTCTGCTTACTGAAGGAGTTTGTCTTGTGTTCTGTTCTAGAATAGATTGTGTATTAGATGCTCAAATACCTGCTATATACGGCTAGTTCACACAACCTATGGTTAGATTAAACTGGAACACAGAAGAAATATATTAGCTTTAGGCACTTGTTATATTTTGGTACATATTAATCATGTTTCTTAAGCTGAATTTGGCAGATCTCTTGCGATAATGCTGCCGCTGCTTCTTCTATATGCACATCCAATTGTTCAGGTATTTTGTTACTAATGTGCAAGGAACTAAGCTGAGATGATATTAATGTACTGGTCTAATTCAAGTCACATTTCCAGAACTTTTTCAACCTACTAATCTCAAACTCCTATTAGAAGACCAACTGCTTTTCATGTTCTCATTAGGTCTTGTTGTGAGAATCTCTGTTTGCAACATCACAGGACTTTACTTCAGAAGGCTGAATGTTTCTTGATCTCAGTATTAAGTTTTATGAAAACTTATCTTTATATCTTTCTTGAGATGTTTGGAACAACTTTTTTTTCTTCCATATCTATGTAGATGACAAACCCTGCTATACAGAACGACTTCAGCTACTATAGAAGAACTCTGAGCCGTATGAGGATTAACAATGTCCCAGTAGGTAACCCTTAGATGAGAAGAGATTTACCTTTATACTATCACCTATTTTTTTCCACATAAAGAACAACTGAACTCTTCTCTCCTTCTGTTTTATAGGCAGAAGGAGAAAATGAAGTAAATAATGAGTTGGCAAACAGAATGTCTTTATTTTACGCTGAAGCAACACCAATGTTGAAAACCTTAAGTGATGCTACAACAAAATTTGTGTCCGAGGTAAGAATATAAACTTATGGGTTGGATAGTGTACCTCAAAACCATGCAGGGACAGACATTGTTTTAGAAACACAAAACTTTTACCAGGCTTAATCTGTCATCCAGAAACGAAACTTGCTTTTTGGGTCCTCAAGAAACATGAAGCGTCTTTCTCAGATGCTGTAGGAATTAGGGTCCCTGTGAAGGTTTGTATTTAAAAAAAAAAAAAAAAAAAAAAAAGAAACACTTCTAGTGAAAGCTTTTCTCCAGGAGGAAGGTGAGGGAGGTAAGTGTGTCGCCTATGCTTTGGTGGTGGCTTGGATCAGAAACTAAAATTTTGAGGGAAGCAGCTTGATTTTTTTGTGTGCCCTTGAAATAGGGAAGGGGATTGCAATATTGCTTCCTTTTCTCCTTCCCAAAACACCTTTGTGCTTGACTATATAATGTTAAGTATGCTTACGTTACTGGGGAAGGAGAGAGGAGACAGAACTGAACAAGTATTCCAAGATTATAATCCATCCTTGTTTCTTCTTATCTAAATATCAATGATAGACTCTTGCCACTACAAGTATCGTGATTGGCTTCTGATAATTATACAATGAATTTTGTCCTAAATGGGAAGAATACACATCATTTAATAACTTGTTCATTCAACTTTACACTTGAAATGCCTTGAAAAATTCCATCTCATTTTACATTTCTTTGACTGAAATCTGAAACAATTTTAAGTCTTACTGTTCCAGCACATGCACAGAAATTACTACAGAAATTTCTGTATTACTTTTTCTGTAATACTTCTTAGATTTTTGTTTAAACTCACCAAAAGTCAATGGTGTGTGATAGTTCTACAAGCATGCAAAACCTATATAATAGGCTCCAGTAGTGTAGACTATGCTCTATGGGTTGCTAATTTTTAAAGTAATGTTTAAAAACAAAAATGCAACAGTACCTAACTTACCTTAGCTGTATTCATGTTTTTAATTGCTCTGTGTTTCTGTGCCAGCAGATTACTAATTTGATTTAGGTTTTGTAGTATAATCTTTCACAGTAATTAAATTGGAAACTGTTTATCTTTCTCTGCAGAATAAAAATTTACCAATAGAGAATACTACGGATTGTTTAAGCACCATGGCCAGTGTGTGCAGGGTCATGCTGGAAACCCCGTGAGTACAATAAGTGCTTGTATTGTGTATGAATTACATCCATTTTTTTTAAGACATAATGCATAAGAAAAAAAACATAATTTGGGTAATTAAGAATTGTTTTCTTTTTACCAACTTAGTTTCATGTCAAGGGTTACAACTAACTTGTTTCATTTTGCTGGCCATGTGAATCATGTCTACTTTTCAGAACATATTAATATTTTAAAATAGATTGGCTTTGAAAGCTAGACAACCTCTTGTTATTTTTTATAAAAGGCTCTCTCATATATAATTCAGGAAAATTTGAGCATGATTGCCTGGGGCCTTCTGGAAGAGAGGTTATGGGCAGTGCTTTGGATGGTACCTTCTTGGAAGTTGGACTGAGTAGTGACTAACAAAATTACTGTCCCTTTCTGGGGAATTCATGAGACAGGTTTAAGCATGAAGTCAGTCTATTGTCTGCTATAAATTGGAGAGGCTCTGGGAGTATGAACGGAAAGTCAAACTATGCTTTGTGTTTCTTCTGGGATCTAGTTTCCCATTGATAAAACTACTCAGAGGAGGTATGATGTCTTACTTTATTCAGACCAAATATCACAATAAATTTTGTTTTGAAGCCTATTAGAAGCTTCAAACACTTATATTAGTACCATGCCTAAGAATGATCTGACCCGTTCAAGAAAGTGGTTAAGCATTGTTCATTAGGCTTGCATTCCCCCACCCTCCTTTTCTGAGTCAGAATTTTGTGTTGCTTGTATATTAGGGGGTGGAGGGGAAATGGATAGGATGCACTCAAAGCAAAGTCAGTGTGTTCTGTTTTAATCTTTTTTTTTTTTTTTCCTGGGGGGGTGGGGGGAAGTGTGGAATATTGTAGCAGCAAGGCACTATTTTAAGTTTGAGAATCTTCAACTTCCAGTTAACACTTTCTAAGCAGTAATCTGACTTTTATAGTCATATTGTTGAAAGGAAAAAGGAGAATTCTCAAAACTGTATTTTTCTCTGAGGATATACGGCAGGATTTCTCTTTAATCTTTTTTAGGTCATTACTAGTAGCTATCTCTTGTCTTGTTTGATAGATAATGCTCTGTATTTTTCAATTGCAGTGAATATAGAAGCAGGTTTACAAACGAGGAAACAGTATCATTCTGTCTGAGGGTAATGGTGGGTGTCATCATACTCTATGACCATGTGCATCCGGTGGGTGCTTTTGCCAAAACTTCAAAAATTGATGTAAGTTTATTGTTACTGAATAATCTTTTGGATATTTAAGCTGCTGTAGGCTTCCTTTCTTCCCTCCAGGTTTTAGTAACAGATCACAGAATCACAGAGTGGTTTGGGTTGGAAGGGACCTTAAAGGTCATCCAATTCCAACCCCCTGCCATGGGCAGGGACAAATGGGCAGACATACCTTTCAGATTGATAGTAAAAGGATGGTGTTAACTGTCAGCAAAACATAAATGTAAGTAGTGAGAAATCCAAAACAGGCTTTCAGATACATATTGGTTATTGTCAAGTCATGAAAAATCCAACGGAGTTCAGGTAGCATCTTGAAATACTCTGAACAGTCATGTTGAAAGGTACAAATCAGAATGACTGAAAATAACATTAGCATCTGGTTTGTTCCTCACTCTCTTGTAAAATGCTAGCTTCGTTGTCCACTAGTCTTCAGGTCTAACTTCCTGCTTTTGTTTTATAGTAAAAGTCTGTGGAATGCATGCTGTTAACATATGCTGTTTAGTGGTTGTTTCAAATAGGCTATTCTCTGATTGTATTAGCTACAGATTTTGTCATTATTTCACTGGCTGAATGGCGTTCTTGATGGATCTGTTGTAAGGAACTGTAAACAATCTTTGCTTTTCTTAATATTGATACATCAGAGTGTGATATCAAAGTTGTGTTGTGTAAAGATAAAACAGATTTGAATTTAGCTGAGCTGTTCTGTTATAGGAAAATGTAATACTGAAAGCTTAATTCTTTTCCAATATCAAGAAAGCGTATCTGTGCTGCTGCAATTTCTAAATAAGTTTTTTTTTTTTTTTTACTGACAAACAATATAAATACTTTTGTAAACTTACAAGGTATTCATATTAAAATGTTTAATTTTTTTTTTAACTTCTAGATGAAAGGATGCATCAAAGTTCTTAAAGACCAGCCTCCTAACAGTGTAGAAGGTCTTCTAAATGCTCTCAGGTACTCTTTTATTTGAAATATTTTTCTGTGGATTTTCAGAAGTTGTTTGTTGTCTTTCCTTCAGCCATGAGGTATTCATTCAGTGTTACATGTAAAAAGTGAATGTGGTTATTTCAGACTTCTTTTCCAGTGTGGACACATGAAGAAACAGTGTTTAAAAAGCTAGGTTGCATGTTTGTTCATTCTACGATATCTTTCTGCATACTTCAACTGCATGCAGTATAAGAGTGAGTGTAGAGGTAAATGTGACAGAGTGCCTTTTGGTCAGCAGTGTTACTACCTTCAGGTATAAAGTACAATACATACTGGAAATTAACTGATCAGATCTACTGACTGAGCTTCCAAACATGCAAGTGAGCAGCTGCAGTAGGTGCACTGTGACTTCTGCCAGCTTCCTAAAGAAATGGCTGGATTGGTTTGTATTGGCTATATCCTCAGCTGTGTGTGATTTGACAGTGTCTTAAGTGTTTTATGTATTATTGGTAGAGTATAAGTAATACAATTTTTGTTTTGCTAATAGTTTGAGACATATAAGGCAGATATTTCCTAGGTACCTAGCAAAAACTTGTTCCTCTGTCACAAAGTATTTGTAGGGAGGTATTTCACAGAATCACAGAATGGATGAAGTTGGAAAGGACTTCAGAAAATCTAGTGCATCCCCTCTCGCGAGTAGGATCACCTAGAGCACATTGCGCAGGATGGCATGCAGGTTTTGAACATCTCCACAGAAGGAGACTTCACAACCTCCCCGGGCAACCTGTTCCAGTGCTCTGTCACCCTCCCAGTAAAAAAGCAGGAGAGTCAATGTCTCTGCTGTAGAATATACAAGACAAGAAGTCACCACATAAATTGGAGAGAGAAAGAATGAGTAATTCTGTATAGAACCATTGAAACTGCAAATTGGGTCACAACGCTGTATCTCTAGTCAGTAACCTGTTCTTCATGTTGGTGTCCAGCATCAGAGGTTTGGCAAGAAATGCTGAACCATGATGGGCAGGTGAAGGCTTTGTTCTTGTCCTTACTTGAAAAATTACCATATTTCATTGCTAATAGTTAACCAAAACTGGGTATGGTTATCCATGCATTCACTTAATTTGAAGTGTGGAAGCTTTAATTTGTCTTTCTCTTAGTTTTGTAGTGGGTAGTTTTGATTTTTCTTATCAGTAGTGAAACTCTCTTTAAATTTGTTTTTGTTTTTCCTTGCGTTAAGATGTGGTAAGAAGTGAAATGATGTGGTGACATAGGTGGTTTCACTTTGAAAGTTTTTTCAGATTATTAAAGAAAAAAATGGGTTTGGTTTGAGACTTGAGTGTTTCCGTACCTGTGTTGTTACTTATCTCTGAATCTCTTGTGATCAGTATAAACACGGGTTTCTAGGGAGAAAGCGCTATATTAAAACTTCCTTTCTGATTAGTAAAGTACACAGAAAGTGTAGTTCACATCTTCACTCCATTGTGTATTTTGTGTTTAGTAGTGTGAATTTTGTCATGCTGACATTTCGCCACACTAACTCAATTCATACTTTAAATATTTTAATGATATTAGTATTTCATGCATTTGACTCATTTGGGTAAGATATTTAAATTATATATATATATAGTTTTTTAAATCACATTTGGAATTATCAGGAAGAGATGCAGAGGTGAGTTGTGATGTGCATGCAAGGTGGAAACAAGTTCAAGATGTCATGAGAAATTAAGTCAGTCTGAGTCTTTGATTCTGGAGGAGTGTTGGAAGCTTTCTTGTTTTCTCAAGAGATAAATAAAGTGTCTTAAAAGTGATAAGGGTTTTGGAGGGAGATCAGCTGTTCAGAATTAATTTCATAGAAGTATTTTAATTGTGTTCAGCTTGTTGTGGGTAGACTTCTTGTGGGACTCTGCTATAGACCACCTGGCCAGGATGATGACACCCATGAATTATTCTTTAAGGAACTGAGAGAGACTTCTAGATCAGCTGCCCTTTTGCTTATGGGGGACTTCAACCTCCTAGATGTCAACTATGAATGTCACAAAGCTGGAGACTAACAGGCCCATGAGATTCTTGAAGCGCCTTGATGATAACTTCTTGGTACAGGTACTAAGAGAGCTGACTAGGAAAAGTGCTCTCCTAGACCTGTTGCTTGTAAATGGAGAGGGTCTTGTGGGTGAAGTGGTGGCGAGAGATGGCCACCTTGGCCGTAGTGACCATGAAGTAGTCGAATTTAAAATCTTTGGCAATAGAAAAAAAAACTGCCACCAAAACTTAAGCCCTCGACTGGGGGAGAGCAGAATTCAGACTAGTTAGTGAGGTCCCCTGGGAAACTGCTTTAAAAGACATTGGGATTCATCGATGCTGGTTGGTTGTTTTTTTTAAGTACCACCTCCTAGAAGTGCAGGAGCAGGCACTACCAAAATGTCAGAAGTCAAGCAGGAAGGGCAGAAGGCCTGCCTGGCTCAGCAGGGATCTTCTGCTAGAGCTTAGGCAGAAAATGAAAGTGTATGGTCTCTGGAAGCAAGGTCAAGTGACATGGGAGGACTATATGGATGATGCTTGCCTTGTAGGGAGAGATTTTATGTGGCCAAGAGTCCTGAGTTGAATCTGACCAGTAGTGTGAGGGACAATAAAAAAGGCTTTTTGAAGTATGTTAACAGGAAAATGAGGACCAGAGGAAAGGCTGGTCTGATACTTGTTGAGGACAGTCACCTAACAAACAGGGACATGGACAAAGCAGAGATTTTTAATGCATATGTATATATACAATATACATATATAATATGCATATTATACCCTTTGGGTTTAGGAGCACAGTTTCTTAGCTAAACAGGAAATTAGGCTAAAAAGTGGTTAAATCCATTGTCATTAAGGAATCTATAAATGGTTTAGTCATTGAAAATGTGGAAGAAAAATCTCTGAAATCTCTGCAACCGTGTCTTATTTGAAGATATTGCTGTGGACAGAGGGCTCAGAGCTGGTGCTAGTGTTCATGATTGACTACCACAACTGCTCATATGAGTTTACTGCTACAAACTGGTATACGACCATGTGAGCCAACATCTAGCTGAGGGTTTTTCTTTAATTCCTCTTGTTGCAAGGCTCTTGGGGTATAGTTTCGATAACAATTTTCTGAATGTTCAATCTGTGTGCTTGGGGTAACCATGGAGTGGGTGATCAGTGGTCAAGGGGCTTGCTGTGACCTAACAAACACAATTTCTTCAATTATGGCTCAACCTATCTGTACCATAATAGCATCTAAACTCTTCTAAACTTGGCTTTTATTTCTGTGTTTAGGTACACAACAAAGCATTTGAATGATGAGACTACCTCCAAGCAAATTAAATCCATGTTGCAATAACAAATACCTGGAATTCGCACCTGCTGTAGACAGACAGTATTCTGCAATGACTGAGATGCACAGATTTTTTTTTAGTGATTGCAACTACTATCTCGTTCATTCTTGCTTTTTTTTTTTTTCTTCTCTCTTCCTGTTTACCCTTTTTTTTTTTTTTTTATCACTTTCTTGTTCTTAAGTAAGCTCAGACTTCTTTTCTGTGCCAAATCAATGAAATTATCAATTCTGGAAAGTATTTCTACTTTTCAGAATAGCCATCCTAAGTGGCAGCTAATTATGCGTTGCATTTGGATTTCTCTGTACTGGGGAAAGATTTGTGACTTGAACTAAATATTTTTAAACTTGTGGTTTTTTCTTTTTTTGAAAAACTAATATTTAATATTGCTTCTTCTGCATGGCAAGACTGCCTACTTCTGCTATTTAAAAATCCCTTGATGACTTCATTTTCTATTGCAGCTTATTTTCATGTGCAACCATGAGGAAACTAAAAGCAGATTTGTTTAAATTAACTGTGTTTGTACAAAATGGTACCCAACACAAAAGTTTTTTTAAATGAGTAAAAACTGTTTTGTTTAAAAGTTACGTTTGCATTTTGACTCATTTTTGTAAGGATGTATGTTGTATGTTTAACCTTTAATAACTAACGTTAAACTGTGGTGTGTGCGTAGCAAAATTACGTATGCATGTTCATGTCAAATGATTGGCTGTGGATAAGATAATAAAATCAGCTTTCATTTTTCTAAGTGTGGTTTGATTTACCAGTATTTTGAGTGAGATGTCTTCGTGCTCTTTGGATTTTTACAAAAAATAAATTTATAAATTTTATATAGTGAAAACTCTGCTGTTTCATTACCAGTTACCGCTAGAGTCTAGTACGCTGATTTAAACCTAGCGTGGGGCAGGGTTCCTGCTCTCTGCACTGCGTTGATTCCTTATCCCCAGAAATACTGCACAGGGCTTGAGGAGGCCTGGGGGAAGAACGCTGTTCATTCCATACAGGTCCCAGTGGATCTTGCTGAAGAACTTGCACCGTCACTACCTGTGGCTTGCACAGCCATCAGGAATGATGTCCCAGATCAGGCTGCCGGTTCGGCTCTTTCCATTCCAGTGGTGGGGAGATCGGCTTCCCTCTCTGTGTATACTGGTGTAAACTTCTGTAGAGCTAGATGTTCTGAACAGTGTGTAAAATCTGAGTTCTCTTAGCACAGTAAATAATGGTGCCTGGTTGTTGGCTAGTGTTTTGCAGGAGCAAAGTTAAGCTTTGGTGAAGAAAATCAAGTTTTTTAGTAAGGGGAAAACAAGAAATAATTGCTGTAAAGAAACCTGGAAGATTTATTTTGCATCAGTCAGTAAACATTTAATGCACTTGACACGTCTCTGCTGTGATTATACCTGAAACAAGCTGTCAGCATCCTGGAAAGGAGGAAGGGACACTTTAAAACTGTAGGCAAGCAAGAACACACTCAGCTTCGTTTGCTGTGTAGCTGATGTAACTTTCCATGGCTACTGATGGAAAATACCAGCGTGACTGCTAGGCTTCTTGTGGGCACACTTCTGCATCGGGAAAGATTCTCCTTTTATTAACTTTTATTTTTTTCTGTCAAGGATGCTTAGCAGAGGTCCCTGCTGAAGAGAAGGCAAGCCATGTGCTGTGCTATGAAGAGGAATAAAATTTTCTTACTTAGACCTGGTACTTCACAGAATCACAGAATTTCTAGGTTGGAAGAGACCTCAAGATCATCGAGTCCAACCTCTAACCTAACACTAACAGTCCCCACTAAACCATATCCCTAAGCTCTACATCTAAACGTCTTTTGAAGACTTCCAGGGATGGTGACTCCACCACCTCCCTGGGCAGCCTGTTCCAGTGTCTAACAACCCTTTCAGTAAAGTTCTTCCTAACATCTAACCTAAAACTCCCCTGGCGCAACTTTAGCCCATTCCCCCTCGTCCTGTCACCAGGCAGGTGGGAGAACAGGCCAACCCCCACCTCGCTACAGCCTCCTTTAAGGTATCTGTAGAGAGCGATAAGGTCGCCCCTGAGCCTCCTCTTCTCCAGGCTGAACAAGCCCAGCTCCTTCAGCCGCTCCTCGTAGGACTTGTTCTCCAGGCCCCTCACCAGCTTCGTTGCCCTTCTCTGGACCCGCTCAAGCACCTCGATGTCCTTCTTGTAGCGAGGGGCCCAAAACTGAACACAGTACTCGAGGTGCGGCCTCATCAGAGCTGAGTACAGGGGGACGATCACCTCCCTAGCCCTGCTGGTCACACTGTTTCTGATACAAGCCAGGATGCCGTTGGCCTTCTTGGCCACCTGAGCACACTGCTGGCTCATATTCAGCCTAGTCTTCTCCCTAGTCTTTTTGTCAGTGTCACACTTGAATCTAGTTGAGAAGGGACAAAACTTTTTTGATTAAAAAAAGAAAAAAAAAAAACAACCAACTTTCCTAGGATTGTACGGATATTAAAATCTTTATGTAACCAACAATTCTACTTGTATCTGAAATGGTAACCATTATCCTGAGTTCATTGCCTTTAGAGAAAAAAGTAAGTTTCACCTCAGCCTTGCTATAGAAAATAGCTATTAAATAATCATGTCATAGTTGTCCTGTCACGTGTTAAGGCATTAAGGCATTTTAAAGGAACTGTATTTTCCAGAGAATAGGTTTTAAGCAATGCTTAGGTATAGGGCAGTCTTTATTTTTGGTCTCATTAAGGAACACTTGAAATAGTAAATCCAGATTGAGTCCCATTTTTGAAGGACTAGCAACATAGACTTCTTTTTTGTTTGTCTGCCTCAATGGCTATGGATTAAACAATCCAGAATTTGTTACGTCTACTATTGTGGTCAGATCTTTGCTGCTGCCTGCTGCTATCACAGCTCCCAGCCATGGTGGTTGTGGACAGAGAATAATTGGTGCTTTCCTTTTTCCCTCCAGCATTTGTGTTCCGCAGTTTCTCTGCATATGCAGCTGGGCAAGGAGATTAGAGCTGTGTGCCTTTCCTTTGGCTGGCCTGCAGCTCTCAGCTTCTCTGCTTGGGAGCTTTCCAATGGAAAAGCGTAGACCTTGGTGCATGGGGCATCAGCTGTTTGTGTTTCTGACCTGGAACTGCTGAGTGTTTGCTACTGGAGCTTTGTTGCCTCTTCCTTGCAAAACCACTCCTTAATCTTCTCCCTTTGTTTTAGTTCTTCTACTTCCTGTTGCGGTGGACAGAAGAGCAGCTGCTGGGCACAGTACTAGTTCTTGGTTGCTGAACAGCTTCTCTGCTTTATGTAGGTTTGGAGGAAGAAGGGGAATTGCTCACTCCTGTTTTTGGATGGCATCAGCCTGGCTTGAGCAGTTGCATGTAGTCTGAGAGCGCTTGACAGGGTGGCACTTGGTGGTTTAAATCAATGCTCAGCTCCATCAGCCATCCTGCCTTGGATCCTAAAATTTCCCATACAAAATACCCAAATGATGGAAATGTCTGTCCGAAAAAACTATCCTTTCCTCTCTGTCTTCTGCTTCTAAACCACATCAGATTTCACTTTGCCAGAAATGCAGCCGATTCCCTGGGCTGCTCAACATGTGAACGTGCAAGGCTGCAGTGAGTCCCGAGGCCAGCCTGGTCCCAGTGGTGCAGTGCAGGTCATCCTTTTATCAGGGCTGGAGGAGATCCAGAGGGAGAGCTCCTGAACCTTGCTGGTGGGCTTGGTGTGTTCATCGTGACCCAACTCCCATCCGTGCCATGGGTGTAAGCAATGACTGAGGAGTCGTTTATGAGGGAGCACTGAGTTTGTAATTAACTATGGTATTTCAAAACCATCTGTGTTTTAATGGCCCCAAACTTTTTTCACTCTTTCTCCTGATGTGCTGCCCCAGTGTAAGGTCTGCTTATTGGTCAATGGCAGGAGCTCTCCAGCTGGGGTTAGCAAGGTAAGGAGTAAAGCAATCATAGAATGGTTTGGGGTGGAAGAGAGCTCAAATATCAACAACTTCCAACCCCCTGCCATGGTCAGGGACACCTCCCCCCAGCCCAGGTTGCCCAAAGCCCCATCCAGCCTGGCCTTGAACACCTCCAGGGATGGGGCATCCACAGCTTCTCTGGGCAGCCTGTGCCAGGGCCTCACCACTCTCACAGTGAAAAATTTCTTCCTTATATCAAATCTAAATTTACCCTTTTTAAGTTTAAAGCCATTTCCCCTTGTCCTGTCTCTACACAGGACAAGGGTCTGGAGCTCCTGGGGCCACTCTCTCCTGCAGCCTCTCCAGCACTGCCCTGCTGCTTCACAGTTACACCTATAGCTCCATACAAAACCTTTATTTTCTTTTTGGTAACAGCTGGAAAAACAAAGCATTCATTAGCATACATGGAAATGTATTTGGTGCTGTCTTATCACGCACGTGTGGCTATGATTGGGAGCGGCTGAGGAAGGTGCAGTTGTCTTCTCCTCCAGAGCAAGCTGCTAGAAACTACCATGGTCTGCTCCTCGCCGGAGACTCCTGCCCTGGGGATGTACGTATTCTGCTCACACCTGAGTAGAGGGCCCTTTCGTGCCTGATGATCAAGGTGGGGAGTTACAAGAAGCTGGTGACCAGTGGTGGTGGAGTGTGACATCAGGGACATCAGTTCCTGGCTCCTGCCGTGGGGTTCCTCATTAGCTGGTGGCACGTCTTTGAGACCAAGGTCTCCACAGGTGACCTGCACAGGTCTCTCTGCATGCTCTCCCCTTCCTCGCCATCTGGTGGAAATCACCAATCTGCAGAGGTGTGGAGAGCTCCTGCTGCAGGTGCCGCTTGCAGTATGACCTTTAAGGCTTGGGGTTTTCCTGCAGGTAGCTACATACTCCATGAACTGTCTGGGGCAGAGAGAAGAAGAGGTGAGCTCTGTAATTCTGGGAGTCCGAGACAGCTGCAGGTCACAGCTGGCCTGATCCACGGCCCATCTTTCCCTTGGATGCAGGCAAGGAAGAGGCTGAGCTGCTTATTTCATCCCAGCTCCCCATCCTCCCTTATTGCATCTGTTCACATGAGCCCATTGTGTCAAACCTTGGCCAAATGACCGGCTGGTGTCCAGGCTTGGGAAAGGAGGCCGGGTGCTCATCCAGCTCATCCCATGCCACTGTGATTGAGCCCATTGTGTGAAGGGGCACAGGAGACAAGCGTCCCGTTGCAGCACAGAGGGATATGTTGCAGGGCAAAGGGAATGTCTCCATCACTAACTCTGTGACCCCTGGTCAGTGTTGGTGTAACTCAAAGCAGTGTGAGAGAGCATCTGCTTAAGTAACGTGGAAGTCCTGACCGTGCTATTTCCTAGCTTTTAAGCAATTAGCTTTTTCTTTAGCATCCTGACGGTTGTTTTCAGGGTGATGAACTGAATTTAGCACAGTGTATCCTTCCAAATGGCTTGTAGTGAGTGAGAGGGGAATGCCACTGGGAGAGCCAGGCTGGAGGAACTGGCTGGGCTGATCAGCTGGCTGGCTGTGGTCAGGCTAGGAGAACGATGATTTAATGCTAAGAGAAGGAAAGTTGGCTGGTGTCATGAGGAGTTTCCTAACACAGCTCTTACGCTAACATAGGCGTCTTGCAAGAGACAGGGAAGAAGGTGGCTCCTGGGAGACCTTGAAATGAGACTGAATAAAGGCTGAGAGGTGCCTGTTAGGAGATATTGTTTCACTGCACACTGGGCAGTGTACTGCACGCTGCCTTGCTTGGTCCTTTCCATCTTAAACTCATTTGCACTGGAAACTGTAGTTATGAAGCATTCCTGTGTGGGTACCTTGAGGTGCCACAGTTCAGAAGCTGGGAGGCACTGGACCAAACCCCCATCCATAACAACTACAAATGCAACTTTGGCAGGAGTTGCAGCAAACACTTTCTTTTATATATTGCATGAATCAAAAAATGCCCTGGAAAAGCCGTTGCACCTCCGTGAAGTGAAAGCATCTGTCCTGAAGATGGCAGTGATGCTCTTCTCAAATGAGCCATATTTCCTGGCTAAATGCCACTGTTCTTTGAGAGTGACTGTCCCACCCACCAACTCTCCCTTCTATAAATTATTGCAATATTACTTTTCCCTTCAAAGGCTCGGTAATCCATTGCTCTCTTTATTTCTCCCCTCATTTCGACACATTAACACAACTTGCTTCACGCTTGGGCTTTGCAAATGGGGAACAACTGGTGCTGCGGCGTAATTGCGTGTCAGCTCTGAAGTGAGCAGCTCGTGTACAAACCCAGCAGCCCAGGCCCCGGAGTTCTGCCTCCTCATTCTGCAAGCCTGAAATATGTTGTTAATCAAAAGCTAATTAAACATTTTAATTAGTTTTTACAGGATGGGTTTGGTTATGGAAGGTGCTGTCTAGGTCTTTGTGGTGCAGGAAGGTCTTGCCTGGGGCGCAGAGCAGGAGCGTTTTAATCAGCCGCTCTGCTGAAGGACCTTCAGCCTCACAGGGCACCTTTATCTTCGGTGTCTGTCCCCCTTCACCCCTAGCAGAGATGTCTGTAAATACTGCTTCCCATCCGGTAGGCGTCTATGAGTGCTGCTGACCATCTCACCGAGGAATTTTTCCAGAAAAACACATGAAAATCTTTTGAGTTTTTCATAGAGGGGTTCACAGTGAACAGCAATGGTTATATATATATAAAAGTACACGTGCACATAGATTATAAAATATGTTTATATATGTATATTTTAAATATACTGTGATATCACTAAATTTACACTAAAGCCTCTGTTGCAGGTAAAAGCAAGGGGTTGATACTGTGCACTGCAGTGACTTCTTCAAGCACAGTGTGCTGCTTCTCACCCAGCCCTGTGATGGGGCAGGATTTGGCTGCATTTTTTTCCCCAAAGTGATTATTTTATTTTATTTTATTTTATTTTATTTTATTTTATTTTATTTTATTTTATTTTATTTTATTTTATTTTATTTTATTTTATTTAAATGTTGATAACAACAGACAAAACATCCAATACATGGAAATTTCTGAGGCCTGACTAGCCTCAGGTTAGGAATATCCCACACTCTCCAATTGATTTCTCCTGTTAGCAAAGGGCTTGGTGTTCTCAGCCCCTGCTGGAGCAAGATGCCTGCTCCGTGCTGCACCGGAGCAGCTCCTGGGGGCTGTATAAGGGGATCAGAATTTGGGCAGTCTGCACCTCTTCTGCAGACTGCTGCTTTCTTCTGGTCACGGCTCAGCTTGGCCTCTCACTTGTCTACACAATGGTTTACGTTACTGGATCAGTGCTGGTTGGCCAAGCACATCTATTCTGGTCCTGTGTGCTGGTTTCCTGTGACATCCCTCATCTTACCCCTTCTCCAGGGCACTAAGATCACTGAAAGATCACCCAAAGAATACTAGATGCTGGGGGGTGGAGGTTTGTGGTCCATCATTACATTCCTTTGGTGACCTGCTACAGGAAGAGAAAGTGCACGTGGGCAGCAGGTGAAATGTTCTTGTGTTGAAGCTGTAGATCTGAGGACCACCATAAACTTCCTCCTCTGTGAGAAGCATCTTTAGGACCTCCTTTATGGAAGACTTGCCCAAACCCATCTGCTTCTGCAACAAACCACCCCACACATGCCTGCCTTGGCAGACTGAAAGCAGAAGGCTCGGTAGACCGTGTGCCTATAGCTAAGGCCGGATGGGGCCCAGACACTGTGAGACAGTCCCAAAGCAGTCCTAAAGCCTGACCGGGTACAAACTGTGGTGCATGGTGGCCATGATGGTGTCCCAGAAAGCAGGTACCACAAAAGCACCACAGCATTACCAAAAAAAGATCTTCGCTACTTGACTGACTGCTGCTGAGCTTGTGAGTATTCTTTCTGCCTTTTCCTTGACAAATCTGGTTTCTTCCTCATTTTTCTTACCCTGAACCCACCAGTGTTCAGTTGCACTGATGTCTGCCTGTGCCTTTCACTGGTTTCTGCTCCTCCTCGTCCTTCAACTGCTGCCCCTGCTGCTGGCCTAGGCCCTGGCCTTGCTCTTCCTGGGGCACAGATGTGATGGGCTTCAACATGGGGTCTGCCCGGGTCCACTCTGACCCTAACTCAGAAATACCATGAAGAGTTGATATTAAAGGCCCCAACCCAAGTGGGAGACCTCTTGTCCATAACAAAATCAGTGGTGAAAATAAGTTGCTGAGAAGTTTGCAATGAAACCATAAATGGATCCAACACTACTAGGAGGAAAGTGAAGCAAAGCAGGCTGTGTAATAAAGAGTTCCAGTGAATTGAACAGATCATCTTGTGAATTGGTACATGCATGGACTTTGCCTATAAACTGCACAAGGAAAATAAATAAAGGTGTTTAAGCTCAGTTCTCCTGTGCTGGGGAACTGTTTTCTCACTTTAGCTGTCTCATATACTACAAGTTGTCTCATATTCATTTTAAAAAATATTTTTCAGCATCTGATTTTTGTGCATGTGTATGTATATATATAATGTATACATTAAATAAAAACCAGATGTTTGTAACGGACAAACTATTAATTGCAACTCCTGAGGGAAAAAAAATGGTAGTTATGGTAATGGTTGGCCTGCAACAAAACATCTGATTTATATAATAATATATTTCTATGATTTTGTTCAAATGTTTGTAGCAAGCAAAGTATAAGCTACAATTGCATTTCTAGGAATTTAGGAACTGCTAAGCTCACTTAGACCTATGAGCCTTCTAGCCCAGGATTTTGACATTGACCAGAGTGGGGCGGTCAGAGTGCGTTCCAAGAAACCCTGCACCAAGCAGTTAGGTTATCCCTTATCTCCAAAAAAGTTTCCATTCCTCCCTCTGTAATTAGAGGTTAGCTAATGCCTCAAATCATGAGAGTTTATATCTTTCCTGAGACCTCATTTCAAAAATAACTTTAAATATTTACTGCTGTAACGCTGGTCGTGCTCGTTACGAAAGTCCAATCGTGGCTGGAGTCTTGCCAGGATTTTATTATCTCTCAGCTTCATCCCATTTTCCTGCTGCATGATGATCTAAGGGTGGGTGAGAGCAATGATTTATACGATAACCCAAAAAAAGAATGGTAGCTGTTTTGGGAAATTGTCAGAAAGCAACTAACTTTTCCTATATATAGTTTTTTCCATGTCATGTAACTCACTGCAGCAGGAGCACAGGCTTTGGCGCTGTGCTGTTAGCCGTGGGTTTGTTTTCCAGCCTTATGGCTCTGTGCTGGTGGAGACCCCGAGGCTGGGGCCCACCTGCCAGCTGTGATGTGCTGCTGGCCCAGGGCCACCCCAGGTGCTGGGGTTCGAGATCTGGTCTGGAGCAGCCCCTTCCCAATTGCCTTCCCTTTCCTTTTTACGCACTCAGGGTTGATCTCTGGGGCAGAACGGCGAGCGTTGGCCTGCAGGGTGCGGACAAGAGAACCAGTGATGATACAACCATGGAAATATTGGAGCTGTGGAATTTTGGAAGGCCTGTGCACAGCATACTGGGGAGCTCATGCAGCCTGGAGCAGGTGAGTTGAGCCGTCACAGAGGCAGATGCGTCTCTGGTGGGTGATCTGGCCATGTTTGGAGCAGAGGTGAGGCAGGTTAAGATGAGGATGACAGCATGTGGTGATGTGTGATGGGCTGGACTCGCCTGGTGTGACTGGGGGTGTATGGCCTAGCTCCATGCACACACCCAGCAGCTGCTTTTCTGATAACTGAACAGCCAAATGCCATGCTTTTGCTGAACACGGTACCAACAGAAGACCATGGCCATGTTTTCTGTATGAGCCAGAGGTTGCGGCACTATTCAACAGATACCTGAGAGCTGCCTCATTGAAGGGAAGCTGTAGTCAAGGCATGGCATGATGCTGGTTCACATGCAAGGGAGAAGGTAGCTGGCAAGCCCTCAGTACAGACCCTTTCAGAGAAGCCCTCACCCCTCTGGGCTTAGCCTTGTGGGGTTTGGAGTGGTCTCTGACAGGCTTGTTATTGCTTGGATGAAAGAGAGGCACCGGGATAATGAAAAGGGGTTCTGGCAGGATGATAACCTCACCATAGACTCCCTGTTAGGAGTTAGTAATCTTGCTGATAAACTACCTGCCGTGATGTTATCAGTAGGGATCTCAATGTTAAAAGCTGGATTGATGTCGTGGAGTTTGGTTTCCTCCTCACTCTTTTCACAATGGTAAGGCATTGATGTTTAGCCGGGATAAACTGCTGTATTCCACAGCCATGTGTTTTTGCCTTTGTTTGTTTGTTTGTTTGTTTTTATATGTACTAATAGCAGTCAATATTTTAAATTAATTACCCTGTTCAGGAGGGAATATTGAAATTGGGTGTTAAGCGGCAATTTTGCAATGAGGGAAATAATATCTGAGCTCTTCCCAGGCTGAGTGAATATTTAAACCTGGATCCATCCTTTCCTATCCCTCTTTTCATGGTCAAAGGTGCTGAATAGAAAGAAAAGGAAACTTAATCCGACTTTGAAAGTTCAGTAAATATTCAGTGAATAAGCTGTCCACTGGAAGCCTTGCATTTTCTCGAAAAATTCATAGACACTTTCCAATGTTAATCATACCAACATGTGCATCTTTAGCAAGCAAAGCTGGCTGTGTCTTTCTAAAAATCTGCTAACAATGTCTGTGTGTTTATTTGTATTCGAGTGGTACCTCAGGACCTTTGATTTAATTTTAGGAGCCGTATAAAAAGTAAGAAATAGGGTTGCTGTTCTGGTGCTTAGATCAACAGAAATAGAGTGGCTACATGTTGGGATGCAGGGTGGAACAGAAGAAACAAATGAAGAATAGTTGTGAAATGAAGAAAGTTCCCCAGGAAAGGTCATACCCTAATTCAGCTAACTGTTGTCTTCTGGACATGACTCAGTGTCCCCAAGTGAATGGGTATTGTGGCATGACTTAAAGTAAGGTAATGTGGCCACGTGGCTATTTTTGATGGGAAGTTTGCTAAAAGGTGGGGAAAGGCTGTGTAACTCAGCAAAGCTCTGTCTTGCAGCTCCCAGAGGTGGGGAATGGTCTCCTGGGTGCCTTGTGACCCCCTGGGCTGCCTCCCCAAAGACCTTGAAAGCAGAGGCAGGCACCACGGCTCACTGCTGGAGGGGATGCTCAAGAGCAACATTAAGACTACTTGCGGTGTTGTTTTTTACCCCGTCTTAGCTATTGCTTAAAACCACACTTGTTCTTCAGCTTCGGTTATTGCTCTAGCAGGCAATTTATCCGAATGAGCAGATAGCACGGCGCACTTTTCTTCCAGCTACAGCCAATTCGAATGCTATTAGTGTCTCTGACTGCTTGAAATTGCTCTTTGCCAGCTGCAGCGCCTGGTGCCTTCCTGCACGCAAGCGCCGGGGATGGCGCAGCCAAAGCACAGGACTTTGGCCATTGTCCCCAGTGCTCCTGACGGAGAGGCTGAGGTAGCACACATAAACCTATCCTCATGCATTTAGATGTCTTCATCAGCAGAGAGCACCGTTTGGGAAAGAGACGTTTAAAAATCTCTTTGTTGGGTTTATAGGTGCTTTAAAGCCACTTAGTCATTTGATAGCAGGTTAAAATTAGTCCATACAAGATCAAGCACCAACACAGTCTTTTCCCAAAGCTCCTTATTAGCATTGATTTTTCAGTCAGGAGAAGAGTCGAGTAGTGGAAAATTAAATTAATGATACTGCAGTCTGTATGGCTTGCCTGGAAATGCCTGGCATCTTGTGCAGGGACCTTATCACATGGTTTTCCATGATACGAAACCTAAAGATTCAGCAACACGAACACTAAAAAGTCATTCTAGTTTTTAGGGCATTATTTTGACTGCAGTTAAAGAACTTTTCCCCACATCTGTCTTTCATTTCTGTAATAGTCAGTGGTTGAAATAACATGACCCTTATTATTCAAAACTTCACTTAGATAGCATCCTGGTGATTATGGTCCCCAAAATCACGAGTGTGTTTAGAAATAATACATTGAATCTTTCAGAAACAAACAAATAAATAAAATAAAAACAGTAAAAATTAATCATGGTAAAAACCAGCAACAAAACAAAACACACAAACAAACAAACAAACATAAAGTCTAGGTGTGAGGAAATCTCTGCAAAATGGTGTGCTGGGAAGACAGGGTGCATTCTTAGCTCTTGCATCTCACTGGTTGGCTCTGGCCAACAAAAGGCCAGGTGCAGCCTCAGCTGGGATTAAAGTGAATTCATGCCCAGCAGCGGTGGCAGCCAGAGCAGAGGGAAGGGAGGAGGCAGCCTGACCAGGACAGAGTTTTCCCTGTGCTCCTCATGCTCTTGGGCAGTCAAGGATGGCTACACTGGCACTTTGCAATATGCAAAGGAAGAAACTGGATGTTGAAGAGATGAAGATGAAGGTACCTAAAGGGTAATGGGTTCCCCCAAACACCTTCATTTCTGGCAAGTCTTTTAGTGTTGGGCTAATCAAATCTACCCTCAACTATGTCAAAGCAGGAGTCTCATCTAAGCTCTCTATGTAGAGAGACGTAGAGAGAGATGTTCCTCCATGCTGATTCATCCTATCATATGATAGTTAGGCAGACAAGATCAATGACTTTCTGAAGGCACCTCTCTCCCTGTGCCTACAGGGAGAACCTATGTGGTCAGAGTCATTCCTTAGATATTTCAAGTGATGTCACATCAATCCTGGTGCTGAAGGGACAAACTTAAACCAGCACAGGTATATGGTATACACTCATGACACTGACACATCACTTGTAAGGTATTTGCAAGACCAAGGAGGTGACAAAACAATGGTGAAAATTTCAAACAGCAGGGAGTGGATACCCTGAAGTCGGTGGAGCTGTGACTTTAGATGATTGGACCATATCAGTTTTTGAGGAAAAATCTGCAGAACAGCTTGATTTGTACCAGTATATGATTTCTGGGAGGTGAATGAAATCACCAGAACAGGACTCTTGTGCTAAGCTATGATCACAAACTTTGTACAATGACAAAATGTACAACAGCAAAGACAAAAATTTAATCACAACCTTTTTCTGCCAATTGATGAGTTACTGATGTTCTCCATAGGCATTACAAAACATCTGTTGACATATGAAAAAAACTTTTTTTTTTTTTTTTTTTTTGACATGAAGCATTTCATGGGCACCATTTAAGTTACTCCTAGCCCACCACTGCTTGTTCCATATGTTCTAGGTTGAAAACTACTGGTTTAGAAGATGTTTAGGGATTGGACCTGTTCAGCCCTTCAGAGGGGGAAGAGGGGGACCCCAAAGCCTGTGGTAGAGCTTCTGAGGTCACTTCTTTGAAGGAGCAGGCCTGAAGGTGACCATACAGGCACTGCAGTAAGGAGCCAACCATGTTTATTAACTATCAGTGGGGGTGATGCTGTAGAAGGAAGGAGGGCTGGAAATAATCCCTACATCTCCCCATTTATTTATTTTTGCCTCCATGTTTTCTCTTAGAGTGGTGATGCAAGTTTTCAAAGTCAAATTTTGCCTTGTGGGGAAGAAAAAAAAAAAAAAAAAAAGCTTTCTAAATGTTGTTTCTTGGGATTTTAATGTGCCAGGCTGGGGCCCTTGAGGAGGATGTGACCGTCTGTCTCTGCAACCTTGTTAGATCTCCCTATGCCTCTTCCCAAAAGCATGTGTTTGAGCACTGCAGGAACATCATGTCATCAACACCGTAGCAGCCAGTTACTTTATCCTATTCAATGCCATCATTTCATAAATCAGATCAGAAGATGACACTGGGTCATTCTGTCCTGACTGAAGTGATTAAGTAGATCTGTGCTATTAACTGCAGTTATCTTCTGAAAATGTCAGACTGCCTGCCAAGATCTTGACATGAGTTAAATAAGCATCTGCTGGCTGAGGACTCGAGCTCTGGATTGGAGGCAAAAACCCAGGGCTCGAGCAGCCTCCCCAGCCTCCAGATCCCACATTTTGCTGCCCCTTGGTGTTTTGGTTCTGTGCACAAAACTCATGTGCCCAGCAGTTTTGCCCCAGCTGTGTAGGTTTTGTAGGTGAGATATCATATAGCTGATGTGAGGAAATTAAGTATTATTCTTAAAGACTTTTTCTGTGTATTTACCATATGAAATCAGTGGCTCCCTCAGATATCTGGCAAGTATCGTGGCTCTGTCAGACATTTTGGAGAAAGAGCCCTGGCACTGACATTAAATGCTGTACAAGAAAGCCCGGAGAAGAGAAATTGCTGCTTTAAGGAGGGAGGATGTCTGCAGCATTGCAAAGTGGCACAGAGAGCACATAGACACAGCTCTTACTGTGGGCTAGGATTGGATTAACATCCCCTCAGCAGTGCTGTGAGCCACCTCCTGCCTGTCTGGGGGTCACTCAGGACCTATCGCCCCCGGCTGTGATGGTGCCATCCCTTTGCATCCTTCACCCACAAATGGGTGCTGGCTCCCATGGTGGCTCGCTGACAATTGCTTTAGGATCTGAATCCTAAACGCACTAGGCACTAGGAAGCCTGCACTGTTGGAGAAAAAATGAATAAATAAAATAAAATAAAATAAAATCATAAAATAAAATAAAAGGTGACACAAGATGTTTGGGAAGATAGAGCATTAGCAGTTCCCCTCTATGTAAGTGGTGTGTGCACACATAGATGGATGGATACTTTTGCTTCAAGTGAATGTACAGGTACAAAGTCAGGGCTTACAACCCTTTCCTAGGTTAGGGAAGGGCCACTCATGTTCCTAATCACAAAAACACAAATGATGATGATTTACGTATGTCATTTCATTTCCTGGAACTGTTTCACGGGTATATGTGAATGCTGCAAAAGTATAAAAGAAGACTCTTTACAACAGAAGTGCTTTTTACATAGATATCGGGAAGGCAGGGCTCCTAGGTTTTATTTCCCTTGGACTTCTACCATTATCTTGGATATTGCATCAAACCTCTTCGTGCCTCCTGTTGGCTTTGTCACCAAAGCAGGAATTCCTTTGGCCCTTGGAGGCTGCAGGGAGCAGAGCAGAGCAGACTGGTGGGGCAGCAGGAGAAGGGTGATTTGTGGTGTTAAACCAGTGCCTGTGTCCTGTCCCTGGGCAGCTTGCTATATTTCATTAGCTCTGCTTCCAGTGAAAGGATCCAAAACTGTGGATAACCAGGAGACTGTGTTCCCTTGCAGGTGGTTAAAGGGGTTGCATCAATGGGATATCAGGGGAGAGAACCAGGTGTTGTTAGTTTATCAGCCTTTGGCTGTTCACTGAAAGACAATTTTATGTCCCTATAATTTGTGCTTTATAAGGAAAATTTTACAAAGCCAGGCTTTTAGAGCAGCTCCAGGAATGTGCCATTTAACTGGCTGTGGAGTTGCAGAGACACCTCTGGAGGTACTGCTGCAGCACAGCAAGGGCCAGCGGCATTCAGGGGTGTTTAGATGAGGTCCTTGCCACTGAATTCTCCAACGTGATTTCCTTACATAACTCAGGTATTGAATAATTCTGGTTTATAAGGGTATTTCTGGCACCATTGCTTCAAGAGCATCTCAGCTTTAGAACAATGGGTGGCCGTGGGATGTGAGAAGGATGGGGTCAGCAGCTCTTCCAGCCCACCCTGTGCTAACAGGGGTCTCCCAGGAGTCCTAAAGGATCTCAGGCACATTTCTTTCCTGCTAACACAGGGCTGTGCCGGGAGGCTTGGCCCCGTGTGGGCTGGTGGCAGCGGCTGCAGGCGTTCCCCTCCCTGCATGCTGCAGCCATATGGGCACAAGGACACGGGCGGCTCTCACAGCCTGTAGTTTTGTTGCAGCTGGCTCCTTCCCTTTAAAGTTTTGATTGCCTGAGATAACACCCAAGCTCGGCAGCGGCGTGGTGGTGACGGTCCTTTGCTTGTTGGCTGTAACAATTTATTTGCCTGTTTATCACCCACCCCTGTAATACCTTAAACACAAGGTCAGGAGAAGAAAAGATTTAAAAAGGCTCTTTTATGGGCTCATGTAAAAAGCAATGCCATCGGCCACATTATCCCAGCAGGATGTCAGACCTCAAATTCTTATGTGGAGTTTTAAAATAAATTCCCCAAATAGGACATAGTTCAAAATTGGTTATTTTTCAGATGCTTTTCATTGAATTTTTGCATAACTTCGTCGACATTTGCAGAGAGTGAAAATGGTTGTGTCACATCCTCAGCTGCTGCAAACTGGCACGATGCCACTGAAGTCAAAGGAGGAAGGATAATTTACATCGGTTGAGGTTTTTGGCATTGGGAAGTGGTGAGGAAGGGACACAAATGATTTCCCCACATGCCCCATAGTGAGTGACCTGCTGTGTCCAACTTCTGCACAACAGGTTTATCATTTTCTTTTGGTACTTGGCACTTTGAGTCTAAGCCCTTTTCCCCATTTCCTCCTGCCAAAAACGGAATACAAGAAATGAGTCAGGTCTCCCTCGCTCTGGATGTATCTCAAAATCCCTTGGAAGTAACGTTACTGCATTCTAGTAATAGTTGGCGGGGATTTTTTCCATCCACAGCGTATGGCTGCTAATTATGGGCCTGGTTTGCAGGCAGTTGCAGAGGGCTGTCAGTGGGATTGGAGAGCACTGAACATCTTCATGTTATTAATTTCCACCACAATTTGGGGTGGCAGATGCTGCTCTGTGAAATGTTACAAAGAACCCCAAAGTTCCCTGGAAGGATTTTTTGCTCATTTTAGGGGCTTTAACAAAGACACGTGAATATATTTATTTTTTTCCCCTCTTTCCTTGGCTCATCATGAACATATCTTCTCCTCTGAAGTTCTTGGAAAAATTTATATATTGGCCATGAAATTGCTTTTAACCATGCATGTATTTCCTTAAAGGCATCCACCCACCAATTATTTTTCGCTGCTTCCTCCCCTCCATTTCTTCTCTGGCCACAGGCACAGTCATTCCCTGCCTCTAACATCAGTGAGGTCTGAGGGTAAGTCTGAAGTTGGTGCAAATTTCCCTCTTTTTCACTGACTTCTCTGGGAAGAAGAGAGGACATTATGAATGAGCCATGACTGTCCTTTAGCCTCCCATATGAGTAAAAATATTTCATGTGGGACCAGGCACTGTGGTGATAGAGCACAAATGGGGTTTTGACATGGAGAAGTGGAGCAGGGAGCAGTGGTGTTCTGGAAGCCAGCACTTGTCCTTTACCCGTGAAGCTGCATTTCACCTCACCACCATCACAAATTTTTGCCTTTTTCATACCAAAATATGTGCTCTTAGAGTGGAGAACAAAGTAGCCTGATTTGCTCCTCTCAGTCTGCCAGTGTCCCACAGGTAGGACCTTCTGAGGGTACTTGGGTGATGGAGACAGGAGATGAAGGAAGAGGGCTGAAGCCAGGGGAAATTTGTCTTTGGCCTCTCTCACCTAGTTGATCTGAGCCACTTTACCTTCAAGATTTTGGAGTCTGTGGCACAGCAAAGCAAAGTGTGGGAGCTTGGAGGCCCTCCAGGTGTTTCTGGTAGGGAAAAGCTGCAGCAAGTTGCACCCCCATGCTCAGGTTGACTTGGGGACCCATCAGAGCCACAGGCATCCTCAGTTTGGTTTGTGTGAAATAATGAGCTGTTTTGCTGCATCCAAATCATGTGTACACCACATGTTGTGGCCGAAGGGAAGGCGAGTTGTTCTGGGTTAAAGTATAGCCTTTTGGCGTGCTTTCTTCCCTCCTCCTGTCCTTCCTCCAAACCAAGAGCCTTTTCTACTCTCCTGCCCTTAACTTGAGCTTTGCAGGGCACCAGAAGGGAGAACACGCTCACTTTGTATGGTAAATTAATGGGTTCAAATGGTCACCTTCCACAGCAGAGATGTGTGGGAAAGAAAACCTGTGTCAATGTGAAACATGTGTGCGCCTGTCCGAGGACGAGGCATCTGATTCATAAATCAATGGCAGGGAGGTAAGGAGAGATGTGTGGGTTTGGTAACAACTGTCAGGCTTAAATGGTGCATTTTACTCTTTTTCATCTTAAGTCTCCCAAGAAGATCATATTATTGACTAATATGTTTTCTCTCTGGTGCTGCCTGGAGTTTAAAGCATCCAGAAGGTCAGCACGTTCCTGTTTCATGTCGTCCTGTGATCCCTGGTGATGCTTTGTGCACACGAGTATGTCAGGGTCTGCAGGGCACGTGCTTGGAGGCCTGAAGAAAGGCTGCACAAGCTGAGTGCTGTGTCTTGCCCACCACGTTTGGGCTCGTTGTCTCCTTGCAGCTTGTTGATGCTGCAGTGAACAGGATACAAAGAAACTTAAAAATTTCTTATCTATGCTGGGAATATTTCCACCAAGGACACATGAACGTGGCTTAAGGGAGGTTACAGAGAATATATGGTCCTGCTTGTATTAATTGCCTCTTCAGTGGCGAGTCAGACTGAACTTTCAGCATCTTTGTGTGCCAGGCAGGGAACTGTCCCACCACAGGCAAACCTGCAGCCTCCTGATGATTCGTCCCAAGAAGCTGTTTGCGTACCTAGTAGCTGGCAGCTCTCAGAGATGGGGTTAAGGTGGGTTCGAGATCCAAAAACATGACTGATCCCATAGTTTGCAGGATCTCCTCTTCTCTAGAGTGCTGTTGGGTTAGTTATCACAACTGTAGCAGTTTCAGAAGTGGAAGTGAGCCCCAAACCTAGGGTGCTGACCTTGCGCATGGAGGGGCAGGCTAAGAAGGGAAGACTTGGTCTAGGTTAGAGATGAAACAGGTGGAAAGAAACACACACAGTTTGAAGAAAGACAGCAAATCTTTCTGATTTCTGATTATTTTTTTTTTTGGAAATGCTTCACTTTTTACTCATTGCATTAGCAGTCCCTGAGCGTTGCCTCCTGGGCTGAAGAAGAGGAAGACCATGCCCAAGCAAACTGCACCATGTCTTCTCCCACACCACAAAGATCAAATGGGTCCAGCCAAGGCTCTGCAGTTCCTGTTTACTCCATATAAGACGTTTCCAGTCCTGTCGGCATTCATGGTAGTTCCTGTGGCTTGTCCTCGATAACTAACTCCAACTGGCACAGCTGAGACATCAGCGAGATGAATCCTTGGAGAGCAGCCAGCTCTTGCTTTATTTTGCACTCATGTTGCTGATGTCAAACCTCTGAACGAGGCCTCAGGCCCCCATTGCCACGCAGGGCAGACAAACACAAAGAGGGGGCTCTTGTCTTGTGGGGAGGACAAGAAGTCACAAGAGCTCCAAAGGGATGCCAGACTGTGAGCGTCTGTTGTGGTCCAAGCCGCTGCTTGTTTCCTGCAGTGACGCAAGCCTGTGTCAGTCCTTCTGGCTGGCTGAGCATGTGCGAAGGGAGATGTTAACCTCCCTGGTGTTCCTCTGCCTGTTCGTGCGCACGTGTTTGCGCAAACTGAGAAATGACGCGCTTGATTCAAAGATTTCTGGGTGGGGTGGTTTGGTCTGTGGGATGCTGGAGGTCTGAACCAGGCGCTGTTGGGCTGGAAACCTCTCAATGGTGATGTGGAGGGTGCATCTCACGTCACCAAGACCAGCAGAGGCTGCGCCTTAAACTTCTGGAGCTTAAACTTCTGGAACTTCTCATCTCTGCTCTCTGGGGACAGCAACAGGACCCGAGGGAACAGCATGGAGCTTGGACAGGGAAGGGTCAGGCTGGGGGTTAGGGAAAGGTTCTGCACCCAGAGGTGGTCGGGCACTGGGACAGGCTCTCCAGGGTGGTGGTCACAGCACTGAGCATGACAGAGTTCAAGAAGAATTTGGACAATGCTCTCAGACACATAGTCTGATTTTTGGGTGGTCCTTTGAGGACCCAGGAGTTGGACTGGATGATCCTTGTGGGTCCTTTCCAATTTGGGATATTCTATGATTCCCGGCAAGAGCTAAATGCTTGCCATAGACATTTGTAACAGATGTGGGAAAAAATAGCATATTCTTAAATAGCCAATGGTAATAATCATAGCCTTGGATGTAAATAGCTGACAAGCTGGTCAAAGCAGATATTAAGCTTCATGCTTGTATGACACTGACTTTGCCTCCTGGTCTGCAAGGAGGAAAGAGAATTCTCCATATCGCAATGGTACATACAATCGTGGGTTTGTGAGTGTTTGTCAAAATGAATAATTTAATCCTCAGTACTTCAGCAGCTTCTTTCCCATGTAGTAACAACACATAGCTCTGGTTTTGTGGTAGTTTATATTCTTGAGGTGTGCAGAAAGGGCAGGACTATATTGTGTGAGAGCAGCAGTTGATGTTGACTGAGCGCTGCCTTACTGTGTGTTAATGGTTGAACACGTACCTGCACTGCACATGCAAATTTATTGTTTCCAGAATATGCTGTAGAACTTACTGTCTCTGATGTGACACTGATCAGTCCCTTCCTGTCCCTGACATAGCACTGCTCCTCGAAGGCATGACACTCTCCCTCTAAATAGAAGCAACTCCTTTTGATTTGGCTGGTGCAGGAGTAATATTTGTATACAAAACCTTTCTCTTTTTGAATAAAAAATTCCCTTTCCTCTGTGGAAATAAGAAATTTAGTACATGTAAAGTCTTCCAAATGAGGTTGATTTATTTTATACATTTTTTTTGTTCTCTTTCCATATAACTAAAACTTGCCTGTGATGAGGATATCTAGATTCTACGGCAGTAATGAGATTTCCTTGGCTTTACTGCGTAGTAAAGGCAGGTGCACACATACTGAAGTTCTGACTTGACATCTTCAAAAGCCTGTACTGAGGCTAAAATATTTGGCTGAGGTGTTTGGCCCTGCATCTGTGGGGCTCCTGTGCAGAACAACTCCACAGTCCTGAAGTGGCTGTGGCTCGCTTTCAAATGGCTTTTCCAACGGGAACCTTTGCTCTTATATTTGGGAGAGAAGGTTTCTACAGAGCCAAAGCATCATGTGATTTGATTTGCCCAAATGTGGGTTGGAAAATATGAAGAAAATTAGTGTAAATATTTTTCTTTACTGATGATAGATATTTTCCCCACTTGAAAACATTGACTTTTTATTTCTTTAAGTCTCAGATGTGATGCTTGAAATATATTATATATATACATCTGCTTTCCAGAGTGCAAAAAAATTAGATTCTCTGCTATTATAAATTAATTAAATTACAGATCAAACCAGTTGGAGTGTCACTAGAGGTGCAAAATGCTTTTCTCTGCCTTTCTTACTTCTCCAATATTATTATCTGGCATGACAAATTTCCTACAATTGACCTACCAGCTTTCCACCAGCTAAGTATATGACCAGTCATTCTCCTCAGTGAAAATCAGCCAATCCTTTTTTAACATGGAATTAATGAAGTGATGAAAATTTACATCAGCAAAGGATTTATCACAGTATTTTACACACAGACTTACTACAGAATTAAACATATTGAAAGGCTCCATAAATACCAAGCATTGTTGATAATCCAAGACTTGAAGTCTTAATTCTGTCCCTTTATAGTTAAGCTGGCAGAGGAGACGCATAATAGAGAAAGAATTTCTTCCCTTTAGCTAAGAATATTTTATTTTTTTCTCCCGTGGAAAGAAATGATTTCTTGCAGCAAAAATGTTGATCATGTTAATTGCTGATCTGAGAAATTTAGTATTTTAGGCACATTTTTATTGTATGTGACTAAAAGGAACTGTAGTATCCCTAAAGCTTTCCTTTTTTTTTTTTGGCTTTTGCATCTGTTATAAGTAGTCAAGTGTCAAATACCAATATGCATGCATCCAAATGGGTCAATGAGTCCTCCTGTTGTCTACTTCACTGACCCTGAAGCCTTTGTTTCCCATTAATGAGTAGAAGCCAAAGATAATTCACATAGCCTGACACCTGGCTGATAATCTTTGGGATCACCTAAAGCTTAAGTGAGAGCTTGAAGAGTATGCGTGTTCAGAACCAAAGAGTCTGTGTGGTCATGGTGAACCTACTTGGGAAAACTTGACTGTCACAGGAATATCATGCCTAAAACACATACCTTTTTTTTTTTTTTTATTAACCAATTACTATTTTTTTCAGTTGGATGGATTAAGCCTGCTTACTATTTAGGTAGGTGCTGCTGGTGTCACTACTGTATGTTATTCCCAATTCTTTCCTGGTGCATTTAAAAACACCTTATTTGTGCTCTTGCCATTGGATGTAGCTAATGTCTATGTAGAGTAATCACTGGAAAGGTGCAAAAGCAAGCAGTGAGATAAAGGCCACATGTTCTAATTAAGCCAGATCTGAAGACACTGACTGTCTCTGCACTAATGAGCAAAGCCAAGTCCCAAAATTCATGGCTAAACTCTTTCTTATCATCCGCTTTGTCTTGTTTAATGCTTTAAATGCTAGTGTTACTTATGCTCTTCTATGCTGCCATAAAATGACTTGTACTACAAATCCTATTTGTTCTACCTTACTTTGGATTCTTCACCTTCCTTAGCCACGTCCTAGCCTTGTTTGGCTCACGTGGGTCACCTCTGGTTGGCTCGGTGGTGGTGGTGCTTGGTGGTTTGGTGCAGGGCATTGTGTTGCTGGTGGTCAGGCTCCATGCCCTCAGACAGGAGGCATCTCATGCCAGCAGGCATGGTGAGGGGCACCAGAGCGAAGTCACACAGCCAGCATTTGGAGGACAGTGTTTTGAATCACACATGCTTTTCAATGACATCCACAGTAGACACTCACTTCCCCCCTTCCCAGTATCACTGAGAAATGGGAAACTCCTTAGCAAAGGCAAGAAATTCCTGCTAGCTCCTACAACACCAAAATAGACAAGCTAGAGTTTATCAGATCGGATGGCAATGAGTGCCTTCTGGCTGCCATCAAAAGAAACTTGGGAGCCTGCAAGAAATTCTTCTCCCTTTCTCAGTGGAGAACAGAAAGACACGAGCAAGTGCCTGGATCCGAATCCCAGCCTCGGCCAAATCAGGACAAGGGTTGGGCTCCTATTCAAAGTGTTCTCACTAGGGCTCATCTGCCAGTGGTGGATATCTACCAAAATATGATGGTTGCATGACCCTTTTGCAATCTTGGCCAGAGATGTAGGGGAGACTGTTCAGTGAAACAGACCCTTTTGTGAACCAAGACTATAGAAAGCATTTTCTGGAGTATATATAGACAGAGGTATGGAGGGGAGTAATGCAGGAGAACATCTTGATTTGTGGCCAGTCTGGAACAAGTGAGAAAAAGAGTCAAAAAAAAAAAAAATATATATATATTTAGGCTGGGTGTTTCTTTATATCAGAAAAAGCTGCTCTAAAAATATTCCTAGAGGCGCAATGAGCCCATGGGCAGATTTCCCTGAAGAAGGCTGTGTTTCCCCTGCTATTACTGCCTTGTGTAGTTTTTTAAGCACAGTTTGCTATAAAAGGGATATCTTAGTGCTGATGTATGTGACAGTAGTGGATAGTTACCATGGCCTGGCAGAGATGCAGTCATGTTAGGATGGTGTCCAGGTGATCAGGCAAGGTCCATACAAGAGTAAAGGATCCTCCAGCAAATTTACATCAATTCTTATGTTAGTTCTGGTGGTACTTTGCACCATCATTTGCTGTCTCTGTCCATTTACGCTTCACTGGAGGAGAGCTTTTTTATGTAGTCCAAGACCTCCACACTTCGTTGAGTGCCATCCCTCAGAGATATCTTTTTTTCTCCTACTCACTTCATTTCCCTTTGGATTATTGTCTTTTGTCTTCATTCAGTACTGAATGATGCTGCCTTAGTGGGTCAGAAATAAACAAAAGTTTTTGGCACTTTTGTTGATGTGGTAAAGCTCTAATGATGGTGAGAACAAGGGCAATGAAACTGGGTCAGGTTGGGTTCATTTCATGCTATAGGTACCAGTGTATGTACATAAACCCCTTCCTCTTTAGCATGCACTCCCCTTTCAGGCTTTACATTTCTTCAGCATGGTTTGGGGTTAGCTATGGTAGCATATAACTGGTGGACATAGTTTCTACACTTATCTTTGTTGTTTATTCTGCTTCCTAAATGTATTTCTCTGGCATCTTTGCAGTGCTTTAGTGACAAGTTCTCCAAGCCCTCACATGGTTCGATCTCTGCAAAGACTGTTCATGAGGCTGGTGGTTTTGTTTGTTTGTTTGTATTTCTTTTGTTTTGTTTTGGTTTGGTTTGGTTTGGTTTTTGACAGGTTTGTGCATTCCAAGTGGTTGAAATGTGCTGGTCTTCAGTGGTGACTGAATATTTTGGGGTGTGCAGGGGACCTCAAGGGATGTAGAGACATAGCTTCTTTTTAACCCCAGTTTATCTCAATTCCCAAATTAATAGGCAATGCTATCTGGAGAAAGGAGAGGAGAGGAAAATGTTTTAACCAAAAACAGAAATTTGTCTAATCGGAAATCAGAATTATTGTCTGAACATAACAGCAGCTTTGCTAATCCCTCCTTTATACTTTTATAGTGTGTACTACTAAAGTGTAAGCATCTGATTAAAAAAGGATTATCATTTATTAGCTAAGAATTATGTAGTGAAACAAATCATAAAATTGTGGTCTAGACAAACCTTTTTTTTTCCCCCAAACTGATCTCTGGAATATATCAATCAAAAAGAGATTAAAGAAAACAACACTTTTCTGTTTTCCTCTTCCTTTTCCTCTTCCTCTTCCTGGCTCTTGTATATGTTATACTTTCCTCTCTTGTTTTTCATGTGATCTTTTAGATAAAGGGGTAAAGAGCAAACCAAGGCATTTAAAGGGAGAAGCAGGTCTCGCTGCAGAGAGTGGCAGGGCAGCAGGTTAAAGGAAGGTGCAGAAGGAAGCCAGGAGGGACAATTAGACTCTCCCAGATCTCACAGACTGTGAGATATTACTTCAAAAAGTTTCACAGAAACTGATTTTTGATGAGGTGATGACTACAGTCCCTATGAACTATTTTACCAACCATAACACTGATTAGAATCCACTAAAAAACCTAAAGCGAGTTTTCCTTCATTGTCCTCGTGAGAAAACCAACTGCCCAGAAACCTTTCCAACAACCACAGAAGTTAACATCGATCACCAGGAAGGAATTCATCCCTTAGACAAAACGATTTTGCAAGTTTGCCGTTCTTAGCTGTGCATGTCGAGAGAGAAGGGAGTGTGTGTCTGCCAGACATCAATGCCAGGCTCAGCTCTGCTTGGGTGCTCTTACTGCAGAGCTGAAGTCCAGCCTTTTGTTTAATCCCGGGGGTGTCCTGTAAATAACCTTTTCCTTTTGCATCCAGGTAGGGCTCTATTTGCTGCCACCCTGGTCCCACGTGGAGACCTCCTGAGCAAATCCTTTCTGTAGGAGTTGGTTGTTGTTATTTTTATGTCAGGGTGGTGTCGGGAGGGGAGGATGATGTGGGGGAGCACCCATTTTCAGGATCAGGTTAATCACAGGTTTGCAGGGGCATGCCTGGCCTCGGCTATGTAGGGTCCCATGCAGGCTCCCGCTGATCCGTGCCTCAGTTTCTCCTCATTCCTCAAGTAACTACAATCTTTCCTCCTCTGAGCACCTAAGGGATTAGAGATGAGTATTCAGCAGCATTAATTCACGGTCTTTGTAAGAGCTCCTTTCCTCTTCACCCCACCCCGCAGCAGTTAAACCTTCACTCTGCCGAAATATAATAAATTACGGGTCTGGCCCCTAACGATTCCTCGTCCGGGAAGCTGGGGATGCGGGCGATTTATCTCCGAATGATTAAACCTGCAGACAAAAAAGGGCGAATTGCCTGAGCTAAATTACTGCCCATGAATTATTCAGCCGGCGGGGGCAGCGCTGGGTGGCAGCAAAGGCTGCGGCATGGAGAGGCGCGGGTGGGGCTGGGCTGCTCGGGAAGGGGGGTGGCTGCCCTGATGGGGCCCTGAGAGGAAAAATCCGGCAGGATCTGTCCTACAGACAGCAGGGAGAGAGTGCTGCTTTTGGGGGTGTTTGTCCCTGCCTGGGTAGACCAAGTGCACAGGGACAAGGTGTGCTTGGAGCAGCAGGAGGCTTTGCCTCCTCCCCAGATGCACAGGGACCTGCCTGCTGCTCAGGGACACTCTGACAGCTTTATTTTTGATGCTTGCTGGACCATTTCCCCCAGGCTTCAGTGATGCTGCCAACAGGCAGTGCAGATATTAAGTGGTTTTGGTTGTAGATGCAAGAGGTGGGGGCTCCCCTGGTCTGCTTCTGCAGGGCTTCAGCCTCTGCTGCTGTTTGAGCCTCGTCTGTCAGACACAGGGAGTCAAGGAATGGGGCACTGTGCTCTGGAGTGGGATCTCAGATATTTGCTCCTAGTAATCACAGGACTCCCAGTTTTCTGGGGTTTGATGATCAGCGTGTCACACCTGGCACAGGAGGCTGCACAGCTCTGCAGTGAGCACTGCTGGTGCTCAGACCACTTTAGGGGTGACCTCTGCTGACCCTCCTGGTGTCCCAGGTGCCCCCATGCTGCCCCAAACCCATAGACCCTTTTCTCTGCAGGGTAATCAAGCTGGGAGCAATGCTATCTTTCAAACACTAAGAAATGTAGGTACAGACGAATGCTCTCCCCTGAGCTCAGATGTTTACCTTCCATTCTGCTCCTGAGCAGGGTGTCCACCGCACCGGTGCTGGGCAGCAGGGGGAATTTACCCTATGATTGCTCTTTTGGTAACTCTTGCCCCAGGTCTTGATTGCAAAGCCCTAGAAAACTTACCAGGGTGAACCAGATTTTTGATAAAGTGGCAACAAAAATTTGAAAGTTTTTGTTTTCTTTTTGGACAACCCAACAAAAGTTCCACACTCAGACTTTGGCAAAATTACCTCAAATCTTGTCCTTTAGGCCCCTTCTAGCTCTGTGCAATGTAAGACTAGGGCATGGGTGAGTGCAAGTGCTAAGAAATGAGCCCTGCAGCCCTGATCACTGAAATAGGATTATTTGGCAGGCTAAAAATCGGAGTTCGTGCCACCTGTAAGCGGTGCCAACTGGCTATGTTGAGTCTGGTAAATAGGCAGTACCTCTGGGGTGCTAAAAGTTAAGGAACGCTCTTCGTTTTGATTGCACATGCATGATAGAGAAACCAGTGCCCTCTGCTCCAGCGAGGCGTAAGCAAGTGTTGAAAAGCAGCAGGGTGCTGGCAGACGCCTCTCCACTATAAAATGTGTCTTTTACTTCCCAGGCTCAAAGTATGGGAAAGGGTTTTGGCCAGTGATCAGGATCAGGGAGAGAGTTCATGCCAGAGCAGCGAGGAAAACTGCCTGCCTGTGGCTGAACGTACAACAACAGCTCAGGAGGTGGTTTGGAGTCGCTGTGCCAGGCATGGGTGACAGTCCCAAATGGATGCTCCAGCACAACGTGAGTCAGAACTGCCTCATACCCAAACGACACCTCTCATTTGGGCACCCTTAGGTGACACATTGCTCCGCTGAGGTTCATACAGCTGCAAAACCCAGCCTGGATAGAAATGGGTGAGAAGCACTCCAGAGGACTGTCACACAGCCCTTCCAAGCCAGGCTGGGGATGTGTGACACAGCCTGGTGGCGGTGGCCCTTGCATCCGTATCTGCCCAGGCTTACTAGAACTGGTTGAGCTGAGGGTAATGTGAGGGTTGGTGGAACTGGGTGGGTGCATCCGTAATGTGAGAACAAAAAGAAATGGTATTGCACCCATCAGCTCCGGTCCATGAATAATAGAGATTCCCAGTGTACAGGATGTGAGGCAACTGTTTAATTATCAGTGTTTGCTGGGATTATTTTTCCTTTTTGTCACTTCTTTTAAAGCCGTAGGTTTAAAAACAAAGCTGTGGGAAATGGGGTGGGCTTGTGGAGCCCCCACACCTCCTCCTTGGGCATGGATACCCACAAACAGCAGCCATGAAGCCGTTCCCAGGGGAGCTCACCCTGCCCACCTCCATGGCCCCGAGGTGCTGGGGGATTTGAGTGCTTCTACTCAAAGGGCCTTTGAAGGAGACAGCGAGCGCTAAGGGAGAGCTAACAAACGATCCCTCCTGCTCCTCCTTGCCCTCCCAGCAGCCTGGGGGCCGCGTGGCTTTAATTAATCAGTCGGCTCACGCAGGGACGTTGACACAAATGGCACCTGCTGTCGGTCTCTCCCACATAAGTGCCGGTGATAAATGGCACGGGGTGTGCTGGCCAGTGATTCCAGTTGGCCGAGCAGAGATGGATGCTCGCGTCCCTCTCCGTGACGGAGGAGTTAATCACAGTGAAGGGTGAGCATGCCATGCAAGCAGCTCCAGGCTGCTCCTCCAAGGAGGGTGCTGGTGGTTTAGGAAGGCACAGAAGGGACCTGGTCCTCCCTTGTGTTGCAGCAGTTGGGGTTGATGCAGGATGGTCACATTTCAGAGGATGTTTTGGGTACCTGTGTATGGGAGGCTGGTAACTGCTTCTCATCCTTAACCATTCCCACGTGCAATGTGCTGAGTTCCTCTCTCCCAGCAGAAGTGTCCCAGCTGATGCCATCAGGAGCAGAGCTCTGTTCCAGTCCACAGGAGGTGGAGGCACAGCTGCTGCTGTGCCTGTGTCTGCCAGGCAAGGTTTCAGGATGGGCTTAGTTTCCCCAGAAGAAATGGGCACAAGGAACCTACTCCCAGAAGGTGCATCCAGAGGGAATTGTGCTTTCTAAAAAAAAGGAGGGCTGATTTTCCAGGTACCCTGAATTCCCCATCACTCCTCTCCCTACCAGCACTGCTTCACTGTGAAATCCCAAAGCCCTCTCCACCATGCACACCGAGGACAGGAGGTCCTACGAAGAGTAGTGTGACTGAACACGGACCATGTTGTGAGGTGACATAGCAGGGAACATCTCATGCTTGTGAGCCATCAGAGAACAGGACAGTGCCATCAGTACTCCTCCCAGCATCTGGCCAGGAAGATGTGCAGGTCGGTGTAAAGCATCTGCATGATGCCCAGTGTGATTCCTCCTTTGTCACCTGAGCTCAGCCACTGTTTTCAGTGGCAATAACTCTTGCAAGAAGCCAGGATAGAGGGCACTTACACATGTGCTCAACTCTCCTTTCGCAGGAGTGTTTCACAGGCATCAAAGGTATTCAGGTAATGGTGGACCTGGTGGTGGAAATAACATGGGGGCTGAAGGGAGAGCATGGCAATGGGACCAAGAGCAGGTCCTGTTTGCCAAGGCTGAGCTCAGCTCAACAGGATTGCTCTTGTCTAGGGTGAAGGGGACTACATGGGGAGGTGAAGTCTGGAGCACAAAGCCTCGCTCGCTTGCTCAGGCTGGCTGCACACAGACTGCAAAATCTCTGGGGTCTGTCTCAGGCCTGGCCCACCAGACTGAAAGATCACAAACCAAAGGATTTTTTGGAGCCTTCTCCAGTAAACAAGGAGAGAGATTTTAGTGTCTGCAGCGTTTTCTCAACTGCGCTATGTGACTGAAAAATTAGTATTTGTATTGTTATTGACTTCTCCAGGATGATTTCAGCAACCCCTATTAAGAATCTCATTCTTGGAGTAATTCTGTAGTTATTAAGAGTAATCTATATAAATGATGCTGTGCTTCTGCATAATCTCATCCAATTAATTTTACTGTATCATATAAATATATATATAAACACGTGGGGGAATTGATACAGAATTCCTTGTTTTATGAAGAGAAGACCTCAAAAAGCCTTCCAAGCACCAACTTTCTTTTAGTCCTTGCTGAGCAATGTGATTTAAGACTAAAAATACATGTCTCTGTCTGAAGTTTTGACAGTGCAGTTTGAACGTGAAGAAGTGTCCAGTGTTTCCTCCTCTGACAGCTCATTGAACAGGTCTGTGTGTCAGTGCACCATATGGGGACATTACCCAGAGTGGGGTCACCAGGGCGACCTTTACTCATCGCTCTGCCACTGAGCTGGACATGCAGCAAAACGGAGATGCCGTCTGCATGCCAAATGAGATCAGTATTCCCGATCTTCCCTTTTCTCTGCTTTCAGACCCATTGATCACTGTCACGGAGTGTCTGCTGGGTCTCCCCTGAAATAAAGCCTTGTTCTGCTGCTTGCTGTCCAGATCCCACAAAAGGCTGAAAACTCTTTTTGACTTCAGTGATGTTTAGATCTTTTGCTTTCAAAAAGATAAAATATTAGATGTGATTTACTCTGCTGCAAATCCCCTAAGGAATTAGAAATAATATTGGTAAAAAAGATGGAGTTGGTTCAAGGACTACCTGCACTGCTGTAGGCACGCAGGACTCATGTTGATTTGTGATGCATTTGCTGTTGGAAAGCAGAGGACTATGTGGTCTTCAGTAGGCATGTTACTCCAAATCCATGGACTAGCCTGGTTCTCCATCTTCTCAGTCTCCAGCTTGTGACTGCTGCCCAAGATGGGACACCAGACCTCGCACTGAATGAAATATTCCTCATCTCCCCATCCCTGTGAAACAGAGAAAGCCTTTTCTTTCCTCTTCTTCCTCCAGGCTAGTTGTTAAAACTCAAAGTGCTGGGTGTGGGCTGCTCAGAATTTTACTGCTAAGGCTCTTTGTTCTGGCGAGAGCTGAAGGAAATGTTGAGTTATTTTGGGACTTGCACTGCAGGGCATTCTGGAGCTTAATTACGGTGACCCTGAGTTGCTCAGGTTTCTGGCCTCTGTTGCAGCCCTACACTGATGTGCTTCCTGGAGCACTGCCTCTGGGTGATGCTAGTGTCTGTGAGCACAGAGCTGACCCTGCCACCTCGCAGGTGGTAAGCTGGCATCAGGGATGGGAAGTGCATGGATACCTCTCCTTTCCAGCCTGTGCCAACCCATTCTAGACAGTGGTCAATTTTTCTCTTGGAAGGAGATGTTGGGGTGTGCCCACTTTCCAGAGATCTTGCACATTTTCCTCCCAGGGCTCTCCAGTGCTGTGTAGCTACATAAGAAATACTGCTTGTGGTTTCAGCTGAGAGGTCTTGATGTGGTTTGCCTGTGGAAACTAAAGTCTTCCTTCAACCACTGCATTGTGTCCAGAGACAGGTATGAAGTGACCGCTGCTGCTGTTTTGCTGCACCACTTTTGTGGTTAATCGACACTCTTCATAATCTATGTAGAAGAAAGTTAAAGGCAGGTCTGATCCTAAAATATTTGAAGTTTCTGAATTTTCTAGACAGACCTGAAAAACTTAGGATTTAAGTGATACACAAATTTGACAAGGCCTTCCCAGGGCTTTTCCTGTACCTCTGGTCCCCACAAAACACATGCTGCTTTTCTCCCTTTGGGCCACTTCTGAAGCATGACCCCACTGTGAAGACCCTTTATAAATCAACCCTTATGCCTGTGGAAAGATAATTTAGTACCATGTCACACTGTTTTGTTCAGTCACTGCCACCAGAGCTTGCTTAATGAGCTGATGGAAAATTCTTCCCAGGAGAAGGAAAAATAATGAAGAACTGAAATAACTTGAGAAGATTCTTCACTTGCTCAATCTGACCATGAGTCACGGTGAGGGGAGAGACACTAACAAGATCTCCCTTGATCCAATGCTTCCTGACTGCTCAGGTGGCTCCTCTCCTTCAGGCTCTCTCTTCTTTCCAACAGGGATGCAATGGATGCTTTGGCGGTTAGAAGAAATTGAGTACTGGGGTACTGTTGTCTTTGCTGATATCACCTTCTGAGCTGTTCATGGCATAGGAGAGAAATGTGAGTGTAGAAACATTTTTGGTTTGAACTGAAAACATTTAAAGAGCCCTGGATTTCACCTTTTGTGCACCTCCTTGCAGCTGTGCAAGGTCCCAAGCAACAAACCGTTTATTTTTGAGGAAACTCAGCTTTTGGATTCCTACATTTTAAGTTCCCTTTTGAGACACTTAGGCTTGTTTTTCTGTGGGTCTAAGCATCCGCAGCTTCTGTTATTCCTTAGCCATGTACTTTTATCCAAATCCCACTTTGCAACATGCTCTCCCCAACTTCAAAGTTTGCTAGAGCTGTGATTTGGATCTGCTTATACAAAACCTACTATAAATATAAACAGCTCCCTTGCTTTCTCCCTAGTATTTTTACTTTGTTATGTTTCCCAGACGCATACATTTTAAAATCCCTTGTCACGTTACTATCAGACACAGGGGGAAGTACAGACTGCTGCATTAAATCACACAGCGGCAATGAGCCCAAGCAATATTCAGTGGTGCATGTGTGTACCAATTAAGAATGCATCCTACTTGCACAGTCTGGATGTTTTTCTCCTTCAAAGGGGTCTGATTGTTTGCTTGCAATTATTTGGTAAGTCTAATGAGGCTGAAAAGAGGTCAGATCACCTGTAAATGTCTTAGAAGTGTGGAAACAGATGTGAATATGTCTGTAAAATTTAATGTTCCAGAGGCTTTAAAGTAAAACAAAACAATTTCCCTGGAGTCCTGACTCTGCAGACTGAATATAAAAATAGTTGTTTCCTAATTTGCGTAACCTTTGGGACTCTGGAAAGGAATTACCTGCCAGAATCAAAGACTTGTTGCGTTTAGTCTGTCACTTGTCAAACCCAGTGCTGTCATTTCAGAATAAATACTAATATGCTGATATTTCTGGTTCATCATGCCCTGACTGTAGAGATCATTGCTGGGAAAAAAAACAACGCAAGACTAATGATATTTTACTTTGGCCGCGTGGTGGTTTCTACTGGCACTAGTGGCAAAGCTTCCATTGATTTTCCTAGAAGGACCAGGACTCTTGCATGTGTTAATCAATCACAGTAAATTGTACTTTATAAGAGACTGAGGTTTCCTATGGTCTGTTCTGGGAAGCCTTCCTATCCCAGAGAGATAAGGGGGCATATATGAAACCAAATTGTTCCATCTGATAGTCCCCTCTTTTTGAATCAAGCTTTCTTTCACTTGGGAAATGTTGTAATACCTGAGCAAGCATAAATGAAGCATAAATAAACATAAATATGCTTATTTAAGTTGAGGCTGCCCCTTCAAAGATTAACAACAGGACTTGCTTTTTAAATGTAGCCTCTTATTATTATATTATTAATTATAGCATTTTAATTCCTTTATACTTTTATTTTAGGCATGAAATAAACATGTAGGTTACTGACAGTCCTTGTTCCAAACAACTTCACACCTAAAGAGGCAAAGGAAGAACCTGAAAATATTAGTAACTCAAGTGTACAAGAAGAAAATGAAGTACACATTTGGCAAAACCTCAGGTTGATATATGCATAATATGAAATATCCATGAGGTCTTTGGGGATAATCACCAGTTCCAGATTCAGGAGATGCCAGAGATATTTTTTTCTAAGTCTCCCCAAAATTTTGACACTAAATTCTCTTAAAATTAATAAACTTTTGTTATGGATGATTTGAAGATCTGTCTGGGTAATCAATTTTTTAAAAATACCTTTGAGTTTTGGCCTAAAATAGCTCTCTTAATGTCATGTTGGGTATTTCTGATGGGACTGTCACAGGAGCCCAAATTCCTGCAGTCTCATTACAGCACCTTACAACTTTCCATCCTCCCCTTCCTTTACACAATAATGAAACTGGGACACTTGTCCCCATTCATTGTCCTTCTTGGAGCTTTGTAGAGCTGTGTTGCACAATGTTTGTATAGTGCCTGGAAGATTTCTAGTTGAAAAAGCATGGTATTAGAACCAACACCTTTTTTCTTTCTTCCGCTCTCTCTCTTTTTTTTTTTTTTTTATTTTTTACTTTTTTATTTTTTTGAAGAGCTATAAATCTACTTGCCAAAGTTACATCCTTCTGTGGCTTGTTCGTTGGTCAGTTCCACATCAATGTGTTCATTATATAATATGCTGATGTGGAAATTGCCGGAAATTATTGCTTCCTATTACATAACTGTTGCTGTGTATCTGATGTGCTTTCTGATGCTCGGGGGAACAGAAAGAGTGGTGGCTCTAATCGCTGTTACATTTTTTGAGGACCCTTCACTGTAGAATATAATTATCTCTTAATAGTTGCACAATGTGATTTCCTTGGGTTGTCCCAATTTTTCCTGAAATATTTTCATGTTTACAGGTTCCTTTACTGTCTCTATAAAATCAAAGCTTGTAAGTATATATTTGCACAGGTGTGCTGGAAGATGGAGAGAGATAGACCTCTGCATTGCATGAGAATGTCAAACACTAGGATCAAGCAGGTTAAATCAAGCATACGTAGTCTCAGAGCTCAAAGATAGAAAGGTAACCTCACAGTTAAACCCACTAAAGCACATGAGCCAAGCTGTTGTAGCTCTCCACAGTCTTCAGAGTGCGTGCTCTTAGCCTATGGGGTCAGGTCTCTTATCTTGAACTTTGATAAAGAACATTGAAGTTACATTACATTTCCACATATCTGGGCATAAGCAATCATATGGACAGTCTCCACAATTCAGCTGATCGTTGATAACTAATGAAGGCACTGTTTCTCAGCTGTGCACAAAGTTCTCGGTTATATTAGTGCCCGATAAGGCTACTGGTTTCTGCAAAGTGGTGTAACGTTGAGGATGTCACAGTGACAGCCCATGTTCTCTCTTGTAATATAATGCAGAATGTTTATACAGCAGCATCAGACTAAAATGTGCCAGTAGAAAATAAGATAGTTTCACATTTCAGCAAACTGAATTCAGAATTACAGGGATAGGTCTGACTCAACTTTGAAGTTGTCAACCTACAGTGTAAGTAATGAACCCAACCAGGCTCTGTGCAATAAAGTCCTGTGCCACTGCTCATAGCACAGCTCATAGAATATCATCCAGCAAACATTTCATCAATCAAATGTGCCATGCAACTGGTGCATATCATTTTGCAAAAATGCTCAGCACTGATTTAAAGTTTTCATAGCCAAATCATATTCTGTGTCTGACAAAATATAACATGTAGATGTCTGGTAAGAAGCAAGAAAAAACATTTTTCTAATTAGGAACTGTTAAGTGCTCTTGGCATGTATTGAATATTAATGAGTGAACCTAGTCAAAATTCAAGACCCTTCCTAGAGGTCACTTCATACACTGTATAGAGAGGACAAAGGCTGCCTTAAATGACTTAGTGTCTGCATAAGGCAAGACACCAATATTATCTTCTGCCTGTTGCCTTGGCAGGCCCTGACTGCCAGCAGAAAAGACACAGCTGGGCTTCTACGGGCCGCATGCTTTGCTGTTCATCAGGATTGTGCAGCAATTCCAATGTATTTCATCATAGACCTGCATGCATGGCTACATGGACAGTGCTTTGGGCTTTGTGGTGATTCAGCTGGATGGTGCAAGTTGATACAGCAGGCGGGCTCAAATGGGAGCACAAGACCCAGCATGGGTCAGCAGGTCAGATTTCAACACCCGGTATAGCACACTGCTGTCCAATTTCCTGTCAAGAATTATACACATTGTTAGAAAAGTGATTAGAAGTTGGATTGGCAAATGATTAGCTCATCTGACTGCTGATGGAAACACCACTGCAGGTACCAATAACACAAATGACTTGTCAGTGTCTAATATCCAATTCAGGTAGGCAGAAGAGTAATTATTTTATTTTATTTTATTTTATTTTATTTTATTTTATTTTATTTTATTTTATTTTATTTTATTTTATTTTATTTTATTTTATTTTATTATTTATTAGTGAAATGTGGGTTAAACTGAATTATATCACTGAATTTGGAGAGGCTTTAAAATAAGAATCCACTTTCTGTAGGGCTGAAAATCTGTTTTACACAATACAAGTTCATGGGTTAAATGGTAGTATGGTTGGAACTAGATGATTTTAATATCCCTTCCAACCCAAGCTGTTCTATGACTCTATGATACATCCAAGTTGGGAGGGACCTCAGGAAGTTTCTTGTTCAACCTCCTACTCAAAGAAGGGTCAGCTGGGAGATCAGAGCAGCAGAGCTTTATTCATTGGGATCTTCAAAACCTCCAAGGATGGTGAGAGCACAAACTCCCTGAGCTTGCTGTCCTGACAGTGATCTCATTGTCTCTTGAAAAGTGTATCTAAAGGGTGTAATTCTGCTTGCTCTCCTCAGACCAGTGAGTCCAGTCATTAAGCTGGCACTAGGCACCTGTCTATTTTAAAAGGCTTTTTTTGGACAGGTAATCTCTCTTACATTGCTTGTGTAAAGAACCTAACACAAAGAACCTTGCTCATGGAGACCTCTATGTCCTACTGTTACACAAATAATAAATAGAGCACAAAAAGTGCCACACTACTGCTTAGCTTATCCTGAAAGAAGATTTTTTTTTTTTTTTGAAACAGAGATCTGTTTTTATGTTGAATGTTTTCCTTCTTTCACATCTGAACTCCCAGAGGATCCCTCTACTCCCACCCATGTTATTTATTTATTTATTTCCCCCTCCAAAGTGTAGGAGGAGGGACATTGTATAAGAAAACTATCAGTCACTTTCTTTCTCTGCAAGCTTTTCTTCTGCAGATACCTCGGTGAAAGTGAATAAAAACTGCATGGCTGTTCCATTTGGATTTAGAGACATATTTCACGGAATTGTGGTCCCTCTCCTCTGTTTTTCCTGGCAAACTCTGATTTTATGTCACAGTCAAGATGCTGAGTATTTCTGCTAACTTCTCAAAATGCTGCCAAAATTTCTATGTAGGAGATGGTGACAGGTGACCTGAAAGAGATACCACTTCTCAGGAAAGAAAATGCCTGCCATGGCTGCCCACAGGTCTTCAGGACCCGAGGGCTTATTTCTCTAAAATGATCTGTGAGTTACTTTGCGGGTGATGAAAGGAGGAGGATTCCTCAGTTCTTGCAATTTCTTCCTGGAATATTACAGCATCATTTCCCAGACTGTCTCCCAGTATTGTGGTAAAAGTAATAACAACCCAACAGCAAAACCCATCATCAAATAAATCTGTATGAAGAGTACTGAAGCAAACTACTCCCAAACTCCTTGTGAGTGTAGGTACAGTCATCTTCTCAGGAGACCACATTTAGGGAACCTTATCAGCGTATTGAACATTCTTTTTGACTTTGTGATTCATCATTTTTCTGAGAGTCCCCTGGATTTCCATCACTTTATTATCTGAGCAAGTCATTACTTTTGCAAGACAGGTTCAAGAGGTGATACATATATCCCCTGTCTGCTGAAACCCTGAGCACCAGAGATGCTGCTGCTAATTATTCAGGAGATGTTACCTACAGAGGTCTTGCATTGAATAATAATGCTTTGTGCCTAATATTTCTTAATATACATAGTATTATTAGTTATTGCCTTGATAAGCATTTAGATAAAGACTGGTCATTTGACTTTCTGAAATAAAAATATGATAATTGTGGCCTGCAGCTCCTCTGTAAATAATAGGACTCCATACAGGAATTATCAAGGCTATAGTGCACAAAGCTTCATCCACAACTTCTTTAAATTTATGCCCAAGTAAACCTAATGATTGTGAGGGGATGGTTTATGGGTCAGCACCTGATACTCGATCGAATATTGAGTAACACCTTATTGCAGGGAAAGCACTGTCTGTTCCAGTCAGGTGTGAATGGTAGCTGCAATGTCACTTGGGCTGTGTCAACAGCTGCTTGTTGTTGTGAATAAGATACTTCCAATCTTGGTCTCATTTCTCCTCTATTTATAAAATTTAATTGAAAAGGAAAATGCTCTGCTTTGGGTTAACAAAAAGAATTTACTTCTTGATCGTTCTCAGTATTGTCTCCTGCATGGTGGTGGGAGGGAAGTATTATGAACAATATAAGAAAAGAAATTTAGTTTCTTATATGTTTGACAATTGAAGGGCATGAACATTACCATTTCAGTGAATTCTTAGTATCTAAAATTAATTACACTCTATTGACATTGCTGTCATTAAAAAGTCTAGCTCCCCCACTCAGTTACCTATACCCCAAAAAATCTATAGTAATGCAGATGTAGGAGTGCTCTGAGGCTGCTCTTTGCCACATTCAGTTGATGCAGACCAACATGCTCAGGCTGTTAGTGAAGGACTGTCTGAGGGACAACACAGTTTTGTTAAGCCTTTTTTTTTTATTTAAGGAGCCAGGATAAAAAGAAAGATAAACTCTGGGATGAGATTTTTCAAACCAAATAGTTTAGACTCTTTTAGCTATAATGTGGTGGCATGCCGTTTTCCATGTGGTGCTCCTGATTAAAAACCCAGAGGTGTATTAATTGTATTAATAACAAAACAAAACAAAAACCAAAAAACAAGCCTTTCTAAAATACACTAGCAGAAAACTTGAAAGCAGATATTTTATTAGGGACCCTGATCTACAGAGTGGCTCTTGATAAGACTGCAGCTCTTCTATTCTAACACGTATGTTCCTTTTTGTTGAAGCCCCACTGGCTGTGCTACCATGAACGTAAGCTTTGTGCTCTGATAAGAGTCATTCTGGCCACACATTGAGATCATGTCTGGTGCCTCCTTCCCACTGAAATCCATGCCCTGTGAGCAAAGTGTGGTCTAATGTGTGTGAGCAACATTACTACAGAGTTGAGTGTAGTTTTTGGAGCTGGGTGTTGATGAATCCTGTCTAAGCCAACAGATCAAGTGCTGAGCGATAGAGGAAAGAGTTTTCAAGAGGAAGAAATGCTCATAGGCAGAAGTTCCCAGGATATTGTAAGCTCACAGGCTTTTTAACAAGCCAGAAAATGTCTTTTCTCTGCTTTTGGGCTCCACCTTTGAAGGGTAGGAATTGAGTTTCATATTGCACCAACACTTCTAACAATACAAATATAGTTGTTGGCAGGACTGAGATTTTGATCACTATCCAGAATGTTTAATCATTTTGTTTACTTGCAGTTACCAATTTGCTGAGAATGGAATGACTCAAACATGCAAAGTTCTACTGCAATAAAATAAGAAATTAAAGCAACTGAGAGGCTCCTGTGGAAGCTTTATGACTGTTCTTGTTCTTACAAGGGCTGTTCTTTAAAGCTTAACAGTATTTTGTATAGCCCGTAAAGAGTAAAATTTATGTATAAAACACAAGGGTTGTTCTACTTAAACTGTAGGAAAATCACAACACAGGCAGGCCTGGAGTCAAAAGGAAAAATGAACTAGAAATGCTCGTAATACATTAAATATGCATTAGGAGAGAGTTGGAGGGAGATAAGGCTTGTTTCGCTTATTTATTCTATTTATAAAGAACTGTTTACTCATGAATGTCAATATATTCCCATTTTTAACACTTATACACACTGTAATAGAAGGCATGCTGTACTGATGATTCCTAGGGCTGTGCTGGCATTTTTCAGAGAAGGGCTGCAGGATGAGGAATAGGCAGTGTTGAATGAGGGTATTATCGGTGCTGAGATGTGGCTTAGTGGAGACCTACAGAACCAGCTCAGCTCTGTGCTTTGCTTTGGGTGAAGGTGGGTCTTGCTGATTTCTCTGAGCCTTCCTGATTTGTCACCTCTGGGAAGCTCCTTTCCCTGTTATCCTCTGCTGCAGTCCTACATGGACTTCATTTCTGTGTAAGATTATCTCAGAGACTGAGCATGCGTTACATACATAGTATTTTAAAACAACAAACAAACAAAAAACCCAACAAACCAAACACTAAAACACCAAAACATAAACAATCAAGCAAACAAACAAAAAAAACAAACACCAAAAAATAAACAATCAAATAAATAACATACACATACACACACAAAACAAAAAACAAAGCAAAACAACAACAACAAAAACCACCCCAAACTCTGTCATCACTTGGTCTGAAAAACCCTGCAGCTTTGACCTGTGCCACTCATGGGGCTTAGTCTGTGTCTGTCTGAACCGAGGGTGTTTCATGTCTAAATTCCTGCTCACAATCATTTGTCCGGGAGCTGACACAGAGATTTTATCTTAAATCCTGCAGTTGCCCCATTGATTTGGCGCAACAGTTTCAGATGTCTGATTTTTCCCCCCTAGTATTCCATCTGTTTGGAATTTGATTGCATCATTTTAACACTTTTCTCCTGACAATGACATGGTATGATTTTGAAATTTGTTCAGTTTTGCTACACTGCTGGAGACTGGCTAGCATTTTTCTCTTATGCAAAAGGGGAACTTATGTTTTAAAAGTTCAAATAAAGTAGAGATAATAATTACAGTATGCCTCCCCCCAAAATAAAATAATCTTTGAATAAATCTCTGTTCCCTTCAGCGTTGCCATAAGGCATCTCCCGGTTTTGCTTATCTGTGAACAATGTGGAATTTTTTAGTCTGTATGTAAGTCCAATGTAGTTATGATCTGCCATATCATATTTGTAGCTGCCAGCTGTTAAATGGTATAACAAGATATGCTCATTGTCACTTCTAATGGAAAGCACTCCAAAGGCATTTCTCCATCTTTCTCACAATCTTTTCTCACTAAAAGAGTTTTCAATTGCTAGGGTAATGTTTCTCCAATCATGGAGATAATTAATGAAAATATACCATTAAACACTTTGTTTCCAAAGTGCTAAAGCCTGCGTGGGAACAGACCAAGGCAGCCTCAGATGGATATTCTAAATGCAGATCTCATATCCTTATGACATTATTCATGGAGATATAATTTTGTTTTGAATATATATTTTTTCTTTTTCTTCCCCAAATGAAAATGATGAATAACTTTTCTTATAAAAATCTTCCTTTAGAGGTTTCAACCAAGTACGCATCGAGGGCAAGACTTTTATGGTAAGTGCTTTGCCCCACACCAAAATGTTTGACTTCTTTCTTCCCATTAAAAAATCTAAAGAATCAGATGTCTTTAGTCAAGCCATCATAACGGCTTTTGGGAAAGTGACAAGCGAATAATAGTTGGGCACATGTAAGCACACATAGATAATCGCACTGATGCAGTAGGACTGCACAGACATTGTTTCCCAGGAATTAGTTATGGAGAAAAAAAAGAAAAAGAAAAAGAAAGAACACTGGGATGGAAAAGGACTGGTCATTGAGACTGGCAGAGGAATATTTGGAGAGCACAACCTCACACAGGCTTATGAGTGGAAACAGTAAACTACACTTGTATCAAGTAGAAGCAGTATTCTTGGTCTGATCTCATTCCGGCTCTGATGCATTTAGAATTTGGCATCCTGACATGTGGGTGGGAATTGTTGCTCTTAGGAATATGTGATGGAGATGCAGGAAAGTGTGAAGGTGGAAGGTGATTTTGAGAAGCAAAATTTCTGAAACCTTGCTGACATTTGCCTTGTCAGTAGGAATAAGCTTGGCTGCCATGAAACTAAGACTCTGCATCACCACTATCCAGGAGTATTTTAAGTACTTTTGTTCACGCTGGTGACTTGTGTTGTTCTGGTGCAGCCAAGGGATGCAGGATGCTGCTGCTCACCCCTGGCTATATGCTGAGGGGCCAGCTCTCCCTCCAGTCTGCCAGCATACCCACACATGGAATCGTGCCCTCATGCCATGGTCAAGGGGGCTTTGCTTTGACTTGGATTGTTTGGGTGGATCACTTTAGGCAGCAATTCCCTGAGCAGGTTGGGAGGTAGGTCACAGGAGCAGTGACTTCAGATGGAGAGAAAGGTGACAGCAAACTGCTAGGGGTAGGCTGGGAGAGTTACCTCTCACCATGCTGACCGACAGCATAACAGGGTGCCTTGTCCCTATGTCCTGCTCATTTCCACTCCGCTGGACACCTCACAAGCCTCCACCCTGGCTGTCCGTGCAGCCTTTGGATGCAAGCCTGCTCTCTGGCTCAGCCTCACTGCCAGTGTGGTGCCTGCTCTCTCCTGCCTTTTCTTTTTTCCTTATACCCTGTGGCTTTGCAGCTCATTAGCCACAAAATATCAGCTCGACTTGACACTCTGGGAACAGTGATTTACATTTTTTCCAGTTGATTTCTCCACTGCTTCTCCTGGATTTGTGATGAAGGCGACGGTTACAGATACTTTGGCCATCTGAATGGATAGTAATGACCTCGGACCGAGGAGCACCAGAAACAAACTCCCTGAATTATGAAGTTCAGGCAATAAACAGAGCAAGGGTCACCCAGACACAGGCATATTTTTCCCCTACTGCCTCAGGGTTAAGAGTGGGTAATTGGTATTTCCAGTTCAGCTTCTTTCTCATTCTGTGTCATCCCATCATGGCATGCCAGGATGCATTACATTAAATGGCATCAAATAGTCATGGAGTGTGACACGATACATTATCTGACATGTCACCTCACACCCTGTCATAACACAGTGCACTCAAAGATCAGTGGGGACCAAAGATTCATTTGTCTGATTCCATTTTATCAGTCAACCCCAAGGGAGGCAAGCGTGTTAATTATTTGCATGGTGGTTTGCATCCAGTGCTAGTGGGGAGAGAAGTGGTATGATGGGAGAAGGACAATTTCTACGTTTCAGAACAATTTTATACCTATTGTCCATGCATATGGGTGGCAGTGAACAGCGTGTTATAGTGAAGGATATCCCTCTGAAACCTGATGCATGATACAAAGTGTCTGTAAGGATGAAAAGGTAGGTAGGGAAGTTCAGGTACCCCAGAATCAGCCAGCACTGGAATTTGGATTAAGTATCCTTTGTGCTCTGTAAGAAATTGTGATAACATGAGACAGAAATGGAAGCATTTCTAAAAATCTGGTTCAGAGACAGCTGATCTTAACAGGAATATTTTCATATGTTTCAGAAAATTGAGTTCTGAGGAAGGAAAGACCGACAAATGATCCTTCAGTGAATCTAGCTGAGGTGTTTTAGGACATTTGTCCTTTGTTCTTAATGTCCAGACTCTCAGGAGAAGGCAACAAGTATGTTGGTCTCAGCAATACCAGCTCAAAATATGTCTTCACTAATAGTGTCAGACAAGGTCAGTTTGTCCCATGGCATGTGATCCTGGATATAGAAAAGGTGAGAGCACCTGATTCAGATAGCTAAGAAAAAAAAAGTTCTGTTGCCAACTGATTTGCTAAACAGAAATCAGTCTGCACCCTTCCTGACTTCTTGATGTGCTTTTTTGTGAGCAATTGTATTTCTGTAACCATTTGTGAAAAGCAGGTGTTTGGAGCCTCAAACCGAGATTCTTATGAATAAATGAACAGAGGTTGTTTGAACTCATCAAACAGCAGAATGTCACAGCAGCTTAGAAATTGTTGCTTGTAAAGCTACAGGTGTCACAAGAACTCATAGAAATAGTGTCTGACCAAAAGGAGCAGTCATGCTGAAGAGAAATTGGAATACAGGGGGAATATGTGCTGCAAACAGTGTGAGCAATGCCAACCTCTGTGATTGATTTTAAAGAAGAAGAGCCTGAATTGTGGAGCCCACTGCAGGCATTTGGGCCTTAGCCTCGTAAAAGAAGTTTCTGGAGTAACACAGAGCGGTTACTGGAGAAAGAAGTTACTGGAGTAACAAGTTAAGAAAATAAAGAAATTACTGGAGTAACACAGAGCTGTTTCCAATGCCAGGGTATTTGATCTACATCTGCAATTCCCCATGCTTTTCAAACCAGTACGTAGCTTGAATTGAGGGTGACAGTTCACATCAATTGTTTGATGCAAACTGTGTTGAGCATCCTTAGTTAGCACAGATTTGCAGAGAAGAGCACACAGGAAACATCTGCACTAGCCACTCTTTTTCTTGTGGTAGGAGACTGCATTCCCCTCCTTTGGCTGCAGAGTTTCTTGGCAGTGTCCCAGGTTTGTGGACTGGGATGATGTAGGGACTGTAGCTTCCCTCTGGGAAACTAGATGGGGAAGCATTGCAGATTCCAGTGGTGAATCTGAAGCAGGAGGATAGATTTCACTCACCTGCTTCAGGTGTCCTCAAGGTGTTTCAGACTTGTGACTTGGATCCATTAGGTTGCACAGTGGAGAGATAGGTGAGGTCAGAATGTCGGTGAAATATATATCCCCATCCTGAAAATCTGTCTTAAAATATATCAAAGTGTCAATTTCTTCTCAAGTAAATGACAGGGTCCACTTGAGTCCTTACTCTTGGAACTGAATGCTGGAGTACCAATGGACGTATGCAAAATTGCCAAAGACCAGGTCTGGTCACACAAGCTTATAAGCAGAGATATGTTTGGATGGACCTCATTGATGCTTGCAATTAGAGCATGCTCTCATCCCAAAGTGAGACAAAACAGTGCATCAAGATGTCCCCAGGATGGAATAATCCTATTCCTGAATTGCTAAAGCAAGCCATGATTGAGGGCAGATATATATGGGGTATACTCAGCTGCTTTCAGAATAAAGCTTTCTTGTTGGTACAGATCTGACGTATGAAAGGGGAAAACTGAATTACTGGTAGGTTTTATCTACCATGGAATTAAGACAGGAGGGAGAAAAGGAAAATTATTTATATTTTCCCACAGAAGAGTCTCTGCAAAGAAATACTGAAAGTGGGAGTGAATTCTAGGAAAAGGGAGCATTTTGCATAGAACATTCCTTAAGATTGCTGTGTGGTTCAGGCCACAGCACAACAGGGCTGAAACCTTTAACTTAAACTCCTATAGATGTGGCAGAGTAGAGTGGGGGAAGGAGTGTGGCAGGCGGACTTCATAATGTGTTCACTTGGAAAGAGTCAGTGGGGAGGAAAAGATTAAATGAATTAGAGGAAGAAAATAAAGAAGAAAATACTTGTGGAGTTTTAAGGTATGTGAGTTTAGTGACAGTCCCGATTCTCAGGTGTTATTGCAGTTTCTGGTGCGAGAATGTATCTCTGCAAAAACAGGCAAAGGACTGGGTCTTTGATCAGAATTTATCCTACAGAAGTTGTACAGCTGACAGATCTGGGTGCTGCAAGGAAATAACTGCAGAGACAGTCAGGAAAGAGAGATTTAGCCCAACTCATTTCAGTCATTCAAATGAGGTGTCTCATTTAGAAGCCTAATAACTTTAGACTCCTTCAATAACCAAAGGAGACAGGGAATGATACAGATCTTGGTGGTCTCATAGAGGATAAGCATCCTCCTTCATGCTCTTAGCTCATGTTTGCTTTGGTTTGAAGCCAACAAAGTGGATTTCAATAGGCTTACTGCCACACCCATTGAAAACTGTCCTCTGAAGCCAGAAAGTAGGGATGTAATTCAGTCCACCTACCATGGCCATCTGCACAGTCGGTCCCCATCTGTCATCAAAGGAGTAAGACAGGCACCTCCCTGAAACAACTCTGTTGGGCGGGATGAATTGCTTTAAAATTAACCCCTCTCCTTTGCCTAGATGGAGTGCAAACAAAATGTTTAGACTGGATAAACAGCCAAAGACAGATGACTTAAAGGCGGTGCTGGAAGTCATGGTTATCTGTAGATCCTGGCAAGGTGATCTACTCAGGGGTAGTCCATATCATGGGCAAAAAAGTTCCTTACAGTTTTGTGAGGACCAATCTTTTTGTAAGAGTGTGAAGTCAAAGAATGGCAGTTTGACTTGCTGTTTTCTGACTGGTGTGGAGGATGGAGTAAGAAAACACGTTGTGCTCATGGCAGTCAGCTAGCTGGGCTAGCTGTTCAGGTGAGGCTGCTGTCCACGTGGCTGAAGGCAGTTTGAAAATTTGTGGGTTTGATTTTCAAGGAGTCTTTCTCACAAACGGCAGGGCTGGTTCCAGGAACAGTGCTGTGATCACAGGGCGTGGAGGAGACAATGCCATTCCCCACGCTCACCCCATTGTTGTTTTGATTATGTAAAATTCCCCTCTGCCCACAATGCTTGGGTCACTATATCATAACCCGTAAACTGTTTTTCCCCTTGGCCGCATTTTATTGCTGTTATCCTTCAAGACAGTCAATATCTAATTGAATGTGGGTTTTGTTGTATGCTCAATGAATTCCATGTGTTCATCTCTTAGAAGCAATTTGACAACAATGAAGACAAGAAAAATTGCAAAAATAATGAGGACTCCTTTTGGGGAAAAAGTAATTGAAATGATACAAGCCCAAACCCTGAGTGATGTTGAGTGTCTTCTGGGTAGCACTGGAGTTAACTTGAACAGGAGGTGCCAGAAATTCAGGCAGCATTTGTCACAGAAATGTATTAATATGTCTAAGAAAAGCTACATCTATCATATAGTGGAATATTGGTTCACTAAAACACAGGCACGGGTTTAATCCTTCTTTCTCTTACTAACTTGAGAATACCAGGAAAGTGCAAGTGAAAGAATTATATTTGCATCACAAGAATTGATGTAGAACAGCAAAAAAACAAAGCACATAAGATATGTTGATCAAAAGTAGAAATTAAATAGCCCACAAAGACATATAACTGCTTGAGCAACCTGAGAAAAAGATGTGATGTTTCTACCATGCACGTTACATAAAGTACCAGCTTTTTGTAATGGGATGTCATACCAAATGATTGCTGGTCTTGTTTGATCACTGCTCAAACTGTAATAATAATGGGTAAACACACACACAGAGCAAACAAGCAAGGGGAAGAAATAACCTGAGAGCTGGGAGGGGACAGAATATATTTTGATCTAAAGAAGAATCAGTTTCTCATCTAAGGGAAACTGAATCTTTTTTAGATCAAAATGTATTCTCATCTAAAGGATGAGAAACTATCGAATCTACTGTTTCTCACAATTTCTTAATTAGTCATGACTGAACACAAGCGTTTCATACATTTCTTTTCTCTCTGTTCTTCTTTTCCCCTAATGGACTTTTTTTTTTTTTTTTTTTTTTCCTAACAGTGTTTGTCTCATTAAGCACTCAATGGTCTATTACACTGTGTTAATCCAGTGCTATCTGACCATGGACTTTGTGTAGATTTCCATTTTATCATATGTTTCTCCCCTATCCTCTCCATTCTGTGTCTGTGCTCCTTGCAGGAGCTGCAGTGATAGCCCATTCATCCAAACTCTGCTGAAGGGCTGACCATGAAATTCTTCTTTCTTTCTTTTCTTCCCTCCTCCTCTTCTTGCAACCTAATGCCTCCTCTTACTCTTTGATTCTAGCTGCATTCTTATGGGATTAAGGGTTTTCTGTTTCCTACAAGGAATAAAATATAGCTATCTGAGCCAAAGGAGTAGGAAATTTCTCCACAGACTCCTTAATGGGGGGTTTTATGGGGTATACTTTCACCTCATTTAGCTTTTATTTCTGTATGGCTCTTTCATCAGTCTGAGCAGCTGAAGGAAATGACAACTTTATGGGAATGCAAAAGGAATCACTGGATTAAAAGAAGACATGAGAACAACTCAAGGAGTGGAAAGATTTAGAAAGAATAAAGTCCCAATACATGGCTCACTGAAGTCAAAATATATATGTTCTTTGGATAGAGAGAATCCTGTAATACTACTTTGTGACTGCATGTGATGGTCCATGAAAGTGGGCAGATCAGCTTGTCCTCAGGTTTTAAAGTCAGTAACAGGGCTTTGATCTCCCATACTGCTTTCTTTCCAGCAAAGGCCATGTCCATTCCCATATCAAGATGAATATTATTTCCTTCAGCCATGCCATGTCATTATGGAAGATAGCTGGCCTTTCAGACTTCCTGAGATTTACACATCTACCACTTTCCTTGGTAAGTTGTTCCATGATTATCTGAACTCAATATTTAAAATGTATCTGTTATCTAATTTGAACCTAATTTCAAATTCTAGCTGGTCAGACATTGCATGCCTTTTGCCTGCTAAACCAAGGAACTTTTTATTATCAGAAATATTTTCCATTCCCTACGTACAGGCTGTGATCCCTTTGCCTCTTTATTTCTTAGAGAAGTTAAGGGGTTGAGTTTCTTAAGTCTTTTGTTTTAAGGCAGATTTTCCAGACATCAAATCATTGCTGCAGCCTTTTTCTAATCCCTTTCCAGTGTTTCAGCTACCTCCTTGGATTGTACATATTATTACAGCAGTGGTCTCGCCAGCACCATATGCAGAGGTAATAATAACATCTTGCTTTGGCACAATATGCTCTCAGTATAACTGAGTATTGTATCTTCTATTTTACAGGACAGCATATCAGGTTTTTGGGACTGCCTACTTCTGAATATGCTCTAAGAGTGACTTTGTGGTAGATGCAAGAATACTGCATTTGGCTGTAGAGTGACGTTCAAAATAGCAGTTTACCAAGCTGTGAGCACAATTGACCCATTCCCATTATTGTTTACAGTTTTCCAAATGTTTGTATCCTCTGAAAACTTTACCATCCTGGCTAAAGATGTTGAATAACATTGGACAAAGAAAATCTCTGTAGGACCCACAGAAAATGCCCCCCCTTTGATGATGATTCCCTATTAACAATTGCTTTTTAGGAGTACAACTCTGGAAGAGACCTCCTGGGTCACTGAGTCTAATCCCCAGTTATTTCCAGTAACCACATCATACAGTCACTATTCGAAATCTAGCTCAATTTTAATCCATTTAATATGTGCTGCATTGGTTTTTATGTAGTGCTGCTTTTGTAATCTGAATGCCATGTGATAGTAAGTCATTAAGTCATTATTTTATTTCTAGTAATGACAAAAACCAGCTGAACTGATTTTTGTATATTCAACTTCAGTCTAGAAACAATGAACTGAAAAAAAAAGAGCCTGAGGTTTTTCTGCTTTACTCAAATGAAATGCTTTTTAAAATTAGAATAACAAAATAAGATGACACCAATAATGCACTGAGCCATGCTGCTTAAAAAAAAAAATAACACATGGGATGTTTTTTAGTAGGATGGTTTGAAGTTCCAAATGGATTTTTTTCTAAGGATGTTGATTCACAAGGACAGGAAGATTAAACCTTAGATGGCAGATATAATTGCTATCCCCAATATTTCCTTCCTCCCCTCTCCCAGAGGTTGCTTCTTTCCTTTGCAGGGAAGTTGAATTGCATGTGAAATAACTTTTGGACTACAGCCATTTGCATCTTGCTCTGTTAAAACCATCCAGGTTGGAGATGGTAGTTTGAGAATTGTATCATGTGCTTTTTGACTGTATTTACTGCAGTGCAGCAGTCTCTAGGAATAAGGCAGAGTGGGCAGTCAAGGGAGGTACCTCCCCTAACCCTCTGAGCTTACCCTGCCAATTGCCATGAATCAACAGCCCTAGATCCAAGCTTTTGTAGGGACTGATGATGCTAGAAAAGGCCAGGCAGTTTCTGAAGCAGTTTCCTGCAGCATATAAAATCTGCAGGGGTGAGCATATGGCCAATGTCACCTATAGCTGAATTCAGTGACAGCTGATGGCATGTACAGTACTGAAGTTGTCCTTCCTCCTGGTGTGCAAGTGTTTATCCCTCTGTAACATGACGGTTAGTGACAGAACAAGATGCCTTTGTGTGTTTTGGGAGGAATGAATGCAGTGCTCAAGCCAGCTGCCTGTGTGTTTTGAAGATTTTGCTGTATAACTTCCTCTCCCACTTGGTAACTGGGAACTGGATGGAGCTTATTTATTTATAGAGATATACTTTAATCTCTATCTGTCAAAGTGGATTTAGGTAACATATATATCCTTTGTCAAAGTTGGAGGCTGAGCAGTCTAAACTCTTCCTTTAGAGGTAGGGATGGGAGAAGAGTGGGAAAAAATCTTTTGTATGTTTTCAGCACAGTAGTGGTGTCAGATTTACCCAGATTTCCAAACTGACCAGAACACTGATGCTAAGGTTTGAATGATTTCCCACCACATCTGAAGCAAATGTAGCTCTGGCCTATTTCCATGGTGTTTTGAGCCAATTACCACTTTTGGATACTTTGGGCTGTTTTTCTCTGTGAGATTATGGGTTTCTGTATTTGGAACAAAATTTGTAGGCACGAGGCCTTTGGCCGTGTGCCAGCACACTGAATCTGTATTGAATCTCATCTTTGTGTCAACCCAACTGAATGGTGCTTTCTGGGTCTGAGGCTTTCTTTCAGCCTCATTTCTTTGGTGAATTATACTTCTAAAGAATAGTTTACATTATGCAAAATTATCATATCACTCTTGTTTAAATGAGATGCTTTCAGGTCAGTGACATAAGTCCAAACAAGGAGCAGGACTTTGGAAGCTGACATTGCCTCCCACTCAGCAACCTCAGAAATATCAATCTTGCAACTTCTATAAATATATTTCATCAGGGACCTGCTCAGGCTGAGCGTCAGAGTGGAAAACACTTAGGTACGAGATTGAGCTGAGTTTGGTCACTGGAGTGAGCTGTTCCCTGCATAGCCGAGTGCTTGCGTGAGGAAGGCACCGGTGTGATGGTGTGGAACTGAAGGCAGTGGTGCGTGATCGTAACCTTCGAGATTTTTCTGTTCTGCTTAATGGGGCTGTTGCTGCTCCTGGGAGCTCACCACAGCCTTCTTCATTCACCTATGGAGAGTGTTTTAAGGCAAAAAATCTCAGAGGCTACTTAGGCAGAATTTAGGACCCTAAGGAACTGTGGTATGTAATGGCCATGTTGAAGTGGTCAAAAAAATCAGCTTATTTCTATACCTGTATATTCATCAGCTGTATTTTACTTGCATTCTGCTGCATGGCAGGACCCACCCCTTTTGGTGAAATGTCCTAGCTAATGTGCTGAGCCCTCAAAGAGTCCTTCCAGCTCAGTTCTTCTAGTGGGTGGCATCCCTGCCTGTGGCACGGCATTTTGAACTAGATGATCTTTAAGGTCCCTTCCAACCCAAGCTGCTTTATGATTCTATGAGTTATCCTTTTTTCCTTGCTTTATTCTGAATATGTTTGCACAGCAGTGGTTCCCCCCAGTACTCTTTCACAATGGAGTACTCTAGGGCAGCGGATGTGTGAATATGCTTTATACCAAAATTGGCAGTGTTGCTTGTACAGGACTCCTACTTCTCACCTGAATGAGGCATCTGCTGGGAGGGTAGGGCCTGAAAATCTGCTCGTGTTTTTAAGAACATGCCCTGCTCAATTAACAGAGGAACTCAGGCTCTGCATATCACACTGGCAGAAGTTTTTGTTGTGCAGCCTTGACAAGAGAACCTGAATTCCAGGGAAATATGAATATCCCAGGGAATTTCATCTACTTTTAGATTGTTCTCTGTACTCTGTCCAAAGCGGACATGTAGCCTTTATTACTGACTGCTTAGGAAACTGGCTAGGTCTGCATCTCTTAAGCATTCTCATGTGCCCAAATATCTAATTTCTAGGCACTGCAACATCCAAACTGAAAGGAGAATAAACACTTTATTGTCTGTAGACCCTCTGCGTTAGTTCCCATCTCATCATTGGGAATGGTAGCCCATCCTCCCTTCCAAGGATGTTGTGAGGGTAAATGCATTAAAAGAGAAATGCTCAATTATTATGGTAATAGGACTTTTATAAATACCTAAGATATATGTGTATATTTGTATTTTAGCGGAACCTAGCTTACAACTGCAGCTTAAAAAAACTACCATCAAACCTATATAAATTCCATCTGTGAATATTTGATCAGATGCTATGTGGGTGGAAAAGTATGTTTCATTGCTATTGTGATTGCTTTCTTTCTTTAGCTTTTCATGAGTAATAAATGTGAAGAATGTCCCAACACTTTTATGCTCACCCAGTCACAGTAATATTTTCTCTGAACCTGTATGTGAATGTTTAATTCATTAAATGGTATCATGTAACTTTATGGTGAAATCATAAATCTGTTCTGTTACATTGCTTATTGAAAAATTTTCTACTCCAAGGAAACCCCTAGCACTATAGCTTGCTTTCCTTGATTACATATGTCTTTTATTGGCCGCTTCCCACTTTCTCTTAGGATGCTTTCTCCCTCTGCTTCCAAACTCTCAATTTTATTTTAGAGTAATGAATCTAACTGGTTTGAGAAGAGGACTTTTTTTCATGTGCATATATCTAGCAAAAAAAAAAAAAAAAAAAAAGAGGAAAATATAATATAATACATCCTGCATTTACTTCACAGTGGTTGTGTGTTCACTACTGCTCAGCTTTTCAGAATGAAGGTGGCACTGAGAAATTAACTGTCCACTGACCTAGCTTGGGAGCATGAAATGCCACTGATAATATCTGAAGTTAGTAAAAAAAAAAAAAAATGTTCGTTTTGATTTCTTATTTTCTTAAGTTAGCTGTTTCTAGTGTTAGCAAAAACTGTGCAGGGTAGTGTGCCATATCCAATATCATACAGGGTTGTCTTTCTCAACATCATGTTTAGCTTTTAAGTTTCTCATGGTAATGGCTGATGATATAGGGTCCTCAGAAGGCATCTCTGGAGCCCTGGAGGTGGGGACCACAACTCTGAAAGGCTTCTAGGAAAGCACTTTGATAGCAAGAACACAAACAGCTTCACTCCCATTGGAAAAGTCCTGATGACAATCAGGCATCTCTAGAGAGCTTCAGCATTACTTTTTGCCCAGATCCCAATGAAATTGAGTCAAAGTCAGCATGCCTGTGAGTGGTACCCCAGAACTAAGATGGTCCTTGCTTGGGGCTCTTTGCTGCTGGCTCATCTACAAAGCCAGTAGTATGAACAGCTGTGGGACAGACAGCAAAAATTCACCAGATTCTCAGTTGTCCCAGACTCTCTTAAAAGCTACCTTTGAATCCTTCTTCCTATGTGCTGTATTTTCTGTGGTCACATCTGAGGTTGTGGGACAGTAATTATTACTGAAGCCTTGGTAGCAGATCTTCACCGAGTTCTTAGTGGTAGGACACCTACATCACAGAAACTGCCCAGGCATCTAAGGATAGTTGGCAGCTCCTTGGCAGTGTCAGCTGGAACACGAACAAAGAAGAGATTAAACCTTAACTCCAAATCTGGCTCAGGCACCCTTAAATTATAAGAAAATTACCCTTCTCCTGCTATAGCTACTGCTCATCCTATGGCTACTGTTGTGTTGGATCTCATCTATCCCCATGGTCTGAGTTCCAGAGCTGTCAGCACTAAGATTTTAGTCCAAGAAAATATGTTGCCACCATTATGGTGTCATTGTGCATGGTGATACAACTAATGCCTATGCCTAAGAACTTAAAAGCAGTGTTTCTAAGTGTCTAAATACTACCAGGAGCAATAGGATACAATTATGATTAGGCATCTAAATGAATAGAAAAAAATCTGTTTTTTTGAATGCACACATAGGCTCATGCATAGTTTTATTAAATACAATGAGCTCTTTTTCTTTAAGGTGGGCATGCATTTAAGTGCTCTGATCAGTTTTTTTGTTTGTTTTTGTTTTTCTTTTTTCTTGTTTTTTTTTTTTTTTTTTTTTTTCTATTTTCTTTTAAAAACAAACAAACTCTCCTGCATTTTTAAGGGATCATTTTATTTATGTTGAGGAGTGTCCTTTGTACAGAGTGGGATTCCAGTATATTTTCAGGAAAGTGAATCAGGCAATTATCTTGCAGGACCAGTGCAGATGCCAGAATGAGGAGGTGTGGTAAAGGGAATGCATGATTGATTTCTTTCCTATTCCAGAGCTGGATGAAATGCCTGACACAGCTGTTAGCTCACTGCTTACAAGAACGAGGAATCAATCTTACCAGATGTTGTTCATTTCCTCTGTTGCTGTGTGGCCAGCTCTGTTGTACAGAGGATGCGGGGGGCGGAGGGGAGGGAGGGAAAAGAAAGGGGAGAAAATCTCCGTCTAAATTACACAAGAACGGCCCAGTGTGGGAATGTAACGTTAAGTGAGGAACACAAGAACAGGCCATGAGTGGGAAAGTGGAAGCTGGGAAGACAGAGCCCACTCATTCGTTTGTCTGATTCATCCACTGGGGAGCACAGCAGACTCCCTTCCCCCGTGGGTCGATACATGATTGTGAGCTCTGAACGCTAATGTTTTCCATTAAAAGGATGCGGGAGGTACACGGGGAGGGTTCAGTAGCAAACAAGCCAATGATTCAAGGACACATCTGCCAGCTGCATTGTGCACTGTGTCGCACCAGTCTGTGGAGCACTGACACACATGCGTAGAGTCTTTGAGCAACAACATTTGGGGAAGCAATCACGGCGACAGTGTGATGTGCTGCTAACACAGGCAACATACCTGAGTGCTTGTGGTCCTGAGCGTGCAATCACTATTTCAGATGACCTTCTTTTCCAAAGCTGGAACAAGTGCCCACGCTGGGAAATGCAGATGGAGAGCATGGTCATGACATGGGTGGCATTTGGGGCTGGGAGATGTTAACCAAGATGTTATGTCACCCCTTTGCATACTTTTCATTACGTGATTCCTCCAGAAGGAAAGGGGCTGTGGCATCTCCCTGCTGCGAGATCCCATGTAATGCAGCACAGCTCATCTGCAGGTGCTGCAAGGAGAGCTGGAGCCACTGCTCAGGGGATGGAAGAGGAAAGGTCTGCCAGTGCCTCCACGTGTAGGAAGAAGGGAGGGAGACAGGGCAGCTGGCGTCAGTAGACCACTTAGCGGTTTATTTGCCTGCGTCACTGGTTTACAAGAAAACAAGCACAAAGGCAGAGGGAAGGACCTTCATATGAGGAGGGGACTTTAAGCTAAGGCTATAAGCTTCAAGAAGAGAGATATGAAAAGATAAATGTTTACAGATTGGCTCTGGAGGTGCCACAGGTCAGGAAAGGCCATGCTACCCATGGAGAAAAGTGAGTGGAACCCTTACTTTAGCATTTGTTGTGGAATACACACTTCTAGGTGTATTGATTTTTTTTGTTTTGGTCACTTTTTTTACACATTCTGCATTTCCTTGCAGAATTCAAGTAGGTTCCTGCTGCCATGTCTGCAGAACTCTAGTGGTAGGAGAAAGGGAGACCTCATGAAGCTGCTGCCACAGGAGATTAGTTCAAGCCACAGCTCATTAAACAGGGAAGAAATAAATTAATATGGTCCCCATCAAGAGATGAAACAGGACAGTGAGCAGTAAGGGAGGTATATCGTCTCTGGAGATGAAACAAGTCAAACGAACACACTCCCACCAACCTGAGGACATGAATTCAAAAGAAAATCCCTGCCTTTATGTAGCAGTGTTTTTACGGTGAGCTCTACCTTTGGCAGAAACCTGCAGTAAGCTGGGGAAGAGAGCTGTGGATTAGCCCCAGAGCAACAGAAAGTGTGTCTGCACAACAAGATGTGTTCACTGGTCTCCAGCCTGAGCTGTATGAGCTGGTGCCATGCTTTGTGGTCTTTCTGTTTAGAACACCTGAAAGTAAGCCTATCCCACTATGCCATACAGCATTTGAGGTCCTACTGGTAAAAAAAAAAAAATCAAACTAGCAAACAAACAAAACAACAGTTCACAAACAGAAAAAAAACACAGTGCTTTTTTTTTTTTTTTTTTTTTTTTTTTTGCCTGAAGTGTTTGGCCTACAATAGTGTAAAAGCTCTGCGGGAGAAAATAACAAATAATCTGTCACTGCTGAAGTCATTCTGGAGAGACACAGTGACAGGATCATGATGGACGGACCTGTTTCTCTCTTGAGATACGACCACCACTGCAGAGGAAGAGACATCCAGCCTGTTGCTGTTGTGCCTTAGGACAGATACATGCATGTTGAGGTGGCAGTAGGGATGGCAATGGGACCATCATGCTCCCAATAACACTGTTGTGTTGCATGACGTGTGGCTGGGTCTGGCCCGCAGTTATGGAGAAGGGTGGGCCTACTCTAAGATGTCTTCTCATGAAGTCGTTACTTCTGTCAAGGGCTCCATATTGGGTTAGATGGAGCACTCAATTCACCTTTGTGCCAGTTTCTGTGGTTTTGGTTAACAAAAGGAACATAAATTAGTTGAGGACCGTTGGGTTGAAAATAAGACAAAGATTCTGTTCTCCAGTTGCAAGGATGTCAAGTTCTGAGTCAATCTGTTGACATCCGTGCAGATAATCCAGATTTATCCCAGTGCAAAAGGATGTCATTCAGATGGATTAGGTGGAATGGCTTCTTATGGGTTGAAAAATATGGTGTTACAGGATGTGTTAGAGGGTCTGATGAAAGGGATTGTACAATTCATGGGAGTGTGGATGGGACACCATGATACTCTGTAATTATATTGATCAGATCCTCACTACTGCTCTAGGAAAACCCAGGAGCTATTCCTTGAAGTACCATCTTATTTCACTCCCAATTATCTATTTCATGGCTGTCATATCCAACCGAATCCTACTGTGCCACATTGCATGACTAGATTGCTCTGAACATCACCTAGAGGACCAATTATTTGCTGTGGTTTGCAAACTCATACCACTGTGAGATATGCCCAGCGTACCTGACCTTTCCGTGACAAAAGTTGGCAACTTGAGGGAAGCCCTCTGCTTTATGCAAACCTCCATTTGCCACCCCTGAAAGGCAGACAATGTATCATGTGCAGTTTGAAGTTACGGTTAAAATTACATGGGAAAAAAAAATATGACAGAAGTAGCTGTCATATTTTTAACAAAATTTGGTGGCTGCGGATATGAAACCTGAGAACTTGCATAAGAGACCCACTCCACCGAGCGTTACTTTAGTCCACAGAGCAGCTGCACGAAGGGGGCATTTCGCTGCTGCTCTGGCGCTCCTTGCCTGGGGAATTGTGGCTGCAGGTTCCCGAGGGCCCCCTGGTGTTTTGCGCAATCTATCTTTAGAGAACTGCAAGTTCATTTCTGAGAAGGGCACTGGCTTTGAGCAGGGACTACCTCTAAACTGACAAACCACTTCCTGCAATCGTTAACTGAATTAAGAGCTGGCTGTCCCCTTTGCTCCCCTGAAGAGATCCCCCCTCCCCTTTACCACCACCACCCTTTGGCTTGGCATCAAGAAATATTGTAAAGACAAGAGGGTATGGAGGATTGAAGTGACACTAACTCATAGGCCTCATCCTCAAATCTTCCACAAAGATATCTGGTATTGTTCCCATTGGACTTTCTGCAGGAGCTAAAGTCATGTCATTTCCAGAGAGTTTTATAATCCTGGGAAAGAAGGCAGCTCATGTATCTCTGCATTTGATGCTTCTTTTTCATTTTTACCAGCACAGCCCTCCTCTGAAAGGCTGTTGTAATTTTTGGTCAAATTCTGAGAAGTAGTAGAGCACCTGCAACTCCTGGGATGTTATTCCCTGTTAAAAACTTCCAAATCTGGTGTGTGTCACCTTCCATTATAGGAGGACATGGCAAAACCTTGCAATCATCAGTGTTGACCTTAATGGTATGCACTTGTGACCATTGAGAAAAAGAGCCACAAAACTACTCTAAATTCTTCTTTTCTCATATTCTCACTTGGTGGTAGTGGTGGGTCTTTTTTGTTTGTTTGTTTTTGTTTCATATTTTTCTGTTCCCAGATTTGTGGTCTTGAATATATGTGCTCCTTATACTGGGTGATATATACAAGTGCTTACACAGTATGCTTTTTTTTTTTTTTTTTTCCCCTTTAGATTCCTGGTTCTACCTGTCTGAAAGAATCGAGGCAGGCTTATTCAGCATGAGACTTACAGTCATTGAGCTGTATTTTGCAAAACAATTACAGAAATTGAAATGTTAGCTAAAAGCATTTTCCCAAAACTTTTCAATTATGGGCAAGGCAATTTATTTAAAAACGTTTTCTCTTCCATCATTGTGCTTCCAGCACCATTACAGGAGCCAATTGTTTCAATAAACGTGAAACACACAAATAGTTTAAGTCTTTAAACACACCTTAGCACATGCACTTTTTCATTTTTATTAGGTAAGATCCATTAAAGCATCTTTACATCTTGAATGGTTGTGAAAGACATTCTTCCTGTTAACACACCTATCTCAAAAAATAAAGCTTTGCATGTTTTCACACACAAATAAATATAAAGAAGAGTTTGTTTTTGCAAGCAAATATTTTCTCTCAAAGGAACTATTTTGCTCCTCCTCTGTCACAAACATGATGCCAACAAGAATTAAGGAATAGCTAAATGGGGAACATATGCTATATGTTAGTATCCAAAGACTGAGAAATGCATGGAGGAGTGAATTGCATAAGTAGAAGAAGCCAAAATCAAGAATATCTACGTATCTAGAAGAAGCCATTTGAATTAAACTTTGAAGGCTACTTAAAGGTGTTTGCAGTTTATATTGAGGAAATTGCCAGAGCAAAGCAGTATGTATAGAGGAGTTTCCAAAGGTTGCTAACTTCTGTCCCAAAAAGTGACCAGAAAAGGAACTGGAAGCCTGTACTACAATTCTCTGTGCAAGATGAGCAAGAACATATGACCAAAGACAGCCTCTCCAGTTGGAATGGGGACTCACAAGGGTATATTTCAGCTGCAAAAGAAGATGGACTAAAATGTATGTTCACTATATTATCTTCAGGTATTTTCATCCAATATTGCCTGAATGTGCAAAACACCTAAAGGCAGGAAAAGCCTTTGAATTAACTCAAAACGCAGAACCAGTGAAGGATTTTTCAGCAGATCAATTTTTATGATTTTTTTTTTTTTTTTTCACTGTGAAGTGACATTTCTTTAAAACCAAAACTTTCCCTGGGAACACACCAGTTGGAACAAAACTCGTCATTGTCATTGCTGACAAAGCTGCAAACTCCAGAGGTTTATAAAAGCTGAAATTGCATAGGAAATACATACAGGCACGTAGCTTGAATACAGGCTACAATATATACACCCCAGGAGGCTGGAGTGTATAGAGGCAGGCATATGGTCCCACCAAAAGCACTTGGAGTGTTTCCATCTTTCCTAATGGAAGCAAGACCAGTCCTTTAGCATGGAAATGCAAACAGGCAGATAGTGTGAACCCAGGGGAGTTGCTCATTTGTTTGGCCATTGCTGTACGTCTGTTGAATGCTCACTTTAGCTGCAATATTTCTTGTTTGGTAGGAAGCCCTTGATACCATGGGTATCATTTCTCGTGCCTGCATAAATTGGGGTTCATGCTATACACGCACTGGTCCCTCTGTAAACCCGGGGATGAGGGTCAGATCTATTTTCATTGCTGTAATCAGAACACAGAAAGCTTTTGGAGATACATAGATAAAATATGTGATGAACACATGCAGAATTGTGTCATTTCACAGTTCGCACAGCTCTGACTGTGGCTGGTTTTTGAGATATTTCATCAGTTAGTGCCTTTCTCCCATGTAAACTCACATGGGACCAAGGGGCTGAGACTCACAGCCAGTCACTCCCACACATGCATCCTGGGGTACTGGGACCTCTTCTTCTCACGTCTGAGGAAAACTTCACCCATCATGCCTGGAGAGCATTTGCAGCAAGACTGGGCGCAAGCTGCATTGTGAATCCCTCACGAGGAGTGCAGGAGTCACAGGTCCCCAAGGAGAGAAGGACCATGAGTGATACCTTGCAATCCCATGGCCATGACTCTGAGCAGGGAGCCTGGAGCTGGCACTGGGGAGGCCCTGCTCTACCAGGAGTGCCTGGGCTTAATGCAGTGGTGCTTAATGCTGCTGGGTGTCACATCTGGAAGGGAACATTGACAGAGACACTGACAAAAATCAGTCCAGGATGTCTCTGTAAGGACTTTCTGAACCCCGCCTCTTCAAATTAAACATTTATTGTCTCTTTTTTTGCTGTTTAAATTCTAACTTGCAGATATTCCATTAGATACAGTTGTTTTTGAATGATATAATTTTCACCTAAGCACTTAGTTGTTTGTCTAATGGAAGAGGAGTCTATTAAACTGCTCTTAAATTATCTGACCTAGGTCTACAAATCCCATTCTCCAGAAGCAGACCAAGGTTAGACTAAACACGAGCGTACTTGTCCCTCTGTCTGCATACTAGCAGGAGATGGTATTTCTCACCCACTGACTGTAACTTACAAGTTGATTGTAGTGGAAAGGCTTATGACTGCAATTCCTCTAAAAAAAAGCATGTGCTGAAGAAGAGACTGAGACATTCAGGCTGCAAGGGACAGCTCAGCTATACATGGGTGGGAATCTTTGGGCCACTGCAGTGAACAGCGGTGAATTTGGGGGTAGGTCCCTGGATCTCATCCACCTTTTTCAAAAGACAGACATAATTTCCATTCGTCTTGGGCAGAGCCTGTACCCAGGGGCTGGCACCTCACCGAAGTTATACCCCATCTTTCTCGTGCATCTTTCTTCATCCATCCTTGGTACTCTGCTGCTTTGGCAAATTCCCCGTCATCTTTTGCTCCCTCTCTCTGCCCTACACATCTAAATAAAGTTCAGCTTCCAAGTGTAAAGCAATAGAAACCAGGGCCTGAAGGGACTTCATGGGGGTGCCTATCCCATCCCAGTTTCACAGAGAGACTCAGCTGTGCCTGAATTGGTATATGAAGAGCAGGAAGGGGCAGAGAGGCTGTAAGCCTTCAAGCCACTTTTGGCTTGGCTCTGATTAGCACCAGGCACAGGTGCAGAGCACCTCTCTGCTGTCAGATTTTCCACTCAGTGTATGTCCTTAATACAGGCAGAAACTATTTTTGGTTACAGCACAATCAGCTATCTTTATCAAGGGGTTTTCTACAGTGCCCATCTGTATAGCAGCCAAGTACTTCCCAGACAGATTCGGTCTTCACAGGCTGAATGAGAAAGCATTTCTCTGACAAATGATTTAAAAATAGTCTGAGTAGATTTATTAACACATTATAAAAACACAGGCAGCTGCAGCTAAGTATAAAGTCAGGCGGCAAAATGGCAGGATAAAAGCTGGTTAATGTTTTACAAGAGGTTTTCTAGACAAAAAAAAATCCTCTTCTTTCAAAATTGATTTTTTTTTAGAGAATTGATGTCTTTGAAAAGTTTTCATGTGATTCACTTTTACAGGCCAGATACTTCTGCACTCTAACAGTAATAAACATCTTAAATTTGAGAGTCTTAGTTCAGTTTACTTGATTTTAGTCAGTAATCTATGATTTCTAAATTTCTCTAAGTAACATTTAAGCTAAGTTTACATTGTCTGCAGAAAGGTTTGCACTATTTAAATCAATTTAGAAATCTGTTAAGTAAATCTGACGCAAGTTTAGTTATAGCAAATGTCTTAGCTAATAAATTTCTTGGGACTGGGTTGTATCTTTTCTGCATGCATAGATGAAACTCAAGTGCTCTCAAGGCTTCAGTGAATAAATAATAAATGATGCAAAATAGCTTTTTGATACATAATAATATCATAACTTTAAAATGTGTTTTCCCAGGACCAGAAATGAGTGTGTCCCTCTGGGAAGTTATTAAATACAAAGAAAAAAAAGAGCTATTTCTAGTGCTGGAAGCTGGTCAATGCATCTCTCACTACACGCTGGTTCCTGGCAATCATTTACACTCATCTCTTCCACCCTTTCAAAGGGGCTGTAAATTATTGCCAGCTCAGTATGCTACACCCACCTTATCACAGGTGAAAATAAATTGCAAAGCAATGAAGAATCAGATCCGTGGTATCTGCATGTGTGGAAAGGCTGCTGCTTTAGCAAAACAGATATCTTTATTTATCGTCACTTCATCACAACCTCATGTTTAATACTCTCAGCACCCCCTCAGCTGTTATTCGACCCTCTGTATCATATCAGAGGTCTGTTTTTCCCTTGTTGTGTCTTCTTAAACCCTTCTTGCTTAGAACAATCTCTTCTAAGACTGCAGAGTACAGCCAACATTACAGAAACAATGTGAATAGTTTCTTAATCTTGTTTCGATCATATGTAAGTATGTCAAATATACCTTAAAATGGCTTTACAATAAACCTAGATAACCTTTTAAAAATGCCCATTTTTTCCACTGTATGATGAGTTGAAATGGAAGCACGGAAGTAGATTTAATCTTCCTTTTCCTTTTCCTTTTCCTTTTCCTTTTCCTTTTCCTTTTCCTTTTCCTTTTCCTTTTCCTTTTCCTTTTCCTTTTTCTTCCAGGTGTGAGGTAAAGCAAGTATATTGTGCTTGTTCCTCTCTTTCCCCTTCCTTCTGAAAGGGGGAATGTCTTTATTTCAACAGATCTAGTACCCACCAAGCAGCATCCCCAGACTATTACTTGCGAGGAGCAGTTTTTTAGTGTAGTACAGGGTTGTGCCTGCTTTTCTGCTGTTAGTCATATCTCAACCCCTGGGACACACTAAAGACAAAGAGGTGTCTACTGGTCATCATCTTTGACAAATGAGACCTGTGACACAGTTGTTCAGAAGTGTTTCTTATGTTATTTGCTAAACCTTTGAAACAATTCCTTTCACAAGTATTGAAAGAATCTTACCATGGTGGCAAATTTAAGTGTCACAAAATTAGGAGATAAAGTTTTCTAGGCAGCCCCAACTTGATTGCTTTATATGAACAAATTAGTCCTTAATGATGTAATCACAGACCCCTGAATCTCTTAGGGCCTCCATGGTCAGTGTTCATTTACCACTGGGCAGTTCAGCACAGTCAGCGTGGGAGGCTTTTGTCCCACTTGCAAGACCTGCACAAACCATCCTCCAAAGGAAGCATCGCTCATTCTTCAAGAGCTTTTCCATCATGGCAGCAGCCAAATGTTATGGCAACTCTAAAGAAAGTATTTTCTCACTGTTGCCAAAAAGATGAAGTTAAGATATTATTCCCATTTTTGGTGACATGGAGATTCAATAGTCAGTAATTACAGGCCAGGGATTTTCAGAGCCCTTGGAGTGTGTTTGGAATATAGCTCCCTTCACCTCCATTTACAGCTGAGGCAGCAGCTGCTGCAAACCAGTTTTATCTTCTGCACTGAATGTGCATGGGAAAAGCTGGCTGAGGTCACTAAATTTTTAAAAGTGAATTCGTAAAGTTTGCAAAAAGTGTCTGGGCATGTGGTATTTATTTCAGCATGTATTTGCTTTGTAACCTAAATATGATTTCATCTCAGTGGGTACAGGTTTTTTTTTTTTTTTATGCATTCAAAAATTTGGAAACATGACATGTAACATCATGTGGGAATCAGAACATGGTATCAGCTGGACCAGGCACATTAGATGTGCTTTGTAAAGCCCTGCCAAATGCATTAATAGGGTAACCCACAGCATGAGCAGGTCCTCATCATCCCTGCTGCGTGGAAGGAAATGGAACATGTGGCATGTAAGTGTCCCAGATGTTTGTCGAGAGCAGAGGAGTGAAGAGATGTGAAAAAGGAGAGGCTTAGACCATGGAGGGGAAGTGGTTTTAGGACAGAAGTACGGAGGATTTGGTGCTCAAGTTGAGAACTACAATGATTTTTTTTTAATTCAACAATAGTTCAGCAAAAAGGTATTGCTGGAAAGAGCTTGCAAGGAAGGACAGGGGATCTTTGTGTGCTGTTCAAGCCACTGACATCAGTGCTGAGTCCCTCAACAGCTGGTTTTAACTCAGACATGCTGAGAGGGAGTGTGTTATATTTTATCTCGAGCTTCCTAAAGAGCCAATTACTTGAACAACTCCCACCACTCAGAGAAAAAATAGACATTTGTAATGAGGATTCACAGGGTCTCTAGCAATCCCCATGCTCACCAGCTCTGTCCTGTTTGAAGCATCTCATGAGCTCATGAGTTTTAGCTCTGTTTTGCTCAGCATAGTACCTTCCCATACTTTATTCCTTGCTTCTGTTGAATCTGGTTTTGATGTCAAGGGTCTGGGCTCATTTTTTCCCCTATTCTTTTTGTTACGGAAGCTGTAGATCTGTCTTCCATTAGCAATCACCTCGTGGGAGGGAGGCTACTTCACAAGAGACTATTGTCCTCTGCTGTAATGGACTAGTCTGGTGTCCTGTGGCCCCATTAAATTGATGTTATCCACTATCACAGTAGATTTTCTGGTTCACTTTTTTTTTTTTTTTTTTTTCCCCCATAAAAATGCTCCAGCATTTCACAATTTCACATTACTACTTAAAATAATCTGCCAGTCTGGGCTGAAACATTCTCTGCAGGTGGCAGCCCTATTTGGAGGGTACTGATCTGAAATTAAGCAGCTTCAAATAAAGGTCTTCATCACTTTTAAGCACCCTTTTAACAGTACATTCGTGACTTTCTTTCTTTCTTTCTTTCTTTCTTTCTTTCTTTCTTTCTTTCTTTCTTTCTTTCTTTCTTTCTTTCTTTCTTTCTTTCTTTCTTTCTTTCTTTCTTTCTTTCTTTCTTTCTTTCTCTCTTTCTTTCTCTCTTTCTTTCTCTCTTTCTTTCTCTCTCTCTTTCTTTCTTTCTTTCTTTCTTTCTTTCTTTCTTTCTTTCTTTCTTTCTTTCTTTCTTTCTTTCTTTCTTTCTTTCTTTCTTTCTTTCTTTCTCTCTTTCTCTCTTTCTCTCTTTCTCTCTTTCTCTCTTTCTCTCTTTCTCTCTTTCTCTCTTTCTTTCTTTCTTCTCTCTCTTTCCCCCCTTCCTTCCTTCCTTCCTTCCTTCCTTCCTTCCTTCCTTCCTTCCTTCCTTCCTTCCTTCCTTCCTTCCTTCCTTCCTTCCTTCCTTCCTTCCTTCCTTCCTTCCTTCCTTCCTTCCTTCCTTCCTTCCTTCCTTCCTTCCTTCCTTCCTTCCTTCCTTCCTTCTTTTTCAGCAACAATAAAAGGTATATATCCTTGAGTTGAAATAATACTGTTTTTAACTCAAAATTTTTCAGAACAGAGACATACCAACTGTGATCCATGACCCATTATTACTGCAGCTGGTATGCTGTGGCTCACAAACATGATTTTAGATGTGAGATTGTGTACTTGGTGGTTGTATTCTCTAATAATGCTGTTTATGGATAAAAAAGGGTAATAATCCAGAATGAATAGGTGATTTTTCCCAGCACATACAAATAAATTAATATAAGTATTGGATTGTGGATCTGAAGTTTCTGTTGTTTAGCAGAAACTGTAATTTTAAACTGATGTTAAGAGTCTTTCTGACTATTCTGGTCTTTTTAAACTGCCTCTTTTTTACAGCGTTATTTAGAGCATTTTCATCTGCATTGTTTTCTCTATGGAATTTGTCTATACCCTGGACATTTTGAGTTTTCTTTTGTAATTTCCATATTTTAACCTAGTTCTCTCTTCTCTTCACCTAACTTTATATTTTTCTTTTTCTCTGCAGTCCTTCTGCACTCTTCCAATGACATTGTGATATGCTTCGGGTGCAGAGTAAATACAAACCTCAGCTTTTAAAGATTGTGCTTTATCTCAATTTATATGCCATTATGACAGGGGTGTCTGTTTTGGTTTTGTTTTCAGACATATACTTATGATCTACTATGCAGACTGGCTGAATGTCGTTCCCATCCCTGGACCCCTTCCTTCTCCTTTCCTTTGGGAGCAACCCAGGGCACAGATGGATACAGAGGCTGTGGTGTTTTCAAGGCTGCAGCATGTCCCAAGACTATGATGAGCTTGGTTAGGCCTCATGAAGGAACAGAAAAACCTCCTTAGGGACTCCAGGAAGAGCAGGGAAGGCTTGTGGGTAGGTATTGATCTATCCATCCAAGGTGAGTTTTCTTAATTTAAAAACTGAAGCTGCTATTGAAAGCAAAGATATTTTATTTTATTTTATTTTATTTTTTTTGCGATAGTATGCCTGCAGGGAAGGGTCTGGGCAGTTCCCCTCTGTGGTGTGGTGAGTGTCCCACCACACCTGCATGGCACCTCTTTAGGAGTGATTTGTCCTCTGTCTGAGCTGAGCATAGGTGGGACTGGGTTTGTCTTCACACTACCATAAATCAGGTATCACACAGATCTGTGTAGTAACACTCAAACTAAAACTAACAAGGGATCTGTCAGTGTTAGAGGTGAAGATCTGTTCCATTTTGATAGTTCTTGAATCTCTCCCACAATAAATCATGCTTGCTCGTGTAAAGATAATGTACTTTACACCAACTTTGGTAAATTCTGTCTTTTTGGACCCCTCACTACAAGAAGGACATTGAGGTGCTCGAGCAAGTATAGAGCAGGGCAATGAAGCTGGTGAGGGGTCTGGAGAACAAGTCTTCCAAGAAGCAGCTGAGGGAGCTGGGCTTGTTCAGCCTGGAGAAGAGAAGGCTCAGGGGCGACCTTATCGCTCTCTATAAGTACATTAAAGGGGGCTGTAGCGAGGTGGGGGTTGGTCTATCCTCCCACATGCGTGGTGACAGGACGAGGGGGAATGGAATAAAGCTGAGCCAGGGGTGTTTTAGGTTGGATATTAGAAAGGACTTTTTTACTGAAAGGGTTGTTAGGCACTGGAATGGGCTGCCCAGGGAAGTGGTTGAGTCACCATCCCTGGAGGTCTTTAAAAGACATTTAGATGTAGAGCTTAGTGATATGGTTTAGTGGAGGACTTGTCAGTGTTAGGTCAGAGGTTGGACTCAGTGATCTTGTAGGTCTCTTCCAACCTAGATGATTCCATGATTCTGTGATTCTCTTTTTCAACAAACATTTGCAAAATTATTCTTGTTATTACAAACTACAGTGGCTCTGTCTAAAGTCTAGAAATCCATGTGGTCCGTGTCCTCTTCCACTTTTTGTAAAGTCTTTCATGCACCGTTCTTCAAATTTTCATATGTAGCCTGTTCTTTTTTGAGCTTTTAATTTTCTTCAACTTGCTCCTTTGTGTAACTCAATCCGTTGAACGAGACCTGCTTTCCTTCAGAGCCTTCAGTCTGCAAGTGATGTTCTCCACTTATGCTCTAATTGCCTTTTCCAAATTGAAGTCAGAATATTTTCTGCAATCTTGCTCTTGGTTTTGGCTCTCAATTACATTTTTTATCTCAAATTAAGGATTCCATAAGCCCTCCAAATGACACAGTTAATTCAATAGTCACAACTCTGTTCTCAAAACCTCAACAGCCTTTTTTCTCATCTTTTTGAGTTCTCATGTGATATATAGTCACCATCATAAAGTCTCTCTCAAAAATTTTGTTCTGTCTAGAATTATGACATTTTTTTCAGGTATCTTGATCATCTCATCACTAGCTTTGTCTTCATTTATATCCACATTATCAAATAAGGTTTGTTCTTTACTAATGAAAAAGCTGCCTTTAGTCACCCTTTTTGGTGTCTTTGCTTGCCTTCATGAAGGGGAAGTCTTCTAGCTTGATCCAATCACTTAGTGGGGGTTGAGAGCATTTTGGGGCCTTCTCAGCTCTGTGTCCTTTGCTTTGTTTTGTTCTGTTTTGTTCTCTGTTTCTAGGTACAACTCATGTATAATTACCTCCATCTCCAGTACCGTTTAGAGTTGCAAATTCAGCATATTGCGTGTTTGTTCCCAGAATTTTCTAAATAAAATGACAAAAATCTGCTAGTAACAAGAGAAAGGTTTTACTGTGTGGCTTTGTTGTTTGTTTGTTTGTTTGCTTGTTTGTATTTTTACTCCTTATTTGCAAGATGTTGGTCTGCTTTTTCAGTTTTTCATTGATTAGGCTGACATAGTATAAGTTTTGAGAAGGTGGTGAACACTTGAAAAAGATTTTCAAGTGGGTGTTATAAGGCAACTAATGTGTGCTTCCAGCCCCTGATAAAGGGCACCTCTCCTACAGAAAAAGCACAATGCTTTGCTGTGCTTGTGGAAGTGTCAATGACAAACATACTGATCTGTGATATTCATCACCTTCCCCCTTTTTTTTTTTTTAACCCGTGAACTCTACATCCCTGCTTCGACGGTTACACACTTTTGTTTTTCTGTATTTCATCACCTGTACTGCAAATTTGTAATTAAATCTGTGCCGGGCTTTTTGTATGTAATAGCTCAGTGTAGGAATGGGCATCAAGGTGCTCCGTGTTTCACCCTTGTCATGGCATCTCTTTGGGCCTGAGCTTAGGCCCCTGCCTTATGCTAAGCTGACATCAGGTAAATAAGGGGATGCTGAGCTAAACCCATAACTCTGCCTGGTCTGTCTGCAATCCCTGGATACTGAGGGGCCAGATGACTCTGCTAGGGCTAGGGTGAACTCACTTGAAGGTCAATGTAAATTTAATGTTCTCTTCTGAGTGTTTGGTGTTTGCTTCTTTATTCAGCTCTGAGTAGGTAGAAGGTGAAGAGAATGAAATGCTCTCAAGCAAATAACTGTGTAGGAGCATAAGGAGGTTATGAGAGTTCAGACTCATTTTGAGATGTATGCATAATGCATTTCTAATACTGTAAATAAGTAACGGATCATGTGAAAAGCTCACATGCCTACAACTGGCTGGAAACCAAAGCTGTTGATCATACACAAGTAAAGTGAGCAAGGGTCACACATTTACCTGTTAACATAGAGGCTGCTTTAGGATAAATCTGGAGCTGGTTCACTGTGGAACCCTGCTTGTTTCTAAATTTGGACAAATAGGATAAAGAAGGTTGTGGTTCAGTGGCATTTCACTCACTGAAGCTAATGAGTTCTTCCTATCTCCACCCTAACCGCAGGGTATCAGGAGATGAGGATGTGAATTTAAGTCTAAGAAAGGTCTGAAACGGAAATGGATTTGTTAAGTGGAACTAAATGCCAGGACAGAAGCTCCCATTTGGAGTTAAGGTGACCTTAATTCACATTTGTTTGACTAGCTCTCAGTACACTAACTGCTGGCTCTCCTGCGGATAAGGACGTCCAGGTTCAGCTGTTTCTTAAGGAGTAACATATTGAGAATACGCGAGGTAATTCCAAGTTCCCTTTTAAACAGCTGGAGTTGTACATTAATTACAGCTATCCATAAACATATTTTCTTCGTACTTCAACAAGAACAAAGAACAGCTGTACTGTTGTTAGTAGCAATGTGAGTGTGCACCCACCTCCAGAGAATTCCCTCTCCCAGGCCTTTACACACATGTTATATCTGACTTTCTGAGACAGTTTTTTTTTTTTTTTTTTTTTTGTCTAAGCTTTTCCAGTTTGCTTAGGACTTTCCAACAGCATACAACTTTCTCAAGACTGCTGTGTGGCTCTGGTCAGTGCTCAGTTGCCCTGCCATATCAGCAAGCAACAATGTAAATAAAAGTAGTTTCTAGATGAAAATGGCACTTTTACTTCCCACTAGACTCTGGCCACATGAAGTGAGCCCTGGGGTTGTGCAACTCATTTCCTTGCCCTCAGCATTCTGCTCTGCACTGCGGTGGTGGCTCATTGAAGCATGCTCATCTTACCTTGGGAAGAAGCTCTCTGAGATTTATGTTGAAACTGTGGATTATGCCTTATCTCTGGTGAGAGGGAGTGTCTGATGGTGTTTTGCAGCAGTCTCAGATGAAGTAGGCTATCACATTGTGCTGGCCAATCTTAACATGAGCTCAAATCCCTCTAGGCTGTCCCCCTCAATAAGTCCCTATGTGCCTATGTAGGAGAATGGCCTCTGTTTTACCTTTTATCTGCTGGCTTTAACCTTAACCTCTGCTTGCCATGACAGATCTCTCTAGCAGATGCCTCTCTGTAAATCTAAGTTTGGCACAAGGGAAATATTACCTCCATTGTCACAGGTGAGGTCACGGTCCCCTGGTATTGACTAGGAACCAGCCTGCTCTTCCTTTCCAGCAATGGTCCAGGAAGCTGGAGGACACAAGTTCAAGCAGACATGTTAGACCAACATCTGTGCGGGGAAAAACTTGGAACTGCCATTCCCCAGGATAGACTGACATCTGCTTTGACGTGACGTGATGACAAATGTGATGACAAAGTAGCAAAATAATTAATTGCAATATATATATGTGCCACTGACCTAAGGGAGATCAGCTGGTTATTCTTACTGGTTTAAAAATCTAGATTGAAAAGTGACCATATCTTTCAGCCTTTTTTTTTTTTTTTTTTTTTTTTTTTCTTGTATTGTGATACATGAGCAGAATAATATGGTATATTATTCTCAAAAAATTCTCTTGTGAAATTTCAAGTTTTTTCTTCAATGAAACCTTTTAAACATTAATTTTCAACAAACTTTTTTATTTTGCCTGCAGGAAAAAATAATTGAATTTTGTATAATTTTACAAGTAAATGTGGTTGTATTTTATATTTTTCCTTCCCTGAACTAAAGCTCCCAAATCCAGATAGTTTTGATGGAAATTTGCCAGTATGTTCCAACCTTTGAAAAGTGTCATAGTAACTCTGCAAAATGTTGAAAAGATTTAGTGCAGACAATAGCATCACTGAAACAGAATACCCCAGACCTTGTACAGTCAGAGCCTTTTTAATATTGTTTGGTGCAGTGTGCAATGAATGAGGTGACCAATCAAACACATTTCAGAAAAAAAAAAATGTTTTGAGCTATTAAACCCTATCAGTTTTATGTGTTTGCACACACACTACTATCAGGAGATATAAATCTAAGTTAAGTCAAGTGAGGTAAGGCTCTGGTCTCTGGTCAATAACAGAGGAGATTCTGGGAGGGGGAGAGTGATTTAGCAGGAGCATTCTTCCTGCACTGACTGGCACTGAAAGTACAAACCTGAAGGAGTTCCCAGCTAACAAACCAGAGATAAAGAGCTCTGACTATTCACGTTTATGAAGATCTCTTTGCATTTTGCAGAAGAACAGATACATCAAGTTTCTGCATCCTGGCTAAGTTGTAGTATGTATTCTCTTCCCATAGACACCCCTCTTTTGCCAAGAGAAGATGGGTGCTCTGCTTCATATCTGCAACTTTATCTTTTACTTTATTTGTGTAGGGGCATGCACAGCAAGAGCCATGTGAGAACAATAGATCATCCATTTTGATGATGGGTCTGTGAGGGCATTTCATACCTCTTAGAAAGAAGGTCCCATAGCTGTGTGTCAGGAAAATCTGAATGCCATAGATTTCACATTAACAAGGATATCAGGAAGGCCATGCTATCTTCTCTACTTTTTTCTCTCCAGGCACTAGGTAGTGTGCAATTGTAGATGTTATTGGCTACCCTACCCAGATAATTACTAAATTTTAAGACTTTCTTGGGCTTCAAATCAAGCATCTGATTGAATGTTAAACTATTACACACTCTGTATAAGTTTTGATGTCTTTTTCTGTCCATCTTTATTCCTTTCTACATTAAGATGGACTTTATTGAATAGAAGAGCTGGTGATGTTGCATGTATTTATGTCTGGGTACAATCCCTGTGTTCACTGACTATAGTCTCCTGTTAGTTTTTCCTAAACTATACACTGTATGTCCCTAAGCATTATGTAGTTTTTGATCAGTGGATGGTAGTACGATTTACATCATTATGTATAAGTGACTTGTATGAACAATGAAGTTTAGATGGAACAGGTTGTATGTACATGTAAGCAAGTGCATGCAGAAAGAGATGAGGCCCTTTGCATCTGAATTACAAACCTATACGTGTGAAGCTGTTGTGAGATGTGGGGGATGCTGAAGAACACCACTGCTTCCAGTCCATCAATTTGCTTTGAAGATCCTTGAGGCATTGGAAGGTCTGTGGACAGAACAGGCATATCCCTGTTCCTTAGGAGCAAGAGTCAGTTACACACTATGGCCCTATGGGGGAGCTGAGCCCTGTGAAAAGGAAACCAGGCTTTATTCTCTCCTGTGGCACAGATATAGTTTTTGATCCTAGACACTAAAAATGCAAGCACAATTGGACCTCCCTTTGTTTTCAGACAGACTGGATAAATCCATAACCAATCTATTTTACTTGAATTGTCAGAATGGTGTGAGTCCTAATCAAATAGTATTGGGATTATGCTGCCTGTATGTAAAATTAGCTCTCCCTGGAGGACCATCTGAAGGTGAAGATCAAGTTCCATTGAAAATCTGGGAAAATCTGCCCTCAGAAGCTTTCAGATCTGCTCATGAAGAATTGTAAAAGGAATACAAAAGATGTGTTAGAAGTAAGAGGTGGAAAAAGAAATACAGAATACTCAAAAAAATATATATATATTAAAAACAACCAACCAAACAAAAAGAAAATGAAATTATTATACACAAGTGAGTATTTCTTTATTTGTACCAAGTCGTTATGAAATCATTAATAGTTCATGCCAATCTTTCAGTCTATTGTGTCTGTCTGATGAATAATATTTATCTTGGGTGATTAATGGAGGTGAATAAAGATAAACCACAGGAGCACATATATTTTCTTGGTTATGTCTCATAAAAGAATGAACTTGGACAAAATGATTTTCAGATATTCCAAAGAATAAAAAAAATCAATTGCAAAACAAACTGAAATTGAAAGCATATTGGGGTGAATCCATTTTAGTCTTTCATTTCCAACTGTTTTAGAACCTTACTCTTTTTTTTTTTAAAAAAAAAAATATATTTTTTTTAAAGTTTCATATATTTATTTATTTATTTATTTATTTATTTTCTAATTCACGTTAACACAATTTCTCTGTCTGGCTTGGTGAGAACTGAATTGTCCCTCGCTCTCTGCAATCCCTCCAGTGATCAGCAGGGGTTCCTCTTGGGCTGCGACTAACTTTAGTCTCTGCTCTCTTCCCTCCCCATGTATTTCCACACTTGCTACCTGTTGTGCATCATGTAATAATAGAGAAATTATATTAATGTAATTTTATATTGAAAAATTCTCTCCAGTTTTCCCTTAAATAACCATCCACAAAGGGGAATGGCTGTATCACTATAGATGTGTTGTCAAAGGACATGTTCTATGTTCCAAAAGCCATGCAATGAAGGAGCAGCAGCACCTCATTTGGCCACTGATGGATGTGGACAGACTTTGTTGTAGTTTCATTACAGCTGCAAATAATGCATGACAAATTACAGATCTTGCTAATTGGAAAACACACAGGTAGCTTCTCTTGATGATGTATCATATAACAAAAATGTGGAGCTGAATTTAGCTCATCTTGAATCTAATGCTCTTGGTTGTATGCAATTTGTTCAGTGTTACTTCCACTGAGTCCAAGGATATTTAGACTCAGCTCTCAGGGTCTGCACTCCACTGGGAGCCAAGAAGTTTGATCCAAATAAAATGAGTGGTGTATCTGACTGTCGTGACCAAGGTGGCTCATGATAGAGTGACCCAAATGTCAAAGGTGACAGGAAGAGATAGAAATAGCTCTGTTGTACTGACAAGTTTAGCAAATTGGTTATACACTTATGTTACTAATATATAGATAGCCTGGAGAAAATAAATTGCAAAAGTACAAGTGAGAGACCAATGCCAATGAATCTGGACATTTGTTAAATCTTGTAATTAATTTGGCTGAAGTTTGGGAGAGAGACAGCTTTCAGAAGAAATCTGAAGGAGACGGAGGAGGTAAGTCTTTAAGTAGCTTATGTTGAATTATTTATTTCATTACTGAAAATCTGAGAGGATAAATTATTTACTCAGCTATTTTCCAGCAGGCAAAATAATAATAATCATAATAATAAACAAATCTAGCAATAAGAAACATTCCTGGAAGGCTATAATGATTTATCATGAAGAAAATAAGACACTGAGAGCAGTGGCTGTAAACACAGTTGTGGATACACTGTGCAATAGAAACTCATGGGATACTTTTTCCATCTTGTTAGAGCAATAAGAAGAGCAATAGAGCAATAATGAGTGTTGGCTCAATCCTTCCTAGCTTCTAGTAACACAATAACCTTGATTTTTGAGGGAAGTAGGGGAAAACAAATTCTTGGAAAACAGCATTCATGTAGTCTTCCTTTCACTTGGCCACTCCTTCTTTCACCAATACTCAAATCAGAGCAGTTTTTAAGAGTGGTTGTCTGCAGACAAGCTGGCTGGCTGCAGACTTCTGTGACAGTCCTTGGAGATGTGTCAATGAAGTCAAAAGAGTTCAGGGTGAGATTTGTCTAACAGATTTAGAGGGTCTAACTAGGCTAAGCTGAATTGCACCCTAAAGAGCATATAGTGTGTTGATCAGATCTCCATCAACTTTGTAAGGAGCCCAGAGCAATGTGCTCAGGTGTGTATGTCTACACCATAAACAACAGCATTTAACACCATGACTCCTAGTTGTTGTAGTCCAGTAGACATTTTTGGAGAACGCCTTGTGCTCCTTGGAGGATGTTCAGTCTGCCAGAATGGACCTGGAAATCTTTTCTGGATGAGCATCAGTAAAACCTTTGGATAAAATTCTGGTTTGCTTAACAATTCTCTATTTTTTACTTTTTTTTGTGAAGTTGTGGTTTCACTCCATGTCCAATGAGTATGTTCCACATATTACCTGGGGAAAAATAGTGGAGATTTTAATGACACTATTGAAAAATGGTATTTAATTGTATAAAGTAGTTTTAGTAGTCCAGGTTTATAGATCTAGTATCAGCTCATATTAATGAAATCAATGAGATTACTTCTGGCTTGCTTAGCTTCAGTGATGTATAGGCCAAAAGCGAAGGGGATCCTCTACGGATCTGGGAGGAGAGCTTGAAGCAGCCTTGTGCTCATATATCTTGACTATCATTGGTGGTGAACCTCACTATGTACCCATCTCTAGAAAAATGTTTATGCATCAGAGTATCCCGAACTTGCTTTGCACACCCTCAGCTGTGTTTCCTGATACCTGACCTATGCCAGGAAGAGCATAGCACCAGATGTCCAGCATGGAAAAAGAGTGGGAATAAGAAGCACAACCAGAAGCAACACTGCCAAATTAGACCTACTTCACTGCTACAGTCAGCTGTTATGTGGCTGTTCCTGTTTGTGACTGCTGGTAGGTCATTGTCATGACTTCTACAACACCTTCCATACCATGGCTCTTCTGTGGACATGAGCTCAAAACAGTTTGGAGTAGGTTTTGTCCCTTGAAGAGCTCACCTACACTTCTGTTCATAACTTTTAGACACTACAGCTATGAAGATAATATCTGGTTAATAAAAGCAATCCCAATTCTTGAGGTTATTACAATGAATGCAAAATCATTGTATCCTCTGTATATATGAGACTTGCATTATGCCGTTACTATAAATATAAATTACTAGGTAGAGATATGTTTTGAGTATGGCTGTTGAGGAATCAGCCATGCTATTCTCCTGACAGGCAATGGGTTCTGCATGGCTAATTCCCTGAGAAATGGATGGACAATATTCTACGTTAATAGTAGAGAGAAAGAAAACTTTTTCACGCTTTGTAGGTGAAGGTAATCGGCTTTGCTCAAACTATTGAACTTAAATGATTTCTGTGTCTAGCATGCAGAGCAAAAAAGCCATTTCACAGCTTTTCACGAAAAGTGGCCAATCATTACCACAACCCTTGGGATTGCCTGTGATAACATTAATCATGATGAATTGGTGTGGCATCTGTGGGGTTATAATATGTAACTCTATGAGAATCCCATTGGGTTGTGTTTTCAGAGTACTGCAGACTAGGTTATATTCTTGTCTTCATCCACAGAGAACTTTTACCAGTCACTAACACTACTGTATTCACAATAGCACCTCAGCTGAATATTTGCTACAGTGAATAGGATGGATTTTTGCTTTTGTAAGGTCAGAACAATGAACTCACCTCTTCTGACATAAACAAACTTATCTAAGCAAGCTCCAAAATATATGATCACTGCAGAAATTAGAATCCTGAAGTAATCTTTAAAATCCTACAAGTGAGACGTTTGCTTAAGAAAGAGAGAGAGAAAGAGAGAGAGATCAAGGGAAAAACTTATCTCTTCCTGTGTGATTGATCTTTTTCTCCTGTGATTGCCCTCTGACCTGCAATAAATCATTTTAGAGTGTGTCAAGAAAATCTCTTCAATAGCTTTTGAGCTCAGAGGCGAACTGTTTTGTCTCTCAAAGTATTATCATTAAAACCTCCAAACAACTGCAGCTTTGCTGTTGTATTTCCCACCTCCAGTGAAGTTATGGAGATTTTCCTCTAAATTGATGTGAGTTGATAGGGTCTACTGAATGAGACCTATTGCTATCTGAAATACATATGCAATTGTAATGCTGTAGCAGCTATATAGAAGAAGCCTTGAATTTCCTTTAGAATGAAGAATCTAACAGGAAATTCTAACGGGAGAACTTTTAGCCCTGGTTTAAGAATTTGAGTGCTCATCTGAAAATATGGGTATTTTTAAAATAACCCTGTTTGAAAAAGAAAAAAAGGAAAGAAGGAGGGAAGGAGGGAAGGAGGGAAGGAAGGAAGGAAGGAAGGAAGGAAGAGAGAGAGAGAGAGAGAGAGAAAGAAAGAAAGAAAGGCATGGAGGGAGGGAGGGAGGGAGGGAGGGAGGAAGGAAGGAAGGAAGGAAGGAAGGAAGGAAGGAAGGAAGGAAGGAAGGAAGGAAGGAAGGAAGGATGATGCTTAAACTGCTGCCACACTTGGTCTCAGGAGGCAGGAATAAGTATGAAACCTGACTCTCCTCTGACCTGTTTTCAGATGGTCTGATACTTCATGGTCATTGTCATGGTAAGTCGATTGCGGTTCTTCTACATAGTGAACCACTGTGTTTGCAAAACCACCTAAGCAACATCACAGCCTTGATGTGAAAATGATATGCAATACCTCCGCTGGGAGGGAAAGTAATGCCTTCTAACACCTGTTGGCCTCATAAAATGTGAATTTGGTGGCCTTTGTTGAATGCATCCTTCACAACTCATCCATTTGATGAGGAATTTGGAGGTGGCTGATGCCTCCTACAATGACAAAAAACCTGAAAAGGGATTCCTAAGGGAAGCTGAATCTGCTCCCATTAAAATGTTGAAAGTTACCATTATTAAGTTGTTATTAAACATATGTTAGGACATTTGGAATGGGCTTCATGTGGGTAAATATAGGAGTCTAAAACACAGATAACTACACCTGGTCTAGTAAACGCACACTTTTGTTAGCCATTGGAGACCAGAGAACAATTTGATACATACTGTCTAAAAGTTTCATCCTGAGAACATATTAAAAGTGTCTATTTCTTTCTGCGGGCTATTTATTTATTTATTTATTTTTCTTTCTGGAACTCTCAGAGATTAGCTCAGAGACAGATGTCAATATTTCAGATGTCTGATGTTAGGAGAGATGGATCCCTGGGGATCCAAAGCAATTTTATAGGCATTTTAAAAGTATAATTCTCAATCTAAATACACTAATAAATTCAGTAGGTATTAGATACTGACTTTTAATATGTTACTTATACATGTGAGTTTATTATATTCTTCATATTACATAAACTTGTGAAATTGCACTACTATTTAAATTCAATTTCTTGTGGTTTTGCTATTTACAACCCCCGCCCCTTGCTTCAAAGAGGCCCCCCACATCTTTACAGTAAAGCAGCCCAGAAATACCATTATGTAACTCCGATACCCTCCTAATCAGTTGGGCTCTGGCAGGGTGGGTAACCCAAAAGGCAGCGAGAATCTCCTGTACCTACGGCTTGTCCAGCTTCCTGTTCTCAGAACTATCGACCACAAGAAACTCCTGTGGTTACTAACAGAAGAAACAAGTTCCCTCCAATCTTCCAGTGCACCTTGTCAGTTGTGGTTTGTGAGAATTACACTGTGCTCTTATCCAAGGCAGTCAGGACTGGTGCAGGCACATCTCATACTGCGAATTTGGGGTCCTCAGCCTATGGCTTCGAACTTTCCGGCACAGTGGCTTCTTTCTGTGGGAAATTGTTCAAATTATTCCCACAAAGAAAACCATTGCCTTGTGAAAACTACCTGCGCACAATCACAACCACTCTGTGGGAATGAAACATAGCTTCCCTTGGAGATTTTTTTATTTATCATTTGTTTCTTTGCTATTGTGTGAGATGGTAGTCTGTGATGGAGATCTTGGCACCTTCTTCCATTTAACACTTTCTGGGGAAAAAAAATGAGCAACCTCTGTACATTTATATTATTGCTCTGACGTTACCTTTGCTGTGAGAAGGATAAACAACAAGCCAGTTAATGACAGTGAGGTGGGAATTGGGTGATATGAAATGGCATGTTTCCTAATTAACCACCACCAACAATAATAGATGCTGCCAGCTTCTTCTGTTATAGCACAGCTACAGCAGGAAAACCTTTCTGGTGTACTTGGTGTCTCACTCTTTCAATTTCCTTGAGGCCTTTATGTACATTTGTTTCTCAATCTGACTCCAAAGTTCAGGCCTTGCAAAACATCCTCCTTTTCTCAAAGTTGCCCTGTGATCTGTCAGTGCATCTCTCACATTGCAGTTCTGTCCTGTGACTGCTTGGCTGTGATCCTGGTGGGATTACACCAGCCTCGAATGGGCATGTTTTCCCTGGTTGCTCCTAGCTATTCTGCAATAGCACCACTAAGCTCCGTCAAGGAAATAGCTGCAATTTTCTCTTCCCTAATGAATTTCATAATGTAATCAGTGGCAGGCCATGACTGAGAATGAAACTAAAACTTGATGTAATGGTCAGGCAAGAAATTTGACTTGGAGCTTTGTTTTGACTGGGTCCCAAATGAAGAGAGGCATTGCTGACAGCTCTGTGTATGCTCTGTGGATGCTGATGGCTCCAGAGGCTATAAAAATGTTCACAGTTTTTTGGTTTTGTCTTGTTTTCATTACCACTGTAATGTTGCTCCTTTCTGTGAAGTTTGGGTTGCCAGCTAATGACTTGGTTCCAGGGGCAGGAATGGCCTTTAACTCCCTGCAGAAATTAATTAAAGAAAATACAATAAAATCACACTGAGAATTATTATGTGGAGTCTTGGCCTTCACTGGGTGCTGGGAGCAGACAGCTGAGAGCAGGTAGAAAGCTAAAGATGTTACCAAGCACCTGGGAAATCCCAGGAATATTCAGGTTTTGAGTATACTTGGGATGCAGAATGTACATTATTTGGTTGTAAAGCATCAGGGACTGGTGGAGGGCCATCATGCTTTACCCACACAAGGGTACACCTCCACGTAATTTTTGTACTCTTCAGCATGACCCAGTTAAGAATTGACCTAGCAGGGTGAGCACATGAAATGGCCGAGTGCTGACAAGCCTGACTCCTGCTCCCTTCCCTACTTCCCAATCTACCAGGCAAATTTAGCATCAGTTGAACATTTCAGCCAGGCAGAGGCAACATTTGGCTTGGTCCTGTATATCTTTTGCCAATCCAGGACTTTCAAGCCAAACATCTGTGGGAATCTGGTGACACACAAAGACCAGTATCAGGGGGATTTAACGAAAGAAGCAATTTGGCCTAGACAACATGTGGGCATGGGAGATGTCAAAACAATGCTGTATCAGGAGTAGGCTGCACTAGCAGTATGTTGTCAGAACAGCATGACTATTCATAGAATCACAGAATCAGAGAATGGCTGAGGTTGGAAGGGACCTCTGAAGATCATCCAGTCCAACCCCCCTGCTGAGCAGGATCCCCTAGAGCACATTGTGCAGGATGAATATCTCCAGAGAAGGAGACTCCACAACCTCTCTGGGCAGCTTGTCCCAGTGCTCTGTCACCTCACAGTAAAGAAGTGCCCTCTCATATTCAGCCAGAACTTCCTGTGCTTAAATGTTTTCCTTCAACACATCAGCCCAAGCACAAGCCATGTGCCACCATAACTGCTGCAGCATCTTTAATGTCCCTTCATGATCTTAGATCTGGCTGTGACTCATTGTGATTATTGTAATACTGATTTCCCAGATGGATGGAAGAGAATAACTGTCTGGGAGCCCTCTCAGATTGCAACCAGAATAAAAGCCACTCATAGTTTTATTATTCTCAGCTGTGGCAGCCATCACTGTGCCAACCTTCCCCCAAGAGGAGCCTGGTCCAGACGTGTGGTTCCTTCCACTGGGCTGGTGTCTTAGGAGTCAGAACAATGAGAGCCATCTGGAAAGGTATCTGGAGTTTCTCCTCGCTGCGGGTGCTGCTTTCACACAGCTGAGGCTGGAGGTGAGCTTTCTTGATGGGCTTTTTGCTGGCTCATCATGCTGATAAGCACAATCCCACACTTCTGGAGAGCTTTGGAGGGTCAGGGAGGACTGTAATAGTTTAGCTGAAGTGCACACAAGGCTTCACAGAGTCATTTGTTACAACTGCTGTTCCACTGCCAAAATCTCTGCTATGGTCATTTGGCACCTGTCCGTGGAGTCGAGCACAACCATGCCAATTGCCACCAACAGAGACTTGGCCCTCTCTGCTGGAAAATCCCAGCCTTCCAGGATATGCTTATCTTACTAGAGCTATTTTATTTTGTCTGCAGCAGAGCTGGACAAGTGATTTGGCATTTTAAAAATGCTTATAAACGTTGAGGAGCTGTCATTGCCACAGCGGGCCCAGCTCCACAGACCAAGTAGGAGAGCACTTTCTCTGCAGTGAAGACAAACAGCCCTCAACGGTGCTGACCCCTCTGGTGATCAGGACCCATAAAGAGGCAAATCTGCCCTGAGTTTTGTTGTAATACCCTTTCTTTTGGGCATGTCTAACCTGCCACCTGCCACGTCCATGCCCTGTGGCTCAACCCGTGGCTTTTGGGAATGTCTGTAAACTCCAGTGCTGTGATGACCTCCTTTCCTCCCCTTGCTTGGGATGCTCTGATGCTCTGCCCATTGGAATGTGGTTCCTCCTTCTAGATGGAGACTTACTGCTGCAGTTACAACACAGGTAACACAGAATATGGGCCTGCACACAGGGAAAAATCTTATGAAGCTGCTGATATGCACAAACTATTTCTGATTGGGTTCCAGGCAGACTGCTAGGTAGACTAAACTCAAAACTGGTCCATAGAACTGCATGGGAAGGTAGACAATCAACATGAGGCAGAATTAACAAACTGCTTCTTCTAAACTATGGAGGTTATGATATGATTTATTTTGTTTATGAAATTAAAAGTAAATATTAATACTAGCCACTGTTCTGGACCTTGATATTTTGCTTCAGTGATCAGATCATATGACCTTTGCAATGCCTTCAGTTAAGAAGAAAGGAAGAATGCTCTCACATTTTTCATAGTTCGGTGGTCTCAACCAGGCAGGCTTAATACTATGAGTGCAGTCTGCACTGAAGATCTGTTTCTCTTTTTTCTTGTTATTATTATTTGTTTGTATGTTTGTTTGTTTGTTTATTTATTAGGATGGCAAAACTACTCAATACTGAATACATAGAGTAGAATATGGCAAATGTTAGCAGAAATGGTAAACATAAGTCTTGCAAGGCTGTCACCTCCACATAAACCTTCTACAGAGAGGCGGGAGATGAACTGCTGAGTGAATGATTCAAAATAACTGCAATAATTGTGGGTTGCTTTTCGGTTGCTCTTTGTGATAATGTGATTGCTTCAAAGTACATGATGTCTTCCCTCCCAGAACTCCAGTCAAAACACGGTTTGTTGAAAACAGCTCCCTTTTACACTTTGACTGCCTGGTATTTACATTCTTCGCTCATTGTTTGTTCTCGTTTTCTTCTTGCCTCCACAGAAATGCCTACTGAAAGTTGTGCCATTTGTTAGGGACAGACAGAAGATGTTGACTCTTCTGCCTTCTCTGCAGGAGTTTTCTGTGCAGTGATGCTCACCGCAGCTGTGTCTGATTTCCTGAATGGTGTGCAAGGTAAACATGTGATCAATTAGCTGTACTACGTGACTGATGTGATCACATTTTCTAGGATTCATTGATTTTACAAACACAAAGTCCTGTTAGCATGTAGTCTGACCTTGCGCTTTCAGGGATTTGTTGCACAGGTCATTAAAAGCCCTTCTCTCCTTTGAGATCTGCAGGGCTATGCACTATTATATGTAAGGCTGATGCTTACATGCCAGTTTCCAGAGGTAAGCCCCAGCAGGAGATATGCAGTTGGAAACCAGGTATTTAGTTGTTGAAAGCTGGTATTTAGTTGTTATATATTTATTTTTTTCTCTTGAGATGTGGAAAAAAAAATATTCACATGCTGCAAATTAACTAAAAAGGGAACACTTAAATGGTAATCAGAGGCTTCCACACTTCTTAGAAGCAAGCATTCTCCTCACACCCCACAATTAACTTATTTCTAGGCAATTTACTAATTCTAATTAAATCCCTACACTTTGACTATATAGTCTCTATACAGTCAAAATTTCTATTAGAAGATCTGTTCCAAGGTGGAGGTCATTTATTTATTTATTTATTTATTTTCTGGAGACTATTTTTAACATTTTTGGATTTCATAAGTCTTCAGCTCAGGCTGCAGTTGCTTAGGAAATGGAGCAGGTAGGAGAGCTTTTTGTTTTGGGCTGTTTGCAGAAAAATTTAGCTGGCAGGGCAGGATGATCTCCAGTGGATGGTGTCCAGCACAAGGGGTATGAAATGTTGGTGACCAAAGGTTACAAGGTTCACTGGTCCGCCAGAGCACAGGCACAGACTTTTTTTTCCCACAATGGTCTGGGGTAAAGGATCCCATGTGTTCTACAGGAGTGGACACCACACTGTGCAATCCAAATGAATCCCAGCTCACTTTTTGTACCAGATTAAGGAGTGCAGTTGCTGTGTGTAGACTGCCCTTAAGTGGCTTTATTGGTTGACTGAGAAGAAAACTTTCAGGAAAAAAGTTTATTGATTTAGTCATCCTAACTGTACATACTACAGGCATGTGGGATGATCCCCAGATCGTCTAAATTATTGGTGGTCAACATATAGCATTTACCAATATAGACAAAATTAAATAGTGTTCTGCAGTTGGGAAATATGATAGTGCAAGGGGGTAAAAGTTCAAAAGTCTCTCAGAAAAGGAGCCTTGTAAAATACCTGTCATTTGTGAAACAGAGACTAAAACTCAATGAACCTCTTGTGCATGTGATAAGTTATTTGGGACTTCCTCACTCACAGCACTAGTTCAGGCCCTACCTGTTTGTTGTATTCCTCCCTGGTCATGTGAACGAAGAAGTATTGTCAACCTTGAGGCCATTAGAAATACTTTTACTGATTTCTGTAAATCTGAGATCAAGCTCTAAAGTAGTACAGTCAGAAATCAATAGAAGAAAAGAGAGAGAAAGAGAGAGAGAAAGAGAAAGAGAGAGATAGATAGGAAGGAAGGAAGGAAGGAAGGAAGGAAGGAAGGAAGGAAGGAAGGAAGGAAGGAAGGAAAGAGAGAGAAAGCGAGAAAGAAGAAAGAAGTATTTACTGAAGTTGGAATATTTTTTTTTTTTTTTTTTTTGGCAGCTGGGCTAATAAACAGCACAGCCTGGTCAGAAAAGACTCTCTTCAACTTATGTAGTGGTCATTCCTTCAATGCAGCCACAGTAGCAATGTTTAAATCAGTTTTTCTTTCATTTCACAGGCACCCTTGTTGCTCTATGCTTTATTATTATTATTATTTTGGGGAGGTGGTGGTGGTGGTGGTAAATGGGTAGCTTCTAATCAGTGCCTGAAAGAAAGTCAGCCCTGGCTGGTGGGGCTGCAGTAAAAAAGTGCATGTGTGTGACTAGAGCAGTTCAACTCCTAATCTGTTCCTCCTGTTAAAATACTCTTTATTGCTGGTTGTCAGTAAAGACTGACCAGTAAATAAAGGTTCCCACTCCATCTGGGTGCCAGATTACAGGGAGGGGAACTGCTCCCTTTGGATCTTCTTGACACATTTCCTAAATTGAAGCAAGGCTCTCTCTTTGCTTGGGAATAATTCCCAGCCATCATTAGAGGGAGCTGTTGCACCAGAAAGCCCCAGCCTCCCCTTGCACTACTCCAGACCTGCTCTGAACTGCTGTGCAGCAAGAAAATTCAATTGATTCATGAGTTGGCACCTTTCTGTACTGCGCTGTCAATCATGTCAGTTCTTGAGGGTGCTTTGTAAATAAATATCTTCATTTTAATTTCGTTGGCTTTCTGTGCGCAACAGGAGAAAGATTTCTGAGCTGAACTGTGGTGGCACTGTGATCTTCCACTGCTGGCTAGGGGAGCTGGACAAGCCTCTTAGCCCTTCTGTTAACCTACATTAAAAAAGGAGGGGAAAGCTTTGACATAATTTTCTCCTGTCATTTCACCAGCCCTTTGTCTGAACCATCAGTCTTTTCCCTCATCCTGACCCTGTTCTCATTTCCATCACAACTGGAGTAATTGAAACCAAGCCAGGGAAGTTACATGGATGCAACTCCTCTGAATGAGATCAGAGTTGGACTTTTTGTGGAAAAGGACAAAGGCCTGGGACCAACATCTTAGCAAAGTCAAGCGTCTGACTCAGTAGTTAACCTTTGCTTTTAACCATTTTTATTGGAAAGAAATGTCAGGATTGTGGCTTGGGGCACCACCGTGTCTCAGTGGATTCAGTGGTTGTTTTCCTAAATGGGGATGGGCATGCTGTTAGGTTTTGTTTTCTGACGAGAAATGCGTGGAGATTAGATACATGGTGTCATTGACTAGTCACCGGTGTTATTCCAGGCTGATGATATCACATGGCGTATTTCATACCAAAAGGGAGTGTAGATTGAATTACTGCAGACCCAGCATGGGTTATACACGGAGTGTGTAACAGCATATTTTAGCCCTATGAAGCAATATGTGGGGTATTGTTTTAAATGTGCATGAGCTGAATTAAAAATGTCAGCTATCACGAGGGTTGTTTTTTTAACGGACAGGAACAATTGTGTAACTAGATCCCCGTGCTTATTAAACCTAATTCAGATCAGTGGATATAATTTAAATAGGAATGAATTTGCCTGTTTACTTTTACTATCTCAAAGCTGGGAGTTGGCCCACTTGCAGCAGAGGGACTGCGCCCTGTATACCTGTAAATCACCATTCTTAAAACTATGCAATTCATGCGAAACAGATAAGGTTATCTCGGTATGTGCAGTTTTCCTCCTACTCTGCTGTTTTTCCTATGGAGCACACTCGGTAGTGTCTCTGCTCTGAGGTAATATTTCATTTTCTAAAGCAATTTGTCAGGTCTCTAAGTGTGACTATTCAGCATGTAAATTCGATGCATAATCCTACTGCTGTCATTTTACTCATTTAAACGGACTGAATACAAGGCATATTTTTGTAATCTGCCTGTGCTCTCTCGGGACAGCTTTGCAAATGACATGTTACATTCCCAAGTCTCAGCCAGGCTAAGAGGTTCATTCAGTGCCAATAAAGAGCAGTTATTTCCTAATAAGTATATTAACTGCTCAAAATGCAGTTCTGAAGATCTGAGGAGAAGCTCTGCTGGAGAGAAAGCAAGGGGGAGGGAAGCAGAGTGCCTCTGCTCAGATCATGCGTCCGTCAGGAGGGCTTCCAGCATCTGTATATTTGTTCCTGTGGGGTGACGCAGGGGCCTCATGTTTAGCTGCTCTGTGGTCAAAGGACATACCACCAAGGAGACAAGGAGACAGTGCCCAGGAGTAGAGCAAGCTTGCTGTAAGCTAGCAGCAGCCAGCATTGCCACCAAGAGAAGCAGGTCTGCCTGTTCCTGGCCTGCCTGTAACCACCCCTGAGCTCTTGACTCTGCACATTTTGGGGAGCAGCAAGGAAGGCCAAGATTTAGTGGTTGGCTTAGTGAGCTCAAAGTGGAAGGTTAACCGATCTATGGAGACATTTAGACCATCTGCACAGGCAAAAGCTCCTGCCTGCCTCAGCCCCACAGTGCTGGGAATTTAAGTCCATAAATTAAAGGGCTGCAAATGGAGATCTGTTTTGCACACCCAGTGAAACCCCTGCCCATCTTTGTACCTTCATGCTATCTTGGGCCATTTGGTTCAATTAGTGCTTGCACCTCCTCCAGTGAGTTCCCTTTGCTGTTTCTCCTTTTGCTGTGTGAGGCTGTCAAGTCACGGGCTTACATTTCAAGGAAGGAAAAAAAAAAAAAAAAAAAAACATTATTTTCATAAGGTTCAGAACTGAGCATTGGAACTCACTGCCACAGGATGCTGTAGAGGCCAAAAAAGTAAAGGAGTTTTCTTTAAAAAAGGGTTATGATAACCCATGAAGGAGGAGTATAGTGACATCTATTTAATACAATGATCTCAGGAAGGCCACTATTAGCTAATTGGTAGGAAAGGGATCATTCTGCACATAACCTGTTCTATTCTCTTTCTTAGAGCTTAATCTGCTCCCTCAATCCTCCCCTTAATCTGCCGGGGCTAAAGTTCAGGACAGCAAATGGGGCTGCTGGACTTTTGATCTGATCTAGCACAGCAGTTCCTCTAGTTCATAAACAATATTTTAATAATTTGTGAATGGAATTTAACACGTGGACATGCATCATCACACTTTGAGCATGCATTATCATCTGCAAATGCAGTAGCTTATCTAGCAAGCTGTACGGTCGTGTATTCTCAGGCAAGCACAAGATCTGGGTGTTAGCTTACAAACGTGAAGTTATCCAGTTCTGCACAACACAGATAAGGCCAGCTATGTTAAACTTCCGGTGTATTTACTCCAGCTGGTACTCAGCTTTGGACACCAAAGCTTTAAGAAGAAAGGAGAGCTGTGAAACTTCCTCTCTTCAGTACACAGCTTTAATTACAATCAATTATTTATCCCACAAATGACTATTTGTAACTGAATATCTCCAAGGAATATATGAAGACTGAATTTGCTTTTATTTGCATGGGAATGATTAATTTGCAGTTACTGGATGTGAAGTGATGTGAAAACAAGCAGGATAAGACCTTTTTTATTTCAGGTACATTGGGTCAGAAACAGCAGAGCAAGGGAGGGCTCCTCCTGCCAGTCCTCTGCCTGTCCCACTGGTAGTGCAGGTGCAGGCAATTAAGAGCTTTTATATCAATGTTTTTTGTTGCAAATGCTCCATGAAACAAATCTTAAGTAACAGGAAAAGTTAAACAGAAATAACTACACCCTGCCCTCCAAGGTCTTCTACAATTGATAGGACTAGTGTGGTTGATCCTGTTGCTTTCTTCATGGTCATTTCATGATCATGTGAGATCTTCTCAGACTGAAGCCAGTACCTACAGCTGGCCCACAATGCATGCCATGTGTTAATAAACATGGTCACAGTAAATATTTTGGGTGCTATTATCAGGTAAAAGGGGTTTCTGACACATGAGGAAGGGCTAGCTTGGGGCTGCTTCTGGGGTCCCCTGCACTCCTGGGGGCATGGAGGAGACCTCTTGGGGTGTGCTTCAGACATCTGACTTCAGGTTCATGCAGAGGACCTGTGGGATTTATCAAGAAAGAGTGAGGGAGAGGTACCAGGCCACATTCTTCCACTGTGTGGTTTAGAGGATGCATGCAGCATGGCATCACCCAGCAAACCTGGCCTCAAACGCAGCAGGCAGTGCGAAGCCTGCCTGTCATGACAGATACTTTTAGCAGCAAAACACACAAACAGCTCCCAGATATGTTCTCACAGCCACCTCCGACAAAGACGCGGGAATTTTAATGCTCAAAAGCACTACAGCGGGGCTGTGGCAGCGTGGGGCTCCTGGCCACTAAAACACAGTGAAGTGAGAAGTGGTTTCGTTCAGAAAGGCAGTTTCTGCTTTTCGTTCAGAGTGGGAAGCTTGTGACAGGATCCAGCGAGGTGATGGAGGGAAGTAACCTTTACACGCAGTGGGAAACTGAATTCATTGAAGAAATGCCGCCTCTGTCCCTACCCATCTCCCAGCCCCGTCTTCTGCCTGGGGAGGGAGAGGATCTGTCAGAGAGCAGCCACGCTCTCTTTTTTCTCAATGAAAAGTAGGAAGCTCTCGATGCAAGTCCTGCTTCGCTTCCTCCCTGCTGGCCAGGGCAGAGGACGCTTGCTTGTGGGGGGGCCTGGGGAGAAACCGCTCATTGTAGGGCTTGGCCTTCAGGGCTATCGCTCCTGTCTGCGAGTCATGTGCCTTAATCCTCCCAAGTGGACTGCCCTGCAGTTTAGCATTCCCCGAATTCCTGCCGCCTGCTGACACGGAGCCCATTCAAAAGGCAGGGCCAGCGGCCGGGAGGCTGCAGGAAAGCTTTGCAGTGTGGGGTGGCTGCTGCTCCCCATGTGCTTTGTGCCAGGAATTCCTTTCTATTCGGAGCTGCCCAGGCCAGGGACGGATATAGCTGGGGAGCAGTGGGAGAAAGGGTCTGGAGAGTTGTTGCTCGCACCCCAGGGCTGGAAGCCCACCTGCTTCCAGGGCAGCAGCCTCCAGCACACCCGTGAAAAGTAATTGCACTGATCTGCTGGCTAACGACATTTTTCTGGGAGGATGGGTCTCATAAAGTTTTACAATTCTTGGGGAAAGTGGCTTCTTTTTTTTTTTTTTTTTTTTTTTTTTTTTTTTTATCTCTCAGGAGGGTGAAAGGTTTCATCCCTGTCCTGACCCTGGGTGCTTGGCAAAGTTTCACTTCACTGACCCCGAGCAGGGCTGAAAATGAAGGCTGCTCTTCCCTCATTCATTTTTTGTAAAGTGGAAGCAATAATAATAGTAATTAGAATAATTAATAATAACTATGCTTTCTTTCTCTGTCACACAGAGTGTTTCAGTAGTGGTCAGTACAGCAGGAGCCTGAGCTTTGTGGAGAAGCACTAGAGCTGCCACTGCAATGCAAATGTCACAGGGGTTACTTAGGGATAAAAAAAATCACCGAGGTGTCTGCAGCCTTTGGAAAGAGTGAGAAATTTGCTTGCCCATCTGACCTTGTGAACGCTTAAAGAAACTAGAAGTCCTGAGGATATCAATAAGATGGCTCTGCTAAGTAAGCATTACACTTGTGGGCAAGTGCTGGTGTCCCAGGCAGCAGCAGGATAGCACAGATCACAGTTACATTTTCTCAGCCTGTTATGGTTTCTCATTTTCTAAGAATTTCAGTGACAGGTAGGAATTTGGAAGCTTCTGCATGCTGATAACAATGGCTGTTAGGATTTGACAAGTTTGAAAGACAGGGCTATGTTGTCCCCAAAGATATGCAACACTAACCATCCATGCATCATTTGTGGACGAGTGTTTACATCTTACAACTTTCTGAATCAACTGTCACTTTTTCTTATTCTCCCCTCCTCTCTCTCTTTTTATGAATGAAGTCTGAGGCAAGCCAGACAGAAAGGAAGGCTGCAGAATGTTTTATGGCTTGCATTTCCTTCTGGTGAGGATGTTACATTTGCTGAAGTGAACTTCTGAAAGAGATGTGGAAGGGTTTTCTGGTCAGGGGTAGGGGATATTTCATTCATGCAGGAAGTTGCAAAAGCTGAACAGAAAGTGTATATTCTAGAAGTTTCAATTAAAAAAAAAAAAAAGTAGGCTGGAGGGTAAAATTGCAAAATACCAGCTGAAACTCAGAAAATAAGTTCCGTTCATAGTCCTAGTAAAGTTTAATGTTCATAGTAATAAGCAAATTCCTTTAATTCCAAGATATCAGAATACTTTCCCAGCCACTGTCTTCTACTGTAAAATTTGGAAAATGCTCATTTCTATGGATGTATTTCTGTGACTTACAGCAGCTACCTCCTACATAAGCTGTTGCAGTGCAGAAACTTCAGACTAAACATGGGGAATTCTCTGGAGCAGGGACGGGCAATATGGACATAATAGTACTGGAGTTTGGGTTTAGGGAGTGTAAACACACTGCTGCTGAGCAAGCCACCAATGCAGCAAGAAATGGGAATGTTGCTCTGATGTCCAGAGGGGATGCACAAGCTGATCTGAGTGGGGATTGTGGTTCAAATGCCTTTAATACTCCACATACCAGTGCGTCATGGAGTGGAAGCTGATGTGTTTTAGTTTTGTTCTGCTAAGCAGTCAGGTTTTCCCAGTTGTTTGCTCTAAAACCCCACTGTGAGACCTGCAGCCTCAGCAGACCAGATGCCAGGGGGGTAAGAAGGCAGAGTTGGCACAGGCAGTGAGTTATACCTTACTGAACCACAGGGACTCAGAGTTTCACAGGTTTTAGTGTCAACAAAGGTTCACTGTGGCCATCTAGGCTGACCTTCTGTGTCACATGGGTGAAAGACACTCACTCCAAACTTTCTACACAGGGCTCATAGCTTCTGTTTGAGTGTCTGTGTATTTTTAGAGACACTAATTCAGTCTCAATTTAAAAGAGTTCTAATGAGTTTGCCATGTATCTAGTTAAGGTTATGCATAGACAGAGCTAAAGCCGTGCAAGCCCTTTATGCAGACCAATTACCACCAGTTTAATCCTCTCTTACATCACTGTTCTAAATGGATAAGTTCCAGGTCTAAGCACATGGGAGGAAACAACCGAGTTACTGAAGATGTCCATGATACGAAACCTGGTAAGTGACCATGTGCATGCCTTAAGCTTGACCCAGTGAGAAATGTGTAAGTTTAAACTGTCTCTACAGTGGATTTCATTTTCATTAGGATCTAGGCTATCACAATTTACTTTGCAGCTACATTATGCTAAGGACACATGCACCGTCAGGCACTGGCCATTACTGTGGCTTAGCTGATAATCAGTAGCATGATTAACTGCCTGAATTCACTCAAGCACCCAAGCCCAAAAGGTAGTGGGTGGAAAAAAATCTAAATAGCTATATTGTTATCTCATTTAGTTGTCCCTGGACACATTTTATAAGCTAGAGGAGGCCTTGGATACACTTCAGAAGGCAGCTTACTGCGCTATCTGAAAGCAAACGGAAGCAAAATTTACATTTCTCCAGTGAGAAATGGGACCTCTAACTTAAGCTTTTTCATTAGAGAAAGCAGCCTGTGATCTTCAGAGGTCACAAGTGTTCCCAACAGCAGCTTAGTGTCTCATCCAGTTAAAGAACTCCTCCTGTAGCTTAGCGGCCTCCTGACATCACACGAGGGCACCGCTGCAAGGCCTGTATCTGCTGTGCCCGTGTGATCTCATGCAGTCAGATCCTGGACTGGCACATAAAGTGACAGGTTGACCCAGCAGATGGTTTCATTAGTACTGCACGGGTCATGACAGCAGTGCCCACAGCAGCCCGTAAGCATATTGAGAACCGAGTGCCAGGATAGAGAGGGAAAGCAAAAACAAATTTGGAAAATCATCAGGTTAAAACCTCAGGGAAATGAGTAGGACACAGCTGGAACCTGTATGAAGGACTGGTTGTCTGCTGGTGTGCAAGCCTACCTTTCCAATACCCTGGTGTCCAAGTGGTTGACATAGGCTCTAAGAAGCATTCAAAACTGTGAAATGCACAGAGGTCTCTGCCTTGTGATGCCTTTTCCATCATTCCTAAACACTTAGTGTAGTAGTAGTTTATAAAAGTGGTGCTCATTCAACAGTTTGGTGCCTCTCAGCTGCTTTTCAGCGTAAATGAACTACCATCCCCAGGTTGCAGACCCATGAACCCAGGGCAGAAGGGGGCCAAGATGTTTAATGGTGTATTGTACAGGGCAGGGACTGCTCCTGGCTCTGTCTGTCTCCAGAGAATCCCAGAAATGGTGGGTGGAGAGGAGCTTTGGAGGTCATCTAATCCTTCCTCCCTGAGGGAGCAAGATTATTGTCAAGTGAAGTGCAGAGCCACTGCATAGATGGGAGCGTAGCTCAGGGTATTCCAGAATAGAGCATTTTAATGTCAAAAAACACTGAAAGGGAAAGGAAAATAAAGAAAGGGGAGGGAAACATAGTTTTCCCAGGGAAAAAGGGACTCGAAGTGCAGTTTGACATCTATCATGAAGAAAATATAGTCAACTGAGGAAGGATAGGAAGGAGTAGGACTGGAAAAAAATAATTCATTTTCTGTGTAATTTGGGTGCAAAAATGGAAAGCTTCCATTCTCATGGGGTGAAGGTTGGGGGTTCAGCAGCTATTTGCAGACAGCACTTGGTTGCATTGGAGATGAGCATTTACCCACTGCTGGTTATAATCCTGGCTCTGCCTGCATGCACAGTGAAGCTGACTGGACTCAAAAGTACGGTCTCTGGCAAGGTTTTTGCTCTGCTGAATGTGAATGCTATTGATCTGCTGAGCTTAATTAAACTGTCTGACTATTTCAGCTTGCACGATTTAGATAAGAAAATAACTATTCTTCCCAGACTCAGTCAGAAAGCTAGCTCTCTATTTTATTTGGTTCAAGACTGTCGTTGTTGTGCTGCCCAGTTTGTGATACTGAGCTGTCTCCTCAAATTGAAGGCTGCTCTCCAGCATGGATCAAAATTTTTGTCTTGCTTGCCCTCTAGATGGCAAACTCTCCTTAATTTTGGAACAAGAAAAAGCTGCAGCAGTTGCTGCTGGCTTTTACGGTTTTTAATTTGCAGTGCAACTTCAGTTTGCATTTTTGAATCAGCCAGACACAAAAAGAGCAAATCCCAGCAACAGTAATGGAAGAGGAGGGGAAGGGGGGATCAGTGGTGACATATGCGAGGTTCATAGGGAGATTTCTCATGAGCTGAAATGCGAAATAACAGGCATTGATTTATCATATGTATTTGGGAAGTGCTGCTTATCCCCTGCAGCTGGGTGCTGTGGAGCTTCAGCAGTTGCCCCATTTGGGTGCCTCAGTTGTGGCTGAGGCAAGAATAAACTTGACCTTTTATTTGTTTGTTTATTTGCTTGTTTATTTGTTTGTTTGTTTGTTTATTTACTCATTTACTTATCTTGTTGGTGAGAAGAGCCTCAAGCAAGAAGCCAGACTCCCAATGACTCTGTAAGCAGAAAGTCCTCATGCTTAACCCTTGTTTGGTTGTTCCCTAGAATTACCTAATGTTTGTCTCTAAATCCATTAGTATTTTTCATCTCCCTTCTCCTTGTACATACTTTCTTCCCTCTTTCACAACTACATCACAACCCTGGGACTATTTTTTAACCCCCAGTTATCACCTCCACTCCCAACCCCCACCACCTCTGTCTGCCCTATTCCTATCTCCCGTAAAAATTTGGATCCAAAATGTGGTCAGCACCTGCACAGAACATTGTGACAAAGTCACAAATGACCATCTGCAAACTGCCACTCAATATATTATTGCCCAGAAAATATAGATCTTTTAAGTCTTAAGAAATGGAGAGTTTGGTGGCCCAGGTCTTTGCCTTCCCACCCCCTCTCAGAAGTGCAGGGCCTCAGAAGAGTGTGTGTCCTTCCAGGGTGGGATTTATCTGTTTAAAGTGGTTGTCCACAGTGCAGGCATCTATATCTGAGCTAGTCACCTGGGCTGCCTTTACAATCAGTGAAGAGCTGTCAGGAGAGTTCGGGGAATCTATGGCACTTGATGAAGTGGTCACCCACGTTGGTCAGAATTGCTGTCATTCTTAAATTGTCCATAAAGTGAGCTTGGACACCCTGCTTAGATGGAAAGTCATATATCACAGATAGAATTAGGGAAGTGGAATCTCATTCTTGTGCTTCTGGTCAGCTGAGGTGACATTTTTATTGTATCTATTTCTTGGAATTCAGAATATTTCAGACTTCCTCTTTGTGCAGGAAACAGGAGTCTTTGACATGGCTAGTAAGACTTCCTTCTTACCTTCTCCTTGGAAGGTTTTAGAAGTCAATTCTCAAATACTGTATTAGAGGTAAGTAAAATATGCAAGCTCTCCCTTTTGGAATCCAGGGAAAGAGGGTAAATAGAGTATTATCCAAAGCAGAATTGTGTAAACACCATTTCTTTGTACACTCTTGATTATAAACCTAGTTAGGAACGTGAGGTTTCAGAAAGGAACTAGTTCTTCTTTCATTTTTTGGTATGATGAGGAGGACAAAGAGATCGAGGTGAGTGTCTGTATTCACTATCCTATCTACTATTGAAATATTTTCCTAGGGCAAGTGAAACACCATTTGTCTTTTCTCAATCATCAGTTCTCAGAGTAGAGAAAAAGTGAGTAACTTCCAGTCTATATAAAGTCAACATGACAAATTGTTCCACTCCCCACTGCAGTATTTGCTTGTTTCCTTTAAGATGATATGTTGATATCAAGTGGAAGTGCACATTCCTAAATGAGAACATGTTAACGGGGTAGTAGAAATTTCAGAACTGCACACAACCAGTTGCTCCTCTGTTCATTGCTCATTTGCCATGTTAGTACAGGTCTCTTTATTTTCAAGCAGCTGAGTCAAAGATCTGTTACAGAGCCTGATTTCTTATGATTCATATAACCTAGTTGGAAAACAGTCAATTAATAAAAAATGAAAAATAGTTTCTGCTAACAAGTGTAACCTCAGTATTCTCCAGCTACAAATAACCACATTCAGATCCATAAAGATTTAAATACAGAGCTATGATGGAAAGCAAAGGACTTGTGAATGTGATGGACTGGAGGCCACACTGATGGACCAGAGTGATCCTGTGGCAGGTCCTGCAAATGCAAAAGTTAGGGACAGCACCTGCTTTTCAAAACGTATGTAAAATTACACCAGCTGATGGCATCTGTGCTTTAGCTGTGTGGTCTTGATCATTGGTATGTGACTTTTAGTTGCAAATTGGGCTTAGTTATCAAGTGGATAGTTGTAGAACGCTGGATTTCTATTTTAAATATTTGTTAAAACCGTGACAATCAAGTGCACTCTTGAGATATTAATGAAAGAAATGTAGTTGTGTGAAAGGCTCCAGTGTTAGATCTCACTTTATTACTTATTCTAAGCAGAGACCTCCACCAGAATTACACTAATTACATTATTATGAGCACACTGTAGGAGAGCAATTATTACCCATGGGAAACTATTATTTTTTATTAATTGATATGTACTTAAGAGTTTCAACCACAACTTCATGCCTGTGTCCTAGGGGTTATATCAGTGCAGAAGAAAAAAACCAAAGTCCAAGGGAGAGGGTCTAAGAATGCCTTTGCCAGAGTTTGTCTTAGAGGTGGTTTGTACAGAGGTGGTTTGGAACTTTCCTACTGGGAGATGCTCTTTTAGCAGAACTGAAACTTGCATTAAGGAAAATATAAGTTGTGCATGAAAATGTTGAGTTTTCTTTTGGGAACCTGAAATGGTGGCAGGCTTTCTACTGGTCTGGAAGCATGCTTGGTTTCTCTCTCAGACACCTGACAAGGAAAAAGTCTGTCTTATTTCTGACCTGGGGGCTTAGTGTTGGGGGAAGAGATGGGCTAGATAGTCCCTGGTACGTCAGCTTTCCTAGAAAGTTTAATGGCCTGTACTTCTGCATACCATGAACTCTGGGAATGGGTGGAAAGGGACATTTAGTCCTGTGAATGTTTTGGAGGGTTATTACTGTTGGTTCCATTTGGCATGAATATTTTTTCTGAAACCCTGATGCCCTCTATGGAACAAAAATTTCACTGATGGCCAAATGTACAGTATAAACTTCTTTAGTGTGCCAGTTACTGCTGACTGATAGTGTTATGATGGTTCAAGCAAGATAGCAGGTACATGGTTTAACCATTCATCTCAATTGGTTCATCATATCTCCGGGAACCTGTTTAAATCCAAATTTATTGCTTTCATTGCTATCTCAGGATAAACTCTACCCAAGTTAGTCTTTTGATGCTTTGTAAATGCATACCTCACCACTGGCTGTTTATCTGACATGTCGTATGGAATTAATGGTGTTTATTCCCAGTTGACCAATTTGCATTATTGCCACCTTTACCCGGCTGCAGGATATACTTGAGCTGACCCTCTGCAATTAATCACACCCATCAACACAGCCTGTGCGACCTTCACTCAGTCACATTCACCAGCTGACAGGTATTGATTCCTTATAGGAGGATGTATTTGCAGAAATCTCTGTTAAGAAAAGCAGAAATACAATCTCAGACTGTATTTTGCCTAGATACATGTACCTTGTGAGTATTTGGTTCAATTCTGGATCAAAAAAGGAGATTTCTCATGGACATGGCACTCTCATCTAAGACTAGAAAGCTCTAATTCTTGGACTTATCCACCCAGTTTTATATACTTAATTCAAGTGCCAAACAGAAATATTTTATCACTGAGGCTATTACAGTCTAAGGGAGAGAGATGGCCTTCTCTAGGCCATTTTTTAGCCCACTGAAAATCAAACCAAGGGAGGTACCTTTATCTTTCTACTGACAAGTATTCAGCTCAGAGACAACAATCATAGGCCAAAATGGCCAAAGAAAGGACAGAATATTCCTCAGGGAATCTCCATTGGCATGTTTCCAAATGAAGTCCTAGCTGAAAATTAAGCTTCCCCTGAAAGGTGTAGGGACTCAACGTTCCTGGCAGAGAAGGATCTTGCTTAGGACAGGTTTCAGGTTAGCCATATTCCACTTCAATCCTTTTCCTAAATATAGGATCTAGTAACATTTCAGATGACCTGCCATAACCCAGCTGACCTTCAGTGGCTGGAGAAGGACACAGGTTTCCTTCTGCGTCACATTTAGCAGTGTCATTATATCTCATATAAACAAGGGCATCTTAAATGGCATCAGACACCTACATTTAATTAACCCAAATTTGCTTGGGAGTTATTATATAAATGTCCCTTTTCAAAAGTTTAAGTATCCTTCAGACTGCAGGAGAGATCTTGGTATTCACAAATTTTGGGGTGTGTAAATTGTTTGTGTCTGTCTTACATGTTTGCGGAGTGCTTTGGAGGAGATTCCTCTGCTGTAACATTGAGCACTTGGCTGATCTTTGGGACTCCTCATACAGTCCTTGGGAAAGGTATTTACTGACAGATTCAGCCCTAAGTGGGCTGATTTACCCAAGTTTCAAGGACTGATAAGACTGATCAGAAAAATTGAAAGATATGATTTTTTTTTTTTTTTTTAAATCACAGCCTTGAGGTAATTTTGTTTGATTTGAATTGTTGAAAAATGAGAATAGCCAATATTTAAACCATGTCCTAGCAGTTAGTGGAGAACATGAGGTATCCCTTTCTTATCTTTTCCTTCTTTCTTCTACATTACTTCTTTTCCTTGTAAGATCCTTTTGGCAAGGGAGTGCCACCTTTGCCTAGGTGTCATTGCTGTTAACAGTGCAAAAGACCATCTTTGACTGTTGGAGCAAAATTCAGGGTCTTACTGCTTGTTCCAGTTAACAGGACAAGGCAGGGATAAGCCAGCTTTCTCTTTGCCATAGCGTTATTATACCAACGGAGGATGAGGCCGTTGTTCTTTGGTGGAATGAGTTAGAGATGCTGGGGGTGCTCACAACACTTCAGTTTAGATGCCTGTACTTGCACCCTCCTTGGGAGGATACAGCTTAGAAACATCTGTACAGACAATGGTTAGGCTCCTGCTTGAGAAGTCAGATCTCCTAAAATAGATGCCTAAAATCAGTGGGTTGAATAGCGCCTGCCCCACATAGTATCTCCTCTGACAATCTCTCCTCTTTCTGGGCTAGTACATGCTCCTTCTTTGTAAGCTGTATTTGATATTTTTCTCTGGATAAAATCTGGTGCTTTTCTGCTACATTTTCTATCAGCCTCTTGAAAAACATTTCTCAGTGGAATGCTCACGGCCCGCATATGCTTTCCTTATGGCCATGACTGGAGTGGACGCATGCACTCAGTGGGGGTGGAGGCTGCAATTGTTCTCTTCTCAGGGAGGTTTAGCCCAAACCAGCACACACTACTTCTCTTGAGTACATACCATTGTTTTCCCCAACAAACATGGCTGGGCAACAGTCATTTTTAAGTGACATTGAAACAGCATGTACTAGATTCTCCTTTTATCAGTGGTGGTTTTAGCCCTCCCTCTGCACCCTCATCAACTGCATTGAACTTAGTGGCAGCGTTTTCTGTGAACAAGATCAGATAACAGTTAGTGTATTTAATGCTCTTGCATCTGTGCATAGCCTATCGTTTTTTCCTCCCCCTATTACACTTATTTTCTCAAACACACATTTAAACTGCCTGGCTAAAGTCTAGTGTTAAACAAAAGCTTTGAAACTCCCAATGCAAAATTAAAATAATCAGGCTTGTTGGTTACCTAGAAAAGCAATAATTTATTGTTTACTCTCTTTATCACTAAACCTTATTAATCTTGTTATCACCCAAGTAGGACTGGTAGGTAAAAATTCAGTACAGAATTATTTTGGCAACAGCTGCTTCACTAGCAGGCTTCAGTGAATTAGCAAGGCTATGGGAATTGCTCTACAGTAGTGTTATCCATCAGTGTGTACACACCTGTTTACTGTTAATGGTGGAGTGGGTTTAGCAGAGGCGACAGCTTTTTGGATAGGAGCATGAGGGAAGGCTGTGGGGACACAACCCTGGAAAGATGTTTGGCCACTTTCCAGTGAAGAGAAGAGAAGCCACATCATCCTGTGGAAAAGAGTCATGCAGAGAGAAGAAAAGATGGAGCTGAAAAGACTCTCAATATGCACAAATGTAGGCATTAATTAGTGGGTGGAAACTGCCAGTCAAGAAGTATGAGTTTCCTCTGTAGGTTAGAGAGGGAATCTAAGAGATACTTAGGTTCTGTGTGTGTGTGAAGAATAAACAGGCTCCCAAAGCAGTGTGGTGACATTCCTGTGATTCCTACCCTCACACCCATGTTCACAAGCCCTGCAATGTTTAGGTGCAGTGGTTCTTATGCAGTGTTTCATTCCAGAACTGGTGCATTTCATGGGCTAGACATGCCCGTGGCTTTCCACAGAAACTGGATTAGTCTTGCTTTGATCTAGGTGTCCACAGTATAGAAACACACGTAGGTGTCAGTCACCCTTGGCTTTCTTCATAGTCAATGGAGGGACATAGTCACTTTCAGGACATTGTCCCTCTGAACTATTTCAGGTGTCTACCTCACTGTGAGACGAATTATGCCCAGATGAGCCTATTTCTCTTCATGGATGATAAAGGACATCTAGATGATTAGCTTATGGGTAAACAACTACAAGGAACCCATGGGACTGCTGTCCAGAAAAACAAGCAGAAAAAATGAATCTGATGGCTGCAAGCTATGTGTATTCTCTGCACGGCCACATTCTTCTGGCACTGGAACCCTTTGCATTTTGTTGTGATTAATGCCACATTTTCTGCAAGTAAATTTTGTCCAGGCCATTTGGTGACCTTTGCAGCCCTTCTTTTTCACTTTGGTATGCATTTTTAATCAATTCCCTTTGGTCTTACTGAACTTTCTTTTTGAAAATCTGAGTCTTGAATTGACCTGTTAATATCAAACTTTTTTTCAAAGTCAATTCCATTGCTGCAATAACCTTACTCTGATATCATTGTCACTTATACTACATATAATTTAATGTCTAACTAATCCATCTCCTACACTGTTCATTTTCAGTGTTCTTGTCTTAGTGGCTTGCAGAAGTCCTTATGCTTCTTCCAAATCATACTGTACGTTTCGGGTGTCTTTGGGGCTGCCACATCCAATACTGAGTAAGACTTCAATCTGTCTAATTTCCCTGTAGAAATGTTTGCTTCCAGGAACAGTAGGAAAGACTGTAACTCTTTCCTCTAGTTCTGCCCCTCAAAGGAAGGACCTCAATTACTTGGATCTTACTGGCAGGGTAATGAACGTTAAGTGCTTTTACCATGTCTGATAGCTGCAGTTTCTTTAGTTTTGAGCCCTATGTGATCCTACTGGAAGTGGATAGTAACCTCCATGTGCTATTAAAATTAGACATATGTGACAGAAAGGATCATGGTGATTCAGTCCAGGCCTTGGAATCAGAGGTAAAGAAGGTCCATGAAGCACCCAGTTTGTCCCACTCCTGACAGCACACATCCATGACAATGTCTTAATACTCTCTCATTTATTAAGACCCTTTAGGAGAGCTCTTACAGCCATCAGAACTAACATGCCATAGAAAGTGAGGAGAAGAGCAAGGAAATTAGCAGAAAAAGTCAGGAGCATCAATAAGTTTCTGTATCCTCAAACTAAGATAAAGTATGTGCTAGTGGAAAGACTTAAATAATCCCATTAAGTAGACGGTGGCGCAAGCTAAGAAGAAAAGTAAGAATTTTCAGCAATGTCTTTCAGTATTTTTGTGGGAGGAAACACCTTCCTTATCCCAATTAATAAAATGCAGAGACCGTGAGGCAAAATCTGCAGCAAGCATTATACTATGGACATTTGCAAAGCACTCTGTCTTGGAAGAAAGCAGACAATCTTGAACAATTAGGTTTACATATTCCTGGCTTCATTCTGCCCTGCTTTTGAGACCTGAGCGAGTATCTCTGTGTGGAAGAATCTGCACAGCATAATACATTCTCTGTACCATTTTACATTGTGGTTCACTCAGAGATTTTTTTTTATGAAGCTTTCCCTACACATAACATTGCTGTTTTACATATGAAACAGTGGCCTAGAAGAGAGAAGATTGGCAGTATGCTGCATGCAGAGAGGGTGAATCAGTTCTGTACTCTGTACCTTGTTCTGTATTCATGCTGCTGCTCGGGCAAGAAATCTGTGTTACTGGTTTGGGTGGAATATAGAATGATACTGTCATTCAAAGAATGGTAAAAATGCAATAGATCTTTCAGACACCTCTGTCTTAAAACAAGAATGGCTTTCAGCCATTTACATGGGAAAAACAAAAAACAAAACAAGATGATCATATAAAGGGCACATCTTTAACACATCTATAGTATCATAAATTCTTTAGTGTCTGGTGCAAAATTTTTAATATCAGGTGACAATCTCAAGCTGCCTTCAAGCTGCACACTTTACGTGACACCTTCTGGAACTAGCAACAATCACACACATTGTGATGTATGATTGTGACATGGATTTCTGGAAAAATGGGTAAAACTGTTTGGAATGTGCTCTGGTAGCATTTGTAAACATGTCCCATTGGTTTTACAGTGAAAACTCCCTCTCCTATCACTCAGACTAACTATCTGATCTAACAAGTACTATGAACGTGCCCATTCCAGAAGGTGTCATAAAGGAGGAGGACTCTTTATGTTTTCCATATCCTTTTCCCCCTCCCATGCCTCCATCTCCAATTGCAAAGAGTCTTGATTTGAACATATGGATTTGAAGATATGGAGCTGGATGGGAGATATGGAAAGGGAGAGGCTGAGGCTACTTGGCCCATACAATGGGGATCCAGGAGATATGGAAAAGTACAGATTTCACCTGTTTCATGAAAGATCAGTAGATGTGTGAAAAACATAAGGTATGAAATCACTAAGTGAGTAATGCATGCAATTTGGGATACTGAAAATGCTTCGTAATATAAAGGGAGGGTTAATAACACTTCAGCTGAAAAATCAGACATCCGTCTAGTCCAGCTCCCTTGTAGTCAGTGGAGAGCTGGTCGGTAACATTAGCAGAGTTTAGGGTGCAGTATAGCCTGTAGTACAAAACACTGATATTTGGCCAAATGTATTTCATCTGGCCTCACTCATGTAAAACTGCATAATTATGTGATGCCTTAGGCTTTTATCATTAGACAGCAAGCCAAATAGTGTCCTCACTGTATAACCAATTTATAAATGTTTGTTTCCTGCATTGTGAATGGCACCTTCATGTGTCGTTCACCAAACCCAATGACTTCAATGTTATTCAATTAGTAATGAAGAAGCATGAAACATTAAAGACTGGGGACTTTGGTGACTTTATGCACCAATGTTTGGCACTTCATCAGCAAGCAAACATGGGTTTCCTATGGGCATAGTTATACACTGGTGGGGGCAGAACCAAAGTCAACAAACATCTTAATTACTTTAGGTACCATATCCGCAGGTATCACATTACAGACCATGTACTTCAGAGAAAGCCACAGCTTAGCTGCAAGGATACCAGAGCCTTTGCATCAAGAAAGGTCAGAAGTCAGAGGAAATGCCAATATAAGCAATAGTCACAGTAAAGGAGCTTAATAAAGCCCTCACCTTCTTGTTTACCCTTGATTTCTCATTTATTGTGTAATAGAGGAAAACCTAAATGCATAACGGCACAAGAAGCAGCTGGACTATGTTTGCTCAAGAAGGGGACTCAGCTGACAATGTTGACAGGAACTGGGTTAATCAAACCACACTGGTTTTCTGCTCATCAATGCCCAGAGGCCATGCATGCAGGAGCTGGAATTAAGTCCTCACATTTGCACTGACGGATAGGATGCCTTTAACAACTCCACAGCAGAAGGGAAAATTTGCCACTGATGTTGAGAATGTAAATAAAGTAAATGGATGAGACTGATGCAATTGCATGCCTGGTCTGTGTACACAGTTGCTTGAATTGGATGTGAATACCAGATAATGGCAGATATCACTGGACAACCTGTACCAGGTTATCTTCCCACCTTCCCATTGCCAGTTTGGCCTGACTCTCGTCACAGGTATGCTGATATAATCTTTCTGTCTTAACTCACATCTCAGAAAACTGCAGTTACAAGTCCCAGATATGTTGAGGTGGACATTTAAGTAGATGTGGTCAAGACACCATTATTGTATTGTGGCATGAGATGGTTGGTGGTATGAGGTGGCTGGACCCTTTGCAGCCTGGTCAGCCCCAGCCCCAGGCATTGGGCACCTCCATGGGGACAGTGATTAACTGAGGCCAGGCCAGGCCAGAATGTGGGCCTCTGGTTGGGCCTGGCTTGGTGGGGTCCATGACGGTGAACAGCTGGAGACCTCATGTTCTGTAGAATTGTTGGGGCAGGAACTGATGGTCCATGGGGGTCTGAAATAGTGACCTGTGGGCAGGTTGGGGCAGTTGAGGCAGGCACAGTAAAGGCTGTGTGTACACTTCAGGCTGTGGCAACTCCTCAGGAAGAACTTTTCTGTGTAGGTGACTGGGTACTGACACAGGTTGCCCAGAAAGGTTGTGGAGTCTGTGCTTGGAGCTATTCAGAAGCTTCCAGGATGTGGTCCTTGACAACAGGCTCTGGGTGTCCCTGGCTTGAGCAGGGATTGGGCTGGATGACCTCCAGAAGGTCCTTCCAACCTCAGCCATTCGGTGACTCTGAGATTCCTACTAATCTCATTTTCTGCCTGGGGTCCTGGTGGATCGGTGCATGGCAGAACCTTCTCTCTTTGTACCAAGATCAAATTTCCCTGAGTAACCTCAGACCTCACCTTGACCTTTGTTCTGGACCTTGTCTACATATTATCTGGTCTAATTGGTGGCCTTCAGCTTCTGCCACCCCCAACCATGTGAATATGCCAATGCAACATGTGACTATGCATTCTATTTCCTTTCTGCTTAACATGCTACGACTGGTCATTACCAAGGCGTGTGTCTGAATTACCAAAACTTTAAAGGGGTCCCATCACTGTGGTGCAGCTTTGTGGTGCAGATCTAAGGTAATATACAACCCCAAGTGATTTTTTTTTTTTTTTTTTCTGGATACTCAAGCTTAATCTTTGTCTCTTTTGTTGTCTCATTGTTGATTCTTATTTTCTCAATTTCTTGTGTCTTCACTTCTAGAGGGAACCCTAGGGGAGCTGCTGGGATGGAACATGCATGACATACCCTTACTGAAACCAACAGCTCGGTTGCCTGGTGAAGGGTGGTGCAGTCTCCATTGATTATTTGTGTGGTATAGGGCAAGTTTCTTAGACATTCAAACCTCCTGGAGACCTGGCTGACTGTCTGTGGCTCAGACTGCCTATGCACAGCCTAGCCTTCATGCCTACTCATGCCTCCAAGTTTCAGGGAGTGCTGAGTGAGTCACCTTCCCGCTGTACTGGGCTTAGTGAAGAGCAGAGCCAATGGAGAGCAGTGATAGCCACATTTAATGTAGGTGCTCCAAGTAAGTGATCTGAATATAATGTCTTGTGGTCTGTGAGGTGCTCAGAGGCTGCACTGACTGATTTCAAATGCTCAGCATTTACCAAAAGCATTGCAACATTTATCTGGGTTAAATGGTTAACTCCAATAATAAAATCACCCATTTAGCTATGGGATCATTTCAAATAGCCTGTTATATAGTAAATCATACACCTGCTCTCAAGTCAGTACTAGTTGCCTACATTTTGTTCTCTTTTACTACACCTCACTGGCTTAAGCAGATTCATCCCAGTAATTACATTTTTCCTGATATACGATCTGACTTTTCATTATTACCCCAAAGTAAGTTTGCATTCAGACTGAATGCAGAATTAGATCCTCAGTCTTACAACAGTAGATAGTGCCTGTTTATCAATATCTCATAGAAGTTAAAGTTGTGGATTATTTATGAGCTGCTAAATGTAGTCATTCAACAATTAGTCTGGATTTCAGTACCTGGGAGGTGGGTGCTTGCTAGTCATGCCTGACATGGAAAAACATGAATGGGTAAAATGACTCTTCTTCCACATTTACAAAAGGTTTAAAAAATTGCAAAAGCTGCTGCCAGGTCACCTGTAACAAGTTTCAATTCCCAGAAGCATGTGGGAGAATTTTCAAAGTCAAAAATCAATGGCTATGAAATTACACATTAGTCTAGGGGAGTGTACTTCGCCTGTTTTCACGGCTAACATTCATCTTCCTATAGTAATAGTGGTGCAGACAATTTGCCAAGGTAAAGTTGATCTATAAGTGTTTTAATTAAAGTTCTGACAGCAAATTGAAATCTTATTTTACTTGCAGGACAGACAGAATTCATTTCCCTCTCATCTGAGAACTTATGCTTGGAGGAGGACAACAGGATTGGCACAGGTTTGAGAGGAACATCAGGAAAACGCACATGCTTATCAAGCTCTAAGTTAATCATAGAATCATAGAATCATAGAATATCCTGAGTTGGAAGGGACCCTTAAGGATCATCAAGTCCAACTCTTGACACCGCACAGGTCTACCCAAAAGTTCAGACCATGTGACTAAGCGCACAGTCCAATCTCTTCTTAAATTCAGTGAGGCTCGGTGCAGTGACCACTTCCCTGGGGAGCCTGTTCCAGTGTGCAACCACCCTCTCTGTGAAGAAATGCTGCTATGTCTTTTTTCCTGCTCTGAAGGTGAGGGGCTGTAAGAAGTGGGTTGTTCTTGTGGCTTGGAAACTCCTTGGACATCAAGACTAATTAGCACTAATCAGTCTTTGGGCACTTCGAAGCTGGTTTGTAAGGTGGTGTGGATGTTTTCCTAGCTAATACATGGGCAAGAGGTGAGGAATGCAGTCCACTCTGAGGCAGGTTTAGAGGCTTGACAGAGAAAGAAGATATCAGAAAGACCAGAACATCACACCTGCTCTCACCTAACTCCTTCCCTCACAGCAGAGGAAGGTGGCAGCAGAAAGGAAGGAGAGGATTATCATGGAGCTTTGGAAGGGCGGCAGACACGGCTCAAGGAAATGCTCAGAAATGATGAGGAAACAGTGGCAAGTGTTTATTGCAATTTTTATTGATTTCTATGGCCTTGGTAAGATGTTTAAGAAAAAGTATGATGCTGAGCAAGCTTAAGAAAAAAGAAAATTAGGTAGGAAAATTTTATGCAGTGGAAAAGAAAAGTTATACTTTTGAGACACAAAGAGAGACCCCACTGGTCTTGGAGCAGCAGCAGCATCCCTGTCAGAGTTGTGTGCCAGGTTGTTGGGGATGAGGCTTCCTGGGCACATGCAGAGCAATGCAACAGGATGGAGCAAATCCCTAGCAGCACTAATAACTGCTGATGTACTTGTCCCCGAGGGCTATCACCCTCCTAACTGCTGAAAATAGGCTGTGTGTATTGTAGGGTTGTATATGCAGGGACAGCAAGGTGTGGGAGAAATTGGTCCTGGCTGTGTCAGTCACTCTGTCACCCTGGAGTATGGTGTGTGCACTGTCAGCTGGGACAGAGAAACAGGTTGGGGACCAGTAGAGGAGAGCCATGGTGACCTGCTGTAAGGACAGGGCACAGAATTTTATCATCCAGAATTGTTTAGGTGATGCTGATGTCCAGAGGAACTGCAGTTTCTTCTGCCAAGATGAACGTTGTCTTCACTCATGAGAAATCCTTTACTATGTGTGTGAATTTAGAAATCTCACTTTTTACTTTAAAAAAAAAAAAATATGTGCTGGAAGGACCTGTCTCTTTCTGCTGATGGCAGAGGGGATCTATAAGGCAATGTTAACAAACTGAAGAGCTTGGATTCCTCAGGAAAAAAATAAAATAAAATAATTCACCGAGGCTTTCCAGACATAAAGAGGAAAATTTGATTTAATTCCCAAGAGTTCAGCAAGAGAAATAAGTGATCTGGAGTATAATGGCCTCATACCTCACCAGCTGAACTTCCACTGGGAGCAGCTGAGATAACTCAACTATCTGTGTCCCCAGTTATTCCTGTGCAAAATCTGGTTTAAAGGATCATGAAGCAGAAGTTTCCACTGAGATAGATGTTAATATTTGATTATGCTTTGATTTGAGAAGCAACTTGAGAATCAACAAACTATAAGGTCATACACCTTTACCTTCAAACCCACCCTCAGCAAGCTTTATATATATATAGTCTCTAGTTGGGGCAGAAAAAAATCTAGAAAACCACCGAAGCGCATGCTTAATTTTCACAAAGTGTGAGACCGTGGAAAAGATCCATGCCTCTTTGTTGTGGGTTAACCACTAAGTCTGTCAGCTCCTTTTGGGACTCACATAGCGGCTTGGTTTTGTAATTATTTATAGAACATTAATTTTCAGTCAGGAAAGAACTAATTGTTTACCATTAGCATAACACTCAATTTGAAATAATTAAGGAGAACTCTGTTTTTCACTAATCTTAATCTAAGTCTGAAATGTATCCCCAAAGTCCATTAAAAACAAAGCAAAACCCACTGTTAATTAGCGATTTACTCTGTTACAATAGCTGGGAGTTCTAACACATTCAAATAAGAACTAGACAACATTATAAAATAAATCTCCCAGTTTGTCACATTTGAGAGTTACTAATAAAGAGGGTAATTCAGCATTATAAAAGTGCTTACTTTGTCTGGGAAGCTTGATAGCATGTCAGTATTACATAATTCGCATGATGGGGGATCAGATGAGAGATATAAATTGTTTGGTTGGGGAAATTAACTGAGAATTGATTCTCTCTGTTTTAATTTAACATCAGAATGCTAGAAAACTCCTAAAAGCAGATGGGCTATTGATCCAACAAGAGGATAATCAGTGCATCAAAGCAGGAGGACGAGAAATGGGAACTCTTGAGGCTCTTCAGTGGCTGCTGTCTCAGACAGAGAAATCTTATTCACAGTGAGTCCTGGGAGGAGGGAGCTGGAATGGGAGAGAGGCTGCTTGGAGACAAACACTTACCCCTGCATGTGAAGCTGAAAAATTATGTCTAGCAGGGGAGGAAATGTAAAATCAAAGAGGGAAAATCTTGAATTATAAGAGGATGGGTGAAGTAAAGACCTTGCAATAACTCACTGAGGATCCATAATCCATCAATGTCTGTCCTGTCTGCAAGGCACTAATTGTCATGTTCATGAAAGGAGTTTGAGAGTCCTGAGGGGATGGGGGGCTCAAAAGATGCTGTGTCTTCTGCTACACGAGGTCCAAACACCAATGTGAGCTTCCATGACTATTTATTTCTCTGTGAAGTTTCTGAAGAAATAGAAATAATTAATGACTGACTGTGTCTCTTTGGCTCAGGGAGCAGACCATTTCTGTGTCCATGTTAACCACACATAAATGATGTTGTCTGATGGGAAGCCTGCATTATGGACAGAGTCAGGACGTCCTGACTCTTGGCGTGACTGTTATATGCAGTGTCTTAAAAGCAGCACAGGAGCATCACTGAGGAGGAGGATAGGGAGGAAAGGGATAAAATTCTTATGTTCAGCCAGCAGTACTTAACGCAGATCCTGGAGGGGATCCAAGAGAACTTAAGGCAATATTTATGTTTCCTTCATCTAGGTTGTCTTCCTGACACAGCATATCACTAGTGAAATTTGGATGACCCATAAGGGTCTTTGCTTTTTGCACACCCTTGTAACCCCACTCTCAGTACAGCATTTGAGAAACAGTTGAGTAAGACATCACCCCTTTACCAGTTGATGCATCCTACTGTGGGGTGTCTGTGGACACAGAGCAGGACTATGTGTGGTCTGATGAGCAATGCACCAGAATGGGAATGGTCTATGAACTATAAACTTTCTCAGTGCCTCTAAGCAAATGACTGTCTCTTTCTATCTATTTATGTAGGATGATAATTGTTTTTCCCTCACTTCTCATGCAGCTGTTTTGTTTGGAAATCTGTCTAGGAAGACATTTTCTTTTACTGTGTATCATAGAGACATAAAATCTTTTAGGTTGGAAAAGACTTCTAAGATCATAAAATCCAACTGTTTACATCTTACACAAGAAAGGGTGTTGTTACTTCATTGTTTCTCAAGTGGGATGTCAGTGCCATTCCACACATCACCAGGGATCCTGCAAATCATGGTCTGCTGAAGGTTTTGCATCATACCTGATAGCTCCCTGTGGACATTCTGGATGCTTTAGGGCACCTCAGAGTCAGTTCTGCCCTGTTTGTTATGGTGGATCCACAGCAGTCATTAATTCACTTATTTGTGTTTCTAAACACTTATGAGGCACAAATAGTAGAAAGAAGTTACATCAGGAACAGACATTTTTCATGACGTTGAACTTATTCCAAGATATTTACTGATTTACTGATGCTTTTCTACAGCTTCCACTGGGTTTCAGTAAATCCCAAAGTTTTATTCATCATAGACTTTATTTTAATAGTGTTGGATTCACAAGGCTGTTAACCCATGCCCTGGCACTGGTGTTACTTCTGGTCAGATACTTCTGACCAGAATGCCCTTGGAATTAATGCCACAGGTTGCTTTCAGCACAATGACATAAAGAAGACAGCAGAATATTTTTAGTCCTTTTGGGTTCTGGAGCATCTCAGCCCCTGTGAGACACAGTACTTGTGCCATTGGCATCAGTTTTTTCTCTCCCTGCATCAGATACCCCAAGGTCAAACACATGACCAGCAAGTGCTCTCCTGACCACAAAATTCTGTGTTTGAGCCAGGCAGCCATAAGCCAAGTACAAATCGTCCCAATTAGTTGCTGCTCTGACATTGCTGGTTCACAAATGGATATGTAAAGAACAAGTGGACATGGTTGGAGATGCTCCCTGTAATTTTGAGGTTTGCCCCTTTCTATGGCCATTCAGTTTGTGGTATCAGTCATAAGAGGAAGCAATTTCTTATCACAGGGACTCTGGAAAAAGAAACCAAAATTCACTGCCCTTCATGGGCCAAGCTAAATATTTCTGCCAGAGAGACATCAAATAAGCCTCTTCTATATTGCTTTTTATCTGGCAAGATTGAAATTGGTTGTGTAGAAACCAAAATAATTTTGCTGAACTCTTGTGGACTTGGATCTACAAGTGAACCATCAACAGAGAGGGATTCACAGAGGAAAAGTTTGGAAAAGATGTTTTGTTTCATCATTTTGTTCTGTAAAAGTCTCATAATATTTTAATGTTTTTTAGAAGTTTCACATCCACGTTTTGTGACAAGCAGAGCTTGTTCTTTCACTTATACTAAAAATGTCAGTTCCATTTTGAGACGGCAGGGACAACTTTAGTGTTATAGAATCTGAGGAACCTGAAAGCAGAAAAATCTCTACCTTTAATTCTCCAAACTTAAAAAAAAAAAAGTCTTTAGATTTTAACAGGGTTTAAAATTGAAATGGCTTTGAAGTAAGATGGTAATGCTATGAAGTAGCAAGTAGACTGCGAACCTCTTCCTTCTGCTGCTCACTGGAAGCTATCTCAGGCAGCTTGATAGTCACTGTTGCTGTATTACATGACTGACTCTTCCCTTGCAAAGTATGAACAACGTGGGTGCTGATCTTTGTTCTGAAGCCTCCACTAGCTGGCAGGGAGATGCTCTTCAGAGGACATAGAAAAGTTTATGGTCCAAAGTAATTAAGGTGGAAGGTACTTGTTACTCTTTCAGTTTTAAAGATAGTGAAGCCAAAGGACACTGGAAAAATAACCAGTGACAGTGACAGGTTTCAAAACCACACTACATGTATTCACCTGCTCATTCATGATTGTATTTACATGTCCCTACCACAATTAGTAGTTATCAAGTTAATTTGCATCCTGCATCCTAATTGTCAATTAAAATTTTTTGAAGAAGTTGAAACTTCAATATTGATTTTAAATCAAAGAGCTTTTTCTGAGGGAAAAAAAAAAAAAAAAAAGAAAAAGAAAAGTACAGCGTGCTTCACCAGGAAATTATTTAGGCTCCTGCAGGGTGTTAATCCAAGCAGACTAGACAGGCAAATAAATTATTATCCCCTCCTTATTAATGGAGATTTGAGGGATTAAGCCTGAGTTTCACAGAAGCAGGTATGACCTTGAAAGAACTACACCCAAATAATCTAAAGCCCTGCTAAGTGCCATTGGCTACCAATATTATTCCTTTTGTCTTAATAATCTGAAACAAAAGCAAAAACATAAACAACACTACCGTACAAGTGGTCAAAAACAGTGAAAAAAAGACATAGGGAAGTGTGATGATAGCCTATCAAGCAATTGGTTTTATCCATTGGAGGAAACTCAAGGAAACTGCCATAGCCTCGTTTATGGAACTGAGGAGCTGGTTGCTATGGGTGGGTATGAGGGATGCAAGCAGCATGTTTTATATAGTGAAACAAAATCTTTTCATAGACCAGCTGAGATAGCTGGAGAAAGCCGACAGAATTTTTGGCAGTCAATCTCAAACTGGATGGTAATGGGATCACTAAGTGTTAGCAGCTTTTAAAAAAGCACAAGTCATTCCTTCAAAGCTAAGCAGCTTGTTTCTGTTTATTTTTGTCTTTGGAAGAAGGGGTAGGGAAAGTGTAGATTTGTTAACTCTCAGAAACTGAGTGTCTGTTTATATGGCCCAGTGCAGTACTGGCTCCACTTGAGATGGTTCCTGGTCCTGTGTCATCATCATCATCATCATCATCATCACCAGTTTTGCATAAAATCCACAGAAAAAATAAGTTTAGCAAGAAGGAAAGCACATCAGTGTGGTAAAAGACAGTATAAGCATGGATGCACTGTTTCTTATTCAGCACTGATTTGACTGTCTCCTCCCACCTCTGCACCACACCTGTGGGCTGAACTTCCCCTCTGAGGACCAGCGTGGTCTCAAGACAGCAGCAGGTCACATCAAACTCTCCTGTGTCTCATCTTGTCCTGTCATCATACTCCAGGGGCACAAGACAGAGATGCAGGACCAGTACTTTGTAGGTAAATGACCCTTTACAATGTCTGCAGGATCACATTACCTCTTCATCAAGCCACATACATGGGTAATTTTGGTCTTGAAGCCACCCACAGTACTGCACATACAGACAGACAAGCATATGCATAGAGTACCTATGGCTGGCTTACCACAGTCCAAAGGAGAACATTTTCCCTGGTGGATATTTGACTGTAGAAACTGTCTTCTTCTTAGTATACCTGTATCATATGCCACCTATAGCATTGTGACCTGCCTGAAGGATAAGGTAAGCCCCATATTACACAATACCATTGTGTAATAAACGTGTAAAGGTTGTCATAGTTAAACCTCATGGCTCAAGGTCTTGGTGCAGAGTATCCTAGGCCTGACTCAGTATCTGAACATCAGCAAGGTTTACTGGGAAAAAATTATGCACATGAATAAAAGTTATGCGTGTACTCAAACACAGGATGCTTTTTAAATGTCTGGTAAATGAAGGAATAGCTAAGTTCCTTTAACCAACAGTTAACTTTTATTAACCTGAGAATTTCCAGTTTTTTGTTAGGTTTGTCATTCATTAACAAACTTGTCATTTCTTGGAACAGTTGTTTTATGGAGTAAGAACCTCATAAGGTTTGCCTACTCCAGGATCTGCTAGCCTGTCTGTGCTATTGCCCCTGTAAAAAGAGGCTGCTTCACCATCAGAATAAGAAAGGAAAAGAGAAACTCATGATCTTCCAGTATAGCAAATGGTTTCTTCAGCAGATAAATGTACAGAGGATTATCACATCTGAAGCAGTAGCTCCTAGTGTCTAGTGGTCTTTGAATAAATTACCCACTATGCCTGAGTTACCAAGTCATTTCCTAGTTTATTGTGTTCAGCTCTTCATCATTCAGTGGCTCATGGAAATTTATGTGATGTATTCACAAAGGAAATAAAAATATTTTCAACTGACTTAGTGCGTCTAACATATAAAGTTTATAGCAATCTTTTCAGCTAAGTCTGTTGAGTAAGTAAAATATGATTTTATTGGCCAATATTGAAGAAAAAGAGTTTCATTGCTAATTCATCATGCTTCATTCAGTCTCATTATTTTATAGCTGTCCTGATGAATGTCACTGTAAAACAAAGGGTTTGTGTTGTGCTGTTCATATCACAGGCCAGTGCTTTAACTGACACTGTAGTCAACTATTTAGTTGTACCTATATCATTGCCAAGTTTCAGGCTTTGAAAGAAAACATCTGAATGAAAGTCGAGTGGAAACCAGTCTGCCTATAGAACACTTTGGCTTTGAAAGAAAAGTATGCTTTGTTGAACAGCTATTCTGGTCATCCCTGTTTGTGCCTTTGGTTCATTATTTCTACTTCCAAAACAAGAATTCTTTAGCACAACTGAGCTATCAAGTTTGCACTTACTGTTTCTTACTAAGGCTTTTCAAAACCAGCCTTCACCATGCTGCATCACTTTTCCAAAGGAATTCTATAAGTAAAGATCATCAGGGTGAGGATATATATTAATCTCACTTTGGTTCAAGCTAATGATCTCCCCAGAACCAACCAACCAACCAACCAACCAAATAAAATCAAAACAAAATAAAAAAAACAACAAAACCTGACAAAAACTGACTGCAGACATTAAGATCAGCATAGTTTTTGAAGAACCAAACAAAAACAGTACAGTGTAGTGCATTTAAATCTTCAGGGCTTTGGAGAAGCATACTACTTTTAAAAGACACTAATGGAATTCCTATTCCCTCACTCTCCTTTCCTGGGCAAGCCCCAAAGTATTTTTATTTATTTTTTTTTACCATCCTTTTAAGGAAGAAATGTCTTGTGGGAGATGCTTGTTAAATCTTGGCAGCATATCATTGCAATGCACCTTTCCAAACAAAACCACAAACCTTATGATTGCTCTATAACGTTTAATGTATAACAAGGAGTTCTGCTGCTATTGTAAAAATACCAGCTGACTTTTAACAGGACCATTAATTGATATTGTATCCTATTAGAACTCTTGTTTAAAAGGCAGTAAAATGTTAAACATTCTTGAATATATTAATAAAGAAGGCCATTAGACATGCTTGTTTCAAGAGTCTTGATAAATTAATAAATGTTGAGTTAATTACAGTGCAGGACATTGAGATGTATCTTTGAGGCTGCAATGAGTATATTTCAAAGAAGACTCTTATCAGAGTTAAGCATGTGTGCAACAATAGTTAACTGGTGTAGTAAATCTGACAAGACTGTTTGTGTTTACACTCTTCATTATCTAAAATGATTTTTTTTTTTTTTAACTTTAGATGAAATTAGATTAATACTTCAATCTGAAGATCTCCACAGGTGTGGGATTAACCTTAGTCATCTATTTCTTCCTCAGATTCCTCAATGTTATTTGTTGCCATAGAATTTTCATTAGAACTAAGTTAAATAAAATAATAGATAAGAGACACTGCACTTAAACCAAGACCATTTCCCACCTACCATTTTCATCTCACTCTGTCTCTGAGGAGGAAGAGCAAACAGATTAGACTCATGGCTGAATACAAGTGGGAAATGCTTACTTCTTTCTCACGGCAACCACTTGTGCTAGCACTGTATCACTTAATAGAAGAGGTGTTTTTGTATATACTTGGTGACTCACCTTTCCCTTAGCACCATTTTTGGTGAGTACATATATTTTTTACACATAAGGACTTTGATACAATACACCCTTGCTAACATTCCTACAAATCATTCTGTAGCAGTTTTTATGCCTTTCTGCCTAAACATCTGGTCTGCTGTAATTGGTGACAATGTTCTAGTTGATTTTTAAGGGTTCTTATTGATTTAATCTATATGTTTATGGGTATCCAATATCCAGTAGTAATGCTTAGTGGCCTTTCTACTTTTACAACTGTTTCACTCTCTTTGAAACCCTGAGTTATTCTCTTGAACTTTGGCTCTACTGGCTGAGACCCAATGGGACTATTCTGCACAGCACAGGGTAATTAATACATGGATTATTTACTATTTTATTTATCTGTTCAATAACACCCCACTCTCCCTCTGATTCTTATGAAATTTTCCAGAAATCATTGCTTTTTGTACCTCTTTTGCTTAGGTGTAATGTAAATAAATCTTGATAGAAAAGCAGGAGGGAGAAAATTCTGCTGGTTCCATATGTAGAATACAAGAAGCCTGGACTCTGTACCAGCATTCCCCGATCTTAGAAGCAAGAGAAATCCTGTTTCAAAAAGATGTGTGTGGTTAGTAACACAAAAGTTTAAATGATATTCTTCTGACATGATACAGACTGGAAATGACCTGAGTTATCCTTTGACTGCTGAGTACAGATCAAAATATAAAATTCGATATTAGAACACTATTCTGACATGGTTATGCAATTTAAATCATACATGTTGTGCTGTCTGTTCATACAAAAGATTATTTTTTGACTGATGGAGCATGAACTTGATGCTGAAACATAACCTTTTTTTTTTTTTTTTTTTTTTTCCTAAAAAAAAGGAACCTTTTTTTAAGACTATGTGAAGAGGAAACAAATGCTTTTATTAACTTAATGCAACTCAAGTCCCGTTGAAAGCGGAAGGACTGTGTACCTCTGGAACAAGCATGGCAAAAATTGACCCACAAGCATATGACAGGAAGGTCATATTTTGTTAATTTTCCTCTCTAGTGGTCAACTGGTATCTAAACATAAATACTTATATGAGTCTTTATTTAGGCCATTTACTAGAAAGATAATCCTTTCAAATGATCTCTTATAATATAAACTCTTACGAAAAGCAATCGACACCTTGAAAAGTTAGTTTCATTTTTTTGTAGCAACTTCTCCCATCTATTTCTTTGCCCCATCAATCTATTCAAGCCTGTGTTTGCATGTAATAAAAGCAGAGGATATGCAATATATGTTGCTTTTGGTAAGCTGTTGTTTTACCTGGGTAATTTCCATTGATGTCTCCAAGGTGGAGATTCTCTTTGCTAGATTCCTGCAGCAACTGAGAGCCAAATCTGAAAATGAGCTATTGGTTTGTGTTACCTATGACTAAAGAAGGGCAAATTATTATTATTATTATTATTTTATTTTTTTTTTGAGACAGAAGAGAGATTTGTGCTTTCTCTCTCTCTCTTTGGAAGAAACAACATTACTTCAGTTTTACAACAATCTCCCTGAACCTGAGGATCTGTCCCCAGAAGTTTACCATTGGGTGGATGAAGAATGATGATTATGACTCTAAATTCTAAGCGTTATAGCCTAGCTTAGCAGAATGACAACAGTGTGAATAGCAACAGGGTCATTTCTGTAATGAGAAAGCCAGTGCTATTTGTATTTTGTGGGTTTTATGATTAGAGAAGCAAATCTAAGCAATTTGTAAGGAAGTTAATTACTTTACAAATGTGCTCAGATTTGCTCATCTGCAAAGCTGTATGCCAAAAGATGTTTACCCAGGTCTTTCTTGGATTAATGGTGAAGGCCAGGAGATCAGTACAATGTTGGTGCCATGCAGAGTGGTGTGAGGGAGCCCTGGACACTGCCTGAGTGGGTGGCTGTGAGCACACTCTGCAGTACTGCCTCATGCAGAGACAGTGAAGGTCTTAAGCAGGTGTTTTTCTTCTCTCAGGGATCACATCCCTTGTTCCCCTGACTTTCTGAAAGGTTGGATCATGAAACCTTGCTTCATTTTGGAGCCACCTACTCAGCGCTATATTTGCCCTATGTAAAGTGGACATTTCCCCTCCTGTTCCATTTACAACCTTTCTGTCTTGCTGTCTGTCTGTCTGAGATGTGTAGTGGATCTCATCTGTCCTAGGCACAAAGGCAACTGGATCCCTTCTGTTAAACAAGTTTAAGTTAACCTGCAATTCATCAGACATTGCTACCTGTGTCTACTAGTTTCATTTGCGAGGATACCTGCGTAAATACTATTTGGAATGAAAAGTTAATGATGATGGAGGTTACAATCCAACATGCTATTTAAAAGTCACAGTCCCCTGCTGGAAAATAACCTGAGAATACTCTGAGGTCTAACCACAACCCACAAGTTGTGGGTTGTCCCTCTGAAAGGGCTCTTATGGATACCATGACAGCTTCCTCACTCCTAAACAAGGAAGACTGCTAAGCAAACACACATACAACAGGGCTTGCTTGTAAGAGTATGATGCATCTTTATCCATATTTATTGGAGAGTTTGGTGATCTGCAGCAGAGGAGAACTGAAACAATAAGTATCAGAATTGTTCACCTGAAGGGAAACTGGTTGATATCTCTCACAGATCTTCCCCTTCACTCTCCAGACACAACTTCTTCCAATTAAAATGTGAAAGGGACAATGTCACTGTCCTGTGAACTCAGGCTCTCCCCAAAAGCACTTGGTTTTAAAGCCATTTCCATTGGTAGCATCAGCTCAGGGCTCTTCCCCTCTGTCACCTATCCTGATCTGAAATTTTCTACTCTTCTTTTCTGTACCCACTTCTATTTAAGGGGGAATTAAAACTTTCAATCCAAATGCTGAGTAAAAGTGTTTTTAGCTTAAAAGTGGAGGAGGAAGAAAAGCTGTCTTGTATACCAAATGACAGACTTATCTGCTTTCAGAGCTGAAGTTTCTCTACCAGTTCACCCAGTCATATTCCTCTTGGAATCAAATTAGCAACTCAAAAAACAGAATAAAACCAACCAAACAAAACAAACAAATAACAACAACAAACAAACGAGATGAGTCAGTGCTGATGTTGTTTAAAGCCTGTATTGTATTCTTTTATCTAGTCCCTCTTCCCTTGTCTAATGCTTACTTCAGCTTAGCCACCTCAGTAATGGCTCTGTGGGACAGTTTTCCAAGGCAATATCTTTTCTAGCCATATGCCTGATTTCAATGCCAGATCTGTCAACAATCCTCTTCAGATGAACCATCCTGCTGATAGTAGAATAAAAGTGAAATATCACTAAATGCTTGGGAAAAAAAAAAAAAAGTCAAAAAGGTTTGTGTTTTAATACTTGTCTTGAACCTTTTTTTCACCTCACTTTGTAGTGGATTTGACTTCAATTCTGATTCCACCTAATTTATGTATAAAAGATGTATTTTAAAGTGAGATGATTTTCCAAGCAATTTTGTGCCTGCGTGGGAGATGCTCTTAGGCAAGTCACCACTTCTTCCACTCAGAGTTAATGTAAAAGTGGACCTAAGGAGGTGTTTTATATTCGATGCCCAAGGGAAGATGGTATGATCAACAGAGACAGTGCTATCCTGAGCACTTAGTGCTGTCAGGTCCCCCAGTCTGTGCTGCCAAGGCAAAAGCAGTACATCCATCCTAGATCAAAAAATAATTTTGTACCACTTAAATGTTTCTAATATATTTACGATAATGATAAAACCATGATGATCATGCAATGATTTTGCTTGACCCCAGGAGGTCAAGAAAAGATTCAAATTAAGAGCTTCAGAAAAAAAAGATTAGTTCATTAAGGTGGCCCCATTCCTTAGGCACTGGGAAAGGAATAGGAAGGGAAGGTGATGTTGGATGTACATGAGAAATCTTGCAAACCTCCCTGATCCCCATGTCCCCTCACCATGACTACCAGAGCAAGGATATGTGAGAGCCATCCTGATTTGGGTGACATCATTTCTTCAGCTGGTGTGTGTTGCTCTGCCATGCTACTCCTCAATGGTGAACTTGGATGCTGGGAGAAGCACAGCTGTCACACTGCTGGGCCTAGAGTCCCCTTGCCTGGCAGTGAAGGGTATCACAGCTTTCCCTCCTGCACATGACACATGGCATTCACTATGCCAGATGGAGCTGAGAGGACATTTTCTGATAAAGCCTCAGTAAATCTGCCTTGTAGAAACTGAGGGCATCCAGTTTGGAGTCTGCAAGACAGAATGCAAATCCCGGCTGTATCTGGAGTTTCCTCAGGTGCTGCAGATGTACCACATCTGGCTGTCAGGCTGAAATATAGGACACACATATATGTGTGACTGTTTGCAGGTATATTCAGCAGGTGTGTTAAGCACAGCAGCATAGCTATGAACAAATCTGAGAAGCTTTCTTTCACAGTTAAGGAAATTGAAACCAATATACCTGCTGCATATGAAGCAATGTTATGGAGCCATTTCTTGCATCTGGAAGACATCCCATGTGACTAGTACAAGTATGTCTGCTTTTAATATTTTAATCTTCTGTGCAGTTTGGAAGCATCAGAAGCATCAGTCTAGACTCGTAGGAGTATGTCAGATAAGCCCAAGTAATTGCATCCTCTTTGGAAAAATGGGTAGGAATTAGGGAATATTAAATGAAGAAGCTGAAATTATATTATTTTGTGGTGGATAATAGTGTACCTGCAAAAGGAAAGCCAAACCAAAACCTGTTTGAAGTGGCTGCCTCACATGTATTAGGGTCAAGCTGGCTCTGCCTGAGAATAACCACAGAATTTGACAGCAATCACATATAATTACAACAAATGAATTCACTAATGTCCCTGAAATACAATAGATCCTGACAAAATAAATGTTACATTTGGTGTAACAAAAGTTCAGCTGCCTCTTGCCTTCTCTGCCAGTGGAAGGTTACTTACTCCATGTTATGTGGGAGAGCCATTTGAGGTCTCCACTTAAAACCAGGCTGAAATACAATCTGTACCCTAGATAGCCATCAACAGGAAGGTTTCCAGACAAATTAACTAGGTTAAAAACGGAGAGCATTTACCTTAAAATCAAATTCACCATACACTTTCAGTTCTGAAAGCAAGCTGGTCTTTTTGAAACAGTAGCCAGGAGCAGGAGAATCTAGATTTATTTGAAGGCATCTGGAGTAATTTGTCCTTTTATTTAGATTATGTTTCAGAATTCACAGTTGCTGGAATTCAGGCTTATGCATGTGATCCGGGCAAGCTGTTTTGTACCACATATCAAAAATGAGGGGCAATCCCATGCACAAGAACCAGTTTCAGCCATGATACTTTTTTTTTGCAAAAGTCCTCAAACATAAAGCTGTTACCAACAATTTCATTTATCGTTTTATACCACTTAGGTATTGCCCACTATTTCTTAGTGCTGGATTTCACCTTAGGCCAGGGCACTGCTGTTATTAGCTTTATGGTAGCCAGGCAGCAAACAAAAAATGGATGTTGATGTTTCTCTGTGATGCAGGTGACAACAATGAACCAGGTACTGAGACTGGGACTAACTCATCAATAATTATGCACAAACAATGCAATATTATTTTGGTCAATGGCAAGTTGAAGATGAGCCAGCAGTGAGCCCTGGCAGCCCTAAGGGTCAACCCTACCTTGAGTGCCTCAGGCCCAGCACCACCAGCCGAGTGAGGGGAGGGATTGTCCTGCTCTGCTCTGCGCTGTGTGGCCTCACCTCGGGCACTGTGTGCAGGTTGGAGTGCCACGGTGTGAGAAGGACATAAAGCTGTTAAAGAGTGTCCAAAGGAGGGCTATGAAAATAGTGAAGGGCCTAGAGGGGAAGATGTACTAGGAGTGGCTGTGGTCTCTTGATTTGTTCAGCCCATAGCAGAACTGGCTGAAGGGAGGCCTCATGGTGGCCTGCAGCTCCCTCACAAGGGGAGCGGAGGGGCAGGTGCTGAGCTCTGCTCTCTGGGGACAGCGACAGGACATGAGGGAACGGCATGGAGTTGGGACAGGGGAGGGTCAGGCTGGGGGTTAGGGAAAGGTTCTGCACCCAGAGGGTGGTCAGGCAGTGGGACAGGCTCCCCAGGGCAGTGGTCATGGCACTGAATCTGCAGGAGTTCAAGAAATGTTTGGACAATGCTCTAAGACACATGGTCTGATTTTTGGGTGGCAAAGTGTGGAGCCAGGAGCTAGACTCTATGATCCTTGCGGGTCCCTTCCAACTCAGGTTATTCTATGATTCTATATACGAAGAAAAATAAGTTCTTGATTTTCAGGATTTTCATTTCCTTTGAGAAATGGCCAGCTAAGCATTCAGAACAGGATTGTTTTAAATTACTTGTCTGCACTGGTGTGCAGAATGAAGCAATGATATCCATAGGGCTATGTCCTCCCCCTTCCTGGGATGACCAAGCTGTAAATATAAGGCTTCAGTCTGGGACACCAATGGGGTAAAATTAAGGTGAAGTTTAGAACAGAGAAAAGACCTACAGCTGCATTTTGAATATCTCATGACTTCAGGCTGTATAGATCCAGGATTTTGATTCAAGACCACTGCTGGTTTCATTGCTATTGATAAGCCGTCAGATTTTGAGTGTAAGCATCTTTTTACAAGATATTGTAATAATGCTATCAATATTTATACTGAAAATTTATAACTACTTTCAAAAGTTTCAAAACCTTTAAGAATTATTTACCTTCTGGATTCTGCTGTTAAAAATGTTGGCAAATTGCTACACATCTTAAAAAAAAAAATAAAAAAAACAACCATCGTCTTATCAGTAATTTTACATTGGCAACAGTCAAATTCTCTGCACTATAAGCCTTCTGGGCATTACAAGTTAATGGCTGAAACTGAGTAGCAGTAAAACAATGATTAATGGAAAAATGTCATGTCTCCCTACAAAAGCTGATTCAAGAGCTATGCTCATATAGCAGAAGTTACAATATTTCTCAGTTTTGCAACCTCCAGACAATGAAAAATGGCATCTTATATATTCCTAAGATAGATAGGTCCCTTAATATTAACTCTATTATTTGAGAAAATTGTGCTTTAAATAAGGATAAATATTGACACATTTTATTATTGAAAATAAACTCACATTTGAGTCAACCTGCCACAGCTATCTTCTTTAGTGATTTATTGTTTAATCATTATTTAAATTTAGGGTTTATTTACTAGGAAAACAACAACAACAACAAAAACACTTAAAAAGCTGATAACTTGTGCCAAAGCAGCACAGAAGTAGCAATAAACTCAACATTTGAGAACTACAGAAAGTAAAGTTTTTACAGCTGGGAAACATACTGCCAAGGGAAGTATGGAATTGTAGCAGGTGAATACCTCTAAAATCACATGTTATCAGCCTTGTGTTTAACATGTTTGACAGAGGCAATTTCAGAAATGATATAGAAGAGGTTCCCAGGGAGCCATGCCAGAATTTGGGTCTTGTCAAACCCAGGCAAGCTTAGAGGCATCATGTAGTTGTCTCAGAAGGTTTCACAGACATGATGACTGCACTGCCCAGGTCTTGACAGCCTCTGGAATACCACACTCTATTGAACTCATTAAAAGTATGTTGCCCGTGTATCCTGAATCAGAAAGTAAAACTGCAGAAGTAAGAGTCTTCAAGTTTGGGAGATTTTGTATTATGTTGATTGTGTAAGATAGACCCTGAGATTGATGTTCACACCAGGATGTAAATGTTTCTTTCTGCCACTTCATGGTTTTGAAAAATACCCTGCTTTATACTGAAAAAAAAAAAATAAAGAAAAAACAACAACAACAACAACAACAAACAACCTCAGTCCTTTGTGTGTTTTTGTGCAAAAACTGGACAGCAGTCCTGTGGATTAGAGCACTCAGGAGTTCAGTGCTCCTGTGATTACTGGGCAGAGGACAGATCTGAAATGGCTTTCTCTTGGTTACTGATCTGTTCTCAAACTACTTCCAGTCTCCCACTGTTTGAGCAGAAATTGGATCCCTTCCCTGATCATTGCTGATAAACCTTTCTCTGGAACTAGTACCTTTCTATAAACAGTTTATGTTTCATGGACAGGTGTTGTCATTTACACTTAAGTCTTTTTCAGTCTACAAAATACATAAATAAAGATGTTTCATGCTCTTTGGAGAATATGACTGCTCCTTAGCTGGCAGCACCTTTGCTGTCAGAGTGGACAACCTTCAAATGAAAGTCATAGCAGTTGCAGAGTGAGAGGTGATTTTTGGTGTAAGGAACGATATATCTGAAAAGCTTTGCGTATCAGCACAGAGACCTGCAAATCGATTCTCTTTAACAGTGAGATAACTATGATGTTTTGTTTTTAGGACATGTTAAGATCCACAGTTTTTCCTCAGCAAATTGCAACAGAAGCCTGAACAGACAAATGGACCCTGTGGTAAGGTTCAGGTGAGTATCTGGTTGGCAGTATCAAGTCCTATAATTACTACAGCCTCCAGTAAAATTAATTTGTAAGCCATTGGCTTTCTAAAGGCCAGATGTCTACAATTACTTTTTTTCTTCTTTGTGCCAAGATGCATTCTTTCAAGAAAAAATATCGCTAAGCAAAGGGCACCTGTCTAAAATTACTAAGGCTCAAGTAAGAGATTTGCAGATCAACTTTGCTGCCCTTTTCCCCCTGCAGTAAAACTATATGCTTTGTCTACCGAGAACAAGAGAAAATGACCTTGCCTTGATTTGTGAACTTTAAAAAATGCTAAAATGATATCTGCAAGGACATAGAATGCAAAACTGGCCTTCAGCTATGAAGGCTTTATTTTTTCATGTTTCTTAAAAAGAAAATGAGGATGCCATAAACATATCTGTCTTTATTTATTTTTTGGTCCTCTGTTCTTCCTCAAAATAATTATTGCAAGGATTTATTTACACCATATTTGATTTACACTTTAAGTAAAACCAATATATTTGCAAAAGGAAAAAAATGACACTTTAATTTGTTTATCTCAGTTGTATTTAGACATAGTCAGAAAATAGAATTTACAACCTACGTAGGTTTCTGGAATATCTGTATTTCATTTTGGCCTTACCCAGTATAAAAAGTCTAACTATCATTGATGGAATAAAATGCTGTAAAACGATTTTATTTAGAAATACCTATTTGTTCTTTATTTTGCCATTGAAGTTGAATACAATTTTCTGCTCTGAAATAGCCATATGCGTACCTCCTTTCTGTGTGTCTTCTCTTGTATGACTTTCAACTGAAAAACATTTAACTATAAGTTATTTTCTTCACTGAAAATAATAATTTCATTGAAACGGCAGGCATCAAAATGCATGATTGCTGAATGATTCTCATTAAGACCCTGATTACATCTTAGAGATGTAAAAAGTAAAAGTACTTTTATTTATTTATTTGTTTGTTTTACGAGCTGTTTTTGTACAGCTGGTGTAAGAACTTCAGGAATCATTGAATCATAGCTTCTTTGAATCACAGAATGGTTTGGGTTGGAAGGGACCTTAAAGTTCATCTAGTTCTAACCCCCCTGCCATGGTCAGAGACACTTTCTGCTGGACTGGGTTCCTCATAACTCCATCCAACTTGGCCTTAAACACTGCCAGGGATGGGACATCCACAGCTTCTCTGGGCAACCTGAATCAGTGCTTCCCCAGCCTCATAATAAATAAATTTTTCCTAATGTCCAATCTAAAATGTACCTTTTTTAGTGTAAAGCCATTTCCCCTACCAATTCACTCCCTGACAAAGAGTACCTCCCCAGTTTTCTTATAGGTCCCCTTTAGGTATTGGAAAATTACTATAAAGTCTCCCCAGAGCCTTCTCTTCTCCAGACTGAACAACTCCTTCAGTAGTGGGCATGACACATCTTCACTCACACCTCTGGACTTTACCATTGTCCGTCTGTGATATGCCTCTGCAACCTCTGTGACATCTCACATGCAGGATCTCAATGTGATGAAGTCAAAGAGCTCACAGTGTGGTCACCATATTTTCTGCAGTGCTGAACTGACAAAGGACAAAAGATCTAGGCAAGTCCAAGGAAGCTATTTTGTATTCTGGATCAGTGCAACATCTTTTTTTTGTCAACCTACTAGTACAGGATCATAAAAACAAGATTAGGGCTTAAGTAGCTATCATTACAAAACTGATGACAAAATGCCATTTCCTGCTACTGATAAAAAAACGTCATAAAAGAAAGCATATATTTTGTTGTTGTTGTTACTGTTTTGCAGTGGGTCTGTCATGATTCCAGTGTTCCCAGTGTCACTCCTTACCTGGTACACGAATTGCTGAGGACCTGTTTCCTGAAATGCTCTGTAATGGAAGAGATCATCAAGTAGTAATGTCTCATTTTTTTTTACTACAGTTTATCTTATGATAGTGAACATTATTATGGCACTTCTTTGCTCCCATGATAATGCCAGCATAGGCTGCTGTGCATTATTGTACATTGTAAATCACTTTTCCAATAAAGAAAACTTTGCAATTGGAAATATCAATGAAAAAATACAAGAAGATACACATCATAGTTGTTCTTAGACTATTGTCACCCTATGCTGTGCATTAAAATTGCATACAATGTGTACAAAACTGAGGACCAAGATTCAGTTTTGTAAGAGTGCAACATTGCTTCACAATCTAGAGATTATCCATACTGCTGTGATTTTTCAAAACCTATGATAATAACTCTTCAGCTACTGTAATCATCTGAACTTGGGCAATTTACTCCATTTCAAGATTTTTGCTGCAATTCAAATTGTTAAATTCCCCTGGGCAGGAGAGAGTTGTAGAACAGTCTCTGTCTTTCTCACACTCTTTTGTTAAGACAAATTCTTTCACAATGCTAAACAGTGCAGCTTTATGCAGACCAGTTCTTTCTCTAAGCTAACTCTTCAAGGACAGCAAGCAAACAGCTTAAAAATCTAGAAGTTGCTTTTGTTCCTCCAAAATAGAAACTTTTTTTTTTTTTTTTTTTTTTTCCCCGTTTATCCTAGTGTGAGTATTCAGCTGAAGGAAGAATGCCCCAAGTAAGTCAGAATCAGCCCCCCCCCCCCTTTTTTTTTTTTTTTTTTTTTTTTTTTTTTTTTTTTTTTTAATTAGAACAATAAAGGCTCCTGACCAACAGGCTCCTGTTGGTCAGTTTCTTGAAGTATATGTGCAAGTTGTTCTCGCAAAGTGTGTGTGTCAGGTAATGGAGCATACACTTTTGCCTGCTTGTTTTGGAAGCATAAGGTCAAACACATCAACTTGAGAAGCGTCCAAATTCTTCACAAATACAGATTCTCCAAGGAGCTCAGCAAGCACATAAAAGTGGTACTAGGGTGATACCGGTATCTTGGTTTAAAACAAAACAAAACTGCTTTGCAGGTTGTTTTATTTTTCTTTCATGCTCCTTATTGCTCTGTGCGAAGTAACCAAAAGAGCAAAGCCAGGCTACTGCCACTGACATGAGATATAGCTTAAAGTGTGACAATCAGTGGAGCTGGGAAGCATTTCTCTCTCATGAAGTAATGTGTGCTGATAATCCTAGATACCCTTCAGCAGGAGGAACAGCTTTTTAAAGGGCTCAACTTTCCTCTTTGAATGAGATTTCCTGAGTATCTGGGTTATTGTGAACCATGGCAGACATTTTCAAAAGCACCTCAGGCACCAAGGAGCTCAAATCTAAAGAGTCTTGGTGCCTCCTGTATCCTCAAGCTGCTTCTAAAATGTTCTCTTAAAAATAAATAATAAATAAATGTATTATAGAAAACCTGAAATCATGAGAAACAAATCCAACCACTTTTGTGGGACAACTGATATGCAGAGGGAACAGGAAATAAATCCATGTTTTGAAGCAAAATTGAAAGTCACTCTCTGTTCTTTTTTTCCGATGACCTTTTGAATTGGAAATTTAAAATAATAGATAATACTGTTAAAATAAGATATACGAGTTTTCCCTGCATGCTGTGGCAGTCCCTGTGATGCTGGTATCAGCAGAAAATGTCTCTATGACTCCCATGGAGCCCTGTCCCCCTATTGATGCTCTGCTGAATATGCTGGAGGTCTGTGAACAGTTTGCTTTGCAGCACCTTACATAGGGTCTCCATACACTTGCATTTCACTCAACTTTCAGTGCATTATCCCAGCTTAACAGTGCAGAGTACTGGTGCCTGCTGTGGTTATGACTCTGATCTGGCACATTCACCCACTAGGCGTGTTGCACCCAGAAGGAGTCAGTAGCTGATCCAGCAGTCGCCTGCTGTTTATACGAACTGCTCGCGATCCCACAGTAAATTGCCAGAATGCTGCTTTCATGACAGACCACATTCCTTTCCCCCTCATTGCTCCCCTCTCCACATGGCGTAGCTGGATTTCCAATTATGGTTGAACACTGATGTGTCTTCTATCCCCCTTTTATTTTTGTTTCTAACCTCAGAAGCCATTGCCAACCTGCTCTTCTCTTAACTAACCATATTCTTCCCTCATCAACATGAACAAGTGCGGCACCATTGAGCCCTGTGTAAATAGCCAGAATGACATCTGAAACAACAGAAATGTTAGTATTCGCTTGATGGGGGTTTTTAACAACATGCTTGGAGATGTCGAGGGTTTGCTTTACATCTGCAGCAAATTCACTATGTGATCTGTTGATGGGTTGCAGATGGCACCATGAGCCACTGCTTGCAACAGAAGTAACAACCCTGGTCACATTTTACCACATTAAACAATTTACTTGGGTGGTAATTACATAGCAATTAACTTTGCTGCTTCACGAATGTTATGTGAGCAGCACTTTTTTTTTTTTTTTCCTCTGTCAGCTTCACTCTTTTATCTATGGCTGAGGACAAGTGTTCCTGCCAGAACAAGCTATTAGGAAATGAAGGCCAGCCATGATCTCTTTGGGAAATAATATCTGCTCCTCTGGGCAGGACTGGAAGATGAGGTACCAGAGCAGTGTTTTAGCTACTACTAGAATACTGTTACCACTTAAAGGAGAGGCTTTGTCTTGATCAAAAATTTTGATGTCTTGTCAAAATCTTTTGTCTAGGTTCCTTCTACAGTCACTGGGAAGATTAGTACCTCAAAGGGGTTATCTAGCTATCCAGAAGTGAGGGGAAATGCTCTCTTGAGATGTTTTTCTCTACTGAGTGTAGAGGCAATATGAATAAGATCTCATGCTTACTTTTAGATAACTATATATTAAGTGAAATGAGCCTTGCTCTTCATGCTTAGCATAAAAACAACAAAAACAAAAAAGTGTAAAGAGTATTTAGGGTATTGAGAAAGTCTCTACAGTGAGAAAAATCTTCATCTCATCTAGCTTGAAAAGAAAATTTGCTTTTTGGTTATAAAAAGAAGCCACTATCTGATATTATTATATCACTTTATAACCAGGATTATAAAACTGAGGCCTTATAAAAAAGAAACTTACAACAGAACCTTTTGTGTGGAAGTGAGGGTGCTATTAACCACCAGGACACTCTGAGGTGCTCTGAGGTAAGTTGTGAACACCTGATATAAAGAATACATCTTTCCAAAAGTACATACAAGTAATGCGTTATAAATTATTGGACTGAGTACTATGTGGGCAACGTCACACAGGATGACCATTGTAATCTTTCTGGAGTAAAGTCTAGGAAAAAAGTCTTGATCAACTGCAGGATCTGGTCCTTAGATTTTAAATCTTTAGGGCATATGACACATCTTTGCTCTGTTAGCATATTTTCATCACTAAAATTTTCATTATTCATCTCTAAAGAAGAAGGGCGACCACAGATGAAGGCAGTGCATGAGGACAGAGGTGATACAACTTCCATTCTGCCATGGGTTTCCTTTGTGACTTCGGTCAATTAAGCTCAGCAATTCCAATGCATTTATTATTCCTTTTTGAAATCCATAAGAGGCTACTTCATAGCGGAGCTTCAGGCTATATAGGCTGCATATAAACTTTCTACTATAAGAGTGTAAAAACGCTACTGCTACTAGTTTGACATGTACACTCCACAATGGGCTACTGTGGTTGTCTGTTATTCAGCAATGTCAGACCTTTGCTCCCTAATCAGTCATGAGAGAATTAGTTTCAGCCACTAGTCTGGCACATTCAGTAGGAGGTTTGAAAGTGATCTTTTTTTATTCATTTTCTTCTATTCTATCTTCCCAGTCTACAGAGACCATAATCATGTTGTATGTAGACACTTACAATTGCAGATGCAGCTCTAAGTGCTACCTTAGCATACCTAAAAGCAACTACATAGGATAGTCACACTTGACAAGTTTCTTTCAAAGGCTTTGTCATTTTGACCCGTGTTACTGTATCACATAGAATTGCCTACATTGTCCAGATTGGACTATAAATTGATAAATTTTGCAGTATGGAGGAAAGGTGGCAACTGCAGAAGACAGGAGTTTAAAGTACATTAGAAGTCAGTAATATTGTTGCTTTATAATCTCCTCATGTAGCTTTTACTGTCCCTCCCCATCTGTTCTGACAGAATTTCTCTATGATCTGAACAAAACCTCGAATTAGATATTTTTCTAGAGCCATAAACTTAATCTAATGTAAGCTCTGATTACAGTAATTTTTTAACTTGTGTTTAGATAATTACTGTGCCAAAACTGCTGTAAAGCAAATGGTGTGCTGACTGATTAAAAAAAATAGACAACCTCATTTTTTTCTTCTTTTATAATATTTAAGAACTGTCATTTAGCTCTGTGGCATCTGGAAAAGAGAAGTCCAGCAAAAGCTGTTAACGTTATTTTTATGACATATTTCCATCCCTGACTATCTTGCTTACTACACCAGCTGCTGGAAGCACTGAAATGCAACTTCTAACAGTTCTTTTAGTTTCTATTTTTACTATTATTTTTTCCTAATGTGACACACAGCAAAAAAAGTTTTGTAATAGACAAGTTCATCTGCAGGTGGAACTTCCGTTGTGGTTTATTTTTTCCAAAATTCAAGAAGCTTCTCAGATTTATGCAAGACACTGGTCTGGAAAGAGGTTAATATTGCCAAGGTTACTACTAAGCTACCTGAGCTATCTCTTCTGATGGATATCAGAGATTTCCCAAGCCTATTTGCAGGACTGGCCAGGGATTTTGTGTGGAAATAACTGCATTGTAGAAAATCCAGTTCTGGCAAAAGGGACCTTGATACATTTTAGTTATGTATTCTGTCAACCAAACAGAAAATTCTCAACTGTTGAATTGAACTGAAATTATAATGTTAGATTATTTTAAGATTAATCAATATTTGCCTAAGATTGCTGCAACATTTAATCGGTGTTATATGGGAAGTACTTTTTGCTACTTTCTTTTTATTTACAGAACAATTTTTCCTTTCAGTATAGCATACACATCTTAATATACAATGAATTAAAATTTGTCTTGTCTTAAAGTAGAATAGTCTGGAATTTTACTAGCTAACATTACTTAGTCCCTGTACAGTTAAATACAGGAATTTTCCTCATAATCTAGGTAGTTATACAGACTTCATTACTATAGTATAAAGTCACGTCACTATCTTCTTTCTCAACGTCCATGAGAGGCACCAGTTTGGTAGTGTTTCTGTTTTACGAAGGAGAATTGAAGGCCAGCTCACATACTTGTTCTCTCTACAGGAGTGTGAAAAGGAATAGACAGCATGCTATGCAGCTCTCTCAGCCAGCTGCTGAGCTGATTGTAAAGACAATAAGAAACAGAGCAAGCTTAAATTCTGTCTATCCAAAATAGCTTCCAGAAGTAAGAGAGAGGAAACTTTTTCTTCACCTAGGCCAACTTAGCTCTTTGAGGACAGGGGAGCTTCAAATCTAATCTCTGTTTTGGAGCAGGGCTTGAGTGCCAAGACACCCTTGTCCAAAGGGAATGTTTGAAAATAACAGTCCTGAAAGAGTTCCATTTTGTATAGAATTTCTCTTCATCCTGGCAGAATCTGGGCCTCACTAGTTGTTAAAGACCACAACTGTTAGGAAGTCTTTCTCTTACTCTTTGTGGCCTCTTGCATATTTTTGTACATTAAACAGAGTTGCACAGCCTCCGGAAGAGAAAATAATAGTCGGGTGACTCAAGAATTCTCTTAGAGCTGAGTCATGATATCAAGTTCCTACTTTTCCTTGGAAGAGTGAAAAATCATGTTTCTTCTGACACAAGTAGTCTGTAATGACTGGGTAATAAGAGAGGCACCAGCCCTGCTCTCAAATTGCTCAACATCCTGGGCCTCAGATGCATGGGGACAGAGAGTGGCATAGAAGTTGTCAGTGCAGATGAGGTTTCACAGATCACCAGGTCACTCTGCAGAGCACCAGAAATAGAAATACAGCTGATGAAGTGAATTCCCTGAGAAAAAAAAAAAAAAAAAAAAAAAAAGGCCAACCAACAAAAAACAACAAATGTGAGTGCCCTCAGGCTTGGCAAAAAATGAGTTTGAAATCTCTGTGATACCGAAATGTCTTTAAGACTAACAGGAGTATTTCACCTAATGGTCTGAGGGATACCTGAAAATTTTAACCAACCTGTTCAAAAGCAGGGTGTTTTCTCACTTTGCTGGTAAACAGCATAAATGTAAAGGACTGTGACGTTATTCTTCTTTATGGCCTGCCTGGAAGCATTCCCCTATGTCTGATTTTGTCCCTCAGCTGTATATTAAGAAACTTCCTTTTCTACTGTGGTCTAACCACCTTATGTGGCTGAGATTTATGGACTGAGATAAGACATAGGTGTGACTGGTAAGGTGTCAGTTCATAAAGGAGGGCACACGGCCATCTGCAGTGTAGAGCAACTGAAGCTGCTCCCCACACTGATGATGACAACACTATGCCAAATGTGGGCATGTGGAAGAGAAAAAAGCAGCTGAGGATTTGACTCTATTCCTGGTTCCTGACTGCTAAGGTAGAATATCTTTAACGGACCCTGACATAGCTTCTGAGCAGCTAACAGAAACAGGATGTCAAGAAACTTGTAATGAAACTCCATTTCTCATAGACTTTTTCTTGTAGCTGAGAATTCTGCAAGGTTACTCTGCAGAGAGACAGAAAAAGTGAGTGAAGAAAATAGCGTGAGCCAAATGAATGGACAGGTATGTGAGGAAAGTCTTCATTCTTCTGTCTTCATGCTGCAGTCACCCAGCTTAGCTGTTTAGCTCCTAGAATCAAAGGATCATAAATCATAGGATATCTCATGTTGGAAGGGACCTCAAGAGGTCCTCTAGCCCCATCACGTTTCTTATTCAGACATTCTCTCAACCAGTGTGTGTCAATCTGTGAAAAAAACCATGCTTTTTGTTAGCTGTCACATTATAAGTACATTGCAGTGATTTGCAGCTCTTCTATTTGAGACATAACGCTGAGGATTTTCCTGCTCTGATGAAGTAAATACAGTATAAGTATATTCTCTCTTCTTAAATTAGACCTTAAGATACTGTAATCTTTTATATGAAAACATTGTGGTCATGGGATTCTGTATGAGAAAAGAGGGGAAGGGCAGAAAGGATTCACATCCGTGTTATACATTCTCCCTATTGTATAAATGGCAAGAGAAAGAAAGTTATGCATAGATGAATTAGTAGTCCCAATTGAAAAAACAAACAAACAAACAAACAAAACAAGCAATCAAAAAACCACCAACAAACAAACAACAAACCATGTGGACTGTAAGCACACGACCGGCTGTGTTGGCCTTAATCTGAATTTGTTTGGTGATTTGTCCTCCTCTGTCTATTATTTATGTCTATATTTCTACATAATCTGCATATACATAAAAAGGGACATCTCACAGGCAGAGTAAACATGTAATTCTAACCATCTGGTAGAAGGTATTATGTGTCTACGTATGTGTCTGTACATTTTGTAAGCACAAGTTGCTATGTTAGTCTATTTTATTTACTTAGTTCATTGACACTATTGCTATAGAACTAAGGGTACTTAAGATATCTTACGACTTTACATTTTGTGCCATTTAAAATTGAATAAATCCTGACAAAATAATATAAGGAGGAAGAGGGACAGGCTGACTGCATTCCTTATGTTCATTAAGAGGCTTCTGTTCCAGGCTTTGAGTAATGTTAATATGATCATCTCTCAGAGGAGTCAATGAGAGCTGAGCTGCATGCAGGGTCAAAATAAGGGTCTGTCTTGCTCTGCATTCCTCTCCTGGCTGTTTTGTGCTCAGTGTATGACAATCGAGATATTTTTGGGTCCATGCAAGACGTTCAGGAGAAACTCCTTAAAGTCCCTTGAAACGACTTGTTCACTGGCTTTGTCTGTTGTCAGGTACTTTTTGAAGAAATTGTTATGTGTCATTCTGGGGTATGGGATGGAAGTAAATAAAGTGAGGATGTTTCCTCTCGTTCTACTTCACCTTTTTGCTCAGGTTTCAAGCAAATTCCTTCATACTTTTTCTGAAAACAAAAAACAAACATACATACATACAAACAAACAAACCAAACAGAGGAACAAAAGCAACATCCCGTATAGGCATATCTATTGTGCTATTTCATTTCTTCACTTTCCTTCTCAATATTCTCCTTGGCTGCTAGGTTTCAAAACCAGGGTTTCTTTGTTCTCCCACTTTTGAGTATTGACTTTGTTCTCTGCCCCTTGGGGGACAGGGCTGTTGATTTATGCTGCTTGTACAGTGCCTGTGATGAGGGGATGCCTAGTCCAAGGCATCCCCTGAGACCTTTTATCCTTTCCTTCCCTCTCCCGACAATTCAACTACTCTAAGAGGCCGTGAGGTGAAGGGAGACTCCTGGCCATACTGAAGCATCCTGGACTTGGTTCTTTCCAGCCTAAATTACTCCTTGATTTTGTGGATTTGGCAGGGCTGGATTCAGCAAGAATGGAGAAAAAATTAGCTGTATCTTGCCCCGTTTTCTGCACCTTGGGACAAATCACTCTATTGTGATGAAGCACAGTTGCATCACGTCATGCTGGAACCAACCATGTGGTTGCTTACATCTGCTCAAATTAACATAGGGTTGGGTTCAGTTGGCCAGATGCTGACACCATCTGTATTTAGTTCTCACAGACATAGCAGGTGCAGTAATTTGATGAGGTTAACCACCAGTTAAAGGGATGCATAAACCACTTCTCATGTTTCAAGCTATTGTATTTGGTGTGGTAGGAAACATCCCTTCTATCTATATGGTTATTGATAATATCATTAGAACGTAACAGTGGCTGGAAACTAGAGCTATGTGAAAATATCATCAGAATAAAATTTCCTAGAGATAGCATCGAGAAATAACAGCCCTGGTGAGCGTCTTCATCAGGTTTGCATTCAGGTGAACTTAATATTTCTAACTATAAAAAAAAAAAAAAAGCCATAACAATTAATATGCATAGAATTTTATAGAATTTTGCTCTTTATTTCTTTTTTTTTTTCTCTTTTTTTTTTTTTTTTTTTTTTTCTCAGTCATAAATCTAGAATGGATGAAGAAATCATCAAAATCATGGAATAATTAGAGCCAGCTTGAAACTTAGCTCAGGTATCTACTGGTTTTGTAGAACTTGGCCAGTTTTGGATCAGGAATGAAGTGAAAAAACAACCTAATCAGCTCCTTTACTTCATATTAATAGTAAGAGTTTACATGGAACCCTGACCACAGAGAGCTTGTATTTCATCCCAGTTGTCTCTACTGGATGTTTCCTATTTAAAGAGTAGTCTTTGAGTCTTACGCTTCACCATTCCTTTCTGGTAGATTGAAAGCATGTGAAATTCTCACTGCATTTGCAGTGAGAATGCAGCCTGATCTACAGATTGCTTAATAGTTGGGAAAGCCTTTCTCATCAACTTCAAACCCTCTGGGGATGCAATCCTGAGATCAGTGTATAAACTTACCATTTACCATTTAACTGATCATGGATGTTTCACTGACAGTATGGAATGCCTCACCTGGCCTCATCTTCTTCTTCCTGCTCTTGCTGGGGAAAAGCTGCCTTATTGCTACAGAGTATAGCACCTTTCACAGAAGTGCCTGATGTTGTGCTATGTATTCAGAACATTACCCATGTGGTACAACCAGCATACCTTTGGTTGGATTCATAATTTCTATAGCTTGCAGATTTATCAAGTTATCTAATATCTGATTTATGTTTAATTACCTTTTTGGAGACATTTGCCATATTCAATTGCCAATGTTATGGTTAAAAAAATCAACAAATGTCTAAGGTTACTAATTGCTAATTAACCCAGCAAGGGAAGAGTCCTGGTGAAATGTGTGCTGTATGTCCTCATACATGTCAGAGCTCTCATGGGGTTCTCACAGTTTGCTCACTAAAATCAGCCATATAAATCTTCATTAAGCCAGAAATTATGGACACTATCACAGCTCTAATTCTGGCTTTCCACATCCATACCTGAGATTGTTCATAGTGAAGATACCACTTCATTTCCACGTAATTTACAAAGGGTGTATTTTTTTTCCCACTCAGAAGTCACATTGTAGCAGCAATCAGCAATCCAGAGCTTTCAATTAAACAGTGTGCCATTTAAATGGCAGTAAAAATGAAATGGTACACTGGAATGGAAAGGAATCTAAAAACAGGTGCAATTACACTCATTTTTATTTCAGACTCTTAAATTTTAATGCCTTTTACAGGCACATGAATAAATGAATTATGCAGGATTCACAACTTTTGGGAATTAATTCATACTATTCCAGAAAGCTCTAGTTCAGCAAAGGTAGCAAAGGGAATAAGAGATTCTAAAGACACCAGCTGTTGGCTGTGGGTCTTACAGTGATTCCAAGTATATGCCTCTAAAGATTGGACTAGATGATCTTAAAGGTTGGACTAGATGATTTTAGAGGTCTTTTCCAACCTGAATGTTTCTACAGTTCTATACCAGCAAGTTACAGTATATGCTGTATGGGTAGGGAAAAGAGGAAGGAGAATGATCCTGCAATATCCTAATAAAATGATTTCCTGTCAATATCAGTGGGAAGTAGCTGGTTTCTTACTTTCTTTCCATGGAAAATTATGGTGACTGTTAAAATTAGGCACACTTCCTCCACTTCATCAACTATTATTCTCTTGACAAGCAAAGTCCTTACCTGTGAGCTCATTAACTGTCATTATTAGGTAAGTAGCCTCTCATGAAGAGCAAAATGTTGATTCACTTAGACCCACATTGCATAAATATATCTCCATTTCATTTATGTTCTTTATGTGTTGCAAATTTCCACTAGCTTAAGGCCATTTACATGCAATGGGATTCACACTGGCTAATTATATTTCTGGAGCTGAGGTTGATGCTGTGGTCAACATAAATTTAAACATTACTCTGAGGATCTTAGATGCCTGAGGTCTGATAGCATGAATATTCCTCCTTTATCTCTCTGAATCAAAGGACACATCTGGAATCACAGCTCCAAGGGTTTCATTAAAACAAGTAGCATATTTATCTTCTAAAGTTCCAGTGTTTGAATAAAAGAACTGGAATAAGATTTATCTGGATTATGTTATTGTTTTAGACAGGAATCAACCCTTTTCAAATTTTAGAGAACATCAGCTGTTGAACTGAATCATACATAGCCCTTTTTGCCATGTTTTGAACACCTGAAAGTGAGAAGATGACATGGGATTTGGGGCACCTTGCAAAACTAGGAGCTCATTAAACCACTGCTCCGTGCCAAGTTCTGCAAACGACTGCAAATGTCCAAACTGACTTTCACCAGGAATACTCCTTGAAGTTAGACAAGGTGGTAAGCAGGTGAGCCTATTGTTTAGATGTGTTTTCAGTGTATACATGTGCATCATGCATTCAGATATATTTCCTAGGTGTGAAATAGCAATATAAGATCAGATGGCCACAGCACTGGTTTGCAGTATAAGTCTTTTACGAGCCATGAAACGCTGCTAGGTATCTCTTCTCCAGCAGCCATCATCCTCTGAGTCCAGGATGATGATTATACCCTCCACAAGGTGCGTCTCATGGTTGTCTCACAGCGATGTCTGGCACCGTAGACATGCAACATGAACAAGACCATGGCATGCCCTATTAAATTTTGCCTTAGCTGAAGAAGTATGTGAAGAGGAAACAAGATTCCATGACATGTGCATGTGAATGCAACTGATGGGTTCAATATCTAGTCCTCTTTGTGCATGTTACAAAGTTCACATAGAAACAAATAGGAACAGAAACAGGAACTTTGCTGTTCAGATTTAACTACATCCATTTAATTGTTATTTATTTATTTTTTAAAAAGTTGGTGTCATTTTGGTTTCATGACATTGATTACAGGCTTGGCAAAATGCAGCAAAACCCTCTCCTCCTCCCTTTCCTCAGCTGAATTTCTGCAGTGGGTGAGGAGCTGTAGAGCAGCTGTGATCACAACTCTGATTTTTTTTTTTTGCATTTTTCTTAAACCTTCATTATTACTCTTCATGACATTACACTGACATCACTCCTATCACATCAGGAGGAACTGGCTAGAGAAAAAGGCAATCCTGTCTGTCCTCTCTCTGCACATGAGGCTATTAAAATTATTAAGAGTATCATGTTATAACTTTGCTAACACCAGAGCAACTTAACTCTCTTTTTCAGTCTTGTTCTGTAATTTATCTTCATCAGAGAATATTCTTGACTCTGGGGCTAGGAACACACATGGAGTTCATATGAATCTTCTTTGAATTAAACTTGTTGCTGCATCTCAGATGAAGAACTGAGATAATGTTAAGAGGAACAGAGTCCTCCCAGTACTTCCCTCACTTCCATCCCTTGTAGTGAGATCAAAGATCTGTGAAGTGTTACTATAGTTTATAGAGGAGGGAAAGGCAAATCTTCACCCCCCTCCTGCTGAGGCCTTTCCCTGATTCTAGGCCACTTTTTGCATGCAGTCGGCAGGATCTTTTGAGTAAGGTGCTCCCAGAAGAGTCCCAGACTCTTTGATCCCCCACCACTCTGGCTTGGCTTTTCTGACAGCCTCGTAGTCTGTGCTCAGATCCCCCACCACAGCACAGTGTGCAGTCTTTAGCAGGAGACCAGCTGATGCCTCAGGGTTTGTTCTCCCACTGATAAGCAGAAAGCATTTGGGTAAGGTAAATATAAACAAGGAAGATTTTCTTGAGCAATGAAAGATTAGTCGCAGTCTGGGAGGCAGCTTCTTGTTGGTTATCCACTGAAACATGTCTTCTGTTATTGCAATGGGGCATCCTGCAAGTAATTGTGCCCCTCTGCCAGTTGATCTGCAGCTCCATTCTCCTTTATGCATTTGTTTCAGAGGATGAAAACCAAACCCCACCTTGCTCCAGTACTCATCTGCATCAACTCAGTGTCACTTTTGCCTCAGAGTTAAGCTCTTTTAGGAAAGATATAACAAACTCTCGCTTGGACTTTCTCCTCCTGAGCTGTTGTGTGCGGCCAGCTGCCTAGCTGACCTGTCCAGTGAGAGCCCTGCTGATTCCTACACAGTCAAGTGATCTGTTCTACCTAGTGCAAGTAGTCTAGGGACCCAGCACCTCCGTCAGGGTTGGTCAGCAGGAGCCCACTACTCTCTGCTCTTTCATCTTTGGGCAGGACAGGATTCCCACTGGATGGAGAGCAGGCTGTGCCGTTAGTTCCTGTGGGAAAGAAAAGTGTCTGAACAGAGACCGCTTTGGTAAGAGAGATGGGCATTTGCCATGTGGGATTGTACTGCTCATGTGTTTTCAGTAAAATAAATATTTCAAACATACTTTGGTAATTTCGAAAGTACAGATTTTTGTGAACCAATACCTGTGAAAATCTTTTGGCTCACTTATTATAGTGTTTTTCTCAAAGGGACAAAAGTGTTTTTTCAACTCAATATGCTTTTTTAAACTCAAGAATTTCATCTAAGTGGATTGTGCTATTTACAAAAGATTTCTTTTTGTAGCTGTGTCCTCACACAGCTGACCTGTTGTTGGAGCCTTAGTTCCTCTGACACATCTGAGTCACAAAGATTTTAGTTACGTACTCTTATCACCCTTATTGATAACAGTAACCTTAAAATATCAAAACTTTTAATGCACTCTAAAATTAAAAGAAAGAGGTAAAGGTAACTCTGTAGTTTGTTTAAGAATAGTTCTTCTATAAGAGAAAAGCAGATGAAAACATGGATTCATGGACGTCTGATTTAGATCAATATATTTGGTTAGTAGCTCACTGACCAGTGGTGACACATAAGCCACAACACAACAACCCATGAAATGACTGCCAAAATGTATAAATGAAACAAACACTCTATTCCCACAGCTGCCAACAAAATGGGAGAAATAAGAACACTTTCAGTGTTTAGCCTGATCCTTATTTGCTTTTAAATGACACACCACTGGGGCATAAAATTGGCCTAAGACTTCCTGCAAAAGGTGTTGTTCTTTGATTCAAAACAGTTGGAAAAACACATGTCTCAATGAAAGTACACGTAGAGGTCCAGCTGCTGAGCTGACTGTGCCACTTGAAGTCTTGGAAAATATAGTGGAAAGCAATCCCAGAACTGGCAAAGAAACAAGCTTGGGATAGATTTTGAAATCGAGAGTCAATGTGACAACAGGAGAGCAAACAAGAGGATGAGAAAAAAAAAACAGGATGTGAAGCAGTCATAAAGTAGCAGGTATGAAGACCTATAAAGGTGACTATAACTTGAACCATTCCAGTTTTGGTGCTTTTTTCATTACGAGTTTTTTTCTGGGTAATGTCCACCTTATTAAGAGAGGTATTAAGAAACAGCAATTCAAGGAAGAGTTAGCAGTGGCAAAAAAAATATATATATTTCAGAGGCATGACACAGATTAATTATATAATTCTTTAACTCCACTGATTTATATATGAAGCCATGTAAACCATCACTTAACAAGAGTGTGTCATTGCCAGCCTCTAATATATATAAGACAAAAATGTGTGACTGGAGGCAGTGTGCAAATGGAAAAGAAGAAGAAATATTGCTTTTTATGGTTTGTGAAGGTAACAGGAGATACTGAAAGAACACCTGATACATAAGGTTGGCGACTAGTCTTGAAGGAAAAGTTCTAAAAGCCATAGGGGTGGGAACACTTATGGAAACTTGGAAGAAACAGATGAAGGATTAGACCTCCCACCCCTGACTCTTAGCTGTATTTAAATACTTCTGTTTCATTCAGTGAAAGATGGTGTTTATCTTCTGGGAGGAGCTGACGGAGTAAGATACCCTAAAGCCTGTCCATGGTCAGGATGTGCATTTTCATGATAATGTTTTTGATTTTTTGTCCCTCCATTCAGACTGTTCAGCTACAGGCAGAAGATCATTCTGGTTCCTGTTTGAAAAGCGCATGGAGCCCTGTTGCTGACATGCACTATCTAGCACCCAAATTTTGAAACCCTGAGTAACAATGCTTGTGACATGGAAGGGAGGGGGAGAAAGCATGCTATTACTGTCCCTTTTGAGCCGGCACAAAAGCCGTGCTAGTGAGTAAAGGCAGAAATGGCAGCAGTGTCCAGGCATTAAAATCAGAAAGTCACCATATCACTGGTTCAGCTGTGCTCTGAGGAGTGGGGAGTGCCAGCTCTGAGAAAGAGGCAGTGAGAGATGGAGAAATACAGCTGATGTATGAAATAGCCAGATGTGGAATTTTAAGGCAAGAAAAGGTGTGGACATCCCTGAATGTACTTTTGTCTGGGCAAGTGCTTTGCAGAGCTTCCACATCAAAATTAGTCTCTGGTGGTAGAAGAGAAGATTGTTTTTTGAAGAACTTGGGGAGAGCTAATTTTGTGAATCAGAAGATAAGTGGATAAATGCTAGCTGGGAGAGCTCAATGCTGAGAAAATCAAAACAACAGAAAGTTTCCCAGGATTAAAAGCATCATCCTCTTCATGTTTCCTTGTTGCATTCTTGCACTTGGCTGGCTCTGCTCCAGCAGACACTCGGATGGAGCCTATGGTTACATAAAGGAAAGCACCTGAAATCTCTCTTTGTCATATGTGCAACCACACGTGTATAAATACATAACCTCTAGATTTAAAACTTGTCCTACTGGGAAGTCAGGAGTTGCCACTGGCCTTGCTTGTGAGGCATCACCCTTCCCTTCATCTCTGTCCAATGGCTTTGTCTGCAACAAGACAGAGGCTGAGAAGAGCCTTGTACATTTGTGTGCCTGCCACTAGAAACAAATAGAAAAGAAAAGAAAAAATCTTCTGATGGAGGGAAAACAATGGGCTTTATTTAACTCTCAGAGTCTCTTTGTTTTCCTTCTGACCTCATGCGTGGGCTCTGCTACTATCCTGCTTTCCACCAAGGCAGAGTTCTCTGTAGGTCCTTTTTTGCTTGCATAATACTTACCAAGTTCATGCAGATCTTGCTGCACATACATTCACTGGTGATTTCTGCAGGAACACAGGCTTGTTCAATATGTATCATATTCAAGCTTTACATTTAATCCCTCTATTGGGATAGTATGGCATGGCTGTGGTCTTAAGCACTGCACAAGCACAGAGGGAAAAACAGTCCCTGCCTAGAAGAGCTTGAAGAAAGACAGATGTAAATCATAAATGAACAGAGAGTTTTTTTCTCCTTTTTTTGCCTTCTGCTAACCACCCCTCTCATCTCCATCCAGTTGTGAAGACACGTGCTCCACCCTGCTTTGTCTATGCAAAATGCTGCCCCTGGCAGAAAGGGGCCTCATGACACATCTGCTTTGCACAGCAAAGAAGGAGGGGAAAGAAGTTGGCATGCCTGTCTGGCTTGGTTCATCGATGTGGGTGACAGCAGCACAGATAGGCTCTAGCAGGTGATAACTCTCAGATGCAGGTCCTCAGAGAAGCCCTGCGTGTGCACCCCATCAGCACAGAGTGCACACAAATGAGGCTGTGCTGCTCATATTTCGGCTCTGCTTGGTGGTGGAATATGTGAGTGCAGGGAATGCAGGACACTTACCTTTTATAAAAGAGAAGAAGGAAGAATGGGAGATTAATCTTCCAGGATTGCTCATGCCCAGCCCCATCCTTCCATGAAGTAACTCCCAGCAAGGCACAGATGGGAGCTCACAGGTCTCATCCCTTTGTCTTGAAACCCCCAGATCACGACTGGAAAAGCACTGTCACATCTGTGTGGGAGAGCCTGCCATCTTCAGGAACCTGCCAGCTCTTAGATGGGAGGCAGTGACTCCTTCTACCTCTTCATGGATGGGAATAATATGATGAACAATTTAGTCTAACTCTGAGGAAGTAAGTCCTTGTTTACTGATGTTCATATAATATTCAGCATAGGTTTTGCAGTATATGCATTGTCATTTTCCAACATGCCACAAAGTTTTGCACTGACATTTTCTAAACTGCATCAAAGAAGCTGTCAGAGGTGAAATGATATGTTTTGACAGCTGGAGAGTTGACAGCTGATACTTTAAACTCCTGGGGAGGCCTTGAGAGTCAGTTTGCAGCCCTAGGACAAGCACTTTAAGCGGATGTATTGGCAAAACAGTGAAGTTATTAAGAATGCTGGGATTTAAACTGTCATCAGAAACCCATCATCATCCTGGCTTGCACTCAAGTTTAGCTTTCCAGATTTACCTGTGCAATGACATACTTGTGGTACCAGGTGAATCCTACAGTGGTCTAGTCTCAGAATATCATGGGTAGCATAGAGTTGGCCTGCTTTACTTGTGCTTTCAGAAATTACAGCTCTGCCCTGGATTTTTATATTCATTGGCAGGTTAAAGTTGGAAGGCCACCATTTTGCCTTCTGCCTTGGCTAGTCTTCTCCATTCCTCAACTGGTTTGGAACCTTGCTTTGCAAAGACTGTATGCAATAAATTAAAGGTGATTTAAAGAAGTTGAAGATATTAATACCAAGCCCATTTCACTAGTTTTGAAAGTTTGACAGTAAATTTCCACCAATCTGGTTTTGCTGGCTTTTGACAAAGCAGGATTCCTACCTGGAATACATAACATTTGTTGCACAGATGTAAAAAATCTGTCTGTGGTGATATATAGGCACACAACCCAAACTCACTTTCTGAGCTATCCATCACTGTAGTGATCCTTTTCCTTTCCTAGTTTTCCCATGGAGATGATTAATTCACTTCAAAACTCTCTCCTTCATCTTGAGAGCTAATGCAAGGCTTGTTTAGGAGTAGCTCTAACCAAGATATGTGAGGACATTTGAGGCTGAGCCAAGAGGCCCTGTTCCAGCTCCAGCCGACATGCAGCCCTCACAGCTGATTCAGACATCTACCAAACAGCTGGCAGGATGCAGCCCACAGCTGTTAGGAAAAAAAAAAAAAAAGGAGACGGAACAGTGTCTGCTTAAAGAGGCAGAAAAGATATTTTAGATCCTATGAGCTAGGGACTAATAATACACAAAGGAAGACATTTTCAAGCACACTATGTCATCCATATGTGTATGCACATACAGGCACACACTTCATTGCAACAGGCTATATAATAAATGAATTTGGGATGGTAGTAACCTCAGGGCAGCTAGTCCGGTGAAGGCTCTGTGTGTTGTTCAACTCTCCATGCGAGGGAGAGAAAAACAAAGGGAATGGTGGGGTCTGTGTGTGAGGCTACTCTAGCTTTTAAGGGTGTGGAATTGTATTTATGAAATTATTTCCTTGCTTCCACATGACGGAAAGTCATTTCAAGTGTTTTAATAGATTCCTCATACATCAGGTAGCAAAAGATTGTGAAGCCATCTGCCTTGCTGCTGAATAAGACCACTGTTCAGATCTCAGAGTTGCTTCAGGTCAGATTTGGAAAGAAATGTAGAAGCCCAGATGTAATGTGCTGCAACTCTTGACATTTAGGGAACAGATCTTTGGATTCACATCCAGAAACTGAATGTCTTTGCTCCTTACACAAAGTCTGAAGAGCCCTGGTGTCTCCAAGCTGCTGCACAGATACTCGTCAAGAAAACACTGCACAGAGTGGAGTGGTTGAAGTGCAGTCCTTCTAGATGCCAGGCAGAAGATTACAGGCAGAAGCCAAGAAAAATATTGTTCTGACTTGATTTGGTACCTGAGCTGTTTTTCTCCTAATGAGGGCTGCACTGGGCTGACATGAACTTGCACATAGGTCATATGTGAAAATACACCCATCCCCAGCTTGAGGTCTCCTGTACTTTGTCTCATAAAAATTTGAGGATTAACTGCAGTCAGAGATGGAAAAGCCCTCTTAGCTGCTGAACCCCAGCTCCCTGTAGCTTGGGATTATACTCTTGGTAGATCCTGCTGTAGCTCAGTCAATAGAGGAAACAGAAAACCAAATGAAATGGGATATTTGGCTTCATGGAACTCAGTTTGGAAGCTGCACTTTTATGAACATCTGGTAATGCTGCCTCCCACTCATAAATGTCAAATGCAGGACCCTCCGTGTCCCTTTGGTCAGGATCTTCCCCTTCTGCTGCAACACTTTAACCAGGGAAGAATTTAGAGCATTTCCTCCTTCCCAGCAGGTTAGAAAATGCAGACATTAAGGGAAAAAAGTTTTGTTTCCCACTCCTATATTTTTTGCTTTCTGGTCAGAAGGGACTATTTTATATCTTCTTGTTCATTAAAAGTGCTCATGCATTTTCCTGGTCTTTGTGTTAGAAACAGATTTATCTTTCTGTATTATATTCTTAAATTTCAAGTGAGCCTGCAAGATAATGTCTTTCTGTCCATAAACATAGCTCAGATCTTTTATTTTATTAGATAGCAACTATTTATCTAGTTGGAGCTTTCTGAAAGGTCTAAGCCAGGGAGGCTAGCTGGATGCCTGCAGGTTGGCTCTTACCTGTGGACCAAATCCTCTCACAGGAAATGGGGACATTTCTTTTATTGGTGAATATTCTGCCATAACTGCAGCTTGCTCCAATGCCAATATATGCTGGGCACATGAGCCCAGCCCAGCCACCATGACTATTATGTGCACATGGGAGGAAGGCGCAAAGCTCTGCACTTATTAGATAAGCCTGGGTGTTAGCTCTGTACTGGGTCTCTAATCTGGCCTCCAAGAGGGAATCATGAAACTAGGATTTGGGCACTGTGGTTGGCAAAGTCAATTGTCATCTTAAATACAATGAAAGTCTAACCACTGTTGGTATGTGGATTATACCAGAAACCAAGGATGGGCTCTCAAACTTAGGCTACAGTACATTAACTTGAAGTGACCCTCCTGCCATGCCTTGGCCTGTCTATGTAGCATAACATCTGTGAGATCTCTACCTGAGCACAGTAGCAGCAGGAGACAACATGTGCCCCTTCTTCTGTTGTTGGGTTCTACAGACTGCTGGCCCCACCTTCAAATTCAATGAAATCAATGTTCACTGTTTTCCACAGGTTTTTGTTTAAAAATGCTGACGATAATATTCAGGAAAAAAAATGCAGTCATTAAATTTTTCTCAAAGGTAAATAACAATAAAACTATGCCAATGAAAATAACTATAGATACAAGAGTTCCTAGCTTGATACTAGTCAAATGATCCCTGAATGTGTACGATTGAATTCCTATTTTCCTTCCTTTCCCACCACAAGCAGCCATCCTGTAAGCCCCTAATGAACTATCCTGTGAGGCCCCTAATGCAGTGGGGAGAAGTGAAGCAAATCCATGTGACCAGACTATCTACAAGGGTTTAATTCTTATTTAACATTTCTCCCTCTGTTACACAAGACTACCTGTGTGGTGTCTGGTTGCTCCCTGGAGGCCATTTATATTAATGGAGATATGGGCCTCCACTGGAAGTACATAATCTCTATTAATGGGTTCCTTGCGTATTGAAAGAGGAAGACATTATGAAGGATAAAATCTTAACTTTCTCACTAGGAAATTTATGCAGAGATAACCCAGATGAAATGGCTGAAAATCAGCTTATGCAAGAATCAGCTTCCTCTGCAATTTTTAATTTATCACCTGTCTTAAAATATTGCTCAGTGGTCCTTGCCCAGAAGGGGGAGTACCTAACTGGAGACTGCCCTTGACTTAAAAAGCTTATAGCCTGAGTTCAGATGGTACATGCTCTAAGAAAACTTCTAAAAAGGTCAAGTAAGATAAACTGGAATTTTATAACTTAAAAAAAATTAGGAACTTTTTCTGCCCGCATCCATGAGATGCACACACACTCTTGAGAATCCAGTTAACCTCTTTCCCCATTCCCATTTCCCAGTACTGACCATAGCTGTCTAAAAATTGCAGTAGGCCTATGATGAAGAGATGTTGCCCCTATACTTTCCTCTCAAGCCATTCACTCACCCAGCTGAAGCACAACTCCCCACGTGGGACCACCCTGCACATACTAAGTGAAATCAAAAACTACTGTTCTGATAGCTCCCAAGGGTTCTTCTGGTTGATGCAGCTCCATATCCTTATGGGACATGTCTGTAGGAGACAATGGCACACTGCTAAGAAACTCTGGTGGCTAATCATTCTCTAACCAACTATCCTCCTGCTTAATTGAATTTTATCATCTTTCATTGTCTACTGCAATCAAAAACATGGACCAGAACACACAAATGAGTGTTACTAAATTTTAATGCAAAAGATTATATCTTTTGATTCAGTGATTCAGCAAAGCTCACTGGCTAATTCAAGAATCTCTGCTAGAAAATTATACACAATATTTCATCAGTTCTTTCCTTAACATCTCTTAAACAAACCTCAAGAAACATCAGTGTTTCCCTGCTAAACAATGCACCCCAGGCTGCCATAGAGACAGGGCTCAGCCCTGTTTATCACATTCACTTTAAAAATGTAGCTGTGTTCTGTCATAGATAATTTCCAAAGCAGGTTACAAGGACTAATTTATCCTCCAGCTATTCCATGACAACACTAGGTGATAAGAAAGACCTGTGGGTTTTTAACAGCAGTGAGCACTCCAAAGCGTAACTCCAAAATCTGTCATATCAGCAAAGCATATAAAGATTTCTCCAAATTTGGACTAATACGATCTTCACTATCTATCAGGAGAAGAAACATTGTTCTGGGGTAGCTTGTATGTTTGCTTGCCTGCATCTATCTGTCTCCAGCCTTCTAATTTAGACTGTTACCACTTTGGGATTTGGACCATCCTTTTATACTCCTCACAGCAGTCATGACTAAGACTTGAATGACTAGGTAGATAAACAT